>NC_055993.1:51675243-54075243 GCF_018446385.1 Zingiber officinale
ATTCCTGAATCGACCATGCAAATTCAATCTATGAATTGGACAAATTTTTTATTCATAGAAAATGAAATGAAAGATCTTGCTGATAAGACAATCATAATCAGGAATCAAATAGAAGAAATCGCAAAAGAAAAGAAAAAAAAAGTTCCAGCCTATGATGATAAAAGACCAGAATTAAAGAAAGATATTTGGCGGATATTCAAAAGAATAAATACTCGATTAATATGCAAATCACATTATTTTATGAAATCTTTCATTGAAAAAATATACATGGATATCCTGCTATGTATGGTTAGCATTTCGAAGGTCAATGCACAACTTTCAACAAAAAAAATTATCAATGAATCCATTTACAACGATGAAAGAAATCAAGAAGGAATTGATGAAACAGATCAACATACAATGAACTTTATTTCGACTATAGAAAATATAGAAAAAGAAAAGGACTTTTCTAATCCTAGTAATAATTCAAATACTTATTACGATTTATCTTCCTTGTCCCAAGCATATGTATTTTACAAAATATCACAAACCCAATTACTTAACAACCATCACTTTAGATCTGTACTTCAATATCGCGGTACCCATCCTTTTATTAAGGACAAGATAAAGTATTATTCTATAACCCGAGGAATATTTAACTCCAAATCAAGGTATAAGTATAAGAAAATAAAGAAGCCTGGAATGAATGAATGGAAAAACTGGTTAAAGGGTAATTATGCATACAATTTATCTCAGAGCAAATGGTCTCGATTAGTATTAGTAGCGAAAAAATGGCGAAAAAAAATCAATCAAAATTGTACGATTCACAATAAAGAATCAATGAAATTTTCTTCATATAAAAAAGAAAAAGACCGATCAATTCATTACAAAAAAGAAAATTTCTATACAGTGTATTTATGGCCGAATCAAAAAGAAAAATTAAAAAAGCAATATGTATATGATCTTTTATCCCATAAATATATATATTATGGGAATAGTAAAGATTCCTCTATTTATAAACCAAAATTACAACTAAAAAGGAACCAAAAAATTCCATATAATTTCAACATACAGAAACCCGAATTGTTTTATGAAATTGATAATTCCATAGAAAAAAATTATGTTTTTAATAAGCATAAAAATCTGAATAGGAAATATTTTGATTGTAGAATTCTATATTTTTACCCGAAAAACACTATTGATGTAAACGATATCGATATTATCGACTTTACAAATGTACATATCGGTGCCAAACTTGAAAAAAATACTAAGACTAAAAAAATAAATATTAATATAAAAATAAAAAAATTGAAAGAAAAAGAAACAAATCTATACAAAAAAAACAACTCCAATGAAAAAAGTTTTTTTGATTGGATGGGAATGAATCGAAAAAGGGAAAGAGTTTTTTGTAAAAAAAAAAAATCAAATCTGAAACTTTGGTTCTTCCCGGAATTCAGATTTCCTTTTGATACATATAAGGCATATAAGATTAAACCGTGGATCATCCCAATCAAATTACTTCTTTCCAATCAGAATTTAGATGAAAAAAAAAAAATTAGTCAAAATAAAAGTGTCAAAGATTCTATTTTAATAAAATTAAAAAACCAAGAAAAAAACGAAGAAAAGACAAATCTTGTGTCAGATCCAAGCAAACAAAACAAAAAAAAACCTCTTCAAAAGGATTATGCGAGATCTGAAAGTAAAAAGAAAAAACGATGCAAGAAAAGCAAGGAATCAGAACTAGATTTATTCCTAAATAAATATTTAATTGTTCAATTAAGATGGAACAACTTGGTTAATCATAAAATGACAAAAAATATCAAGGCATATTGTTTCTTACTTAGATTGATGGATACAAGTTCTATAGCTCTAGCCTTAATTCGAAGAAAAGAGATGGATCTAGATATAATCCTTAATAAGGACAATCTAACTCTTACAGACTTTTTAAAAAAAGGAATATTGATTATCGAATCAACTCGTCTAGCTTTTATAACGGATGGAAAATTAATTATGTATCAAACCATAAGTATTTCATTGATCGATGGCGAAAAGAGTAATCACCAAATAAATATAAAATACAAAAAAAAAAAATATGTCAATAAGAAGAATTTTAATAAATCTACTGAACAACACGGAAATATGCTTGTGAATGAGAATCCAGATTATTATGATCTCCTTGTTCCTGAAAATATTCTATCTCCTAGACGTCGTAGAGAATTGAGAATTCTAATTTGTTTCAACTCTCCTAATTGGGATGTTGTGAATAGAAATCAAATATTTTACAATGAAAATAATATAAGAAACTCCACACAATTTCTGAATGAAGACAAAGGTTTTAATCTTAATATAGATTCAAATATAAAATATAAGTTGTTTCTTTGGCCCAATTACCGATTAGAAGATTTAGCTTGTATGAATCGCTATTGGTTTGATACCAATAATGGTAGTAATTTCAGTATGTCAAGGATACACATGTATACACGATTTAGAATTATCTAATTATCTAATAGTATATTTGATATACTTTATGTCACATGTTAATATTCACATGCTATTTTCCGTAGATGAAAAGTGAAGGGTATATGTTATACTTTGCTACTTTGGTACATAAACATAACATAATATGTATTTACTTGTGTATCAATTCAATCTAGAAAGAAATTCACAGAATCTTTTTAGGTGCAAAAAAAGATTCTCTTTGGTAAATGTGTAAATGTATTATCCTTTTCTATCCAAATCCAATTGATGAAAATTGGATTTGGATAGAATCAAATAAAAAAACTATTTGGAAATGAATAAAAAAACTATTTGGATAGAATCAAGTCTTAGCAAATCAAGGATAACGGGCTGGAAGCCCTAAGGGTCGAGGACACCAGGATGAAAGTTCTTGGGGTCAAGAACACTAGGAGGAAGTCAAGATAGGTTGAGGGCCAAAGGTCTAGCGGAATGTCTAGAGAGTCAAGGTCAGGCTGAGCGAAAGTCCAAGTAAATCAGGTGGGCCAAACTTAGCATTAGGTAATCTCTCCCAAGTGGAGTGATGATGACGCACTCTTAGAAAGAGAGCAGTAGACGTCAGTTCAATCTAAGATCTCACAGGAGATCTAAAGTTGAGACTGGACAACTCAAAGAGCTATCAATCATATTCATGTTTGATATATGTATATCTGTCATGTTAACACTGTGATGTAGGAAGATAACTAATGAAGTAAGCTGGAGAATGAGATCTAGGCGCTTGAATATCTAGGCATTCTAAAAGACTTCAAGGTGCCTTGGTCCAAGGCTTATCATGGCGGCAAGTTCGGATAGGATATAGGCTATTAGAGGTGCCTCAAGCCAATCTAGGCACCTGGATCAACCTATAAAACAAGTCTTTGAACAAATCCTTCATCATCCATTCTTCTAACATCTTAAAATCCCTCTTACACTTTCGAATGCTGATAATTCATTGCGCTCAAGTCTCAATGACACAACAACGATACGATGCCACTATAAGCTCAAACAAACCTAGACTCTGGTAACTTGTAGTTGTTGTTCTTATTACTCTTGCTTTCTTTGTACTTTCTACTCTAAGGATGGTAGTCTTGTTACCAAACCTATCTTTGGTAAAGAAGCGATTTGATAGTGATTGCCCAACGAAAATAATATAACTGACTATGAGCCTTGGAGTAGTAGTCACGAGGTTGTAAATCAAGTAAAACCACTATGTTCTTTATTGTTTATCTTTTAATTTCCATTACACGACTTTGTGATTTTTGAGCAATTTATAAATGCATATGAAGCATGTTATTCACCCCCACTAGCGTTTTTTCTCGATTCAACATACTAGTTCTCCATACAAGTCAACTACTTGATCATAGTTGACCGATTAGTGAACTATTTTTTTAACAAAAATATTTGGTTAGTTTGTCAATTGGTATGAGTTGATTACACAATAACCTTTACATAAATTTCAAATTTGAGGTTTTATCCATTAATTGACTTATCAGTGTCAATCAATTGATCTACTAGTCAACTCAGGATTCCCTTTCAACTGATTGAACTTGTGACTTTAGCCACTTCTATGGGTAAGTCTATATCTAGGTCTAATCCCTTTAACCCAATATTATAATTTCACTCAACTCTTTCTATCACAGTTTTACTTTTATGGTAAGGGACTCTTCAAGCCTCTTGCACTTCACAATAACTACAAGTTTTTTTTGCCTCTGGGACTTCATCTTCCTAGCATTCAGTCCTCATTGACTTGATAGAATTTTATCATGCCTAGCATCCTGTCATTGACTTGTTGAGAATTCATCATGGCAGAAGCTCCTTGCCTCTGGGACTTCATCTATCTAGCATCCAAGCTTTGTCAACCTATTGGGACATCATCATGTCTAACATCTAGTTTTCGACCTATTGAGACTTCCATATGTTGAATATCCAGCCTTCTTGGCTTACTTAGGCTTTCCATATGTGTTGCATCTGCAACCTATGTTAAGTTTTTTGCACAATACACTTGATGAGTATCTTCCTAACTTTAATTTTGTCCAATCATCAAAACCATGTGTCAATCAAAAGCTTAGGGCATGATTGGACCAACAATAAAATAATTTTTTTTTTCAAATTCCTTATTTATTACCGTATTCCTCTTAGTTTGGTGTTCAAATATCATTTAATCTCATCTTATAAAAATAGGAAAAAAATATTACTACACAAACTCTTAGCAAAAAATTTGCTATTTGCTCTGTCTATCATACACATATGGAATATATATATAAATACTTCATTTTTTTTAAAAAAATTCTTTTGTAATATCTTGATTAAGCTTTAAATGATTCATTCGATCATGTTGAATGCTATTAGCAATTTCAATTGCAGCTTTTTGTCATAAAAGAGAAGAAGAGGTGCCTCTAGATGACACAATAGTTTTGATAGAAAATGCTTTAACCTAACGACTCACCAACACCTTGAGTCATGGATCTATGCAAAGCTTTTGTGTTGATTTAGCAATAACATTCTAGTTCTTATTCAAGTAACAAGATTTCCCGTAACAAAAAATGGAGTTATCAAAATTAGATCAACAATCAAAAACAAATATCATTTATTTCATTGCTTTTGACAGCCATTGAAGATGATATCATCCACACATAATAAAAAGAGCTTCCTCAATTGGTTGTGTTGGAGAAACATTATGCCATCAACAGTACTTGTATTTGTAGAAACAACTACTCAATTAAATCAATAAAATCAAGGGGATATAACTTTTTTCAACCCATATAATGAATTTCGTAGGCATTGGTGTCATCTAATTGATGCAACTTTAAATTAAGATTTGCAGCAAAGAGATAAGAGTATGAATAGAATTATTTTTGACAATTGGAGCAAACATCTAATCATAATCAATAAATACCATGTGTAATTCTTTAGTAGTCCTGAGCTTTAAACTGATTCTCTTCCTTCAGTTAGTTTCTTAGTAGTATAGACTCATTTTCAGCCAACATATCAGTTTTCTTAAGATAATGATGTTAGGATCTCTTCGTACGGCTAGAGAGGGGGGTGTGAATAGCCGACCCCAATTGCTCGCGTTTCTTTCTACAAACTAGGGTTAGCGCAGCGGAAACTAAATGCAGAAAGAAAACAGGAGAAGAAATCAAACCTCTACGCAAGGATGTAACGAGGTTCGGAGATGAAACTCCTACTCCTCGGCGTGTCCGTAAGGTGGACGAAGCCTATCAATACGTCGGTGGATGAGTCCCCGGAAAACCGGCTAAATCAAACTCCTTGTGGGTGGAGAAACCTCGCCACAATTACTTGCAACAGCAAGCTAAGAGTACAAGAGAATAGCAAGAACAAAATACAACAGGAATGTAAACACAGTAGCTTGCCTTCTCGTCGACTGGGGTCCCGGATGAAGTAGCAACTTCACGGACAGATGCAACAAGCAACTCAGCAGCAGCTGATCCAGTCGTGGAATGAAGTTCACACGAAGCTTCGACAAGGAGGAGCTCAACAAAACTCAAGCACAGCAGCACTTAGCAACAGGAAGGAGGAAGAAGAATTAGTCGTGCAGCAGCCCTCGACCCCTTTATACCTGCGAAGAAGACAGCGAAGAAACTAGCCGTTGCGTCGCAACGGCTAGAACCCTGATCGGTCTGCAGACCGATCAGCCTAGGCGCATGAAGCTTCTGTTTGTCACCTGATCGGTCCCCAAACCGATCAGGTGTCGCGATCGAAACCCTGATCGGTCCACGAGCCGTCGAGCTTATCTGATCGGTCTTGGCCGTCGAGCCATAAATGGATCGGTGAGCGGCGATCCACGGCTTTCTTCTCGCGAGGTTGCGTTGCCTCGATCGGTCTCGGACCGATCGATCGATGAGCCATCGATTCGATTCGATCGGTCACCGATCGGCAACGCAGATCACCGGATCGGTCACCCGATCCAAACTTCGACCCTAGACCTAAGGCTTCACACCAACATTCGGTCAACCTTGATCTGTTGGTACATCATTCCTAGCATCCGGTCACTCCTTGACCTGCTAGCACTTCCCGCTAATTGTCCGGCCAATCCTTTTGACCCACTTAGACTTCTCCACACCAGATGTCCGATCACCCTTGATCCATCTGGATTTTTCCCTGCCCGGCTTCACTCACCAGGACTTTCCACACCGCCTAACATCCTAGTTAGGACTTTCTCACTGCCTCACCAGGACTTTCCAACCGCCTAACATCCAGTTAGGACTTTCCCATTGCCTAACATCCAGTTAGGACTTTTCCACTGCCTCACTCATCAGGACTTTCCACACCGCCTAACATCCCGCTTAGGACTTTCCCACTGCCTCACCAGGACTTTCCAACCGCCTAACATCCCGTTAGAACTTTCCTCGTGCCAAGCTCCCTGCTTGGACTTCTCCAAGTCTCCATACTTGGACTTTTCAAGTCTCCATACTTGGACTTTTCCCGTGCCAAGTCTCCATACTTGGACTTTTCGCGTGCCAAGCTCCCTGCTTGGACTTTTCCAGTGCCAAGTCTCCATACTTGGACTTTTCCAGTGCCAAGCTCCCTGCTTGGACTTTTCCGTTGCCAAGTCTCCATACTTGGACTTTTTCCCGAATCAGGTCAACCAGGTCAACCTTGACCTACGGTTGCACCAATAATCTCTCAAACATCTATTCTTGTCCCATATCAAGAATACAACTCTTCCACGAGTGTCAAACATCAAAATACAACTCAACTAGGTCAACCTTGACCTAAGGTTGCACCAACAATCTTCCTAAGTCAAACATCAAAATACAACTCGAGTCAGGTCAACCAGGTCAACCTTGACCTAAGGTTGCACCAACAAATGATACCACCTCCCATGTTTGATTTCTTTTCCAAATCTTCATCTCCTATAATATGCCTTTATAACTAGCTTCCACTTTTCAACAATGGTAGCTTGGCAGTGATACAATAAAACATTTAATGCAGGACACAAATTTATACAAAAATAGTCTGAGATATCATCAATACGAACGTGAAAACATACTATCTCGAAGGTGACAATTTTTGTGTCCAGAAATAGAGACAATACAACATGAACCCAAAAACATCTTTATGAATGATTTGAAAAAGTTTATGGATTTGGCTTCCAGAAATAGCGGTTTTGGGTTCCAGAAATATGGATAAAATACTTATAGTGCTTAGCCAATTCACAAGCATGATACACTAGTATACCTTCCCAACTTGTTCTCTTCATCTAGAGTACTATCCTTAATTCATACCACCATTAGATCCACTATTTCAAGGACATAGATGAGTAATCACATTTTAAGGTATCCTCGGAGAAGAGGATCAATCACCTCTAAGCTTCTCAATTCCTCAACCTCATTTAAACTTGAAAAAAAAAAAAGTTTAAGAATACTTGCGACCTTCAATCAAATTTCATCTCGAGAAAATCTGCATCATCATATACCTTCAATAAAATTTCATCTTGAGAAAATCTGCATCATCATAAATCAAGTTTCACCTTCAAATGAGTACAACAGATCAAGATCACCAATAACAAACTAATGATGAGAACAAATGCTTAATAGTCACTCAGACCACACCATAGAGACTGAGCACATATTCAGTCTCAACTCATTATTGCCTCAATTGAATCTACTTCCTATAATTTTATTCACCCATTCAAATGCTTTTCTAGTTATGTAGAGAACATGCACTGGTTGGAACATGACATATAATGGACGATAACATATATAAATGATCTCAGTTTTGTACCAAGGAAAGCAATGCTTCCCGGTAGTTGCCATGGGTATTCTTTACTATCATGTCTTCCAGTTTGGCATTGTATTGCTCTTGATAAGCTTTTTTTATCTCTTCCATGTCCACATCAGCTCGACTTACAATCACTCTTGCAAGTGCATCTTTCCCAGTCTTATGTGCTCCTTCGAAAGCCTTGTCAATTACCTGAATTCCAAATACAACTTTGTTTTCTTCATTCTTTGGCATCAATAAGAGTAATATTGCTTAGTAGGCATACCTTGCTAAAATACTTTGGAGCTGATTCCAAGCACTGCGCTGCTTCATGTAGGCATGATTCATCAACTAAGTCCTGCTCATAGTGACAAAAATATACATTTGAGGTGATCAATAAAGATTAAAAAAAAAATATCTAGAATTTTCAGATAGATTTGGATTTACAATCTCAAGCTACCTTATCAATGGACTTGCCAAACATTTCCTTGTAGTGCTTGAAAGTAAGGGAGATATGTGCTTTGCTTCTTGTTGTTAGTATCCTAATGACCTCCTGATCCTCTACAGGGTCCTTTTTGCTTGCATTCTTGATTGAGTTTCCGAGTATCTTGGCCTCGGACTTTGCCATCTCATGATCAACTCGAGAACCTTCGTATCTGTATGCGCTTACAAGTCCAACTAGAAGCTGACCCCACGCCAATGGACCATGGTTATTCATCCAAGTCTTATAAAGAATTGGAACATAGATGTAATTGAAGGGAGTGCAAGTTCTTACTCCAGAGTAGTTTTCCTTCACACGGTAAGCGACTTCTTCCTCTATAGAATGGTGATAAAGAGCATGGTAGGCCTTCCTTACTCCAAGAAGCTCATCGGAAGACCTGGTACTAGCAATCTCAACTATCACACTGATTGGATAATCCTTGTGGAGGACTAGGTGAATCCATCGTGCATCCCTTTCCCATGGATGCATTGTCCATTCCACCATGATATTCTGCAAATATTAGCTCCTATGATCGCTCCTAAAATATTACCATGAAAATTGACTACTCACTGTCGTTTCCTAAAGAACATTACATCATGTAATTAATGTGCAACTCTTTTCAAGTAGAGGAAAATTGTACAGGTAAAAGGATACTAGAACTCCTAAAATCAAGTGCCCATGTTAAGGCTCTAAACTAAGCTAGTTCTTATCATGGCTGTGAAACCAGATCATACCAAAGATGTAGTCAAGAAGAGCAAAAACAATTATTATATGGGAAAAGGTTTGGAACTCCTGATCTGTTTCCCTAAAAAAGTCTACAAGAATTAAAATTTAGACAAAAAGAAATTTTATATACAAGATTAGGGCTGCAATTTCTCAAGTCGTAAAAGAAGGATAAGAACACAAAGTTTATTTATTTATCTATTTTTTTTATTTTTCTTTGGAGAAACGGAAGAAATCAATTGAAATTATTAACATATTACTTTTTGATCTTCACCCACAAGGTGTATTTTCGATACGTACGAATTTCTTAGATCTTTGGCTGAAAGACCATTCGATCATACCTAAAGCAAAAGTGTTGTTGAAGATTGCAAAAGTTGCATGGCAACTAGATGTCAAAATGAACCCGCGAAGCCTTACCTTGAAGCGTGAGAATTCTTCCTCGATGGCTCGGATGAAAGTGTCTTCGCATCGGTCAAAGCTTCCTTTGGAGTCGAAGAAGTGGGAGGCACTCCTGAAGCCTCCCCGTTTCTCCGGCTGCTTGCGCCATTTGGATATCGCAGTGACCAACGAGCTCTCGTCCACCCCCAAACCACCGAGACCTTCATCACATCACAATAAGCTACTACATATTCATGACGAAGCATAAATTCAAAAGACTAACTAACCGGAGAAAGCTCTGGTGAGCGCTTCAAACTCCTCTGCCATGGCTGCGCACAGATGGAGGGATGATGGTGGTGTAGGAGAATGGAGAAGGATGAAGGGGGGTTTTATATTATACGCAGGGACTCAAATTCTGAGGGTGGTGGTAAGTTCTAATAACGCGAAATGCAGACACTTTCAGTGGACGTAACGTAGCCTTTGACATTAAAGGCCAAGCAATAATGTTTCAGAGTCGTTTGGGCAGGAACATTGGCTGGCTGTCCTCTCGGTTATATTCAAAAACAATGAAAGGTGGGGTAGGAAATTGATGTGTCTGGACGGCTTCAAATAATGGACTCGTGCTCCACGAGGGGAGGTCCATTGTGAAATTTATTAGAATGTTCGGTTTTTTACCGATTTATTATATAGCATAAAAGATCAATTTCTAATTGATATATACTTTTTTTAAAAAAAAAAATTCTCCTACCTCTAATCAATTTGAAGATAGATTATATTAACTTTATGATTTATGTTTCTCTTAGCCAATTTGATGATAATCTGGTTCTATAATTTATTTTTTTTATATAATTTAAAAATGACTGTGAATAACCATTTTATTAATGATTTAAATTTGCTGTCGATACATTTGCACGTTGAAATGAGCAAAATTTGCATAAACTAGCATTATTTTTTAATATCTTGATCGAGCAAATGAATAGTTTGGTCGTCGTCACTTAACGAATTGCAGGTGGCCACGAGCGCAGAGAAAATTGAAATTGACAAACAACTAATATGGTGCCATTTACTACTAGATGAAGCCTATAATTGCTTTTTATCGAATAGTATTATTCATCTTGATTATGAGACATAATTCCCATGATAGATTGGGTGTATCTAAAAGTTAGTGTTAAAGAATTTTCTTGTCTGGATGAATAAAAAAATGATTAATTAGGTAGAATAATATTGAGCCTAGGGTGATTAATCAAGGTTTACGGAAGTTTTCCACCGACTATCAGGGTAATCGAGAAGTATAGCAGTTCAGAAGTCTAATATCCCTTAGTTGCAAGTCTCATTTGGAGAAAAAATCTATGTAAATATGTCGTAACTAGGAATTAAATCGTGAGTGCCTAAGAAATAACTGAACGTTCTTATTGTTGCACCATAATCCCGGAGGCTAATTTTCTTGTCTAGAAGAGCTTCTAATGTAAAAGGTGCATATGAGCTAATGATTTTTGTACTTTGTTCATTGTTGTTGAGAGAGACATGGGAGGATTAAAAGGCTTGCTAGGCTTGTAGACAATAGTTTTCTTTCTATGTAATAGGATTTGTAGGAGGTTAGCATTGGTTGTGTTAGATGTGACACTTGAATGCACACGTTGAGAAGAGGAGAGAGCACTCATTCCTCTTTCTCTTCCTCCTTTATGTGCAATTAGAGTACAAGTTATAGGAAGAGAAAGAGGCTTGCTCTTCTTATATATATGTACGTACGTCCAAGTGCAAGGGATCAAGTTGATCAGAAGATTCAAAAGGTGTGCAAGGAAGAACATCCATGAGTTGAGAGGGATTTGATTCATTGGTTCTGTGATTGCTCGTCCGACAACAAGTAAGAAGAACAAGATCTACCATCAATCACTGTAAGTGTTTGCATATGATATTGTATTTCGATTTAGAATATAGCAATGGTAACAGAGCAGTTTAATTCTAAAGCATGAAATACCCAAAAAAATTCTTCTTTGAACTTGCTATTTGACGGAGTTGGTTCGTCATGTTTTCAATCCCCCAACTGCCAGGAACTCGTAGACATTGGAAGATAGGGCGCTGCGGCTGTGTTGAGCCGTGATGTCACCTTTTCAAACCCTTACTGGCAATTGGCCTCCGTGGCCAACGAGCGCCGACAACTGCTTCCGGGGGTTGACGATTGGTAATGACTCCAGTTGCCATGTTTGTTGTGGTAGAGAAAGTGAGCGATGCGGCGGAGAAGAACCTTTGTTCGTCAAAGTTACTCTTTGAGGAAAAGTTTCATTTTATTAAATCAATATTAAAAAAACATAAGTTTTGTTAATGCATGGCAGAAGCATTTTTTTCCGTGTCAAAATACTTGTGAGATCACTTGCTCACTATCATTGAACGGGTCTAGTTCAAGTCAAATTGATTTGAATTGGTCTGGTCCAATCAGATCAAGTTTGGTTCATTTGAACCCGACAAAATTGGTCTTTTCAGGCCGAGGTATAGTTCCAACCATTGGTCGATTTAACTAGACAAGATAGTCCTTTTAGATCGTGATTTGGTTCAAATCATTAGTTGGTTTAACATATCAATTTGATTCAATCAGACAAGATTGATTCTAATTAGGTTTTGATTTGATCAATAAGTTTGAGTTAGACTTAAATGAGCTTAGGTTAAATAATAATAACTGAACATCCCATTTAGATTAGTTCTAATGAGGATAAGGGACTTTAGATTCAATTTTCTAATCGACCAATTAAGTGTGTCAGTCAACTGGAGCTCCTCAAAATAAAGAAAATATGTTTTCTTATTTGCTTATAGATAATGTATATTTTTCTATACATTTTTGTGAATTGAAATAAACCGATTTTTTTACTAGTTTCTCGATTTTGTATTGACATTATTTTTTTTATTTTCATATGCCATGGATAATATACACTTTGATCCGTCATGATGTGCGACAGAATGACCTACGGGAGGAGATTCAAGAGATCGAGTATGACCCAGTTTATGGAGTTAGAGGACACATTGGATATCTCGATCGACTATTCTGGAAGCTTAATCAGGAAGAGTTTCTTATCCTCGACAATTACAAGATTTGGGCTTTGATTCATTCACTATAAGGAATCCAAAAGTGGTAGCACACCATATATGGGGGGGGTGCTTTGAAGGGCGTATATCATATGCAGAATTGTATATGAAATTACTTCACCATGAGTTCCCAAAAGAGGATCCCAAAGAGTCTGAGGAGGATCCTGAAGAGTCTAAAAAGGATTCTGAAGGGCCTAAGGAGGATCCAAAAGAGTTTGAGGAGGATCTCGAATAATTTGAGAAGGATTCTAACATGGACCAATTAGATAATCCTAAAATCGATTTGTTTGAGATTGCCCTAGCTGGACCAAGAAACATAGGACTTATGTTGATTACTATTATACTAGTGTCTTTCCTAGTGGGAATAATAATGCCTTATCAAATATAACTACTAGTGTTAATTCTAGTGATTGGTGTTAGCTTATCTAGCTAAAGTAGAGTTCAGTTATTATTACTATTATTGTGTATGGACAATATTAAGCTTATATTAATAAAATTATATAATAGAAATTGTTGTTATGTACAAATAGTGCAATTTTAATGAAAAGTTATGTTATATGTTAATGAACTTGAAAAAAAAGAGAATATTATGTGTTAGCAGTCTTAACTGTATGATTAGTTTATTTGATGGGATGTATGTAATAAAATTATCAATGTTGATTAGATTGGATCATATGAATGATGAGTAGAAACATAGTTACCACTTGATTTTATAAATCGATTCTAATTTACATTGAGTCATTCATTAGTTACATACATATGAATTATACTAAAATACTAAATAATATGTTTATTTATGATAGATTATGGAAACTAAGAACATCATAGCTGGACTTAATAAGGGAGAGAAATTATATAGGGATAACTATAAAAAATATGACACCTCAACGTACAATATGTTCTTAATGAATAAAAAGTTCTAGAGGCTGTAAATCAATTTATGGATGAACCTGCTGATGGTTCTACAACATAGCATAGACGTGATCTTGATGCCTATAAGACATAGGAAGAAAAATGACTCCACTATTAGGGGAATATTGATTAGTTCAATAGTAAATAACCTAGTATTTGAATATGAGCCATTACCATCAACTCATGTTATCAGGGTAATCCTTAAAGAGAAGTATAGTGGAATAAGTCTAAGAAAGCTTCATCAGCTCACAATCAAGTTTAACAGCTACAAAACGTGTCTGAATCTTATCATGGCCCATAATTTGAGGAAAATGATAAATATGATTTGGGAATTAAAGACTATCATTTATAAGTTGATTGATGAATAACATGTTCAAGAAGTAATCTGTTCCCTTCCTGATTCTTGGAAAAAGATGACACATAGTCAAACTCATAGTGAAAGTATAAATACTTTTACTTATGTCTCACACCATATTAATCAATTAGCTAATCAATTAGCTAATTGATTAGAATGCTTCTATTCGATCACAAGAAATCCTAAGATATTAAGCTTTCTTACTTAATCGCTTACAAATGCTTCTATTTCTACACAGAATCAACCTTAATCGATTAGCCTAATTGATTTAAGCCCTGCTGAATCACTTACCTTAAGCAATTCAACTCTTGCGATTCCAAGCTTAAATGATTGAGCTAATCGCTTAAGCTAGTGTAATCAATTAACCTAATTGATTACCAAACCCCAACTTCCAAACCTAAGTCTAGGGTTTATTTACCTAACATCCGATCAACCATGATCTATTGAGACTCCTCATTGCCTAACATCCAGAATCCTTGACCTACTGAGACTTCTTCACCAAGTGTCCAGTTAATTCTTTAATCCACTTAGACTTTTCTCTGGATGTCAAGTGTCCGGTCAATCCTTTGACCCACTTGGATTTTCCTAGTGTCAAGTGTCCGATTAATCCTTTGACTCTCTTGGACTTTCTAATCATCAGATGTCCAGTCAACTATTGATCCACTTGGATATTCCAATGTCTAGCTTCACTCACCAAAACTTTCTATCACTTAGCCTCACTCACTAGGATTTTTCAACTGCCTAGCTTCACTCACTAAGTTTTTTCACTTGACTTTACTCACCAGCATTTTCTCACTACCAGGCTTCACTTACCGAGACTTTCCATCTGTCCAACTTCATTTACCGGGACTTCCCAATTACCTAACTTCACTCACCAGGACTTTCCACCCTGAGTGTCCGGTTAACATTGACTCATTTGGATTTTCTTCTTCTGCCAATATTCCCATTAGTCTTGTCATTGCCTAACCTCCAGTTAGGACTTTCCAATCAAATATTCGGTCAACTTTAATCTACTTAACTTTTCTCTCATATGGACAATTACACCTACAATCTCCTTATATTGTTAAACATCAAAACTCAAATATTAAAACTCAAGTTTGAGCCAACCCAAGCTTAATCAAACTGGTCAACTTTGACCCAGGAAAAATTGCACCAACAATTATAAATTCAATTTAAAATTCCAAATTTATTCAATAAGAAATTATATTGAAAACCCTAATTTAATTAATAAAAATTAAATTTAAAATTCTAATTTAAATAATCAAAACTTAGTTAAGAATACTTAATTATAAAAATCAAAACTTAAATAAAATTCCAATAATCAAAATTTGATTAAAAATTCTAATCTAAATAATCAAAACTTAATTAAAAATACCAAATTAATATTCCAAATTTAATTAATTTAAATTTAGATCAAATTAATCAAATTATTGATAAATTTTTTTGATCTATTTACTCAAGATAAATCTAATAAATAAAATTCAAACGATTTATTTAATCCAAAGTTAATTTATAATCAAACTAATTCTTGAGATAAATCTAATTTTAACAAATCAATTTTAATTAAATCACATAATTCAAAATTAAATGATAAAACTTCAATTTAATAAAATGCATATATTTATCCTTTAATCCTTCCTTAGCAAGGCTTAAGCCAAAATGAACTGCATGTTTAGACATTAAAGACCTACTTTTGCTGGTGTAAAGCTTTACTTGCTTAAACTAAATTATTGCAAGCTTTAACATTTTTTTTAATTCATTCGTCTTAAGTTGCAAGTATTGCTTTAATCTAAATTATTCCAATTTTTTTTCGGTCAAATTATTGTTAATGGATTTAATTTATTTCAAAGATATTTTTTAAAACATATGAAAATTTATTTTCTGTTTGAAAAATCTTGCTTCCAACCTTAAAATATTTTTGTAACTCTTTTGCAAATCACTCTATAAAATATTTTTGAAAACACTTTTTGGAAATTATATTTCCAACTTCCAAATATTTATGATTTTTTTTAAAGAATGGTTGAAATGATTATTTTCTAAATAGTCTTTAAAAAATAGCATTTTTAAGTACTTTGAAAAATTCCTGACAAATCTTTTGAATACTTTGAAAATTTTGAAAAAAAAAAGAAGAAGTTTTAAATACTTAGCAAAACTCTTTTTTAAATATCCTTCGAGTACTTAAAAATCATTTTAAAATGCTATTTGGACCCATTTTAAATTTTACAAAGATTATTTTCACATACTATGTAATTATCTTTTAGAAATATTTTTTGAAAACACTCTTACAAATTACTTTGATTTTTGACATCTCACTATTGATTTTTGATTTATGTCAAAATGGGAGAGTTTGGACTCAAGGGGAGTTTTTTTAATAATTTAACTTTATCTTTCCTTAACTTTGAACAAGGTTTCCATAAATCAAAATCGGGGAGATTGTTGGTACAAGGGGTGTCAGATAATCGAACATAAATTTTGATATTACAAAGGTTCAACGTTAAGTATTATTGTGATCTAACAAAGTTGATCAAGTGTACAGGTAGCTTAACCTAGAAAGTCCTACTAAGTCAAATTGACTGGATACTAACCAAGGGAAAGTCCTAGTAGGTCAACTAGACTGGATGTTAGGTAGTCTTAGAAATAAAGGATACTAAGTAGGAAGTTTAGATGGGTCAGTCGACTGGACGTCTAATAGGAAGAACTTGTTGGGTCACTGAGGGCCAAAGGTCAAGTCATGAAGTCCTGGGAGTTGAGAAATGGGATTTTAAGCGGAGAAAGCCCAAATAGGGTTTGGAGAACTCATGTTTGGCCAATTGTAAGTTGAGGTAAGCTCCTAAAGTAGAGTTGTTCTTCAAAAAGGAAGAACAAGGATGAGTCCTTTTTGTGAGGACAGTCTTAGGCGTCGATCTGACTAAGAGATTCACTCGAATTCCAATATCAAGATTAGATAGTCAAGTGACTATCAAACTCATTTATGCTTAAATTATAAATTATTGTGCTAACCATTATTTTGCAGGATTAATAGACTAATAAGTTAGATCGGTAGACCAAATAGGTTCGATAGATGGAAGCTAATGTGTCATCCAAGTCCTTCAGTGTGCTGATGTGGCATCCAACATGGACCGAGTGGATCTCAGATTGTTGACATGGCAAAGAATAAGGACAACCTAGCTAGCATGGCATTGGATAAGGTTTGACTTGCTGACGTGGTGGAGGGACCTATCAAGGAAAAGGACTAAGCTACTGAAGTGACACAAAACCTCATCGACAAGTTGATGTAGTGAAATGGGATTGGCCAAGGTCAGATCGGTAAATCAATCCCAAGGGTCGGTAAACCGATCTTGCGATCTAAATTCAATTTCTATGCTGATCGATAGACTAATTTGGGCCTATAAAATAAGGCCTCATGCGAGGCTCTGATCATTATTTTCCAAGAGCTCCAAATCTCACCTAACTTTAAAACACAGATGACACGATGACCTGTTGCTCTGACACCTACGCTTAAGTTATGTTTCTCTTGTTGTCGATATAATTATTATTTCTATAATTGTCTTTTCATACATGATTTTTGAAAAGGAATAGTAAGCTTCTTACTGTTCCTAATTTTTGTAAATAGCTAACCACTTTCTCATTTTAGAAAGAAGATACTACTGAATTGTCTAATGAAAATGATCAATAATGGTGAGCCTTGAACTAGCAGTTGACGGCTGTGAACCAAGTAATAAAGAAAAGTGTATTTGTGTGTGCTTGAGTTTTCTTATTTCCGTTGTTTAACACTAAAATGATAGAACGATTTTAAAAGTGGGAAAACAGTATGCACCCCCCCAATCCTAGAGAAGGTGACCACCGAAGATGTCAAAGGGAAAAACCTTTCACCTCTTCTCTTCGATTCATTCCAATCCGTAGAGGCTTGTCGGTGGATAAGGAAGGAAGTGTATGTTAGTTAGAGCCCTAGAGTCAATCATTTGATGATTGTATTATGGACTTGTTGTATCATATTCTTATATATAAATAAAGGCATTTATTGTTTTGGTTATTATACTTACTTGTATTGGTGCCAAATAACTAAGTATAATAGCGTCCTTGAGTAGAAGGTTCTCACCTATATCAATCGGTTAGTTGAACCGATAGTGAGATGATATAGGGAACACTACTTTTAATAATTCCTAGTCGAGTATTAACATTCAGGGACAATGTTAATGCAATAAGACTAGTATGTAGGTCATCTCGATGACTTGATCTCACAAATCATGGATATAGAGATATCAAGTTGACACATGGGTATGCATTGGAGAATGTATACTGAATGACCCGCCATGAGAAAGTATCATGGATCGTTATATGAGTGTCATATACTTTCTCATGTGGCTATTAGTATGACTACTAGTCCTTAGACCTGAAGTCACCATGGTTCCCTACATAAGGAGTTATGTACTTTGGTTTCGTCAAACATCACCCGTAACTGGGTGGACTATAAAGGCGATTACTGGGTATGTAACGAATTATGCAGAGGGATGTGAGTGGTGTAGATGAGATCTATCCCTCTTATATGACGAGAGAGACATCGATATTCTTGATAGAGTGAGATCACGAAGTGCATGGCCATGCCCAAATGAGTCAATATGAGATATTGAGCTCATTTGATTTAGTGAGTCTACTTGGAGTTCAAGATTTAGATTGATCAGAGGATGACACGGTCTATGCCTCACATTGATCAATCTAGATGTCTAGGATAGAAGGACACTTGTCATATATTGTGAGAAGTTACAATTAGTAGTCACAAGGTGATGTTAGATCTCAACATTCTTGTAACATTGGGTAGTAATGATGTGTTGCTAGATACCACTCATTACTTATGCTCCTAAATGGGTTTAGGGGCATTGCCAACGTTACAAGAACCTATAGGGTCACACACTAAGGACAATTAGATGGAGATTAGGTTCATATGATGAACCAAGAGGATTAGATTCATTTGATGAATCAAATTGGATTAAGAGTAATCCTAATTGGGCTAATTGAGTTGGACTCAAGTTGATTCATGTGTTCAATGAGTCTAATTTAGATTATGACTCATTGAATCAATTTAATTAAATGAATTAGATTCATATATTAAATTGGCTTGAATTAAATGGTTGGATTAGATCAACCATGAGAGAGATTAAGTCAAGTTTGACTTGACTTGGGAGGAAGATGAAGAGTCAAGTTTGACTTGACTTTATGCCACCTCATTGGTGAGTTGGCATTGAGTGGGCCAATGATGATGCTCCACATCATCATGGCTGCTTAAGTGAGATGCCACCTCATGGGAGTTACCAAGATTTGTGACTCTTGGCATTCCATGGGAGTTACACATGCTCTTACTGTGGCCGACCACATGAATGGGATGAATAAGTTTCATTTTGTGAATTATTCTCATTCATTCCATCATCTTCTTCCTTGCTCCATTTTCTTCTCTCCCTCTCCTCATCTTGCCGAACCTAACTAAGGTGCTAGCACACTTTAGTTGGTGCTCTCCTTCTTGTATCCGTGTGGATACTTCAAGAGGGTTGTCTACCTTGACAACCTTGAGATCCGGCACCATTGGACGAGCGGGATTCGCGTAGGGCGCATCAAGGGTATATTCTTTGTTTCCTTTGTAGATCTACTGTAGATCAAGGTTTAGAAACTCGTACTCGTATTTTATTTTATTTTTCTTTGCACGGATCCGGTGGCTGGGGCTTTCGGGGTTTCCGCGACGCGAAAACGGGATTTTCGCGGCCCGAAAAACCCAACAGTGTATGACCAACAGTTGCGAATGGAGTGACCGCTAGCTCCTTGGTGGCCTACGTGAGGTGGAGAGGAGGAAGAAGAAGCTCTCGTGCCCTAGATCTAATTGGAATGAATCAAATCGCTTCCTCCAAGTGAACTGACTCTTTTTGAGTGAACCAGCCTCCACACGTCACAACTATGCTTTTCAACACTGCCTGACCATGTTAGCTACTGATGAGTTTGGCTTCGATCGAGTTTCAGGCTAAGACATGGTTAGGTCGTGTCAGGGGACACAACTAGATTGTGTTCCCTACTATGACATGCTCTGATGGCCATTTGATTTCTCCTTTGAATGCTTGCAAAACAAGCTATACTCATATATTAATAAAAATGCTATTAATTAGAAAAGATTTGGAATAAAGTTCAAAATAAATATTTACCTATGAAATATGATATAAATATAAAATTAAACACGCGAGATATTTAAACCATCAAGTATGAGTGCAACATAATATATGAAAATGTCAGTTATCAGTTAAGTACTTGGGAAAAATGGATTCGAGTGGTAAAATATAAGTTGATGCATTTTGTCAAATTTTGTCTCGACTGGTCCAATATTCGATGCGCACATATCATACTTGCACACTAGTCACTTAGATTTAGTACAATCCAAACCTTATATTTACACCCCTAAAGGCCGTAAGAGAGAGTTTATATTCATACATGTTCACAATATTTAAAGTTTTGGCTCAATATAAATCAACATTCAAGCAACTCATCCCCAACATGAGGCAAAACTCTCACGCAAATGAGAGTTCCTTTCCCTCCGCCTCTCTTATTTTGTTGACATTTCCAACATCTTCGTATATGAAGAAATCTATTGGAGAACACGACCTCTTAAGTGCTATTGCATCAATAATCTTTCTAATATCTCAATCTGTTTAATATCAATTAATTGAACTCAACCACCTAGAATATAATTACATCAACAATATAGACATATATATCTAAAAAATTATTTAGACGGAAAAATTCTCCACAAGATAAGGAAGGTTACCTTGCCTAAGTCAAATATAGGCAACTCATGCATGATTAATTGACCACCTGTTTTTGCGTTCCAAAAACTCTGTAGTTATCTTTTCATATGGGTGTAAAAAAAATAAATCCGATCAACTAATCTGACATAAATTTAGTGGATTTTTTTAATATTAAATTAAATTTTATTTTTAAAATTAAGATATTTTTATATATATTAATATAAATGTTAATATAATAATAATAGAATACTAAAATAAAGAGAAAGATTATAAGAAAAATAGTTAAAAGATTTTATTTTTAATTGGGTTATTTAGATTAATCTGAATTGGTTGGATTGGTTAAGTTTGAATTCAAATTTAAGAGTTTTGAATTATATTAGATTCGAGTCGAGTTCAAATTAAAAAATTTTATATAGAAAAAGCCCGACTCTTCGAATTCATACCATATCATTCCAATCAGAGAGCTCTACAGGGCATCAATAATTGACACATTATTAAAAAGTCCTGAGTTGGCGACATCTCACATCGTTGCAGTTGTCCGTCAGTCTCTCAATTATTTCTTCCCCATCGTTACAATAATGAACCGGACTTTATGTCATATTTAACTTTCCTTAAGTTTGGATCCCTATTTGTAAGATGCAATGTGCAATTGTCAACAACGAGCGAGATTAAGACCAGTCGTATCCCTTATTTTAAATGAAAAAAAAAACAGCTTCTGTACGGTAATTATATATATATAGCTTCCAAAGAATTCTGTGGGTTCTCAACTAGACTTAAAAAGGCCCAAGAAAGTTTATGAAACTCTTGATCCACAAGTATCATTGGACTTGACTGGATGGACTGCTCAATGAAGCATTGGAAATTGATTTTAGTTATCGTTTAGTTGAGCAGAAATCATTATTTGATAGTAGTAAAGTCATTTAACATAAATAATCTATTTAGCAGCAATAGATTGAAAATAAGTAATTGAACTGATAAACAAAATCACACGGATTAAGTCCGATAGACAATATGAGTAAAGCTGCAAATGAACATTGTTGCAATGAAAACCTACGACTAATGTGGAATGCTGAAATGAATGACAGCAAGGTGAAGACTGAATGATGTAGAAGCAACTACGGTGGAGATTGTCGGACCCAAGAAACGAACATCTAATTGGCACACACTGGCAAGAGCACCAAAAGGTGCTAGAATTGTCTGACAAAAGTCCTTCGATACTTTCGTTTTACACACGGATGAATGTAAAAAGAATGCAAAAATGCTCGGAGAGTGTGTAAGAATTCAAACTTCTTTTCTAATGAATATACCTGAATATTTATAGGAAGAGATAGATGAGAAATCATACCAAGGGAGGACCTATACTACAAGGGCTATGTCTAGACATGGGGTTGGGTCTATTAGCAAGGGGTCATGTCTTGGCATGGGTTGGGTTGGTAGTGACAAGCAACATGGGAGACCATTTCTAGATAAGACCCAAATTGGCAGGGGGCATGACTTGGCATGGATTGATGCCTACAAAGCTGTATGGAGATATTTGGGGAAGAGTAGTTTTAGGAGCTTCGGGCAATGAGTTTAGGGAACTCGAAGAAGACTAGAAGAGAGTTCAATATGGGGAGCTCAAAGCATTGGAGAGAGGACCTCGGGGCATTTTGCATATTCATAAGGAAGATCTCAAGGAGCTCAGGGTGGTTGAGGGAGAGCTCTAATAGCTCAATGATATGTTGACTTGCCGACCTAGTCTTGCAGGTAACCCTTGAACAAGAGGTCTTTGAACGCACAAGGAGCGAGTTGTATGCAACATCATATCCTAAATCTAACGCAATATGCAAGGTCTTCTTTAATGGAGGGCATATTCCCTAAACTCCATTCGGCTTGATATAAGAACTTAATGTCCGTTGGTGTGGATACATTAGCCACCAACATCTAAGTGATTGGTAGGATGCCCTCGAGAGTGTTCCCAAAGAGACCTAATGAAATTTGTTCACTAACATTGTCTCTTTACTAGGTCCCCTGATAAGGGGTGCTCCAATTTAGGCTCTAGTTTCATCCATTAGTTTACCTACGAATGATCAAGGAGCATTGATCATTGAGATAACATGATTCTTGCAAGAAGCAATCTCTTCAACCCATTAGTTGATATTATCATGCCTCGGAGGAGTCCCTGCCTGACAAACAGACAACATCTCCCCCCTTATAACAATATATGAAATCTAGATACATAGCCATAAATCATGCTAACCACACAGTGAAAGTATAAAAAAAATAACATACCAATAATAGAATAAAGGGATTCACACAATCCGACAACGAACAACAGAAAACATACATAAGGGAGGATTTATCCAATCCTCTCCACAAAATATAGAAACTAGCACCACTGCATACCAGTACTACTTACACAACATGTACAAGTCCGAATAAAAGGACACCATAAGGTTAAAATCCATGAATGAAACAAAGTGTAAATATAAACACTAAAACACAAGAAAAGAAAGAACAGGACATGATCCATAATAACACAGGAACACAAATACATGAAAATAAAAGTGAAAAAGAAGAGTACAAAATTGGTGATAGTTCATGAAAATAATAAGAGAAAGGGATCAAGTAAAAAATACAATTGGTGAAGGATACATATAATAAAAAGTAAAGATAAAGCAGAATTAATATGAAAAAAAGTAAGAGTGTCAATATGAGCAACTGCTAACGAAGCATAAATAACTGCATACCCACCCATCTACTAACCTTCTCCACCAGGTAAGACTGATAAATTGGGAGTACATGCAGATCCTGCACATTATAGTCATGTACACATGCAAATAATATAAATAAATCATCATACATGGGAGCAAATGATCTACCATAAGAAATACAAATGACACAGACATCTAGCTAGGAACTTCAAGAGAAATAATCTACCACGAATAGTCTCGTGGGCAGTTTAAAATGTCAGGGTCCCTGTCTACGTGAGAAATGCTCTACCACGAATGGTCTCGTGGGCAGACAGGTAGTAACTAGCTAGCTATGGGTTGCGGGAGAAGTACTCTGCAACGAATGGTCTTGTAGGCAATACAGGGTATAATAATCATATAATAGCAATATACTAAACATATGCAACAAACATATCAGCTGCATATGTAATATCTTACAAGCGCACGCCAAGGTCACTGTTAGCACACAACTCCAACTATTACGACTCCAAGTGGTCGAGTGGGCAAACTTGACAAGTAGTTATCTAGCTACTAACTGGACTCAACTCCAACCAACACTCTAAGTGGCTAGATGAGCAATCATAATCTCATCAAGAGAATACTAATCTAACAATCTCATCAAGAGAGTTTTAGCCATCTAGTCATAATATCTCAACTAGTACTTAATCAATAGTCTCTATGGATTGATGATTTTATTACTTGACCACTTAACCGTGCCCTTGTGATTTTGATAACAATTGCTTGACAATTTCAAAGTCCTAGTGAGTAAATCTAGGTACTAAAAAATCTAAGTGGGTAAAGCTAGGCAGTGATTAAGTCTTAATTGGAAATCAAGAAAGAAAGTCATAGCTAGCAGCTAGGTGAATCAAGTCTAAGTGTGTGAAATTAACTAGAACCGGATTGGTTGGCACAAGTCCAAGTGTGTTGAATCAGTTGGGAGATGATTTCCTGGCAAATAAGTCCAAGTGTGTGGAATCAGTAAGGAGCTAATTGTTTGACCACCCAATCTAGATGGGTAAAAATATCTAGAAAAGTAAGTGTGAGTAACTTTAGATTCTATATCCTATCCATTACGTGTAATAACTACAGGGAAGCAATTAACGACTATCGATGACCGAAGGAAGTTTGGGGTGAATGGCTCATGAAAACTCTCAACAAAGGATTTTGGAGGGTCCAAGTGACCATAGTTGGGTACGAGTGACCAAAGCAGCTTCCAAGAGACTGGGAGATGGTGTTTATCAGTAATCTGAGTGACTCAGGTCAAGATCAGATTTGACTCCTCTCGAGACCATCGAAGGGTTTACGGGCGACCAAAGACTTTTGTTAACGCTATTTCACAAATAGAAGTTAGCCACATCAACACAAATATAGGTGCCCGGATATCCTCTAGGTGACTGTGAGACTGGGAGAGTGCTATAAAAGGGGATTTAAGGTAGAGCTTGAAAAACACCAATTCACGATCATTCTTCTCTGTTCTTGTTCTCCTATTCTACAACATGTTGCAACTCTATGTTGGTGCAAGATGCTCCATAAGATCGAACCCTATGTTTTGATATTGACAAAGGGTTAAAAGTTAAGTATGTTTGAGGTTCTGATGTATTCTTAAGTGTGCAAAAATTTCTAGTTGAGGATAGGCAATAAAATTCCTAGTTGGAGCAAAAGTTGATAACGCTCATCCCAGATGACCCAATATTGCTAGCCCCCTAGCTAAATACAGACAAGTAAATTATAGGGATATTTTTGCCCAAGCATAGTGGCCCTCTGCATGGAGGAGCTCTGGAACCAAATGAGCTTTTTTACACCTACTAAGAATTGATCTCAAGACCTATTGGAACATCCACCCATGTAGTTACCAATTGTGCCAACCCGTACGGGCAAGGAAAGTCTTAGTTGAGTCTAGGCAAAAAAGAAAGTCTTGATTGATGGGATTAGGCAAGGAAGTCTTTGTCTAAGGGACTAGATAGAATCCCTTGGTGGGTTGAGGACATTGGACATAAAGTTCTAGGGGTCAAGAACACTAGGTGAAAGCCCTAGGAGTTAAGGACACTAGGCAGAAGTCTAGATAGGTCAATGACCGAAAGTCTAATGGAAAGTCTTGACGGTCAAGATGTGAGATACGATAATTAAATAATAAGTGTTAATTAAGAAATTAACTTGTCAAATTTTCTTGGAATTTTTAGGATTATTTTTTGATTTAAACCGAATTCGTATGATATGTTTAAGGGTATAAATCAATTAGCCTTAAAGAGAGTTTGTTTGATTTAATTAATATAAGGTTATAATTAATTAACCTAACATATATTACCTAAGATTCCTAACCCTATTTGTTCGATCCCTTCTCTTCTTCTCCCCGATCCAATCCACCATCCTAATTGCCCCTTCGCGTGAGGCCAAGATGGCGATGTCACCAACCATGTGAGAGCTATCGTGACCCTTCCCTTCACTGATCCATTGTTTCTTTCCCGGTCCACCCCGCCATAAGTTCTTGCCTTTAGTGCCACATTGGCCCCATATTCCGGCCTCCCATGTCATTGTGGATTTTCTCATTGAGACGCCATGGCGAACAACCCCATCCCCGGCTACTAGCATCGCGTCGCCCAGTTGTCGTGCAACCCTCTTCCATCCCGGGAAAGGAGTTACAGTCGACTGTTGTGGGTCTCCACTGGAGGGCTGAGAAGCTATTCAAGTGCCTATCTACTGCCATCTCATGCCAATGAGCCTAGGGCATTAATTGTGACTCTACGACTCTTGCTACTACCTCATTTTTCCATTGTCATTGTTGTGCACATGACTATTAGCACAACTCCCTACCTTGTCGGCCATTGCTCCATCTGTTGAGCCGCTTCCATTGGCCCTCTGCCGCCTTCCATGTCCCACTGTGCTGCCGAAGGAGAAGAAGTCATAGGGTAACGAAACCCCCACGCTTCCTAAGTTTTGTTTATTAAATACCTTATGGGAAATTTAGCTTAGAATGTGAAGGAATTGTAGGATGATTCGGATAATTTAATTAGGGTTTAATAATTGGTTTAGGATTAAGGTTGGTTATTTGACTTATGGTAGAATTAGTTATAATTTGTATTTTATATTGTAGGATTTTGAGCTCAAGGTAGACTGTTGACTTTAAGATTGTTAAAATGATCTATAGATAAAGGTGGGTATTTTCTTTCCTTGACTTCATTAGTATATTGTCCTTATTGCATGATTATGGTTAGATAGGTAGTTTATTACCTTGATTTTATTCTTATTTAGCTTGAGTTTGATATTTATGTGCTTGACCTTAAAGATGATCTACTTGATATCAATATAGTCTCATCTTTGGTTATCCATATTTTGTAGTTCTACATACATGTATGGTGTGTACTATAGGTGGTTATTCTTTGGATTTTCATATTTCATAGTTGTACACATATGTATAGTGTGTACTATAGGTGGTTATTATGTGGCTATTCATATTTCATAGTTGTACACACATGTATGGTGAGCACCTTAAGTGCTTTCTCTTTGGCTATTCATGTTGTTTAGTAGACACCTAGTTTTTTTTTATATACATTGAATGCAATTTATACTTCTAGATATACTTGTATTACTGTTGCATAGTGATGACTATATATGTGTGTAACGACCCGCCTCCTACTGACTAGGCTGCGAGGCCGGTCGCTACAGTTATGCTGTGCTGGACTATTAATGCGGAATGAAAACTGGCTAATTTAAAATTTTACTGAACTAAATGCTGTAAAGTTCAACTTAGTGTTCTGGGTGTACCTAGGGGTTGTACACATGCTAGGGGAGGTGTTTACAACTGATAATGAACTTCGGATCGATCCACAGACCGATCTACTAATACTGGCACGGTAGGAAACTTCGGATCGTTCAACAGACCGATCCACAAACTACACTGCAATTCTGTACGCTGCTGGATCGGTCTGGTCCTCGATCGGTCAATGAGATCGATGGCTCTTGATCGGTCTGCGACCGATCGTGAGCCATTTTTCGCGACCCAGCTCACGATTGATCCACGGATCGATCGGGACGAAATCTGCAGTCACTGATCGGTCTCACCGACCGATCGGTGAGCCACTGGGTCGGAGGTTTCTGATTTCGTATCAGACCCCTGATATTAGCACTGATGCGTGCCAAAGTCACTACACAACACTATACAAGCTAAGAGAAACATTCTACTAGGTAATGACTAACATACTAAACATGATTAAGGCATAGAATACTAATTCATGGCGTGTAAACATATGGAAACCAAAACTAACAAGGTTTTAAACTATTCTCTTGCTAACTAACAGAAACATAAGATAACGCTTGCTATAAGTACTAATGCATATTAAACACGTTCTAATGCATAATAAAATAAAACTAGATCCCTAGGATCTTTATTCCAGTTCCTTCCACACACATCTTGATCTGCATTGACCTCCAGCCTCCACTGCTAGTCCATTTTCCTTTTACCTGTATCTGCAGTATAAGGAAAATAGTATCTGTAAGCTAAAAAGCTTAGTAAGAAACCATCTACCTCACTAAAACATGCATACGATGCAAATATGATTTTAAATCATGCTGTTTGAAAGAATATGCTAAGTATGCTGAATAAACTAAACATGGCATGACATATAAGCATACAATCATGGCATGACAACTAATCATATGAATCAATAAAGATAACTGAACTGAACATATAATAAGCTAAACTGTAGCTAAACTGATACTGAATTCCAACTCAACTAGCATAACTAATTTGAGCTTTGAAAACTAATTCATAATAGGTGAAAATACATAATCACGCTGTTTGGGCCCGGCAACTGTACTTGTTGTGCGCGCATCCCTAACTAGACCCGGGTTTGCAAGTCCCGAATTTAGTAGGGTTAACTAGGTTATCTAAACCTAGGGACGACTGTGGGAGTCCAACCTAATGGATATCTGATCCAGTACAGTGCCACTAAAAATAAAATACTGAAATAACTAATACTATTTTGCTGAATCTAGGTTATCTGAACCTAGAACTAGGTTGTCTGAACCTAGAGGCGACTGTGGGAGCCCACCCATTGGGACGTAGTCCCATATAAGCTAAAATAAACTGATTTACTGATTTAAATGCTTCTAATGCATTTAACTGAGCTATTAAAATGCCTAATTTGTATTTTAACTTAACTAGCTATTTTATCGAACACCTAGTGTGCCCCAACTCTCCCCTCTATTAGGGAGACCACTTCTAGGCACCCAACAACGTCTAGGAACCCCCCCTGAAGAGGGAATACATGTCCGGCCCATCTAGAAGTACTCACTAAATCCCTAAATATGCGAGGAGGGTCAAATTCACCCTATGCGTCGATAAAAACAGCATATAGCTAAACTAGTGCGTATAAAACCAAACGGAGCTACTTATACTACAGGTGAGGGGTTTCTTACCTTGTGTGCTAGATTTCTTACAAATCTAATCGCTAGAAATTTCGGTGGAGACGACTTCCCGACGATTCGCTCGCGTCCACGTGCTCTACTCGCGGAGGGGAACGTCCTTGTGCTGAAATCATCGCCGGAAAGTGACCTTGGGGCCCTAGGGAGAGAACCCTAGGTCTCCTTGTGGTTGGCACCGAGAGAGGGAGGAGAGGGAGAGGTGGCGTCGGTGAGTTAGGGTGAGGAGAAGAAAGTTGCCGAACCAAATTCTAAAAATAAACCAAACCCCAACTTAAATTTCCTATTTATACTAAGTAATTAATTCGGCCAAACCAATTATAAATATAATTGATTCCCTTTCCTTTCAGCACGGCCCTGCTGGGTTCACCGGTTACTAAGGCTAATTAAAGGTTTAACGGACCCGAGAGGTCCCGGGTTCAATTCCCGCTTAAGCCATTTTACTTTTCTAATAATTTTTGCTACTTCCGCTACTCGAAAAATTTCGGAAAAATATCTAATAATTCCAGAAAAATCATAGAATATTTCTAAAAATAATTTGAGAATTTTCGGGCGTTACAATTTACATTTTTCTCATCATTGCATTGTATGCATGTTGTTGACCATGTCTCCCTTGTGGTTGAAAAAGTTGTCAATCATATTATCTGCCTACTCAGATACTCGAGGTAGTGGTAGTTGGAGTTGTGTGCAGCTCAACATGTCATGCCCACTCAACAACTTATGGGTTGTGGTAGCTGGAGTTGTGTGCAGGTAGTGACCGCTCTTGTTATGTAGCTAGATAGCTACTTTGCATACTATACACTCGGCCACTCGAGAGTGGTGATAGCTGGAGTTTCATATACTTGTCATAATCCTACCCACTCGACCACATATATGTCATGGTAGCTAGAGTGGTGTGTAGGAGTGACTATGCATATGCATGATGTGTGTTGCATTTGTTGTTATATGTATTGCATATTCCTGTGATATATTGCATATGCTTGAGGTATAGATTTTTGCATGTGCTTGACATTGACATGCATGTTATTGTTATGTGTATGCTATACATGTTGATCTTTACTCATCATACATAGATAGATGGCTATATTCTGTCTGCTCACAAGGTCATTCATGGTAGAGCATTTTCCCGCAGATAGGGACCCTGACACTTTGGACTATCCAAGAGGTCATTTATGGTAGAGCATTCTCCTATAGCTCATAACTAGATAGCTAGATGTCTTGGTCCTTTATATTTCTTGTAATAGAACGATTGCTCCCATGGTTGTTAATAGAATTTTGTTATTTGCACTTGTACATGCTTATGTTGTGTAGTACTCATGTTGATCATTACTTATCATGGCTCATTGTATTATACATAGCTAAGTAGGTTGATATATGTAGTAATTCATTCTTATGGTTACTATCTATTGGTGAGTATTATCTTTGAGACTGTATACCTTTGAATCTCTTTACACTTAGCTCATGCACTATCTATCTTGTATTATCCGCTGAGTTATTTGAACTCACTACCTCATGTGTGTTCTTTCTTCCTCAGGTAGCCGATAAAGGATATGTGGAGTTGCTTGGAGATCTTGTTTGTCAGTCCCACGTCATGTCGAGAGTTTTTTATATTGTTCGTTTTGCATTTCCGTGCACTTGGGTTTTTCAAACTCGTTTCATATAATAATTGACTTGTGTGTAATGGTGCAGTTAGCACTGACAATCAAACTCATGTTTTTATGCATGACAAAAGGTTAAAGTTAGATATTGTGTGTTCTAATCTATTTACTAATTGTGCAGGACACAAGGTTGAATTCTAGTTGGGTCAGGAAGGAGCAGATGATTGACAGGAAGTCTAACTAAGACAGAAAGGACTAGACATCTAGAAGGAAGTCCAGTTAGGTCAAGGAGGACCAAACAATTGGCTGAAGTCTAGATGGGGCATATGGTAGGAAGACCTAGTGGCTAAAGAGTCAAGTTGACAAATGGTAAGCAAGGAAAGCACTAGAAGAGAGAGACCTAGTGAGGATGCATTCTCAGTTGAGGGAATAGTAGGTGTTCATCCAACCTAGGATTTTATCGAAATCCGAAGTCAGGACCGAACAATTTAGATACTGTCAAAATATTTATTTTTTCATATTATACTTGTTATGATAACTCTATGGTATAGGAAAGTGAAAGCTGGAAAAAGGCTTCCAGGTTCCCGGGTAGGATCTAGGCACCCGGGTAGGGTCTAAGCACCCAAGATCTAGGTGCCCCAAGTGGGTCCAAACACCTAGATTGGCCCAAACCTAGCCACTCTTGCAGATGAGTTGGTACACTTAGATTGGTCAGTGCATGTTAGCGTCCAAGCGCCAGGAGGTGGTCATAGCGCCCAGAGTTGGATAAAATTTTCATAGATAGAGCTTCACCAAGGTGCAACCACGCCAGCGATCCATGCGCACAGGGGTGGTCCAGGCGCTCAAAGGTGGATAATTCAGCATCAAAGAAGGATCGGATAGGTCGTAGTCCAGGCGCTTGGGGGTGGTTCAAGCATGCGGAAATGCCTATAAAAGGAGTTTCAAACAACAACTTCAATTAATCATTTCTACAAGAGCTCTTACAACTATTTTGTTCCTACGTCCTCATAACACTGCCGTACTATTGCTCAACTATGTTTGACCGCTGCTGACAGATTGACACCAACACCCGAGCATGTTCCCTTCGATATATTCATGTTGGTAATGATTGCTTTTCATGCATATTTCATATACTTACAAAAGGAAAGTGTAGGGTGTTACACTTTTCTTGTATTTTGTATTTGATATTCAAAGAGAGTGGGGTCTGGGTCTTGGAATAGGAGTTGATTATTTAAATTTTTGCTACTTACTCATAATCGCTTTTTAATGTTCAAAAAAGAAAATTTTCAAACAGAGTGGTATCAGAGTCATGTTCACTCTGAATTAGTGCAACCACCATTCGAACAGGGGGCTTTCTCTTATTATTTTATAGTTCATTTCCTTTCTATTTATTTGAGCTTTTCAATTTAGTTCAAATTGGTGTAATCACCTTTTTTAAACAAGTTTTTTCACTTTCTTTTGTAAAGTGCTCAAAATTGATGCAACACCAATCAAGTCATTCTTTTCTACTTTAATCTCTCCCACACTACTAATCCAAGATCTAGTCTTGAGACTTTTTTCTTAATTTATTTTTATGTGTGCAAGTTTTTTTACATGACCCAAAGTGAAGGTTATAGCACTTCTTGCTCTCCACTCTTCAGCGAGGATAACTTCCCTTACTAGAAGAAAAGAATGTAGGTGTACCTAAAAATAGACATCGACTAGTGGTCTTCAATTCGACGAGGATACAAGGTACTAATTGATGATTCAACACAAGTACCTCTTGACCCAGAGAACTGGAATCTAGAAATGGAGAAGATGACCCAAGTTGATTCAAAGACACTGAACACTCTTCAATGTGGGAAAACCAAGTAGGAACTCAACTGGGTTAGACCATTTGAGAACACAAAAGAACTCTGGGAAAAGCTGATCGAGCAGCATGAAGTCACAAGTGATGCTAAGGTAACAAAATATGACTTGTTGTTGAATAGATTATTTAATATAAAAATACAGGACATAGAAATATCAAGCTAGCTATATGTGATAATCAAGGATATCCTCAATCGATTACATCTGCTCGGCCACCAATTGGAAAATAGGAACGTAATCAGGTGAGTTCTTAACTTGTTTCCTCGAAATACACTATGGGAATCTATAGTAGAAGCCTATAAAGTTTAAAGGAATTTGAATAAATTAAAATTACATGAATTATTTTGTAAGTTAGAACTTCATGAACAAACTAGCTCAAAACAGGTCGAGAAGAGTATAGTTTATCTTGCAGGTTCAACAAAGGATGTGAAAACAAGAACGCAAACCAAACCCGAGTTAGAAGATGAGTCTAACTCAGAATTAGATGGACAACAACTAGTGAACTTGGTAAGGAAAATGTTCACTAGAAAGAAGAACTTCACCAAAAATGATCTACAAAAGATGGTCAAATTTTATCCAGCGATGTTAAAGCAAACATCATTTCTTCGGATACAACAAGAAAGGACATTTTAAGCATGAGTGTCCAAACTGGAAGGAAGACAAATCCAAGAAGACAAGGAAGAAGAAGGCTCTCCAAGCCACCTGTGATGAATCCTCCTCAGAAGAGTCAGATACAGAAGATCAAAAGTTAAACCTAAATCTAACACAACTTAAAATTATCCCACATAAATTAACAATATATATATGTTGAAATAATTGAAAATAATTTTTTTAATAGAATCTATAAAAATCTTCAAATTTTAATAAAATTGTGAAACTGTCAAGAAAAGAGGGAGTGTCAAAATAAGGGGGAGGATATATATTTAAAGATATTACATTTTCAAAATTATGGCTTAAAATTATAACTCAAAATAAGGTTGAAAATCAGTTATGTAGGAAATATTCGAAAAATATGTTTGATTTTTTAAAAAATCCTTGGAAAAGAGTGTTCCTTAAAAAAACTATCAATTTTTAAGAATGTTTTTGTATTATGATAATACTTAAACCTAAATATTATCTGGCTTTGATACCTAATCTTAAATTAGTTTACTTATTTTGAAAACCATTTTGAAAAACCATTGGAAAATGTGTTTAAAAATATTTTGAAAATATCTTTGTAAATTCTAAAAGTATTTTGAAAATATATTTGAAAATTTTTAAAAATGTATTGAAGATATTTTTGAAAGCTTTGAAAAATATTGTAACAATGGTTTATATCCTTGAAAAATCTTTTACTATTATTTTTTATAAAAAATCTAGAAACATTTTGAAAAATATTTTCCTTTGAGAGGTGTTGAAAACTTTTTAACTCTGAAAACATGTTTGAAAAGTAAAACATTGAAAATTTGGCTGAAACTTATTTGCAAAATTTTCAACAATTATTTGAAAAACTTTTAAACTTATTTGCAAAACTATATATTACACTCAACTCTCTTATTGGTTTTCTGCATGTTATGCTTGAGCTTTACTTACATATTTTTGATATATAACAAAGAGGGAGAATAAAAGTTAAATAAGAAAAATCTAAACTTCCTAATCAACATAATATATAATATGTATTTTTAGACTTAATGTATACTCTTTTACATTGCTCGAAAGGGATTTATTTTCCTAATTTTAACTCAGGTTATCATTACATCAAAAATAAAGAGATTATTAGTGTAATTTTGACAAATAATAAAACTCATATTTTAATGTATAACAAAGGTTAAAGTTAGATCATATGCTTCTAATATGGTTAAACCGGTGTGTAGATGAAGAGACTTGACAGATCTAGAGGATCAGATACCAGGCTAAGTTTATTTGGGTCAAGGAGGACCAGACAACTAATAGGAAGTCTAGATGGGTCAAGGAAAACTAGACATTTGGATGGAAGACCAATTGGGTCAGGGAGGATCGGACAACTAGAAGAAAGTCTAGCTGGGTCAGGAGGACCAGACAGCTGGCAAGAAGTCCTAGTGGGTCAAGAGATAAGACGTCAAGGAGACAAGTCTATGAATGATAAGTGAAGGTAAGTAACTAGAGGAGAGAGATCTAGTGAGCTTGAGTCCCAATGCAACTGTAGGCATTGATCCAACATGGATCCAATCAAGGAAATCTAAGTTGAGACTTACACTAGATCCTGGTCTTGGTTAGACAAATCTAAGTCACAAATATAAACTATTCATCTATATTTATGTAGATCCTGGTCTTGTCAGATAAGATCTAACTCTATGTTGTAAGAATATACGTAGATCTTTGAATTTTACATGTGTAGCTATAGATAGAGCCTGATTCTGAGCCCTGAGCTAAAAGTTATAACCTCCGGAAGATTCTTAAGGCACCCTAGATGGATTGGAGGTGCCCTGAGTGGACTAGAGGTGCTTGGATCAAAAAAATTATCAAGCTGATAATGCATGGTTGTATTGAAACAGATTAGCTCGAATGGAGGGGCCTCAAGTGTATTGGGGATGCCTTAAATGGCCCATATCATCTACTCAAGGCTAGTGCTTTAGAAAAGATGTAGTATAAACTTTCAATTTAATTCTTCTGTGCTATTTACTCCCAACTGCTTGTTGTGACTCCGTAACGCCTAACTGCTGCAATAAGAATAACATTGACTTCGAGCTTTGATCTTCAATCAAAATTATTATCAGTAAAAGATTATTTCTTTTTGTTACACTTCTTTCACATTTTTATATGACCTCTCTATTTGAAGGTTCTTCAAGAGAGAATTTAGTGATTATCCAATCGATACGATCCAAGGGCTAGTCAAACTTGAAGTAGTAGTCAGCCGACCTGTGAACCAAGTAAAACCAAATGAGTACTTTTTTTCACTACTTTGGATTAATTATTATTCCACTGCGTACTCGAGTTTCTAAATAGTTTTAAAAAGGAAAAATGAAAAGTTTTTAAAACTAGATTCCCCCCCCCCCCCCCCCCCTCCCTCACATTCTCTACGATCCTACACCAATTTCCTTTTGAAAATTGGTCAAGCAATGATAAAAAGAAAGCTCAAGTCAATGCAAGAGCTGCAACTACATTGCAATGCAGGCTAACTCAGGAAAAACAAAGTAAAAAAGGGCCCTTTAGCATCAGTAATGTAACGCCCACCCTTCTTACCCAACCAAAGGTGGCGCTACGTTCTTATACTACTTACGTACATGCTTTAGTTATAACAGCGGAAGAATAAAAACTTTAAAGAATTTAATTTATTAAGCATAATATCACATATTCTGATTTGTTCAAAGGTGCATATGTTGATTCTATAACTAATCATATTAATTTGTCTGGATCGTTCTTTGCCGAGCCACCACCACACACATCCCTATCTGCTCCTCCTGTTGCTCCTCTAGCTCATCCAGCTTCTTTATCTGCGGTACAAGGAAAGTAAGCTATGAGCACTCATGGCTCAGTAAGTTCCTTTCCTACTCACTAAACCGAATTCATATCATTGCATATCAATATCATGCGAGGTATCATAAGCATACGACATATAAGGGTATCATATTCATAGTCATATCATAATATCACGTGCCATAATATCTAATCATCAGATAATTCAAGCACATATGTAGGCAATGCATCATGAATTTGAAAACTTATACTTATAAGTACTTGAAATTAATATCATCATCATTTGGGATCCCGGTTTGTACCACATACATAATGCGCGCGCTTCTTAAGTAGGTCCAAGGTAGCAAGTCTTGAACCCTACCATACATACATACTAGGTCCGAGTCTTACTCCATCGACCTAGGGCATTCAGAAGCCCATTTCTGACGAGGCCCGAGTCTTATTCCATCGACCCCGGGGCGTTTACGGAGCCCACCCTTGGTACAAACCATACAAAAATAATTTATCATGCATAACTATCATATCATATCCCTAACAATCTTTCATGCATTTCATTTTTCATTTCTTTTCATTATGTATAGCATTTCCTATGCTATCACATATCATGGCATTTACATAATATAAATTTCATTCTTTTCTCATTATGTATAGCATTTCCTATGCTAACACATATCATGGCATATACATAACATAATTTCATTTCTTCATTTTGTATAGCATTTCCTTATGCTATCACATATCATGGCATATTACATAACATTATGTATAGCATTTCCTATGCTATCACATATCATGGCATATAATATAATTTCATTTTCTCCTCATTATGTTTAGCATTTCCTATGCTATCACATATCATGGCATATTACATAACATTATGTATAGCATTTCCTATGCTATCACATATCATGGCATATAACATAATTTCATTTTCTCCTCATTATGTTTAGCATTTCCTATGCTATCACATATCATGGCATATAACATAATTTCATTTTCTCTTCTTTATGTTTAGCATTTCCTATGCTATCACATATCATGGCATATTACATAACATTATGTATAGCATTTCCTATGCTATCACATATCATGGCATATAACATAATTTCATTTTCTTAGCATTTCATAGAAGGAACCTTGTACTAGTTCGGTTAGACAATAATCTTACTCACCTCTTTAAAATATTTTTGGTTGAAATCCTAAGGTTAGATACTCCTCTGATCATACATCATATCAATACAAAATCATGGAAAGGAATCCTTCTACATAGCATAGAAAATCTTATCATGAAATGAGGTCTTGTTTAAATCATCCTAGATTTGAAAACCTTTTCTTTAGCCGAATTTTCTTAAATTCTTTCCTAGGTTTTCTAATCCTTATAAATCGAAAATCACATAAAAGCCTTGTACCACAGGTGAGGGGAAGCTTACCTTCTTCGCTTAAGTTTCCTAGAGTTGAGAACTTGCTTGGACCTTTCTTCCTTGCTTGCTTTGCTCGGCACCAATGGAGGAGAGGAGTGGCTAAGTCTTTTGGTGGAGAGGAGGAGGAAGAAGAGGCTTCTCTTTCCTCTTATGTTGCTCGGCAACAATAAGAAAGAAAAGAGGGGGAGAGTGAGGAGGAAGAAGGTGTTCTTCCTCTTGTGTTGCTCGGCAACAAGAAGAAAAGAGAGGGGAGAGTGGGTCTCGGCACAAAGGGAGGAGAGGAGGATGAGTGGGTTGAGGATGAAGTTGAAGTCCCCCCTCCATGCCTATTTATACTAAGATGAGGGGAGGAAACTTGACTTGATTCATCCTCCCTATTCATTTCTCCCCTTAAATGACAAGAATATTCTAGAGAGATGCCTTTTGAGTTCTCTCTTTTCTTTCCCCTAATTTCTCTCTTTTCTCTCCTTTAATAAAATTTTCTATCTCTCCTCTTACAATATCCTCTTCTATCCCACTTGGTTAACACATGCATGCATCCACAAGAGAACCAAGGATCAAAACTTGGTTATGCATATTTTTACTTCTTTTTACTTCCTTTTCTTTTAAGTAAAAAGAATCCTTTCTTATTCTTAACTACTTAGTCCTTTCTCTCCTTATCAATAATTCTCCTATCCCCTTTGGTATCCTATACATGTTCCTTACAAGAGATCCAAGGTTCAATCTCTCTTCTAACGTTTTATTTTCTTTTGTACATAATAATTCATATATTACCCTATTATGCATTATGCATAAATATTTCATACATGTATTCATATTTCTTCCTTTTGTCTACATTAATTCCATACATTATAAATCATGTATAGAACTTTATATTCTCAACTTTATTTTCTTTCATAAAGTTTTTAATCATCTAAATCCTTCCCATCGTAACATTCAACGTAGACTATCTACACATTCTTTTCATTACATTCGTACTCTCATTGCCCTTACTTTATCTAGGCTTTCTAGGGGTGTTACAAGTAAGCAACTTTGGGGTAAGCTAATTGAATTGCATGAAAGTACAACTAACTCATGAATAGATAAAAAGGACCTATTGCTAAGTCAACTTCAAAATATTCAAATGAAAGAAGGTAAAATAGTAAGTAAGCAGCATAATCACTTTAAAGAAATACTAAATGGTATCTATGCAATTGGTGAACAAGTTGACAACTATGACTTGATCAGGTATGCACTTAAGGTATTTTCAAGGAACACCTTGTAGGCATTAATGGTGGATGAGTACAAAGTATCCAAGGATCTTTTTATTATTAAATTAGATGAATTCTTTTGTAATTTTGAACTCCATGAACAGACTAATTTTGATTAGAGAGAGAATGGTATAATCTAAGACAAAATCCAGACCAAAGGAAGAGATCAAATCATAATCAAAGTCCAAATCAACAACTGACAAAGATGACTTATGTGCGAAAGTAGCATATCTAGTCAAAAGGATGATTGGATAGAAGAAATTCACTCAAAGATTTGTAAAGAAAGAGATATCAAACAAAGACCTAGCCAATGTCTGAAGCTTTAAATGCAACATGAAAGGTCATTTCAAAACCAACTATCCATTATTAAAGAAAAGGAGAAAGAGATTGAAAAGAAGAAAAAGAATGTGTTGAAGGAAACTTGGGACAAGTTATCATCAGAATTTAAGTTAGACTCAGATCAAGTGAACCTACTAGCATTGATGACAATCAGAGAAGATACAAGTTCAAAGTCTAATTCAGAATATAACTCAACATCAGACTCAAGTCAGGTCAACAACTTAGATGAGTCAGTTGACATGGTAACAAATCCAATTACTAAAAAATTATATGCTATTGTTGCCTATTTGACTAAGACTCTAGCTAAATACAAGTCTAAAGTTACTAAAGAAGGTCAAAGACCTTAAGGAAATGGAAAACTTAGACTCATTGACTCAACTTAGTCAAGTTGGAACCTCAACTCAGGTGTTAAAACTTGAAAAGAGAACTCTAATTTTATAAACCAAGGTAGTGAGTTAAAGTCTACATTAAGCAAGTTTACGTCTGGATCCAGATATTTGAATATGATACTTCAGACTAAACGAGCTGCATAAAATAGACTAGACTTGGAATTAACAGAGATCAAAATCATTTTCTTACCTTACCTTAGTCAAAGAAATGCTAAAAAAAATAAGATTGCATGGGTTCCTAAATCATGCTTAATTAACCAAGTAAAAAACAATTGCTATTGGGTACCCAAACAACATATACATGTGGTTAATTGTAACGCCCAAAAATTCTCAAAACTATTTTAGGAATATTCTATGATTTTTCTGGAATTATTAGATATTTTTCCGGAATTTTCCGAGTAGCGGAAGTAGCAAAAATTATTAGAAAAGTAAAATGGCTTAAGCGGGAATCGAACCCGGGACCTCTCGGGTCCGCTAAACCTTTAGTTAGCCTTAGTAACCGATGAACCCAGCAGGGCCGTGCTGAAAGGAAAGGGAATCAATTATATTTATAATTGGTTTGGCCGAATTAATTACTTAGTATAAATAGGAAATTTAAGTTGGGGTTTGGTTTATTTTTAGAACTTGGTTCGGCAACCCCTCTCCAAAACCCTCACGCCGACGCCAACCCTTCTTCCCTCTCCTTCTCTCGGCGCCACAACAAGGGAAGAACTAGGGTTCCATCCCTAGGGTCCCAAGGTCACTTTCCGGCGACGATTTCAGCACAAGGATGTTCCCCTCCGCGAGTAGAGCACATGGACGCGAGCGAATCGTCGAGAAGTCGTCTCCACCGGAATTTCTAGCGATTAGATTTGTAAGAAATCTAGCACACAAGGTAAGAAACCCCTCACCTGCAGTATAAGTAGCTCTCACGTGTTTTCTATTATGCATTAGATTAGTTTTATTGAATTTTGTCAGCATATAGTGTGTAGTTTAACTCTTCTCACAGATTTAGGGATTAGTGAGCATCTCTAGATGGGCCGAGCACGTGTATCCTTTGTAGATAGGGGTTTAGACGCTGCTGGGTGCCTAGAGGTGGTCTTCCTGATCGAGAGGAGAGTTAGAGAGCGCCAAATGCTCGACAAAATGCCTAGCACAACCTTAAGATACAGTGGGCATTTAGTTAAATGCCATAGAACATGTTAATTAGCATGATCAGTTTTTATTTCAGCTTTTACGAGACTAGATGTCCAAATGGGTGGGCTCCCACAGTCGCCTCTAGGTTCAGACAACCTAGTTCTAGGTTCAGATAACCTAGATTCAGCAAAATAGTATTAGCTATTTCAGTATTTTACTTTTCAGTGGCACTGTACTGGATTAGATATCCATTGGGTTGGGCTCCCATAGTCGTCCCTAGGTTTAGCTAACCTAGTCAACCCTACTAGATTCGGAACTTGCAATCCTGGGTCTAGTTAGGATAGCACGTACAGTTGACAGGGCCCATCAGCAGCATGTTTAGTATTTTCACTTACTATATGTATATGGTTTTCAACCTTTCACAAATTAGTTCGTGAATTCAGTACAGTCCTAGCAGTAGCTCAATATTAGCTTAGCTCAGTTTTTAGTATCAGCTTAGTTCTTCATTGATACCATGTGATTGATATCATGTTCAGCTTTAGATATGCCATGATTGTATGCTTATATGTCATGCCATGTTTAGTTTATTCAGTATACTTAGCATATCCTTTCAAACAGCATGATTTAAAATCATATTTGCATCGTATGCATGTTTTAGTGAGGTAGATGATTTCTTACTAAGCTTTTTAGCTTACAGATACTATTTTCCTTATACTGCAGATACAGGTAAAAGGAAAATGGACTAGTAGTGGAGGCTGGAGGTCAATGCATATCAAGATGTGTGTGGAAGGAATTGGAATAAAGATCCTAGGGATCTAGTTTTATTTTATTATGCATTAGAACGTGTTCAGTATGCATTAGTACTTATAGCAAGCGTTATCTTATGTTTCTGTTAGTTAGCAAGAGAACAGTTTAAAATCTTGTTAGTTTTGGTTTCCATATGTTTACATGCCATGAATTAGTATTCTATGCTTTAATCATGTTTAGTATGTTAGCCATTACCTAGTAGAATGTTTCTCTTAGCTTTTATAGTGTTCTGTAATGGCTTTGACACGCATCAGTGCTGATATCAGGGGCCTGATACGAAATCAAAAACCCCTGATCGGTCAGCAAACCGATCAGGGAGTCTCTGATCGGTCGGTAGACCGATCAGGGACCTGGTTTCTGCGAACAGAAGCTTTCTGTTCGTTCCCTGATCGATCCGTGGATCGATCAGGAGCTGGGTCGCGAAAAAAATGGCTCACTGATCGGTCAGCAGACCGATCAGTAAGCCACTGATCGGTCTCATTGACCGATCAGGGACCAGCTGGATCGGTCGGCAGACCGATCCAGCAGCGTACAGGATTGCAGTGTAGTTTATGGATCGGTCGGTTGAACGATCCGGAGTTTCCTACCGTGCCAGTATCAGTAGATCGGTCTGTGGATCGATCCGAAGTTTATTATCAGTTGTAAACACCTCCCCTAGCATGTGTACAACTCCTAGGTACACCCAGAACACTAAGTTAAACTTTACAGCATTTAGTTCAGTAAAATTTTAAATTAGCCAGTTTTCATTCCGCATTAATAGTCCTGCACAGCATAACTGTAGCGATCGGCTTCGCAGCCTAGCTAGTAGGAGGCGGGTCGTTACAGAGTGGTATCAGAGCAGTGTTCCATACTTCCTACACACACATCAGCATTGAACCTGCAGCTTCCAAGTAAGAATACCTCTACTTTATTTATGCTTTCTGTTTCCTTGTTATAGATCATGTTTATAGATAAACTGCTGCATGATAGTATGTGATAGTATATAACATAATAACGATAGTTATACAATTATGATTGTAATAGTTATTCATGTTCTGTCCTCTATGTCTTTAGCAATGGCACGAGGACGCCCTAGAAGGGCACTAGCCACCGAGCCCCAGCAAGAGGCAGTGCCTCCTCCCGACCTTACAACATTAGTGGCTCAGAACAGCAACAAGAAATAGCCACCTTAAAGGCTAATCGCCAGAGTACCCCCACAGTCACCCGAACCTGACGACTCCATAAGTCTTAGAGGTTCCACCACCAGCCTACAGCACCCAGTACCAGCACCAGCAGTCGAGCCAAGAAAGGAAGCCTTCGATCCGTGGCGCGAGTCAAGCAGAGAACTTCTCGCACTAGTGAACCATGGGATGCACAAGCCTGATTCAAAAATGGAGAGCACGATGGAGCTCGGATGGCCGAACACGAGAAGGTGAAGTGTGCCTCCTTGCCGACAGGAGACGCACGCATGTGGTGGGAAAGAATCGAAGCGCCCAGTGAACCAGATGTCATGGGCCGACTTGAGAAGGAATTCTTCGAGGAGTTCTTTCACATACGGGTTACAAACCGCCACTACGAAGAGTTCACCGAGTTTCGTCAGGGCAACCTTTCAGTTGAGGAAGCCGTGAAGAAATTCAACAGTTGGCTCGTCTATGCCCAGAGCTAGTCGACAGAGAAGGAACGAATCCGTTGATGCTCAAGATGCCGAGGCCGGATAGTGAACGTGGCCGGTGGCATACATAGGCCACAAACCACGGAGGAGTTAGTGAGCAGTGCCTTGACCACGAGCATTACTAGAACAACATAAAGCAGCAGAAAGTCTCCTCGAGTCCAAGGGCCAAGGAAACTCACACTCAAAAACAGCAAGGTCACTCTAATCGGAAAGGGAACTCCAACAAGAAGCGCAAATCAGGGAGTGACCCAAAAGGAGGACCATCTAGCAAGCGACCCAGTTATCCAAAGTGTGCTACTTGTGGGAAATTCCACCCAGGGGTTTGTCGCAAGGGCACACGAGGATGCTTTGAATGTGGACAAGAAGGGCACATGGCCAAGCAGTGCCCGAACAAGACCGGTCTTCCTCAGCCACAGCAGATTCAGGCCAGCCAGCTCAGTTATATCAGATGCAGGCCGCTCTAGAAGGTCCACTTATCAGCCAGGGCAGATTAGAAGCCCCTCCAGCGATGGCGAATGCGAGGATCTACTCACTCACCAGAGAGGACGTAGCCAATGCCTCGACAGTTGTCACAGGTCAGATTAGCATTTTACAGTATAGTGCTACTGTTCTATTTGATACTGGGGCAACCCATTCATATATAGCCAGGATGTTCTCCGAAAAATTAGAAATACCCCCAGAGGTACTCAGTGGTCAGTTTTTGACGGCACTACCTTCAGGAGAGATCATGGCATCCACGCACTGGCTCAGAGCAGTGCCGGTCATTATAGCAGACAGAGAGCTCTTTTGTGATCTGATAGTGCTAGAGATGACCGACTATGACGTTATCTTTGGAATGGACTTTCTGATCAGATACGGTGCTACCATAGAGTGCCGTAAACAGAAAGTCATCTTCCAACCTGAAGCGGTAGTGCAATTTGAATACAGCGGGGAACCAAAGAGAAAGGCCAAGAAGTTTCTCTCAGCTATGAAAGCACAGAAGCTACTGGATTCAGGATGTACAGGATTCCTAGCACACGTAGTCAACGCCAGCCAGGACAAGAACCAACAGCTAGCAGAGGTTCGAGTCGTATGTGACTACCCAGCAGTCTTCCCTGAAGAGTTACCAGGCTTAGCACCAGACAGGGAGATTGACTTTGAGATAGAGCTCATTCCTGGTACAAACCCTATATCCAAAGCGCCTTATCGCATGGCTCCAGCAGAACTGAAGGAACTTCAGGAGCAACTACAGGATCTGCTTGACAAGGGTTTCATACGCCCGAGTCATTCACCATGGGGAGCGCCTGTATTGTTCGTGAAGAAGAAGGATGGAAGCATGCGACTGTGCATAGACTACAGATCACTGAACCAAGTCACGATCAAGAACAGGTATCCCCTTCCCAGAATCGATGACCTGTTCGACCAGCTGAAGGGAGCAGCAGTGTTCTCTAAGATAGATCTCAGATCAGGTTATCATCAGGTGAAGGTTAAAGAAGGGGATATACCCAAGACAGCATTCAGAACCAGATACGGACACTACGAGTTCGTAGTCATGCCCTTTGGCGTGACCAATGCTCCAGCTACATTCATGGAGCTCATGAACAGAGTATTCAGGGAGTATTTAGATAAGTTTGTTATTGTATTTATCGATGACATCCTTATCTACTCAAGAACTCAGGAGAACACTCAGAGCACCTGAAACTAGTATTGCAGACCCTTCAGCAGAACCAGCTATACGCCAAGTTCACGAAATGTGAATTTTGGCTAGATCAGGTGTCCTTCCTGGGTCACATCATCTCAAAGGATGGTATTATGGTAGATCCCAGCAAGATAGAAGCAGTAAGTAACTGGAAGAGACCTAAGAACGCCAGCGAAATCAGGAGCTTTCTGGGATTAGCAGGATATTACAGAAAGTTTATAGAGGACTTCTCCAGGATAGCCTCCCCACTGACAGCTCTTACCAGGAAAAATAGGAAATTTCAGTGGACAGAGGACTGTGAGAACAGCTTCAGCGAGCTAAAAAGGATATTGACCAGTGCTCCCATTTTGGCTCTACCAGACAACACCAGCAGCTTTGACATCTATAGTGATGCCTCTAAGTTGGGACTAGGAGCAGTACTGATGCAAAACGGCAAGGTGATCGCCTATGCCTCTAGACAACTCAAGGATTATGAGAAGAATTACCCTACTCATGACCTTGAGCTTGCAGCAGTAGTGTTCGCTCTCAAAATTTGGAGATATTACTTATATGGAGCTCAGTGCAGAGTGTATACAGATCATCAGAGTCTGAGGTACTTCTTCACTCAGAAGGATCTGAACATGCGACAGCGCAGATGGCTTGAGCTGGTTAAAGACTATGATATAGACATCCTCTACCATCCAGGGAAAGCCAATAAGGTAGCCGACGCACTTAGCAGAAAATCCAGGCTACCTTCTTACAGCCATGTCACCGCCCCTACAGAAGGAGATCGTAGATTTCGGTCTCGAACTCATCGTTGGACAGCTCTCTACTATGACCTTAGAGTCTACCTTGCTTGGTGATATTCAGTCAGCTCAGGAGCAGGACCCTGAAATTCAGAAAATCAAGCAAGGGCTAGCAGAATCAGAAAGTAGAGAATTCAGAGTGTCCGATAGCGGGGTGTTGTATTTTGGTGACAGACTCTGTGTTCCAGATCAGGAGGAGCTACGGAGACAGATTTTAGATGAGGCTCACAAGACTTCCTATGCGATGCATCCAGGTTCTACCAAAATGTATCAAGACCTGAAGAAACATTTTTGGTGGCCCGGGATGAAGCGAGACATCGCCAGATATGTTAGCATCTGCCTCACCTGTCAGAGGGTCAAGGCAGAACATCAGCGACCAGGAGGAGTTCTGCAGCCTATACAGATTCCAGAATGGAAGTGGGAGGATATCTCTATGGATTTCATAGTGGGACTGCCCAGAACCACGAATGGTTTTGACGCCATCTGGGTAATAGTCGACAGGTTGACTAAATCAGCCCACTTCTTAGCTATCAAGATATCCTACTCCATGGAGAAGCTAGCTTAGTTGTATCTCCAGGAGATCGTCAGACTACATGGAGTCCCACGAACCATCATTTCAGACAGAGACAGCAGATTCACATCACACTTCTGGGAGTGTGTACAGTCAACGTTGGGCACTAAGTTAAAGTTCAACACAGCATTCCATCCTCAGACAGATGGTCAGACGGAGCGAGTAAATCAGGTACTCGAAGATATGCTCCGAGCGTGTGCCCTAGACTTCAAGGGAAGTTGGTGCAAATATCTGAGCTTAGCAGAATTTGCATACAACAACAGCTATCATGCCACTATCGGCATGGCACCTTACGAGGCTCTCTATGGGCGGAGGTGTAGATCTCCAATCTACTGGTATGAGGACAGATCTAGTAGCAGATACCACAGCAGCTATACAGCAGATCCGCCAGAGGATAGAGACAGCTCAGAGCCGCTAGAAAAGCTATGCTGATACACGGCGCAGACCCTTAGAGTTTTCAGTCGGGGATACAGTGTTCCTCAGAGTAGCTCCCATGAAGGGAGTGATGCGTTTTGGGAAGAAGGGCAAACTTAGTCCCAGATATGTGGGACCATACCTTATCAGCAGAAGAGTGGGCAAGGTAGCATATGAGCTAGAGCTACCCCAGGAAATGTCAGCTGTCCACAACGTATTTCATGTCTCTATGCTGAAGAAGCATACCCCAGATGCCACCCAGGTGATTGAGCCCCAGTCGGTACAGATCCGCGAAGACCTCAGCTATGATAGTCGGCCTATTCAGATAATAGACCGAGTAGTTAAGAAATTACGGAACAAGGAAGTACCATTAGTTAAAGTCATTTGGCACAGTCACACAGCAGAAGAGGCAACTTGGGAGACAGAAGCCAGCATGAGACAGAAGTACCCAGAATTATTCTAAGTTCGAGGATGAACTTTTTATAAGGTATGGGGGATTGTAACGCTCGAAAATTCTTAAAACTATTTTAGGAATATTCTATGATTTTTCTGGAATTATTAGATATTTTTCCGGAATTTTCCGAGTAGCGGAAGTAGCAAAAATTATTAGAAAAGTAAAATGGCTTAAGCGGGAATCGAACTCGGGACCTCTCGGGTCCGCTAAACCTTTAGTTAGCCTTAGTAACCGATGAACCCAGCAGGGCCGTGCTGAAAGGAAAGGGAATCAATTATATTTATAATTGGTTTGGCCGAATTAATTACTTAGTATAAATAGGAAATTTAAGTTGGGGTTTGGTTTATTTTTAGAACTTGGTTCGGCAACCCCTCTCCAAAACCCTCACGCCGACGCCCTCTTCTCCTCTCCTTCTCTCGGCGCCACAACAAGGGAAGAACTAGGTTCCATCCCTAGGGTCCCAAGGTCACTTTCCGGCGACGATTTCAAAGACAAGGATGTTCCCTCCGCGAGTAGAGCACATGGACGCGAGCGAATCGTCGAGAAGTCGCTCCACCGAATTTCTAGCGATTAGATTTGTAAGAAATCTAGCACACAAGGTAAGAAACCCCTCACCGCAGATAAGTAGCTCACGTTTTTTTATGCATTAGATTAGTTTTATTGAATTTTGTCAGCATATAGTGTGTAGTTTAACTCTTCTCACAGATTTAGGGATTAGTGAGCATCTCTAGATGGGCCGAGCACGTGTATCCTCTGTAGATAGGGGTTTAGACGCTGCTGGGTGCCTAGAGGTGGTCTCCCTGATCGAGAGGAGAGTTAGAGAGCGCCAAATGCTCGACAAAATGCCTAGCACAGCCTTAAGATACAGTGGGCATTTAGTTAAATGCCATAGAACATGTTAATTAGCATGATCAGTTTTTATTTCAGCTTTTACGAGACTAGATGTCCAAATGGGTGGGCTCCCACAGTCGCCTCTAGGTTCAGACAACCTAATTCTAGGTTCAGATAACCTAGATTCAGCAAAATAGTATTAGCTATTTCAGTATTTTACTTTTCAGTGGCACTGTACTGGATTAGATATCCATTGGGTTGGGCTCCCATAGTCGTCCCTAGGTTTAGCTAACCTAGTCAACCCTACTAGATTCGGAACTTGCAATCCCGGGTCTAGTTAGGGATGCGCGCACAGCAAGTACAGTTGACAGGGCCCATCAGCAGCATGTTTAGTATTTTCACTTACTATATGTATATGGTTTTCAACCTTTCACAAATTAGTTCGTGAATTCAGTACAGTCCTAGCAGTAGCTCAGTATTAGCTTAGCTCAGTTTTTAGTATCAGCTTAGTTCTTCATTGATACCATGTGATTGATATCATGTTCAGCTTTAGATATGCCATGATTGTATGCTTATATGCCATGCCATGTTTAGTTTATTCAGTATACTTAGCATATCCTTTCAAACAACATGATTTAAAATCATATTTGCATCGTATGCATGTTTTAGTGAGGTAGATGGTTTCTTACTAAGCTTTTTAGCTTACAGATACTATTTTCCTTATACTGCAGATACAGGTAAAAGGAAAATGGACTAGTAGTGGAGGCTGGAGGTCAATGCAGATCAAGATGTGTATGGAAGGAATTGGAATAAAGATCCTAGGGATCTAGTTTTATTTTATTATGCATTAGAACGTGTTCAGTATGCATTAGTACTTATAGCAAGCGTTATCTTATGTTTCTGTTAGTTAGCAAGAGAACAGTTTAAAACCTTGTTAGTTTTGGTTTCCATATGTTTACATGCCATGAATTAGTATTCTATGCTTTAATCATGTTTAGTATGTTAGCCATTACCTAGTAGAATGTTTCTCTTAGCTTTTATAGTGTTGTGTAATGGCTTTGGCACGCATCAGTGCTGATATCAGGGGCCTGATACGAAATCAGAAACCCCTGATCGGTCAGCAGACCGATCAGGGAGTCTCTGATCGGTCGGTAGACCGATCAGAGTCTCGATCGGTCGCAGACCGATCGTGACTTGGTTTCGCGAACAGAAGTTGTTTCTCGATCGATCCGTGATCGATCGGAGCCGGGTCGCGAAAGAAAAATGGCTCACCGATCGATCTCATTGACCGATCAGATCACCGGATCGGCCGCACCGATCCAGCAGCCGCATGTGATTGCAGAAGTTTATGGATCAGTCGGTTGAACGATCCGGAGTTTCCTACTGTGCCAGTATCAGTAGATCGGTCTGTGGATCGATCCGAAGTTTATTATCAGTTGTAAACACCTTCCCTAACATGTGTACAACTCCTAGGTACACCCAGAACACTAAGTTAAACTTTACAGCATTTAGTTCAGTAAAATTTTAAATTAGCCAGTTTTCATTCCGCATTAATAGTCCAGCACGGCATAATGTAGCGATCGGCTTCGCAGCCTAGCTAGTAGGAGGCGGGTCGTTACATTAATGCTAATATTTCCTATGTTAATCCAATTGTTAAATTTAAATTTGTTAATGATCCAACTTATGGGGAGCTATCTCTTGGAACTCTTAGACTAGGATTAACTCTGACCATATTTGAATCATCTTATTTTTAAAACTAAATATTTTAAATATTTTTCAATTCATTCTTGCATCATTATTTTCAAAATTAGTATTTTTAACCTTTTTTACCATGCTTATATTGCAAAATGGACTTACCCCAAGCTCTATCGTAGACTTTATTCACCTATAAATCTAGGCAGTAAGCATCTCATAAACACCTAACTTATAGCTTGTTTATGTTTATGAAATATAGAAAATGGTGAGAAGCTTAAGAACATAGCCTTGATTTCATATGCTTATATCTATACATCAATATGAAATAGAGCTTAAAGTTTTAAATTGATATACAATTATAACCAATTTTTGATATATGAAAAATGGGGAGAGAAATAAAACAAGTATTAAATATCAAGTAAATTTATTGTTTACATTTTTTTTCTTTAAATTTAAACAAACCTTATACGATTAAGGGGGAACAATATTTAAGGGGGGGGGGGGGGAATATAAATTGAATATTCATCTATGATTGCATTTTCTTTCAATTATTTTATCATTCATTGAATATAAAACTCACAATTATTTATTATTGACTATTGTTTACTAACTTTAACTTAGTTTTATATTATAAAGAAGGAGGAGATTATTGATGCTGGATGTACAATATTTAACCCAGAGTTTTTTATATATGACTAATGTTAAAGTTAGATTTGTTAGTGATCTAACAACTTAGTGTCAAGTTTGTACACAGGTTACTTGGCAGTTTTAATATCCTGGTGAGTGAATTTAGGTAGTGAAAAGCAAAAATGAGTGAAGCTATGTAGTGATGAAGTCCTGATTAGAAGTCAGGTAGGAACTAAGTCTTGGTGGGAACCAAGAAAGAAGTCATATCTAGAAGTTAGGTGAATCAAATCCAAGTGTGTGGAATTAGATGAGAGTTGATTACTTGGCATAAGTTTAAGTATATGGAATCAGTTGGGAGCTGATTGCTTGACAAACAAGTCCAAGTGCATATTCTCCATAGGGAGTTGATTGCTTGTCCACCTAAACTAGATGGGTCAAAATCTAGTCAAGTGTGAGTAACTTTAGATTCTCTATCTTACTCATTGCATGTAACAATTGCAAGGAAGTAGTTTAATGGTTCCAAATGACCAAAGGAAGTTTGGGGCGATTGGTTAATGATGACTCTTGAAGAATAATTTCGAAGGATCCAGGTGATCGGGAGATGATGTTTATCAACAATCCGAACAAGTCAAGTCAAGATCAGATTTGACCACTCTCTAGGCAACCGGGGGGTTTATAGGCGATCAGAGAGTTTCATTTATGTTATCTCATGGATATAAGTTATAGCCATGTCATCATGAATAAAGACACCCAGAGAGCCTCATGGCTATCGGGAGAGTGGTATAAAAGGAGATTTAAGACAAAGCTTCAAAAAACACCAATTCACGATCATTCTTCTCTATTCTTGTGCTCATTTGCTCTCCTATGCTTTTTGTGTTGCGACATGTTGTAACTCAGCACTTAAGTTTTGATCGGCAACACATAGAGTATATTTTCATTTCTATTTTGTTGCCTCATTTTAAAATTATGATTACTTTTTAGATTTATTTTGTTTAAGGTTTTCCACTTAGAAGAAATTTGAAATAAAAATCATAGTTTTTATTATTACTTCTTATGCCTATTTCTACTTTGTTTTAACTATGATTAATATGCATTTTTAATTTAGTTTGGTAAACTGTTAGATTAATATTTATTTCTACTGAGCTATTACTCAATTTATCTATTATTTATTTAATTATCAATTTATAAAATTCATTATGTTATTCACCCTCTCTAGTATCCAATTTGATCCTATACGGTCGATTGAACGTGCTAGTTCAGTCGACTAATGTCTAACTGCAAGTGCATGGTTTTTGTTGGTGAATGAAGCACCAGATGATCAAACCTAAGTTTTAATAATGGAAAGAGTTCAAAGTTAAGGGTTATTTTGGTTATAATAAGTTTGACTGAGTGTGTAGGAAAGTCCTAAGTGAGTCTACGCAAGGTAAAAGTCCTAGTGAATAGTAGGCAGGTAGAAAGCCCTAGTTGATACTAAGCAAGGAAGTCTTGGTTTGAGGGACTAGGTGGAAGTCTTAGCAGGTTGAGTACATAGGGCAGAAAATCCTATAGCTCTAGGATAGTTGGTGAAAGTCCTGGAGGTCCCGGACACCAGGCAGAAGACTTGACGGGTTAGGGATCGGACGTCCAGCGGAATGTCCTGAAGTCTCGGATGCTAAGTAAACATCCAGACCATTTGGAGGACCATTTTCATATTAGGTAAACTCTCCTAAGAAGAGTAGGTGATGACGGATTTCCTGTGAGGGAACAGTAGATATTAGTTCGACCTAAAGTTTCATGGAAAATCCAAAAGTTAGAACCAGATAGTCCCGAGACTGTCAAACTAATAATCCTACTAAATTATGCTAACTCTAATTTATAGGTTAAATATTTTTCTATTAGACTAATATTTTTTTACATGACCAAAAACATAGTTGAAGCCTCGGATGTATAATGTCCGAGGTGCCTTAGAGCTATGCACAGGCACCTCAGAGTGGAGCGAAGGTGTCTTGGAGAGGGTGAACATGTAGCATGGAAGGCACCATGGAACTTGGCATGGAGGCACCTCGAAGCACCTGGAAGGTGCTCTAATGTAGATAAAAGTGGCAAGCTGTGGAGCTTATCAAGTCTAGAATACACGAGATAAAACTTGTGGTTGGAGGCTCCTTGGACAAGGCCGAACGCACCCTCAATGCTCCATAAAATCCCTATTCGATCAGCTCTTTACACAACAACTTCAATACAAATAACAACAACTCTCTACAGCTTTCGATCTTGCGCGGTGCTCCAAAAGGTTCTCCACAACAATTGAATGTTGCCCCGATGATGACTAAACACAAGCTTCCATTTCAAAATCATCGATATAATTAATTTTAGTTTACTTGTACTTTCATTTTAAACTAATTGTGTAAATTTCAAAATTTTAGTGAATTGTCCAAAGTAAATACTCAACAAGTATGAGCCTTGGAGTAGAAGTTGGCACAGGCTCCGAATCAAGTAAAAATAACATATTAGCTTGGTTCTTGTTATTCTGCATTCTTTTACTTGTTTATTTCCATTGTGTTTTCTCTATTACTTTACAAAAAAAGTGAAAAATCCTCTAGCACATTTTAGATCCTATAGTTTTGTGGTCAAGTAATAAAATTATTAATCCACAATGACTGTTGATTAAGTATTAATTGATTTCATATAGCAAGTTATCTAGATGATCGAATGTTGGGTGAGGTCTTGAGAACTAAGGTTGAGAGAGAGAGAGAGAGAGAGAGGAAGACAGAGTTGAGAGAGCAAGAGAAAGGGATTGAAGAGAGAAATTGGTTTTGGAGGAAAATTCTAGGGTTTCAGTTTCACTATGATGCTAGTTAATATCCCTATGTATTATTTGTCTCTTTACCTCCATGCTTACACTCATGTAGATATCCTAACCTAATTACCAGCAAGCTACAATAATTCCAACATCATTTAGTAACAAAGTAACTCTAGAAAGTCTGGTTAAAGGGATACCCTCTATCACTAAGGGCCCCCTAATCATACAATCACTATAGTTATCTCAGTTAGTTCCTAATGAGGATTAAAAGCTACACCAAGGTGTTTACAGTATTCTTATTCAATGTTACTAAGTAGAAGAGGTACCATAGAAAGTTCGGTTAAAGATACCCGAGGGCCCCCCGGTCATACAATCATTATATTACACAAGTCACTTTCTAATATTAAATTAGTACAAACCCATTAAGCTCGTAGTTAGCGAATCCCTTGTAGAGGAATAGCCCTCAATTCAAGGTGATACTCCAAAAAATTTGGTTAAAGGGATATCCTCTATCACCAGCCCGCCCAGTCAAACTATCTAAAGTGTCACATCTACATGGTTACACCATTCACACATTTCATCAAAAACTTACAAAGCATAACACACATAGAATATTGCATAAACACTTTATTGAACAAGGAAATAGCATATATATAGTTCATACATAAACATCATATCATAACAACTCCCTACATCCTAAGAATAGTAGAATCTACTCCATGGAGAAGGAATAACAAGCCAAAGACATAAAATAAAATATTCTTACAACCAAAATCTGGTAATACAGGAAAAGAGATGCTTAGAGTTGCGTTGTCGATGTTTTCAGATTGTTTCCTTACTCTGGAGGAAGATGGATTGTTGATAGCTTGAAGAAGTAGGCTCTAGGGTTTCCCCTCCCCAAATAATGGAGCAGAGCCCCCAAACCAAGGATAGGTTATAAAAAGGGGAGAAGGGCCCCTTTTATAGATTGGGCATGACCCCTGCATATTCCATCACATGGTTGTGCCTTTGGGCATACCTAGGGCATGTTTGCCATGACCCAGGGCAAGCATAGTCGTGCCTTAAGGCACAGCCAGGTCGTGGCTCTCTTTGGAAAATGGGGCATGACCATGCCTCAGGGTCGTGCCTCATGAAAATTTATCTTAGCACAATAAACGTGGTTTTCTTTGTGATATCTGAAATAAAGTTGTAGATCTTGAAGTTATCTACATTTTAGTTTCTAGAATGTCCAATAACTCCAACCAAACAGAGAGTTATTGTAACGACCCAATTTTTCCTATTTCGAGTTCCAAATGTCCATAAAAATATTTGGAAATGCTTTTAAAATATTCTAGAGATTTTTAGAAATTTTTAGAGTATTTTTACGCAATTTTTTGAGGTCGTTTAGTAGGTTTACAAAAAGAAAGAAGTTTTGACAAAAATTGTTGAAGGTGAGACTCGAACCCAAGACCTCCGGCCGAACCTGAACCTACCGGACACAGCCAACCAACTGGGCTATGTGTGGTTTGTTAATAAGTATGAAGCGAGATATATAAAAGTTATAGTAAAGAACAAAGTTAGACCTAGTTATAAAAGGATAAGTTAAGAGGAATTATGAGATATTTTCTCCCGAAACCCTTTCTTCTCCTCTGTTTCTCACGTGCGACGGCGCCGTTCCTACCGAGCGAAGAGATACGAAGCCCTAGCTTCATCTTTGACGGTCGATGAAGGTCTTCTTCCGGCGAACCTTGCGGATCCGAGCTCCTCTCGTCGAAGAGAACGCGTGAGCACAAAGGAGAAGCCGAAGTCTTCATCTCCGCGAAGCCCTAGCTGCCTCCTTCCGGTTGTAAGTCCTAAAAGCAAGTGTAAGTACTACTCACCTGCGGTAGGAGTTGCTCCGAATCTTTGGATTTCGTTTCCTTGTTTTCGGATTTGTAGTTCCCCTTGATGTGAATCTGCCGTGAGTTCCCTGGTTGGATGAATTCGGCGGTGAACCTTGGATAAGTGGCTTTCCTTGTTTCCGAATCATTCTTTGAAAGTGATTGAATTTAGGGGCTTAGGATGACTGCCGTGGGTTTCAAAGAAGGATTAATAAATTGTTTAGTTTGATTGAGCATGTAGAATTGTATGCTAGGGTTGTTGTGTTATGCATCCTATCCTTAATTTTGCTAGGGATTTTGCCATGCACAGTTGAGTTTCCAGTTGGTTCTTTGCTGCCCTGTTTTGGATCATACCGTACAGATTGCTATGGTTACCTCATGTTGTTGCCGTGAGTTCATCTAAGGATACATTCTTTTGGCTTGCTGTTGAATTCTTTGAGTTGTGTTTTATGCTTGAATCTCCTTGCTTTAAGATCATATTGTACAGAGTTAAGGTTGTTTAGGGATTAGTTTTGGATAGCATATTAAAGAAGCCTGAAGTTGTATTCTTTTGCTTTATTTATAGCATGTTTAGGAGGTTTGAAGTAGCATTCTGTTGCCTATTTTATAGCACGTTAAAGAAGCCTAAAGTTGTATTCTTTTGCTTTATTTATAGCATGTTTAGAAAGTTTAAAGTAGCATTCTGTTGTCTATTTTACAGCATGGTTAGAAGGCCCAAAGTTACTTTCTTTTGCTCCATTTTATAGCATGATTAGCAAGTTTGAATTAGATTTCTTTTGCTCTATTCTATAGCATGATTAGTAAGATTAGATTTGCTTCTTTTGCTCTTATCACAGCATGTTTAGAAGGTTCAAATTAGCTTTCTTTTGCTCTTATCAGAGCATGTTTAGATAGTCCAAATTAGTTCTCTTTTGCTCTATTTTGTAGCATGATTAGTAAGATTAGATTTGCTTCTTTTTGCCTTATTTTATAGCATGTTTAGAAGGCCCAAAGTTACTTTCTTTTGCCCTATTCTATAGCGTGATTAGTAAGTTCAGATGTGCTTTCTTTTCCTTTATTTACAGCATGTTAGAAGTTCAGATTTTGCTTTTCTCTTACCTTGTTGATAACATGCTTAGAGAGAGTTCAGATTTACTTTCCTTTATGTTATTTTTATATAGCATGCTTGGTTAGTTGTAATCCTATACTTGTTAGATATATCTATAGGATTCTAATAGGCTCCAATAAAGAATTATAAGAAGCATGAGTAAAGAAAAAGACTAAAGTCTAGTTAAAAAGAGATAACAAGTAAATTAAAGTAAGAGGCTAGTACCCGACTTCCGAGGTTGTCGTTAAACAAATCCAGGTGACCAATTCCGAGGTCTTGGCCCTGGTAAGACCGAGGTCTTTATACTCATAGGGCTGGAGGCTCGCTACCCCAGTCACTATTAGAGAGCGCGCAAAATAAAGATGGTACTAAGCCTGGGCTGTAAAGACCACCCTTCTTACTACTACTACTACTCTCTAAGAGTGACCGTTACTTAACTACTAACTCTACTTAACCGGTATAATTAAAAATCACGAGGAATCTCTACCGAAAAATTTCGGCAGAATCTCCCCTGTACCGATGACTAAATCATCAATACAAACAAACTATACTCAGCCACAGGCGGCTAGAACATATATCTTCACAACCACGCAGTATAATATCACAAATAAAAGAAGGAAACTACCCTAATAATAGCAAACAACAATATCACACCCTCAATAGAACCCAACTACAAATGCGGAATAAACTTAATTACAATCTAGACTCATAATAGCATTTAAAGAAAACTAAAGAACTCTAAACAAAAAAGTCTTAACAATTCCTTAGCAAACTCTTGATCTCCCCATAGTCCAGCCATCACACACCTTCATCACCACCACTTTGTCGCCTTCCTTGCTAAATCTTTTCCTTTCCTTTATCTGCAGTAGGAGGAAGTGCAGTCTATAAGCATAAAGCTTAGTAGCGCTATCTACTCACAAAAACTCGATATGCATGTATATAAACAAAAACATGCTAAAACTGAATGCTAACATATAAAACTACTCATGCTCATATATAGCAAAGGAATCATACTATCTGAAATACTAAACATGTATAGCTAATCATGCTCATAATCCAATGAAGGAATCATACTAACTGAAATACTAAACATGTATAGCTAATCATGCTCATAATCCAATAAAGGAATCATACTAACTGAAATACTAAACATGTAAAGCTACTAAACATGTAAAACTACTAAACATGCTGAATAATCTAGTAGCAAGGAAACAATTGAAACTACTACTGCATGCTTCAAATAACAAGAAACTAAACTTTCTAATTCTAAACATATTTGAAGCTTGTTTCATTTGTTTCAAAACTTATACTTTAATACTTCAAAATAATAATAATCAACTTCTCTTGGGCCCGGCATTGTACCACTTTGCGCGCATTCTTAATAAGAATCGAGGTAGCTAATCCCGAAACTACTAAGATACTTCTAGGCCATGTGCCTAGGGGCAACTTGGAGCCCATCCCTTGGATCTTGTGTCCGGTACATGCCCTTTAAAAAGTAAAATACTTTCTTTATAACTTCTTTATACTTGCCCTTACTTGGCATTTAAGCAAACACCTTGTGTGCGCTTTTGATATTCAATATTCTGGAATTGAAATCAAGTCTAGACCTTAGTCTTTCTTGCTTATAGTTCTTAAAGACAGAAGCTCATGTTCATGTAATAACAAAGAACTAATAATTGCATGCTCAAGATATACTAACTGTAATTAAACAGAAACAAACTGCTTTCTGGAAATTAGAGGTTGTTCATATGACCATTTATTCTAATCAACAAGAATTCTATGAGCTAAATGCAACTAAAAATCTGCTCATGCTTCATTAATTGTGCACGCCTACTGCTACACAAAGAAAACTAGATGTTTGATACAAAAATCTGAAGCCAACAGGAGCCAATTCCACAACACAAGAACCTCTCCAATAAGATTAATCTTGCACACATGGAAATCTTCAATAAACAAGCACAGTATCAAATCTGAATATGATAAAACATGATAAAACACTTAAAACGAGTGAGATTATAAGCTGCCATTTCTGTCCAAAAACTCATACAGCACAACCAAAATAAATACAGCTCCAACAAAACTCAAATCTGGTTCTATAATTGCATGGGAATAGATGTAAACTAGTTTGGGAAACAAACAATATAATAGCATCACTACCAACTTATAGAAAGCAGTAATTGAACTAGTTTATGTTAACCTTGGGAACCTACTACTAACATAGTTTATTCCTCACACTTATACTGATTTATTAAGTTTATTCATGTCAACTAGTCTGGCAATCTAGTTCACAAGTATTAAACTAGATTTATTCCTTGCTGTTTATTTATAGGTGCTGTCTTATTAATTAGATGTGCTTGATCTGTAGTGAGGTTCACGGTGAAAGGGAAACTTGCTGTAAACCATTTGCTACTGGAAACCTAGAATCCTAATTGTTCTTCATGCTCATTGCTTAGGACAACAAACCCCGAACTGCACAGCAACTCACGGAAACAACATGAATTCTGTACAACACAAACCGAAAGTAAGGAAAACAAATCAAAACTCGGAACTACTCCTACAACAACTCAGTGAAACAAAATCACCCAGTCCGAATGAATCTACCTAAAATCAAACTACAAATTCCGAAAGCAAACAAAGAAGAATCAAAGCTCGCGGAACTACTCCTACTGCAGGTGAGAAGCAACTCACCTTGCTTCTTTAACTTACAACCGAAGAAGATGAAGGATTCTAGGGTTCGGAGGAGCTTGATCTTCGGCTTCTTCTTGCACCCACCGATCCTCCTCGACGATGGTGGTCGCACACGGTCGAGGACCCGCCGGAAAAAGCCCTTCGTCGGCGCCGAAGAGAGAGCCCTAGGAGGTGATGAGGTTTCGCCCGAGCAGGAATCGGCGCCGTCGCGTGAGAAGAAGAAATTTCGAGAGAAGTTTTTGATTTTCCGAAAAGAAACCTAAATTCCTTTTTTTTTATACTAGGGTTTAAATCGAAACTATACCTTAAATAAATTTATTCCCATATTTAGTTAACAAAACGAGCTTAGCTCGATTGGTCGGGTCGGTTGTGCTTGGGTCCGAGGAGCTGGGTTCGAAACCTAGCTTCTACAACTTTTTTTTTTTTTTAAATTTCTCCTCTTGGTAAAAATACCAAACGGACTCCAAAAATTACATAAAAATACTCTAAAAATTCCTAAAAATCTCTAGAATATTTTAAAAGCATTTCCAAATATTTTTATGGACTTTTAGAACTTGAAATAGGGAAAATTGGGTCGTTACATGGGCCCAAAGAAGAAGAAAAGAAAAGTAAGAAAGAACAAGAAGAAGAAAGTGAAAGAGAAATTAAAAGATTAATTTCTAGTGTAAGGATATAAGAAAATGAAACAAATTTATGCTTAGAATCAATAAAAGTTTAGTTCTTTAATTCTAAGTCTACAGTAGTAGTTTCATTACTTTCCTGTCAGTTAGTGAGCATGTTTAGTATTCAGTTTTATTTCTGTATACCATGAGTACATGCAGCTTTGCGTTAGCATTACAGTTTCAGTATTATTGTATTACTTTTATGCACTTCGATGTTTTTTGTGAGATAGATTAGTACTTACTAAACATTTCGCTTATAGATCTTTTTTTCTTTCCTCCTACTGCAGATAAAGGAAAAGCTAAGATATGAAAGGGAGGCGACAGGATGGTGGTGGTGATGAAGGTGTGTGATGTCTGGACTATGGAGAGATCCAGAGGATGCTACCAAACCTGCAGGACCTATTTGATTAGAGTTTATGCTTTAGTTCTTTTCTTTTACACTATTATGAAGTTGTGAGATTGTAGTTGAGTTTATTTCCGCATGTCTAGTTAGTTTCCTTTATTATTTGTGGAGTGATATAGTTGGTTGTTTTTACTGGAGTAGTCCTTTTTTTTTTACTGTTGTTTTTATAACTGCGTGGTTGTGGAAAATGTGTTCCAGCCGCTTGTGGATGCGTATGTATCTTATGTACTATGGATTTGGTCACCGGTACAGGGGAGATTCTGTCGAAATTTTTCTGTAGGAATTCCTCTAGGACCGTGATAAATCTAACTGATTCTAATAATAGCGTCAGTGACACTAGTAAGTAGAGTAGTAGTTAGGTAACGGTCACCCTTAGAGAGTAATAGTAAGAAGGGTGGTCGTTACAGTTGGTATCAGAGCAGTGTTCCATTCTCCAGCATCACACACACATCAGCATCATCCTCGCCGTCTCCAAGTAAGAAAGTATTTAAATTCTTTCTTTTATTGCTTTCCTTATTATTAACTGCAGTATAGAGTACTTGTTTTTTTGAGTACTAAAGTAAGATAGAAGATTTAGTTTCCCTTTTCTTTATTCATATTTATGTATGATTAGAAGGGTTAGAGAGAGGATACCAAGTCCTTTTCTTTGCATAATTAGATGTTAAGAAAAGGGATGTCCCATTACCGTTCGTACTAAGAACCAAGATCAGGAGAACGAAGAGCTTAGATCAACTGAGCCCAATCTCTCTGAAGTTGTTGCCTAACTTCAGAGACAAGTAGCGAGCAGCAGCAAGTGATTGCCAATTAATGACCAATCAGAAGCCAGCTCCTCCCACTCCCCCAACCATTAAGGTGGAGACCCCAGTGATGACTAAAGACCCAACAGTTGCCCTGGAAGTTGCCACAACACCTAGAAGACAAGAAGCATACCTCACCCAGTGGCTGAAGCTGAAACCAGAGAGCTTCTCAGGCACGACTAAGCCCTGGGATGCCCAGGCTTGGTTTAAAACACTAGAGAGCACTATGGAGCTTCTTGACTGGCCAGAAGTCGAGAAGGTCAAGTGCGCCTCTTTCTGCCTATCTAGGGATGCTCATATGTGGTGGGAGAGGATAAAGACCAAGAGAGCGGCTGATCAGATGAGTTGGGCAGATTTTCAGTTAGAGTTCTATGAAGAGTTCTATCACCAACAAGCACTATGAGGAGTTTATATAGTTCAAGCCAGCCAAGATAGAAGACAAGACAGTGGGGAAACAGAGACCCCAGTCAAGTAAGTGCAGAAGAATAGAAAGAAGGTAAGAAAGAAGGGTTTCGGGTGGTCTGTGAATATCCCGGGGTATTCCCAGCAGATCTACCTGTACTACCTCCCAATAAATGAGTGGATTTGAGATTGAATTGGTTCCTGGAACCAGTCCAATTTCAAAAGCTCCGTATCGCATGTCTCCAGTAGAGCTGGAAGAGTTACAAGAGAAACTTCAGGAGCTGCTTGAGAAAGGCTTCATCCGCCCTAGTCACTCACCTTGGGGAGCTCCCATGTTGTTCGTTAAGAAGAAAGACGGATCCGTGCTAATGTGCATAGATTTCAGAACGCTGAGCAAAGTAGCAGTTAAGGACAAGTACCCCCTTCCCAGGATCGATGACTTATTTGATCAATAAAGAGGAGCAACAGTGTTCTCAAAGATAGACCTACGTTCTGGGTACCATCAGCTGAAGGTGAAAGAAAGAGATATACCCAGAACGGCGTTCAGGACCAGATACGAGCTCTACAAGTTTGTAGCCATGCCTTTTGGAGTGACTAATGCACCTGCGGTCTTTATGGACTTAATAAACAGGGTGTTCAGAGAATATCTTGACAAATTTGTCATCGTATTCATCGACGACATTCTGGTCTATTCAAGGACCCTAGAGGAGCATGACACGCACTTGAGGATGGTACCGCAGACTCTGCAGCAAAAGCATCTTTATGCTAAATTCTCAAAGTGCGAGTTCTGGTTAAATTAGGTGGCGTTTTTAGGTCACATTATTTTTAAAGAAGGTATTTAAGTGGATCCAGCCAAAGTGGAAGTGGTCAACAACTAGAGTAGACCCAAGAACGTCAGGGAGATCAGAAGCTTCCTTGGTTTAGCTAGGTACTACAGGAAATTCATGGAGGACTTTTCCAGGATAGCCTCTCCATTAACAGCCCTCACCAGAAAGAACAAGAGATTCGAATGGTCAGATAAATGTGAGCAGAGTTTCCAAGAGCTAAAGAAGAGATTGATCAGTGCTTCCATTCTGACTGTTCCACTGAGTGACAAGAGTTTCGACATCTACAGTGATGCTTCCAAGATGGGCTTAGGAGCTATACTCATGCAAGAAGGAAAAGTCATAGCTTATGCTTCCAGACAACTCAAAGATTATGAGAAGAACTACCCTACTCATGATCTTGAGCTGGCAGCTGTGGTTTTTGCACTGAAACTTTGGCGACATTATTTGTATGGAGTTCAGTGTAGAATCTTCACAGATCATCAGTCTTAAGTACTTCTTCACTCAGAAGGACTTAAACATGAGACAACGCAGGTGGCTGGAGTTGGTCAAAGATTACGACTATGAAATCCTCTACAACCCAGGCAAAGCTAATAAAGTGGCAGATGCACTCAGCAGAAAATCCAGTGCATCCCTGACGTCTTTGTCATCATTAGCCCTGCCACTGCAGAAGGAGTTGTCGGATTTTAGACTTGAAATTATTGAAGGGCAACTCTCTGCGTTGACCTTAGAGTCCACATTGCTTGAGGAGATACAGAGAAAGCAAAGTGAAGATCCAGACATCCAGAAAATCAAGCAAGGGTTACAGAAAGAAGGCAAATCAAAGTTTCGAGTAACAGACAGCGGGATTCTTTATCAGGGGAGTCGCATTTGCGTGCCCCATGATGTAGAACTGAGGAAGAAGATCTTAGAAGAAGCTCACAACACACCATACTCCATGCATCCTGGTTCTTCCAAGATGTACCAAGATGTGAAACAGAGGTTCTGGTGGTCAGGACTCAAGAGAGACGTTGCTAAATATGTCAGTACCTGCTTGACATGCCAGAGAGTCAAAGCAGAGCACCAGAGACCAGGAGGAGTTCTTCAGCCTCTTCCAATACCAGAATGGAAATGGGAAGATATATCCATGGATTTCATAACAGGTATTCCAAGAACCACCAATGGATATGATGCGATATGGGTAATAGTAGACCGATTGACCAAGTCTGCTCACTTCCTAGTCATCAAGGTGTCACACTCTATAGAGCAGTTGGCCCAGCTATATGTTAAAGAGGTAGTCAGACTTCATGGAGTTCCTAAATCTATCATTTCTGATAGAGATGTGCGCTTCACTTCACACTTTTGGGAGTGCGTTCAGAATGCACTAGGCACCAAACTCAAGGTCAGCACAGCTTTCCATCCACAGACTGATGGACAGACAGAGCGAGTGAATCAGATTTTAGAAGATATGCTCAGAGCTTGTGCACTAGATTTCAAGGGAAGTTGGTGCAAGTACCTGTGCTTAGCTGAATTTGCCTACAACAACAGCTATCAGGCCACCATCAAGATGGCACCTTATGAGGCTCTATATGGCAGGAAATGCAGATCACCCATATGCTGGCAAGAAGCAGGAGAGAGAAAAGAGATGAAAGTAGAGCTGGGCATTTAGACAGAGCTGATAGACGAGACCACTCAGGCTATTCAGAAAATCAGACAGAGAATTGAGACTGCCCAGAGTAGACAAAAGAGTTATGCTGACACCTACCGTAGGCCACTTGAATTCCAAGTAGGGGATTCAGTTTTCCTCAAGGTCGCTCCTATGAAGGGAGTGATGAGATTTGGCAAGAAGGGCAAATTAAGTCCTCGCTATGTAGGACCTTACCTGATCATAGAGAGGATTGGGAAAGTAGCTTACAAGTTGGACATGCCACAAGACATGTCAGCAATACACAAGGTATTTCATGTCTCCATGCTAAAGAAGTGTCTCCATGACCCGAGCCAAGTGATTCAGCCTCAGTCAGTGCAGATCCAAGAAGATCTTAGTTATAAGAGAAGACCCACACATATAGTGGACAGAGCAGTTAAGAGATTAAGAAATAAAGAAGTACCACTAGTGAAAGTCATCTGGCAGAACCAGAAGCACGAGGAAATCACTTGGGAGCGGGAGGACAGTATGAGACAGAAGTATCCAGAGCTACTCTAAGTTCAAGGATGAACTTTTTATAAGGTATGGGGGATTGTAACGACCGAATTTTCCCTATTTCGAGTTCCAAATATCCATAAAAATATTTGGAAATGCTTTTAAAATATTCTAGAGATTTTTAGAAATTTTTAGAGTATTTTTACGCAATTTTTAGAGGTCGTTTAGTAGGTTTACAAAAAGAAAGAAGTTTTGACAAAAATTGTTGAAGGTGAGACTCGAACCCAAGACCTCCGACCGAACCTGAACCTACCGGACACAGCCAACCAACTGGGCTACGTGTGGTTTGTTAATAAGTATGAAGCGAGATATATAAAAGTTATAGTAAAGAACAAAGTTAGACCTAGTTATAAAAGGATAAGTTAAGAGGAATTATGAGATATTTTCTCCCGAAACCCTTTCTTCTCCTCTGCTTCTCACGTGCGACGGCGCCGTTCCTACCGAGCGAAGAGATACGAAGCCCTAGCTTCATCTCCGATGGCCGACGAAGGTCTTCTTCCGGTGAACCTTGCAGATCCGAGCTCCTCTCGTCGAAGAGAACGCGTGAGCACAAAGGAGAAGCCGAAGTCTTCATCTCCGCGAAGCCCTAGCTGCCTCCTTCCGGTTGTAAGTCCTAAAAGCAAGTGTAAGTACTACTCACCTGTGGTAGGAGTTGCTCCGAATCTTTGGATTTCGTTTCCTTGTTTTCGGATTTGTAGTTCCCCTTGATGTGAATCTGCCGTGAGTTCCCTGGTTGGATGAATTCGGCGGTGAACCTTGGATAAGTGGCTTTCCTTGTTTCCGAATCATTCTTTGAAAGTGATTGAATTTAGGGGCTTAGGATGACTGCCGTGGGTTTCAAAGAAGGATTAATAAATTGTTTAGTTTGATTGAGCATGTAGAATTGTATGCTAGGGTTGTTGTGTTATGCATCATATCCTTAATTTTGCTAGGGATTTTGCCATGCACAGTTGAGTTTCCGGTTGGTTCTTTGCTGCCCTGTTTTGGATCATACCGTACAGATTGCTATGGTTACCTCATGTTGCTGCCGTGAGTTCATCTAAGGATACATTCTTTTGGCTTGCTGTTGAATTCTTTGAGTTGTGTTTTATGCTTGAATCTCCTTGCTTTAAGATCATATTGTACAGAGTTAAGGTTGTTTAGGGATTAGTTTTGGATAGCATATTAAAGAAGCCTGAAGTTATATTCTTTTGCTTTATTTATAGCATGTTTAGGAGGTTTGAAGTAGCATTCTGTTGCCTATTTTATAGCACGTTAAAGAAGCCTGAAGTTGTATTCTTTTGCTTTATTTATAGCATGTTTAGAAAGTTTAAAGTAGCATTCTGTTGTCTATTTTACAGCATGGTTAGAAGGCCCAAAGTTACTTTCTTTTGCTCCATTTTATAGCATGATTAGCAAGTTTGAATTAGATTTCTTTTGCTCTATTCTATAGCATGATTAGTAAGATTAGATTTGCTTCTTTTGCTCTTATCACAGCATGTTTAGAAGGTTCAAATTAGCTTTCTTTTGCTCTTATCAGAGCATGTTTAGATAGTCCAAATTAGTTCTCTTTTGCTCTATTTTGTAGCATGATTAGTAAGATTAGATTTGCTTCTTTTTGCCTTATTTTATAGCATGTTTAGAAGGCCCAAAGTTACTTTCTTTTGCCCTATTCTATAGCGTGATTAGTAAGTTCAGATGTGCTTTCTTTTCCTTTATTTACAGCATGTTAGAAGTTCAGATTTTGCTTTTCTCTTTCCTTGTTGATAACATGCTTAGAGAGAGTTCAGATTTGCTTTCCTTTATGTTATTTTTATATAGCATGCTTGGTTAGTTGTAATCCTATACTTGTTAGATATATCTATAGGATTCTAATAGGCTCCAATAAAGAATTATAAGAAGCATGAGTAAAGAAAAAGACTAAAGTCTAGTTAAAAAGAGATAACAAGTAAATTAAAGTAAGAGGCTAGTACCCGACTTCCGAGGTTGTCGTTAAACAAATCCAGGTGACCAATTCCGAGGTCTTGGCCCTGGTAAGACCGAGGTCTTTATACTCATAGGGCTAGAGGCTCGCTACCCCAATCACTATTAGAGAGCGCGCAAAATAAAGATGGTACTAAGCCTGGGCCCAAAGAAGAAGAAAAGAAAAGAAAGAAAGAACAAGAAGAAGAAAGTGAAAGAGAAATTAAAAGATTAATTTCTAGTGTAAGGATATAAGAAAATGAAACAAATTTATGCTTAGAATCAATAAAAGTTTAGTTCTTTAATTCTAAGTCTACAGTAGTAGTTTCATTACTTTCCTGTCAGTTAGTGAGCATGTTTAGTATTCAGTTTTATTTCTATATACCATGAGTACATGCAGCTTTGCGTTAGCATTACAGTTTCAGTATTATTGCATTACTTTTATGTACTTCGATGTTTTTGTGAGATAGATTAGTACTTACTAAACGTTTCGCTTATAGATCTTTTTTTCTTTCCTCCTACTGCAGATAAAGGAAAAGCTAAGATATGAAAGGGAGGCGACAGGATGGTGGTGGTGATGAAGGTGTGTGATATCTGGACTATGGAGAGATCCAGAGGGTGCTACCAAACCTGCAGGACCTATTTGATTAGAGTTTATGCTTTAGTTCTTTTCTTTTACACTATTATGAAGTTGTGAGATTGTAGTTGAGTTTATTTCCGCATGTCTATTTAGTTTCCTTTATTATTTGTGGAGTGATATAGTTGGTTGTTTTTACTGGAGTAGTCCTTTTTTTTTACTGTTGTTTTTATAACTGCGTGGTTGTGGAAAATGTGTTCCAGTCACCTGTGGCTGCGTATGTATCTTATGTACTATGGATTTGGTTACCGGTACAGGGGAGATTCTGTTGAAATTTTTCGATAGGAATTCCTCTAGGACCGTGATAAATCTAACTGATTCTAATAATAGCGTCAGTGACACTAGTAAGTAGAGTAGTAGTTAGGTAACGGTCGCCCTTAGAGAGTAGTAGTAAGAAGAGTGGTCGTTACAGTTATGGTTATTGTACTTTTGGTTCATAGTGTAGAAGAATCTAGAATTTGACATGGTCGTGTCTAAAAAAGGCATGATTGTTCCTAAAAGGAATAGCCAGGTCGTAGGAAACACTTGATTGAGCCAGATTTTCACACGGTCATGCTTATAAGAATCACCCATATGTTTTAGAGGATCTAGAATCTGTTTTAGCTCGGTTTTCCATCAAATTTCTTCCGTAGGAATATACACGTGTCAAGGAACATAGCTAGAGCTTATTCCTTGATTAAAAGTCTTTTGAAAGTTTTGCCTTCATGTACATTTCATGTGTTTGGCTAGCCCGTATTGAGTCTTTTTCTGCTCCATTCTTCATTCCAAATTGTGTCTTACCAATCAAAATAAGCAAAGAGAGATCTTCGAATAAATAGGATAGAAGTAAGACATTATAATCAAATGGGGTCTAATAAACATAGATTATACTCATGAAATACAAGTAGATGTGCATAAAAGAATACCTAGAAACATGTATAACCTACGCACATCACACCCCCAGATAAGAAAACCTTTGCTTGTCCTCAAGTAAAAAATTACAATCTAGATTTATGTGTGTAGACGGTATGTTGTAATCCCTAGTGAGTCAATCAAATCCTATCAAATGATTTCATTGGTGAGCAAGATACAAAAATTATTCAAGTATGACCTATGAAATAGTTCTCCGTGCTCAGTGCAATAGTGGCCTAAGTTTCTCAAGTTTCAATCTCTAAACCTAGTCAAGTCATCATAACTGTGTTCCTTATTCATCTAGCAATAGGCACTTGCCTACTACACATATGGTTCATCCCTCTTATACAACACAAGTTCTCAAAGGATGACTCATAATCAAGAGAAACATAATATTTATTTCTCCAGTAACCTAACTCAGTTTCAAAGGGGTAAATTGTTAGTTTCTACTCACAACAACTATTTTATATCCTTTATTCCTTTTTTTTAAATAGTGCTTGTTTGATGTAGCACTAAAACAAAAAACAACTACATGGATTTTGATTTTTTTCAAATGAGTTTCCATGATCTGAGATTCTCTAGTAACCAAAATGTAATTGAGAGGTCACCTTAGAAACACGAGTACTAGTCTAGTTCTATGAATCTTGATTATTTTGAGAGTTATCTACCATTAAAATTAGGCAAAATGAAAATAGATCCTAAAATAAGGCCAACACTCAAACTCCTAAAGTAAAAATATTACTCACTTCATGCTACCATGGATAGAAAAAGATGATCACTAAACATACTAGTACCATAAGTAAATAATAAACCACTTGAAATTTAGAACAAGTGTTCTAGCATTTTTTTTTCATTAAGGAATAAACAATCATGAAGTGATGAATGATGCAACTAAAAAAATTTTATTATGTAAAAAGAAATATGAAAAAAAAACTATACAATCATGATGTGATGCCCTGACTTAAATCTTTCATTATCTCAATGAAAACTAAAAATATAATATGGAGGAGAATTTGAAAGGAGGGTTACTAAGTGATGTGTGTCAAATGCCTAAATCTTTCACCCCTCTATCTAGAGGGTGCCCTTATCCAAAACTTTGAATTCAACAAAAAGAAGATAGATAAGAAAAAATAAGCAGAGGATTTGGGTTACTATTAAGAAAGAAAAGAAACTAGAAAGAAACTGAAAACATAAATGAAAATAAAAAAGAACTTAGGTTGCCTCCCAAGAAGCACTTATTTTAGGTCATTAACTTGACCCCTTTGGGCTTTTCAAAATCTAGTTTTGGCCGAAGTGAGAAACTTCTGAACTTTTCTTCTAATCACCCATTTTATTATGGAGAGAGCTATCATCATACAATCAATAAACTATATCACCAATATCTCCATCTTCGTCTCCTTGTGAGTTCTTTCCATAGGGCGAAGATAGTTCAGTGTAAGCTTCCAAATCCCCGCCTAATGAAAACCTATACACCAACAGGAAAAACATACCTCCCACAAGTGGAACCATATTAAATTTGATGAAACATGTATTAAAAATTGAATCACAACCAACAAAATTAATTATAGGTACCTCTATGAAGTTTTCTAAAAGATCACAAGAAATACTAATCTTGCATTGCTAAATGATACCTGAAAGTTATAAACATGTGGATGTGATTTCTTCAATATCAAATGATGGTTCTAACTCTGGCACAGGTGGTAGTGTAACTAAAGGTGATGATTCTTGGAGATTTGCTATCTCTCCATAACTTGTTCAATTCTTGCAACTCTCTTAGTATCAAGTGGTTGTGGGATCAAAGGAGGTGATTCTTTGTGTGTTGCTTTCGTAGCACAAGCCCCTACACTTTTATCCACCACATCATCATTATAAGTGGTGAAGAGTCCACTTACATCACTATCATCAACTGGAGGATCAACAACTTCATTAGAAATTTCAAATTGATTATTTTCATTATAAAAATATTCATTGTTAAGTATTCCAACAAGATTGCAAGTGGCTAATTCATCATCATCAGAAAATTCATCATCTTTATTTAAATTAACAAATTTGCATGCAACTAAATTATCATCATAGATTTTGCTAAATTCTTCTTTGCTTATAGTTGTCACTTGCCTTTGTGGAAAAGGAATTGGTAGAGGTCTTAGGAGGAATTGGTCTTTCTTTTCTCTAAACTCTCTTTGAGCTTGTGGTAGAGATCCAAATTGCTTGTCTAGATTTGATTGCATTAGCCGCTGAGGGAATGGTACCAGTGACCTATAAATCATGACTGGAGGGATCAAGGTTAGATTTTCTTATTAACTTTTGTAATTATCCTTGAATTCATACCCATATTGTTCTAAAAATTCATTGGAATTCCAACCACTTCTCAACTTTAAAACTTTACAATTTTCACTAGACTTTTATTGGGTAGGAGGGAGGCATTATTTAAACCATTTTGAAGTCAAGATTTTTAACTTAGCCTCTAATTGTTGAACCTCTCATTCTATGACTCATGATTTTCAAAGCTTTTGGGTGGTTGCACTGCATCTTGTTTAATAGGCACACTTTCCTTCATGTCTCACACTTCTAGAATTTTTGAGGAAGATGTCATCACATTCTCAGTTGCCCAATCTTGGAGGTTTATTGTTACTTGATCAATTAATTTGTACACTTATCCAAACTTTTATTCATCAAAGAAACTCCTATAGCTAAATCCAAAAACCTCTTACTAAAAAATGTAATCTCAATATAAACTATGTGCACTTCCAGCCATTTATCTAAGCAATGTGAGGACACTATCTCAAATAACCCTTAAATATGCCCCATGCTTCATATATTGTTTCCCCATCTTCCTAAGCAAAGATTTGGATTCTATTACTCATATATGTTGTTCTATTGGGAGGGAAAAAGTGATTCAGAAATAGTTGCTCCAATTGATCCCAGCTTGTTATTCTTTATTGAGGAAGATAGTACAACTAAGTTCTTGCTTTATCTTTGATACTTAAAGGGAATGCTAACAATCCAATAGCATCTGTAGAGTCTCTCCTTCACAGTTCACCATATTGCAATACACTATAAATGTATCCAGGTGAATATAAGGGTTTTCTAAAATTTCTCCTCCAGATTTGTGACTTTATATCATGATAATCAAATATAGGTCAAGTTAAAAGTTATCAACTTCTATCTGAAGTGCCACAATAGGCAATCTAAATCTTGCAAAAAGGGTACGAAGAATTCTTTTAAAGGCATGTCTCTCATGTCAAAGCTCATTGGATGTTATTAAACATAATTACCTAAAATATAGAATTAAAATTGCAAGAAAGAAAAATATAGACATAAAAAAACAAGTAAATGAAAAATCTATTAACAAGTATATAATAACTCATATGCTAATCAACTAATGTTAATAAAAAAAAGTCTCCAATAATAGTGCCAAAAACTTGATGTCAAACCATAAGTGCACGGTTTTATGGTCAAGTAATAAAAATATCGATCCACAGAGATTGTTAACTAAGCACTGGTTGATTTCACATAGCGAGTTAATTAGACGGACAAAAGTTGAGTAAAGTCTTGATAACTAAGGTTGAGAGAGAGAGAGAGAGGAAGAGAGAGTTGAGAGAGAAAAAGAGAGGGATTAAAGAGAGAAATTGATTTTCGACGAAGTTTCTAGGGTTTCGGTTTCACTATGATGCTAGTTAATGTCTCTATATATTGATTATCTCCTTACCTCCATGCTTACACTCATGTAGAGATCCTAACCTAATTACTAGTAAACTATAATAATTTCAACGTCATTTAGTAAAGAAATAACTCTAAAAAGTCTAGTTAAAGATCCAACCCTCTGTCATTAAGGGTTCCCCGATTATACAATTACTTCCTAACAAGGATTAAATGCTACACCAAGGTGTTTACACTATTCTCATTCAATGTTACTAAGTACAAGAGGTAACATAGAAAGTTCTATTAAAGGGATACTCGAGGGCCCCCTGGTCATACAATTTCTATATTATACAAGTCACTTCCTAATATTAAATTAGTGTAAAACCATTAATATCTTAGTTAGCGAATCCCTTGCGGAGAATTAGCCCCCAATTCAAGGTGATCCTCTGGAAAGTTTGATTAAAGGGATACTCTCTTTCACCGAGCCCCCTAGTCATACAATACAAAGTACCTCTTCTACATGGTGACTAATCCCTCACATCTATATGTTTACATCATTCACACATTTTATCAAACACTTACAAAGTACAACACACATAGAACATGACATATAAACACTTCATTGAACAAGGAAATAGTTCAAACACCAATATCACATTATAACTACTTCCTACATTCTAAAATCAGAGAATCTACTTCATGGAGAAGGAACGGCAAACCAAATACACAAATAAAGCATTAATACAACAAAAATTAGAGAATATGGGAGAAGAGATGCTTAGTGTTGCATTGTAGATGTCTTCAGATTGTTTTCTTGCTCCAGAGGATAGATCATTGATGGCTAGAAGAAAGATGTTCTAGGGTTTTCCTTAGATGGAAAAACCCTTCCCAAAGGAAGGGGATGGAGCCCCCAAACCAAGGATAGATCAAAAAAGGGGAGAAGGGCCCCTTTTATACGTGGGGCATGGCCCCTACCTATCCTATCACATAGTCATGCCTCTGGGCATTTGTAGGATTAAAAGTGCTAGAAGGGGGTGAATAGCACTAGTGGGTGTTTCATGTTTTTCATAAATCAATACTAGATGCAGTGGAAGGAAAGAATTCAAAAGAAGAACAATAGAGACAAAAGCTAACAGGTTGTTTTTACTTGCTTTGGAGCTTGTAGCGACTTCAACTCCAAGACCCACGATCATCGATCATTTTCATTGAAAAATCCACTAATAATTCCAAATAAGTACAAGTACAAAGTGATAATAGTTTAAGTGCTATAAACAAAATTATACCAATAACTAAAGATTTGGAGATTTATGCTTTCAGTCGTCGGAATAACATTATTGTGTCATAGTCGAAAGTTGGAGTAAAGTGACGAGCGTTTGAGTGTTTAAGCATTGAATTGAAATCAAAAGTTGCAGCTTATTAATTTTTCTTTATGGTCGCCGAATAGTGCTTTTATAAGGTGTTAAGGGCACCTCTAAACTCATCCCAGGCACCTCCAATGCCAGTTTAATCCCATGCCCCTCAGACTCGATAACCTCTACATACTGTGATTTCTATACTCATGAAGGCGCCTTCCAGGCACTCCAAAGCACCTCTAATGTGCTTCTAGGTTGCCTTCCATGCATTCCAAGGTGCCTCCCCACAGAGTTAACTTTATTCTCAAATGCTATCTATGTGAGGGTGCCTCAACCCTATCCAAGGCGCCTTGTGCATCTCCGAGGCACCTCTGGCAGTTTTGAGGCACCTCGAGCACTATTCACCTAAGGCTATCTTATGTATTTCAGCTCTTGCAAAATATGCTAGTCCAAATACTAAAGATATCCTTCAAAATAGAGTTATCACAATATAAAATTATATTCATTAATTAATATTTGTCAATCTCGGGACTATCTTGTTTTGACTTTGGATTTGGCTAAAATCTTAGGTCGAATTAATGCCTACTATTTTCTTAATGGAGAATGCATCCTCACCTACTCCTCTCAGGAGAGTTTACCTTATATCAAACCAGTCCTAGAGACTTTTTAGACTTTTGCTCAGCATTCGAGACTTCACGACTTTGCATTTGTCGTCCGATCCCCGACCCATCTAGTCTTCTGCTTGGTGTTTGTGACCTCCAGGACTTCCATCTGCTATCCTCAACTCGTAAGATTTTTCACTCGATGTCCTTGACCTACTAATACTTCCGCTCAATCCCTCGGATTAGGATTTCCTTGCCTAGCCGTAACTAGAGCTTTCCACCTGCCTACTATTCACTTGGACTTTTACCTTACCTAAACTCACTTAAGACTTTCCTACACACTCAGTCAAACTTTATTAGAACCACAATAACCCTTAATTTTAAATCTTTTACCATTATCAAAACTTATATTTGATCATATGGTGCTTCCTGCTCTAAAAATCTCTCCCTTTTTTATTATGACAACACAATTCAAAGAAAAAGTAAAGCATAACTATAGTTAAGAATAACTAAAGATCTATACAAGTAAGAATTTTCAATTATTTTTTTAAACTTTAAAATTTCTTAACTATATAAAAAAACGCTCTTCAAGGTTTTCTCAAACAAATGTTTAATTGTAAGTTCCTCTGAAAAGTAGTATTTAACTTTAAAAAACTTTGAAAAATATCTAACCTTTAAAATTTTCTTTTTGAAAAATACTTAATTTTGAAAAACTTACTTTGAGAAAATGCTTAGGTTTTTAAAAAACAAAAAAAAAATTAACTTTTACTTAAATTTTAATCTTTTTCTCCCCCTTTGACATATATCAAAAATAACTTGAGAAAAGATTTGTAAAGAACTCTCCCTCCATTAATTCCTTAAAGAAATTGAAAAACTTTTAAGTAATTATTTTTAAAAAACTTTAAAAAAATAAAAAATTAGGTAAAGTTAATAGAATGAGTACAACCTTAGAGTCTGAGTATTTGTAAAAACAAAAATAATTAATTTTGAAAATAATAGTTAATGATCCTTCATCTATTATCCTCATTAAAATGTCTAACCTTTAGTTACTAGCTAGCTAGTAGAAGATAGTTGGACTAAGCATGATGAGTTAACTTGATCAATTTGCATTGGTATTTTTCGCCCAGACTTATGTTGATGCACTAACATAAGCATTCTAAAGTCTAGGTAAGGTCCTAAGCATCTGACATTGTTCTAAGTACTTTCAATCACAAGCAAGGTAGTCCTTCATGCTTGTTGGATGTTGGTTTCTTAAATCTATAGGTTCATGCTTTCTAGGGGAAAACATAGTATAAGTCCATAGCTCTATTTGAAAACATTTATTTTTTAAAGATAGGATTTTACAGTTGAAAACATATTAATTTAAAAAACTAAAAATTTAGAAAAATAGAACTTTAAAACAAAAATTAAAAAATTAAAGATAAGTAAGTTATAAAGTAACCTATTCTACTATACACATTCCTAACTGTCTTCTAAATATACTAAACTTAAGCTCAAGTAAGAGTTTAGTGAATATATCTACTAGGTTTGACATGGACTCAACATAGTTGAGTACAATGTCACTCCTAACTATATGATTCCTTATATGTTATGTTTGACTTCTATGTGTCTAGTTCTTGAATGATGTGTTAGATTTTTTTTTAAGTTGATTGAACTTATGTTATCAATTGAGACTTGTATTTTTGTATTTTAATTGACAGTCTTTTAAAGTATGCATCATTCATAAAATTTGAGGTACACATTCTCCCATAACTATGTACTCTGCTTCAGTACTGGATAAGACAACACATTGTTGCTTTCTACTGCACCAACTTACTAGACATTGACATAGAAGTTGGCAGCTTTCATTTATACTTTTTCTATCTAGTTTGCACCCAGCATAGTCTGAGTCAGAGTATCTAACTAAGTCAAATATGCTAGTCCTAGGGTACCAAAGTCCTACACTTAGAGTGCCCTTAATATACCTAAGTATTCTTTTTATACTTGTTAAATGTGATTCTTTTGCAGATGATTGGTACCTAAAACACATACCAACTACAAATAAAATATTAGGTCAACTTGCAGTTAAGCATAACAGACTCCCTATTGCACTTCTATAATCCTTTGAGTCTACTGATTTTCCTTCTAAGTCAAAATTAATTTTTACATTTATTGTCATTAGGGTATTAATGTTTTTAGAATTTTCCATTCTAATTTTTTTTAATTAATTCTTTAGCAGATTTTATTTGAATGACATAAATACTCTCTTTGGTTTATTATATTTGTAAACCTAAGAAAAATTTAAGTTCACCTACTAAACTCATTTCAAATTCACTTTCCATTAATTTAATGAATTCTATTAAGAAATTGATATTGGTTGAGAAAATATTATGTCATCTACATAGATTTGGACTATAAAGATATCTTTTTCTAAGATTTTAACAAATAAGGTTGAGTCAATTTGACCTTAGTTAAACCCTTTATATATTAGGTGTGTTGATAATCTTTCATACCAAGCCCTAAGAGCTTGTTTTAATTCATATAATGCTTTCTTTAACCTAAGAACATGATTTGGGTGGTCTAGGTCCTCAAATCCTGGAGGTTAATTTACATATACTTCTTCTTTGATGAATCCATTAGGAAATGCGAACTTTACATCCATTTAAAATAACTTGAATCCCTTATGTGCTGTATAGGCTAACAGCATCCTGATAGACTCAAGTATGGCTACATAGGTTTCATTATGATCTAGCCCTTCTACTTAGCTAAACCACTTAGCTACTAGTCTAGATTTATTTCTCACAATTTCTCCTTTGTCGTCTAGTTTATTTCTAAAGACCTATTTTGCAATTATGGATTTATTTTTAGGTTTAGGTACTAGTTCCCAGACATGATTTCCTTTAAATTGAGCTAGTTCTTCTTGTATTGTAATTGTTCAATCCAAATCAGGTAGGACTTCTTCTATAGTCTTGAGTTCAAACTTGGATATAAGGGGTATTTGACTTAGTTTTCTATAGGATCATCGAGTTCAAACTCCTAGGTCTGGATTACCCAAAATTTAGTCAAGTGGGTGGTTAGATCTTACCCTAGGTGCTCTTATGTTAGGGATAGAAATTGGTTCTTCTAATTCACTTGGGTCGAGTCTTATTTCATCATCTTTTATGTTTTTAGTATTTTGATCATTATTTCTATTAATTAAGTTAGGTAGATTATTTTCTTTATTAAATATTACATTAATTTTTTTTTCAACTTCTAGATTGTAACGACCCAACTTTCCCTATTTCAAGTTCTAAAAGTCCTTAAAAATATTTAGAAATGCTATAGAAATATTCTATAGATTTTTAGGAAATTTTATGCAATTTTTGGAGGTCATTTAGTATTTTTACTAAACGAAGGAAGTTTCGACAAAAAAAAAAATATTCAAGTCGAGATTCGAACCATGGACCTCGGACCTGAACCGAGCCTTAACCTAATCTAGCCAGCCAACTGTTCCACGGGAGTTTTGTTAATCAAGTAGGGAACAAAATACATTTAAGCAGTAAGGAAATCGGAAATAAATTGAAATAAAAGGGCGCAGCTGAGGAATTGAAACCGCGACCTTTGACTCGGTCAAAACCCAGCAGACCAAGTGAGCAAGTGGATTATGTTAATTAAGGAAAGAACGAATTGTATATATAAGCAATAGTTGATAATAAAAAAAAACTAGAGGGGAAAGTTTTCCCGAGCCCTAATTTCCCTTTCTCCTCTCACGCGGCGTCAGCGCTTCCTCTTTCGGGCGAAACAAGACCGCAGCTAGGGCACAATTCCGGCGGCCGGCGAGGGGATTCTCCGGAGGTTCTTCACTAGTACAAGGTTCCCTCGTCGAGGCGAAGCCGTGAGCACAAGAAGAGACTGAGAGCTCGACTTCTCAGGAACCCTAGAACCTTCCTTTCTTCTCGGTTTGAATCCAAGAACACGCTGTAAGTAGCTACTCACCTGCGGTAAGAGTAATTTCGAGATTTCCTGTCCTTGTTGCCGTGAATTGAGGATTGGGAACTAGTTGATTTTGAAGCTTGCTGCAGTGAATTGAGGTTTCGGATTCTTGAGTCTTTCTTTGGTTTTCGAAGCATTTTGTAAAGAAGGTTTTCTCTTGAAGCATGCTGTCATTTTTGTAGAGCAAGCATGTTTGTAGATCAAGCATGTTATGTAGATTCTACAACCCCTTGTCATTAACATTTCATTCCACAGCTCTTATAATTAGTATTTCATTTTACAGCCCCTATGATCAGCATCTCAAATTTAGGTTTTCTTTGCTACCCTAATGGGCATGATCGGATTATATGTAACCTTGCAGATTTGGGTTTTGTTGCTAGACAATGGGCAGGAAATGGTTCAGATTTTAGATTTCTCTTGCATAGTAGTTACAGATCTTTTGTTGGGTTATTGGAGCATGACATGGTTAAAGTTGAAGCATGTTTAGGGATTTTGTGTTGCTGCCGTAAGTTTCATAAAGGGATCACAAAAAAAAAAAAAAGAAAGGAAGGTTTGGCTTTCTTAATTGAGAAGGGTCATTAATTAATCAGAGCAACTCCAAATAATTATCTAGTTGGCATAACCTATTAGTTGAGGAAGTTTATCACCGCTCGACTTAACTTGTTGGTATCAATTTATTAAGGAAGAGCATGAGTCGTTTCCAACTGATTATACCAACTCTAAATATTTTGGTAGAGTATCAGTTGGTGTAACTAATTATTAACGGTCATATTAGTTACTAGTATGATTAACAGATACTTAGTTCCCTGTTTATCTCATTAGTAGTGTTGCTAATATTCACTGATTACATATGAGGTGTACTCATTAAACGATCATGAGTAGTCTAAAGATGTTTACATGCATTTCAATTTTAGTTAGTTCCCTTGCCCACCTTAGGCACATGAGCAGATTTTATTAAGCTTATTGTACAGAATTCATGTGCAGATTTCATTTAACCTTAGCTAAACATGTGCAGATTTTTCATTTATCATTAGTTGAACGTATGCAGTTTTTCATTTATCATTAGTTGAACGTATGCAGTTTTTCATTTGCTACGAGTTGGGCATGAGCAGTTCCCTTTGTTTTGCTGTGTGCGAGCATGTTAAGTTCTTTGTTTTGCTGTTTACGAATATGAGCAGTCTTCCTTGTTTTGCTATTAGACTTTATTCATGCATTGTAGTTGTAGAATTGTTTAAGCATTTTATTGAGCTTAAGTGCAGATTTTTACAAGTGTAGTATGCTGATTTTTGCTTTCACTTTGCTTTAAGATGTGCATGAACAGATTATAGCATGCTTAGAGAGTTCAGATTTGCTTTCCTTTGATTTATGTTTATTGTAGCATGCTTAGAGAGTTAAGATTTGCTTGCCTTTGATTTATGTTTATTGTAGCATGCTTAAAGAAGTTAGATTTGCTTTCCTTGATTTATATCTGTTGTAGCATGCTTAAAGAAGTTAGATTTGCTTTCCTTTGATTTGTTCTGTTGATACATGCTTAAAGAATCCTGTTGCTCTCTAAAAACTCTAGGATCTGCCTGTAGGTGGAAAAATAAGAATATTAAAAGATAACAAGTATAAGAAAGATAAAGAAAAGAAAGAAAAAGGTCAAGGCCTTAAGTAGATCCCAAAAGTCAAGACTTGAGGGATTTTGGCACATAAGATGCTTATTAAAATTTCAAGACATTTAAAGAAGAAGTAAATAAGTATTTTATTTTTAAGAGGCTAGTACCCGACTTCCGAGGTTGTCGTTAAACAAATCTAGGTGTCCAATTCCGAGGTCTTGACCCTAGTAGACCGAGGTCTGCTCTTTTAGGGTTGGTGGCTCGCTACCCCAACCTATTAGGGAACGCGCATAAGATGGTAATATGCCTGGGCCCAAGAGAAGTTGATTACTATTTTGAAGTATTATAAGTATAAGCTTTTGAACAAGTAAAATAAGTTTCACATAAGTATGAAAGTATAAAAGAATAAGTTTTAAACAAGTGAGATAAAAGAATAAGTTTAGAACAAATGAAATAAGTTTCACTTTGTTTTAAAATCAGTAAGTTTAGCTTTCTTTTATGCTAGCATGTTATTTATATTAGCTTATTGTTCTTTGCTATAAGAAGAGCATGAGTAGCTTTACATGTTTAGCATTTCAGTATGTATGATTTCTTTGCTATTAGAAGTGCATGAGCAGCTTTATATTTCTTCTTTTAAAGCATTCAGTTTCTAGTTTCTTCTCGTATACATGCACATTCGTGTTTTTGTGAGTTAGATAGCGCTTACTAAGTAAATTTTGCTTATAGATTGCATTTCCTCTTACTGCAGATAAAGGAAAGGAAAAGATATAGCAAGGAAGACGACAAGGTGGTGCGGATGGTGTGTGATGCCAGGACTATGGAAGTCTTGGGGCTAGAAAAGAGTTCTTTTAGTTTTCTTTCTTTATTACTAAGTTTTCCGTGTTTTAGTGGACTGTAAACATTTGAGATTGTACTTTATAGTTCATGTCATTTGAGTTCATCCTTGTTTTAGATTGCATGCTGAGATGAGTTTTGTTTAATAAGCAGTTATTTTGGTATTTGACACATATTTAACTGCGTGAGAGTTTGTTATATGTTCCAGCCACCTATGGATGATGTATACTATGTTTGTATCTCAGTTTATGGCCACCAGTACAGGGGAGACTCTGCCGAAATTTTTCGGTAAGGACTCCTCGTAGTTTCGATCATACCAGTTAAGTAGAGTTAGTAGTTAAGTAACGGTCATCCTTAGAGAGTAGTATAGTATAGTAAGAAGGGTGGTCGTTACAGTTGGTATCAGAGTAGTTCACATTCTCCAGCATCACACACACATCAGCATCAGCCTTGCCGTCTTCAAGTAAGAAAGTATTTAAGTTTTTCCTTTTATGCTTTCTTTATTATTTGTAGTATGGAGTAATAGCTTATATATATGCGCTTTAGTAAGATAGAAGTTTGTTTTTCTTTATTCATACATATGTTTGTTTAGAAAGGATAGAGAAGATATCAAGTCTTTGTCTCTGTATAACTAGATGTCAAGAAGAGGACATCCCCGTACCGTTCGTACTGGGAACCAAGATCGGGAGAACGAAGAGCTTAGATCAACTAAGCCCAATCTCTCTGAAGTTGTTGCCCAACTCCAGAGACAAGTAGTAGAGCAGCAACAAGTGATTGCCAACTTGATGACCAATCAACAGCCAGTTCCTCCCACTCCCCCAACCATCAATGTGAAGACCCCAGTGGTGACTGAAGTTCCACCAGCCACCCTGGAAGTCGCCACAACACCTAGAAGACAAAAAGCATACCTGATACAGTGGATGAAGCTGAAGCCAGAAAGTTTCTCAGGCACGACTGAGCCCTGGGATGCTCAGGCTTGGTTCAAGACACTGGAGAGCACCATGGAGTTTCTTGACTGGCCAGAAGTCGAGAAGGTTAAGTGTGCCTCTTTCTGCCTATCTGGAGATGCTCGTATATGGTGGGAGCGAGTTAAGAGTAGGAGAGTAGTCAACCAGATGAGCTGGGCTGACTTTGAGACAGAGTTTTACGAAGAGTTCTTCCGCCAACGGATCACCAATAAACATTTTGAGGAGTTTATAGAATTTAGACCAGGTGACCTACCAGTAGAAGAAGCGGTCAAAGGATTCAACAGGCTAGCTCATCTTCGCCTAGAGTTAGTAAGTACAGAGAAAGAACGAGTCAGACTGATGCTCCGAAGGCTGAGACCAGAAATAGTACTTAGTGTGAGTAATGAAAGTCACCGACCACAGATTGGTGAAGAGCTGGTCAGGGTATTCGTGAGCACTATCTGAATGGCATTAAGGCACAACAAACGCAACACAAGTCAGTCAAGATCAAAGACAAGACAGTGGAGAAACAGAGACCCCAGTCAAGTAATCAGAACTGGAGTGCGGAAGAACAAAAAGGACCCAAGCAGGAAGATGTTCGGGTAGTTTGTGAGTATCCAGAAGTATTTCCAGAAGAGCTACCTGGACTGCCTCCCAACAGAGAAGTGGAGTCTGAGATTGAATTGATTCTTGGTACCGGTCTAATTTCAAAAGCTCCGTATCGCATGTCTCCAGCAGAGCTGAAAGAGTTACAAGAGCAACTTTAGGAGCTACTTGACAAAGGCTTCATCCGCCCTAGTCACTCACCTTGGGGAGCTCCTGTGTTGTTTGTCAAGAAGGATGGATCTATGCGGATGTGCGTAGATTATAGAGCTCTGAATCAAGTGACAATCAAGAACAAGTACCCCCTTCTCAGGATCGACGACCTATTTGATCAGTTGAGAGGGGCGACAGTATTCTCAAAGATAGACCTGCGCTCTGGGTACCATCAGTTGAAAGTGAAAGAAAAAGACATACCCAGAACGGCTTTCAGGACCAGATACGGACATTACGAGTTTGTAGTCATGCCTTTTGGTGTGACTAATGCACCAGCGGTCTTCATGAACTTGATGAACAGGTGTTCAGAGAATACCTTGACAAATTTACCATCGTATTCATTGACGACATTCTAGTCTATTCAAGAACCCCAGAGGAGCATGACACGCACTTGAGGATAGTATTGCAGACCCTTCAGCAAAAGCAGCTGTATACTAAATTCTCAAAGTGCGAGTTCTGGTTAGATCAGGTGGCGTTTCTAGGTCACATAATTTCTAAAGAAGGTATCCAAGTGGATCCAGCCAAAATAAAAGCGGTCAACAACTGGAGTAGACCCAAGAACACCAGGGAGATCAGAAGTTACCTTGGTTTAGCTGGGTACTACAGAAAAAATTTATGGAGGACTTTTCCAGGATAGCTTCTCCACTAACGGCCTTAACCAGAAAGAACAAAAGTTTGAGTGGTCAGACAAATGTGAGCAGAGTTTCCAAGAGCTGAAGAAGAGACTGACCAGTGCTCCCATTCTGACTGTTCCAGCTAGTGACAAGAGTTTTGACATCTACAGTGATGCCTCCAAGATGGGTCTAGGAGCTGTTCTCATGCAAGAAGGAAAAGTTATAGCTTATGCTTCCAGACAACTCAAAGATTATGAGAAGAATTACCCTGCTCATGATCTTGAGCTGGCAGCTGTGGTCTTTGCACTGAAACTCTGGCGACATTACTTGTATGGAGTCCAGTGTAGAATCTTCACAGACCATCAGAGTTTAAAGTATTTCTTCACCCAGAAAGATTTAAACATGAGACAGCGTAGGTGGCTGGAGTTGGTCAAAGCCTATGACTGTGAAATCTTCTACCACCCAGGCAAAGCTAATAAAGTGGCAGATGCACTAAGCAGAAAATCCAGTGCATCCCTGATGTCTTTGTCATCATTAGCCCTGCCACTGTAGAAATAGTTGTCAGACTTTGGAGTTGAAATTATTTATGGGAAAATTTCTGCACTGACCTTAGAGTCAACTCTGCTTGAGGATATACAGAGAAAGAAAAGTGAAGATCCAGATATCCAAAAGATCAAGCAAGGGATACAAGAAGAAGAAAATTCGGAGTTTCGAGTATCAAATAGTGGAATCCTCTATCAGGGGAACTGCCTTTGTGTCCCCAATGATGAAGAGCTGAGAAATAAAATTTTAGAGGAAGCTCATAGTACACCTTACTCCATGCATCCTGGTTCTACCAAGATGTATCAAGACGTGAAACAGAGTTTCTGGTGGTCTGAACTCAAAAGAGACGTTGCTAAATATGTCAGTACCTGCCTGACATGCTAGAGAGTCAAAGCAGAACACCAGATGTAACGCCCGCCCTTCTTACCCAACCAAAGGTGGCGCTACGCTCTTACACTACTTACGTACATGCTTCAGTTATACTATGGCAGCGGAAGAACAAAAAATTTTCTTTTTAAACATTCATTTTATAACATGATATCACAGATTAAATTGCATATATTGAAATCATATTAATTTGTCCGGATCGTTCTTTGCCGAGCCACCATCACACACATCACTATCTGCTCCTCCTGTTGCTCTTCTAGCTCATCCAGCTTCTTTATCTGCGGTACAAGGAAAGTAAGCTGTGAGCACTCATGGCTCAGTAAGTTCCTTTCCTACTCACTAAAACCAAAAATCATCGTATATTAATATCATGCGTAGTATCATAAGCATACGACATACAAGGGTATCATATTCATATCATGACATTATATCTAATCATCAGATAATTCAAGCACATATGTAGGCAATGCATCATGAATTTGAAAGCTTATACTTATAAGTACTTGAAATTCATATCATCATTAGAGGGGATCCCGGTTTGTACCACATACATAATGCGTAGGTCCAAGGTAGCAAGTCTTGAGCCCTACCATTCATACATACTAGGCCCGAGTCTTACTCCATCGACCTAGGGCACTCAAAGGCCCATTACTGACGAGGCCCGAGTCTTACTCCATCGACCCCGGGGCGTTTACGGAGCCCACCCTTGGTACAAACCATAAAAATAACTTATCATGCATAACTATCATATCATGTCCTTAACAATCTTTCATGCATTTATTCTTTTTCATCATTTCTTTTCATTATGTATAGCATTTTCTATGCTATCATATATCATAACATAACTTCATTTCTTTTCATTATGTATAGCATTTCCTTATGCTATCACATATCATGGCATATTACATAACATTATGTATAGCATTTCCTATGCTATCACATTTCATGGCATATAACATAATTTCATTTTCTCCTCATTATGTTTAGCATTTCCTATGCTATCACATATCATGGCATATTACATAACATTATGTATAGCATTTCCTATGCTATCACATATCATGGCATATAACATAATTTCATTTTCTCCTCATTATGTTTAGCATTTCCTATGCTATAACATATCATGGCATATTACATAACATTATGTATAGCATTTCCTATGCTATCACATATCATGGCTTATAACATAATTTCATTTTCTCCTCATTATGTTTAGCATTTCCTATGCTATCACATATCATGGCATATTACATAACATTATGTATAGCATTTCCTAGAAGGAACCTTGCACTAGTTCGGTTAGACAATAATCTTACTCACCTCTTTAAAATATTTTTGGTTGAAATCCTAAGGTTAGATACTCCTCTGATCATACATCATATCAATATAAAATCATGGAAAGGAATCCTTCTACATAGCATAGAAAATCTTATCATGAAATGAGGTCTTGTTTAAATCATCCTAGATTTGAAAACCTTTTCTTTAGCCGAATTTTCTTAAATTCTTTCCTAGGTTTTCTAATCCTTATAAATCCGAAAATCACATAAAAGCCTTGTACCACAGGTGAGGGGAAGCTTACCTTCTTCGCTTAAGTTTCCTAGGTTTGAGAACTTGCTTGGGGACCTTTCTTCCTTGCTTGTTTGCTCGGCACCAATGGAGGAGAGGAGTGGCTAGGTCTTTTGGTGGAGAGGGGAGGAAGAAGAGGCTTCTTCCTCTTTGTGTTGCTCGGCAACAACAAGAAAGAAAGAAGAGGGAGGGAGTGAGAAGGAAGAGGAGCTTCCTTCCTCTTGTGTTGCTCGGCAACAAGAAGAAAAGAGAGGGAGAGGGAGGTCTCGGCACAAAGGGAGGAGAGGAGGATGAGTGGGTTGAGGATGAAGTTGAAGCCCCCTCCATGCCTATTTATACTAAAAGGAGGGGAGGGAACTTGACTTGATTCATCCTCCCTATTCATTTCTCCCCTTAAATGACAAGAATATTCTAGAGATATGCCTCTTGAGTTCTCTCTTTTCTTTCCCTTAATCTCTCTCTTTTTTCTCCTTTAATTAAAATTCCTATCTCTCCTCTTACAATATTCTCTCCTATCCCACTTGGTTAATACATGCATGCATCCACAAGAGAACCAAGGTTCAAAACTTGGTTATGTATATTTTTATTTCTTTTTACTTCCTTTTTCTTTTAAGTAAAAAGAATCATTTCTTATTCTTAACTACTTAATCCTTTCTCTCCTTATCAATAATTCTCCTATCCCCTTTGGTATCCTATACATGTTCCTTACAAGAGGTCCAAGGTTCAATCTCTCTTCTAACATTTTATTTTCTTTTGTACATAATAATTCGTATATTTCCATATTATGCATTATGCATAAATATTTCATACATGTACATATTATCTCATATTTCTTCCTTTTGTCTACATTAATTCCATACATTTTAAATCATGCATAGATGATTATATTCTCAACTTTATTTTTCTTTCATAAAGTTTTAATCATCTAAATCCATCTTAATATTTAACTTAGACTATCTACACATTCTTTTCATTACATTCGTACTCTCATTGCCCTTACTTTATCTAGGCTTTCTAGGGGTGTTACACCAGAGAACAGGAGGAATGTTGCAACCTCTTCCAATACCAGAGTGGAAGTGGGGAGACATATCCATGGACTTCATAACAGGTCTTCCAAGAACTACAAATGAATATGATGCAATATGGGTAATAGTAGACAGATTGACCAAGTCTGCCCATTTCCTAGCCATCAAGGTGTCCTATTCCAAAGAGCAGTTGGCACAACTGTACGTCAAGGAAGTGATCAGACTTCATGGAGTTCCTAAATCTATTATTTCTGATAGAGATGGGCGCTTCATCTCTCACTTTTGGGAGTGTGTTCAGACTGCACTAGGCACCAAACTCAAGTTCAGCACAACCTTCCATCCTCAGACTGATGGACAGACAGAGCGAGTAAATCAGATCTTAGAAGATATGCTCAGTGCTTGTGCACTAGATTTTAAGGGAAGTTGGTGTAAGTATCTGTGCTTAGCCAAATTTGCCTACAACAACAGCTATCAGGCCACCATCAAGATGGCACCATACGAGGCGTTGTATGGCAGGAAGTGCAAATCACCCATTTGCTGGCAAGAAGCAGGTGAAAGAAAAGGAATGGAAGTGGAACTAGGCATTCAGACAGAGCTGATAGATGAGACTACTCAGGCTATCCAGAAGATCAGACAGAGGATTGAGACTGCCCAGAGTAGACAGAAGAGTTATGCTGACACATGCGGTAGGTCACTTGAATTCCAAGTAGGGGATTCAATCTTTCTCAAGGTTGCACCTATGAAGGGAGTGATGACATTTGGCAAGAAGGGTAAATTAAGTCCTCGTTATGTAGGACCTTACCTGATCACAGAAAGGATTGGGAAAGTAGCTTACAAGCTGGACTTACCACAGGACATGTCAGCAATACATAATGTATTTCATGTCTCTATGCTAAAGAAGTGTATTCATGACCCTAGCCAAGTGATTCAGCCTCAGTCAGTGCAGATCCAGGAGGATCTTAGTTATGAGAGCAGACTTACACAGATAGTGGACAGAACAGTCAAGAGACTAAGAAATAAAGAAGTACCACTAGTGAAAGTCATCTGGAAGAACCAGAAGCACGAGGAAGTCACTTGGAAGCGTGAGGACAGTATAAGACAGAAATATCCATAACTATTCTAAGTTTGGGGACGAACTTTTTATAAGGTATGGGGGATTGTAACGACCCAACTTTTCCTATTTCAAGTTCTAAAAGTCCTTAAAAATATTTATAAATGCTATAGAAATATTCTAGAGATTTTTAGGAATTTTTAGAGTATTTTTATGAAATTTTTGGAGGTTGTTTGGTATTTTTACTAAACGAAGGAAGTTTCGACAAAAAAAAATGTTCAAGTCGAGATTCGAACCGTGGACCTCGGACCTGAACCGAGCCTTAACCAAATCTAGCCAGCCAACTGTTCCACGGGAGTTTTGTTAATCAAGTAGGGAAGAAAATATATTTAAGCAGTAAGGAAATCGGAAATAAATTGAAATAAAAGGGCGCGGCTGAGGAATTGAAACCGCGACCTTTGACTCGGTCAAAACCCGGCTGACCAAGTGTGCAAGCGGGTTATGTTAATTAAAGAAAGAACGAATTGTATATATAAGCAATAGTTGATAATAAAAAAACCCTAGTTACAAAAAGAGGGGAAGTTTTCCCGAGCCCTAATTTCCCTTTCTCCTCTCACGCGGCGGCGGCGCTTCCTCTTGCGGGCGAAACAAGACCGCAGCTAGGGCACGATTCCGGCGGACGGCGAGGGGATTCTCCGGAGGTTCTTCACCAGTACAAGGTTCCCTCGTCGAGGCGGAACCGTGAGCACAAGAAGAGACCGAGAGCTCGACTTCTCAGGAACCCTAGAACCTTCCTTTCTTCTCGGTTTAAATCCAAGAACACGCTGTAAGTAGCTAGTCACCTACGGTAAGAGTAGTTTCAAGATTTTCTGTCCTTGTTGCCGTGAATTGAGGATTGGGAACTAGTTGATTTTGAAGCTTGCTGCGGTGAATTGAGGTTTCAGATTCTTGAGTCTTTCTTTGGTTTTCGAAGCATTCTGTAAAGAAGGTTTTCTCTTGAAGCATGCTGTCATTTTTGTAGAGCAAGCATGTTTGTAGATCAAGCATGTTATGTAGATTCTACAGTCCCTTGTCGTTAACATTTCATTCCACAGCTCTTATAATTAGTATTTCATTTTACAGCCCCTATGATCAGCATCTCAAATTTATGTTTTCTTTGCTACCCTAATGGCATGATCGGATTATATGTAACCCTGTAGATTTGGGTTTTGTTGCTAGACAATGGGCAGGAAATGGTTCAGATTTTAGATTTCTCTTGCATAGTAGTTACAGATCTTTTGTTGGGTTATTGGAGCAAGACATGGTTAAAGTTGAAGCATGTTTAGGGATTTTGTGTTGCTGCCGTAAGTTTCATAAAGGGATCACAAAAAAAAAAAAAAAGGAAGGAAGGTTTGGCTTTCTTAAGTGAGAAGGGTCATTAATTAATCAGAGCAACTCCAAATAATTATCTAGTTGGCATAACCTGTTAGTTGAGGAAGTTTATCACAGCTCGACTTAACTTGTTGGTATCAATTTATTAAGGAAGAGTATGAGTCGTTTCCAACTGATTATACCAACTCTAAATATTTTGGTAGAGTATCAGTTGGTGTATCTAATTATTAACGGTCATATTAGTTACTAGTATGATTAACAGATACTTAGTTCCCTGTTTATCTCATTAGTAGTGTTGCTAATATTCACTAATTACATATGAGGTGTACTCATTAAACGGTCATGAGTAGTCTAAAGATGTTTACATGCATTTCAGTTTTAGTTCCCTTGCCCACCACCTTAGGCACATGAGCAGATTTTATTAAGCTTATTGTACAGAATTCATGTGCAGATTTCATTTACCCTTAGCTGAACATGTGCAGTTTTTCATTTGCTACGAGTTGGGCATGAGCAGTTCTCTTTGTTTTGCTGTGTGCGAGCATGTTTAGTTCTTTATTTTGCTGTTTACGAATATGAGCAGTCTTCCTTGTTTTGCTATTAGACTTTATTCATGCACTGTAGTTGTATAATTGTTTAAGCATTTTATTGAGCTTAAGTGCAGATTTTTACAAGTGTAGTATGCTGATTTTTGCTTTCACTTTGCTTTAAGATGTGCATGAACAGATTATAGCATGCTTAGAGAGTTCAGATTTGCTTTCCTTTGATTTATGTTTATTATAGCATGCTTAGAGAGTTCAGATTTTCTTTCCTTTGATTTATGTTTATTGTAGCATGCTTAAAGAAGTTAGATTTGCTTTCCTTGATTTATATCTGTTGTAGCATGCTTAAAGAAGTTAGATTTGCTTTCCTTTGATTTGTTCTGTTGATACATGTTTAAAGAATCCTGTTGCTCTATAAAAACTCTAGGATCTGCCTGTAGGTGGAAAAATTAGAATATTAAAAGATAACAAGTATAAGAAAGATAAAGAAAAGAAAGAAAAAGGCCAAGGCCTTAAGTAGATCCCAAAAGTCAAGACTTGAGGGATTTTGGCACATAAGATGCTTATTAAAATTTCAAGACATTTAAAGAAGAAGTAAATAAGTATTTTATTTTTAAGAGGCTAGTACCCGACTTCCGAGATTATCATTAAACAAATCTAGGTGTCCAATTCCGAGGTCTTGACCCTGGTAGACCGAGGTCTGCTCTTTTAGGATTGGTGGCTCGCTACCCCAACCTATTAGGGAACGCGCATAAGATGGTACTATGTCTGGGCCCAAGTGAAGTTGATTACTATTTTGAAGTATTATAAGTATAAGCTTTTGAACAAGTAAAATAAGTTTCACATAAGTATGAAAGTATAAAAGAATAAGTTTTAAACAAGTGAGATAAAAGAATAAGTTTAGAACAAATGAAATAAGTTTCACTTTGTTTTAAAATCAGTAAGTTTAGCTTTATTTTATGCTAGCATGTTATTTAGATTAGCTTACTGTTCTTTGCTATTAGAAGAGCATGAGTAGCTTTACATGTTTAGCATTTCAGTATGTATGATTTCTTTGCTATTAGAAGAGCATGAGCAGCTTTATATGTCTTCTTTTAAAGCATTCAGTTTCTAGTTTCTTCTCGTATACATGCACATTCGTGTTTTTGTGTAACGCCCAAAAATTCTCAAATCAATTTTAGAAATATTCTATGATTTTTCTAGAATTTTAGAATATTTTTATGGAATTTTTGGAGTAGCAGAAGTAGCAAAAATAAATAGAAACGTAAAATAGCCTAAGCGGGAATTGAACCCGAGACCTATGAGACCCTATGTCTTATAGACAACTCTAGTAACCAGGAGGCCCCAACAGGGGTGTGTTGAAAGAAGAGGGAAACAGTTATATTTAAGGTTTAGTTAGCCGAATAAACCACTTAATATAAATAGGAAAAATTAAGTGAGGAGTTATTAGTTTTCATCAGAAGCTTTTCCTCTCCTCACCCTAATTCCGCCGACCCCTCTCCCTTCCTCACCTCTCAGCGCCCAAGTCCAAGGAAGAACCTAGGGTTCCATCCCTAGGGCCATAGGAGTATCTTCTGGCAACATCAAGGGTATGAGGACGCTCCTCTCCGCGAGAAGAATGCATAGACGCGACAAGATCGTCGAAGAGATCCCTTCTCCGGAAAATCTAGTGATTAGATTGTAAGAAAAACTAGCGCAGGAGGTAAGAAACCCCTCACCTGCAGTATAAGTAGCTCTTTTCATGATTTTATGCCTTAGTTTAGTTATATACAGATTTTCAGCACATAGGGTGTGAATTAGTGCACACCAAATGTTTGATAAAATGTTTAGCTCAGTTAAATGCAACATAGGCATTTTTGATAGCTTAGATAAATGCAATAGGAGCATTTTATAGCATACTTAGCCTTGCTTCAGCTTATATGGGACAGATGGTCCAATACGTGGGCTCCCACAGTCGTCTCTAGGTTCAGATAGCCTAGTTCTAGGTTCAGATAACCTAGTAAGAGCAAGGTAAGGTATATTAGCTACAAATCAGTATTTTACTTTTCAGTGGCACTGTACTGGACTTCAGTTGTCCTTGGGTTGGGCTCCCACAGTCGTCCCTAGGTTTAGATAACCTAGTAAACCCTACTAGAATCGGGATTTGCAACCCCGAGTTTAGTTAGGGGTGCGCGCATAGCAAGTACAGTTGTCGGGCCCAACAGCAGCATGATTAGTATTTTCATCTATTTATGATAAATATTTTTTCAAAGCTTCACAATTTAGTTATGTGATTACAGTTTAGAATTTGTATCAGCTTAGCATTAGTTTAGTTAGTTATCGTATCAGTTTAGTTCTATCTTGTTGATGATGGATCGAAAGCGCTAGAGGGGGGGTGAATAGCGCTCGTGGCTATTTTTAGCAATTTAAAACACAGATTATAAGCGCAGCGGAAAGTAAATGAAAACACACAAGACACGAGTGTTTTACTTCGTTCGGAGCCTATCTCAACTCCTACTCGAAGGCCCGCGGTCCTTGACCGCTTTCGGTGGGCAACAACTATATAATGCAAATCTTTACAAGTGAATAAGTACAAGTAATTGCAGTAAATAAACTATACCAACGAAAAGGAGAATAGAAAACTTTGGATTGATTCGTTGGAGTAGCAGAGCGTTGTTGAGGCGTTTAGCAGCAGCACATGGAAGACCAGAGTTTTCTGTTCGAAGTTGATGATCTGAGCTGCACCTCGAGGTCTCTTTTTATAACTCTGCAAGGTCTGATCCAAATCCCCAATCTCGGGATCAGATTTGACCCGAAGCGGATCGGTCGACCGATCCTCACGTTCGGTCAACTGATCAGATGATCTCCACCGCATCTGATCTGTCCATCCATCGCTCCGCTTCGATCTAGTCAAACTTTATCCCTGGGTTCGGTCGACCGATCCCAAGGTTCTGTCGACCGATCCCAAGGTTCGGTCGACCGATCAGTCTCCTCTGACCCGCACACCTCGGCTTGATCCAGTCGACACCTATCCCATGTTCGGTCGACCGATCCCGAGGTTCGGTCGACCAATCCCTGGTTGAACCCGGTCCAACTTCTGGATATCTGATCTGGTAGCTTGGAGGTTCAGTCCACCGATCCCAAGGTTCGGTCGACCGATCCCGGTCAGTACTAACCCTGCACAAAAGTATTAGTTTCCTGTAAAACAGAGTTAGAACACAAACGATAATATATAAACAAATGTATTGACAGCCTTCGGACTGTCCGGGTCTGACTTCGGGTTTCCGACCGAAAACCCTAAGTCGACCCGACGCCTAATGTTCCCTCTACGGGGAACGCGTCCTCACCTACTCCACTCAGGAGATTTTACCTTTTGCAGTTCGATCCTCCAGATCGACTGGACTTTTGCTCAGCGTCTGATGCTTCCGGTCTTCATGCTGGATGTTCGGTCCTCGACCCATCTAGACTTCTACCTAGTTCGCGACACCAGGATTTTAACCTAGGGTTACCACCCCCTAGGATTTTTGCCCGAAGCACCGTCTCGCCAAGACTTCCCACATAGGGTTACCACCCCCTATGACCTAGAGTTACCGCCCCCTAGGGTTTTCCTTTTGCCTAACCGCAGCTAGGACTTTTCTCCACCTAGGGTTACCACCCCCTAGGACCTAGGGTTACCACCCCTAGGGTTTTCACCTTGCCTAACCACAGCTAGGACTTTCCTGAAACACTTAGTCATACACATTAGATAACAATTAAACTTAACTTTGAATCCCTTTGCCATTATCAAAACTAAGGTTCGATCGTCGGATGCTTCCCGCACCAACAGTTGATACCAGAAGATATTGCCATGATCAGCTATGGATTTCTATGTTTTGTATGATAGTATGCCATGCCATGCTCTAACATGTTCAGTATATATTTCAAATAGCATGTTTTAAAAGCATAAATTGCATCGTATGCATGTTTTGTGAGGTAGATGGTTTCTTACTAAGCTCCCAAGCTTACAGATACTTCTTTTCCTTATACTGCAGATAAAGGTAAAGGAAAGATGGATTAGCAGAGGCTGGAGGATAATACAATGAAGATGTGTGTGGATAGGAACTTGGAATAAAGATCTTTGGAGAAACTAGCAACTTAAGAACTTAGCATTTCCTTTATGTTATTCCTTTCTGCACTTTAGTTATTTAAGTGCCTTGGATTATGAAAGTTATGCATAGATTGTTAGTTGTCATGATATTAGATAGCTAATCATGAGTAATGATAGGTCTAGTAGCTTTGTTTTTGCTTATAGAATTGATATATGTGATTCGAGCACGAAACAGTGCTGAAATCAAACTTCTGATACGAAATCAGAAACCCCAATCGATCAGCCAATCGATTGGAGGCTCCTCAATAGATCAGCTGATCGATTGGGCAGCTTGTTCCGTGAACAGTAAGATCCTGAATCGATCGGAGAATTTGCTCCCGCGAACAGAGAGCTTCTGAATCGATCATTGGATCGATTGGTCAGCCTGGATCGATCAGCCGATCGATCCAGAAATTCATCCGTGCACAGTAGCACGTTGAATCGATCAGTGGATCGATCCAATAGCTCCAATCGATTGAGTGATAAGCTCAATCGATCGGGAAGCTGGATTTTGACTAGAAACCTTTAGTTGTAGCTCCTTGAGCATGGGGGATGAAAAATATGTCATGTATACCTTAGATCTCATCCCTTAGCACATGTAGAACAAAGAAATTGCCATAGCATAAAGAAATTTTAAATTAGTTCAGTCTTCCGCACCTTATAGTTTAGCACAGCATAATGTGATGGTCGGCCTTGCAGCCTAGTATCAGTAGGAGGCGGGTCGTTACATTTTGTGAGTTAGATAGCGCTTACTAAGTAAATTTTGCTTATAGATTGCATTTCCTCTTACTGCAGATAAAGGAAAGGAAAAGATATAGCAAGGAATATGACAAGGTGGTGCGGATGGTGTGTGATGTCAGGACTATGGAAGTCTTGGGGCTAGAAAAGAGTTCTTTTAGTTTTCTTTCTTTATTACTAAGTTTTTCGTGTTTTAGTGGACTGTAAACATTTGAGATTGTACTTTATAGTTCATGTCATTTGAGTTCATCCTTGTTTTAGATTGCATGCTGAGATGAGTTTTGTTTAATAAGTAGTTATTTTGGTATTTGACACATATTTAACTGTGTGAGAGTTTGTTATATGTTCCAGCCACCTGTGGCTGATGTATATTATGTTCGTATCTCAGTTTATGGCCACCGGTACAGGGGAGACTCTGCCAAAAATTTTCGGTAAGGACTCCTCGTGGTTTCGATCATACCGGTTAAGTAGAGTTAGTAGTTAAGTAACGGTCATCCTTAGAGAGTAGTATAGTATAGTAAGAAGGGTGGTCGTTACATAGGGTGCTTTTATTGTAGACTTTATAGGTCCTACTAGTTGTGAAGTACCCTAGAAAAATACCAGTTGTTGATTTGGATGTAAATTTACCTAAGTAATCTTTAGTGTTTAATATGTGTACTTTACACCCCAAATACTTTTAGATGATTTAAGTTGGATATTTTATTATAATATATTTCATAAGGGGTTTTCTTATAAAATTTATTAATTAAAATTCTATTTTGATTATAACATGTTGTAATTATTGCTTCCGGAATAGAGCTCACCCGAACCCATTTTTCGACATTCTCCTCAAGCAAACTTCCTCCCTGTCTTCTCATTCCTTGGGTGTCGCTCACATCCTTCTCATCCATCGGTGTACTCTTCCGCAACACCTCGTCCTTCAGATGCACCGAGCCCATCGACTCCCTTCCCGTGCCATCCTTCTTGCTAGCTGTGTCTTCCACTCGACTTCTTATGTTCCTAAGCTCCTGTACACTTAGACACAAGGATCAAACACAACATGACCTAACTGAACTTAATTGATCATATCAAACTATCCTGAGGTACTTACAACGATAACTCATTCTCGGACCAGAAGCGCAAGGAAGATTTCTTGCTCATGTTCTTCGTCTAATGAAGACTTGTCCCACATTGCTTGTAGATCCTTCTTTTTCTGTTGCTTCTTGGCTTCCTTTAGATTTGAACAGTTTTACTTGATGTTCCTTTCTTGTTGCATCCATAACAGGTGACTTTCAACTTAGCCTTCGTGCTTGAATTTGGACTTAATTGCTTCATCTAAATTTGGATCATCTACTTAATCTCTCATTTGGTAAACCCCTTCTTCTTTCTGTACAATTTTTTAACTAGGTTCATGAGCTTGACAGTGACTTCATCATCATCTTTTGAATCCAATTTACCTTTAGACTCAAGTTTAGTTCGGTATTCTTTCTTTGATTCTTTCAACTTGTTTATACCTGCAACTAAATCAATACCTCTTTCGACTGGAAGTGCATTAGTCTGTTCATATAATTTGAATTCAGAAAACATTTTGTCTAGTATAATATTTGAAAGATCTTTAGATACTTTGTAAGCGTCTACCATCAATGCCCACAAAGTATTTCTCGGAAAAGCATTTAACGCGTACCTTATAATGTCGCATTTCTCCACCTTTTGCCCGATCATGTGAACACCGTTGAGCAAGTCCTGGATCAGAGCATGTAATTGGCTTATCATTCACCATCCTACATTTTAATATTATATAATTTATTTAAAATTAAGTCACATTACTTACTTTTGTATCAGAGGTACCCTTGTGCAATTTAATTAGTTTTTCCCATAGGTCCTTTGCACTTATCAATGGCTTGGTTTAGCTCCTCTTATGTCAGGCAACATTAGAGTTTGAGTTGCCTTAGCATCGGCCTTGATCTTTTTCTTTATTGGTGTGTCCCACTTGTCATAAGGGATGAGTACTCCGTCTTTGGTGCGGAATGTGAATCTGATTTGAATGATAATTCACATCTCCACCTGAGTCTTCAAGTGGTATTCCATTAAGCCTTTCCAGTATCTAAAATCCACATGGAAGAAGCGGGGCGGGCGAGCAGTACTATAGCCTTTTTGATGGGCCATTCGAAATCTCTCACACAAAGAAACGAGGAAATTTGTTCCAAGACTCAGATTAGTAGTGCAGTATTTAAAAAAAAATAAAGAACTCGAGTGGTGTTGCACCAACTTCAAAAAATATATAACTCAATTATGGGAAAGAGAGAGAAAAAATTTGATCAAAAGGGGTGATAGTAGTGATTCTGATTGACTCCAAAAAGTTCAAAAATACCATAAGAAAAAAACTTAATCGAACGGTGGTTGCACCGATTCAGAGTGGCCCCTCTCTGATACCAAATTTAGGATCAAAAGTACTAGAGGGGGTGGGGTGAATAGAGATTGATGTTTTTTCATGTTTTTTTGTAAATTAATAGTATACACAGTGGAAAGAAAGAATTCAAAAGAAGAACAGTAGAGACAAAAGCTAACATGTTGTTTTTACTTGGTTTGGAGCTTGTAGTGACTCCTACTCTAAGGCATGTGATCATCAATCGCTTTCATTGGGCAATCAACTAATAATTCCAAATAAGTACAAGTATAAAGTGATAATAGTTTAAGTGTTATAAACAAAATTATACCGACAACTAAAGATTCAGAGATTTGTGCTTTCGATCATCAGAGCAGCTTTACTACATCATAATCAGAAATCGGAGTAGCATGACGATTGTTTAAGCTTTGAATTGAAATCAGAAGTTGCAACTTGTAAATTTTGCTTTATGGCTGTCGAGCAGTGCTTTTATAAGGTGTTGAGGGCGCCTCGAACCTCATCCAAGGTGCCTCTAATCTCATTTGAGGCACCTCCAATGCAAGTTTGATCCCATCCAACTCGGACTCGATAACCTCCATAGACTATGGTTTCTATCCTCATGAGGGTGCCTTCCAGGCACTCTGAGGCACCTCCAATGTGCTTCAAAGGTACCTTCCATGCACTCCAGGGTGTCTCCATATAGTGAAAACTTTATTCTCAAAGTTAATCTACGCGAGGGTGCCTTCAACCTATCCAGGGCACCTTCACGTAGCTCTGAGGTACCTCCAGCAGCTCTGAGGCATCTCAAGCACTGTTTACTCGAGGCTAACTTGTGTATTTCAGCTCCTGCAAAATATGTTATGCCAAATACCAAAGATACCTTACAAACTAGAGTTAGCACAATATAAAATAGTATTCATTAATTAATTTGACAGTTTTGGGGCTGTCTAATACTGACTTTGGATTTTACTGAAATCTTAGGTCAAATCGACGCCTATTATTCCCTTAATAGGGAACAGATCCTCACCTACTTCTCTCAGGAGAGTTTACCTAATGTCAAATTGATCCTCCTGACCATTTTAACTTTTACTTAGCATCCGAGACTTCAGGACTTTCAGCTGGATGTCCGATCCCAGACCCCCAATCTTCCGCTTGGTGTTTGCGACCACTAGGACTTCCACCTACTGTCCTCGATCCATAGGATTTTCTACACGATGTCCTTGACCGGCTAAGACTTCCGCTTAGTCCCTTGGACTAGGACTTCATTACCTTGCCACAACTTGGGCTTTACACCTTCCTAGTATTCACTAGGACTTTTACCTTGACTAAACTCACTTAGGATTTTTCTACACACTCAGTCAGACTTTATTAAAACCATAATAACTCTTAATTTTGAACCCTTTACCATTATCAAAACTTGGGTAGATCATCTGGTACTTCCTGCACTGACAGGAATGGCTGGGGAGTGTGTGCCATGGCCTAGGGTAGGCACGATCGTGCCTCAATGCACGACTAGGCTGTGGCTCTCTCTAGAAAATGTGGTATGGTTGTGCCTCAGGACACCACTATTCCTCAAGGTCGTGCCTCACAAAAATCCATTTTATTATGTCTAAACGTGGTTATCTCTAGTAAATCTCTAATGAAAAGTTGTAGATCTTAAAGTTATATATATTTTGGTATCTAGAATGACCCATGACTCTAGCCGAACAAAAATTTATGACCATTTTACTTTTATTCCATAGTGAAGAAAAATCTAGAATTTGATATGGTTGTGTTTGAAAAAGACACGGCCATGCTTAAAAGGCACGACTTGGCTATGGATAACACTAGATTGACCTAGATTTTCACATGGTTATGCCTATAAACATGATCAAATGTTTTGGAGGCTCTATACTCCATTTTAGCTCAATTTTCCATTAAATTTCTTTCTTAGGAATATGTACATGTCAAAGAACATATCTAGGGCATATTCCTTAATTAAAACTTTAATATGAAAGTCTTTTTAAATGAACGTTTCATATATTTGGCTAAACCATGTTGAGTCTTTTTCTACTCCATTCTTCTTTGAAAATTGCATTCTATCAATCAAAACAAGTAAAGAGCATATCTATAAATAAATAGAATGGATGTAAGACATTATAATGAAATATGGTATAATAAACATAGATTATACTCATGAAATATAAGTAAAGGTGCATCAAAGAATGTCTAGAAAAAAATATAACCTACGCACATCATCGACCAAACCCCTCAAAGGCTTTGCTTTCATGTAAAAAGAAATAGCACATTATTACTATAATAAAATATCCTACTAAATAGAGTTTGATTAATAGATAATATGCATAAATAAATCTGATAGTTGTGACTGTCTAATCACAACTTAGAACCCTCCGTTAGTTTTTTTAGCTAGATCAACACCTAAGATTTGTCCCGACTGGGACACACCTCACTATTTTTCCTTTAAGAAGAACCACTCTACTTAAGGATCTTACCTTCACTTATCCACTAAACATCTTGTCCACTAGACCTTTTTGGATTTTATCTACTCAACATCAAATCCTTGACCCCTAGGAGTTTCTCCTAAATTGATATATGGTCTTCTCTTACCTATCAAGTTTATCTTACTATATATGTCACATCCCAAGGTATACTTGTCCACCAAACTAGATGGTACCCCATAGTGACAATATGGAAAATACGATATTGAACTCAAATCAAGCAAAATATACCTCAATGCAAAATAAAAACACACTATTTTTTTTAAATACTAATGCATGTATATATGCATGTACATGTGAACATATTAAACTAACCAACATAAAACAAACACTCAAACATTCAATACAAAAAGAACACCATAAATACAAGTAGCAAAAAAATAAACCAAACAAGTTGAAAAGAAATATGAACTCTAGTAGGACTGGCAGCCAGGACCTTTGAGCGACATGACACATCCTCTAACTGCTAACTTAGAAGTCAAAGTAAAAGTAAGGGGTAATGGGTACAATGACTAAATGGGAATAAGAAGGATAGTAGATGAAACTATATAGTGTAAGGAGATCAAAAGGAACCAGTCTCAGATAATAATACTTACTACAAAAGTAAGAGCACCTACATAAAATCATCTTCGAATCAAATCATAAACAACAACATAACCCTTTATTAACCTTCTCCACAAGAAATAGTCAATAAATCAGGAGTGCATATAGTACATATAGTACATATAGAAACTATCTACACAAACTTAGCACATAATAAGCATATAACAAGCATATGACAAGTCATGACAATAAACGTTACATTTTAAGTCTCCATGAATGTGTCTCATGAGTAGTCAAGGTATCCACTATCTATAGGTGACAATACATGTTACTACTATCTGTTCTAGTGGGCAGATAGGATGAGATAGTGATGTGGACAAATCCACAAGTGCACAGAAGTGTCATCAAGTAATAAAATATCATCCACGGGGGGTATTAATTAATTAAGCACTGGCTAAGTTCGCAAAGCAAGTTATTTAGATGATCATGGTGGTGTGTGGACAAGAGAAAGCTTAAGAGAATGAAAGTTGAGAGAGAGTTGAGAGCGAGAGAAGCAATGTGATCAAGTAGATGGGAAGAAATCAAGGAGAAGGCGGAATGATCAAGGAGAGAAGGTAGAGTGTGATCATAGTGGGATGACAGAGAGATCACAGAAGGTTCATGGGTGAAGGTAATTCTAAAACTTTGGTTTCATTATGATGTTAATTGGTGTCCCTATGCATCACTCATCTATCTAACTTCATGCTCACATTCTTGTAGGGCATCTAACTAAAGTCTAGTAAAATCCTGTGAAGATGGTACCAGAGAGCTTACCCAAGTTCTAATGTTATTAAGTTATGAAGTAACTCTATAAAGTCTAGGTAACTGGATACCCTAGGGCCCCTTGGTCAAACAATCTCTAGAGTTATCCAATATACTTTTTAAAAGTAGATTAATGCAACTAAGTGGAAGAGGTAACCTAAAAAGTTCGATTAAAAGGATATCCTAGGGTCCTCCAGCCATACAATCACTAGATTACAAAAGTTACATCCTAACATTAATTTGAAAAAACCCTCTCAAACTTTAATTAGTTTTGCTTGTAGATGATTGTTCTTAGTTTCAAGCAAGTGTTGTAGAATGTAAAGATACCCTCTATCACAGGGTTCCTTAGTCATACAATCCTAAGAACCTCCTCTACACAATGAAGATAAATCTACATCTACATGAGTTGACCTCACACACATTTCATTAACACATACAAGGCACAACACACATAGAACATATCAATAAACATATCAAAGCATGAAAAAAATATCTAAATACATAATTCATACATCACATCATATCACATTATAACTACTGCCTACTCCTAAAAATGGGGAGGATATACTCCATTAAAAAGGAATTATAAACCAAAGACGCTAATAAAATCATTCGTACAATTCAAATCATATAATAGAAATAAAAAATGCTTAGGGAGAAGATTCCCCATGTCTTCGGAGTGGTTCCTTACGCCAGAGGTGGATGGATCATCGGAGTTGATGGAGATGATGTCCCTAGGGTTTTCCCTAAAGGGGAAACCCTCTCAGTAGAAGGACAAAGTCATCCGATCCCTAATCCAATTGGGTGAATCCTCTTATATATGTGCTAGAAATGATCGCCAGACATGGGTTATTCTGCTGGGCACGGGCACCCATGTTGAGCATTGAGGTATAGATCTAGAGGGTCATGGCTAGTCCTATTGGGCATGGGCTCCCGTGGCGAGGTGACAAAATTGGGTACGTCCACGTGGCATGGCAGAGCTTCTCCACTTGATCACCTTCGCTCCTCGTTTCACTACATCCTTCACTCCTATAAACCAAAATGCATGAGAGCAGTATCTAGGAGTAATAAAATATAAAAATGAAGCATAGAATCAATATACCATGAATTAGGCATGCAAAAGTAGGCTGAATGTAGTGTGAAAACATGATGAAAATTTTGTATACTTCACACTTATCAAATTCCCCCAGACCAAACATTTGCTTGTCTTCAAGCAAATATAATCTAGAGTGCATATGAATAACACTCTTCTAACTTCAATGAAATCATCTAATCCTATCTAGTAACGGCTTAAAGCGAGGGCATTCAATTAGTTTCACCAAGCCGAATGAGCTAGTTTTGTATACAATGCATAGTTTGTTCCTAAGATTTCAAGTTCCTCCCTAAGTCAAATCATTATTCAATTATGTTCCCAAAGTTTCTAGCATTAGGCACTTACCTGCGGCAATATGCGAGGCTTCTCCCTTTTCCTAACACAAAGTCTCAAAGGTATGCTCAGTATTGAGAGAAATGGGTAAATGTTTCCCTAATAATCTAACTCAGTCTTGACATTCTTCCCATCAATGACAATTATTTTTTTAATCCCATTATTTCCACTTTCCATTTTTTCACTCAAATATTTTATTGCATTTCAATTATTTTCTTTTTTTTTATTTTCCTCTAACTTGGGATTTTGATTTTTTTTCAAATAGGCTATCACAAACCGAGCATAATCTAGTAACTAAAATATTAGGAAAGGGTCACTTATGGTCACTATGGTACTAATCTAACAAAATAAATAATGACTATGTTGTACTAAATCAACCTTTCGGAAATAAATCAAAAGTGTAGTGTAATGGTCAAACTATCAAATAGGTATATGGTGAACAACAATCAACTCAACATCGCTTCTATTAAATTTTATTACTAGATAGGAAAACATTAATCACCAAAAATGAGAGAATGCATCAATATGGTAACACTAATACTAAACACATCAAAATATTGCTTAATGGACAAAGCCTGCATGGGTGCTTCTATTCAAATCTAAGACATCAACAAGAGCTAAACATGACATGATACAAGCTAGAAGAAAATTTTATTACGCAAAGAGAAACATGACAAAACTAACTAACAACCCAAAGTATATACAAATACCCAGACCTAAACTTTTCAATGTCTTCAATAATTGTAAAATGTATTATGGAGGGAAGTTTACAGAGGTTACCAAGTGATGCGTGCTAAATGCCTAAGTCATTAACCCCTCCATCTAGTGGTTGTATTCCTCCCAATCTTTGAATCCTCTATAATAAAAAAGAAAAACTAAGTAGAGGGTTTGTGTTATGAAAAAGAGAAATGTAAACAAGAAAGAACATGGGGATGCCTCCCAAGAAGAGCTTGTTTATGGTCATTAGCTCGATCCATTTTTGGGCTCATCTAAATCTCGCTCTGACCGAAGTATGATACTTCCAAAAATTCTTTCCAATAGCCCATTTTATTATAAAGAGAGTTTTAGTCATGAGATCAATATAGTGAAGCACCACTCTCTCCATCTTCGTCTTTTTGAAAGTTCTTCCTGGGCCAAAGATTGTTCAGATTGAGCTTTGAATTTCTGACCCAAGTGAAATCTATACACCCAAATGAAAAGAACACTTCCCATAAGTATGTAATATAAGAAAGAACTACAAACCATATTAAATTTGATGAAGCATGAATGAAAAAATGAATCACGTCCAACAAAATCAATTATAGGTACCTCTATGAAGTTTTCTAAAAGATCTCAAGAAATCTAACCTAATATTGCCAAAAGGTACCTGAAAGTTTAAGCAAGTGGATGTGACTACTTCTGGATCAAGTAATGGTTCTAACTCTAGCTTAGGTGATGGTGCAACAAAAGGTGGTGATTCTTGGAGCTTTTCCATCTCTACATAAGTCCCCCCACACATTGATTCACAACATGTTCAATTCCTACAACTCTCATTATACCAGTTGGTTGTGGAAACAAAGAAAGTGATTCTTGAGATACTACTTCCACAACACGACTCCCTACACTTCCTTTCAAAATATTAAGATCATCACATACAACATTGGATAATGCACCAAGATCAATATCATCTATAGGAGAATCAACAACTCCATAAGAAACTTCAAAATGATCATTGATAATTGGCATTTAGACAAATTATTTTAGTGTGATTTATCGGTATTCTATCCTCTTATGTATTCAATTATATGCTTTTAGTGTGTTTCTTGAGTTTGGATATTTTTAGTCTTCATTTCAATTTCAATTTCAATTCCTATTCATTTGATGAATATTATGGATATTTATTGATTATACTTTATTTTGCAGTAATTGAGAGAGATGATGATGAATTGAGGAGAAGAATCATCCTCGTCAGAAACTTCATCATTAAGTAATCCAACAAGGTCGCAAGTGGCTAATTCACCATCATTGAAAATTCATCATCTTGAATTAAACCAACAAACTTGCGTACAATTGAATTATCATCATAGAGTTTGTTAAATTCTTCTTCACTCTTAGTTGTAATGTGCGTAGATTATATATGTAATTTTGCACTATTTGACACACATATACATATATTTCGTGTTGATGATCTATGTGTTTTGCACCCTTTTCTATTATATTTTAGTATGATTACTAATTTATGTCCAGAGATTTGCTTGGTGCTTATTTTAACTTTCAGGAGCAGTTTGGAGTGGAAAAGGATGCTTAAGATACAAATGATGATCAAATGAAGTAAGGATTAGAGTACCCAGGTCATTTCAGAACCCAATTGGACCTGGCCATGCTATAAGTCATGGCCAAGAGAAGCTCAAGGAAGGGGCCGTGCCATTTGGCATGACCAAGGAACAAGGAAAAGACACTAGCCATGCCAAATGGAATGGCCAGGAAGTGAACTCAAGGCAAAGGAGGACTAGGTCGTGCTTCAAAGCATGGCCAGATGCTGTCCATGCCATTTTCCAAAGTTAAATTGGTTTGGTCGTGCCTTGAGGCACGACCATACACTTGAAGGCATAGTTTTGAAAAGATGGTCGTGCTAATTAGCATGGCTCAAAAGAAGCAAAGAAAAGTTGCTCTACTTTGGCCATGCCAAACAGCATAGTCTAGCCGTGTGGACAAAGCCTATAACTAGCTCTAGTCGTGCCTTATGGCATAGCCAAGAAGCCAGCAGCAAAAAGGGGGATGCGCCATTTGGCATGGCCAAACAATTATGACCAAGACTGATTGGCTCTAGTCGTGCCAAAAGGCATGGCCAGATGACCGAGCCAAGTTCAAGTTGTGCCTAGAGGCATAGCAACCCCGTGTTTCACCTTTATTTAAGGGGCACTTCATCCCCTTGCTAGGGAGGAAGATCCAAGGGCGGAAGAGAACCATCTAGGTCAAATTCTCACATTTGTGGATGTCATCTGGATTATCCAAGGTTGTTCCACTGCTCTATCCTCATCAGCCTTCCAAGATCTACATCCAAGCCCTTCACTTGTCGTCAAAGGATAAGTTTCTACTCCCTTTCCTTAGGGTTTTAGAAATTTCTATGTTTTTGAGTGCTCGAGTTGTATTTCTTCCTATTATAGAGTAGATTCTTATTGTTCTAGTATGTAAGAAGTAATTACAATGTGTGAATGATGTAAATTCTATGGAATTGCCAATTTGCTAGTTTGATGAAGCTTGTATGCACTTGTTTTGTTTGATGAAATGATTGCATAGAGGCTTTCCCTTATGATCATAAATTTGTCTATCTAGATTGCATATCTATATGCATGGGTCTTATTTCTGAGTAGATACATTACTGTGTATCTAAATTGGGGCTGTGTGTGAACCTGAATTTTCGTTGATCAGATGCATATATTGTCATCTCTTTTAAGTGTGTGTTCCAATATAGCTTGTTATGGCCTTAGGATACTTGTTTGAAGTTGAGTATCTAAGATAACTATCCTTCTATATGGAACATAACCTCCTAAGGGAGGATGATTCTATGTATGGATAAGTCTATCACTTAACCTAATTGGCTTCTCCTAATCATATGCTACGTAAGTGACCTACGCAATCTAGAGACGTATATCCAGGGCAGACCTTGTGACAGGAGGTACTCTACTAAAACTTAGACTCTCTAAGTTACTTCTTCACTTGATGGCATACTTGGTTACTGGAAGAGAAAGTACTCCAATACAACATCACGGGGTGGAATTCGGTAAATGTTTAAGCTATCCTGTAAACATACAAGCAAAGAACCAGGAATGGGCCAATTCATAGCATAACATCCACCATTCAATGAAACTTTCAGCCTAGAACATTTTCTGAATTAAGGACTTCCTCAACTATTTCTTACTTTTATTTTCACATTTTAATTGAAAACCTCATAACAATCCATTATCTATTTTGTCTAGTTAAATTTGAAGTGTAGAACCAACTAGCATTTAATCTTCAATCCTCGTGGGATCGACTTTTATAAATTTTATTACTTGACGACAACCGTGCGCTTGCGGTCATGACATCAAGTTTTTTGTCGCCATTGCCAGGGATTGAGTGTTTGGATCTAGTTAGTTTACATTAGAGTTTGTCTAGACAATTCCTTAATTCTTCAATTCTTTAATTCTTTAATTCTTTAATTCTTTAGCTCTTTAATTCTTTCATTCTTTCATTCATTATTCTCTATGCCTTATTTTTCATCTTTGCATTATATTTCCTTTTTAGCATTTTATTTTCTTTCCTACTTTAATTTTGTTACTTCATGTCTATCTATTTCTAACACATTTCCTTTCAAATAGATATGGACTTCTTAAAGTTGAAGCTAATTGCTCTAATTCATAAGTTCAACCAAAATGTAAACGTGAATTCTTATATTATTTTTTGTGATATTTGTTTTGCAACAAGTCATGTGGAAAGTACTTATCCATCATTATTTAACCCATCCTTATCGGGTTCCCTCCCCAACTACAATTAGAGGCAGGAGAAGGGTTATTGTGAGGCTTGTAAAATAATGGGTCATTCCATTGTAACTAATTTAAGGATCAATAATCTAGTTAAATCATTAGAAGAGCTTGAAAAAAAGTTTAATTAAATGGCCTATTCAAACTCACATTCTCAATTATCCAATTGGAGGAATCCCCAAAATTTTTTAAAAATAATCAACAAGAAGGAAGGATGAATTATTTTTGCCCGACATTAGAAGTTCAACCACCATCTAAAGAAGATAGATTGGAAAAGATAGCGGAAGAAATTTTGACCAGTCAAGCTCAAATACTCGGGGATATAAAGCAAATGATTAAAAGCAACAATGTAGGCTCATCTTACACTGAAACGCCAACTCTACTCTCAACTTGGGAGGACCCTCAGATGGGCATTATACATAAATATGAGCTTGAGGAACAAGATATAGAAGCTTCTTCCCACACTTTGGAAGATAGATTATGGGAAATGTAGGAGAACTTCAAAGCCTTCTGGGCTCAATCAAATGAGATGAATGTGTTAGTACCTCATGGTTGTTTTGATGTGGTCAACTAAGTTAAGTTAGGTCATGTGTATTTGATCCTTGTTTCTAAGTGTGTAGGAGCTTAGGAACACAAAAAGTCGAGCGGAAGACGCAGCTAGTGAGAAAGATGGCACAGGAAGGGAGCTGATGGGCTTAGTGCATCCGAGGGATGAGGTGCTGCGATAGAGTACACTGGTGGACGAGAAGGACGTGTGCTATGTTCCAGGGATGAGAAGCTGAGGAGGAAGCTTGCTCGAGGAGAAAATTGAAAGATGGGTCCGGTTGAACCCAATTCCGGATGGACGAAATCACCTACGTGAACGGAATAGTGGAAGAGTAAAACGGAGCTACTGGAGGTGCCCCGCACCTTTCTGGTGGAAGGCGCCTTCAAATTATTGAAGGCACCTTCAAGCCTTCATGGAAGGCACCTTTAATCACTTGAAGGCGTCTTAGACTGGGCAAAAAGTGGTCGTTGGCGAGGATATAGTCTTATCCTTACTTGCCTCACTAGAGGCTACTTCCATCTTATTGGAGGTGCCTTCTAACTTGTTGGAGGCACCTTCCAGCCTCGGATAGAATTTTTTAGGAGCTATAAAAAGACCCCTGGAACTAAAAAATCAACAACAACTCCAGTATTCATTTCCTAGCATATTTTTGAGCATTCAAAAAGTGTAATAGGTTTCTTCACCTACACGAAAGAGATCTTTCTAGTGCTCTTTTCTATCTTGGGTTAACAACCACCTAGGTTGTAATCAAGTAACTCCTTAGTATCTTTAATTTATTAGTTGTTTAATTTTCTTCTTATAAAGTGTGCTATTAATCTGAGTTGGAAGAACGAGAAAGGTTTACGTTGTTTTTAACAGGCAATTCACCCCCCTCTTGCCGACCGCACGGGTCCTAACAAATGGTATCAGAGCTAGGCTCATCTCAGAAAAACTAACCGTCGACTGAAGCACCGAGACGATGGCCAGACCGAGCATTTGCCCGTCGAAGTTCGAGGGAGAATTCATGTTATGCAAGAAATGCATGGAGGTATTTTTTAAAATTGATTTTGAAATTCTTTTAATAATTAAATATGGTTTTGTAGCTCCTAAAGACCAACAAGGAAATAAAAAGGAAGAATTATAATGGACCAAGAAGGAGCAAGCAGACTTCGTAGCGACGGATGAACCAAGTTCCACGTACTCAGTGTACTTCCACCCCAAGAAGTTAATCAGATTAGAGATTATGAATCAGCAAAGGAACTTTTGAAGAAGTTCCTAGAACTACACGAAGGAACTTCCGATGCAAAGCTCGCGAGACGGGACCTGCTCCAAAACCAACTGACGAACCTCTCGAAGAAAGAAAGTGAAATAGTTGCACATCTGCACTCGAGGATCAAAGAACTCATCACAAGACTCATGAATGTTGGAGAAAAGTTAAAAAATTGAGATTTATTAAGGTACACTTTAAATGCATTTCCTAGGACTCCTTAGTGGACCTCCATAGTCGACTCATTTTATATATCTAAAGACCTAGAAGTTAGTTTATTAGAAAATTTTTTCCACTTTTGAACTTCACAGATCTAGATGTGCAATGTTGAAAAAGGAGCCTAGTCAGAACATTACCTTGAAGGAAAGAACGGATGATCCAGACTACGAAGTGTCAATTTATGAAGATGAAGTGGCCCTAATGGAGAGAAAATTTAGTAAATTCATTAAATCTAATAAATTTAATAAGTCACAAGAAAAAAAGAACTTTCGGAGCAAAAGAAAGGTTTGATGCTACAACTACCAAGGAGAAGGGTATATCAAAGACGACTGTCCAGAACTAAAGAAAAAGGACAAGGACAAGGGAAAAGGACCAATAAGATCGAAGCACAACAGTCTGAAGACCTCATGGGATGAATCATCATCCTCTGAGTCTGAAATTAAAGTCTATACTGGACTAGCCCTGATGGAAGATCATCAGAGGGGCATTGAAAGTTCCTCAGAAATGAGCATCGATGAAGGGGGAGGATCCTCTTAAGAAAGCAATGATGAAGGGGGAGCATCAGAACACAAGGTAAGTGAGGTACGTGCACTATCTCACAAGCAATCTTTTAAGTTTATCAAAATACTTTCTAAAAATATGTGCAAATTGGAAAATGAAAATTTTGATTTGAAAAGACAATTAGCTAATGCATGCCCATAGACTTGTTTGATAATCTGAAATTAAAAATTGAAAATTTGAAAACACAAATAAAGAAATTGAAAGATAACCATGCATGCTCTAAATCCTATTAGAAAATAGGATTTAGAAATTATGGTAAAATCAACTAATACATTAGAAATCACTGAGGATAAATTAGAAAAATCCCCAGAAGTTATGTAGTAGCCAAATTTTTAGTAAATCCAATAGGTAGAAACCTATACTGGGTTCCAAGATCATACTAAGATTAAATTTATATTTTTTTTCCTAGAAGTCTTAGAAAGAAAATTAAATATTTATTTTCTTTAAAAGGTTTTGTCTAAAAGTGGTTGTTATTCCAATACCCAAGAAGGCCTAGTGCCTCACCACATCCTAGAAGCCAATTATTAAAATTAATATTTAATTATCTAAATGTTAAGAGAGTTAATAGTTATAAAAAATTTTAAAGATACCCCTAGAACAGTGTTTTATATTTTTTGATGTGATCAAACGGGGAAATAAGTATAAGTTAAGGGGGAGTAAGAACATTTTTACCATTATTCAAATTTTTGCAATTTTTTTTAACTTGGTTAATTCTCTATATTGCAAGATTTTTTTTTTTCAACTTGTTATTATTCTGTTAAGACCCTAACTTTAACTTGGGTTGATACACATAAAAAAGGGAGAGATTGTTAGTACCCCATGGTTGTTTTGATGTGGTCAACCAAGTTAAGTTAGGTCCTGTGTATTTGATTCTTGTGTCTAAGTGTACAGAAGCTTAAGAACACAATAAGTCGAGCAGAAGATGCAACTAGCGAGAAGGATGACACGGAAGGGAGCTGACAAGCTCAGTGCATCCGAGGGATAAGGTGCTATGAAAGAGTACACTAGTTGATGAGAAAGACGTTCGTGACTTTCGAGCGATGGGAAGCTGGGGAGGAAGCCTGTTCGAGGAGAAAACCGGAAGATGGGTCCGGGTGAGCCCAATTTTGGATGGACGAAATCACCTAGGTGAACGGACCAGCAGAAGAGCAAAACGAAACTGTTGGAGGTGCCTCCAACATTGTTGGAGGTGCCCTCACGCCTTTTTGGTGGAATGCACCTTCAAACTATTCAAGGTGCCTTCAAGCCTTCATGGAAGGCACCTTCAATCACTTGAATGTTAGTTAGAGCCCTAGAGCCAATCATTTGATGATTGTATGGACTCATGTATATCATATTCTTGTATATATATTAAGGCATTTGGTTTTTGGTTATTATGCTTATTTGTATTAGTGCTAGATAAAATAAGTATAGTAACGTCCTTGAGTAGAAGGTTCTTACCTATATCAATCGATTGGTTGAATCGATAGTGAGATGATATAGGGAACACTACTCTAATTCATTCCTAGTCGAGTATTAACATTCAGGGCTAATGTTAATACAATAAGACTAGCATGTAGGTCAGCTCGATGACTTGATCTCACAAGTTATGGATATAGAGATATCAAGCTGGCACATGGGTATGCATTAGAGAATGTATACTGAATGACCCGCCATGAGAAAGTATCATGGATCGTTATATGAGTGTCATATACTTTCTCATGTGGCTATTAGTATGACTATTAGTCCTTAGACCTGAAGTCACCATGGATCCCTACATAAGGAGTTATGTACTTTGGTTTCGTCAAACGTCACCCGTAACTGGGTGGACTATAAAAGCGATTACTGGGTATGTAACGAATTATGCAGAGGGATGTGAGTGATGTAGATGGGATCTATCCCTCCTATATGACGACGGGAGTGACATCAATATTCTTGATAGAGTAAGACCACGAAGTGTATGGCCATACCCAAATGAGTCAATATGAGATATTGAGCTCATTTGATTGAGTGAGTCTACTTGGAGTTCAAAATTTAGATTGGTCAGAGGATGACACGGTCTATGCCTCACATTGATCAATCTAGATGTCTAGGATAGAAGGACACTTGTCATATATTGTGAGGAGTCACAATTAGTAGTCACAAGGTGATGTTGGATCTCGACATTTCTTGTAACTTGGGTAGCAATGATGTATTGCTAGATGCCGCTCATTGCTTATGTTTCTAAAGGAGTTTAGAAATATTGCCAATGTTACAAGAACCTATTGGGTCACACACAAAGAACAAGCGGATGGAGATTAGGTTCATATGATGAACCAATTGGATTAGGTTCATATGATGCACCAAAGATTGGATTCAAATTAGACTTATTGAGTTAGACTCAATTAGATTCAATTGTTGAATGAGTCTAATTTAAATTTGATTCATTGAGTCAATTTATATTAATGAATTGAGATTCATTAAATTGAAATTGACTTGAATCAAAGGTTGGATTTAACTCAACAAGGAAGACAATTGGTCAAGTTTGACTTGACCAAGTAGAAGTTGAAACATCAAGTTTGACTTGATGTGTTGCCACATCATAAGGATGACTCATCCTTGCCACATCACATGCCACCTCATGGAGGTTACAACACTTCCCATTCCATTTAATGTGGCCAGCCACATTAAATGAGGGAGTTATGTGTGTGGCCGGCCACACTAAAGAGTAAATGGTTTTCATTTAGTGTGTATTGATGTGTGGTAATTTGATTATCTTCTTCCTTGCTTCTTCCTTCTCTTCTCTTGCTATTTTGCCGTGACTTCCATGGTGTGGAGAAGGTGGTTGAGTGAATTCCAAGAGCAAAGGAAGAGTGAAGGTCACAAAGGAAGGATACTACTAGTGAGTGTATAAGATTTGTTTTGTATCTTCTTCTTTTCTTCCTTTCCAATCCCATTCGAGAGCTCTAGAAAGTGCTAGCACACTTGGGGCTCTCTTCTCCATCCTTTGAGTGTGAGAGACACTCCTTGTTCGTGTGGATATCATTAGAGGAGTGTCTACGTTGACACTCTCGAGATCCAGCGTACCGTTGGACGAGCGGGAACGCGAAAGGGCACGCATCAAAGGTATAAAGTGTTTTCCTTTGTAGATCTACTGTAGATCATAGTTTATAACTCGTACTCGTGTTTTTCAAAAATTTTCTTTGCACGGATCCTACGGCTTTGGGTGATTCGGGGTTTTCGCGGCCCAAAAAACCCAACATTGAAGGTGCCTTCGACTGGGCAAAAAGTGGTCGTTGGTGAGGATAAAGTCTTATTCTCGCTTGCCTCGCTAGAGGCGCCTTCCAGCTTGTTGGAAGTACTTTCCAGCCTCGAATAGAATTTTTCATGGGCTATAAAAAGACCCCTAGAGCTAGGAAATTAATAACAACTCTAGTATTCATTTCCTACACATTTTTGAGCATTTAATGAGTGTAATAGGCTTCTTTACCTACACGAAAGAGATCTTTTCAATGTTTTTTTCTATCTTGGATTAATAACCACCTAGGTTGTAACTAAGTAACTTCTTAGTGTCTTTAATTTATTAGTTGATTAATTTATTTTTTATAAAGTGTGCTACTAATTTGAGTTGGAAGAATGAGAAAGGTTCACATTGTTTTTAACAGGCAATTCACCCCCTATTGCCGGCTGTACGGGTCCTAACAGAATGATGATAATGTAAATGAGCTTGGGGCAAATGAAACAAAGAATCTAACAGAGGAGTGCATTGCTTTAATTCTAATACCTCCTATTATCAATAATCAAGAGGAGCCTTCCCTTTGGCCTGCTATTGATGAAGTTATGGAAGGAAGTGTAGGGAGTTGTGTTGTGGAAGCAGTATCTCAAGAATTACCTTCTTTGATCATACAATCAATTGATACTATGGAATTTGAAAGAATGAAATTGGTTGATGATATATGTGTAGGGGATTTTGTAGTAGAGGAAGAGTCCCAAGAATTACCTCCACTTGAACCAAAGCTAGAGACACTACAAGATCTAGAAGGAGTCACATCCACTTGTTTAGAATTATTAGGTATCTCTCAACAATGCAAAGTAAGTATCACTATTGATCTTTTAGAAAACTTCATAGAGATACCTATGATTGATTTTGTTGGATGTGACTATTTCTCATAACTGCTTAACTAAACATGATATGGTTCTAGTTCTTACTTATTTAACATGTATGTGGGAGGAGTGCTTTTCTTGTGAGTGTGCATGTTTTCAAGAGGACAAAAATTAGAAGCTCACACTGAACCATCTTCGACCACCGGAAAGGACTCTTAAAGAGACGAAGATGAAGAGAGCAGTGATACACTACATTGCTCTTATGATGATAGTTCTCTTCATAATAATATGGGTCATTGGAAGAAAAGTCTAAAAGTTTCTCACTCTTGCAAGATCACAATTTTGATGAGTCCATTGAGGTGGTTGATCTAATGACCACAAGCGCTTTTTGGGAAGCAACCCATATTTCTTTCTTGTTATTATTTTAGTTTATTTTATTTTCTCTTTTCTTAACCCAATCCCTTTACTTAGTTTTTCTTGTCCATATTTATTTTTCAAGATACATTATTTAGGAGGCTTGAGAATAATGGAATAATTTCAGAACTTGATTGACTCATTAACTTGGCATGTCTCATTTGGTATCTTCTTTAACCTTAACTCTCTTTCATATTTGACTTTATTTTCATTGGGATAATAAAAAGTTTAAGTCTGGGGGGATGCATACTTAGATGCATATATGTTGAGTTATAGTGCTCCATCCTCATTGGCATTCTAAGATCTACATCCAAGCTCTTCACTCGACGTCAAAGGATAAGTTTCTATTCCCTTTCCTTAGGATTTTAGAAATTTATATATTTTTAAGTGCTTGGGTTGTATGTATTTCTTCTTATTATGGAGTAGATTCATATTGTTCTAGTACGTAGAAAGTAATTGTAATGTGTGGATGATGTAAACTCTACGGAATTGCCAATTTCCTAGTTTGATGAAGCTTGTATGCACTTGTTCTATTTGATGAAATGCTTGCATAGAGGATTTCCCTTATAATCATGAATTTGTCTATCTAGATTGCATATCTATATGCATAGGTTTTATTTCTAAGTAGATACATTGCTGTGTGTCTAAATTGGGACTGTGTGTGAACCTGAATTTTCATTGATTAGATGCATAAATTATCGTCTCTTTTGAGTGTGTGTTCCGATATAGCTCGGCATGGCCTTAGGATACTTCTTTGAAGTTGAGTATCTACGGTAACTATCCTTTTATATGGAACATAACCTCCTAAGAGAGGATGATTCTATGTATGGATAAGTTTATCACTTGACCTAATTGGCTTATCCTAATAATATGCTACACAGTGACCTACGTAATCTAGAGACGTATACCCGGGGGAGACCTTGTGACAGGAGGTACTCTACTAAAACTCAAACTCTCTAAGTTACTTCTTCACTTGATGGCATACTTGGTTATTGGCAGGGGAAGTACTCCGATACACCGTCGTGAGGTGGAATTCGGTAAATGTTTAGGCTATCCTGCAAACATACAAGTAGAGAACTAGGAATGGGCTAATTCATGGCACAACATGCACCATTACAATGAAACCTTCGGCCTAGAACAATCTGAATTAAGGACTTCCTCAACTATTTCTTATTTTTATTTTCACATTTTAGTTGAAAACCTCATAACAACCCATTATCGATTTTGTCTAGTTAAATTCGAAGTGTAGAACTAACTACCATTTAATCATCAATCCTCATGGGATTGACTTTTATAAATTTTATTACTTGATGACAACTGTGCACTTGCGGTCACGACATCAAGTTGCCACTTGCCTTTATAGAAAAGGGATCCTTAGTGGAGGTCTTAGGAAGATTTGGTCTTTTTTCTGCAAATTGTTTTTGAACTTGTGGTGGAGACCAAAATTGCTTGTCCATTGTTGGTGTGATCAATCATTGAGGGAAAGGTACTTGTGGCCTATAGACACTTTCTAGAGTGTTAGAATTGAGTTTTCATGATTTTCCTTTGTTTTTCGCCTCATTTCTGTACAAATCTTTTTGAAATTCTTCAAGATTCTTGCCACTTTTCAACTTGGTGACATTACAATTTGAACTAGACTTTAGTTACGTGGGAGAGAGGCATTGTTTGAACCATTTTGAAATCAATCTTTCTAACTTAGCCTCTAATTATTTGAACCACTCATTCTGTGACTCATGATTTCCAAAGCTCTTAGGTGGTTGCACTGCGTCTTGTTCAACAAGCACAGTTGCATTCAAGGCTCGTACTTCTGGAATTTTCAAGGAATATGTCATCAAATTTTCACTTGTTCATACCTAGAGGATTGTTGTCACTAGATCAATTAATGTATATGCTTCATCCAAACTTTTACTCATCAAAGAACCTCCTGCAGCTGAATCCCTTACTCGAAAAAGAAATCCAAAAGTATAATATGTGCACCGTCATCCATCTTTCCAACCCATGATGAGGATACTATCTTAATAAACCTTTAAATCTGTCACATGCTTCAAATAGTATTCTCCATCTTCCTGAGCAAAATTTATGATACAATTCCACATATACACCGTTCTTCTTGGAGGGTGACTTAGAAATCGTTGTTCCATTTATTCCCAACTCATAATGCTTTGAGGATCAAGAGAATAAATTCAAGTCTTTGCTCTATCTTTGATGATGAAAGGAAATGCAATCAATCAAATAGCATTAGTAGAGACACAATTCACCTTATTGCAATATCTAAGAAATATCTTTAGGTGTTCATAAGGGTTTTTGAATTTTCTCCTCCAAATTTGAAACTTTGTATCATGGCAATCAAATCTGGGTCAAGTTGAAAGTTGTCAACTTCTATCTAAGGTATCACACTAGCAAATCTAAATCTTACAGAAATGGGTGTGAAATTTTATTTTAAAGGCATGTCTCTCATGCTAGTGCTCATTAGATCTAAACACCTTCATAACAAATTATTAGAAAATAAGATGCAAAATTTAAATTGTAAGAAAGAAAAGGCAAAATTTGTTGGATCGTGAAAGATGAGAGAGGGGGTGGTGAATCTCATTCGATTAAATTTTTTTTCTCAATGTAAAAACAAACAGAGTTAAGCAGCAGTAATAAAGTAAAAAACAATTAAAGACAAAAGATAAGTCTCCTTTATACTTAGTTTGGAGCCTAGCCGACTCCTACTTAAAAGTATGTGATGTTTTATCACTTTTGGTGGGCAATCAACTAAATGATGAAATAGTACAAGTATGAATAAAATGTGTAAGTTAAATAAAGATACCGACAACAACATATGTAAGATGAAGAGTAGGCTGTCAGAAGCCACCCGATGTCGTAGTAGTTATAGCTTGCATGAGTAATAGAAAATCAGAAAGCATAAGTTGTGTCTAGCTCAAAGCTCGAGGACTTCTTTTATAGGAATCGTTTGATCGACTGAAACCACGTTCTGTTGACTGAACCTATCAGTCGACTAAACCTCCTATCGGTCGACTGAACTATGTTCCCTCCCTTCTTTGCCCCGATCTAATCCATTCGATCCTATAAATCACACTGTTTGATTAATTGATCTAGCTTATCAGTTGACCAAACATGAATTTGGCAATTCTGTGTCAATTAGATCTGATCTCTGTCATTTACCAAAATTGGATCAATGACTAAACTGCCTATATAGTGCACGATCATATCTATGCTAGATCTATAGTACACGATAATTGTAGTCGACTGAACCTATTGTTCAGTCAATTGAACCTTGATCAAGTAAAATTTTGTTCAATATGCAAAACAAAGTTGGCACAACAATAATATAATAGTAATCCTATAGAATAGAGTTAGATAGATATATAATGCATGAATGAGACAGTTAGTACTGTCTTAATCTCAACTTATAAACCTCCGTTTGTTTCTTCAATTGGATTATCTCCTAAGGTTTGTCCTTGTCAGAACAAGACCTCATTGCACTCTCTCCAAGAGCATACCTCAACTTACTTGTCAAATATCTGGTCCTTCGGACCTATTTGGACTTTCTCTGCCCAATGTCTGATCGCCTGATCCACTAAAACTTTTCCTGCAATACTAAATTAGCACAACAACAATAATAGTAATGTAAAATAGTGTCAGTAAAACTATACCTAGGTTTACCAAAATTCATTGGTAACCATTCGGTCACACATGCTTGGAGTTCATTCCTCCAAGGCTTTTCATTACCTAGACTAGAGTTTAACTTCACTCACTAGGACTTTTGCTTGGAGTTCACTCCTCTAAGACTTCTTATTACCTAGGGCTACCCCCCCTAGGATTTTCTGCTTGTCAAGCATCAAGTCACTCAGTAAACTATTCACCACTTGTTGTCACTCAAAAGACTACTCAGCCCTTGCAGTAACTCGGTAGACTACACACCACTTAAAGTCATTTGGTAGACTATTCACCACTTATAGTCACTTTGTAGACTATTCACCACTTGACAGTCATTTAGACAACCTTGACCTAACTAGACTTCTCACATAACTAGGTCAACCTTGACCAAGTTCCATTAAACATATTGTCAAACATTAAAACCATCGAGGTCGATTGTACCAACAGAATTAAAATCAAAAAGGAACTTGTAAAGTTTTTAACAAAAAAAGAAAAAGAAAATGTCTAAAGTAACTAAATTGCTAGTCAACTAATGTTAATAGAAAATAGTTCTCAACAATGGTGCTAAAAATTTGATGTAGACAAATCCACAAGTGCATATAAGTATCATCAAGTAATAGAATATCGATCCATAGGGACTATTTATTAAACACTAGGTAAGTTTGCATATACGTTATCTAGATAATTGTGGAGGTGTGAGGTAATGAGAAGGCTTAAGAGAATGAAAGTTGAGAGCGAGAGAAGAAATGTCATCAAGTATATTGGAAGAAATCAGGGAGAAGGAAGAATGATCTCGAAAACAAGGCAGAGTGCGATCAAAGTGGGAAGACAAAGAGATCATAGAAGGTCCAGGGGTGAATCCAATTCTAGGACTTTGGTTTCATTATGATGCTAGTTAATGTCCCTATGCATTGCTCATCTGCCTAACTCCATGCTTACATTCTTATAGGGTTTCTGACTAAAGTTCAGTACAACCCTATGAAGATCATACCAAAGTGAGCTTAGCCAAGTTCTAACATCATTAAGTAAAGAAGTAACTCTAGAAAATCCAATTAAAGGGATACCTAAGCCCCTCGATCATATAATTGCTAGAGTTATCTAATTTACTTCCTAACGGTATGATGAATGCAATTAAATAGAAGAGATAATATCGAAAGTCTAGTTAAAGGGATATCCAAGGCTCCCCTGGTCATACAATCTCTAAATTATACAAGTCACTTCCTAACATTAATTTGAGAAAAACTCTTCAAACTCTAATTAGCTTTCCTTTTAGAGAATTATTCTCCATTTTAAGGAAGTGTCATAGAAAGTAAGGATACCCTTTATCACAGAGTTCCCCAGTCATATAATCCCAAGCATCTCCTCTACACGGTGAACAGAATTCTACATCTATATGAGTTAATCTCACACATATTTCATCAAACACATACAAACCACAACACACATAGAACATGTCAATAAATATAGTAGAGCACGAGAAAATGTTTAAATATATAGTTCACATCATATCACATCATAACTGCTCTCGACTCCTAAAAGGGAGAGAATCTACTCCATTGTAAAGGAATTACAAACCAAATACACTAATAAAACCATTCATATAATTCAAATCAGAGAATAGAGATAAAAAAAATACTTAGGGAGAATATTCTCGATGTCTTCGGAGTGGTTCCTTTCTTTGGAGGTGGACACGGGCCATGCCGCTAGGTACGGGCTCCCATGTCGGGTGTTGAGGCATAGATCTAGATGGCCATCGCCTGTGCCACTAGGCACGGGCACCCATGGCAAGGTGGCAGAATTGGGCACGAGCAAGTCATTGGGAAGTTCCTGAGCACGGCAAGGCCCATGCGGTGATGCAGGGGCATGACCCTTACCATGAGGCATGAGCCCCCGTGGTAGAGCTCCAGAGGCAGGCAAGACCCGTGACACGACAGAGCTCCTCCACTCGATCACCTTCACTCCTCGTTTCACTCCATCCTTTGCTCCTATCAACCAAAATGCATGAGAACAGTATCTAGGAGTAATGAAACATGAAAATGACAAAAGTAGGTCGAATCTAGTATGAAAACACAATGAAAACCCTATATACTTCACTTATCACGTAGTTATCTAGCTCTTGAGCTATTGAATGCAGGCAACTATACACGCTACCATAGTCTAGTCTAGTGGACAATCAGAACACATAAATGTCACTATTTATGAGCATCAATATACACTACCACTACCTGATCTAGTGGACAAACAGGATGTGTAGCTATCTAGTTATGGACTACAGACGACAACACGTTACTATTAATATTAGCCCTAGTACCAATTATGAAATGATTGACAAGGGCATTTTTTGTATCATATTTCACTTATTAATAAAGGTAAAGTTAGTTATTATATTTACTTGAATTCAGTGTCAAATGAATAAGTATAATAATGTCCTAGAGTAGGAGGATCTAATGTACAACATATCAATTGATTGAATTGATAGTGAGATATTATAGATATATATAGAACACTACTCTTAACTATTCCTAGTCAAGCATTAATATACAAGGATAATATTAATGCATTGAGACTAGCATGTAGGTCAACAGATGATTTAATCTCATAAGTCATGAATATGCAATATCATGTTGATACATGGGTATATATTAGAGAATATGTACTAAATTGACCCGCCATGAGATATTTCATGGATCATTATATGAGTGTTATAAACATTCTCATAGTGACTATTAGTATGAATAGTCTTTAGACATGAAGTCACTATGATTTTTTACATAAGGAGTTGTGCACTTTGATATTGACAAATGTCACTGCAAGGTGGACTATAAAGTCGATCACTGGATATACAATAAGATATGCGGAGGGATGCGAGTGATGTAGATGGGATTTATCCCTTCCATATAACGGAAGCGATATATGTGAGTCCCTTGATTAGTAAGACACAAGAATGCATGGTCATGCTCAAATGAGTCAATATGTAATATTGAGCTTATTTGATTGAATGTGTCTACTTAGAGATCAAGAAACACAAAGATTGATAAAAGGATAATACGATCTATACCTCATTGATCAATCTAGATATCAAGGGTAGAAGATTTGAGTCATACAAGATAATAGACATGGAAAGGTTAAGTCATATCTCGATATTCTCGTCACTTGGGTAGCAATGATGTCTTGCTAGATGTCACTCATTATTTATGTATCTAAAATAGTTTTAGAGATATTTCCAATGTTACGAGAACCTATTGGGTCACACACAAGGAACAAGTTGATTTAGAGATATGTTCATATGATGGATCATTGGATAAAGTCTAATTCAAATTAGACTCATTGAGTTAGACACAATTGGATCCAACTATTGGATTAAGTCCAATTCAAATTAGACTCATTGAGTTAGACACAATTGGATCCAACTATTGGATTAAGTCCAATTCAAATTAGACTCATTGAGTCAATTCAGATTGATGATTAATGAGTAAGATTCATTGAGTGATTTGATGAATTTCAATTCATGAAGGAAGAGGAGTGTTCAATTTAGAATTGATCATGCATTGGATGAAGAGTGGTCAATTTTGAATTGCTCATGCATTGGATTCATTGGATGAAGATAAATATTAATGTCAATTTAGGCAATTGACATTAAGGCAATTTCATGAATGAGTACAAAAGGGATTTTGATTCATTTTCATGACGAGTTTTATGTGTTCTTGCTCTCTTTCTTCCCTCTTCCACTCTTGGCCAAAATCCACCAAAAGGGGTTGCTAACACAACCTTTGGTTGATTTTCTTCTCCACTTCTTGAGTTCATGGGACGAATGAAAGAGTAGTTCGTGTAGATGTCAAAAGAGGTGTGAACATTTGATTGTGATGAGATCCTAGCTGTCAGGAGTTTGTGTTCACACACCAAAGGTATAACTCCCTTCATTAAACTTAGTATGTGATTTTCCTTCGCATGGATTTTCTGGAAAGGAACTTGTTTTTCCACAGCGCTTTCTATGTGTTTAGTGCTATAGTTCCTTACAATTACTACGAATTTCTCATTGGCAATCAAATATATCTTGATCTCTAATGACTCTCTCAACAATAAATGGGAGATAATGGTAGACAAGATATAACAATGATCAGTGATGACTCTCTCAACCATGAATGGGAGACAATAGTCGACTGGATATAACAATGGTCATTGATGACTCTCTCAACCATGAATGGGAGATAATAGTCGATTGGATATAACAATGATTATTGATGACTCTCTCAATAATGAATGGAAGACAATGGTTGACAAGATATACACAATACAATTATAAGTAAAGAATAAACAATCACATCCAAGAGTAAACTTGGCTATCTACACCATAGTCTAATGATATCATACGTATATATCAATCAAGCATGAAGAATAATAAGACTGCATAGATATCAAATAGACTCAATGTAAGAACAAGTGATAAAGTTCCAACCTCAAGAACCGATCTAGAGTAGAGTCAGTGTAAACAAATAACTATTGTATAATCAATATATCATAATAAATGATCATGTACTAAGATAAACGAAACTATAGAGGTCAAAGAAGAACTACCTACCTCAAATATAGATTGTATTAACCATCTTCAAGTCTGAGAGGTCACATCGAGCTCGAATCCTATGAATATAGGATATAGAGCCAATCTAAATACTAGAGTAATTCGATTAACAATTTTGTTACCTACCAAGTTAATTAAACTAACTTAGTTAACTCTTAATTGATATCTAATCAATTATTCATTTCATTAATTACTCTTCAATCAATTATTGAATTGATTACCAATCTAGTTAGCTCAAAACTTAAGTAATTATCTAATTACATCAAATAATTTAATCAGCTAGTTACTCAAACATATCAATTAATTACTTTCATCTCACCTTATTACTTCTACTATTCCAGAATTAAACCATACCTTAAATCTTTTTTATCATTAATTAAATCTACATTTAAACCAAATGTAGAGTAATTTAATCTCAACTTAATCAATTTACCTTTACCAAAATTGCATTTTTTTTTCCAACATTGGACTCTCGGCGGCAAGTGGTCTAGTAGTTGGTAGTGGCGACGTTGCATGACTAGATGATGAAGGGTCAGTGTCTGGCAAGCAATGACAGCGTCATAATATCTAGTAAAAATTGTATCTAAATTCATGTAGTTAAATAGTGCATCATAATCTCTAGCAAGTCAATCTAATCCTATTAAATGATTTTATTGGTGAGCAAGATACAAAAGTTATTTGAGTACAGCTTAAGTAATAGTTCTTTATGCTTAGTGCAATAATGGCCTAAGTTTTTCAAGCTTTAATCCCTAAGCCTAGTCAAATCATCATAAAACTATATTCCTTATGCTTCTGGTGATAGGTACTTACCTGCCACACGGATGGTTCATATCTCTAAAACAAACAAGGTCTCAAAGGACTACTTAAAATCAAGAGAAACATAATATTTATTTCCCAGTAACTTAACTCAGTCTCAAAGGGGTAAATTATTAGTTTTCACTCACAATAACTTTTTTTATCCCTTATTCATATGATTTTTTTTTCTTTTTTGGTGCTTAAAAAGTGTAACACTAACACATATGCAAATATACAAATGCAAATACGGAGATTTTAATTTTTCCAAGTGAATTGCCCCAATCTGAGATCATCTAGTAACCAAAATGTAATTAAGATGTCACCTTAGAAATACAAGTACTAGTCTAGTTCTATGAATCATAACTATTTTTAAAATTATCTACCATCAAAATTAGGCAAGGTGTAAAGAGATCCTAAACAAGACCAACACTCAAATTTCTACAATAAAATCATTACTCACTTCATGGTAACATAGATAAGAAAAGATAGATCACTAAACTTACTAGCATCATAAGTAACCAATAAATCACATGAAATCTAGAACAAGAGCTCTAGTATTTTGCATTAAGGAAATCATGATGTGATGAATGATGCAACTAGAAAAAATTTATTATGCAAAAAAAAAAATAAAGAAATTTAACAAAAACTAATCTAAAACCTAATACCCCCCCCCCCCCCCCGACTTAAACTTTTTATTATCGCAATGAAAACTATAAATGAAATATGGAGCAAGTTTAAAGTTAGAGAAGTTACCAAGTTATGAGCTTCAAATGATTGAGACATTCAAGTTCTGAAGATACTTCCTTATCTGTGATTTGCAGTCCTCCACAACTTTGAATCATACATAAAGAAATTAGACAAGAAAAACTAAATAGAGGGATTAGGGTCATTATGAAGAAAGAAAAGTAAACTAAAAAGAAACTGCAAACTTAAACGAAAACAAGAAAGAAGAACTTGGATTGTCTTCCAAAAAGCGCTTGTTTTATGTCATTAGCTTGACTATCTCATTAGATTCATCTAAATCTCACTCTTAGAGGGATAAGATATTTCAACATCCTCTTACCAAGGGCTCTTAGCATGGAGAGAGCTTTCATCATAGGAGCTATAAAGTGAAGTATCGTTCTCTCCATCTTCGTCTTCTTGAAAGTTCTTTCAGGTGGTCAAAGACAATTCAGAGTGAGCTTCTAATTTCTAGCCCAAGTGAACTCTACACACCCAAAAGAAAAACAAATCTCCCACGAGAATGTTATATAAGATAGAACTGGAACCATATCAAGATAAGTTGAATAAGTAAAAAAAAATGAATCATATCCAACAATGTCAATTATAGGTACCTCTATAAAGATTTTCAAAATATCACAAGAAATACTAACCTTACTTTGTTGAGAGATACCCAAAAGTACTAAATATATGAGTGTGACTTCTTCTGAATCAAATGATAGTTCTGGCTCTAGCCCAGGCGGTGGTGCAACTAAAGGTGGTGATTCTTGAAACTTTGCTAACTCTGCATAAGTCCCTACACATTGATCCACAACATGTTCAATTCTTATAATTCTTATAGTCTCAAAGGATTGTGTGGACAAAAGAGGTGATTCTTGAGATGCTGCTTCTACAACACAGCGCCTTACACTTCCTTCCATATCATTAACATCAACACATGTAGTGAAAAAAAATTCAACATCAATATCTTCAATAGGAGGATCAACAACAAGATAGTCAATAACTTTACTTACAACCTTAAGTTGATCTACCTCATCACATTCATCATCTAAAAATTTAATTCCACTACAATGCCCTATAAATCTATGAGATAGATATGAAAACTTGTTGACCACTGTATTATCATTATCCTCCTCATCTGAAGAGTCCTCATCTTTGTACACATCAAGAAATTTGCACTCAACCCTATTAGTATCATAAAATTTGCCAAAGTCTTTGTTTTTATTGGTACCCACTAGCCTTTGTGGAAAAGAAATTCTTAATGGGGGTCCCGGGAAGGATTGAGCATTCTTTTTCCCAAATTCCCTTTGAGCTCGTGGCGGAGGTTTAACTTGTTGTCTAGTGATAGTGTGATCAACCATTGAGGTAAAGATACTCGTGGCCTTTGGGCACTTTCTAGAGTAATGGAACTGAGTTTTTATAGTCTTCTATTGTTCTTCTCCTGAATTCTATACAAGTCCTTCTCTAGAAGTTCTTCATAATTCTTACCACTTCTCAACTTAATATCATTATACTGTTCACTAGATCTTGTCTGTGTAAGAGGGAGGTCGCGTTTGAATTATTTTGAAACTATGATGTCAATCTTTGCCTCCAACTATTTGAACCCCTCATTGTGTGACTTGTGATTTTTAAAATTCTTGGAAGGTTAAACTGCATTTTGTTTGATAGGCTCTTTTACCTTCATAGCTTGCACTTTTGAAGTTCTCGGGGGAAATTCCATCTAATTTTTAACTAACCATTCTTGGAGATTTAATGTCACTTGATCAATGAATGTATATGTTTCATCCATACTTTTGTTTATAAAAAAACCTATAGCTAATGAATCTAAGAAAGAAATTTCCCTATAGAATATATGCAGAGTTAGCCATTTTTTCAAACCATGATGAAGGTACTATCTTTGTAGACTCTTGAATCTATCTCATGCTTCAAATAGTGATTCTCCATCTGCTAGAGTAAAATTTGTAACGCAATTCCTCATATACACTATTCTACTTAGAGGAAAAATGATTCAGAAATCACTGCTCCATTTGTTCCCAACTTGTAATACTTTGAGGATGGAGAAGATAAAACCAAGTTTTTCCCCTATCTTTGATACTAAAAGGGAATTCCATCAAACGAATGGCATCCACTGAGACACCCTCACAGTTCACCATATCACAAAGCTCCAAAAATGTCTAAAGGGATAGATATGAGCTTTCTGATACTTCTCTAAATTTATGACCTTGTATCATAATGATTATCTCTGGGTCTAGTTAGAAATGTCTTGCTTCGATATGATGTTGCACAATGGGAGATAAAAATTTCATAGAATTAGGGGCAGAAAATTCTCTTAAAGGCCTATTTGACATGTCAGTACTCATAGTATCTAAAAAATTTTGAGAAAAAATAATAATATAGAATTAAGAACAAGAAAGAAAATGCATAAATTAAGGAAAGGAAAAAACTGAACTATAAACTAATGTCAAGAAAAATTAAATGCATAAATAAAACAAACAAGAAGATGAAAAATCTAATAACAAGTCTAGAGTAACTCATATGCTAATCAACTAATATTAATGCGAACAGTCCTTAGTAATAGTGCCAAAAACATGATGTGTGTCCGCAAGTATACGGGTATCATTAAGTAATAAAAATATCGATCTCATAGGGACTGTTGATTAAGCACTAGTTAACTTCACACAGTGAGTTATCTAGACAATCGAAAGGTGGTTCAGTCACTAACACTTAAGAAGAGACAGAGTAGAGAGAGAATAAATGTAGGTGAATGAAGGACGATAGATTCTAGGATTTCAGTTTTGTTATAATGCTAGTTAATGTCCATATACATTGTTCATCTACCTAACTCCATGCTTACACTTGTGTAAGGCTTCTAACTAAAAGTCTGACACAACCCCACGAAAGCTGCACTAAAGAATTTACCCAAGTTCTAACGCCATTAAGTAAAGAAGCAACTCCAACAAGTTTGGTTAAAGTGATACCCTCTGTCATAAACCCTCCTAGTCATACAATCGCTAGAGTTAACTAATTTACTTCCTAACGGTAGATTAATAAAATTAAATAGAAGTGGTAACCTAGAAACTCTGGTCCCCCTAGTCATACAATCACTAGATTACACAAGTTACTTTCTAACATTAATTTGGGAAAAAAATCCTAAAACTTTAATTAAACTCCGTAGTAGAGCATTGATCCCGTTTCAAGGAAACACCGTAGAAAGTAAGGGATACATTATGTCATAAGGTCCCATGGTCTTACAATCCAAGGCCTTTTCTCTATATAGTGATCAAAACTCTACATTTGAATGTATTAACCTCACACACATTTCATTAAACACATATAATGCACAACACACAAGAACAAGTCATAAAACATATCATAGCATAATAAAATGTCTAAATACATAGTTCATATATCACATTACAACTACTTCCTACATCCTAGATCTGGAGAATCTACTCTATTATGAAGGATTTACAAATAAGAGACAAGAAATTAAGTATCTACAATCCAAAACACAAGATAGGGAAGAGAGGAATACTTATCTATGTGTCGTCAGTCTTCTTGCTTGCAATCCTTGCTCCAGAGGCGGACGGATCTATGAAGATGGACAATCTAGGGTTTCCCCAAGGGTGAGAACCCTTCTCCAAGGAATGGGGGTGAGCCCCAAGCCAAAGATGCTTGAAAAGGGAAGAAAAAAACCCCTTAAATAGAGCAGGGCACGGGCCAGGCATGACCCATGCCACGGCCTGTGGCATCAACACGGCTGGAAGCTGCTTTGCCTTTGGTCCAGTGGCACAGTCGTCTAGATTCCACACAGCCATAATTTGTTGAGTTTTTGGAAATCTCACACAGCCATGTGGATTCCACACAACCAAGTGCTACCTCTTCTCTAGTTTATTGACATGGTCGTGTGGATTCCACACGCCAAGTCTTGCTTCTTCTCTGTTTGGTGGCATAAACATGTGGGTTCACACGGCTAGAGCCTTCTCCTCCTCTGGGCATGTGGCATGGTCTTGCGAGTTCACATGACCAGAGTCTTCTTCTCCTCTGGCAAAGTGACACGGTCGTGTGGGTTCCATATGGCCAGGCTATTTTTCTTCGTTTGTTCTCTGAGTCATCTACCAATTCCATTTTTGCTCCAAAAGCTTGTCTTATCAATAAGAAAACACACAAAGAGCATATCTCTGACAAAGAAGGATAATTATACTGAAAATATGATAAGAGATGTAAAAGTGCATAGATCAAATGCAAATAAAGTATGTTAATGTGTGTCAAAAAATGCATAAAGGTGTATATAATCTACGCACATCAGTGGTAGGTGGTTGAGTAGTTGGTAGCGGCGACGTTGCATGGCTAGATGATGAAGGGTCAGTGTTTGGCAAGTAGCGGCGGCGTCAAGGGTGCATCGAAGAGGCGTGGACAGGGCCACTAGGTTGTGAGGCAGCGAGGTGGCACTGATGTTCATGCCTTGACAGCTCTCTGATCACTCATCAGGACAAGGAGAGAAGGAAATAGGGGTGGGAGAAATGACGCCGGTGTCAACTTCTTGCGGTAAAGGGCAACACTAGGTCTGTTGTGCAGTGAAACAGCACCGGAGCACATGGGGAGGAAAGGACGCGATGATGTTAGGAGGCAACTATAGGGACGCTGTGAGGGAGGGACAATGGAGGTGCCAATGGTGCACAGTACTAATAGTGAGGCATGCAATGACAACGATGCCAAATCTTAGGTTTAGAAATCTAAACTTAGTTTAATTAAATTAATCAACTTTCACTTTAAATAGGTATTATAAAGAGGTTTTTCTAAGCGCTAACCGATTTATCCCCATCATGCAACAAAAAAAAAGGACAACGCGGTGCACGAAGCTCCTGCTATGCGGGGTCCCGGGAAAGGATTCATTGTACGCAGCCTTACCCTGATTTATCCCCATCGTAATATCTAAAAATTCCATTTAAACTCAAAAAAATCAATAAAAATTCTAATAAATACTATATATTCCTATAAATTTAGTTACATATTAATTATCAATTTTTTTTATTAAATAAATTCAATTGTATTAATTTTAATAGTTTTAAATTCCTATTATCTCTAATATAATTAAAAATCGAATCTCAATCTCATTTAATTAATGTTATATATATATATACACGCACACGCACTAATATATTTATTTATTTATTTCTCTTATATAACAGTATGTCTGGTTCGCTAGCCCATCTGGACTTCTTTGCTAGTGTTCTCAATCTTCCAAAACTTCCATTACCTAGTATCTAATCCAGCTGACCTATTAGGAATTTTTAGATATAGTAACCTACACACTTGATCAATCCATTAAATCAAAACAAAACTTAACTTTGAACCTTTGGCAACCTCAAACATAGGTTCAATTCTAGTACTCCCTATACTAACAATCTTCCCTTTTTGATATTTGGACTCTCCCTCAAACACTCCCATGAGTTTAACAATTTTGAGTTTTAAAGAAAACTAAAAAATTTCAACACTTAACTTATTATAAGTACCCATACTATTGTGAATTCTCCTAATATTTATTGTCAAAGTTGTTGTGCAATGTGTCATAGGAACGATGATTGTCCAATAATATTTGACTACACATATAGAATACATAGAGATAGATGGGGTGCCCTTCCCAATTACAATCAATGACCGGAATAATATTATTGTGAGGTTTGCAAAGTAAATGTCCATACAATCAAAAACTACAATAGAATACATAATTTGGAAACATCATTGGATGATCTCAACAAAAAGCTTGATATAATGGCCTCATCACATTCTCACACATATAGCCCCAGTTGGAGGAATCCTCAAAATTTTTTTAGGAATAATCAAGAGGAGCTATGTACCACCATCTCAGTGGGATAGAATTGAGAAGATGGGTGAAAGACATCTTCAACTCACAAGTTCAAATGCTCGAGGAAATCAATCAAATGAATGTTAATTGCATTAACATAACCTCAACATGTGTGAAGTTAATGAATATGAGCTTGGGGAATATGAAATTGAGACTTTGACAAAGGAGTGCACTGCTCTAATTCAAATACCTCAAATTCTCAAAGTTCTAGAAGAGCCTTCCCTATAACCTACTATTCAATAACTTCTTGAAGAATTAGTAATGGTAGGATTTTACTTGATTTATCTAAATCTACTAACCATTTCATTTTCGAGCATGTTGATGGCAGGACATACTTTGTACAGCAATCACATGGACAACCTCATGATGAACCTTTGAAAGAGAACATATTTTTTGCGAGACTAAGAACCCTTGGTAAGAGTGTTTTGAAATATCTTACTCTACCATGATTGAGATTTAGAAGAATCTAATAAGGGATTGAACTAATGACCTAAAATAAGCATTCCTTGGGAGGTAACCCAAGTTCTTTCTTGCTTTTGTTTCAATCTTTATCTTGTTTAGTAATTTTAACTTGGTGCTTTGTTTAATTTCAAGGTCAATAACATCTACGAACTGGTTGTATCAGTCGCCAAAAGGCATGGAAGGTATTTGAAGGACACTTGAAGCCAGGGCCATATCTTTTCCTTTCCATAGGCCATTCCATGCCACAACCGTCATTTGACACAACCATGTCATTTGACACGTCATGTCTCCTATACAGCATGTCCCATGACTTGGTCGTGTCATTTGACACAGCCATGTCTCCATTCAGAGATAGTTCCACGCCATGGCCATGTCATTTGACGCAGCTGTGCCTCTTTTATGGGGAGCTGCCTTTTCTTTCTTTTTCATAACCCTAACTCCTACTTTGTTTTTCTTTCCTAATCTTATTTTTGCAATATTCAAAGATAGGGAGGAATGCAAGTAACAAATATAGGGATGTCTTTAGCACATGAATGACTCAAACATTTAAAGCGCTTCATTTGATAACTTCTCTCACTTCACACCTCTCTCTAGTTATATTTTATGGATTTCATTGGAACAATGAACAATTTAAGTCTAGAGGGATGTATATATGTTGGGTTTTCAGTTAGTTTTCTTCTTGCATAATAAATTATTCTAGTTACATTTTTAATTATTGTCATCTTGCTCTTAATGAAAAAATTTTAGCATGCTTGTTCTGGACTTATGTTGTTTGATCCTTAGTACTAGTATGTTTAGTGAATGATTTTTCTCTATCTTTAGTAGCATTAAATGAACAGTATTTTATTGAAAATATTTGAGTGATGGCCTAGTTTTAGGATCTTAGTTCCCTTTTCTAGTTTAGATAATAAATAACTTTATAAATAGTCATGATTCATAGAATTTGTTAGTACTTATGTTTCCATGTGAATTTCTCAAACTATATTTTGGTTACTGAATGAGACTCAGATCATGCCAACTCACTTGGAAAAATCATTATCTCGACATTTGATTTGTATATATGAATTTGTGTTAGTGCTACATCTTTAAATCACTAAAAAAGGAAATCATTTGAATAAGGGATATAAAAAAAATAGTTATCGTGAGTGAAACCTAGCAATTTACCCCTTTGAAACTGAGTTAGGTTATTGCAGAAATAAGTGCTATGCTTCTTTTGATTTTGAGCACTCCTTTGAGACCTTGTGCAGTTTAAGAGGGATAAACCAAGTGCATGGTAGGTAAGTGCCTATCACTGGGAGTATAAGGAACATAGCTAGATGATGACTTGACTAGACATAAAGATTAAAACTTGAAGAATTTAGGCCACTCATCATACTGATCATGAAAAACTTCATCTTAGACCACACTCAAATCACTTTAGTATCATGCTCACTAATGACACTATTTGATAGAGTTGGATTGATTCACTGGGGCTTATGATGCACCTACAAACACATGAGCCTAGATTGTAGGTTCTTGCTTAAGGACAGGTAGGCATAGACATGGCTTTGGGGCAAGGCTTGCCCATTGAAATTTCAGAGATAAAGCATGGTCGTGTCTTTTAAACATGACCCTGCGTGGGTCTTGCTGGAGCGAGACACGACCGTGCCAAAAGGCATGACCATGTCATCGATATTTTATTACTTGACAACAATCGTACACTTGCAATAGTGTAATAACTTTTTGGTGTTGTTGTTGGAGACTATTCTGATTAATATTAGTTGATTAGCATATGAGTTAATCTAGGCATGTTAATAGTTTTTCTTATTATTTACTTGTTTATTTTTATTTTTTTCACCTTTCTTTCTTGTAATTTAAATTCTGCATTTTCTTTCTTGTTTCTCACTATGTATTTTATTTCTTATCTTTAATTCTATATTTTTAAAAAAAAAATCAATACAAAAATTGGTTGAGTGTCATGATTATTTTAAATCTCCTATATCCATGTGTTATGTCATGATTACACCTTGTGTCTTGTGATTTTATTGTTGTTATTTCAGATGAGACTAGAAATTTTCTTTAGCCATGGATAAATACCTTTCTTGATAACCTAGAGGCTTCATCAATGCAAAGTATAATATGGATGACAAGCAAATATTGAACATCTGTAGAGTATGTGGCAGCTTAACCCACCCAACCATCATATGCCACCTCTTCCAAAAAGAAGCTAGACCTTCCACCGAACCAACTGATGATATCTACAAGGTTTGTGGTAGCTCATCCCATCCAGTTGCTTTATGTCACTTCTTCTATAGAGCTGCTACCTCTCCTACGGAACTTCAAAATCTATTCCAACCTAAACATTAAGACATATATGATTCAGTTCCTAGTACTTCTAGCTATGACTAGGGATATCAACAAACTCAGAACTTTCAACCCCGACACACATTTGAGGAGAATGAGTAGTTACTACCATAGCAGTATATCCCTGACTCACCTCAACACTACAATTAAGAATGGATGGATTATCAAAATTTTAATTTTAATTGCATATAAAGTGTTGAGCAATCTTCTCGAGCAAATTAAAATCCATCAAAATTTTAGGATGATTCACTATCAGATGAACCACAATAGTTACAACTTGAAGAGTTGACTGACTGGTTGGACCCCCAAGACTTAGATACTCTTGCTCTCGGTCAAATGAAGAGCACATTACATTATTTAGAAGAGCTTCTAACATAGCAAGGGATTCTCCGATCCTTACAGCAAGTGGATGCAAGTCTAATTTTGGAGTCTCGGCTAAATGATATTTTAGAGGGGACGAATTGTAAAGATGATGGTGATTGTGTTCATAATTTTATAGCTCTACATGACTCCTCTACTGTTTTGCATGAAGATAGTATTCTTGATGATACTCCAGACATTGATAGAACTATTGATACATCTTCGACTAGTCTTACTGTTGTTCCTTTTGCAACTTTTGATAATACATACTTGATGGATGATGAGATCATAGAAGAGGCAGATGGTGATATCAGTATGCAACCCTTTGAGTAGGAAGTCGTGGATAGCCGGAGACACCAAGACTGGGCACTCCCACTTTTACCTATACCTCACTTTCACCAAAACAAGGCCTCAACATCAACTATAATAACTGCACTCTTGGCCTGGATACTCTAGTTACACCTTCTCTAACATTTAGGGAGAATCTTCAAGGAGAATAAGAAGGAGAGAGCAATTTCACACGATATGTTTCCCATGATGAAAGTTCCCTTCGTATTTTGGGCCATTAGCCAGAAAGTCCAGAGGTATCTCACTCCATCAAGATCATGATTTAAGTGAACCAAAGAAGGGGTCGAGCTAATGACCTAAAACAAGTCCTTCTTTGGAGGCAACCCATGTTCTTCCTTGTCTTCATTTATGCTTTTAGTTTATTTTCTAGTTTCTTTTCTTTCCTCATAATAACCCTAATCCCTCTACTTAGTTTTCCTTGTCCTCTTTCTTTTTGTAGAATTTAAAGTTGTGGAGGAGTGTAAATCATGAATAGGGAAGTATCTTCAGAACATAAATGTCTTAATCATTTAGAGGTCAACACTTGGTAACTTCTCTAATTTCAAAACCTCATCCATATTACTTTTTTAGTTTTCATTGAGACAATGAAAAGTTTAAGTCAAGGGAATGTATTGGGTTTAGATTAGTTTTTGTTACATTTCTTTTTGTATAATAAATTTTTTTTAGTTGATCATGATTGTTTATTCCTTAAAGCAAATTACTAGTATGCATGTTTTAGATTTCATGTGGTTTATTGGCTACTTATGGTGATAGCATGTTTAGTGATATATCTTTTTCTATCTATGATAGCATGATGTGTGCAATATTTTACTATAAGAGTTTAAGTATTGATCTTGTTTTAGATCTCCCCACACTTGGCCTAGTTTTGATGGTAGATAACTCTAAAAATGGTCATGATTCATATAACTTGATCAGTACTAGTATTTCCATGATAATTTCTCAAACTACATTTTGGTTATTGGACGAACCTCGAATCATATCATCTCATTTAGAATAATCAAAATATATTCATGTGCATTTATGTTCAAGTGTTGCCCCTTGCAATAAGTTAGAGAAAAAAATGAAAAAAAATAATAAAGGATATAAAAAAAATAGTTGTTGTGAGTGAACACTAGAAAGTTACCTTTTTAAGACCAAGTTAGGTTACTAGGAAATAAATGTTATGTTTCTCTTGATATCGAGCATGCCTTTAAGACCCTAGGTAGATTGAGAGATATGAACTAAGCATGTGACATGTAAGTGTCTATCGCTGGGAATATAAGGAACACACTGATATGACAATTTGACTAAGCTTAGGGTTTGAAACTTCATAAACGTAGGCCACTATTACACTAAGTACAAGAACTATTTCTTAGGTCATATTCAAACTATTTTTGTATCTTGCTCACCAATGAAATCATTTGATAGAATTAGATCGACTCGCTAAAGATTATGATGCACTATTTAACCACATGAGTTTATATGCAGTTTTAACTTGAGAACAAGTAAAAGTTTAAGTATGGGGTGTGATGTGCATAGGTTATATATATTTCTAGATATTCTCTAACGCACATCTACTTGTATTTCATACATATAATTTATATTTATCGCATCCTATTTCATTATAATGTCATACTTCCGTTTTATTTTATTTAGAGATCTGTTCTTTGCATGTTTCTATTGACAGGATGCAAATTGGAGAAAATATAGAGTGGAAAGACACATTGATGCAACTTGTGAAGAATCAACAACCAAGCCATTCCCAGTGGCACGACCATGTGCTCTCTCCCAAGGTAAAGCCGAGACAGGCCATGCCTGAAGGCATGACTGATGTGCGTAGATTATATATACTTTTATATATATTTTAGAGCACATCTACTTATATTTCATGAGTATAATTTATGTTTATTACACCTTATTTCATTATAATGTCATATCTCCCCTCCTTTTATTCGGAGATCTGCTCTTTGCATACTTTGATTGACAGGATGTGCTTTCAGAGAGAAAATTATGTTTGTAGATGATGAGGAGAACAAACGAAGAAAAAGAGCCTGGCCATGTGGAATCCACACGGTCGTCCCACTTACCAGAGGAGAAGAAGGCTCCTGCCGTGTGAATCAACATGGTCATGCCACAAAACAGAGAAGGAACAAGCTCCGGTCGTGTGAATCCACACGACCGTGTCAACAAATAGAGAAGGGGCAGAGTATCGCAATGTGGATTCCACACGGCCATGTGACATTTCTAGAGAGCATGAAGAGCATAGCCGTGTGGCTTCCACACGGCGGTGCCACTAGACCAGAGGCTAAGCAGACCTTAGTCGTGTGGTTGCCACATGGCTGTGGCACGGGTCATGCCAGGTCCATGCCTTGCTCTATTTAAGGGGCTTTTCTCCCCTTTTCACTCATCTTTGGTTTAGGGCTCGCCCCCATTCCTTGGGGAAGGGTTCTCCCCCTTGGGAGAAATCGAGATCGTCCATCTTCGTCGATCCGTCCACCTCCGGAGCAAGGATTACAAGCAAGAAGACTGCCGATGTATAGATAAACATTCCTCTCTTCCCCATCTTGTGTTTTGAATTGTAGGATGCTTAATTTCTTTTCTTTTGTTTGTAAATCCTTTGCAATATAGTAGATTCTCTAGATCTAGGATGTAAGAAGTGTTGACACAGCAGGGCCGGCAAGAGGAGATGAATTGCCTAAAAAAGAAAATAATACCTTTCCCGTTCTTTCAACTCAAATTAAAAGCAACAATAATATTAACTTAAATTAACAACTAAAAAAGATGTGACACACTATTTACTTAGTTACAATCTAGGTGGTTGTTAATCCAAGGGCAATGAAAAGCTCTAAAAATCTCCTTCGGTGAAGGCCGAGAAGACTCTTACAATTGTTAAACGCTCAAACAGTTGCTAGGAAAAAAATACAGGAGTTGATTATTGATTTCCTAGGTTCAGGGGTCTTTTTATAGCCCCGAGAAAATATTATCAGTGGCTTGAGGGCGTCTTCCATAGAGCTGGAAGGCGCCTTCAGTGAGGCGCCAGTGGATAAAAGTTTATCCACTGCTAATGACAAAATCTGCCTGGTCGAAGGCACCTTCCATAGGGCTGGAAGGCGCCTTCGTACTCTTCATCGAAGGCGTCTTCCAGCCATGGAAGGCGCCTTCCACAGAAGGCTCAAAGGTGCCTTCAACTTCCTTTGAAGGTGCCTCCAACAACACTTACAGCGACTTTTTCTCTTTTGCTGTTCCGATCGCCTGGGTGATTTCGACCAACCAGAATAGGGCTCACCCAAACCCATTTCCCAGTCGCCTTCTCGAGCAGGCTTCTGCACCAGCTTCTCATCCCTCAGAACGTCACGCACGTCCTTATCGTCCACCGGTGTACTCTTCCACAGCATCTCATCCCTCGGATGCACCAAGCCCGTCGGCTCCCTTACCATGTCATCCTTCTTACTAGCTGCATCTTCTACTAGACTTCTTGTGTTCTTAAGTTTCTGCACACTTAGGCACAAGGATCAAACATAAAAGGACCTAACTTAACCTGGTTGATCACATTAAAACTACCATGGGATTCCAATAATCTCTCCCTTTTTGATATGTATCAACCCAGGTTCAAGTTAGGGTAAAAACAAGGCAATAAAAGTATTATAAAGAAATTGCAATAATAATATTTTAGGAAAATTCAAAATTTTATAATGTTGCAAATTTTAAAATTTAAATCTCCCCCTAAACTTGTACCTATTCCTCCCCTTTGATCACATAAAACAAGGAAAATACCAAAAAAAAGTTAGAAAGTTATGGAAATAATTTTAGGGGTACTTAAAAATATTTCCATAAAGTCATACTTTATATTTGACAAGAAAGAAAAGAGTTAAAAATATTTTGTCAATTCTAAAATTTGATGAATTTTTAACTTGTTTAAAAGATTATAATAGTAAATCGTTTAACAGTTAGTCAATTAAATAACTATTTTAATAATCAACTTCCAAGCTGTGGCGACGCACTAGGCCTTCATGAATATTGGAGCAACAACCACTTTCTTAGACAAAGTCTTTTAAAGAAAATTAATATTTAATCTCCTTTCTGACATTTAGCCCTTTTAAAAATTAAAAGAATTTTAGACTAAGCATGATTTTGGAACCCAATATAAGTTCTTATTTACTGGGTTAATTAAAAATTAGGGGGTATATACCTTCTAGGGATTTTTCTAAATTGTCCCTGGTGTTTTCTAATGTACTAGTTTAGCCTACCATAATTTCTAATTTTTAATTTTTGAAAATTACTTGTTTCAAACATGCATGTTCTTTTTCTAAATTTTTTATTTGTATTTTCAATTTATCATTTTCTAATTTTAAATTGTCAAACAAATCTAAGGGACATGTCTTTCCTAAGTCTAATTTTAACTTAGCATTTTCTTTTTCTAATTTTACTAAATCTTTGGAAAGTATCTTAATAAAACTAAAAGACTGCTTGGGAGATAGTGCACGTACCTCACTTACCTCAAGTTCTAATGCTCCCCCTTTATCACAAGTTTCTTCTGATGATTCTCCCCACTTCATCGATGCTCATTTCTAAGCTGCTTTCATCTTCTTCTTGGTGGTCGACAAGTAGGACTAGTCTGGAGAAGGCCTCAATCTTAAACTCAGAGGATAATGATTCACCCCATATGGCCTTCAAGTTCTTGTGATTTGGTATGTTGACCTTGTCTTTCGCCTTCTTCTTTAGTTTAGGGCATTCATCTTTGATGTGCCCTTCCCCTTGCCAATTGTAGAATCGAACCTTTCTTTTACTCTGAAAGTGCTTCTTTACTTGTGACTTATTAAATTTATTAGATTTAATGTATTTACTGAATTTTCTTACCATTAGAGCCGCTTCATTTTCATCGATTGATGCTTCAGAGTCTTGATCTTCCGTTCTTACCTTTAGGGCAATGTCCAGACTCGGTCCCTTTCTTTGTCCTGCACACCGAGATTTGTGTAATTCAAAAATGGAAAAGAGATTTTCTAAAGTACTCATCTCGAGATCTTTAGATATATAGTAGGAGTCTACAATAGATGTCCATTCCGGTGTTCTTGGGAACACATTTAATGCATACCTTTTTGTGTCCCGATTAGTTATCGATTCTCCGAGGTTTGTTAATCCGGTGATAAGCTCCTTGATTCTTTCGTGTAGATGTGTTACTGACTCTCCTTCATCCATCCGGAGGTTCATCAGTTGGTTTCAGAGCAGGTCCCATCTCACAAACTTTGTTTCGGAAGTTCCTTCGTGCGGCTCTAGGAACTTCTCCCAAAGTTCCTTTGCTGATTCGTACTCACCAATCCTATTCACTTCCTAGGTGGAAGTACGCTAAATAGGTGGAACTCGACTCATCCGTTTGCTACGAAGTCTGCTTGCTCCTTCTTGGTCCATTGATGTTCTTCCTTTTCATTTCCTTGGGAGTCTTTAGGAGCTACAAAATCATATTTAATTATTAATAGTAATTCAAAATCAGTTTTGAAAAATACCTCCATGTGTTTTTTCCAACACGTAAATTCTCCCTTAAACTTCTATGGGAAAATTGTCGGTTCGGCCATCGTTTCGGTACTTCAATCAGTGGTTAGTCCTTCTAAGGTTGTTAGGTTCTGATACCATTTATTGACACAACGAGGCTGGCAAGAGGAGGTGAATTGCCTAAAAAAGAAAACAATACATTTCCCGTTCTTTCAACTCAAATTAAAAGCAACAATAATAATAACTTAAATTAACAACTAAAAAAGACGAGGCACACTATTTACTTAGTTACAACCTAAGTGATTGTTAATCCAAGGGCAATGAAAAGCTCTAAAAATCTTCTTCAATGAAGGCAAAGTAGCCTCTTACAATCGTTAAATGCTCAAACAGTTACTAGGAAAAGAATACAGGAGTTGATTATTGATTTCCTAGGTTAGGCCTTTTTATAACCCCTGAAAAATCTTATCATTGGCTTGAGGGCGCCTTCCATAGAGTTGGAAGGCGCCTCGAGCGAGGCACCAGTGGATAAAAGTTTATCCACTACCAACGGAAAAATCTGCCTAGTCGAAGGCACCTTTCATAGGGCTAGAAGGCGCCATCGTACTGTTCATCGAAGGCGCCTTCCAACCACAGAAGGCGCGGAGGCGCCTTCAACTTCCTTTGAAGGTGCCTCTAGCAACACTTACAGCCACTTTTTCTCTTTTACTTCTCCGATCACCTAGGTGATTTTGGCCAACCAAAATATGGCTCACCTGAATCCATTTCCCAATTTTCTCCTCGAGCAGGCTTCTGCTTCGGCTTCTCGTCCGCTAGAACATCGTGCACGTCCTTCTCATCCACCGGTGTACTCTTCTGTAACACCTCGTCCCTCAGATGCACCGAGCCCGTCGGCTCCCTTCCCATGCCATCCTTCTCGCTAACTGCGTCTTCTGCTCGACTTCTTGTATTCCTAAGTTCCTGCACACTTAGACACAAGGATCAAACACAACAAGACCTAACTTAACCTGGTTGATCACATCAAAACTACCACGGGATTTCAACAAGAAGTAGTTGTGATGTGATGTATAAACTATGTATTTAGACATTTTCTTATGCTATCATATGTTTTATGACTTGTTCTTGTGTGTTGTGCCTTGTATGTGTTTGACAAAATATGTGTGAGGTCAATACATTCAGATATAGAGTTTTGATCACCATGTAGGGGAAAGACCTTAGATTGTAAGACTATAGGACCTTGTGACATAAGGTATCCCTTACTTTCTATGGCGTTTTTTTTAAACGGTGATCAATTCTCTGCTAAGGAGGTTAATTAGAGTTTTAGGAATTTTTTCCAAATTAATGTTAGGAAGTGACTTGTGTAATCTAGCGATTGTATGACCGGGGGACCCTATGACAAAAAGTATCCTTTTAACCGGACTTTCTAAGTTACCTCTTCTACTTAATTGCATTAATCTACCGTTAGGAAGAAAATCGGTTAACTCTAGTGATTGTATAATCGGGAGGCCTTGTAATAGAGGGCATCCCTTTAACCAGACTTTCTAGAGATGTTTCTTTAATTAATGGCGTTAGAACTTAGGTAAACTCTTCGGTGCGATCTGCGCAGGGATTGTGCTGGACTTTAGTTAGAATTCCTACACGAGTGTAAGCATGGAGTTAGGTGGATAAATAATGTATAGGGATATTAACTAGCATCATAATGAAACTGAAATCTTAGAATCTATCATCCTTCACTCATCTATTGTTATTCTCTCTCTCTCTCTCTCTCTCTCTTCCCTTCTGTTTCTCTCTTAAGCGTTAGTAATCAAAACTATCCTTCCGATTGTCTAGATAATTCACCGTGCGAAGTTAAGTAGTGCTTAATCAACAGTCCCTGTGAGATAGATAGTTTATTACTTGATGACACCTGTATACTTACAGACTCACATCAAGTTTTTGGCACCCTTGCCGAGGATTGTTCGCATTAACATTAGTTGATTAGCATATGTGTTACTCTAGATATATTTCTTTTTCTTTCCTTTCTACATTTTATTTCTTATTTTTCATTATGCATTTTATTTCTTATCTTTAAATTTTGCATTTATTTTTAAATATATATATATATAAAAATTGGTTGAGTGCCTTGATTATTTTATATCTCCTATATCTATGTTCTGTATGATGATTACTCACCATGTCTTGTGAGTTTAGTGATATTGTTTTAGGTGAGATCAGAAATTTTCTTTAGCCATGATTGATAATCTTGGCAACCTAGAGGCCTAAATGTAAAATATAATTTAGATGACAAGCAAATTTTGAACATCTGCAAAGTATATGATAGTCTAACCCATCCGACTGCCATATGCCACCTATTTTAAAATGATGCCTAGCCCTTCCACTGAACCAATTGATGATACCTGCAAGGTTTGTGGCAGTTTATCCCATCTAGCTGTTTTTTGTCACTTCTTCCAAAAAGCTACTACCTCTTACTCGAAACTTCAGAATCTATTCCAATTTGTACATCAAGACATATATGATTCTGTTCCTAGTATATCTAGTTATGACTGGAGAGATCATCAAACTTAAAACATTCAACCCAAGCACACTTCTGAGGAGGATGAGCAGCTACTACCACAACAAACTTCTCTGACTCACCTCAACACTACAATCAAGATTGGGTGGACCATCAAAATTTAGACTATATCTGCATTCAAAGTGTTAAGTGGTCTTCTCAAGCAAATTAGAGTCCATCAGAATTTCAAGATGACTCACTATCAGATGGACCACAACAGTTACAACTTAATGAGCTGACTGACTGGGAGAACTCCCAAGACTCAAATATTCCTACTCCTAGTCAAATGAAGACCAAACTTCAAGAATTAGAAGAGCTCTTGATGCAAGAGGGGATCTTGTTTCTCCAATCCCTATGGTAAGTTGATGTGTCAAGTACAAATTTAGAGGCTTAGTTGAATGATGATTTGGAAGGAATGGAATGTAAAGCTTTAGGCGATTGTGATCATTATTCTATAGCTCTACAAGACTCCTCTATTGGTTTGCATGGTGATGATGTATTTGATGATACTCTGGGCACTGATAGGACCATTGATGCATCTTCAACCAACCTTGCTATTGTTCCTTTTGCAACTTCTGATAATACATGCTTGATGGATGATAGGATCATAGATGAGGCAGATGTTAACATTAGTATACAGCAGCTCTTTGAGTGGGAAGTGGTAGATAGCCGGAGACCCCAAGACTGGACACTCTCACTTTTGTCTATACTTCACTTTCATCAGAACAAGGCCTCAACATCAACTTTGATTACCGCACTTTTGGCCTAGATACTTCAAGTGAACCTTCTCCAACCGTCAAGAACAATCTTTAAGGAGAAGAAGGAGAGAGATATTCCTTAAAATGTGATTCCCACGATGAAAGCTCCCTCCGCATTTTAGGCCATTAGCCGAAAAGTTCAAAGGTATCTCACTCCGGCAAGATCATGATTTCGATGAACCTAATAAGGGGTCAAGATAATGACCTTAAACAAGCGCTTCTTGGGAGGCAACCCAAGTTCAATCTTGTTTTTAATTTAGTTTTAATTTCTTTATAGTTTCTTCACTTTGTTCATAATAACCCTTATCCCTCTACTTAGTTTTCCTTATCCACTTTCTTCTTGTAGGATTCAAAGTTGTAGAGGAGTGTGAATCATAGATAAGAAAGTATCTTCAAAACGTGAATGTCTTAATCATTTGGAGCTCATCACTTGGTAACTTCTCTAATTTCAAAATCTCCTCCATATTTGCATTTCTAGTTTTTATTGGGATAATGAAAAGTTTAAGTCTGAGGGATGTGTGGATTATAGTTTAGTTTTTTCATATTTATTTTAGTATAATAAAATTTTTCATAGTTCATATAGCACGTCATGATTGTTTGTTCCTTAATGTAAAATACTAGCACACTTGTTCTAAATTTTATGTGGATTATCAGTTAGTTATGGTGATAGTATATTTAGTGATCTATCTTTTCCTATCTATGTTAGCATGAAGTGAGCAATATTTTTACTGTAAGAGTTTAAGTATTGGCTTATTTTAGGATTTCTTTACACCTTACCTAATTTTGATAATAGATAACTCTAAAAATAGTCATGATTTATAGAACTGGACTAGTACATGTGTTTCTAAGGTGACCTCTTAATTATATTTAAGTTATTAGATGATCTCGAATCATGGAAACTAACTTAGAAAAATCAAAATCTCTACATTTGCATTTATATATTTATATTTGTGTTAGTGATACACCTTTAAAGCACCAAAAAAAAAGAAAAAAATCATATGATAAAGGGATAGAAAGTAGTTATCGTGAGTGAAAACTAACAATTTACCTGTTTAAGACCGAGTTAGGTTACTAGAAAAATAAATGTTATGTTTCTCTTGATTCTGAGTAGTCCTTTGAGATCTTGTGTAGTTTTCTTAGGCCATGTCGAAACTATTTTTATAACTTGCTCACCAATGAAATTATTTGATAGGATTAGATTGACTCACTAAAGATTATGATGCACTATTTAACCACATGAGTTTAGATATAATTTTTGCTTGAGGACAAGCAAAGGTTTAAGTATGGGGGTGTGATGTGCGTAGGTTGTATTTTGTTTCTAAAAATTCTTTAACGTACATCTACTTGTATTACATGTATATAATCTATGTTTATCGCACCCTATTTCATTATATGTCATACTTCCATTTTATTTTGTTTGGAGGCCTGCTCTTTGTATGTTTATATTGACAGAATGCAAATTGAAGTAAAAATGGAGTGGAAAGACACATTGATGCAATTTGTGAAGAATCAGCAACCTAGCCATTCCCCGTGGCGCGATCGTATGCTCTCTCTCTAGGCAAAACCGGGGCAGGTCGTGCCTGAAGTTACTACCATGCCTCCCACAAGTAGCCAACCAAGAGGTGGTCGTGTGAAAACACATAGCCATATCCCCCTTCCACAACCGAATCGTGTTCCGGCTTTGCTATACTTCCATAAAGGAATTAGGGTCAGGTCGTGCCAAGTTTCTAGAGGTAAATCAGGGGTTGGACATGCAAATTGGCACGGCCGTGCCTCTCCGGCCGAGTCTATTCACGCCCAGGTCGTGCCAAAAGACACGGTCGTGGCGGAGAAAACAAGGGGATCATGTGCCCCACTATAAAAGGGGTTTCTCCCCTTTTCTCATTATCTTTGTTTTAGAGCTCCATCCATATTCCCTGGGGAAAGGTTCTCCCCCTTGGGGAACCATCGAGCTTCCATCTTCGACATTCCACACGATCCGTCCACCTCTAAAGCAAGGATTGTAAAGCAAGAAGACCAGTAGCACATAGATAAGCATTCCTCTTTTCTCTATCTTGTGTTTTAGATTATAGGATGATTAATTTCTTGTCTCTTGTTTGTAAATCCTTCATAATAGAGTAGATTCTCCATATTTAGAATGTAGAAAGTAGTTATGATGTGATGTATGAATTATGTATTATACATTTTCTAGTGCAATGAAGTGTTTATGTCATATTCTATTGTGTTTTGTCTTATATGTGTTTGGCAAAATGTATGTGAGGCCAATACAATTAGGTGTAGAGGATCGGTCACTGTGTAGAGGAGGTGCCTTGGAATGTATGACCATAGGATCATGTGACAGAGAATATCCCTTACTTTCTCTAAAATTATTTTAAATTAAAATTTTCTTGAAAATCATTTTAACTTAAAATTTATTTTAAAAAATTATTTTTAAAAATCTTTTTAACTTAAAATATTATTTTAAAATAATTTTTAAGTCAAAAATTATTTTAACTTAAAATTTTCTTAAAACTTATTTTAACGTAAAAGTTATTTTAACTTTAAAAGTTATTTTAAAAAATTATTTTTAAAAATCTTTTTAACTTCAAAAATTATTTTAAAAATATTTTTAATTGAAAAAAAAATATTTTAAAAATCTTTTTAACTTAAAAATTATTTTAAAATCTTTTAAACTTAAAAAAATATATGTTAAAAAAATCTTTTTAACTTAAAAAATTATTTTGAAATCCTTTTAATATTTTAAACATCTTTAAAAATCAATTTAAATTCTTTAAAAAATCATTTTAAAACTAAGACCCTTAACTTAAAACTTAAAACTTAAATCTTAATTCAATTAATTCAATTAAACTTTAAACTTAATAATTAATAAGTAAATTTAGTCTAACTTTATTTAAGAACTAAGATTGATTTGATTAGTATCTTGATCAACTTTATTCTAAATCATTTTAAAACAAACTTGATTTTACATTAAAATATTAATAAAAATTTTAACTACTTTATATTAATTAAAGAACCTTAAAATTACTTAACTTGGTTTAATAACTTCAATAAATTTAACTCCAAATTAATACTTTAAACTTAGTTAATCTAAGGATAATGTACATAAAAAATTAAATTATAATTAAGACTTTCATCAATTAATACAAAATTTAAGTTGTTTTAATCAAATAAGTATTAAATTGAGTTAATAACAAATTATTGCATTTAACTTGAAACTTAAATGAATAATTATAATATGTAGAAATACTTATGAAAATAGTATACTAAACATAAGTATTATTGATCCCAATTTCCTTAACACACTTAGGTAGACAAATGTACTAAAGCCTTGAAATTATGTCCAAACTCTAGTATTCACTTCATGGGGAGTGTTGACTTCAGGGGAGATGGTTTTGAAAAATATGTTTGTAAAGTATTTTGAAAAATTACTTTTGTAAAAATATTTGAAAATTTTATAAATACACTTGAAAATATTTTGAAAAATCTTCTCACACTTTATTTGAAAAATATTCTTAAAATATTTCCAATTTTTTTTCATTTTGAAAACTATTTTACAAATTACTTTCCAAACTTGGTTTATAAAAAAAACAACACTCTATGCTTTTCAAAAATTGTTTTGAATTATGTTTTTTTAACATATTTTGAAAAACTATTTTGTTATGTAGTGAACATTTTAACAAATTGACAAGCTCTTCTCAAAAGATTTTGTTCCACAATCACTTTCAAATTTTTTTTAGTGTATTGGAAAATATTTTAAAAGCTCACCTTCAAACTTTGTATTCTTTTAATTTGGATCAACCCCCTAGACACATAGGAAGTTTTACTTATGGTTAACAAGAAGTCCTAAGAATATGTCAAGTTAAGGCGGAGCCCTAATTAAAAGATTAAAAGTAATTTTTAAAAATTAAATTCTGCAAATCTTTAAAACTGAGTTTGAAAAATTATTTTCATAATCTTTTATAAAATACTCCTTGCTTTACAAATTTTTGTGAAAGACCTTAAAAAACTTTGAAAATGCACTATCAAAGAGTTGTTTAAACTCTCAAAAGTTGTTAATTGTGAAAACTTACTTAGAAAATTTGTTTAAAATTACTTTTAAAATCTTTAATTCAAAAAATTCTTTTCAACAGTTTTATAAAGTTCAAAAAAGGGTTTACTCAAGTTTTCTTTTATGCTTACTTAAAAAGATATTTTTGCAAACACTTTGGAAAGTTTTTCGTACATTGTTGGTGCAAAACCTAATAGAACCTTAAGTTTATATCCTTTTGATGTGTGCCAAAGGGGAGAGTGATGTATTAAGTTAGAAAAAATTATCTAAAACCTCTCAAACTTTTTCGAATTTCTCAACTCTTGAGAATTAACCCTTAAAGACCCAAGCCTAACTTAAGAAAATTGTCAAACATCAAAAAGGGGAAGATTGTTGGTGCAATCGACCTCTAGGATTTTAATGTTTGACAATATGATCAAGGGTTAACCTAAACAGGATTTGATATTTGAGAGAGAAAAATCTAGTCGGAACTAGATGACAAGCAAAGGTAAGTTCTAACCAAAGGTTAGGCAAAGTGCTTCAAGTCCTGATGAGTGAAGTCGGGCCCTAGTGAGTGAAGTTAGGTGGTGGAAGTCCCGGTGAGTGAAGCCAAGCCCTAGTGAGTGAAGCTAGGTGGTGGAAGTCCCGGTGAGTGAAGTCGGACCCTAGTGAGTGAAGCTAGGTGTTGGAAGTCCCGGTGAGTGAAGCTAGGTAGAGGAAGTCCTAGTGAGTGAAGTCGGGCAATGGAAGTCCTAGTGAGTGAAGCTAGACAATCCTAGGAAGGTAATCCTAGGTTTACTGTACTATTTTTATCTATTGTGCTAACTTTGTGTTGCTAGGTCGACGGGCTGATCGGGTAGCTGGCACGAAGTCCAGACCGGTCGACAGACTCACCAGATGTCTAGTAGGTAAGTTAAGATAAGTCACTAGAGGGGAGTGACTTGGTGAGGGTGTGTTCCCAGTTAGGGAACTTAGGCGCCGAACCAACTTAGAACCATTTCGGAAATCTAAGTTGAGATCTTGACTAGATTCCGGTCTCGGTGAGACGGAATCTAATTACTACTCTCTTTTTCTTTAACTGTACTAACTTTTATTTTGCAGGGTAGTATAACTTTTATTTTGCCTCGGACTAACACTTTCTTGTAGGAAAAGAACCTTCTGAAGAAAGGTGGTCCGAGCGCTCAGAAGGGATACGGGTGCTCGGAGTTTGTCCGGGCACCCGGAATTAGTTCGGGCGCCGAAAGGCAAATTTTATCCTATCGCAGTCATCGCACATGGAGCTCACTGGTTGGCTAGGCTACATCACAGTTCAGGCGCCAGGAAGGGATCCGGACGCCCGGAGCCTCCTATATAAGGAGGGTGAGCCCTGAAGCAAAGAACAATAACGACATCTGCTCTACTGCGCTGCGTTCCTGCGTCGCTGTGAAGCACCTCTGACAACGTGCTACCAAGAGTTTTTTCTTACTTTATTTTGTTGTCAGTATTTCCTTTTAAAGTTCGTGTACTTGCATTTGTAATCTTTTGCGAACTGCTAGTGAATTGCCCAACAAAAGCACTCAACGAGTACGGACCTTGGAGTAGGAGTCGACGAAGGATCCGAACCAAGTAAATTGGTTTGTGTTAGCGTTTGTGCTCTCTTTTATTTTTCCGCTGCTTACTTTTACTTAGCTACGAATGATTTTAAATCGATATTCACCCCCCCTATCGACTTTCACGATCCAAGAAGCATGTTAGCGATGAGAAGAATCCGGGAGAAAGGGATCGGGTGAGATGATGGGATAATGAAAACTTAGGTTTTGTTATCTTTTAGTTAGTTTAATTAATTGCAAATGAAATCAAGCATCTCCCACTTAATTGATATTCCAAGTAGGCTATCTCTAAACCTAATTAATTCATCTCCTTAAAATATGTCATCCGAACTCCGTTTAAAATCTAAAAAATTTCTAAAAATTCTTAAAAATTTCAATAAGGTTATTTCTCCAATAACACTTATTATTTAATATTCGTATATTATATGAATACTAGATAGTGGATGCTTTAGACATTTAACTAGAGATCAACATGAATTCACAAACATAAAGTTCAAGAATCTAGGATCAATTGTCTTTGGTAACAATGACAAACTTAAAGTAATTAGAATTGGTGATATTCAGTTACAATAAAATTTCTTAATTAGAAAAGTTCTACTTGTTGAAAATTTTAACTTTAATCTCATTTAAATCAATAAATGGAAGTATATAATGTTTGGTTATAATTGATGATTATTCCAGGTATATCTAGGTAAAATTCTTAAAGTATAAAAATGGAACCTTTGAAATATTTAACAATTTTTGCAAACAAATAGAAAATGAAAAAAGACCTAAAAATTAAGAAAATTAAAAGCGACAATAATGGAGAATTTAAAAATTATAATTTTACAAATCTCTATCTGGAAAATGAATATCACCATGAATTTTCATGTCCTAAAACACCCCAATAAAATAGAATAGTCAAAAGAAAAAATAAAAATTTACAAAAAATAGCTAGGTCAGTGATAAATAATACAACCTACCTAAATTCTTTTGGACTGGAGCCATTAATACGGCGTGCTACGTTCAAAATAGAATTATAATAAATAAAATACAAATTAAAATACCCTATAAAATCTATTTTAATAAGAAACCAAGTATAAAATACTTAAGGATATTTGGGTGTAATTTGTAGGATCGTAGGTGCGTGAGAGTGAGAGTGAATCAAGTGTATTTTGAAATCTTTTTCTTTTTCAAACTTTAAAAAGTGTGTGTGAGTAAGCAACGGAAATTTAAACGATTAAGTGAGAAAGGAGTAGAAACAGAACACTATCTACTCTTGGGCGCTTTGACCACCCTAGGTGCCTAGAACTGACGTGTGTCAGCTAATCAGAGTGCGCCAACTCATCTACAAAAGTAGCTGGGTTCAGACCGATCAAGGGTTTGGACCCACTGGGTCGCCTAGGCCTCAGGGTATTTAGATCCACTCTAGTACCTTGTCGTGCCTCGAAGGAGTCTCAGCCCGATAAATGGACAATATCTCCCCTCTTATGACAACGTATGGAACCTAGATACATAACCACACGGATGTACAAGTATAATAACTACAGCTCACACAGATGGAAATATACTTGGACCCACGCGGTTGAAACAAAAATACAACGAAAGACATAAGGTAGGACACTCAAACCAAAATGACAAACTACGAGCCGGCTCGACTTAAACACAACAAGCAGTGAAAACAATAAAGGTAGACACAAGTCTAAACATCAACTCCAAGTCAAAATTACAATATCGAATCCATAATGAAATCCAAGGAAATGCAAGTAAAGCAAAATGACACAAATAAAGTTGTCCTAAGATATGACGTGGGACCGACAGACAGGATACTCCAAGCAACTCTGCAACATCTACATGATACTTGAAGAACATAAAACATATAACGGGGTGATAAGTCTGGATGACTCAGTGGATAATAGACATAATAGTGCATGTTCAACGTAGAACATGGAGACCAAAACATACAATTTCAGTAGGGAAATAAAAATATAATTAGATATAGTATAATAAATGCACATACCTAATCTGGATCTAACATACACAGTATAGTGATTAGTAAACTCATTAGAGATTAAAACAGATTTGTTGAGCAATATATAATAGCATATATATATATGATAAATGAACATGTATGAATCATGACAACCATATACAGCAATTATAGCTCAATCAAATGCAAACATATCACAAGCATATGTAGATATATCTAAAAAAAATGCACCGTGTATCATATGTATACGAACATGTATGTCACTTCTACACAGCACTCTAGCTACCACTACATCAATGTGACCGAGCAGGGAGGACAATGACGACTGCTCATGTCTCCAGCTACCATTACATCAATGTGACAGAGACGGACAGAATGCAGAGTATTTATCTAACTACATAACAAGAAGGGGTACTATCTACACGACTCCAGCTACCACTACTCAGAATGTGTAGCGAATATGACTGACAACTCTCTCAATTATAGAGAGAGACTTAATTATCAGCATGCATAGAGTGCAATGATGAATATGATGTAAATAATCATGATATAGATACATTCATCATCAATGCAAGAACACAATCAACATAAAACTATCCTCGTGTTGTCTACCTCCTGATGTTGTCTTGAGGCATGGGTCTCACACACTTTATGCTAACTCAGACCAAGTTTAATAGGCTAAGTAACTAAGTTGCAAGTTAATTCTACTACAGAAGAGTTGGTCAATAAAACTATCCTTTTGAAGCATAAATGGTTTCTCAAAAGTTTCAAATAAAATAGGAATCATGATTTAGGAAGTCATGCGAAAAAGCTTTAGATGCACATGAGATACATAGAGTTTAATGAGACCATTAATACTACAATTCCTCGTGTAGATATCAAAATGACTCACCTTCTATAGTTGTGAATTTGAATAGGTATATACTTGGTTACGCCATTTGTTGGCCTCAATTAAGGCCACACTTCTTAGGCATGCCTGAGTCAAACTTAGGCAATGATAATTGAATGATGAGTTTTACTTGAGTTGATTCATGAACTTGTATACGTATGTTAAAGGTAAAGCTTGGGATTCACATTAAATGTGTTTAGCAAAGTTAGTAAACCGAACGAGTTTAGAAGTTGCATTGGATGCAATTTTAACTAGTACCTACCAAATTAACCATGTCCAAGTTTTACACTTGGGAAGAAGGGATCAAACCCCATTAATAAACTTGAGAAGTGGGAGATGCAAATTAAATTTTGTTCAATACCACCCAATCAAGTTTTCTTAGGCATGTAGTAGGCGTGCAAGGCAACAGCTTGAGCATAAGCTGTAATAACAAAATCAGTAGTTGTTTGCACGCAGTCAAGTCACAGCCCCTGTAAATAATGTAAGATAATAATTATATCCAATATGTTTCCAAGAGCACTTTCTTAAATTTCTATCCTATGAATGGAATGTTATTAAAGTAATTTGGCTAAATTATTCTGTCAACCTAAAATAATCCATTGCAATTACAATATCAAATAGATCTCATTATCATAAATCTAATGGTATTTTGTTTGTATGTCTAAAATGCTAACATTGTGACACTGAAAATATTTAGAAACAAAAACTTATCATTGATAATAGTAAGGCTGCTTTGGATATCCAACAAAAGAGAGATGACAGGAAGTGCATACCTTGCAAATAAAATGGAAACTTGAAATGTCGATTGAAAATTTTCTAGTTTTGAGTGTATCTTTTGAAAAAAAAAAAAAATTCATAGTATATAGGATTTTAGTCGCAACCATTAACGACAAAAGTCTAAACCAATTTGAGGTAGTTCATGAAATGGTTTTTTAGCCAAACCAAATAATGTAGCATTTGTAATCGCATGCAATCAATAATAATACTATATTGTTGTTTGCCAATTCCCATTCCCTCACATGCCAGCTAAGTTTGGATACATTCATAATTAAACAAAACAAAATAGCACGTCGATGAAATAAAAACAATAAACACCATGACATGAGCTCGAAATCTGTACAATAGCACTAAGCAGATTCTCATGAACATCATGACTGAAAAAATAACAATTATATCCATGACATTAGTTGGATTGTTCTCATTCACGCAAACTGATTCTGTGTATTGCTTTCTTTTCCTTAGATGAGTGCCAAGGAGGGGATTGCTATATCATGCAGAACTACATAATGCAGAATGGTGATTGCCTCTCATTACTCGTTGAATTCTTCCGTTGCACTCACATAGCTCTCATCAAATCTAGATGTACCTTAGCTTGTTTATGTACCTTGAGATGCTTCGTTTGCTTATACATGAAGCCACTAGTAAATCAGTAACGGAAAAAAGTAAATAAAACAGTCACCATAGGAAGGCAAGCTAACAATTAATATATATCCACAAATATATTACAGCGTCTGAAGGATGAGCAGATCCTGAGTACCTTTAACAAGTTACGAGGAGAGAAATTATGATTCAGACTAATTAGTTTCGGCAGATTCAAAGAGCTCCCTCCATTTCTCTGGATCACTTCCAGGGCCGTCTCCCTGTAAAACATACATAACTTCCTTTTCTCATATTCTATTCCAGTATCAAATCTGAGAAAATAAGACAGCAAAAAAGATTATTTTCATTATTTTATGAAATTCTTCCGGAGCTCCTGAAAAAGAAAGAAATATAAAGGTTTTGCACCTTGTTCTCCAAAAAGTAATTTTTTAAAAAAAATAAATAATACTTGAAGTCCATATTGCAGATAAAACAAAACATATTCTTTTCTTTGTCATTTCATCAAAGCTGTTGACACAAACAATCCCAAGTAGAAATTTGCAAACCTAAAAGGAAAAACATGATACATTTCCTATTATTATACGAATATGTTTATTCATTTGATTCCAAGGTATAAAGGATTGAAGGTCTCTAGAAGGAGGGTGAAGAAATTTAGCATCCAAGGAATAGCTACCTCAACTGAGTTGATCTCGTAGATCTTTCTTTTAGTACACTCTAGGTCAAGTGCTTGTATACATGCTTCAGCAACTACAAGTCTGCTAACCTCCCCAACAAGCTTATCTCCTGTAGAACATGAAATTTTATCATGCAGATTCAGATGTTGCAAAATAAGTTTTATGAACACTTAAATATGCGTACAAGTAATCAGAAATTTAAAGGTGTTGTTCAAACATTTGGATGTGTTGGGGCCTTCAAGTAAAATTTAAGAATGCAAACTGTTGTATATTAGAAGAGAAGAAATCAAGCTGAGACCTAGCTTCATTGATGAGTTGCCGACTTGGATAACTTCCTGTCAAGCATGTTTGGATGAATTCATGATTATTGAAGCTGGAAAAGCTTTGCAGATCCTCCAAATAGACTGCAGATCAGTAGAGACTGCCTGTCGTCTAGATAAGATTACTTGTGCTCACCTTCTCTCATGTTTTGGTCTCACTAGAAGAAGGATGTTATTAGTTGATGACTTGAAGATCTGGAAATTGTGCTAACAGGATACTATAGGTAGGCTTTACTTTCTTTACTAAAGGTAGACTCTGGAGAACTAATTAACATGGCAAAGATCAGGTTTTGCTCCCTTCTCAACAGTATGAAATCAACAATTTCATTGTCATTACTGTTCCTCTATTTGTAAAGAATTGTGTGAGTTATGCATCATATATGCTTTAATTAGAAAATCTCTTGCATATGTCAGGTTAGGATATTTGTAACATAAAACAAGATTGTTGTTCAGCACAGAGAATTTCATTGCTCTAGGCAAGTGGAATGACCTAGTGATACATCATCCTATCTCCACACATCTTAAACTTTCCAAGTGCAAAAATGTAGAATTTCAAGCAGCCAACTTCCTGTTCATCTAGATATTTCAATGTCATTCCTTCATAACAATTTGTAGATGCTACAGTATCCTCTTTGTCAATGTCTTAGCTCAAGTACCTAATATTATCCTTGTATATGCTGCATAATTATCTCTATTCGATGTAGTGGCTGATGCTATTAGATGAGGTTTTGGAGATGGAGGACGAGGTTGTGGACCCAGACATACTTTATACCGACCATGTGTTCACAGTGGTTCACCAACCATCAATCAGATATTGTTGTGGGGATAAGCTTGAACCACCACCTACTGCATAGATTACTGCACAAACAAACACAACCTTATTTTTTGATTCCACCTACTGCACAAACTAACACAACCTTATCTTTTGACTCCACCAGCATCCACAACAGTACCTAGACTATAAGTTCTGAATATGTGCATATGAAATAATCTCAAGCATTCCCTTTATTTAATCCACATTTCCTACAACTTCTTGTAGTACTGATTGTGTGGTAAAATTACCACTTGGGGATTAATTAATTAAGGTGCGCCTTTATATAACATGTAATCACAAATTAATTTCTACCCATCATTCACTTGTCACTTGTCTTTATTGCCAGAGGGAACAAGAATAATCTCCATCTAGATATTTTCTGATTATTTGTTTTAGGATTATCTATTGTTAGAGAAGTTAGAATTATTTGTTTTATTAAGGTATGTGATGGATCTGTACCATATTGGTGGCCTAGGTTTAAGGTTTTATCAAGAGTCTTAAATATACCATGTAATGGGTTACACTTGATTTACATTAATAAGAATATAACCTAATATTCTTTTTAAAGCTTTGTTTTTAGACTAGGTGTTTTCTTTAGTTGCCCAATCTATTTTCGGTTTCTTTGCCAATGCGAGGCAATATACATACAAGAAAGTCACCTTTGTCACCTTTCATCTTGTAGACTTCTAGTGGGCCTATTATCTTCATATTGCACGAGTTGTAAACTTACAGCTTTTAAAAGAGTAGAGGTTGACTTCTTTCTCGGGCAAATTTAGCAATGCAGCTTCCTCTCTTGATCCCAGATGTGGAATCATCCCATGCTATGATCATGTTCTCTTGCGAAGATGGTATCATACGTTGATTGTACTTGTCCCAAAGTCTGCTCATGCTAACAAAGTTACCGATTATCGGCGCATCTCTTGTTATAAGATTTTCTACAAAGTCATCTCCAAACTGTTAACGACTAAATTATCTGAGGTCTTGGGTCACATTCTTCATCAGTCCCCAGCATCTTTTGTGCAAGGTCGACTCATTACCAATAACATCCACTTAGCTCGGGAGCGAAATAAAACCGCAAGCGCATCTCTCCCCAATGTATTATGAAGAATGACCTCCAAAAGGCATTGGGATTTTCTACATGAAGTTCTTGAGGGACTCAACTTTCCTCCACTATTTGTGTCCTAGATCATGGAGTGTGTGACCACTACCTCCTCAGCAGCCATCAATGACGGGATGTTTGGCCATTTTAGGGGAATTTTAGGGGAGTCAGGGTCTCAGGCAAGAGGACCCATTGTCTCCCTACCTATTTGGTATCTACATAGAGGTCTTTGGGAGGTAGCTGCAACAATGCACCACCAATGCAGGTTTCGGCTTCCACCCGCAATGTGCCCACCTAGATTAGCTCACATGGCCTATGCTGACGGCCTTCACCTCTTCTGTCATGGTAATACAGCATCAGTTGGCACACTGACCACTTGTCTACGGACTTTCAAGGAGGCAATAGGACTTCAGGTTAACAGACTGAAGTCGAACATTTTTCTAGCGAGAATGGTATAGGTTTTCAGGAAGGTGTCATGTCTTTTAGATACCTCGGGATTCCATTAGCTGCAACGCATCTTTGACTATCTAACTATAGCCTTCTAACTAACTCTTTGATTCGTCGAATCTATTAGCTGAAGAAGACCCTGTCTTATGTCGATAAGGCACAGTTCATCCCTTCAGTGCTTCAGGGGATCAAGTGCTTCTGGATGTCCATCCTTTCGATACCGCAGGGCATCATTGATCGTATCTATAGTATTTGTCGATCCTTCATGTGAACATCCAAACACCCCCCAGTGTCTTGGGCAGATATGTGGCAGCCTAAGGATGAGGGAGGCTTGGGATTCAGAGACTTGCAAGCGCTCTCCTGGCTAAGGTTCTATAGCGAATTTAAGAGAAGGAAGATGCACTCTGGATTAGTGGGTTCATCACACCTACTTGAGTCACAGTGCTATTTGGATCTAGCAAGCAACACATTCAGATTCCCTTCTGATCAAGCATTTGTTGTAGATATAAGATCTCATTCTAGAGACTGCAGGGCCACCTGAGATGGCTAGGTAAAGACCGAAAGATTAGTTTGCATAGGATGAAGGGGTAGCCTGAACGAATGACTTCTTCAGACAACCTAGTCCCAGGATGTGGGCCCGGATGGCGTGGAAGACTTATCTACAACCGAGTCATGAAATCACTTTTTGGATGTTGGCATTGCGAAGGCTTCCCACTAGAGATAGATAGACAGCATCATCAGGAGGACCGACAATGCACTTTTTGTAGGCAGGAGCTTGAGACACCAAAGCATCTATTCTTCTAATGCACCTTATTACACAGCTATAGCGGAAGATCTGAGGTTGGCTCCACGTGTCGGGAGATGTCCACATATCACCGAACACTTAAGAGTTTTTAGCCACACTACCTGGGTAGGGCTTATCATAAAGTGGTACACTATGGATGGAAGGCACGAAATTGTAATTTTTTAGGTGAGGGACAGTTAGATGTAAAAAGGATAAACAGGAGCGTGGAGCTTTATGTATATAGGTCTTTAGACGTCTACTCAGCTTTATGTATATATGTTATGCTAACACCTCTATTTTTTAGAATTCTCTATATAATTTCCCTTGATATTGTCCACTTTGAGCTTAAACCTTCCTGGATTTATTTTTGGGCTCTACCCAAAAGATCTTATACCAATGGAAATATCTTTATTTTTAAAACCCATAATCTTTTCCATGTATTTCCAATGTGAAAGTTTGATTGTATTTATAACAATCCTCCCTCAAGCAAAAGACTATCATTATTCTCATAGTCAGGTCTCCCATCAAGCATCGGATTACTTTTGACCTGTTTAAGGCCTCCCCTTAAGTATCTAGTCACTCTTAACCTGCTCAAGTCTCCCCTCAAGTATCTTATCACTCTTGACATGCTCAGGGTCTCCCCTCATCCTTCGTTCAAGGCAACCCCCACATGGCTCGATTTGAACCATGGCTCTAGCTCGTGCTTCTTCCGACGATTATTCTAGTGAAGAGCGACATTACTCTGATATCAATTGTTATGTCCAAAAAAAAAAAAATTCACATATCTCCACAATGGTATAATATTATCCACTTTGAGCCTAAGCCCTCATGGTTTTATTTTTAGACTCTACCTAAAATGCCACATACCAATAGAGATATCTTTATCTTTTAAACCTATGATCGTTTCCATGTATTTCCAATGTGAGACTTTGATTGCATTCCCAACATCAACCACACAGCTTTTTGGAAGGTTGTGTTTTAAGGTGGTTCAAATTAGGTTAAAAAATCCTGATACCTTAGGTAATTTCAAAACAACTCATGCCTCCTTCCGCCTCGAACCACCGTAGTTGCTGCCCCATCGTTGCTATCGTCGCCACTAATGCCGCCATCGTTGCTAACACAGCCATCGCTGTTGAGGTTAGGTTGTTACATATTTCGATTCCGGCATGGAACAAACGAAAAACCTAACTTCTCAGTTTAGGTGTTTCATCTTCACCGCTTCAAACGCATCGTTGGACCCGAGCGAGGCGATGCTCAGGCTATGCTTCTGAGCCCGTTGCCAAGGTCCTGCAATGCATCCTACGTCTGAAGCGGAGACGTTGAGTAAACAAAGAAGTTTTTCGATTTTTTTAACTTCATGTAGGATTTAATCAAATAACTTTATTAATAATTTTAATATACTTCTCGCTATGATTGGGATAATTTTAATATACTCCTATTAATTTTATATATATATTATTATTATTTTTTAAAATTTAGATTAACATTTTTATTTTTAGTTAATATATTCTATAGTAAATTTGTGTTTTAAATTTTTATTTTTTATTTAATTATTGAAGATTAATGGTAGAAAATGAGAAACAACTAGAGTTGGAGTTGAAGCGAATATTGTTTGGGATTATGGGGTGTTGTATTACAAAGAAAAAATAGATTGTATCACATGTAAATTGTCTAAGAGGCTTATTAAGGGAGGAATTTAACAGATAAAGCTTCATATTGTGCTATTGTAGGAAAAGTAGAAGTATGTCCTATATACAAAAAAAAGAATAAGAGCTTATCTTGAAAATAACAAGAATAAGAAGCAAGAAAGTGTGAAAGAACTAAAAGAAGAGAGGACAGAAGTAAATATAGGCATTGATATAGAGGATGAAGATTGTCAAGTGGAGAAAGATTCTTCTAAAAAGAAGTCAAAGCATTTTAGGCCTATTGATAAATGGGCATCCGCAATAAATCCAACAAAGGCAAGACAACAGAACATAAATGACGCATTGAAGTTAATGTTTACAAATGATGTGCATGAGTACCTTGCACGATGGATTTATGAGGCGGGATTCCTATTCATGCAATTGACAATAAAAGCTCTAGACAATTTGTAGAGGCGATTGACCCTTAATATGTTGTTCAAGTAGTGACGAATAATACGACAAACAATATGGCAGCAGCGGAGTTGTTGAAGGTTACACAACCTCAAATTTTTTAGACCTCTTATGTGACTCAAACAATCAACCTCATGCTTGAAGTAATTGGAAAAAAAGTCCAAGTTTAGCGGAATGCTTGAGAAAGCAAAGACCCTAACAATATTCATCTATACACATCATAGAACTTTAGCTATTATGAGGAAATATATACTAAGAAGAGGGACATTGAAAGGCCCGGGGTGACTAGATTTGCTACTTCATTTTTGACTTTGGAAAGTCTCAAAAGCAAGAAAGATTAATTGAGACTTATGTTTACATCCGAGAAGTGGAGCAACACAAAATTATGGAGTGGTGTAAAGGGGAAAATGGCGGAGGTGACATATCTTTTTTTGGAATGGCTTTTCTTTAGTATTAAATGTTTTCACCCTTTCAGTGAAAGTTTTACGCCTTATTGATGGTGACAAAAAGCCCTCAATGGCCTTTTTATTGGGTGCACTTAAATAAGTCAAGGAAGAGATTAGAAAGACTTTCAAAAAAGGAAAAAATGTCACCCTTATTTTGAAAAAAAAAAATCCTTTGCATTATGCCGCTTATTCGTTGAATCTGATTTTTTACCTCAAAGATCCAAAACAGACAAAATGACACCAATGAATAAGTTCTTGAATTTTGTTGAGAGAATTTTTTCCACTGACGAGGACATACAATCCACTCCACCATTTGTAATGATAAATTATTGAAGTATAAGAGTAAATCCAGAAACTTTGAAATGATCATTTCTCCAAAAGATAAAATCCGCCACCCGGGCGCCCCCCTCCACCATTGGGAGAAAGTAAATCAGGAAACCAAAGCTAGTCATCACATGGGAGAGTAATGGCTCAGTTTTTACTGGGATTCAACCCTTGTTCAATTCTGTAAACCTGTGATATGATAACTAACTCGGCTATACCCTAAGGGCAAGAAAAAAAATGGTAATGACATATGAGAAGGTGGATCTGTACCACGACTTTGATCCGGGTACATCTCTTCTTTTATTACTATTCACCACATACATGTCTTTTTTATCTATTTTTGAGTTTATTAATTTTGTCTATTTTTTTAATTTAAAAGGTGGTCCAACTATGGTGGTGACACTCCAAACTTGTAAAAAATGACAATGAGATTTCTCTTTTTGACAAGTAGTTCATCGAGATGTGAAAGAAATTGGAACCAATTTGAAGGAGTAAGTAGCAATTCATAAATTATATTATCTATTTTTTCTTTTTGTTAGTTTTAATAATTTTTTAATTTTTTAAATACATACTAAGAAAAGAAATAGGCTCGAGACATTAAGATTATATTGGACCTAGTGGGCCGGCAATAGCTTGTAAATCATCTTGCTTTTTTGCTTAGCAATGACGCACTAATTAATTAGAAAAAAATAACATAAAAAGAAATAAGGGGACAAAGTATTTACTTGGTTACAACCTAGTGGTTGTAAATCGAAGGCAATTCAAAGCAATAGCAGAAAACTCCTTCGACAATGTTGAGGCGGAAAAGCTCCTTATAGCAGTTATAAGCTCAAAAACGAAGTACAAAAAATGAATACGGAGTGTGATGCTTTACAACTAGGAATAGGGCACTATTTATAATGCATTGGTCGAAGCGATCGTTTTGCTGACATGGCCATCAGGGCGCTTATATTGATTCAGGGCGCCTCCAATGTGGTAATTGTTATCCACGTAGCAATCTCTTTCTGATGTGTCAAAATGGAGACTCCTCAGTTCATCGAAGCCACCTTAGTTATGTTGATGAGGAACTCCGCTACTTATCTGCTCAGCAACGGCTCCTGGCATCTCAGGCGCCTCCAATTGTTCGGAGGCGCCTCGACTACTATTCATCAAGATGCCTCGCCTTAGGTCTCTTCTGCGACAATTGATCTACTGGGCATTCGAGGCGCCTCAAGTCAACTGAGGTATCTCGGGTCTTCAAGTCTTCATGGTCAACTTTCAAGTTGACCAAATTCGGACTCCGCTCACTTGGGTGATGTTCTAGCAGTTTAGAGTTGAGCTCACCCGTATCCAACTCCGGCTTTCTCCTCGAGCAGGCTTCCAGCTTCTCGTCCCTCGGATGCGTCGCAAGTGTCCTTCTCGCTCCACCAATGTACACTTCCACAACTCCTCATCCCTTGGATGCACCAAGTCTGTCGACTCTATTTCCGTGTCATCCTTCTCGCTCGCTACATCTTCCGCTCAACTTCTTATGTTCCTAAGTTCCTACACACTTAGAAACAAGGCATCAAACATACACAGGACCTAACTTAACTCGGCTGATCACATCAAAACTACCCGGGGTATTTGCAGTTCCAGTGATCTTTGTATATGTCAAATTCAACGCAAATCTTATGAAGAAGAGTAAAAGAGAAATGGGTGGAGATTTGCTTCTATCCTCTCAAGCTAGTAAAGCTCAAGGTTTGCTTGTTGATGGTGGTGCTGAAGATGAGGTCGAGCAAGATTCGGGACTCACTTGGAGAATGGTGGCGGAGGCCTCGGGAGCGGATGAAGTGCTACAACCAAGGAGGAGCGCATGGAGCATCCCTATTAGAGAATTTAGATACATCAGAGGAGGAGAGTGAAGATGTTAATTTTGAGTCTAATGATGAGAGGATTATGGATGTAGTTGATGGTGCATGTGTAGATGATTTAGAAGATCAATTATGTTTAATCTTGTCCTTATTGGTTTGTTGCAATGTTGGATTTAAACTTTGAATTTTAAACATAGACTTTTGGTAGAAGTAATAATATTACTTATTTAGTATTAATATGGTGATGAATTGTTATTAATTATCTTGTTAGTTGCATTTATATATTTATTTGCACCATATTGTATTGTATAAAGCTTATTTATGCATAAACATTATAAAGAATGTTGACTATTTATAATATTATATAAAAAAAATAAAAAAAATTCAACAGTCTAGGCAGCCGAGGCAGTAGGTAGTCACTGACCACCCTGCCGCCGCCTACCGTTATTTACAATACTATTTCTTCTTATATTAGATCTTATGATTAAGGGATTTGATAATTCTTGATGTCTATATATTGTAATCCTCTTACTAAAATAAGATAGAAAATATGAAATTCTTGTTTATTTTTTTGTTATGATATCAGAGTCAAAACTCTGAGATCATTTCATCTTGTGTCTTGTTCCTTGTCTAGCTCCAAGATCTTAGTATTTTATTCTTTTTCGTGTTCTTCTAGTATATTTTCTTAGACTTGATCTCTTAAAACATGTTTCTAGTTGAATCATATCTTTGGAACGATCTAAACATTTTCTTGTTCAATTTAATGGTATTCTACATGGGCATTCCAATTTCATATTTTGTCAAGGGAAAGAAATTATGGGATAATATTGATGGGATGATTCCTACACCTAAAGGCGAGAAGGAGAAGGAGAAATATATAAAATGGGAGGTGATGGATGCTCAGATTATGACTTGGATCCTGGTAAGTGTGGAACCCTCCATACTTCTCAATCTCAATCTTATAAGACCTCTAGAGAAATGTTGGATTACTTGAAGAAAATTACAACGAAAGCAATACAGCACGAAGATTTCAATTGGAACTCGAGTTAGGTCAGCTCAGTCAAGGGAGTATGTCAATCCAAGAGTTTTATTCTTTCTTTGGAAAGCTTTAGTCTAAGTACACAGATATAGTGTATGCAAGTGTACCTCCCGAAGGACTCATTGCTATCTAAAGTTTGCATAAGACTAGCAAGCGTGACCAAATTTTAATGAAGTTAAGGGAGGAGTTTGAAGCAATCAGGTCCAATCGGATGAACAAAGAACTAGTTCCATTATTGAATATTTGTGTAGGAAAGATTCTCAGAGAAGGACGACGACTCATTACACATGTCATGTCTTGGAGTAAAAAGCTCAACGTTCTACTCCAATTCCTATTACCTGCACTACTCAAGGAAGGTTTCAAGGAGATAGAGATATGACTAATATCCAGTGCTATATTTGCAAAAGATTCGAGTACATTGCCACTAATTGTACTAAAAATTTCTACAATTATTATCGGGGCATATTATCAAAGATTGTTCCACTCGGCCTATAAAGAAATCTAAAACAGCCTATAATGTCTCGATTGGTTCCTCAAATACCCCTAATCTTGGTTAGTCTCTATTACTCCTGAAATAGTTTAACAAGTGCTAATTTCTGCCCTTTCTTCTTTAGGCCTTTCAGGTAACAAAAATTCTAATTCCAAGTCTTGGTATTTTGATTTTGGTGCTTCCAATCACATGACCAACACGATCTTACCTTTAAATAATGTTAAAAAATTTAAAGAAAATCTTCAAATTCATACTATCGATGGTAATTCCTTACCTATCATAGTTGTTGGTGATATTTCAGTATCATTAAATATTATTTTTGTGTCTCCTAAGTTGTCCACTAATTTTATATTTGTCGATCAAATTCTGATTGTCTTGTGCAGGATCAAGTGCCTGGGAAGATAATTGCGAAGGGACCTAAAGTGGGACATCTCTTTCCTTTGTTTTTATGTCCCTCTCCGATGTCAAATTATGTTGCCCATAATATTGTTCAATGTGATAATAAGGTGTGGCATAGACGTTTAGAACACTCTAATTCTCATGTACTTCGAGTCTTCCTTAAATTTGATTTCTTCTAATAATAATTTTGTTAATTGTGCATCTTTTGCAAACTTGGTAAAAGTAAAACACCTCCTTTTCCATTGCATAAAAACCGTACCACCAAACCTTTTGAACTTGTATTACCCTTGTAATCTCTCATGAACATTACAAATACTTTGTTACATTTATTGATGATTTCATTCGCTTTACTTAGGTATCTTTTCTTTGGTCTAAAAGTGAGGTTTTCCAAATGTTTAAAATCTTTTATGTTTTAGTCAAAATACAATTTTCTGCCAAAATCAAAACCTTGCAATCAAATTCAAGTGGTGAATATATGTCGAATGAATTTCAATTTTTTCTTCAAAGTCATGGGATGATATCACAACGTTCTTGTCTTTTCACTCCATAATAAAGCAGTGTAGTTGAAAGAAAGAATCATCATCTTCTTGATGTTATTCGCATTCTTCTAATTGAGTCATATGTTCCTTCTCATTTTTTGGTGTGGAACTTTGTCTACTACTGTTTATTTGATTAATAAATTACCATCTCCAAGTTTGATCAATGATTCTTCCAACTTTTGTTTGCTTAGGCATGCACCAAATTATTCCAATCTTCATATTTTTGGATGTGTGTATTTTGTTCACCTTCCTGCATATGAAAGAAATAATCCAATCTATCAAGTGTGCTTTCTTAGGGTATGCTCGAACCCAAAAAGGATTTCTTTGCTATGATCCTCATGCCCGTCGAACTCCTGTCTCTAGGAATGTTATTATTTTTTAAAATCAGGCCTTAATCTTTAGCACATGACAGACCTCAGAATTTCTTTCTCTATCTGCTTTACCACATTTTCCTGAGTCACCAATACCAATTACAAGGTTTAAACCTGCCTCCTCCAGCTCTCACTAAGATTTCTCCACATCTTTCTGTTGTTGCTACTGGGTGTACAATATTTAAATCAAAGTTTTGATATATGACTAAAGTTAAAGTTAAGTTAGCTGTAATCTAACCAGTGGTGTCAAGTTTGTATATGCATGTTACTTGACAAGTGTTGAAATCCTGGTTGTGAACCTGATGACTAAGTCCTCGTGGAACTAGGCATCCGAAATCCTAATTGGAAGTACTGCATGAGTTAAATTTTGGTTGGAGATCAAGCGGCAAATTCCTACCTGGAAGCTAAGTGAATCAAGTCCAAGTGATTAAGATTTCACAGACAAATTCCTAGCCGGAGGCTAGGTAAATTAAGTCCAAATGATTAAGGTTTGACAGAGAAATTCCTAGTTAGGTGCTAGGTGAATCAAGTCAGGTGGAGTTGAAAGTTTGGGAAATAAGTCCAAGTGGAAGTAGTGGGTGTTATGGCTTGGCAACTAGAGGCTAAATCTCTAGACACAATATAAGTTTGAGTAACTTTGCATCATGCACTCTACTCATTATGTGTAACCAGTGTATAAAATATCGTTCCGTGCCGCCCAGCACGGACGATTTTTACCGTTCCGCCGGGCGGCCGAAACCGGCACGGGAGCACCTCGCGTTTCGGCGGCGCCGGAGGAGACGCGGGACGCCACCGGAGGCGTCCTGCGACGACTGCGAGACGCCTTCTGCGACGCAGATGGTGTCACCGAAAGCTTCCGACTACCTTGCCGGACGCTTCCGGCGACCCTTCCGGCGCCGCCGGAGACGTCCGGCGACGCTTCCAGCGCCGCCGGAGGCGTCCAGCGTCGCGGGACGCCTCCCGCGGGATCGCCCGCGATGATCGCGGGCGATCTCGCGTACGCCTTTTTTTTTTTTCTTTTTCTTTTTTTTTAATAATTATTTATTTTATTTAATTAATTTAAACAATTCCTAAGGAGGAGTTGTGATATTCCGAAGAGGCTTTTACAAACCTAATTAAATTATCCTAATAAAATATATAAAAAATATATTTAAAATTAAAATAAATTAAATAAATTTTATTAATTAATATTCTGAAAAAATAATGTTTTAAATTTTATTTAAAAATTAAAAAAAAATATAATAATTCTTATTTATATTCTAATATATTTTTTATTATTTTAAATTTCATTTAATTTTTAAAAAAAATTCTAAAATTTTTTTAAAAGTTCTAAAATTTTTTTAAAATTCTAAATTTTTTTTAAAATTCTAATAAATTATATTTATATTCTGATTTTTTTTATTTTTTTAAAAAAAATATTATTTAAAATATATATTATTTAATTATTAATTAATTAAATGAATAAATAGTTATTTTATTTATTTAATAATAATAATATTATTATTATTATTATTGTTATTATTATTATAGATACTTTCATTTTAATTTGAATTATTGTTATATCAATTCAATTTAAATAAATTTATTTTTAATTATTTTTTCTAACAATATTAAATTATTTAATAATTGAGAACTTATAATAAATCAATATACAACTTATTTTTATATATACCACAAACATATTTATCTTATAATTACTATAGATAAATAAAAAATACCAAAACTGTATCGGCACGGCACGATACGATACCGAAACCGTATCGTTCCGGTCTAAGACCGAAACTTCGGCACGGGTCGAAATTTTAAACCTTGTGTGTAACCACTGCATTCCAAGAAACCGGAAGGAAGTCTGAGAGCAACTAGCCGGTGATAACTCTCGACGGAGGGATTTCGGAGGATCTAGACGACTGTATTGGATCTAGGGGATCAAAGAATACGGGCAACCGGAGCAGCTTCCAAGTGACCGGGAGATGACATTATCAGCAATCTGAGCGAAACGGGTCAAGATGAGATTTGACCCCTGCCTAGGCAACCGGAAGATATCTAGTAGATTAGAGTGCTTCATTAACATTATCAAATGGATAAAAGTTGTAGTCATGTCAACACTGATACAGGCGACTAGAGGAGCCTATATAAGGAATTTCGAGACAAAACTTGAAAATCACTCATCTACATAGAATTCACTCTGGTTCTCGTGCTCGAAGTCTTCTTTCGCCTTCTATGCTACGGCACGTTGCAACGCATGCTTCCCTTGAGTACATTTTCATTTTGTTATTTTACCTAATTTTTAGATTTTTTTTTACGGTAAGGTTTCTCCACCTAAGAGAAATTTAGAAATAAAAATCATATTATTATTATTATTATTATTATTATTATTATTATTATTATTATTATTGCGTGTGTCTACTTCTGTTTTGGTTAATCAACTATTTGCATGCTTAAACTGGTAGCTAAATCTATTACATGCTTATTGTGTTGTCTTGATTGAATCATTCTAAGTAATCTTTATTATCCGCTATGCTACTCTGATTGATTCAACTATTTATTTACTATTTACTCATTTTTAAAATTTGTAACATTATTCACCTCCTCTAGCGTCGAGTTCGATCCTACAATTTAGTATCAGGGCAAGTTGAGCTGATAGTACTCTAGAAAAGCCTAGTTAGGTGCATGTCTAGGCTAGAAAAGAGTACCCTACCTAGTGCATCTAGTCAAGTGGAACTAGAAAATGCTAACTCATCTCACTCTAAATCGGTTAAACCAAAGAATTGTATTAAGTTTGATTTAGCTCCAGTTCCTTAAAAAGGCTTTGTTTTAAGAAGTGATTGTTCTGATTCTTAAGAAGACCTTTGTGTTTCGCCACAACCTCGAAGTTAATTTTGAAAACTCTTGCTCAATTAGCACAAAGCAAAACCTGAATCTAACATGAGGCGAACTTTGTGCTATGAGAAAGGAACAAACAAATTGATTAATAATCTAAGTCTAGCTTGAACACAAATCCAAACCTTAATTACAATCATACCAAACTTAAACCAAACTCATATCCTATCCTAGACTTTAATACAACTTAAACAAATATTTTCTTTGAGAAATGTCTTTGTAGGGCACAACCCGCCTTTCTTCAATGGCGGCAATTTCACTTATTGGAAAAGAAAAATGGAAGACCTTGAGCGGCCCACAAATCAAGATGGCACTACAATTATCTTTTGAAAATTGGACAACTGTCAATAAAAGCAAGGCTCAAAACATTACTACACAACCGTGACTTGATCAGGTATGTACTTAAGGCATTTCTAAGGACCACATTATAGGCATCAATGGTTGATGCGTACAAAGTATTTAAGGACTTGTATATTATTAAATTAGATGAATTCTTTTGTGATTTTGAATTACATGAATTGACTAATCTTGATCAGAAAAAAAAAAATATAACTTTGATTTTAGATAAATCTAAGTTAAGATCTAAACCCAAAGAAGAGACTGAATTAGAATCCAAGTCTGAATCAATATCTGATAGACGATCTCTCTTCGAAAGTCACACACCTGGTTAAAATGATGATCCACCGGAAAAAATTAACTTGGAAATTCTTGAAAAAGGATATTTCCAAGAAGGATCTAGCAAATGTTCAATGCTTTGAATGCAAAAAAGAAAGGGCACTTCAAAACCACCCTTACTAGAAGAAAAGGAGGGAAAACCTAAAAAAAGGCTCTAAAGGCAACCTGAATGAGTTATCATTAGAATCTGAAGCAGATTCAGAGCAAGTCAACCTTCTGACACTAACGACAATCAAAGAATATTTAAGTTCAGAGTCCGAGTCAGAATACAACTCAGCATCAAACTTAAATCAGGTCAGCGACTTAAAGGTGTTAGCTGACAAGGTAACAAATTCAATTACCAAAAAGTTGTACGCTACTGCTTATTTGACTAAGACTATAGCTAAATACAAGTCTAAAGTTAAGACTTTGCTTAAGGAGGTCAAAGACCTTAAGGAAAAGACTAACTTAAACTCATTAACTCAGGCTAATAGAGTTGGAACCTCAACTCAGGGCAAATCTTGAGGAAGAGAATTTTGATTTGAAATATCAAGTTAGTGAGTTAAAATCTACCTTCATCAGGCTTACATCTGGTTTAAATACTTAAATATGATGATTGGGGCCAGACGAATTGCTTACAACAATACTAGACTTGGTTTAAGTCGAATCAAAATCATGTTTCTTACATTACCTTAGTCAAAAGAAATGTTAGAAATAAGATTGCTTGGTTCCAAAATCATGCTTAGTTAATCAAATTAAAAACAACTGCTATAGGGTACCTAAACAACACATTCATGTGATTAATATTTCCTATGCTAATCCAATTGCTAAATTGAAAACGGTTAGAGCTCCAACTTAGCAGGGTTAATTTTTGAACTGTTAGACTACGATCATTTTATATTTACATGTTTATTATTTTCAAATATGATTTCAAAATTATAATATTCTATCTTCATAAATATCTTGCTCAATTCATGCATAAATAGACTTAACCTAGGTTCTACCGTAGACAGCATGTTCATACAAATCTAGGCAACCAGCAACTCACAAAACACACTACAATATAACTTACTTGTGCTTGAAAAATATAGAATGGTGTGAGATTCTTAGGGTTACAAGCTCTAAATTCCATATGCTATCAGTACATAAAAATGAATTGGGGCTAAAATCTTTTAAATTTATCAAGTTAGATGTTAACAATTTAGTTTTTATAAGATTAAGCTGGAGACTCTTATCTAACTTAATCAATCAATTGAAAGCTCCTATCCTATCGATAGTCAAGCTCAAAATCAATTTAGACATTTCGAAAAAGATTTTGAAAAAAAAAATATTTTGATAAAAACTTATCTATTTGTTTTCATAAATATCATTTTCCATGATTTTTTATCTTTTCAATTCCTATTAAACCTATTCAAAATATTTTTGTTTGGACTTGGGGATTGATTAAACTTAGACAAAAATAACTTTTTAAAAAAGACAATATATTTAACTATCCAGTTACCCAGATAGGTCTAACGGACTTAACCAACTCCGATAAAAATTAAGATACAGTCAACTGTATACCCCTACGGTCAACCGTATACCCTTTATATAACCAACCTCAAGTAGCCCACGAGTTTCCATCCAAACCTTTTTCCTAAAAAGCTCCGTGGTCGTTTCTTGTTCAAGACCATTTATTGATTCCTCGAGTTCAACTTCAAGTACAAGTTCTTCCTCTTAATCACCATGCCTAGAATTAGACATCAATCTACTCTAGCCAACACCTCAACACCTTCTAATTCTAGATTTCCTTCTAAGAGCCTTAGGCTTAGGTATGAACAAACCACCTATATCCTAATGCCTTCTAAATTTGTGAGTCGACAATTCTTTTCGAATTATTGTTCAGACATTATCAAAATCATAGACCACTTTAGTTTGTCTAAACTCATCTACTAGGACTAGATAATCAATCTCAATTTGCGCTTCAAAGTCTACAACTTAATTAGAATCGACGATCTTTCATATACATCTCGAGTTGGGACATTGACATTACATTTACACCTGATCTAATCAAGGACCGATTTGAGATTTGTCTTCCTCTATAATCAAATGTTTTCCGATTATAAGACTACATTTTCCTAGTCCTTTCTCTCATATTACATTAAATCTAATTTACACATACTTCTTTGTTGGTAATTGAAATCTAACCCATTAATTTTCGATCTGATTAACTTCAAGCTAAAGACTATGCTTTGTATAAAGTCCTAACTCATACAAGCTCAAAGTCAAGCTTCTCTTATACGCACTTACACATCTTCAACTCCATCATCCATCATGCAACCATCATTATTAATCAAGTTCTTATGCCCTACTGTCACATCATAACTCTTATCTTCAAATCCTTCGATATTGAAACGCCCTCAGGAAATATCTTAGTCTGGAAGGATAATATGCAGACCCATCCTGAGGTTGATGAGATTCATGTTGAACCCACTATTGATATAGAATAGCTACCCACATCTCTAGCACCACCAGCATCTTCTACGCCTTCACCATCCTTGACATTAAAGGATTGCATGACTCGACTCGAGACACATATCACTCGTGGGTTTCAGCTTATAGAGAAGTAGTCTCACAAAATCATGAATATGTTACGTGCTGCTTTTACGAGCCACCCTGTCTTCTGATAGACCAATTTGTCATAGATTATTTTTGAAACTACATTTATTTATTTTTACTTTAGTCATTCTATTTTGCATTTTACTATTGTCTGACATGAATATATCTACTATTAAATTATCTCCTTTTATTCTTGCACTTGACTATATAATGCATCAATTCATTATTTGTCTTATTTGCATTTTAACCGATTTTGATATATGAAAAAAGGGACAGAGAGATAAAAGAAAAAAAAAATTAAGTGTTATCTCAATTTTTATTAACTTTCCAATTTATTATTTCCCAATTTAATATCCTTATCTAATTAAATGTATGATTGCGCTAACTTTATTTATTTCTTTCATACATTGAATATAAACTTCAAAATTTATTATTTTTTTACTAATTTTAACTTAGTTTTCATAGCATCAAAAGGAGAGATTATTGGTATTGGGTGCACAACATTTAATCTAGAATTTTGATATATAACTAAAGTTAAAATTAAGTTAGTTGTGATCTAACTGTCAAGTTTGTAGGTGCAAGTTACTTGACAAGTGTTGAAGTCTTAGTTGTGACTAAGTCCTAGTGGAACAAGACATCTGAAGTCCTTATTAGGAGTTAGGCATGAGCTAAGTCTTGGTTGAAAACCAAGCGACAAATTTCTAGTCAGAAGCTAGGTGAATCAAGTCCAAGTGATTAAGGCTTGGTTGGCAAATTCCTAGCTGGGCGTTAGGTGAATAAAGTCTAGGTGGAGTGGGAGTTGAAGGCTTGGCAAATAAGTCCAAGTGGAAGCAATTGGGTGTTGTGGCTTGGCAACTCAATTTAGATGAGTAGGTTGAATGTTTAGACTCAATATAAGTGTGAGTAACTTTACATTCTATATCCTACTCATTACATGGGGAAGCATATTTGATAGTTCCAAGCAACCGGAAGGAAGTCCTGGGGCGATTGACTTATGATAACTCTCGACAAAGAGATTTCAGAGGGTCCAAGCCACCGTAGAATATGGGCGACCGGAGTAGCTTCTAAGCGACTGGGAGATAGTGTTATCAGCAATACGAATGAGGCGGGTCAAGATGAGATTTAACCCCTATCCAAGCGACCGAAGGATGTCCAATTGACCAGAGAGATTTGTTAACATTATCGAACGGATAAAAGTTGTAGCCACGTCAAAATTGATACAAGCGGACGGAGGAGTCATATATAAGGAGTTTTAAAACAGAGCTTGAAAATCATCCATCTACACAGAATTCACTCTTGTTCTTGTGCTCTAAGTGTTCTTTTGCCTTATGTGCTACAACACGCTGCAACACATGCTTCATTTATGATTGACAACACCTTGAGTACATTTTCATTTCTGTTGTATTGCCTTATTTTGTTATTGAGCTTAATTTTTAAATTTTTTTATAATAAGGTTTCTCCACCTAAGAGAAATTTAAAAATAAGGATCATATTATTATTATTGTTGTGTGTGTGTCTACTTTTGTTTTGGTTAATCAACTACTTGTATGCTTAAACTGTTAACTAAATATATTGCATGTTTATTGTCTTGTCTTACTTGATTGAATCAGTCTAAGTAATCTTTGTTATCGTTTTTTTGGGAAGGTAAATATAGATAAAGAGATCTCAAGGATTACAAAATCATTACAACTCTAAACGTTTATGAAATGAAATGAAAGATACCATCACAACTCTAGATAGCTACGAACTGATAGACAATATCAAGACGCTACTACTACTCTAGGTATCAATGAAATGAAAAACATGAATCTGAACCTTGCAAAACAACCTCTCAACACAAGGAACATCACCCTCAAAACTACATTTGTTGCGAGTTTGCCACACCAGAAAAACCATACTAAAAACCGCCGAATATCTAGCCTTTATAAGTCGTCCATTGCCTCAATAAAGCCTTCGGAATGCCTTGAATAATCATTGGACTGGAAAAAACTGATGGCAAAAGCCCAACCAACCCCACACCTTGCCCCAATGCTCCCTCACAACTGTGCACCGAAAACATAAGTGGGAATTGGACTCCTCTTGCTGTCAGCACAAGAACATATTTGTCGGTTACATATGACATTCTATTTGTTGTCCTCAACCGTCCGTGAGCCATCAACCAAAGGGTGAACCGGTGCTTAGGCAGCAAACCGGCCCTGCAAACCATTGGCGCCCAATAAACCTTGGTGGCACGTGGTCTAAACAATTCATATGTGTTGACCACCCCTTTTATTTCTCCTACAAACTGTTCTATCATCTTCATGTTTGCCACTCCTTGGCTCCCCATTCTTTGCAATAGATCATCCCGAATCTGTAATAAGCGCATGATCAAAGGAGAATCTGACGACTTTCTTTGTCAATGCCAAAAATCTACACCTTGAAGATAGTGGTGATGCACCCATCGAACCCAAAGTGAATCCATCTTATTTTGAACATTCCAAAGAGTCCGACATAATAGAGCGTTGTTCCAAGCTTACAAATCCTAAAGACCATATCCCCCTTCTTCCTTCGGTAAACATATTGTTGCCCAAGAGATCGGTGGGTACTTAGTAGACCAAATGAAAGATTGACACATACCATAGAGTTTATCAATCACCCCACAAGGCATTGGAAGAATAGAAAGTCATTTGCATTCAACACCTTGAAGCACAGAACGTATCAATTTCAACTGGCCAGCATAAGATAAGATCTGTTTAGGCCATGTCACAACCTTCTTCACCACCGCATCAAGTAAAGAACTATAGTTAACTATGAAAAGCCTCTCCGTGGCTAGGGGAATGCCAAGATATCTAAACGGGAAAGTACCCTACTAACATCTGGTGATTTGAAGTATATGATTCTGAGCTTGATCATCCACACCAGCCATGTAAATATTGACTTCGAATAAAGGAAGTGAGAGCTCCCATATCCGGATCAAAAGGACCAGACACCAGGCAAGAAGCCTAGTTACGGCTAGACAAGCAAGTCCTAGTAGGTCGGTTGGACCGAGGGGTAGGAACTCTTAGTTGCGGTTAGATAAGGAAGTCTTAGTAGGTCAGTTGGACCGAAGGGTAGAAAGATCTGGTGGGCCGAGAATCGGACATCAAAAGGATAGACTTTCCGCTTAAGGGGGACCTGTGGTCCTTCGTTTGAGGGGGGATTGTTGGGGTTACAAGGTTACAAACATAGTCCTGCGTGGGAAAGATCATAGATTTATAAGAGAAGGATATTTGCATTGGTATAAGACCTTTTGGGTAGATGATTAGCCCAGAGTCCCGCCTTGTCACCAAAATCCCTCAACACCGCCAAAATAGAGATAGTAGAGGTATTGGCCCTTACAAACATCAATAGATCATCGACATAAGCTAGGTGTGTAATTTGGACATCTCCACATATAGGATGAAAGTGAAAACTAGGCTACCGTGATGTCTTCTTTATTTCTCTAGAAAAAAACTCCGAGCATAACGCGTAAAGAAAGGGTGAAAGTAGATCTCCTTGCCTTAATCCTCGCCTCCCACTGAAAAACCCATGCATACCACCATTAATACTTATAGAGTAAGAGACTATGGTGATACATTCATGAATCCACGCTCGGAAATGTTGGGGAAAACCATAACCAACAAGTGTCAACGTAAGGAAACCCCAATCAACACTATCAAAAACCTTCTTCAAATCAACCTTGATCATGCATCTTGGCGATATGTGTTTACGGGCATACTTCCTTAATAATTCCTGTGCAAGATTAATGTTCTCCCCAATAGAGCGGTCTTGAACAAAAACCGCTTGCGTTGGATCTAATAAAGCATCCATTACATTTACCAACCTCCCCACCAATACCTTTGAGATAACCTTGTAAAAGATCGTACAACACGATATTGGGCGGAAGTCCAAAACTCGTAGTGAAAGATTAGATTTGGGTATTCGCAATTAAGGTGTGATTTCATTGCTTGAGAAGTCGCCCATGATGGAAAACCTCACAACTGCAATCAAAAATTCTGCTCCTACTGTATCCCATGCAAAGGTAAAGAACTTGGCATTAAACTCATAGGGATTAGGGGCTTTATCCTAACTAATATCAAATAGTGTAAGGCAAATCTCCTCATCAGCCATCGATATGGTTAGCTCCTTCATTTGACCCTCGGACAGCTTCCTCCCTTCCATGCAACTACTGTCCAACGGAATGCAAGATTCGCTAATGCCCAACAACCCTTGAAAATATACCACAAACTCATTGACAACCTCCTCCAAACTAGATATTTGTTCTCCGAACTATTTCGTGAGTGTGATGATGGCATTCCTCTTGTTGCGCTTCAGCAAATCATGAAAAAACTTGGTACACTTGTCGTTATTCTTGACATAAACACTCTTAGCTCTTTGTTGATAAAAAATCTTCTCCACCTCCACAAGTAGCGTAACTTTTTTCCTTAATGTTCCATACTCACTAGAAGACTCACCCCTGCTAAGAGCCCATATTGAGCTTCTAATTCTTTCTTTGCCCTTGTTGCTTTCTCTGAAGTACGTTGGAAGTGTTCTTTATCCAGAAATCGTAGCTTGCACTTCAAACATGTGAGCTTTGCCTTTAGCCTGTATTAGACATTTCCATAAACCGGTTCCTCCCAAGAAGTCTCTACCAAGTCTTGAAAGTCACCATGCAACGTCCATATATTAAAGAATTTGAAAAGCCTATTCAGCCCCCTCTCCCTTGCTAGTGTGGAGACTATCACATGAGTGATCCGAAAGACAACCGGGTGCCATAAACTCCGTATAACTCTCATAATCCTAATAGCTAATGTGAGTTGACTTGGGTACGATCAAGCTTTCAAGATACCGTGTCGTTTGTCCAAATCAACCTACAACCAATTGATTAAAGATCCACCAAACCACACATATGTACAAACCTCTCCAGGTCATGGAGTTCATAGTTAGTGACCGATTGCCCTCCCTCCTTGTCTTGGACCATCAAAGAGAGTTGAAATCACCCATTAGAAGCGATGGCTCAGAAATATTGTAGCCCATAAAGGCCTCCTAGCCACTATAAAATGAAGACCATAGTTAAATGTGGCAAGGAAGCTACGACCGATGATATGACAATGAACGAATTGCTCCTCCATAACGAGTAAATCCAAAGAAACCCGTTGCATATCCTATGAGAGCAAAATGCAACCATAGTTAGACAAACCGAAATTACTTGTCCCATACGTGTAAACCAACGTATCATGATAGGCTCAAGACAAGCTGACAAACTTCTGTAAGCTTTGTCTCAAGTAACGTCATTACTTGTACTCCCCTTTGTGCTTGAGGAGGTGTTGCAAGGAAGCTACGACTATAGATAAATGTGGCAAGGAAGCTACGACCCATGATATGACAATGAACGAATTGTTCCTCCATAACGAATAACATATCCCATAAGAGCAAAATGCAACTGTGGTTAGACAAATCAAAATTATTAGCTTGTCCCATACGTGAAAACCACCGTATTATGATAGGCTCAAACCGTCGTATCATGGACACTCTTCTCCGATGAGGTGGAGGCATTGGTAGTTGTAGTAACCAGTGCCCTTTCTTGTGGTGGGTGCAGAACAACCTCCACTTCAGCATCCTGCACATCATCCCGTGAGGATAGTTGTGATATCCTTTCTTAGTGAGTCCACTACGTCTCAGTTCTCGCAGCCCCTTGAGTGTCTTCATCCGGAGCCCGGGGTGCCTCCACCACAATAGGGGTTGGAGCCTCCACAATCACCAATCGGTTTATATCCTCCGGTCCCTCCCTTGTCCTTGGATCCTAAGCCATTCCTCTCACCTATTGAGCACAGCGAAGATATCTCGAACGTCAATGCCCTCTTGTAGATTGAGAGTGTTGCCTCTCATTTTGATTGTAATTTTGATCCACCAATACCTCCCGTCTAGTTTGATTATGATTTTGGTAACAAGCCTCCTTGCGATGCCCCATTCTTCCAAAAATCTAGCACCATCTCATAGACAACCTTTAGATTAAGTTGAACTTCAGTGGGCAATGTGATCGGCCCGCTCAACTCTTTCCTCAATGACGGAAATTTCCACTATGAGGCGTGCATACTCCAACCTGCCTCTTGTCCTTGTCATTTGATCCGTGTAAAGTGGTTTCCCAATCTCGGAGCCTATCAAGCTTAGCACCCACAACAACCAACAGTCCGACGGCGGGTCATGGATCTGAATCCATGCCTAGATGAAATGCTCATCTTCGTTGAAGAGAAAACTTGGCATAAGCTTCAAAAAGATTGGAATTTCATACACAAAATACGGCCCTCCAAGTAGCACCTTGTCCCAATCCTCCATCGTATCCAACCAATATACAATCCATCCACTCTTATGCATGAAAAATTTGTACGAAACTCCCCATCAGGAGGCAATCGCCACAACTCCGTCTTGGCTAGGATTGCGCCCTCCATAATACAAAAGCCCAATACCTCATCCACTGTTTCAATGTCATCATATTCGAAACATAACCTCCTTTTAGTTGCCTCGTATTGTTCCAGTGGCATTGCTAACCTCGCCTTTCGATTATCTTTGAAAAGGTTGGCTATGTCCTTCCATGGGATTCTTCCTTCGCTAGGAATTCCCCCACCCTCCTCCCGAACTTCTTCCTCTTCCTGCTGTTCAACCTTCTCTAGCACCCCCTCTTCTTCCGGACCTCCTCCCCTCTCTCTCGATGTTGAGACTCCTTTGTGAGGAAGGGGTTGCTGATTTGGATCAAGGCTTTTTCCACGTGAAGGCTGACTTGTCCCCTTATTCGCCACATCCGTCTGCTGCCCCATTATTACCACAGGATAAGCTTGAGCCAGATTCGAAAATTCTTGCTCCACATCAGTGTTTTAGGGACCACTGGATGATGCTAATTGATTCGAGATTTATTTGCAGAGTTAACCAGCTATTTCCTTGCCATTTCAGTGCAAGGAATAAATGTTAAAGACATTGGATGGATTAGATTCCAATCGGTAAAAGAAACTTCCTTATTTAGCCCTGTTGTTAAACCCCTACCAAATCAGGCGCACCTTCCACCTTTGTACCCGCCGTCGTCTTCCTCCCAATGCTCCGACGACCATCGGAGTAGATTCTAGCAAGAAGAAAACACCGCCTCTTGGAAACTCGTCGAAATATCCCAGCCAGAAATCCTGTTCAAAAAGAAAACAGTAGTATTGCAGTCTTTAAAATCCTGACCAACTACCTTCCTCCAAAACCACATATTTGTCACCAAATACCACAAACCAAAACCAACAACTCCACCTCAAAGAGAGGTGATCCCTCACCATTGGTGAGAGGTGGGATGCTACACAAGAGCACTCACAAGTCTCCTAACCAACTTCCAACCACCTTGTCTCAAGGAAAAAAACCTAGAGAGAAGGGAGAGCTTCTCTCTCTAAGTTGGAAGGCAGAAAACTTTGATTCTTGATTCAATTATTTATTTACTATATGCTCCTTTTAAAATTCATAACGTTATTCACCCTCCTCTAGCGTTAAGTTCGATCCTACACGTGCAGCATCTGATCCTATTTCCAATGATCCACCTCCTCTTCAACAAAGCTCTATGTTAGTATTAGCCGTAGTACCAATTATGAGATGATTATAAATGACTCATTTTGTATCATATTTCATTATTAATAAAAGGCAAAGTTGATTATTATGTTTATTTCAGTTCAGTGCCGATTGAATAAGTATAATAATGTCCTTGGGTAGTAGATTCTTATCTACAGCATATTAATTGGTTGAATTGATAGTGAGATATTGTAGATATATACATGGAACACTACTCTTAGCTATTCCTAGTCAAGCATTAATATACAAGGACAATATTAACGCGTTGAGACTAGCATGTAGGTCAACGGATGACTTGATCTCACAAATCATGGATATGAGATATCAGGTTGACACATGAATATATATTAGAAAATATATACTGAATGACCCGTCATGAGAATGTTTCATGGATCGTTATATAAGTGTCATAAACATTCTCATGTGCCTATTAGTATAAATAGTCCTTAGACCTGAAGTCACTACGTTTCCCTATATAAGGAGTTGTGTACTTTGGTATCGGCAAAAGTCACCTGTAACAGGTGGACAATAAAGACGATCACTGGGTATGCAATGAATTATGCGGAGGGATGTGAGTGATGTAGATGGTATCTATCCCTTCCATATGACGGAAGCGATATCTGTGGATCCCTTGATTAGTAGGATACAAGAAAGCATGGCCATGAGCAAATGAGTCTATATGAGATATTGAGCTTATTTGATTGAGTGTGTCTACTTAGAGGTCAAGAAACACAAAAGGTTGATAAGAGGATGACACGGTCTATGACTCATTGATCAATCTAGATATCAAGGATAGAAAGACCAAATCATACAAGATAATAGTCACGGACAGGTTAGGTCGGATCTCGACTTTCTCATCACTTGGGTAGCAATGATGCCTTGCTAGATATCACTCATTGCTTATGTATCTAAATGTTGATTTGGATACATTGCCAACGTTACGAAAACCTATTGGGTCACACACAAAGAACAAGTAAATTTAGAGATGGGTTCATATGATGAATTATTGGATTAAGTCTAATCCGAATTGGACTTATTAAGTTAGACTCAATTAGATCTAATTATTGGATTGAGTCCAACTCAAACTAGACTCAAGGAGTCGATACGAATTAATGAAATGGTGATTCATTATATTTGAAATTGCATGAGATCAATTGAGTAAGACTCGATTGAATTAGACTTGAGTTAGACTCGAGTGGATTAGACTTGAGTTAGACTCAAGTGAATTCATTCACTAAGAGGATTAATGGAGATTAATTTATTGAATTTCGAAATTCAATGAATCATTCAATTTTCGAAATTGAATTCAAAATGAAGAGTTTCAAATGTGGTCCTTAATGGAGTGTAAATATTCATTAATGCTCATTAATTGAATTAATGCTCATTAAGTATTTTCATTGGATGAAAATACTTAAGCATTTTTTCTCTCATTTTGGTGTACTTCTTCATTCTCCTTCCTCTTCTCTTCTCCTCTAGTCCGAGGCCTCCTATTAAGGTTGTTAGCACAACCTTAGGTGGTTGCCTTCACTTTGCGAGTTTGTGAGACAAATGATCGTGCTGAGATCCAAGCTGTCTGGAGTTCGTATGCACGCATCAAAAGTATACTATCATGATATAAACTTAGTATAGATTGTAACATGTCTTTCCATTCGTATGATCTTCTAGAGGAACTAGAAGTTTTCCGCTGCGCTTAAGCGTGTTTAGCGCCCTAGTTTCTTACAGTGGAATCAAAGCCACTTGCGAAAGGATATACTAAGTTATTATAATTTTATATGTGATATAGAAATGCATGATAGGTTTACTATGATCTAAGTTATGGTCAAAATTTGGTGTTTTGTTGGGAACGAAAGTTGGTGTTGTGACCAGCAAGGTCTCGGCCAAAGGTATTTTGTTCGGAACGAAACATAGTCGATTTTGAGGGTAGTAGGGTCTCGGGTATGGCAGCAACTCATAAATGAGTATGCAAAATATTTTTTGCTTTGGGGGCGCTGCCCCCTAAACCCGCAAGGGGCGTTGCCCCTTGACCCCACTTGCTAACCGGCTAACAGGACCGTCGTGGCATTGCGGCTCATAATTTTGTTGTTCACATCATAGTAGATTTATGTCATAAGGATATTGTGAATATATATATAACATGGTGCATGGTTATGACCTTTTAACCCCAATGTGATTGTGTGCGATGTTGTAATTCATAATACGACCTGCGTGTCGTGTCTTTGTCTTTTTCATTCTTGCTGTAATTTTAGACTACACTCGAATGTAACTCGAGTTTCTTTAGATTTTGTAATGTACAAATTAGAAAGGAGTTAATCTTCTAGACGACGAGTGAAAAGGAAGGAAGGACAACAACACACGACAACCAAGGAAGCACTTGGAGAAGCTGCTTTGACCTAAGTTGACTTATCGCTCTTCTCATTGGCTTGAGAAGATCGTAGTTTATAGGGGCAGTAACCATGTCGCATTTTATTTATGCATATATGTGATGTGTGCTTGATTGTTTACGATACATGTTTAGTTTAAACATAATTAGGTCTTTTTAAATATATGTCTACCAAAGTTTAGTACTCACTTCTAGCTCGATCAATTGAAGTCAGGTTTTGCCAAAGCAAAGTAACTCGATTTATTTTGCCAGAGTGCGACGGGACAATTGTGATGTCCGACTATTAAACTTTGGGTGCGACTTAAGTAAGTTGTCTCAGCTTAGAGGCATATCTCATAAGATGGAATTCAAATTATACTAATCTTGAGCGATTAACCAAAGCTCACTCAAGATGAGCTATAATATGGATTGCATAAGATGGGCAAATAGACAAATAGTATTGTTCATCTAGCTATACAAGAGTTGCATTTGATGCAATTGGTATATGATGTCTACCTACATTATACGAGTCTTGGGCGATTAGCCAAAGCTAACTCAAGATGAGATATAATATGAATCTTATCCCACATGAATGTCATTGCGATTGGATTTGGAGCTAGTAATATGGGTAAACCCAGAATCATGACTTGCTCCTACCAAGCTTTACAATTCAGTGGGAGAATTATTTAATTAAAGGTCTAATTAAATAATCGATATATGATACTTATTTCTGCATTATGTTATAGATTACCATGTCGTCAAATTCGTCGAACACTCTCTCTCTCTGCAATCTGTCCTTGATAAGGACAAGCTCAATGGAGCTAACTTCCTGGATTGGTACAAAAACTTGAAAATAGTTCTCAAGTAAGAACGAAAACTGTACGTCCTAGAGCAGTCCATTCCTGAAGCACTCCCTGCTACTGCCACTAGAGTTGATAGAGATGCTTACAAGAAGCATCAAGATAATGCATCAGATGTGTCATGTCTTATGCTCGCCACCATGAACTCTAAGCTTCAGAAGTAACATGAGAACATGGATGCTTATGATATGGTTGAACATCTTAGACAACTATATCAAGGACAAGCAAGACATGAGAGATTTGAGATCTCTAAAGCATTGTTTCAATGCAGAATGCAAGAAGAAAGTCCCGTAGGGTCATATATACTCAAAATGATTGAGTATGTAGAAAACCTACAGCGATAGGGATTTCCATTAGGCCAAGAATTGGCCACAGATCTTATCTTGCAGTCATTGCCCGATAGCTATAGTCAATTCGTCATGAACTACAATATTATTGAAATTGACAAACCGCTGCCTGAGATGTTAAGCATGTTGAGAACTACTTAACTCAACCTTAAGAAGGCAAAGCCTAGTACCATTTTGATGGTGTCTAAAGGCAAAGGCAAGTGAAAGCCTAAAGGTAAGGGTAAGACCCAAGGCAAAGGCAAGGGCAAGACTCATGCACTGAAATCCAAAGGTGGGATTGCTAAGGAACCTGCTTCCACTGAGGTGAGATCGGAAGAGGAAGTGCAAAGTGTACCTAGAGGAACTGAAACGGAAGAGAAGTGAGACTTCTGCCTCAGGTATATATGTTATAGAAGTCAATCTATTTATTTCTTCTTCATGGGTATTAGGTACCGGATATGCATCTCACATTTGTACTAATGTGCAGGGGCTGAGAAATAGTAGAGCATTAACAAAGGGCGAAGTGGACCTATGAGTAGGCAATGGTGAAAGAGTTGTTGCTGTCGCTGTAGGAACATATTCCTTATCTTTGCCCACTGACTTGTTTTAGAACTAGAAGAGTTCTGTTATGTGCCCACTTTGACAAAGAACATTATCTCTGTTTCTTGTTTGGGCAAGAAAGGTTTTTCATTTGTAATAAAGGACAAATGTTGTTCCGTTTATTTCAATGATATGCTCTATTGTAGTGCACTTCTTATGAATGATCTCTATGTTCTAGACTTTGAAAACTCAATCGATAACATCAATACCAAACGGTTCAAGTCTAACGATTTGAACCAAACATATCTCAGGCATTGTCGCTTGGGTCACATAAATGAGAGTCGCATATCCCAACTCCATGAAGATGGACTTTTGGACTCATTTGATTTTGAATCATATGAGGCATGCGAATCTTGTCTTCAAGGCAAGATGACAAAGACTCCATTTAGTTGGCACAGCGAAAGGGCTAATGATCTGTTAGGACTCATACATACTAATGTATGTGGCCCTTTCAGAATAACAATTAGAGGAGGCTATCATTACTTCATTACTTTCACTGATGATTTTAGTAAATACGGCTATGTGTATTTGATGAGACACAAGTCAGAATCCTTTGAAAAGTTCAAAGAATTCAAGAATGAAATACAAACCAACTTGGTAAGAGTATCAAGATGCTGCGATTAGATCGAGATGGGGAATACCTTAGCCAAGAGTTTCATGACCATCTTGTTGAGTGTGGGATCATATTTCAACTCACTCCACCTGGAACACCATAATGGAATGGTGTATCAGAAAGGATAAATCGTACTTTATTAGATATGGTACGATCGATGATGAGTCATACAGATGTTCCTACTTCCTTTTGGGGACATGCTCTAGAGACGGCTGCTTTCACACTTAACCGCATTCCATCTAAGGCTGTTATAAAGACATCATATATAATATGGACTGGAAAGAGTCCCAAGTTGTCTTTCATGAAGATTTGGGGTTGTGAGACTTACGTTCGACGACAAGTATCAGATAAACTATGACCCAAATTAGACAAGTGTTATTTTGTAGGATATCCTAAGGAAATAAAGGGATACTACTTTTATAATCCCACACAAGGTAAGGTGTTTGTTGCCAGAACTGGTGTCTTTCTAGAAAGAGAATTTGTTTCTAGACAAACTAGTGGGAGTAAAGTCAATCTTGAAGAAATTCAAGATGCACAAATTAGCACTGACACCTTGATGGAAATTGAACAGGTACCACAAGATGTTGTGGATCAGAATCTTGTTACACCGCAAGAAGTTGTGAAGTAACAACCTGTTCAAGTAGCACACACTCTATACAAATCTGATAGGATCTGTCGTCAACCTGAGAGATATTCGTTTCTCTTGTCTGACCATGGTGATATAGTGCTTGTTAGTCTTGATGAGCCTACATCTTATCAGGAAGCTGTACAGGGCCCAGATTCTGAGAAATGGCTAGAGGTCATAAGATCCGAAATGAAATCCATGTACACTAACCAAGTATGGACTTTGGTTGATCCACCTGAAGGGATCAAACCCATTGGATGTAAGTGGGTCTTCAAAGTGAAGACTGACATAGATGGGTGATCCTGTCCGAACGATGAGTCACGGACGCTGGGACGTGGCTCTCCTCTTTCTACGACCAGCTGCACGAATCTCAGGCGAACTTGCAAGGAAGTCGAGCCGGGAAGGGGTTCCCGGCGACGACCCTCCGATGCTCAAGTCAGGCAAGAGGAAAACGATGAAATGGCTCTAAGATGATAGATCTCGTACCTCCGTCGAAGTCTAAGGGCTCTTATATAGAGCTGTGGGGAGACTTATGCACACCTACCGAGGCGTACACGTGTCCTTTACCATACCGTAGTATGGGCTTCACAGAGGAGCATGTCTGACACCATACTGCTACAGTCCGAGCACGTCTCTGATGGGACAGCAGAACCTTCCGTCGTCGAATTCTGCGTATGGCCTGGTCGTCGAACATGCCTGTTGTCAGAAGATGTTCCCCAATGTCCCCTTGTCCTTTTGTCTCCTCTCTCCATGCGCCGGGAGTCCATCCGCTCGGAAGGCATATTATTTTCGACCGGGCATAGGTATCAGTCCGACCGGAAGATTCCCGGTCGCGTGCTCGGCTGAAACAGTTCCTTCACAGTATTACCATTTTACGCCTCAGCCGAGCGGACTACCCGCTCGGCCCGGCGACCCTGCTCACCATGAGCGTTGGAAACCTGATTCCCCCGTCGGGTTGTCTTTGATTCCGCCCGGACCCGTTCGGCCAGTCGACCCAACCCTTCTCCGATCGGCTGGCCTTCATGCTAACCCTTTTGACTTTTGACCTCCACGTGGCGTTGACTCCCCTCCAGAGGGGGTCCCCCGACCTTACTGCCGGATCAATGGGCATATGCATACCTATAAAGGTAGATTGGTAGCTAAAGATTTCAAGCAAATTCATAGTATAAACTATGATGAAACTTTTTCACTAATTGCGATGCTCAAGTCTATTCTAATTTTACTTGCTATTGCAGCTTACTATAATTATGAGATCTGACAAATGGATGTCAAAATCGCATTTTTTAATGAAAATCTACTCGAGAATGTGTACATGACACAACCTAAGGATTTTGTAGATTCAAAGAACGCTGGAAAGGTTTGTAAGTTGCAAAGATCCATTTATAGATTAAAGCAAGCTTCTAGAAGCTGGAATCTTCGATTCGATGATGCGATCAAAACGTTTAGTTTCATTAAGAATGAAGATGAACCTGTGTCTACAAGAAGGTTAGTAGGAGCACAGTCATCTTTCTCATATTGTGTAGATGACATACTTCTCATTAGAAATGATATCCCTACTCTTCAGTCAGTCTTCAATTAGTGAAGACTTGGCTTGGGAATTATTTTTCAATGAAAGACTTAGGTGAAACAACCTATATTTTAGGCCTTAAGATCTATAGAGATAGATCTAAAAGATTGTTTGGCCTAAGCCAGAGTACATACATTGACAAGGCGCTTAATCGTTTTGCCATGGAGAATTCCAAGAAGGGATTCCTGCCGATGTCACATGGTGTGAGTCTTTCGAAGACTCAATGCCCCTCTTCTAAGGAAGAAAGGGACCGCATGGATCAGATTCCTTATGCATCTGCTTTAAGGTCTCTCATGTACGTCATGCTTTGTACTCGCCCAGATGTCTCGCAGATACCAGTCAGATCCGTGAATGGACATCAGCCAAGAATATTCTTAAGTACTCGAGAAGGACTCAAGATTATTTCTTGATCTTTGGAGGCGATGAAGAGCTTACTGTAAAGAGTTACATCGATGCTAGCTTCCCAATGATAAGGATGATTATAGATTACAGTGGTATTTTGTTTAAATGGTGGTCCTATTAGATACTACGACGGTTCCATCTCATTCGAGAGATCGTCGATAGATGAGATGTGAGGATACGCAGATATCAATCAACGCTAACATCATGGATCCCTAACCAAGGCTTTAGCACGGAGGAAGCACGATGGTCACACTAGTCAATGGGTATTGACATCTAGTGATCGTACTAGTGTGGGAGATCGTAGTATTAAGACTAGTACCACTATTAGACGATCAGAAGGGCTCATTTTAGATCATATTTCATTATTCATAAAAGGCAAAGTTGGTTATTAAATTTATTTCACTCAGTATCGATTGAATAAGTATAATAATGTCCTTGGGTAGATTCTTATCTACAACATATTAATCGGTTGAATTGATAGTGAGATATTGTAGATGGAACACTACTCTTAGCTATTCCTAGTCAAGCATTAATATACAAGGACAATATTAACGCGTTGAGACTAGCATGTAGGTCAACGGATGACTTGATCTCACAAATCATGGATATGAGATATCAGGTTGACACATGAATATATATTAGAGAATATATACTGAATAACCCCTCATGAGAATGTTTCATGAATCGTTATATGAGTGTCATAAACATTCTCATGTGACTATTGGTATGAATAGTCCTTAGACCTGAAGTCACTGCGGTTCCCTACATAAGGAGTTGTGTACTTTGGTATCGACAAACGTCACCTGTAACATGTGAACAATAAAGTCGATCATTGGGTATGCAATGAATTATGCGGAGAGATGTGAGTGATGTAGATTGGATCTATCCCTTCCATATTACAGAAGCGATATCTATGGGCCCCTTGATTAGTAGGACACAAAAAAGCATGGCCATGAGCAAATGAGTCAATATGAGAAATTGAGCCTATTTGATTGAGTATGTCTACTTAAAGATCAAAAAACTTGATAAGAGGAAGATACGGTCTATGCCTCATTGATCAATCTAGATATCAAGGATAGAGAGACCAAATCATACAAGATAATAGTCACAGACAGGTTAGGTCGGATCTCGACTTTCTCATCACTTGGGTAGCAATGATGCCTTGCTAAATGTCACTCATTGCTTATGTATCTAAATGTTGATTTGGATACATTGCCAATGTTACGAAAACCTATTGGGTCACACTCAAAGAACAAGTAGATTTAGAGATGGGTTCATATGATGAATTATTGGATTAAGTCTAATCCGAATTGGACTTATTGAGTTTTAGACTCAATTAGATCTAATTATTGGATTGAGTCCAACTCAAACTAGACTCAAGGAGTCGATACGAATTAATGAAATGGTGATTCATTATATTTGAAATTGCATGAGATCAATTGAGTAAGACTCGATTGAATTAAACTTGAGTTAGACTCGAGTGGATTAGACTTGAGTTAGACTCGAGTGGATTAGACTTGAGTTAGACTCAAGTGAATTCATTCACTAAGAGGATTAATGGAGATTAATTTATTGAATTTCGAAATTCAATGAATCATTCAATTTTCGAAATTGAATTCAAAATGAAGAGTTTCAAATGTGGTCCTTAATGGAGTGTAAATATTCATTAATGCTCATTAATTGAATTAATGCTCATTAAGTATTTTCATTGGATGAAAATACTTAAGCATTTTTTCTCTCATTTTGGTGTACTTCTTCATTCTCCTTCCTCTTCTCTTCTCCTCTAGTTCGAGACCTCCTATCAAGGTTGCTAGCACAACCTTAGGTGGCTGCCTTCTCTACTTTGCGAGTTTGTGAAACAAACAAACACTTGTTTGTGTGGATACCATAGAGGCGCGAACGTGTGATCATGCTGAGATCTAAGCTGTCTGGAGTTCGTGTGCACGCATCAAAGGTATACTATCATGATCTAAACTTAGTATAGATTGTAACATATCTTTCCCTTCGCATGGAACTTCTGGAGGAACTAGAAGTTTTCCGCTGCGCTTAAGCGTGTTTAGCGCCCTAATTCCTTACACTCTAAACCTAACAAACCTCTTGAAAGGTATGGTTTTTCAACCCTGTGGCTATGTCTAGTACTTTATCTTCTATTTCCATTCCCACTTGTTATAACTAGACTATGGAACATGTGTTGGCAACAAACAATGGAAGTAGAACTTCAAGAACTTAAGGAAAACCATACTTGGGATATTATTTCTTGTCCTCCAAATGTTAAGCTCGTAGTAAGTGGTTCTATACTGTGAAACTCAAGTCTGATGGGTCTTTACATCGATACAAAGATCAATTGGTTGCTCTTGGCAATAAACAAGAATATGGCTCGACAATGAAGAAGCATTTGCACTAGTTGCTAAGATGACCACAATGACCACGATGAGAACCATTCTTGCTATTGCATCCACTAAATCTTGGTTTGTACATCATATGGATGTAAAAAACGCCTTAATGGGGATCTTAAGGAAGAGGTAACGCATGAAACTGCCACCTGGTATGTCAATGACAACTTCTCATAAAGTTTGCAAGCTAAGATGCTCTTTGTATGGGTTGAAGCAAGTGCCTAGTTTAAGAAGTTTCGCAACACTCTTCTCACTTTCTCTTTCACACAAAGTCAATATGATTATCACTTTTCTTTCACAAGACAATCAGTAGAATGTGTTAGAACCCCGGATTAGTTTTGATGTGATCAACCAAGTTAAGTTAAGTCCTATGTATTTGATCCTTGTATCTAAGTGTGCAGAAGCTTAGGAACATAAGAAGTCGAGCGAAAGACGCAGCTAATGAAAATGATGGCACAGGAAGGAGTCGACGGACTCGGTGCATCCGAGGGACGAGGTATTGCGGAAGAGTACACCAGCGAAAGAGAAGGACGCACGCGGTGATCCGAGGGACGAGAAGCCGGGGAGGAAGGCCGCTCGAGGAGAAGACTGAAAGATGGGTTTGGGTAAGCCCAATTCCGGTTGAATTAAGTCACCCAAGTGTTAATAGTTAAAAGTGCGATCTGCACTATTGGAGGCGCCTCCAGGGTTGTTGGAGGCGCCCTCGCGCCTTTGAGTGAAGGCGCCTCCATTGTTGTTAGAGGCGCCCTCGTGCCTTTTTGGTGGGAGGCGCCCTGTACAAAGTAAACAATAGCTGTTAGGCTACTGTTATGCAAGGATAAAGTTTTATCCTTTTAGGAGGCACCCTTAACCTCCTTGGAGACGCCTCCGAGCAACGGATATATTTTTCCAGACGATATAAAAAGACCCCTGAAATTAGGAAATAGCCAACTTGAACAAGTCCTATAGTCTTTCCTAGCTTATTTTCTATGCTGTCAACTTTTGTAAGAGGTTTCTCCGCATGCAACGAACGAGAATTCCAGTGGAGCACTTTTAAAGCCTTGTATTAACAACCACCTAAATTGTAGCCAAGTAATTCTTCCGCTTCTTTTATTTTATTAATTGTTCAGTTAATTGATTACTGTTTATTTTAATTGTGCTACTAATCTAAGTTGAAAGATCGAGAAAGGGTTAATTTTATTTTATAGGCAATTCACCCCCTCTTGTCAGCCCCCGCTGCACCAACAAGTGGTATCAGAGTCAAACAAGCTTCAAAAAGAACTAACCACCACTAAAGCGAAAAGATGATGGTCGAATCCAACATCCACCCACTAGTATTTGAGGGGGAGTTTGTGTTTTGAAAGAAACGAATACAGGTATTTTTTAAAACCGATTTCGATTTATTATTAATAATTAAATTTGGTTTTGAAGCACCCAAGGGTAAAGATGGTAAAGAACTCAAGGAGCTTTATTGGACTGACAAGCAACGCAAGGAGTCAATAGCAAACGATAAGGCTGAATTCCACCTACTTAATGTGATACCTACTCAAAACCTCGAAAGAATCAGCGCATATGCATCTGCTAAAGAACTTTTGGAAAAGTTCTTGGAAATCCATCAAGAACCGATAAAGGCAGAATCCGACTCCTCGATGGACATCACCTCATCTTCCGAAGAGTCCAAGACTAAGGAGATTGCCGAAACGTCGCTCATTACCGAATACCGACCTGAAGATGATGAAAGTAACTCAGAGATGAGCATCGATGAAGGAGGAAGATCTTCAGAAGAAAGCAGACGAAAGGGAGCATAAGACCACGAGGTAAGTGAGGTACGTGTTTTACCTCCTGAAAAGTCATTTCAATTTATTAAGATGCTCTCTAAATATATAGTAAAATTAGAAAATGAAAATGCTAAGCTAAAACTAAACTTAGTGAATTCATGACCCTTAGATATGTATGATAATCTAAAAATAGAAAATGAAAACCTAAAAGTAAAAAATAGAGAAAATGGAAAATGGCCTTACATGTTCAAATACTTTTTAAAAATCAAGATTTAGAAATTATGGTAGAATCAACTGATACATTAAAAATCACCGGAGACTGATTAGAAAAATCTCTAGGAATTATGTACCATCGAAGTTTTTAGTGAATCCAATAGGAAGGAACCTATATAGGGTTCCAAAATCCTTTTTAGATTAAATTTCCAAAATTTTAATTTATTAGAATAGAAATTGTGTTTTCGAATAATTTTTCTATTTGAATTATTTTCTCAAAATTTTTATACGGATAAAACATTATACTTTTTGTTAAAATAAATATTCTCAAATTTATTAGAATAGAAATTGTGTTTTCGAATAAATTTTTTGTCTGATCAATAATGAATTTTTTGTAAATTAATTACTGAAAAGTTAATTTTTAATATTAAAAATTCACAAAAATTGAAATTTGAAAATTTTAGTTTTTCTCCCATTATACTTTCTATTTTACGGATCTAAATAATGTAACAGAATTTTTAGAAATAAAAATCTATTTTTAAAAATTTATCTTCGAAAAATATATTGTTGTACTAAAAGATTTATTTCGGTTAAAGTACATAATATTTTTTCATAAAAATTTTCTACTGATCTAACTTATTGTGTTTAAGTTTGACCAAAATTTTTAGGATTTTTTGAAATTGAAAAGTAATTTTAAAATTATTTTTGTCAAAATAGAAGATTAATTAGTAAAATTAGCATATTTCTGAAAATTAATTCTGAAAAATGTTAGTTTACCAAAAATTCTTTTCTTGGACCCCTAGAAAAATTTTCAAATTTTTCTAACTATTTTTCGTATTTTTTTCTAATTTTTTTTAATGTGATCAAAGGGGAAGAAATAAATATAAATTTTTGGGGAATTAAGGGAGAGGAAAGATAATTTTAGAAATTTTAATTTTATCCTTGTACTTATTTGTAATATTCTTAACTTAGTCAATTTATTGCATTGCAATTTTTTGTTATAATTGCAATTTAATTGACTTAGTTATTTTATTGCATTTGTGTTTTAACCCTAGCTTAACTTGGGTTGATGTACATTAAAAAGGAAGAAATTGTTAGAATCTCGGGTTAGTTTTGATGTGATCAATCTGGTTAAGTTAGGTGTATTTGATCCTTGTGTCTAAGTGTGCAGGAGCTTAGAAACACAAGAAATCGAGCGAAAGACGTAGCTAGTGAAAAGGATGACAGGGGAAGGAGTCGACGGGCTCGATGCATCCAAAGAACGAGGTGCTGCGGAAGAGTACACCGGCGGATAAGAAGAACGCGTGCGGCGGTCCGAGGGACAAGAAGCTGGGGAGGAAGGCTGCTCAAGGAGAAAGTCGGAAGATGGGTTCGGATAAGCCCAATTTTAATTGAATAAAGTCATCCAAGTGTTAACAATTAAAAATGCAATCTGCACTATTAGAGGCGCCTCCAAGGTTGTTGGAGGCGCCCCCGCGCCTTTGAGTGAAGGCACCTCCATTATTGTTGGAGGCGCCCTCGCGCCTTTTTGGTTGGAGGCGCCCTGGACAAAGTAAACAGTTGTCGTTAGGCTACCGTTGCACAAGGATAAAGTTTTATCCTTTTAAGAGGCGCCCTGGACCTCCTTGGAGGCTCCTTCAAGCAACGAATATGTGTTTCCAGGGTTATAAAAAGACCCCTAGAGCTAGGTAATAACCAACAACTTGAACAAGTCCTGTAGTCTTTGATATCTTATTTTCTGTGCTATCAATTTATGTAAGAGGCTTCTCCGCCTGCAACGAAGGAGAATTCTAGTGGAGCACTTTCAAAGCCTTGGATTAACAACCACCTAGATTGTAACCAAGTAATTCTTCCGCCTTTTTTATTTTATTAGTTGTTTAGTTAATTAGTACTGTTTATTTTAATTGTGCTACTAATCTAAATTGAAAGATCCAAAAAAGGTTATTTTTATTTTGTAGGCAATCCACCCCCTCTTGTTGATTCTATGGTCTTTCTCTTAGTCTATGTTAATAATATTATCATCACTCGTAATGAGAATGGGTTGATCACTAAGCTTCAAAATATATTGCATAGTACATTTAAAATGAAAGGTCTTGGACATCTCACATATTTTTTGGGACTGTAAATTCACTCTCGAGATCATGGTTTGCTCTTGAATCAACATAAATATATTCATAATCTCATTGAGCTAGCTGGTTTAAAGGATACTACTTGATACGCCAATACTATTGTTGATATGCCAATGCAGGTGAATGTGAAATACCAAAAAGATGAGGTGAGGTAAATAGACAACTTGTTGGTAGTCTTATCTACCTAACAATCAGAAGTCCCGTTATCTCATATATCATCCATACCATTAGCAAATTATGCAATCACCTGACATCTTCATCTTACTGTAGTTCGTCACATTATTCGATACTTAATTGGGTCATCTACTCATGGGTTGTTTTTTCCTACAAAATATGCTCTTAATTTGATTGCGTATAGTAATGCGAATTGGGGATGGTTGCCTGAATACTAGGAAATCTACAATAGGCTAGTACATTTTTCTTGGAATTGCCTTGAATTCTTAGAAATGTAAGAAGCAGGATTATGTTTCTAAATCTTCCACGGAGGATGAATATAGAGTCATGTCTGCTGTTGTGACATTGTTTGGTTATGTGGTCTTCTTTCCGAACTTAGATTTCCTCTACCTAATCCTACTCCACTTCATAGTGATAATACTAGTGTCATTCAAATAGCTACAAATTTAGTATATCATGAACACACAAAGAGAGGTGTCATTGACTTAGAAGCTATACATCTTCTTAGACAATTAATTGAAAAATATCGGGAGCAAAAACAAGATCTACACATGGTATTCATTGACTTAGAAAAAGCTTATGATAGAGTCCCAAGAGAAATTATATGGAGAATTTTAAAAAAGAGAGGTGTTAGCGTAACATATATTGAACTAATTAAATATATGTATGAGAATGTAACGACCAGAGTAAAGACTTTAGGCGGAGTAACTGAAGCATTTCCAATAAAGATAGGGTTACATCAAGGATAAGCTCCAAGTCCCTATCTTTTTTACACTAATTATGGACGAACTCACTGCGCACATTCAAGATACAGTACCGTGGTGCATGTTGTTTGCAGATGATATTATTTTGGTAGATGAAACACGTGAAAGAGTAAATGTTAAACTAGAATCTTGGAGGGAAACACTAAAAGGGAAAGATTTTAAGCTTAGTAGATTAAAGACAGAATATATGGAATTTAAGTTTAGCAATATTAGAAGTAATGAAACAATTGTTAAGATAGGAGATGACGAGTTGTCCGGAACCGAGAAATTTAAATATTTAGGAGCATTTTTGCAAAACGATGGAGAGATTGAGAGAGATGTCTTACATAGAATACAAGCAGGATGGGTGAAATAGAGGGGAGCGTCGAGTGTTTTATGTGACCGTAAAGTACCTCTTAAACTTAAAGGTAAGTTCTATAAAATCGCAGTTAGATCTGCTATGTTATATGGAGCTGAATGTTGGACTATGACTCGAGCACATGAGCAGAAGATGAGAGTTGCAGAGATGAGGATGTTAAGGTCGATGTGTGGACATACGAGGATGGACAAAATAAGAAATGAGAGCATTAGAGAGAAAGTCGGAGTTGCATCTATTGAGAAAACTCTGAGAGACACATTTAAGATGGTACGGACATGTACTTAGACGACCAATAAATGCTCCAGTTAGACGATGTGAAACTATGATAAACATGCATATCAAACGAGGAAGAGGAAGACCAAAAAAGACTTGGTTAGCAACAATCAAACAAAATAAAATTTATTTAAATATAGATGATAATATAATAGGAGATAGAGCTCAATGGTGTAAAAGGATTCATACAGCCAACCCCATCTAGTGGAAAAAAGCTTGGTTGTTGTTGTTGTTGTATGAACACACAAAGTACATAGAGGTAGACTATCATTACATTAGGGAGGGCTTTATTCGAGGTGTTATCACTCTTCCTCATCTTACTACTGATTTTCAAATAGCTGGGGGCGAGCGTATTCGCCCTTTTGCCACCATGATTTTCAAATAGCTGATGTCTTTACGAAAGCTTTGAAAAGGCAACGGCACAAGTTTCTCAGTAACAAATTGATGTTGATAGACTTATCCGCATCAATTTGAGGGGGATGTCAATATATTCTTCTTTCCTTATTTAGTTTTGTTATGGTTGTATATCCCTTGATTACCTCTCTAAGATTTTCATTATTATTGTATATATCCCTTATAATTATTGTTGTATTTCTTTCTATATTAAATCCTAGGATTAAGGGATTGATAAGTTATAATTATTATTGTATTTCTTCCAATATTAGACCCTTGGATTAAGGGATTTGATAATTCTCGATGCCGATATATATTGTAATCCTCTTATTGAAGTAAGACAGAAAACATTTTCAGAAATTCTCATTAATTTCTTTGTCATTTTATTCCTTTTCATTTTACTTGAATTCCCCCTTAAAACATTATGGATGAACCCTTTTCACCAAAAAAAAAAAAAAAGGGAAAACCAATGCATTGTTACAAAAGAATTCTGAAATCTATATTCTGCTTCCTCTGAAAATGCATTTGAGTACCTTGACTTAAAATAACTGCACGGCGTTTTCCAGCAGTTGCTTTCAACAATGTATTTAGATCATAGGAAGTGTATGGTCCATCAGTCAATCTCCCAGCCCTGGAAAGTGTATAATTACTGTCAACATAGAGTTAAAGCCATGTACTAAAACTAATTATGATAAGTTCAGAAAGATAAAAAATTTATATAAATTTGTAACATAACCACCACCTAATAATGGTGAATGGTACAACAGAACTTCGCACAAAATCTTCGCCCATCTTCTTGAATTTTAGAACACCAAAGAGATTCATAATGCTGGCAAAACATAATCACAATTAGAAGATAACAGCTAGGTAGTTTTTCTTTTGGTATTGTCAAGCAATGAAACATGTTCTCTTTTCATTGAATAACAGGAAGAAAAGTTAGCTAATAGTTTTCAACAATGTTTTCTTTTCTAGTTTGTCAATAAAATGAAGAGCATACCTCCATGGTAACACATTGTATTTTGTAACGCCAATTGATGACACAAGAACAAGCCTCTCAAGAGTAGGAGGAAGTGCCAAAACAAGGTTCCGGATTCCTTCCCAGTCTTCAAATGAAGCAACATTATATCAATTTTAAGAAAGGCATTGGGTATTTAAAGGTTTTAAGTAATTCCTATGCGAAAAGAAAAATTATATTAGCTAATTGCAGGAAACATGAGTCCAATCTGATTGGAATTAAATATTTACAACTAGAGAAAATCTAGGCTTGTGGCCATCTTATTTGAAATTTTCATGAATTGGGTTACCAAACCTCATCTTTATTGTTGCTGAACCATAAATACAAATTCAAATTCAGCACTGATTAAGTTTCCTTTTCAGAGATTGAGAAAGTGCCCTTTACGGTTATGGAGAAGAGGACAGACAGTGATCCTTTATCCAGCATTACCCTCATATAGTTGAATCTGGAACATGTACCATCCTTGTAATCTCTATTAGTTTAAATACCTTGCAGTTAGTTTTTTTTTTCCTCGTTATATTATGAGGAAAATATGTTCACTAGCTTTTTAATCACCCATGACAAGATATCTAACCTTGTCGCTTACTTTGCATCACAAATTTGAGTCCTATTTAGCAATTGATTGCCTTTAGGATTCTATAATAGGCTTAGATAAGTTAAAAACTGATCATGAAGCTAGTGACTGCAAGTAAAATTGCTGATGTAATATTGTGGTAAAAATCAAGATGGGTGCAGAAAAAAACTATTCTTACCTACTCGTTCAGGGGTGTTATCTCCATCCCAACGTTTTGAAGGAAAAGCTGTAGTTCCAGTACAGCAAATAATATGCGTCACTCCCTACGAGACAAGAATCCTAATATTTGAAAAATTCAATAAATAGGAGCAAAAATGAGTTTAGGACCAAAATCTTAGACAAAATAGAGACGAACATCAAAGATAGTTGGATCTAAGTCATTTTGATTTCTTGTGTCACCTTCACGTACCTGTTGCAACAATTTATTCAATAAGGAATAAATGGAAACAAAATGAAAAGTGGGGAAATTTAGAACATTGTGCTGACCTCTTAGAAGAAAAATTGATCACAGTACCTCAAGAGTGTTCTCATCTTGCAAACCAAACAAAGATATTGCTTTTGAAGGATCTCTAAGTAGCAAGCGTGTCTTAATATTTCTACTAAGCAAGGATGCAACAACTAACTGCCCTGCATGCAATTTATAGTGATCAGTGAGTTGAATCAGCACACGGAATTTCAAGTGAATTTGGTTAAATCTCATTAAGTATTAGAATTTAGTATCATTTATAGATTTCATTGGAGGAATAAGATCAGTTTCACTGACCTCAAACAGTTGGGACTCATGTTTGGTTATTTTGATTGGTGAGATGGTTAAATGCCAAATGTCAAACCATCCATGTGAAAAGATTCTAAAATAAGCTAGAAGTTGCACACAATAAAAGAGAAAATGTGGAGTAAAATCAGAGAAAAGGTTGTTATGCCTGCATGTTGAAGACGTTAAAGCGGGAAGAAAATAGAATTTTTTTTTTTTTCAATCATTCCTTCTTCTAAATCACTTGGTGAACTCTATACTTGGGAAGAATTCCATTGAAGATAGTGTGCTAAACTAACAAAGGCTGCAACATGTCATTCTTCCATTTTACTGAGATAGATGTAAAATATCAATCATCTCTCTGATTGTTGACGGCAATACCATTCCTAACCTAAGGGCATCCAGGAGACCTACCACACACTCATTTCCTTGCATCTCAAGGCATGAGCCTGTTCCTGACCAACATGAATTGTATCATTCCCTGGACAAGCCTTTTGAACTTTATTAGATTAAATCAACTCCTTCAGAGAAGTTCAACAAATCACGAGGTCCTGATGAGTTGACAAATAATCTTACAGCCTATTGTGTGATCTTCAATCATCCTGCATATACAATTATTTGGATGATCTCTACCACAAATGAGTCAACCTGCAAATATTCAACTATCCATTTGTGGTCCTTGTGCTCAAGAAATATGGTGCAACACATCCATGAGATTTTCATTTTAATAGTCTAACTTATTCATGTTGGTTCATGTTGTTGGAGAAGGCCTAATGCCCAATTGACAGCTACACAATATCATGGACCAACATGCATATGGATTCTCTAAAGATGATTTTTACATGAGCTTAATACAAGTACGTGGATTACCCTGCAACAATACAATTTCAGTTTACTAACCTGACCAATTTGTCTATCTCATAGACTCTTTGCATTATAAGAATGTAAATTATCTCATGTATTGTTGTTTCAGTATCATAATAAGTCACCTCTCTTTTGGCAGTGGTTATCACAGAATATATAATTTCTCTTGATCGATCTTGTTGATGTGCTCTCCTTTTTTACCAACTTTCTTTTGCAGACTTCTTGCAATGTACGAGGGCAATATATGTTGCATTGAAATCAATTTGTTCAAGGAATTTGATACATAACAAGGACCAATGGATCAATATTTCTCAAGGAATTTGGTACTTCGTAATATGACCACTAGTGGCTCATTATCAACTTGTCATCTTATTTCCTTGTTTCTTTGATTGGTTATGCAACTTCTTTCCACCCCTCCCCCTTATCATGATTGCACTGACCATTCAACTACATTCTGTGAGATATTGTATCTTTTTGGATATCTAGTTTTAGATGGAGAATAAAACTTAGACACTAAAATGTCATTCATTCATGCAAATGTTACTGGCTAAATTTCATCGGACAGATTGTCAAAAGGTAATTTAGTTCTAGCTTCTACTGATTATAAACTAGAAAACTTTTATGTCGTATTTATAAAAGAATGATTTGGTCACATATGGCTATCTCATCTGAAGAGCTTTAGATATGGATTAATTTGTTAGAAATAGAAAGACAAATAGAAAAGACGAGAGAAAGTAGATGAAGAATAATTCTCCTTAATATGGAGGTTGAGCCTGCTATTACATACAAGATGAATATGTCAATCCTACAGAATTTGCCAATTATAATCATAAGTATGGCATGGAATACTATATCCATAAAAAGCCTAATAGACCATATTTATGCATATAGCATAAAATATTATGTGTATGGCAAGCTAATAGACCATATTCTATTTTTGTTAGATTGATTTCCAATTTTAATTGATCCTCGTTATACCCTTCCAACTCAGTGGAAGGTAGGAAATCAATCTCTACATGTTTGATGTATGGAAGATAGAATTGGCAACATGATAAGTCGCCCCAATATTGTTGCAACAAACTTTAAGTGTAGTAATTGTAGACAAGCGCAACTCAGAGAGCAGAGACTAGAGTCAAATAACTTTAAATGTAGCATTAGCAATAGCATTAAATTTTGCATCGATGTTGGAGCGAGATACCACAAGTTCCTTTTTGAAGTGACATGAGATTGAATTTTTATCAAGAAATATAGCCAATTCACCAATGGGTATTCCATCTTCAAAAAAACTACCTAAATATGCATCATTATTGACATTTAGCTCTCATATCAAATGGCAATATAAAAGAATACCATATAGAATAGTAATAAAGTAATTTTTTTTTACATCTTCATAATATTGGTCAGTAGCTCCATATATAAATTGGATACAAAAAAACTTAAAAAAATATACAATAGCTAAGAAAAATGCTAAGACAACTGTGAATAAAGCAAAGAATAAAACTTTTGGACGATTATATCAAAAATTAGATACAAAAGAAGGGGAAAAAGACATTTATAGAATAGCTAAAAGTAGAAAAAGAAAGACAAAAGATATTATCCAATTAAAATGTTTAAAGATGAATATAATAGGGTACTAGTAAACGATGGAGGAATAAAAGAGCGGCAGAAGAGGCATTTTCATCAATTTTTAATGAAGGTTTAGATGACAAACTTAACTTAGATAATTTAAGTAAGTCAAATGAGTATAGAAATTTAAATTTTTATTATAAAATTCAAACTTCAGAAATAGAACAAGCTTTAAATGGGATGCACAATGAAAAAGTCGTTGGACCAGATGATATTCCGATAGAGGAATGGAAGTGTTTAGAGAAACAAGGTATTGAATGGCTTACAAAATTATTTAACATAATATTGAAAAAAAAAATGTCTGATCAATGAAGGGTAAGTATTCTAGTTCTCTTACATAAGAACAAGGGAGACGTATAAAATTGTACAAACTATAGAAGTATTAAACTAATGAGTCATATCATGAAATTTTGGGAAAAAATAATAGAAAAAAGATTAAGGAGACCACGGCGACCGAAAATCAATTTAGGTTCATGTCGGGAACGTTAATAATAGAAGTTATACATCTTTTTAAGCAATTAATTAAAAAATATCGGGAGCAAAAACAAGATCTATATATAGCATTCATTAACTTAAAAAAAGCTTATGATAGAGTCTCACGAGAAATTATATAGAGAATTCTAGAAAAGAAAGGTGTTAGCATAACATATATTGAACTAATTAACGATATATACGAGAATGTAACGACTAGAGTAAAGGTGGAGTAACTAAAGCATTTCCAATATAGATAGGGTTACATCAAGGAGCAGCTCTAAGTCCCTATCTTTTTACACTAATTATAAACGAACTCACTACACATTCAAGACACAGTACCGTGGTGTATGTTGTTTGCAGATGATATTGTTTTGACAAATGAAACATGTAAAAGAGTAAATACTAAACTAGAATCTTGACGAAAAACCCTAGAAGAGAACGGTTTTAGGCTTAGTATAATAAAACCAGAATATATGAAATTTAACTTTAGTAATGTTAGACGTAATAAAATAATTATTAAGATAGGAGATAACGAGTTGCTCGGAACCGAGAGGCTTAAATATTTATGATCATTTTTGCAAAACGATGGAGGAATTGAGAAAGATATCTTACATAGAATACAAGCAGGATGATTGAAATGAAGGAGAGTGTCGGGTGTTTTATGTGACTGTAAAATACCTCTAAAACTTAAAAGAAAGTTCTACAAAACCGTAGTTAGACCTGCAATGTTGTATAGAGTTGAATGTTGGGCTATGACTCGAGCACGAGTAAATGATGCAAGTTGTAGAGATGAAAATGTTAAGGTGGATGTGTGGACATACTAGAATGGATAGAATAAGAAATGAGAGCATTAAAGAGAAAGTCGGAGTTGCATCTATTGAGGAAAAACTCCGAGAGACACGTTTAAGATGGTACGGGCATGTATTTAAACGACCAATTAATGCTTCAGTTAGGCGATATGAAACTATGACAAACACGCATATCAAACAAGGAAGACCAAAACAGACTTAGTTAACAATAATAAAATAAGATAAAATTTATTAAGTATAGATGATGATATAGTTGAAGATAGAGTTCAATGGCATAAAAGGATCCATATAGCCGACCCCACTTAGTGGAATAAGGCTTGATTGTTGTTGTAGCCGCATACATAAATTGGCAAGCGTGATGTTTATAAAGACAATATCAAGTCGTGTAATGGTGATATACAACAATGCTCCGAGCATTATATGGTTGTAGAATATGTCATGGAGCTACTAATTGTGATTGGTGTAAAGATAGAACATGACCCATCTATTTTAATTTGTTAAAGTAAACTCAAACTCAAAGATGTATTTGCTCTAAGAGAGAATACACCCTTTTAAATGAGGAATAAGTTCAATGTTAAGGAAAAAGTGAGTATTGCTTATATCTCAAATGGGCAATTCTCAATCAAGATAGTGGAGATCATTTATATTCTTTATATCATTGTTCTCAATTATTAGAATATCATCCACATAAATGAGAATGTAGTTGATGGCACATCTATATAGAAGAGGAATCAATCTCAGAAGCAAAAAAATCCTTAAGTGTGTAGCCAAGTGGTAACAAGATGAAACTATACTTGAGGGGTTTAAATAATATATGGATTTCTAAGCTAGCTAATATATGATAGAAATTTAGATGAGTGAACCCAGGTAATTGTTCCAACAAAGCAATTTCTTTAAGAAAATTTAATTGTCATATCAACTAGTTGGAGCTGATAGCTATAGATAATAATAGTTTAACAATTGTAATTTTAATAACATGACAAATATTCTCATTAAAGTCAATATCTAATTGTTAGCAAAGTCCTTTTACTATAAGTTGAGCTTTTAGTGCTCAAGAAATCTATCAGCTTGATACTTAAGGTAGAAGACCTATTTTAAACTGACAATGTCTTTGGAGACAATTTTAAGGAATTAGATTTCGGGTGTCTTTCAAAGGAGAGCATCAAACCTTGGGGCCATTGTTGCACGCCAATTTAAAACTCAAACTTATTGTGTAAAGAGAATCATTTTGATGGAAAATGTTAACCTATCAAAGTTCTTAAAAGAGGACATTGTTTAACACCTTGAGGGAAATGCTCATATATGTCCCTAAGGGGTAGTAGAGTGCATCGAGGGGCATGGGCATCATCATTATCTTATGTGGGAGACAAAGGGGCAAGTAGACAAAGTGATGAAGAAGATTGTGAAGCCTCAATAGTCGATGAGCCAAGAGGAGTGGTCTTGTTAGTTTCATAGAGTGATGAGATTGATATGGACCATCAAGAACTTTAGGGTAAATGGATCATAACTAGAATATCATCTCCTTCTGTAGCAGTATGTATTGCTAGGGAAGCAACCCTTTGTAAATCTAGTGGAATATCGGGTTATATCATGAAGGTGCCACCACTCTCCGGAGAGGAAGTTGATGGAGTTGTTGTTGTAAAGTGAAGAGGAACTTATCAAAAGCAACATGCCAAAAAATATATATTTGCCCGCACTTATATATATAGATAACCATATTCATGATGCAAATTTTTATAGCAAAGGAAAATTCAATATTATGAACAATGTTCAAGTTTGTATTTGGAATGGTTTCAATGGACATTTTATCATGTGGCAAAGTAGGTATGATTGTTGAGATAGATTGTAATAGTGATAGCATCATCCCAATATTTAAGAGCAGCAACTATATGATAAAGAAGGTTACAATGTGAAGTAATGGTAGAAACTATGTTTTCCAAAGAAAATAGTTGCCATTATAGAGTTTGATGGGCAAATCAATATGCATTCATTGGCAAGGAAGATATTTGCATCATCATGGATGTTGATGCGGTCGCGATAAGAGTTGAAGAAGAAATTTCACATATTTTTCTTTCATTTCTCTCCTTTTTTTTTACATTCAAGAAAGAGCAAATCTAGAGAAGCATCAACACAGTTGTAGATGGCAACCAAGGGTCACTCTAGGATGTTGGTGAGGAGCAATGTGCTAAGGAGAGCAGCTAGGTATACAAAAGAAGATACCTTCAAGGATTGTTATCATAGTGACAAATCTAAGACTAGGAGATTAATTGTATCTAAGCACACGGAGAGGTCGTTGATTGAGAAGACAAAGGCGATCTTCATGTTATAGTGATTAGGATCAAGGCTCCAATGCCATATTAGGAATTGAAAAACCAATAGAGAAGAAGATAAAAATTGATGAAGAATAACTTTGCTTCATATTTTCTTCCAAAAACTGAGTATGCTATTATATACAAGATGAATACATCATAAATGAAATTTGATAATTATAACAATCGAAAGTATGACATGGAATATTACATCCATGAGAAGCCTAATAGACCATATAACATTACATCTATAAAAATTATTTATAATTCATTGTCAAATATAATTAATTGAAATTAACTTGAATTCTATTTTGCTCGATTGATTCAAATTCTATTGACACATTTTACATAATAGACCGCAAAATAAATCTTCATGCTATCTTCCAACATATTAAAGAGATTGCCAAAAATAAAAATTGGTTGGTAGAGAGGCAACATATTATTTCTTTGCAAAATAAGTAAAATTTCTTTCAACTTAAAACTAAAACTAAAACAACAGGAGTTGATAACTACATTGATTTATTGAGCATATGGAAAACAAATGGAGAATAATTTAAAATAGAAAGGTTGATAAATAAAACTTATGAAACTTTATGTAATCCATCAGATAATGTAGAAATATTAGGAGAATGAAAGGGGCTTACCAACTCCACCAGAGGCACCGATGACGAGCACCAGCTTGGAAGAAGAATAAGAAGGAGACTGTTTTGGGGCCAAGACTGAGGTTTGGTTGTGTTGCTCCTCCACCGCCCCAACCACCTGCCTCCTTCGGCGGGCGACGCCCATGGAAGCGGGTAGCAAAGTGCATCCACAAGCGGCGAGATTGGACGGGAAAGGTAGGATTGGAGGCTGCGTTGTTAGCTTGTGGGCTTTCTCAAATACAGAGGACGAGCACGAAGGGAGGCGAGCGGAGAGGCTGAGAGCCATGGCGGCGGCGTGGGAGGGCGTGATTGTGACTGACCGCTTACTAGAGCCCAACCGTTTTTAATTTATTTCCACTTCTTTTTTAAAATTTATTTTTTTCTAGAAATTGCTCTTAACCGTTTGGGATAATAAACCAATGGCACTGGCAATCGCCAATTTCCTTCCTTATAGAAAGTTGATTTCAAAGTGTTGGCTAATCAAATCTAAAATTGTATGCTAAAAATAACTTTAAAACTTCTAAACTTCTTTTTTCTTTTTACAATTTAACCATATTATTATTTAACAGTGAAAAAAACCAAAAAACTAAAGAAGTCCTATGATTTGAAATAACAAAAAAAGAATATGATAAAATATAAAATGTTATGTTAAATTATATGTTAGAATAATTAATTAATTAATCAATCTAGTAGTAAAAGAGTGTTAGTATTGATGGATATTATAACATCAATCATCTCATTAGAAAGTATAGGGTTCACATGTTACATACATATTATATTAAAATATTCATTCTCTCATCTTCATTTTAACATTAACACTTATAATAATTCACATGTCACATACGCATTATATTAACATATTCATTATCTCACATTCATTTTAACATTATGATCCTATCTGAAAATCCTGAAGAATATTAGCTGGGGATGTGGCCTCTGGTTGACTGCGTGCAGATCTCGCTCCACTCTACAATACAAGAAACGCCAATGTAGGCCAGGAAGGGGTCCCCAGTGTTGGCCCTCCGATGCTCAAGTCAGTCGTCGGAAAATGGAAGAAAGCGAAGCAACAGTAAATACAAGTGTGAATAGTGAATAGCGCGTACCTCCGTCGATGCATGGACCCCTTTTTATATAGCACCCCAGTCAGTGATGTGCATGTACCTCAAGGTGCGGGAATGTTTCCCCAATCGTCGTATGAAAGGACCTGTCAAGAAAGTGTATCTGACACTATACCTTAACAGGGCATGTAAATCCCTGATGAGACAGTAGGAGCTTCCGTCGTAGATCCGCATATTGACCATGCCTCGTTGTCAGCGGTATTATCTCCTAAAGGGATATTAAGAGATATGAAAGGGGTCTCATTGTTTGGTTGAGCGGGGCAGCCACTCGATCGGGCATCCCCGCCCTGTCGACCTTAGCCGATCTTCTCCATAATCCCTTGGCTCAATTAATTGTTTCCACCTGACCGGACCAGTGCTCTGGTCGCCTTAGCGATCCTCCGCTTCATTATGAGCCTCTGACGTTCTTGCTATAGTGCTCTTGGCTATACGGACGTTCTGCTCGGACACGCCACTTGTCGATCGGACACTTCATGCCCGATCGACAACTACAATAGACCTCCACTCGGCCCACCTTTGGTGAGCCCGTTGTTTCTTTGGCGTTGACCGCCTTGACTTTGACCTTCACGTTGGCTGCTATCTCCTCACTTGGTGGGCCTCCCTTTATCACCGCATCACAATCCTTCCCCTCAAATCTAGTCGAAGGAGGTTGTAAGTCCGACCAACTGGATAGGTAGTGTCTTTGGTGACCTCTGTTGGAACCCCAAGGTTATTTTGGTGTGATCAACAAGTTAAGTTAGGTCCTGTGTGTTTCTAACCTTGTGTCTAAGTGTGCAGGAGCTTAGGAGCACAGGTAGTCGAGTGGAAGACGCAGCTAGCATGAAGGACGGTAGTCCGAGGGACGAGGTGCTACGGAAGAGTACACCGGCGGACGAGAAGGAAGCGTGCGGTGGTTCCGAGGGATAAAAGCCAGAGCGGAAGATTGCTCAGGGAGCAAGAGACGCAGCTAGCGAGAAGGATGGCACGCGGTGCGTCCGATAGACGAAGACTGCGGATGAGTACGCCGACGGACGAGAAGGAAACACGCAGCGATTCCGAGGGACGAGAAGCCGGAGGGAAGCCCGCTCGAGAAGATCGGAACTTGGGTTCGGGTGAGCCCTATTCCGGATAGCAGAGATCACCCAATCAAGCGGATCCGGAGCAGAGGACCCGGACGAAAGTCAACCAGAGTTGACTCAGCATCCGGGGCGCCCGGACAAGCCCGGGGCGCCTAGAACCCTTCCGGGCGCCCGGGAGTCAGTTTTTGACCGGATCGAGCTTTGACTCGATCTGAACGTTGGGGGATAAAATTTATCCCCCCCAGGGCGCCCGGAACCCTTCCAGGTGCCGCGACCAAGGCTATAAATATAGCCTTGGTCTAGAAGCTTTGAATCAACTCAGAAATTTACATTCCAAACACTTATGCGCTTCTATTCTAATTTAGCTTCTGTCTTTTGTGCTTTCACTGCTATAAGAGGCTTCTCTGCCTGAAAGAGATATTTTAGTGCACGTTCATTCCTTGGATTAACAACCTCCTTGGTTGTAACCAAGTCAAGTTGTGAGCCTCTTCTTTCTACTTTTTATTTACTGCTAATTTAATTATTTTACAAGTGTTAGTTTGAAAAGTCGGGAAGGGTCTTTGTTTTTTTTACAGGCTATCTAACCCCCCCCCTTCTAGCCAGCCGCAACGGTCCTACAAGTGGTATCAGAGCCGAGGTGCTTCATGAGGATTAACCGCCGAACGAAGCAACGAGATGGTCGGACCAAGCATCCACCCGCCGAAATACGAAGGGGATTTCGCCTCCTGGAAGAATATGATGCAGGTATTTTTTTTTTACTACAGACTTTGAATTAACCTTATTAACAATGGAATCTAGCTATGTAGCTCCAGAAGGTAAGGAAAAATGTCAATGGACAAAAAAGGAGATGGCTGAATTCGTGGTGAACGGCAAAACAGAATATCATCTGCTAAGCGTCCTTCCACCTCAAGAAGTCAACAGGATCGAGCGCTACGACTCGGCAAAGGAACTTTGGGAGAAGTTCCTCGAGCTACACGAAGGTACGTCCGAAGCCAAGCTCGCTAGACGAGATCTGCTTCGCAATCAGCTCACTAACCTGCGACTTGGGGAAGACGAGACAGTCGCACATCTGCACTCCAGAATAAAAGAAATAATCACCGAATTCACGAATCTCGGAGAAAGGGTAAGTAACCGAGATTCGCTCAGGTACGCGTTAAATTCGTTTCCAAGAAATTCGAAATGGGCATCACTAGTAGATGCCTTTTACATTTCAAAAGATTTAGAAAAAATTTCATTAGAAGAATTTTTCTCGACTTTTGAAGTGCATGAATCAAGATGTGCAGGTACGAAGGAGCCCAAGAACAACGTCGCCCTCAAAGCCTCGAGAGACAAACCCGAGTCGGAATCTTCTCTCGACGACGAGGAAATGGTAATGATGGTAAGAAGATTTAATAAACTTTGTAAATGCAGATCTACTAACCATCCGCAGGGGAAGAAGAAAAGGACAATCCGCTGCTACCACTACGACAAATAAGGGCACGTCAAGGACAATTGCCCCAAGCTGAAGAACAAGGATAAGCAGAAGGGTAAGAAGTCTATCCAAAAGCGAAAGGCCCTAAAGGCGACGTGGGACGATACGTCGTCCGAATCGGAAGTCGAGGCATTCTCCGACTCACACTGATGGCGAGTCATCAAGACGACGACTGCGAGTCAAGCTCTTCCGAGATGAGCATCGAGAGCATCGATGAAGGGGGAGCTTCATCAGAAGAAAGCAGCAGTTCAGGGGGAGACACGGACAACGAACTCGACAAGGTAAGTCAGGTACGTTCTCTTCCTCCCGATAAACTTTTTAAATTTGTTAAGTTATTAACTAAAGACTGCTGTAAATTAGAAAAAGAAATAAAAAATTTAAAAGTAATTATAGCTAAGTCTTGTCCCTTAGAAGAATTAGATAAATTAAAACTAGCAAATGAAAAATTGAAACTTGAAAATGATGATTTGAAATTTCAAGTAGATAACTTGAAAAACTATGCATGTTCATCTAAAACCAATTTTAGAAGATTTAATAATTTAAATTGATACTTTAAATATCACCCGGGACAAATTAAGAACATTTCAAGAAAATATGTCCCTAAAAGTTTTTTGGTTAATCCAGTAGACTGGAACCTATATTGGGTTCCGAAGTCATGCTTAAATTAATTTTAAAATTAAAATTAGCGCTTTAAGTGAGAAAATTAAACAATAAATTTCTCTATGAGGCTTTGTCTAAGGAAGTGGTTGTTGCTCTAATAACCAAGAAGGTCTAGTGCCTCGCCACGACCTGGAAGCTAAAATATTGAAATAAATGTTTAATTAACTTTCTGTCAAAGCATTAAAATTAGAATTACTTAATGCTTTCAAAGTTTTTCAAACATTTTTTTCAAAATATTTTTATGCTTAGAAAAATACTTTTACCTGAAATTCTTACTCATAAAACCTTAAGTTAGGTTTTTTTAAAAATAATTTTTGCAAAGACTTAAATCTTTTTTCTCAAAAATAATTTTTTTTGTTAACTTAGAAAAAAATTTCAAAAATCATTTTTTCCTGAAACTAGAAATCTCAGCTTAAAGTACTTAGAAAAATTTTCTAATTTTTTTTTTAAAAAAAACTTAGAACTTTTTTAGAAATATTTTTTCTAAGTCTTCAACCCTTAGATTTTTTTTCTTGAACCCCAACTTTTTTGTAATCAAAGGGGGAGAAGGATTAGTATAAGTCTAGGGGGGTAGACCAAAATATTAACTTATTTTATTTTTTGCACTTAAATTACAAATTAAGTTAATTTACTTAATTTTATTTAATGTCTATTTTAACTCTAGCTTAACTTGGGTTGATCACACCAAAAAGGGGGAGATTGTTGGAACCCCAAGGTTATTTTGGTGTGATCAATAAGTTAAGTTAGGTCCTGTGTGTTTCTAACCTTGTGTCTAAGTGTGCAGGAGCTTAGGAGCACAGGTAGTCGAGTGAAAGACACAGTTAGCGTGAAGGACGACAGTCCGAGGGACGAGGTGCTGCGGAAAAGTACACCGGCGGACGAGAAGGAAGCGTGCGGTGGTTCCGAGGGACGAAAACCGGAGCGGAAGATTGCTTGGGGAGCAAGAGACGCAGTTAGCGAGAAGGACGGCACGCGGTGCGTCCGAGGGACGAAGACTGCGGATGAGTACACCGGCGGACGAGAAGGAAACACACAGCGATTCTAAGGGACAAGAAGCCGGAGGGAAGCCCGCTCGAGAAGATCGAAATTTGGGTTCGAGTGAGCCCTATTCCGGATAGCAGAGATCACCCAATCAAGCGGATCCGGAGCAGAGGACCCGGACGAAAGTCAACTAGAGTTGACTCAACATCCGGGGCGCCCGGAACTGTCCGGGGCGCCCGAACCAGCCCTGGGCGCCCGGAACCCTTCCAGGCGCCCGGGAGTCAATTTTTGATCGGATCGAGTTTTGACTCGATTTGAATGTTGGTGGATAAAATTTATCCCCCCCAGGGCGCCCGGAATCCTTCCAGGCGCCCCGACCAAGGCTATAAATATAGCCTTGGTCCAGAAGCTTTGAATCAACTCAAAAATTTATATTCCAAACACTTGTGCGCTTCTGTTCTAGTTTAGCTTCTGTCTTTTGTGCTTTCACTGCTGTAAGAGGCTTCTCCGCCTGAAGGAGATATTTTAGTGCACGTTCATTCCTTGGATTAACAACCTCCTTGGTTGTAACCAAGTCAAGTTGTGAGCCTATTCTTTCTGCTTTTTATTTACTGCTAATTTAATTATTTTACAAGTGTTAGTTCGAAAAGTCAGGAAGGGTCTTTGTTTTTTTACAGGCTATCCAACCCCCCTTCTAGCCGGCCGCAATGGTCCTACAACCTCCTGATCGGGCATTCCCTCTTCTTGAGCCTCCGATCGGCTTATATAATCTTCATAGTCGACATTCTGTTTTATCTTACCGACCTGAGTGTGGAGCTGCCGCTCGACTATCACTCCACAAGCTTGGGTTTTGAGTCGTCGCTTGGCTATCATATAGTCAAAGAACTGTGCCGATCGGGGTGGTTGGCAGCGACACATAGTGATTTTTTTACATCCCGTCACTTTCTTGGTTGAGCGCCTTATAATAGTTGTTGACGCCATCTCAATTTCTAGAAGACTGCAAATCCATGGTCATTATGGATGAGCGTGTCACCCATGACTTTTAATTAAGTCCCATTAATGCTTCCCGTCGTCAGCTGCCACGTGTCCCCATCTCTACTGCCGCACGCTTGATGTGGCAGGTAGATATCCACGATTGATGTGACAAATGCCTTTTAGAATTCACGGTCGGATTTTGACCTTGTTTTCTACGACCCTCGATCAGACGGCTCAGAGTCATCGCTCGCTGGGCTTTATAAGCCCTTATTTACTCGTCGTCATCCTCATACTTCCTTGCATCTTCGTTCCTGAGTACGTTCTTTGAAGCTTCTTCTTCTCATCTTCGCTGGCGACCTTTCTCAATAAGCCTTCCCTCTCTTTCTTTCATTAAGTCTTCGATTTGCTTCTTTCTCGCTTTTCTATGGTTGTCTCCCCTCAATCTCCTCTGTCTGTCCCCGGGCTTTGGTATACTTCTACCGAGTCGAAGGTCAACAGGGATGAGATCGTTCAAATGAAACTTATGTATCATTTTCCCTCTGACTATCAAATCGTCATCTCCTCTGCCTACGACCGACCCCATCAACCCACCATCGGCTTCCTTCCCTTCTTCAAGAACCAATTCTATGCCGGTCTTTGATTTCCTGTTCACCCTTTCTTCTCAATCGTATGTAAATACTTTCATATCTCCCTGCAACAATTAGTATCAAACTCCTTTAGGCTACTGTGCGGGGTAGTCATGTTGTTCCGTCTGCACGACATCCCCTTAGTGCCTTAGGTATTTCATTACTTCTATTATCTCAAGTTATCTAAGCCAGAGACCTTTCTATTCTAAGCCCGAGTGGGCTCTGTCTCTTTTAAAAAATATCATCCTCCAATAAACACTAGAGGGAGCACTATTTTATCGTTCATTTTCCTGATCGGCCTGATTTCCCGACCAGCTAGCAAATGGAAGTGATGAAGCCTCCGTAGCTCAACAAATATCGAAACCGGTCGGACTACCTTCAAGCAGCTTCCAACTTGGCAAGTCAAAAGTGTTGGATCGTAAAGTTTGCTAGGGGGTGAATAGCGATCGTTGAAACTTAATCAAGTAAGCAGTAGAAATAGAAAAATTAGAACAATGCTAACACACCAAGTTTTTACTTGGTTTGGAGCCTTCGTCGACTCCTACTTCAAGGCTCACACTCGTCAAGTACTTTCGTTGGGAAATCCACTAATAGTTAATGAAAAGAGTTACAAGATTAGTACAAGAACTATAAAACTAAATTACTGGCAATAAGGAAATTAAAACTGAGTCGCAGGTTGTCAAAGGTGCTTCGTAGTGTCGCAGGAGCGTCTTTGGAGCAGTGTGCAATAGAGCAATCGTGGTAGAAAGTTGTATTTCATGCTCTGGCAGAAGGCTTCTTATATAAGTAGCTCCAAGCGCCCGGATCCCTTCCTGACACCTAGACTGTGATGTTGGCCCAGCCAATTAGCTAGCTCCATTTTTGCGATGAGATGTACTTTTGCATTTCGGGCGCCCAGACTAGTTCTGGGTGCCCGGATCCCTTCCGGGTGCCAGGACCACTTCTTCCAACAAAGCTTTTTCCTACAAGAAAAGAATTAGATTCATCTGAGGCAATACACATTATACTACCCTACAAAATAAAAGTTAGCACAATTATAAAAACAGAGTAGTAATTAGATTCTGTCTCCTCGAGACCAGAATCTAGTCAAGATCTCAATTTAGATTTTTGAAATGGATCTAAGTTAGATCGACGCCTACTGTTCCCTCAAACGGGGAATGCGTCCTCACCAAGTCACTCCCCTCCAGTGACTTACCTTAACTTACTATTTTGCCAGACATCCGGTCAGCCCGTCGACCTATCTAGACTTCGTGCTAGCTATACGATCGACCCGTTGACCTAGCTGGACTTCGTGCCAGATATCCGGTCAACCTGTTGACCTATCTAGACTTCGTACCAACTATTCGGTCAGCTCGTCGACCTAGCTGGATTTCTTGCAGATATTCAGTTAGCCCATTAACCTATCTGGACTTCTCCTACACACTTGGTTACATTGTTAGATCATAACAAACCTAACTTAACTTATTTTATCATTCATCAAAACCTAAGTTAGATCGTTAATGCAACCTGCACTAACAATCTCCTCCTTTTTGATGTAATGACAACCTGGGTTAAGTTAAGAAAAAAAATAATATGAAAAAATGATATAGTTTTTAAGTTAGTCTTGTTTTAATGTTATATCTTTGGTATTTTGCTAACTTAAACCACTTAGCCCTCCCCCTTTGGCATTCATCAAAAAATTAGAAATAGACAAGTCATGAAAATTTTGCTAAGTAAAGTAAGTAAAAAAAATTGACAATAGAAAAATTTTCAAGATTACTTGGGGAGTTTAACTTAGAAAATAAGTCAATTAACTTTAAGAAAATCTTTAAAGACATCCTAGAACGTGATCTTCAAGAGCAAAAAACTTTATGTTAGGATTTCCAATAATGTGATTTTGAAATTGTTTTCAAAATCTACTTAGTTTTCAAACTATAAGATTTTCAAAAGATACAAGAATTTGATAAGTCTAAATTTTTGCAAAAGTAACTTAAAAGATTTGAAATTATTTTCAAAAACTACTAATTTTTCATAAGGGTTGCAAAAGAAAAGTTTTTGCAAAAAGAACTTTAAGATTAGGAAATTCAAAATTAATTTTCAAGAAAATTTATTTTAAAAATAGCTAGGTTTTTAAGATAACTTTTGAAAACTTTGAAAAACTTTTTCAAGAAATGGAATTTTGAAGAAGATATAAGAGATAAATAAAATGGTAAAACTTAGGTAAGATTGTGAAACTCTTTGAAAATTGGGCCAAGTTGTTTTCAAAAATATCTTTTAATTCAAAATTTTAAAACTTGGATAGTTGTCAAGTTGTTTTCAAAAATATCTTTTAAAGTAATATTTTAAAGCTTAAATAGTTGTCATACTGATTTTTGAAAGTTATCTTTTTAAAACACTTTTGAAATTTGTAAGGCCAAAAGTTTGAAAACTCTTTAAAAATATTTAAAGTTATGAATCCTCTCCCTAAACCTGACATTATTTCAAAATAAACAACTAAAAAGTATCCTTAACTGTCTAACCATTAGTTATTAACTAACTATCAGAAGATAGTTTTCACTTGATTAGTCAGGTTAAGTTAATTTATCCAATTAGTGTTTGACTAAGCTGAAAACTTAACCTGATTACTATAAGTTTGTTATTTAACGTCCAGACTTGTATTGATGCACTGATATCAACATCTTAAGTCCAGGCAATCTACCTATGCATCTCACCCCTTTCTAAGTTTAGCAATACACAAGCAAGGTAGTCCTAGTATGTTGGTGAGATGCTCAAGTCCTAGATCTATAGAAGTATGATTTCTAAGGGTTTGATCTAGGCTAAGGCTAAAAGTAATTTTGAAAATCCTAAAAATAAGGAAAGTTTTGAGAAAAATAAATAACGAATTTTACCCTAGAATTTTAAAAAATTTGAAAGTAATTTTGAAATTAAGAGTCCTAGTCTATTAAGCGCATTCCTAATTATCAACGTAAGTTACTAAATTCACTTTCAGGGAGGGGTTTAGTAAATATGTCAGCTAGGTTTGACTTGGACTCAATGTATTTGAGTTCAATGTCACCTTTAGTGACATGATTCTTGATAAAGTGATGTTTAATTTTAATGTGTTTAGTTCTTGAATGATGCACATGATTTTTGGTTAAATTAATTAAACTGACATTATCAATTAGTACTTTTATATTTGTAAAGTTTAAATTGAAGTCTTTTAAGGTGTGCATCATCCATGATAATTGGGCAACACATTCTCCTATAGTTATATACTCTGCCTCAGTAGTAGATAAAACAATACAGTGTTGCTTCCTACTAAACCAGCAGACAAGTGATGGACCAAGTAGCTGACAACCACCACTTGTACTTTTACGGTCCAGTTTACAACCAACATAGTCTGAGTCGGAGTAGCCTATGAGTTTAAAATTGGGTGTTCTATGATACCAAATTCCTACATTTGATGTTCCTTTGAGATATCTAAAGATTTTTTTGATGTTAGTCAAATGTGATTCTTTGGCACAGGTTTGGTATCTAGCACATATACTAACTGCAAATAAAATATTAGATCGACTTGTAGTTAAGTATAGAAGGCTACCTATGACACTCCTATAGTATTTTAGATCAACTGATTTTCCATTTTGGTCATCATCTAAGGTTGTGTTAGTTGCCATAGGTGTCTTTATTTCTTTAGTATTTTCCATTCCAAATTTTTTAAGTAATTCTTTAATTTATTTTTGTTGATAAATGTAATTGCCTTCATTTGTTTGTTTAATTTGTAACCCTAAAAAATAAGTTAGTTTTTCTACTAGGTTCATTTCAAATTCTTGTTCCATTAGGGTTGTAAATTCTTGTAAAAATTCTAAATTGGTTGACCCAAAGATTATATCATCTACATATACTTGAGCTATAAAAATATCTTAATTGATTAATTTGACAAATAGAGTTAGGTCAATTTATCCTTTGATCCCTTTGGAAATTAGGTAAGAGGTTAACTTTTCATAATATACTCTAGGTGCTTATTTAAGACCATATAAGGCCTTCTTAAGTTTAAATACATGGTCAGGGTGATCTAAACTCTCAAACCCAAGTGACTGACCTACATAAACTTCCTCTTTTATTAGCCCATTTAAAAAGGCAGATTTTACATCTATTTGATAAAGTTTAAATCCTTTATGGGCTGCATAGCTAAGTAGCATTCTAATGGATTCTAGTCTAGCTACTAGGGTATATGTTTCATCATAGTCAAGTCCCTCTACTTGACTAAATCCTTTGGCAACTAGTCTAGCCTTGTTTCTAATAATCTCTCCATTTTCACTTAATTTATTTCTAAATACCCATTTTGTTTCTATTATCTTCTTATTTTTAGGTGGTGGTACTAAGTCCCAGACTCTGTTTCTCTCAAATTGGGCTAACTCTTCTTGCATAGCTATGATCCAGATTGGGTCAAGTAATGATTCGGCTATTGTTTTGGGTTCAATTTTTGAGATTAGGGATATTTATCTTAGCTTAAGTTTTTGAAGGATGATCTATTTTGAACTCTTGGGTCTGTCACCAATTATTTGGTCAATTAGATGATTTGGGTTGACTCTTATGGTTTTAGCAGGTTCATTCACTTGAGGTTGATCTTCTTCTTCTTGACCTAGATTTTCACTGGCTCCCCCTTGACTAGTGTTACTTTGAACAAAATCAATTGGTTGAACTTGAGTTTATTCTAAGTTTTGGTTGGATTCTTCAAATTTTACATTTGAGGTTTCTTCAACTCTTAGTGTAACTTTATTGTATATTCTATAGCCTCTACTGTTTAATGAGTTTCCTACAAAGATCCCATTTTCTATTTTTGATGTAAATTTTCCTAAATGTTCTCTTATATTTAGCATATAGGCTGGACATCCAAATACTTTAAAGTATTTAATATTAGGTTGTTCGTTATAATATATTTCAAATAAAGTTTTATTATGAGTTTTATTTATTGTGGCTCGATTTTGTACATAACAGGCTATGCTAACAACTTCTGCTCAAAAGTATTTTGGTAGGTTATACTCATTTAACATTATCCTAGAGGCTTTAAGTAGGGTTTTGTTCTTTCTTTCTACTATTCCATTTTGTCGAGGTATTTTAGGACATGAAAGTTCGTGATGGTAACCATTTTCAAGGCAGAATTAGTCAAAGTTATAATTTTTAAATTCACCTCCATTGTCACTTCTAATTCTTTTAATTTTTAGGTCCTTTTCATTTTCAACTTGTGTGCAAAAATTAGTAAAGATTTCAAATGTTTCATCTTTATTTTTAAAGAATTTTACCTAGGTGAACCTAGAGTAGTCATCTATTATTACTAGGCAGTATAGACTTCCATTTATTGATTTCATGGGAATCAAATAGGTCTAAGTGCAATAGTTCTAGTATTGAATTTGTTTGAAGTTGATTAATTGATTTGTGAGTAGATTTTGTTTGTTTTCCTTGTTGACAAATATTACAGATTGTTGAGTCTAAATTAGGTAATTTTGGTAGGCCTCTAACTAACTCATTTAATTTAGTTAGATTTCTAAAGTTTATGCGTGACATTCTTCTATGTCATAACCAAGTTTCTTATTTTTGTGTTAAGTAACACTTAAGTGAAGAAGAGGTTAAGTTAATTGCATAGATATTGTCCTTTCTAAACTCTTTTAGGCTTATAGTAGGGTTATCTAAGTGCTTAATTACACATTCAGAGGAAAGAAACCTAACCTTATATCCAGAATCACACAATTGACATATACTAAGAAGGTTGTATTTGAGTTTTTCAATAAGTAATAATTTCTTAATAATGAAATCGGTTTTGAGTTCAATATTACCTATCCCGATTACCTTGAGTTTGTCATTGTTTCCAAAGACAACTGTTCCTAAGCTTTTGTAGGTTAATTGAGTGAATTTGGTGTGATCCCTAGTCATGTGTTTGGAGCAACCACTGTCCAATATCCACTTGGTTCCCTACAACACGTAGGAGTTAAGATTAGTTTTATTTTAAGTTTAAATTTAATTAAATTTTTTAAGTTTTTAATTTAAAGTTTAATTTAATTTTTAATAAAAATTTTAAGCTTATAATTTAATTTATAAGATTAAATTTAATTTATTTTTTTAAGTTTAGGTTAAGTTTAATTTAATTTTTAAGTTTAGTGTTTTAATTTAATTTTTAAGTTTAAGTTTAAATTTTAAGTAAATTTAAGTTTTATTTTTAAGTTAATTTAAGTTTTAAGTTTTAATTTTAAGTTAATTTAAGTTTAAAGTTTTAATTTTTTAAGTTTTAAGTTTTAATTTTAAGTTAATTTAAGTTTTAATTTTAATTTAAGTTTAAAGTTTAAAGTTTAAGTTAATTTTAATTTTAGTTTTAATTTTAATTTTATTTTAATTTTAATTTGATTTTATTTATTTTAATTTTAATTTAATTTATTCTAATTTTAATTTATTTTAATATATTTTAATTTAATTTATTTTATTTTAATTTAATTTAATTTAATTTAATTGTTATTTTAATTGATTTTATTTTAATTTTAATTTAATTTCTTTTAATTTTAATTGAATTGAATTTTAATTGAATTTAATTTTAATTTATTTTAATTTTAATTTCTTTTTATTTTTATTTTAATTGAATTTAATTTTAATTTTAATTTAATTTATTTTAATTTTAATTTATTTTAATTTAATTTAATTTAAATTTAATTTATTTTTATTTTTATTTTAATTTAAGTCCTTAGTTATCTCACAAAATCTAGGTTTTCAACCAGAAAATCCTATAATTTTTGTGAGATAAGTTAAGTTCAGTTTTATGGTTTGGTTTAACTTCTGTTAGATTTAGGTTTAGTTTTGGGCTTAACAGGTAGATATTCTTTAGATAAACTTCTGGGCTATGATGAGTCACCTAGGCATCATTAGAGTAATCATGCCTTCAAGGTTTTCCAAATAGTCTTATCCACTGAACTTAGTACAAAACCTTGGTCTAACTAGTTAGGATTCGTAAGGGGTAGCTTCAGTTAGTTTCACTCTGCCAAATGTAGCAAGTCGAAGTCATATCTTCCTAGACATGCATAGACTGAGCTTCCCTAACCTACTATCATCCAAAACTTCACCAGTATCATAGGTCAAGTTAAACTTTGTCCCTTTTTACTCTAATTCTAATTACCCTGCCGGGTAGGTTATTTTTGGAGATGCCAACTAGTTTGGAGCCTCCCCCTGAATTATTGATCTGGATTTCTTATGTTTTGATTTTGAGTTTATGTCGATTACTCTTGTAATTTAGTGGACTTGATGATAGTTTGGGTTTGAGTTAGTTCTGTAGTTCTTTCTATGGTTCAATTTTGGTTTAGTGGATTTAGTTTTAGATTTTGAATTTAGATTCGGGTTATTTGATTTTACATAATATATTTTATTTTTGGATATATAGTATTGGTTAATTTCTACTTGCGTGGTTAGGCATACTTTGGGAACCCAAGCTTTAGTTTGTGTTTTATTTTGAGTTACTCGTGATATAAATGATTTATTTGTTGAACTGAGCTTGTATCCAAGCCTAAATTTGTTGTATACAGCTTTTTGATTTTTACGGATTAGATCCAAGTTTTTGGATCTAGTTGTAAAGTTTTCTAGTAGTCCTTTAAGTTTGTTAATTTCAATTTTTAATGTTGAGTTTTCCTCTTCAAGTTTTACAACTTGATTTAGATTAGAATTTTCAATTTATTCCTTGAGGTGTTGATTTTCCTCAAGGAGCATTTTATTTTGATTTTTATTTTTCAGTTAATTTTTTATTTAAGCATGCAATGACTTTAAAAAACTTTTTGCTTAAATTAAAGTATACCTCATCAGAACCTTCACAAATGAGTACAGACTCGTGGCTTGATTCAGGTTTGGACCCGTCTTCCGATTCGTTCTCCGATTCTGATTCACGGGCCATCAACGCGAGGTAGCTTCGGTGCTTCTAATCTTCGGCATCAGATTCATCTGATGATTCGTCCCACGTTGCCTTGAGTACTTTCTTTTTGGTTGTTTTGTTTTTGTCATTCTTCAGCTTTGAGCACTCATTTTTATAGTGACCCTTCTTGTTGCATCCGAAGCAGGTCACATTTTATGGGTCATTAGTGGAGTTGATCTTCTGCAAAAAAAAAGTCATTTCTGCTGAAGTTTTTCTTTCTCCTAGTGAACATTTTTCTTACCAAGTTCACCAGGTATTCTTCATCTTCTGAGTCTTGGTCAGACTCACCTTCAGATTCAGGCTTGGTTCTTGATTTTTCCTTAAAGGAACCTACAAAAAGAGCAATTCCTTTCTAGGCCTGTTTTGAGTTAGTCTACTCATGGAGTTCCAGTTCACAAAATAATTCGTCAAGTTTTAATTTAGAGAGATTCTTCAAAATTTTGTAAGCATCCACGATGGATGCCCACAGTGCATTTCGAGAAAATGCGTTTAGGGCATACCTTATTAGATCGCGGTTCTCCATTTAGTGGCCGATAGTGTGAAGCCCGTTGAGGATGTCCTTTATTCTCGCGTGGAGTTAACTCGCAGATTCTCGTTCCTGTATTTTAATATTAAATAACTTATTCAAGTAGAGGTCTCATTTGGTAACCTTCGCGTCGCTGGTTCCCTGGTGTAGTTCGATGAGATTGTCCCACAGTTCCTTCGTATTTTCATGTGGGCTGATGCGATTCAGTTCCTCCTCGTTAGCCTACACTAGAGGGTGTAGAGAGCTTTGAAGTCTATTTGGCCTTTTTTTTCATCTCCGGATTCCACTGTTTCGATCCATCAGAATTCTGGCGTTATCGACTGGAGCCTTGTAGCCTCTGGTAATATTGAACCACTGGTCGAAGTCGTTCTTCTGATAGACCTCCATTCACTTCTTCCAGTACGGGAAGTCATCACCGTTGAACAGGGGAGGACGGACGGTCCTGTATCCTTCATTTTGGGTCATAACTCTTGCACACAAAGAAACAAGGAAGAGGATCCCAAGACTTGGTCTTGGATTTAGCAATGTGGGAGAAAAATAAAAATATTAAAACTGAATTAGTGTTGCACCAATTCAGATTAGTTTGCTACGAAAAAAATGTTTCCAAAAAGGTAATGATACCAATTTGAATTATGTCGAAAAACTTAAAATTGAAAAATAAGAAAAAAAATTTACCTCCTTTGATTGATTGGTGGTTGCACCAAATCAGAGCGGTACCTACTCTGATACCACTTGTTGGATTGTAAAGTTCGCTAGAGGGGGGGGTGAATAGCGATCGTCGAAACTTAATCGAGTAAATAGTGGAAATAGAAAAATAAGAACAAAGCTAACACACCAAGTTTTTACTTGGTTCGGAGTCTTCATCGACTCCTACTCTAAGGCCCGCACTCGTCGAGTGATTTAATTGGACAATCCACTAATAGTTCGTGAAAAGAGTTACAAGATTAGTACAAGAACTATAAAACTAAATTACCAACAATAGGGAAATTAAAACTGAGTCGCAGGTTATCGGAGGTGCTTTACAGCGTCGTAGGAGCGTTTTTGGAGCAGTGCGCAATAGAGCAATCATGGTAGAAAGTTGTGTTTCATGCTTTGGAGGAAGGCTTCTTATATAGGTAGCTTTGGGCGCCTGGATCCCTTCCGAGCGCTGAACTGTGATGTCGGCCCAGCCAATCAGCGCGCTCCACGTTTGCGATGAGATAAACTTTTGTATTCCAAGCGCTCAGACCAGTTCCGGGCACCCGGACAACTTTTTCTAGCAAAGCTTTTTCTTGTAAGAAAAAGATTAATCCGAGGCAATAAACATTATACTACCCTGCAAAACAAAAGTTAGCACAATTATAAAAACATAGTAGTAATTAGATTATGTCTGCTCGAGACCAGAATCTAGTTAAGATCTCAATTTAGATTTTCGAAATGGATCTAAGTTAGATCGACGTCTAGTATTCTCTCAAACGGGAAACGCATCCTCACTAAGTCACTCCCCTCTAGTGACTTACCTTAACTTACCATTTTATTAGACATCCGGTCAGCTCGTCGACCTGTCTAGACTTCGTGTCGGCTATCCGATCGGCCTGTTGACTTAGCTGGACTTCGTGCCAGATATCCGGTCAGCCCGTCAACTCATCTGGATTTCGTACCAACTATCTAGTCAGTCCGTCGACCTAGCTGGATTTCTTGCCAGATATTCGGTTAGCCCGTTGACCTATCTGGACTTCTCCTACACACTTGGTTACATCGTTAGATCATAACAAACCTAACTTAACTTACTTTGTCATTCATTAAAACCTAAGTTAGATCGTTAGTGCAACCTGCACCAATAAAAAGTACCATATACACCGGCTATTATTGGAGAGTGTCCTTTATGTGTTTGGGTTGAGCTTGATCCGAACGCGACTGCCTCTCACCCTAGGTATGCTCTTTCTTTCCTTGGTCTTTAAATCTAACTGATTTTTCCTCCTTTTTTGCAGCTCAAATGATATTGAGGACATGTCTAAGCGGCAAGAGCAAGCTCATGGACGTAGAGATTAACGCTATTGGCATTGTCGAGCTGTAGAGTCATGGCTTACAATCGGTTGACCAATCTGACTATCTGACTAGTGATTTGGGAGGGAGCCATGCAACTAGTGAGACAGGAGTAAGTCATACAGCAGCTAGTGATGTTGCAGCTGCCACGGCGGAACTTCCTCTCGACCGACCTTCAATGTTGTTGATCGCGGTGCCCTCGGAGTCATCCACATCCAGCGAACCTCTAATACGACTCAAGAGGCACCGCGGGAAAGCTTCTTCCCGCTCGGCCACCTTCGCCTTGCAGACCCCTGCCCATACCGGCTCACGCCCTTCCTCCGAGCGAGGTGAGACTTCATCACCCGCCTTTCCCGAGCAGGGGCCCGTTCTGATTCCTACTTCTATGTTATCCGACCAGACACCTTCTCTGTCCGGGCTGCCATCAGGGACATATGCACGCCACCTATCGTGTATATTCCTCTTCACTCCTCCTTGTAGGTCACATAGGTATCTACTATCCGGTCTTCCCCGATGCCTAAGTCCACAGGCCAAGCGACCTCCGAGCCTTTTGGTCCTAGCGGTCAGAGACACATAACGATCATTGTCCACCTACTAACGGATGAGTCGCACCATTCGGGAGACTCTGAGTTGCGCTCCCCCGAACACCAGATTCGGATTTAAGGGCCGCTATCTTATGGGCTGATGCTAGGGCTCGTGCAATGACCATTTCCCCAGAGGAGCTCGCGAACATCCATACATAGAAGGCCACTTTGGTACGTATATTACCCTTATGCTCACTTATTTCCCGATCAACATTTATTAACTTATTTTTCTACAGTTCTGGGTCGAGACTAGACTTTTTGGAGCACAAAATCCAACAGATGTGTGCCCCGAGTGGCCCCTCTGAGGCATCCCAGGCTCATTTTGAGCAGCTGACTGCCGAGGTGGCCCAACTGAAGGTCGATCTGGGGAGGAGCTCCAAACAGCTTCAAGTTGAGTGGAACAAGAGTGTCGAGCAAGCCTCACAAATTGAATAGCTCAACAAGAAAGCTAGCAACTTTGAGTCCAAAATCAACTCCGCCAACACCCGAAAGCTTCGCGCCATAAAGGACTTATAGATAAAAAATAAAAAGGCTAGGGTCTTAGCGCAAAATCTGAAGGAGGCTGAGGCTGCTCTGGTGACCGAGCGGCATAGCCGATCGGCCGAGCGAGCGGCTACGTAAGCCCAGCTCGATGCTAAGGATGCCGAGCTGAATTCACTGAAAGCTGAGTTGGAGGTTCCCGAGCAACCTTCAAAATTTACCAAGAGGTAGAGCCGGGCAAGTTTGAAGTTCTTAAACGCCGCTCAGAAATGACTGGCTCATGGATCGAGCGCTCCGCCTCTTCAACTTCGGCATCGACGGGACCCTCTAACAAATGAAGGACGAGGGCTATCTCTCTCTCGTGCTGACCAATAAAGTCATAAATAGAGAGAAGCTGACCGAGTCATTGTCGGATGATGTGCTTGACTATCTCGAGTAAACCTCCTTTTGTACTCTCTCCAGATGTTCTATAAAAATGTTCTAAGTATCAATGAATGAACGCCCGTTCGGTGCTTCTTCCTTTTGTTAAATTTTGTAAGTGTTCCTCCATGCATCGTCGTTCGGCTCCCGTGGGGCTATCTAGCGGTTTGATCACCTTATAGCATTTTGTGAAAATTTTCTAAGTATGCATTCTTGTACCTCCACTCGTTAATGTAATTAGTTGACGAATCGTTTAATCACCTATTTCGGTGTATGCCAAACAACATCTTTGCTTTTGTGAGCAAGAATCTTTTCTGCTAGTCAGCCGTATAACCGATGTTTATAATCATCGCTCGACTCTCAATTAATTTTGTTATCGAATTTATATCTGTCGCTCGGTTGTAGTCGTTGACTACTGAGTTTACAGTCGTCACTCGGCTGTTGTCATAGACTCGAGGTTTTATAGTCACTGCTCGACTTTAGTTGGAGTAGACTCGAGTTTATAGCCGCCGCTCGGCTGTTGATTCATCGACAGGGGTAGTCGTCGCTCGACTGTTGATTCGTCAACAGGGGTTTATAGTCGTCGCTCGATTGTTGATTCATCGACAGGGGTTATAGTCACCGCTTGATTGTTGATTCGTCAACAGGAGCTTATAGCCACCGCTCGACTGTTGAATTTGTAGACCAGGGTTTATAGTCGTCGCTCGACTATTGATTTGTCGACAGGGGTTTATAGTCACTACTCGATTATTGAATTCGTAGACCAGGGTTTATAGTCATCACTTGACTGTTGATTTGTAGACAAGGGTTTATAGTCGCTGCTCGACTGTTAAATTCGTAAACCAAGATTTATAGTTGTCGCACGACTATTGATTCATCGACAGGGGTTTATAGTCGTCGCTTGACCGCTCGATTATTGATTTCATAAACAAGGGTTTATAGTCGTTGTTTGACTTTTAACTTGGTCGAATGGCACAAGAGTTTGGGACACTTGGGACCTTTATTCATTATGTCCCTGTACATACAGGATATACATTCATACAAGTGTGTCTAGATTTAACCATGCACCTCTCACCCCGCCCTATAGGGCTGGAGATGGTTTGCGCTCCAGGGTCGCTCGAGCCTTCTCCCGTCTTCGTCTTATAGGTAGTAGGCTCCCGAGCGGAGCTTCTAAATGACTTTGTATGGTCCTCCCCATGGGGCTTCTAGCTTAGTGACGTCGCTGACTGGCTTCACTCTCTTCCATACTAAGTTGTCGACCTGAAATGACCTTGGGATCACCCTCCGATTATAGCTCTGCTTCATATGCTAACTGTATGCCATCAACTAGACGATGGCCTTATCTTGTACTTTATCTACTAAGTTGAGCTCCATGAGTCTCCATTTGGTGTTTACATCGTAGTAGAGCTGCACATAATTGTACTCTACTCTGACTTCCACTGGAACCACTGCTTCACCCCCGTACACCAGATGGAAGGGGATTATGTCGGTCGCCTCTCTTGGTGAGGTGCGATGGGCCCACAATATGTTGGGGAGTTCATTAGCCCAGCTACCTCCAGCGTGGTCGAGCCGAGCCCATAACCCTCTGAGGATTTCTCTATTGGTGACTTCCGCCTGACCATTACTCTGGGAGTAGGCCACTGAGGTGAAAGCCTGTAAAATACCATAGTCTTCGCACCACTCCTTGAGCCTCCGTCCTGCAAATTGTCTTCTGTTGTCTGAGACAAGCCAGCGAGGGATACCGAATCGACACAAGATATTTTGCTATATAAATTTAATCACCATATACTCGATTATCTTGGCTTGCGACTCGACCTCCATCTATTTTGAAAAATAATCTAATGCAATGAGTAGAAACCTTTGTTGCCCAGTCGTTATGGGAAACAGTCCAACGATGTTCATGCCCCACTGGTCGAATGGACAAGACACCGTGGACGCTTTCATGTCCTCGCTGGATCGGTGTGAGATGTTATGCTACTTTTGACATGACAAGCAAGTGACCACTATTCGAGCGACATCATCTTGCAATGTGGGCCAAAAGTATCCCGCCAACAAGATCTTTCGGGCCAGTGATCTACCGCCCGGATGACTTCTGCAGGAACCTTGATGAACTTCTTGTAAGATGTATTCAATATCCTCCGATCCAACACACTTGAGCAACGACCTTGAGAAAGCTCTTTTATATAGCTAATCCCTGATCATGGTGAACTGCTCTACCCTCTTTTTCAACAAGTGAGCTTCCTCTTGATCAGCTGGTGTAACGTCCGATCGGAGGAACTTTATCAATGGTGTCCTCCAATCACTCGGGAAGGTTATTCTGTCCATCATATCGATGTGTGCCATCAGTGAGACTTGTTCGACCGGTTGATCTATCACGATCCTCGCTAGCAAATTGGATAACTTAGCCAGCTCATCAGTGTCCTGGTTGTCCGACTGGGGGATCTTCTGTATGACCACTTCTTGAAAGCTGGCCTTCAACTTTTCGAAAGCTTTGGCGTATAGCCTTAGCCGGGTATTACTTATCTCAAATATACCCAATAGCTGCTGCGCCGTCAGTTGAGAATTCTAGTGGATGAGGACTCTTGTGGCTCCTACATGCCGATCTGCCTGCAAGCCGACTATCAGGGCCTCATATTCGGCTTCGTTATTTGTAGCTCGATAATCCAGCCGTACAGATAATTGTATCATATCCTCCCTAGGCGATATCAAGAGGATGTCGATCCTGCTTCCCTGCTGGGTGGATGAACTATCTACATAGATCTTCTAAGTCGTGTCCAGCTCAACATTCTGGACCTCGGTAACAAAAGCAGCTAAGGCATGCGCTTTGATCGTCTTTCACGGTTGATATTGTATGTTAAACTCGCTCAGCTTAGTAGTTCATTTGATCAACCGTCCGGATGTTTCAGAGTTAAGGAGGACTCTTCCCAGTGTGCTATTGGTCATCACCACAATCAGATGTGATAGAAAATATGGTCGAAGTCTCCGAGCAGCGAGTACTAGCGCGTATGCCAATTTTTCGAGACTGGTGTAGCGGGATTCTGTATCTTTTAATATATGACTTAGAAAATATACAGGATGTTGCTCAGGGTCGTTTTACCACACCAACGCCGAGCCAACCGTATGCTTTGTTGATGATAAATAAATCCAGAGCGGCTCCTCAGCGTTGGATTTCACCAATACAAGTAAGGAGGTAAGGTACTCCTTCAGCTCCTCCAGCACCTTGTCGCACTATGCATTCCACTAGAAATTCGTCGCTCAACATAGTATCTTGAAGAACGTGTGACTCCGGTCAGACGATCTAGAGATGAATCTCGATAATGTAGTGATCCGTTAGGTTAGCCGTTGGACCTCCTTCAAGTTACGGAGTGGGACATGTCATGCAGTGCCTTCACCTTGCTCTCGTTCGATGATGATATAGCCCAAAGAGTGGTCACTCCTTGCTCTGAACATGCACTTATTTAGATTCATCTTGATTCCATATGACCTTAAAGTTCGACAGGTTTCTTCGATATTTGTGCAAAGGTCAATGACTCAGAAAGATTTTATTAAGATGTCATCGACATATACCTCCATGTTACAATCGATCTGCCGTCGGAACACCTTGTTCATCAATCTTTGATAGATAGCGCTGACATTCTTCAATCTGAACAACATGACGTTGTAGCAGTAAGTCCCTTCGGTCATAATGACGTTGACCTTCTCTTGATCTTTATGGGTGAGCGGTACTTGGTGGTAACCGTAGTATGCGTCGAGCATGTAAATCAGCTTACAAACCCACCGTGGAGTCCACCATTTGGTCTATCCGGGGTAGGGGATAGAAGTCCTTTAGGCAGACCTTGTTTAGATCATAGAAGTCGATGCAGACTCACCACTTGCTGTCCGGCTTGAAGACAAGCACGATGCTGGCCAACCAGCTTGGAAATTGTACCTCACGGATGTGGCCATCTTCCAACAACTTTTTTATCTCCGCTCGGATAATCTGATTCTGCTTCAAACTGAAATCCCTCTCCTCTATTTCACCAGCCGAGCGTCCTGCCGGATGTGAAGCTCGTGCTGAGCCTCGCTTGGCGAGATGTCTGGGAGCTCGTGTTTCGACCAGGTGAACACATCATGGTTTTGCCTAAGGCAGGCAACAGCTTTGCCTTCTTCTCATCTGTCAGGTCGTTCGTAACAAATGTAGTGACTTCTGACCAGCTGGGATGGATCTGAACCTCTCCTTTTCTTCATAGACCAACGTGGGAGGTTCTTCCATGATGGTGTTTACTTTCAAACATGGGATCTTCCGCACGACCCTTGCCTCGGATTTGACTATCTCGACATAGCACCGCCGAGCGGCCAATTGGTCGCCTTTAACTTCACTCACCTCATTGTCTACTGAAAACTTGATCTTCTGACAGAAGGTGGATGCCACAACTCAGAACTCAATAAGGGTCAGTCAACCCAATATGACATTGTAGGTGGACGGTGCATCCATCATAATAAAGTTTATAGTCCCGGTCCTCTTGAGAGGTTCCTCTCTTAGCGATATGGCCAGCCAAGCATAATCGATCGACAACACTTCATTGCTTGTGAACCCATATAGTAAGGTTGTCATGGGCTGCAACTTGCTCTGGCTGATTTGCAGCTAGTCGAACATCTTTTTAAAGATTATATTTACCGAGCTACCTGTATTAACAAAAGTTCGGTGAATACTATAGTTAGTTATTACCGCCCGGATGATCAAGGCATCATCATGCGGGATCTCTACTCCCTCTAGGTCTCAAGGCTGAAACTGATCTCTTGTCCCCCGGCCTTCTCTTTGTTGGGACCGATGTGCCCGCTAGAGGGGGGTGAATAGCGTCTCACCCAAATCACTCGCTTCCTACACTTGTTAGCTAGCGCAGCGAAAATACAAAACAATACAAACACAAATACGAAAGCTAAATACAAATATAAAGAACAAGAAAGAGTAAGCAAACCAACACACGCCGATTTACGTGGTTCGGAGATAAAGCTCCTACTCCACGGCTGTCCGTAAGGTGGACGATCCCTATTCGTCGGTGGATTACTCCCCGGAAGACCTCCGGCTAGCTCAACCTCCTTGTGGGTGGAGAAACCTCACCACAAACTCACCAAGACCTCTTGGACACAAGGGAAACCTTGAGCACTTTTGTGACTACTAATTAGGCTTTAACCAAGTCTAATTTCGCCAGGTCAAACCAAGCTCCCAAGCTTTGGTTTTATAGCCCGCGGGTTGAAAACCCCGCCTACCAGTCGACTGCTAAAACATGCAGTCGACTGTCCTCTGTGGAAATTCGACCGTTACACCCCAACGGCTCGATTTCACACATTCTGTTCGCTGCCAGTCGACTGCTACAGTACTGCTACAGTAACGCTACAGTGCTGCTACAGTAACCCTAATTCTAGTATTTTACTCCAAGTATAATTTCTCAGCACTCGTCCCTGCCCGACCAACCTAGACCTCGCCTTCTAGCCTCCTCCATCAGCCTTGCGTCCCTCGGATGCCTCCTCATCCTTCACGTCTTGCCTTCTGGAGCTTCCATTGGCCTTGTCATTGTTGTCGGGTCTTCCTTTGCCAAGAGGTCGCGCCTCCGGGACTTCATCCATTGCCAAGTTACACTTGGACTTACATTGCCAAGACTACATGCTTGGACTTACACCGCCAAGACTCATCCTTGGACTTTCCTCCTTTGCCAAGATCACACTTGGACTTCCTTGTTGTACCTGTATCCTGCACACTCACAATGCATATCAAATACAACAATAAACCTAACTTAAACCTTTGCCCAAACATTAAAACCTAGGGTCACTAGATTGCTCCAACACTCTTTACTGCATCCTACAACATGTATCTCCAGTCACCGGGCATGCAACTTCCTTGCTCGGTTGGAATCATTGTCGATTGGTCCACCGATGATCATTCCAATTTCACCCCAAGCGGCATTGCTTCAGTTCTCCTCTTCCTGAGCTGAGGATCTAGTCTGCTTAGCAGAAGTTCGGACGGGACTTGTGTTATTTCTTCTTTGAGGCTGACGATGGCGCTGCTCGTCTGCCAGTCTATCTTCTTCTCTTCGCCCATCTGACCGTGTTGATGTCGTTGCTCAGGAGTCGGTGAGTGACGATGGTATCCTGGAGGAGCCGATCGGCTGGATATCGGCCTCAAGTCGTAATAGTCCCAAGTGTTATGCGTTGTCGATTGATGGAACGAGCAAAATAATGACATCCAAGTCTTGCCTTTCGCTGCTTTGGGTCGATCTACTGCTACATACTGCACGATATGTGTTCTGGCTCTTGGTATGGCTATGCTACTCCAGATTGGGGGCCCTTTGGTGGTTGATGATTAGTGGTCGACCACCATTCTGGGGGAGTAGTATGCTCGACAGGCACTTCCTTCCTCCGCGCCACTTGGGCTTCCTCGGTGGTCCGCCTGAGTAGATGGTCGAAGTCTTTTGGAGACCTCCAGATGAGGGAGCGGAAGAATTCTCTTTCGGTAAGCCCCTAGGAGAAGGTATTTATCATTATATCTAAGGAGACTGATGGAATATCCATGGACACCTGATTGAACCGCTTGATGTAGGCCCTCAGTGCTTCATTGGGCTCCTGGTTCACTACGAACAGACTAACACTTGTCTTCTGGAGCAGCGACTGATAGCGAAGTGGTGTAAAAATATCGCTAGGAAGTCTTTGAAGCTATAAATTGATCTGATCAGTAGACATCTAAACCAGCGTTGCGCTGATCCTAAAAGAATGGTTGATGTGATCAGTAGACGCATCAGTGTACTGATAGAGTGTGGTTGCATTATCGAATGAGCTAGATGGTCATCCGGATCGGTCGTTCCATTGTATTCTTCGATCATTAGTGGAGTATAATGTCAGGGTAGGGGGTCATCCAGGATCCCCTGAGAGAACTGTCAATTGATCCGTTCAGGCGAATCATCATTTCTTGGTGCTTTCCCTTTTCGTGCATCTTGAATGGATGCATCGTCTGAGCAGGATCCTGGTTCCCTGTCCGCTCGGCACTATTCCTCTGATGGAGTCTGGAACAACGAGCGATGAAAAGGGTTTGGCGCATTGGGCGTGTCCCCATATGTGTCGGTAGGCTTCTTATTCTGCCCCCGAGCGGATACATGTTTCGCTCAGTCTCTGTATCCGACTTGCTGACCCATTGTTGATGCTGCGAGCTCATGTACCTGGTGCTTGGCCAGCGCATGCTGCTGTTGTTTCTCCACCATTTTTACTGTTTGGGCTTGTATCAGCATATCTAATTCCTCCTTATTCAATGTCATCGTCGTGAGTCATCCAACATCCTCCATCTCCGTGTTTTGGATACAGGCTACGTTCCCACAAATGACGCTAATATGATCCTGTCCGAAAATCGTGAAGAAGGCTAGCTAGGTATATGTGGCTTCTGGGTTGACTGCATGCAGACCTCGCTCAGCTCTACAACACAAGAAACATCAGTGACAGGCCAGGGAAGGGGTTCTTGGCGTTGTCCCTCCAATGCTCAAGTTAGTCACCAGAAAAATGGAAGAAAGCGAAGCAACAATAAGTACAGGCGTGAATAGTGAATAACGCGTACCTCTGCTGGTGCATGGACCCCCTTTATATAGCACCCCAGTAGGCGACGTGTATGCGCCTCAAGGCGCATGTATGTTTCCCTAACCGTCCTATGAAATGAACTATCAGGAAAGTGTCTTTGATATTATACCTTAACAAGACATGTAAATCTTTGATGAGACAGTAGAAGCTTCTGTCATACGATCCACCTGTTGACTATGTCTCATTGTCAGTGGCATTATCTCACAAAGGGATATTAAGAGATATAAAAGGGGTTCCACTATTTGGCCGAGCAAGGGAGCCGCTCGGTCAGGTATCCCTACTTTGTCGACCTCAACCGATCTTCTCCATAATCCCTTGGCTCAGTTAATTGTTTTCGTCCGACCGGACCAGCGCTCTAGTCGCCTTAGCGTTCTCTGCTTTGTGATGAGCCTATGATGTTCTTGTCATAGTACTCTTGGTTATACAAACGTTCTGCTTGGATACGCCATTTGTCGATCAAACATTTCATGCTCGATCGGCAACTATAGTAGACCTCCGCTCGACCCACCTTTGGTGAGCCCGTTGGTTCTCTCGCGTTAACCGCCTTGACTTTGACCTCCACGTTGACTACTATCTCTGCACTTGGTGAAACCCCCTTTATCATCGCATCAACATTTATTATTATGGGATACACATATACATACACATTATATTAACATATTCATTCTCTCATATTTATTTTAACATTAATACTCATCCATTTATTTATCTTATTCTTATTTTATATTAAATGAATATAATTTTAATTTTATTTTCGCAGATTAAATGATTATTATTTAAAATAATATTATTATTATTTTTAAATATATTTATTAAATAATTTTTTAATTTTTTATTCTTTACTTAATTTTTTATTTTTCTTTTAATAAACTTACTTGGTGCGTCCATGCATACATCAGGTAAGATTTTTTTATAAACAAAATCTTATTTTATTATTTTATATATATATAAACAAAAGCTTTGAATCAATTGTTTGAGCGCATTCAAAGCCACGTTGACATTAACACCACCACATATTAGTTTTAACACCATAACATCTGATAATTAATACCAACGTGGAAGCCAAAAAGAGTTTAATTCATAATATAGCATGATGCTGGCAAAAGCATTCAACGAACTTCTAAGCATCCACGATTTAAATTTCGGTTACATTGCTGGACATTTTCATAAACATCCACGATTTAAATCTCAATTACATTGCATTACAGAACATTTCATAATCAACATCGCCAATGACAACAAAAGTGATTAACTTTGAAAGAAAAATCTATGATGGTAATAAATACTCCAGTCTCATGCCATCAAACTGGGTTATTGAATAATACATATTAATATTAAAAATTCAAACACAAATAATAAATTTGATACGATTTTAGCGAGATAAGTGTGTGTGGAAGTATCATCTAATCACGATCTGACTTGAACGGTGTGAGTTGACTTGCAACACATTAGAAGAAACATCATAGGATGTTAGAGTTATCGGACAATGTGCCTCTAATCCTTAAATCGCTATAGTGTGTGTGGAAGCAAAAGTAAAATTGAAATTGCAAGAGAGATTTACCTTTGTCTGCGATGAAAATATATGTAAGTATTTATTGGTACGAGAGAGGCATGAAATCTACTAGGATAGTGATCACGATCTCTAAAAAATAAGGGTCGTTTTGATTGTTTCAATTATTTCTACTATTAAGGATAATCATAATTTTGAATCTATAAATCCAATTTCATTATAGAATCTATTGTGTCACATCATTTTCACGTCAAAAATAAAAACTCATAATTTTTATAAATTCCTTTCCAAAATTATAAACCCAAAAATTAACTTTATATTAGGTCCCACTAATTATATACTATCATAAATATATATTTATAATATACATATTAATTAATTTATTAATAATACATATGATTTTTATTTAATAATTTTAAATAAATTATTAATTTAATAATTAATATATAATAATTAACTCTAATTTTAAAAAATAAAAAAATGAAATGCCACCCATGTGGGTCCACCACTAAACAATTTTTTTTTTTTATCAACCAGCATCTAAATTTAGATGTTAGATTTTTGGGTTTTAAAAATCCATTTACTTTGCAATGTTGCTGAAACTTATAAATTTAATTTTATTATGGGATCTAGTAGTATGTCACATCAAAATTGAAAACTCATAATTTTTATGAACTCAATCATAAATTAAAAAATAGGATCCCACTAATTTATAAATCATTATCTATATTTTTTATTTACTATCTTTATTATATATATATATATATATTAATTTATTAAAAATATATATTAGTTTTATTTAATAATTTATTAATTTAATGAATTTTAAATAAATTATTAATTTAATAATTAATTCTAATTTTGATAATTTTTTTATAAAAAAAAAGAAGTGGGCATTAGCCACCACATCCGCCACTAAATAATTTTATTAAAAAAAGTTATGTTGAACTCAGCATCCAAATTTGGATGCTGATTCTTGAGTTTTAAAAATCTACTAACCTTACAATGCCACTGAGTGCACAAAATCTAGCTTTTTGGATTTTGCTAGGTTTGGATGCTGGGTTCTTCAGTTTTACTTTTATTGCAAGCTGAGTGTACAAAATCTAATATTTTGAATTTTGTGAACCTAACATTATAGTTACTCTTAGCATTGCAATTACTCTAATATCACCTTAATAACTATTTAATTTTTAACAGCTTTAACTGTTCATCCATTATTGGTCCACGGATGTTGTCACCATGAGGTATGAGGTTTGAATCTCGATAAAAATCGAGATAAATATCTCTCACTTATATGTTAGTTACTATTCCAAAGGTTAGTAATCGTCCGTGATTTACTTCCTCCGTGTTGATCCTGGGACGGATTGACAAGAACGTTGAAGGCGAACGTATTCACCTTTTGCCATCATTATGAGTCCACGGATGGTGATTTATGAAGGCAAACGTATTCACCTTTTGCCATCATTACGAGTCAACGAATGATGATTTATGAAGGTAAATGTATTCACCTTTTACCACCATTATGAGTCCACGGATGATGATTTATGGAAGACTTATTGTCGGAACTGTTGGTATGTCATCATGAAACCATCATGGTACAAAAACTTAATCCATAAGATTGGATCTTGATTTTAATTGGTCTAGTCGATTGATGGTAAGAAGACGACTGATTAACCAATTAGCAAATAAGAAGGTCGAGATCCAAACAAACTAGGCAATGTGTTATGTATGAGATGAAAGCAATCGACAGATAAAAGCAATTGACTGAAAGTTGTAAATGATTAAATAATAATTGTTGCAGATAACAACCGAAACTAATAAACCAGTCAACTAATATGGATATTAATAAGCAACTATATTGGAGCATTAATAAAAGAATAATTTATCAGATTGAGTAACGTTGAGTTTAAGATGATCAATTTAATCCTACGGAAGTTTTTCATCGGTCATTAAGATAAATCAGAAAATATTCATAGTGGGCAGTCCAAAAGCCCAACATCCTTTAGTTGTGTGCTCCATTTGAAAGAAAAATTTCTACAAATTTATCATAGCTGGAGTTCGAATCATAGATGTTTGAATGAAAACTTGAATACTTTACCACTACATCATAACCTCGAAAATACATATCTTTCGAAAATAGAATCCATTATCACAATAGCCTGCCATGAGATATTGGAGCATTAATAAGCAACTATAAAAGGGAGCAAATGTTGTTCTACTGTATCAAAAATCCTTCAAGCTATCATCCAATACTTGTCCTACAATGTTCACAAGGCAAAAAGTGTGCTCCATGTTTCTACAACTTCAAGTTTGATTTTCTTTTTATTCTTTATGTTTTGCAAAAATTGCTATGATGGCTGGTATTGTTTGTCTATCAGGTTCTTGCAATTTATTTTTCTACTATATTGTAGTTTTGTAAAGGCTTCTCTACCCTTGGAATCTTTTTTAAAAAGAATAAAGTACACTGATTTTCAACGAATGACTCGCCTAATGTCATGTCTTGGAGTGGGAGACAGCAAATCTAAATCATGTTAAATCTTTATGCTCACTATTTACTTTCTTTCTTGTGATTTTAAATTTATTATTCATAAATGTTTTCTAAACAAAAATCTACTATCCTAACTTAAATCATCACAAATTTTCTAAAATTGTTTGACGAACAATTATTTCCACTTTATATCACAAAATATTTGTTTCGCCAATTTCAAAATCGTTGAAGTATTGTTTTTAAGCTCACTAAACGTTTTACTAGAATTCTATTTTTCACTAACTTTTTGCTAGAGCTTCAACTTATTATAATAATATGTCAATGCAAAAAAAGTATAACACAGCACGACCCACACTCTTCAACCGTAATTAACTTTATCTAGGAAAAATGGAGTACTATCACTAGAGTGCCATTGGCTTGCATTTCATCATCAAAGAAGGCTACATTATGTCCAAAGATGACTTTGGGGAGACTCTAGAGTCAACAAATAGACTAGTGAAATGAGGAGAGCATAAGCCAATGAAAAATCTACCCAGATATTGCAATGTGAATCTACCAAGATATTCCAATGTGCTTTGGCAAAAGAGAAGCTAAGCAAAGTCCATCCTTACTCTAGTGCAAAAATCTACTGAACAAGCTCAATGAATTTTATGTGGCATGTGGTAAAAAAGTGATTCATTTGTTCTTAGTAATTCGTCCCTAGGTAAATATAAAGATAAATTACGGATAGCTACTAGCTATTAGTACAAGTAACAAGACGAGCGCGTGGGGAAGGGGAGGGGGGGGGGAGGTATGATCGGATATGCCGAATTTTGATCTCAAAATCTCATGTGACAACACTCCATGTCTTAACCACCATACCATACTGAAGAGACAACTCAATAAACTTTATGAAGATATAAGTGATTCATTCATTAAAAAAATAGAAGAGAAATTTACTACTTAGTCCAATATGCAATGAAATTGTAATCAACTAAATGAGAGATTCAAATATATTCTTAATGGTATGCACACAACCGATTAATGAAAATAATCATGATCGAATTAGGTATGCAATTAAGTCTTTTCCTCAATCTATCTTATAGTCATTTATAGTAGATATCTATTTACTTGATGGTCGATGAAAAAATTTTATAAGATCGAATCGATCACCCAGGGATAGTCAATAAAACTAATTAAAATTATCATATTTTTTATTTATAGTAGATATCTGTCCATCGTTAAATTATATGAATTATTTTATAAATTTAAATTGTATGAATAGAGTAATCTCGACTGTAGTTGTAAATGACATCTCATTCTTCCACTTCCACTTGTACTCTAAGTGATTTGCAAATATTATTGGAGGGAGGGTAACAGCAAAATGAAAAAGGAAATAAAATAAAAATTTAGATTAACCAAATTATAAATAAAACTAATATAAACTAAAATAGTCTTGGACAATGACAAAAAAAAATTTGATATGTACTAATCAAAATACACAATCATCATCAAATAGTAAAAATATTATCCTTTAGAACCATATTATTGGGTACCAGTTTATATATCAAGAGGACATTTAGATGAATCGAAATGAGAAAATTGTTATGAAATTAAAGTAATAAATTAAGAAAACTAATTGCCAAAGTGATAGGAAAACCTTATCTTGAGACTAACCTAATTAGATATTTATTTAACCATGATGAATGTCACGATCCAGAGGAGTACCTACCCAGTAAATGGATAACATCTTCCCCTTTATGACGATATGCGAAACTTAGATACATAGCTACAAAGTTGTACAATTATAATATAAATAGCCCACACAACTAGAACCAAACACATAGCGAAAAATAATAATAAACACAGCCTACATGGTTGGTACAAAACACAACCACAAGATATAACTAACTATACTGTGTATCGGTATGACTTACCTCAACAAGTACATAACCAAATAAAAGAACATCACAAGTCGAAAGTAAATCCATATACAAGTTTATTCAATACATAACCAAAACTTAAAACCAATAATGTGAGTAAAAGCAATAATAAAAGAAAACGCTTGATCTGACTTGGGACTGACGGACAGGATCGGCTACATAAATCATCTACCTATTCCCTAACGAAAGAAAAACTAGTATAACGGGTGATAAGTCCGGGTGACTCAACGGATAATAGATAAGATAGTGCATGATCAAATAAAACATGGAGATCAAAGATATATAGTCTCATGGGAAATAACAAGTATAATAATAAAGCCATAATAAGTGTCCATACCTGAAACGATGTGCCAAGCACATCGTAAAAGCAATTGCGAGTGGATCTACAACAATACTGTTCATATCTACTAGAACATCATACAAGACCTATACAACTACTAATAAGCAAGCCAATGTTGAGCGCATACAATAGATATATCTCAATCATATATAAACATATCACAGGCATATGAATGTAGTAAATTAGCAATATATGCAAGCACAACATATGTATATGCATCGCGACATTGTCACTCACGCCCACCTCTCTATTGGTTGATCCTAGGAATATCGTACCGGTTCCACTGTACAAAAATTTTGTACAAGTGTCGAACCTTTCCTAACAACCTATTGTGTTCTTTAGAAATTAAATTAGGAATCGCAAACGAAACTTAACATTATTGATTCCAAATTTAACTTATCTGTTCTTAGTGGTTTAGACTTGGATCGCAAACGATACTTAACATTATTGATCCAAATCAACCTATGTTACAAATTCAATTAAATATTAATTTCTAAAATTAGCTTCCAGGACTACATGGCAAGGCACTAGGCCTTCTTGGGTATGAGATCATCCACCACCGCCTAGACAAAGCCTTTTAAAGAAATCTAATATTTAATTTCCTTATATAACCCTAGGTTTAACTAAATAGAACAATCGAATCACAAATCCAAAAAAAAACACAAACTCAAATCACAAATTCGAAACCTAGAATCATGCGGAAAATAATTACTATACAAAGAAAACTAGTATGATGCGGAAAATAATTACTAGTTATACCTTTCTTTGTAAGCAACAACCTCTTGATTTTCTACCGTATTCCTCTTCTTATCTCGGACGTCATGTGGGCGACAATCTACCGAGACGAGAACCACCCAAGCTTCCTTCTTCTACTTGTAAGTTTCGGCCACCATAAGAATTCCAAGAATAGATGAGGTTCGGCCACACCACCAAGCTCCAAGTGATGCTAGAAACAAAACCTCCTTTCTCTCCTTCTCCAAACAAAATCCGGCCACCAACAAGCTCCTTGAGAGTTGATGCCACCGGCCACCAATGAAGAAGAAAAGGAGGAGTGGAAGAAGATGAGAAGGGTCGGCCACCAACCAAAGAAATAGAAGAGAGGAAAACTAGAACCCAAGTTATGAGGTGAGACACCTCTACTATCTCTTTTATATTCCTTGGTCTTGGCAAATAAGGAAAATTTTATAAAAACTTCCTTATTCTCTTAGCCAATGAAAGGAAAGTTTTAAAAAAAATCCCTTTCAAACTTAATGTGGTTGGCCACCTCTCAATCATTCAAGTAAGGAAAGTTTTAAACACAAAATTAAAACTTCCTTATTTGTTTCTGAAAATTTTTAAAATAAAAATTTCTCTATTAATTTTCCCTTCATGGTTGGTTATAAAAGGAAATTTTATAAATTAAAATCTCTTTATTAAAACATGTGGATGATTTCCAAAAAGGAAAGTTATCTTTAAAATTAAAATTTTCTCTCAATCTACAAATAAGGAAAGATATCAAATCTTTTCTTAATCTTTTGTAGAAACTATAAAAGGAAAGATTTAATTTTAAAACTCTCTTTTAAATCATGAGGATGGTTACAAAAAATAAAAGTTTTATCAAAAATTAAAATCTTCCTTTTAACTACAAATAAGGAAATATATCAAACCTTTCACTTAATCTTTTGTAGAAAGCTATAAAAGGAATGATTTAAATTTTAAACTATCTTTTAAAACCATGGTATCCATGTAACGACCCGCCTTCTACTGACTAGGCTGTGAGGCCGATCGCTACATTATGCTGTGCTAAATTACTATTGCGGAAATCTGGATTGATTAAAATTTTGCTAAACTGATTACTGTAAAATCTGAACTTAATATTCTAAGTGTACCTAGGAGTTGTACACTTACTAGGGAAAATAATCTATGCCTCTCGGATGTCCTGCTAGCTGTAATCAGACATTTCAATTGATCCATGGATCGATTGGCCTCTCGGATCGATCCAGTGATCGATCCAGCTTGATACTGGCACGGAGAAAAACTCTGGATCGGTCGGCTGACCGATCCATATGCTTACCTCGCTTCTGTACGCAGCTGGAGCACATCGATCGGCTTCGATCCGTGGCTCATCGATCGGTCGGTCGATCGATCACTCTCGTTCGCGTCGGATGACCGATCCATATCAGACGCTAACTCTCTGCTGGATCGGTCACCGACCGATCCAGTGGCACACGAGAGTTAGCGTTGTTATGGATCGGCCACCACCGATCCGATGCGAACGGCTCACTGATTGGTCAGCCGACCGATTAGTGAGCCACTGGATCGGTCAAGCCGACCGATCAGTGTGCTCCTGGATCGGTCGGTAGACCGATCCAGCCGCATACAGAAGCAATATAGCTTATGGATCGGTCAGCCGACCGATCCAGAGTTTTTCTCCGTGCCAGTATCAAGCTGGATCGATCCGACAGGCCAATCGATCCATGGATCGATTGAAATGCCTGATTACAGCTAGCAGGACAACCGAGAGGCATAGATTATTTTCCCTAGCATGTGTACAACTCCTAGGTACACCTAGAATATTAAGTTCAGATTTTACAGTAATCAGTTTAGCAAAATTTTAATCAATCCAGATTTCCACAATAGTAATTTAGTCAGTAGAAGGCGGGGCGTTACAGAGTGGTATTAGAGCAGTGTTCCATACTTCCACACACATCTTCATCGCATTGTCCTCCAGCCTCCGCTAGTCCATTTTCCCTTTATATTTATCTGCAGTATAAGGAAAAAGTACCTGTAAGCTTAAAGCTTAGTAAGAAACCAGCTACCTCACAAAACATGCACACGATGCAATTTATGTTTTGAAAACATGCTATTTGAAATACGTATTGAACATAGATAGGCATGACATAGCAAAGTTACTAAGCACAAATACTGAAACATAGCATGCATATCGAAATCTAAGCATGGAGCTAACTCATGGCATCAATCAGGAAGAACTAAACTGAAACTGAACTAAACTAAGCTGATACTGAATTAAATCCTGATCACATAGGTGACTGCGAGTTTTGAAAACTGTATACATAAGTAGATTAAAATAATACTCATGCTGCTGAGGGCCCTGGCAACTGTACGTGCTGTGCGCGCATCCCTAGCTAGACCCGAGATTGCAAGTTCCAAATCTAATATGGTTTACTAGGTTATCTGAACCTAGGGACGACTGTGGGAGTCCAACCCAATGGATATCTGATCCTGTACAGTGCCACTGCTGAAAATAAAATACTGAATAGCTGTACTGTTTTATTTAGCCATTTCTAGGTTATCTGAACCTAGAGATAGGTTGTCTGAACCTACAGGCGACTGTGGGAGCCCACCCATTGGACATCTAGTACCATGAAAGCTGTAATAAAGCTAATTAACTGGATCAATACGTTTATACGGCATTTAACTGAGCTGAATAAATGCCCACTGAATCAAAAGCTGTCCCAGTCTTTTTATCGAGCATTTGGTGTGCTCTAACTCTCCTCTCTAGTAGGGAGACCACTTCTAGGCACCCGACAACGTCTAAAACCTCAAACTGAAGAGGGAAAACGCGTCCGGCCCATCTAGAGGTGCTCGACTAATCCCTAAAGCTGCGAGGAGGATTAAATACACCCTAGGTGTCAACAAAAATCCGAGTAAAACTAATCTAAAAGCATGCATTCAAACGGAAGCTACTTATACTGCAGGTGAGGGGTTTCTTACCTCGTATGCTAATTTCCTTACAATTATATTCGCTAGAATTCCGGTGGAGACGACCCCTTCGACAATCTTCTCACGTCTATGCGTTCCTCTCGCGAAGAAGGGCGTCCTCGTGCCGGAGTTGTCACCGGAAGATGACCTTGGGGCCCTAGGGAGGGAACCCTAGGATTGGCGCCGAGAGGAAGAAGAAGAGGGAGAGGTGCGGCGTAAGGTTAGGGTGAGGAGGAGAAATTGCCGAACCAATTAAAAATAAACCAAACCCCACTTAAATTTTCTATTTATATTAAGTGGGTAACTCGGCCCAACTTAAATATAAATATAATTGACTCCCCTTTCTTTCAGCACGGCCCTGCTGGGTTCAACTGGTTACTTAAGCGGTCTAAAGGTTTAGTGGACCCGAGAGGTCCCGGGTTCGATTCCCGCTTAAGCTATTTTGCTTTTCTAATTATTTTTGCTACTTCCGCTACTCTAAAAATATCATAAAAATATTCTAAAATTCCAGAAAATTCATAGAATATTTCTAAAATAGTTTTGAGAATTTTCGGGCGTTACAATCCACATAAGAAAAAATTTAAAAAATAAAATCTCTTTTATTTTATATGTGGTCGGCCACCTAAGCTTGGACTCAAGCTAGGGTCGACCACACCTCAATGGCTCAACCCTTTGGCTTGGCCGGCACAAGCTTGGGTTCCAAACTTGCTTGTCCAGCCACCTAAGGGTGGGTAAGAAGTGGGTATTTGGTGGATATAATTTTCTCTATATAAGAGGCTACGATAGGGACCGAAAGGAAGAATTGGTTTTGATCTTCCGATGAAATTAGGCTTCCCGTGTTCGCCCCGAATACCCAACTTAATTTCATCAATAATAATTCATACCACTAAAGAATTATTATTGAACTACCGCACCAATCTCAAATTATATTTTGGGCTCCTTCTTTATTATGAGTGTGTTAGTCTCCCTGTGTTTAAGATATAGAATGTCCACTAATTAAATGAGTTACTGACAACTCACTTAATTAATATCTAGCTCCAAGAGTAGTACCATTCAACTTCATTATCATGTCGGACTAAGTCCACCTGCAGGGTTTACATGACAATCCTTATGAACTCCTCTTGGGGACATCATCAACCTAGATTACTAGGACACAGTTTCCTTCTATAATCAACAACACATACTATAAATAATATCATTTCCCAACTTATCGAGCCTCTTGATTTATCGAACTAAATCTCACCCAATAATAAGTCAAAGAAATAAATACTAGATATATGTGTTTGTTATTATATCAGGATTAACAGCATACACTTCCATAATAACAAAAGTCTTGTTCTTTTATTCAATCAGTATAAAAAGAACTTACCTTTAATGGTCCTGCTCAATGCACTCAGAGTGTACTAGTGTAATTTTATAGTTAAGATAAACTAATATCAAATTACACTACGACTATTGCAATGGTTTGCTCCTTTCCATCTTAGTCATGAGCTACTGTTTATAATTTATAAGGAATTGATAACATGATCTTCTGTGTATGACACCACACATCATGTTATCTACAATATAAATTAATTGAACAACTACACTTAACATATAAATGTAGATATTTGACCAATATGATTCTTTATTTCAAAATAAAATATTTACAAAAGGCTAGGCTTTTAGTATACACTCTAACACTCTCAGCTACCATAACTCCTGTATGGTCGAGAAGTCGGGACAATGACAACTGTACGACACTCCAGCTGCCACTACTCTCGAGTGACCGAGTAGACATTTTGTATAGTAGTTGAATAGCTACATAGCAACAGGGTCCCTGCTGCTCGCAACTCTAGCTACCACTACCTATGAGTGACTGAGTGGGCACGACAGGACAAACGACACGTACTCCAGCTACCACTATCTATGAGTGACTAAGTGTGCGACTATGACCAACGACTCTCTCAACCACAAGGGAGATATAGTCATCGGCATGTATGTAATGATATGATGAGCAAGATACAAATAGTCATAATCACACATATATATAGTTGTTAACTATACCATAATAAATCCAGCATGCTCAATAGAGTACATGTATATATAGTAAACAATGCTAATAAACAATAAATCTAGTATCTACTAAATATCATGGATGTCAACAAGAAACTATATAGATAGCGAATCGATCATCTCAAAGACTAGGCGGATAAGTATTAAGCGTAGATAAAATACGAGTGGAGTCAACATAAAATAGCCTAATCCATCATTTAAGAATCAAACACTAAGTTCAAAGAACTACAACGACTAAGGAAGAAGTACCCGCCATTATCTATAGTCCGTGCTAAATGATCCTCTTGTTAAAACAATCGTCCTGTAATCAGAGTTCTGCATACACATCTACATTTTTTTTAAAAAAAAATGATTAACCCTGGGGTGATTAGCACGACCTTATGAAATTTTTCCACCTGCCACCAAGGTAAATCGGGAAGCGCTTGTAGCAAGAGGCCCAGAAGCCCAACATCCCTTGATTGCGCTCCCCATTTGGAGAAAAAATTCCTACAAATACACATATACAATTTAGATACTCTAACAAGTATCATTTAGCTAAACTAAATATTAGGATCAAATAAGTAAACCTATTCCCTTTCTGATTAAGGAAACCCAAATTGAATCAATCCAAAGTGGTCAACTTAGCTCCAATTGTTACAGCCCAAGACTAATCTCAACTAATACAATCCATTTTATCAACTCCCCAATTACATGATTTACTAATGAAATCCAAAATATGTTAATTAATTAATTAATGATCATGCTATCATCCTAATCAAGCATGAACTAACCATCCAATCTATCAATTAACCAAATTCAATCAGCTCAACTCAACAATCATCCAATCGCTTAATCCATGCACTAGATCAACTAATCATTAGTTCATTAATCCATTACCTATTGATCAAAGCTTCTATCTATCATCACTGGATTAAATTTAACAAACGAAAATCGTTACCCAAATCAATCAACCAGCCACCAAACTCTCTGATGGCTGAGTGCTGGAGGCGATGGCCACGACAGAAGGGTCTCAGCGCGAGAAGAGATGGCTAGCCGATCAAATGAACACCAACATCCCACTGCCGATCACAGAAATCCCTAATCCAATCAAATCTGTATCAAACAAATTATCAAACCATTAGCCTCATTACTCATCTAATGAGCTAATCACTCCACATCTATATAATGATCAAATAACTTCTTAAACTAGAAAATCTACTCTTAATTGATCCCTTGATCTCGTCGGATCAGTGGTGCCCTGACAATGCTCGGCACAGCTGAAAACGACGACGACTAGTAGAGGTCACGACTGTGTTCCGTCAGCCAGCAGTGGCCTCGATTGGCCTGATGATGGGGTCCACATCAGTAGCTACTTCTTATGACCCACAAGCATGAGCAATGTGGTGAAACGAGGGCGATCGACGGTGGCGTAGCTGGCTAGGGCACGACGTGGACGGCGGATCAGCGACGGTCGGCTGAAGGGAAGATGATCAGTTCTTGGCTGGAGAGGAATCCAGCGATGGACACGAGGGGAGAGGGAGATGGAGAAATGGATCAACGGCGGCACTTGGGTGGCGCTCGAGTGGCTCTCGGCGCCGGCAGATTGAGGAATCGGGCAACGGTGACCTAGCCTCACCGGAAGGGGGCGGCGGCGCTAGGGTGATCGGCGATCAAGGCAGCGTGGCGCTTGGGCGAGTGGGTGAGGGCAGAGCGAGATTGGGGAAGAGGGGAAATCGAGGAAGAGAGAAAGAAATGAATTGGAAATGAATAAGAAACAACCAACCAACCAGTGCACCCCTAAATGGGTGTTCAAAAGGATTTTTCCTAAATCCTATTTTTAAAAAAAATCCTAAAAAATATATAATAAAATTATTTCTCTAATAATACTTATTAATTAATTATCATATCTTACATTCTCCCCTACTAATAAAAATTTAATTCCTAAATTTACTACTCAAACTTAGGGATTCTCATATAGGGTAACAACCAACTAGCACACCCATAAACTAGTCTATCCTACTACCGTGAATAAATTTCCAACCATGAGGTATTTAAAGTTCCCTTATAAAACTACCTGATGATCCACTTCCAAGTAGATAGTGATGACTTTGTGTGTTATGAGCTCACTGTGCTTTTGCTACTCCCACATTGCTGTCTAACCAACTGTGGATAAACTATCTCCATAATCCATAACGCACATTATCAGTAGATCCTTTAACGTCCGTATAGTGCGCTCATACTATCCATCTATCTGAGGGTGGGAAGCTGTACTAAAATGGAGCTCCATAACTATGCCCTGTTATATACAGTGTTGGAACTGTGAAGTAAATCGCAGATCTCTATTTGATATGCTAATTGATCCAATGAGTCTGTTCTATGGATTGGTAGAATATTAGTAGATTTGGTTAACCGATCATCGATTATCCAAAAAGCATCATGTCCTCTCCGTGTCCTAGATAGCTTGGCAATAAAGTCCATTGTGACATGCTCCCATTTCCATTTCGATATATGTATCTATTGAAACCATCCGACTGGTCTCTGATGTTCATCCTTCCCTTGCTGACATACCAGACATTAAGCTACAAAGCCTACGATGTCTTTCTTCATGCTGTTCCCCCAACACGAACACTTCAATTCTCTATACATTGGGTACCATCTGAATGTATCGCAAATTCATATCAATGTGCTTCCTGGAGTAAATCCTCCTAGACGGGATATGACCTAGGAACACACAATCTCCCATGGTAATAAAGAATCTTATTCTCATCACACGAGATTTCTGCTTGCTGTCCTGAGACTACTCTGCTACATAAAAATCGCAGATGTAATCACTAGCTTGAGCCCCCTTAATTTGCTCAATTATAGGTGACTGAGCGACTATGGATACCAATATCCCTTGCTCTGTGTGTCTCTACTCTACTAATCTTAATTTAGACAATTTGCACCAATCCTATAATCATAACTCGGTGACAAACCAAAACTCCTTTGGATTCCCTACTCAGAGCATCAACCACCACATTAGCTTTCTCTAGATGATAGCTAATGGTGCAGTTATAATTTTTTTTTCAAAAATACCATCCATCTTCTCTGTTTGAGGTTCAACTCCTTCTGAGTAAACAAGTACTTAAGGCTTATATGATCTATGAAGATCTCAAAAGTAATCCCAAACAAATAATGTCTTTGAAATTTCCATCGCAGAAATGATAACTGTTAACTCCAAATCATGAACTGGATAATTTTTCTCACGATCTTCCAGCTAGGGGTGAGCAATCGGTTTAAACCGAACCGAATGAATCAATTAAACCAAAAACTGAATTGACTGAACTTTTTTCGAATCAACTGAACCAACCGAACTTTTCAAAAAAACTAAACCGCTTGAACTGATAAAACATAGGTTACGATTTTCGACTGAAATAACCGAATTTTTTGATTTGGTTTAGCTTGGTTTAATTTCGATTTGGTTTGGTTCCGATTTAGTTCGATTCAACTCATAATATCAGTTTGATTTAGTTCTAGTTTGGTTTGATTTGGTTTGATTTAATTCTGGTTTGGTTTAGTTCAACTCAAAATATTAGTTCAATTGATTTAATCAGTTTAACCAAATTTTGATTTTTAAAATCAAAACTGAACCGATTAAACCGATATTTCTAAAAAATACCAAATTTCTAAATTAACCAAACCAAACTTTTAACTTCGGTCGGTTCAGTCTGTTAATTCGGTTTAACCAAACTTTTGCACACCTCTACTTCCAGCTATTGAGAAGCATATAATACTACCCGCTCATGCTATATTAGAACTACACCTAACCGCTAGTATTATGATACCTCTGTGTAAGGCAGGGGTGAGCATTCGGTCAAAACCGAACCGACCGAACCGAATAGACCGAAAACCGAATAAATCGAATTTCTTTTCAACTAACCGAACCGACCGAATTTTCTTATGAAACCGAACCGATAAGATATCGGTTAATTCGGTTTTCGACCGAATTGACCGAATTAATCGAATTTTAAAACCCTATTCGGTTTTACCTTTAAAAAACAAGATTTTATTTAATTAATTACATTTTAAAATAAAAATTAATTAAAATAATATTCTTATTCGGTTTAACCGAATTACAAAATTCAAAACCGAAACCGAACCGAATTAATCGAAAACAGAACCGAATTTAAAAAAAAAACGAAAACCGAATTAACCAAACCGAATTTCTAAATTTGGTTGGTTCGGTTCGGTTAATTCGGTTTTTCCGAATTTTTGCTCACCCCTAGTGTAAGGTACAAATCCATCTACATTAGAAGGTCAAACTAAGACGGGTGCTATTATCAACTTTTGCTTCATCTTCCAAAAGCTGGTCTTGCCAACCTTTTGTCTAGAAAAATTTCATACCTCCCCAGTCAGACAAGTCAACTGCATAGTAATCCTTGAAAAACCATCAACCAGTCCCCGATAACATCCAGCTAATCTAGAAATTGTGAATCTCCTGTACAGACTTCGGTTGCTCCTAACTGGTAATAGCCTTTTGTTGGATCAAGATGCATGTAAGAGAGGGGAGGGGGAGTGAATCACGTGGTTTTTAAAAACTTACTTTTCAATTTTGAAAACAAAGTGTGCAGTGGAAATACAAACAAAAATAGAAAAATAAAAGTAAGTAAAAGACACGAACACAAGTGATTTTACTTGATTCAGAGATTTTGACAACTCCTACTCCAAGACCCAAGTCTCGTGGACCTATTGATGGATAATTCACTAAAAGTCTCTTTCGAAATCGCCGGAAGAGGGGATTGAGTACAAAAGAATCAAAAAGTGTAACAGACTACACTTTTCATTTGTAGAAATTAAAAACAAAAATTAAATTATGTTACTAAACACTTTCATGGACGGCTTGCTTAAGTTCGGTGTTTGGATGGCTTTTCGACAGTATTCGAGCATAGTAAAGTCGCAGTAGGGCAGCAGCAGGAAGCCGGAGTAGTTGGAAAACCAAATCAAGAGCGTAGGAGCTCGTGTAGAAGTTATTTTTGAATGAAGAGGTTGAATGCTCTTTTATAGAGGGTGAAGGCGCCTTTCATAGCCTTGAAGGTGCCTTCAATTCCCCAAATTTGATCATGATCAATCCAGCTCTTATCGAAAACAAATTCTGAATTTTATTCATTGGAAGGCGCCTTCCATGATACTAAAAGCGTCTTCCATGAATAGTATAGAAGACGACTTCCATAGCTTAGAAGGCGCCTTAGGTACTGTTCACCTGAGGCCTTTTGCGCTCCTCTTGCCTTGCAAAACGTGTTAGTCTAATAAACCAAATAATAACCTGCAAGACAAAGTTAACACAGTAATAATAAGGAGTAGTAATTAAATCCTGTCTTCCTGAGACTATGATCTAATCAAGGTCTCAATTTAGGTTTCCAAAATGGACTTAAATTGGACCGACGCCTACTATCCCTTCGAACAGGGATACGTTCTCACTTAGTCACTCTCCTCCAATAACTTACCTCTAGTTACCAGATATAGAGTTACCTTTTGGAATCACACATCGGGATTTCGGGAATCGAACATCCCGATTTACAGAAATCGTACATCCGGTCTTCACCCAATCAGACATCTAGACCTGTCGAAATCACACATCCAGTTTTTTCCACTCAGGAATCACACATCTTGACTTATCAAAATCACACATCCAGTCTTCACCCATTGGGAATCGTACATCCCGACACTTGCCAGAATCCCACCTCTATACTTCAATTTGTCAGGAATTGAACATCCTGACTGGGGTTAGTCAACCCTGTACACTCGGTAGCAAGGTTAAATAGCAACATATCTAACTTTAACCGATTTGTCATTCATCAAGACTCAGGTTTGACCATTAATGTTGACTGCACCAACACCTTTATCTTCTATGGGTCCACTGATATACCTCTGTTGGAGAGGATGTGTCACAGAAATCCTACAAATAATGGCTAGAATATGAATTCACTGAACTTTGTATAGAGATATTCTCAGCAAAGCATCTCTAGAACTATACGAAGATGTTGTGCGTGATCCATCTCTGATCGGAAATATACATCAACGTATCGTCAATGAAGGTAACAACAACTAATCCAAATACTCCAAGAGTATCCGGTTCATCAAATCAGTGAAAATAGCCAGAGCATGGTAAACTCAAATGACATTACCAAATACTCATAATATCCGTACACCGACACACTCAACCGTAAGATCACTGGCAATGGGTTTATGATCCTATCACCAACTACAAATCACCAAATCTATAAATATCATATATGTGATACTCCTCATGTCATTATCAATAATAACTACCAAATAATAGATCATTAAGTCAAATATCCACTAATAGATTATTAGAAAATAACATATCTCAACATCAGATCTCATAATATATACCAATCCCAAAACATCCTCAATATCAATTAAACCTAATAGCTTCCCGAGCAATTATAAGGTAAAAAGGAAGACATCCAACCTTCAACAAGTACTGCCAACAAATTTAAAGATATACTCCACAAATCGACATTGCAGATGGAACCAAGGAGGAAGCTGCTCGAGGAAAAGGCTGGAAGATGGGTCCGGGTGAGCCCAATTCCAGATGGACAAAATCACCCAGACGATCGGAGTAACGGAAGAGCAAATGGAGAGTTGCAGAGCTGCTGGAGGTGCCTTCAATGATGTTGGAGGCCCCCTCACGCCTTTCTATGGGAGGTGCCTCCAACAGGATTGGAGGCACCCTTGCTCCTTTTTGGTGGGAGGCGCCCTAGACTGAGTGAGCAGTACCGTTGTTAAGGATAAAACTTTATCCTTTCTGGAGGAGCCTTGAACCTGAAACGTCCCCCCTTTTTTTTGTACGTGTCCAAGCATACAGACGTTCAGAATCATAATTGTACTACCACCATATATATTCTCAATTTAACTGAATTACTTGTAACAATAACTACTAGTAACATTTGGCATTGGTCATATGGTCCCTAAACTTATTCTATAAAAGGAAACATTTAGTTATGCGGAAACTAGACTGGAAGATCTTCGGGTTGTACTGCCATTGTCCCAAGCTGGCTCACTGATCATTGCCTCCTACCTCATTTATCTTTTTTACTGAAAAAAGTTATAATCTGTGAGTCGAGAGACTCATCACATTCAGAATTGTGTTATGCATTAGTTAGTACATATAGTCTAGTGTACTAAGGGATACCCAGGCTAGCTAACTTAGGACTTACCTATTGACATATTATGGACATGAGCATAGGCATCAACATAGGCATATGAGCATAAACATAAGCATAGTCATCTAAATAAACTAAGCATGAAATAGACATAATCATGAGCATGTACATAAATATAGACATAAGCATACTTGCATGACATAAACATACACATAGGAATAGACTTAATCATGAGCATCAGTGCGTAAATAAGCTAAGCATGAAAATAAACATAACTACATAGGGGTACTGAGCTCCCGAGCTAAGGACGCCGGTCATACCCCCCATCTCATTCATGAATACCAACTTACGTATTTATATGGTTATCACAACCATGTTTCTAAAAAGGATCATATATCGTAAAATCTTTTTAAGACAAAGTTGGATTGTTGACAGTGACTAGCTATCATTATATGGTCGATTGATCAATCTCAGCTATAAAACTATGATACATGACAGCGGGGCATCAGCAACTCTCGTCACTAGGCCGTGGCCTAGCATGGAAACTGATATTGGGCTCCCTTTGGAGTTATGTCCCATAAACGGGATTCCTTTGGGGCCTTTTCCCTTATAGTATTCCCATCAAATCATTATTATTTTATCACAATCAACTTACCTGTTATTGGGATCCCTTTAGGGCCTTTCCCTTTATACGAACTCCTGATAACCATCATTTGATCATTATATTTTGATTCATATAGGCATACTTTTTAATCTTCTCATGTGTTAATTTCATATTAATATAATATTTCACGAGTTGTATTCATTTGTGGACTTAATTATAAATTATATCATATTTACGATATTTGATGATAATATTTTGATATATTCTTTGTAGGCATCAAAAGGGCCATGGACTCAAGTCAGATTGATCCAAATTGGACTCAATTCTGATATTAATTGAGGAGATCAAGCTCTGAAGCAATCTAGGCCGTCCATCTAAGATCCAAAGAGATATGAGCCATCCATCAGAGATCTATCTCATTCAAGTTAAAGAGAGGGTAGAACAGGGCCATTGATCAATATCTGGAGCTTTTGATCCAGATCTAAAGTGATCCAACTGTTGAATGAGATCTGATGCATTCTCATCCGTTGATTGAGATCTGATGAGATTTAAAAAGAAATGAGAAGCTACATTAAAGGGGATCATCAATTTGACAAAGAGATCATGTTAAAAGCAGAGAGGCACAGGAGAAGAAAGGGGGATTGCAGAGCTTCACCGACGCCGACCACTGGAGCTTCATTATTCTTCATCCACTGAGGTCAAGGTTTTTTTCCTTCCTCATCCGTGTTTATCTCCACCTTCATTGCAAGTACCAGTAATTCTATCTCCATCTCCACCTCCCTCTCGGCGCAAAACAGAGATCGGTGATCTACTTCCTTCATCACCGTCGGCCACCAATGATCATCCATCCACCATCGAGGAGGGTTATGGGATTTTCCTACTCTATCTAGATCCGGTGATCCATCCTCATCCTTCGCAGGTAACATCTTGATCAACTTTCTCTGTTCATCTTCAAATTTGGCTAAATTTGATACAAATATGATACAAGTTAGGTAAACCCTAACTTGCTCTGTAAGAATCATTCAGATCAGTAGAGTCCTCCATTATTTGAGTGTATTTCCTTATTCATGTAATTGAATTGTTGAAAGAATGTTGGTTTAATTCTCTATGCATTCGATCTTGATAGTTTGTTTAGTAGATTAGTTGATTTGCATCTAAGTATTAAAATGTTACTATTCTATTCTTGTTCCATTCAATTCAGTAGATTGAATTAGGTCATTAGATTGCTTCCATTTTCATGAGTTGATTTGCATTTATAGTATGGGTTGTTTCAATCTCTTATCAATAGCATGTTCTTTAGTTTTCTTGCTTCATATTTTCATGAATGCTTCATGATCATAGTTTAGTTTGTGTGTTTTCTATTAGTTGCCTTATTCTTTCATGAATTGTTTTGTGATGTAGATTAGCAAGATTTTAGTTTCATTAGTTGCATAACTTCATTGTGACATTATTTCCTTCGTGTTCATAATTTAGTGAATTTGCATTCATGATGGTTGCATTGAATTCCATTCTTTGGTTGTAGCTTTAGCAATTGAAAACCCAAACCCCCATTCATAAATAAATATAATCCTAAGATTAGAATTCACCTGTTACATTCCTTGTGAAATAAAATCCGAGTTGTCCTATACTACATTAGTGTAGAAAGGGATTTTGGCATTTTATTTGCACCCATTTCACGATAAAATTGGGTTTATCAAACTTAGAGGTACTTAGCCTTATAAGAATCTCAATATATTGCTTAATGATTGGTTGGAAGGTATTCAACAGAAGGTATTCTCAATATATGATCGGTTTAATGACCAGCTAGGATAAATTCAATAGAAGGTATGTTTAATATACGGTCGATTTAACAATCAACCGAAAGATATTCAATAGACGGTATTCTCAATATACGACCAGCTTAATGATTGGTCAAAATATATTTAGCATACAAGTAGTCAACAATCTTATGACAACCTATTAGATTTGTTAGCAAATATTCTCTCGAAGCTTCTTCGTTAATCAGTTACAACGATACACTCCTTCGCATACGTCATTAGGGGTGCAAGTCATAAACGATAAAGAAGTCCTCAGAGGATTATTGCATGAAGTCCATGTTGTACTTCTCTCATCTTCTAACAAACTCTAATAAACTGAGGACCACCTCACGATCACGGAGGTTATATGAGGTGGTATAAAAAGGAGAATCCTCTTCGTTGGTAAGATACACAAACACAAGCACTTGCATCTGAAACCCTATTTTCCTGCATTCTCTGTTACTGTTCTTCTTCGACTTTTCCAAGAGAAGAGACTGAGTTGAGTGTCGGAGGGCCTAGCCAGGGTTTCCACCCCGAACTTAGGTCACTAATGCTTGTTGGCTCGTCTCACTGTGCGCAGGATTGTTGAGGAGTTCTCTTCAGATCTCAGGAACCTCCTTGTTCATCAAACCATCACCTAACAGAGCCAGCGTGTCGTCTCATCATCTTTAGATAGGATCAAATTTGGTACCATCTATGGGAACTCCTTGCCTAGATATGAAGCTTTGCGATGGAAGAAGTTGGAAAACTCAATACCATAACCTTAACGCAAGAAGCTAGAAACTACTCCAACAACAATAACAAGCCAACATTGGTGGTATGTTGCCACCACCAAATCCGGAAGCATCAATGACCGCTCATCAAATGGAAAGAAGGGTTCAAGAGGAGGGCCTTGCTCGCTTGCCTCCTGTGCTTCTCTCACCACTCGATGCCCCTGAGTTCTTTTTTGGACACCATTAGAATAGTTGGGTCAAGGAATAATACCTCAGGAGTTCTTTGGAGAGGTACATGTGTGAGAGGGGTATAGAGAAAAGGCGGTGGCCAGTGATAGTTCCCTGGAGCGAGTGGCTACTCTATTTTCTCAGAGGGTGTTGGATTATCCGTTGCCCAAGCGTTATCAGAACTTAAATATAGGGGAATATTTAGGAACTACTGACCCAGAGGATCATCTCCTCAAATTTGAGCATGCCTCCCTTCTTCAACAATTAATGAACCCAGCGATGGTTCAAGCGATTTCCAGATAGTTCCATCCACTGCTTCAAGAATTTCCGTAAGATATTTCTCCATCACTTCTCTAGCAATTGGTGATACCACAAGACCCCTGGAGTCTCTTCTCCCTTAAACAGTGGCCTAAGGAGTTAATTTGAGTATATATCAAGAGGTTCAATCAGGTGACCATGGATGTTCCCACGGTCACCACACTAGTAAATTCTTTTTCTTAGGGACTTAATGATAATGATTTCTTTAAGGATCTGGTTAGATTGATCTATTGATTGAACGAGCAACTAAATTCATTAATGTGGAAGAGGCTCAAGCTGCCCGAAAGAAGGAGGTTATCACACCTGCCCCTGCCCCGAGCACCTCGTAGCACCTACTCCTCCGCCTAAAGGACCTCGTGCGGACCCTTGATATCGTCATCTAGAACCACGACCTCAAGCCGTACAACATATGGGGGTTCCTTGAGAGGCCTCACAAAAGTAGTGCACGTATCATCAAACAACTACTCACAATATGGAGGAGTGTTATACTCTACGAAATCAGTGAGAAGGTAATCCTAGATATCATCAACGTTCCTCAGCACCAAATCATCGACTATATCGACGACAAAATAGCCCACTAAAGATTGAGTATTGAGTGACTGAACCATAGCCAAGAACTTTATAACTCCCAGCCAAGCAAGTTCAAGGGCCTGCCCGGGCACAACAAGAACAATCATCTGCCCGACAAGAAGAAAATTACAATAATGTTGCTCAGGGTAATATTCACATGATAGCTGGAGGGCCGACTGATGGTGATCCCAATCGAGCGAGAAAGTCACACGCTCGATGCTTAGAGATCCATGAAGTTGGATGTAGCGCTGAATGAGCGGTCGGGCCAGACATAAGTTTTAGGCCCAAAGATCTAGAGGGGGTAGAAGTATCTCATGATGATGCATTGATAATTAAGGCTATTATAGTCAATTATAATATTTCTTGCACTTTTATTGATACAAGTAGCTTCGTTAACATTATTTTCAAGCAAGCTTTTGATCAGTTACAGATTGACCTGAGCGACTTCCAGCCCATGTCAACTCCTTTGTATGGGTTTATAGGCAATGAAGTCCAACCGCTCGGCCAAATCAAATTGGTCATATCCCCTGGGGAGGAACCCCTAGTGCGGACACGCTGATCAGTCTTTACGGTGGTGAACGTACCTTTAGCTTACAATGTCATCTTGGGCCGACTGTCCCTTAATGAATGTTGGGTGGTCGTTTCAACCTTCTGTCACAAGATAAAATTTTTAGTCGATAATCAACTATGGGAGGTAAAAGGCGACCAACTAGTAGCATGAAAGTGCTATGTGGAAATAGTAAAGATGGAGGCTAATGCTGCCCGAAAAATCTAAAGAATGGAGGTCAATTCCATTCAACAAAAGTCACCTGTCCTAGTATATGAAGAAAAGGAAGAAGTGCAGATTCAACCTGGTCGACCAGAAGCCACCACTCACATAACTTCTGACCTAACTCCCTACCTCAAGGCTGAGCTGGTGAGCTGCTTGACAAGTAATAGTGATGTATTTGTCTGGATACCCAAGGAAGTAATGGGTGTGCCTCCTGCAGTCATGGAGTATGTATTACATGTCTACCCTAATGCCTGCCCGGTCAAGAAAAGGAAGAGAGACTTTGGAGCCGATCAGAACTGTTGGTACCCCAGGGTTGTTTTGATGTGATCAAATAAGTTAGGTTAGGTCCTGTTGTGTTTAATCTTATGTCTAAGTGTGCAAAAACTTAAGAGCACAGGATATCGAGCAAAAGATGTAGCTAGCGAGAAGGATGACATGAGAGAGAGCTAACAGGCTCGGTGCGTCTGAGGGATGAGGTGCTGCGGAAGAGTATGCAGGCGGATGAGAAGGAGGCGCGTGACATTTCCAAGAGACGAAAAGCCAGGAGCGGAAGCTTGCTTGAGAAGGCCGGAAGTTGGGTTCGGGTGAGCCCTATTCAGGATCGCCGAGATCACCCAAGCAAGAGGAACTGGAGTGGAAGACTCGAATCGAGGCGAGCAAAACCGGAGTGGAAGGCCCGGACTGAAAAAGTCAACTCAATTGACTTTCCTAGTCCGGGCGCTCTGAACCCTTCCGGACTCCGGGCACCCGGAACCCTTCTGGACTCCGGGCACCTGGAATCCTTCCGGGTACCCAGAATCGAAGTTTATCTAGATTGCGTTTGATCGTGATCCATTGCAAAGGGGATAAAATTTTATCCCCCTCCAGGCACCTGGAACCCTTCCAAACACCCCGAGCAAGGCTATATAAGTAGCCTTGCTCCTAAAACGAAACAACAATGCAGAATAATTTGAAACAACTGTTGGAGCAATCCCAATGGTCCGCGGGACCATGTGTTTTGATGTTTGGGCAAAGGGTTTAAGTTAGGTTCACCCTTGTATTTGATATGTGTATTTGAGTTGTGCAGGTTTGCAGGATACACATATGACTCAGGTTGATGGCTTCGGGTCCGGTGAAGGATGGAGCATCCGAGGGACCGTGGACAAGGCAGCGAGGACAAGGGCCGAGGGAAGCGACTTCGAGGCATACGCGAAGGATGGCATTGGGTACGAGCCGCGGGCTTGAATGCATCCGAGGGACGAGAGCCAAAGGAAGTAGGCTTGAAGGCAAAAGGTCAAAGCTGCAAAGGAAGAATCAAGTGAGTCATAAGGGTGAGGGTACGAGTGCACGAGAGATTGTACTCGGAGTAAAATCCTAGTTTTTAGGGTTTTACTGTAGCAGTACTGTAGCGCTACTGTAGCAGTACTGTAGCGCTACTGTAGCAGTACTGTAGCAGTCGACTGCATGTTTTAGCAGTCGACTGGTGCAGTCGACTGGGGCAGTCGACTGGCAGCGAACAGAATGTGTGGAATCGAGCCGTTGGGATGTAACGGTCGAATTTCTAGCAATCGACTGGTAGGCGGGGTTTTCCAACCCGTGGCCTATAAAACCAAAGCTTGGGAGCTTGGTTTGAGTTGACGAAATAGAGGTGGTTAATCTCTATTAGTAGTCTACTTGTGCCCTAGCGTCAAAAGAGTTCTTGTGAGGGTTGTGGTGAGGTTTCTCCACCCACAAGGAGCTACGTGAGCTAGCCGGAGTTTGCCGGGGAGTAATCCACCGAAGGATCGGGATCGTCCACCTTACGGACAGCCGTGGAGTAGGAGCCCTAATCTCCGAACCACGTTAAACGATCGTGTCAATTGGTTTGCTTGTCTTTCTCATTCTTAGTCTTTAGCTTTTGTATTTGTATTTGTATTGTTTGTATTCCGCTGTGCTAACAAATACGTAGGAAGCGCTTATTTGGGGGTGCCGTCTATCCAACCCCCCTTCAAGCCGGTCATACGATCCCCAACAACAACACTTGTGCTTGAGTTTGTTAGAGTTTAGCTTTGCTTGTGAGCTTTGAATGCTGTAAGAGGCATCTCCGCCCAGAGGAGATTTTATTAGTACGTTTTTTCGCCTTGGATTAACAACCTCTCCGGTCGTAACCAAGTAATTCGCTGTGCCTCTTTCTTTTCAGTTTATTTCTTATTTGGTTTATGCAAGTGTTATATTAAGTTATAAATTTAAGAAAGGTATTTTTTCTTGTTTTGTGCAGGGGCTATTCGCCCCCCTCTAGCCGGTCGCCAAGGGTCCTAACAAGTGGTATCAGAGCCAGGACGCTTCAGGAGGACTAATCGTCGAACGAAGTACATGAGATGGCCGAACCGAGCATCTATCAACCGAACTTCGAGGAGGAGTTCGTGAGCTGGAAAAAGAAAATAGAGATATTCTTTAAAACCGACTTTGAATTACTTTTAATAATGAAATTCAATTTTATGGCACCCTAAGGAAAGGAAGAATACTAGTGGATGAAGAAGGAGTAGGCGGACTGCATGGCAAATGACAAAGCAGAGTTCCATCTGCTGAGGGTCCTATCGCCACAAAAATTCAACCGGATCAGCGCCTACGACTCAACAAAGGAGCTTTGGGAGAAGTTCCTTGAGCTACATGAAGGGATGTCCGAAGCCAAGCTCGCGAGACGGGATCTACTAAGGAATCAGTTAAGCAACATAAAACTGGAAGCAGAAGAAATCGTTGCACATCTTTACTCGAGAATGAAGGAACTAATCACCGGACTCACGAATCTCAGAGAAAAGATAAGCAACCGAGATTCAATAAGGTATGCGCTTAATACATTTTCTAGATCTACTGAGTGTGCATTATTAGTAGATGCTTACTATATTTCTAAAGATTTATATTCTGTTACCATAGAAGAAATGTTCCCAACATTTATAGTCCATGAAATGAGATGTACAGATCCAAAGAAAGAGTCAAAGCACAACGTTGCCTTTAAGGCAAGGATGGACGAACGAGATTCAGAATCCTCTCTGGACGACAAAGAAACGGTAATGATGGTAAGATAATTTAAAAAATTATTTAAATCTAGAAAAACTAACCATCTACAGGGTAGAAAGAAAAGAACAATCAAATTCTACCACTGCAACGAAGAAGGGTACGTTAAAGACTACTGCCCTAAGTTAAAGATCAAGGACAAGGACAAAGGGAAGAACAAGAAGCCTATCCAAACCAACAAGTACAAGATGCTAAAGGCGACATGGGATGAACTGTCGTCCAAATTAGAAGTTGAAGTTGTTGCCGGACTTGCATTAATGACAAGTCATCAAGACGACGAAAACAAAGCAAGCTCGTCTGAAATGAGCATCGAGAGCATCGATGAAGGGGGAGCGACATTGGAAGAAAGCAGCAGTTCAGAGGGAGCTACGGATAACTAGATCGACAAGGTAAGTCAGGTACGATCTTTTCCTCCTGATAAGTTATTTAAATTTATTAAGTTATTATCTAAAGACTATTGCAAATTTAAAAAAGAAAATAAAGAATTAAAATTAATTATAGACAAATCTTGTCTATTAGAAGATTTTGAAAAGTTAAAATTGGAAAATGATGAATTAAAAATACAAGTAGAAAACTTAAAAAACCATACATGCTTAAATGTTAAAACCCAAAATTATAATAGACTAAGTTGGTATCTTAGATTTCATAGGGGTCAAATTAGACAAATTCTCAAAAGTTATGTTCCCCCAAAATTTCTGATTAATCTTGTAGGAAGGAACCTATATTGGATTCCAAAAACTTGTATAAATTAAAAAGTTTAATTAGACTTAAGGCTTTCAACGAGAAAATTAAATGTTTGAATTTCCTTAAGAGACTTTGTCTAGAAAGTGGTTGTTGCTCCAATACCCAAGAAAACCTAGTGTCTCACCATAGTCTAGAAGCCAATTAATAAAATAGAATGTCAAATTAACTAACTGATAAAGTATTTAATTGTAATTAAATAATACTTTAAATAGTTACTCAAACATTTTTGCAGTGTTTTTAACTTAGAAAATTTTTTCTTCTTAGAAAATTTTACTTAGATTTTTTTTTGTAAAACTTAAAGTTTCTAAACTTATTGCAAATTTTCTCTAAGTGATATCAAAATAATTTTCAAAAGTTTCAAAGTTTTCAAAAACTTGATAAGTTTTTCAAAATGTTGAAAATCAGATTTTTTTTTTTTTAACTAAAAACTTTCCTATTTTTTTGAAACATTTACCCTTAGATTTCTTTTTGTACCCCATTTTTTATGTGATCAAAGGGGGAGAAGGGAAGATTAAGTCTAGGGGGAGGTAGTTTTAACTTTCTTAATTTTTATACTTTAATTACAAATTTATTGCTTTTACTTTATGTTAGTTTACCCTAACTTAACTTGGGTTGTTCACATCCAAAAGGGGGAGATTGTTGGGACCCTAGGGTTGTTTTGATGTGATCAAATAAGTTAGGTTAGGTCCTGTTGTATTTAATCCTGTGTTTGAGTGTGCAGAAACTTAGGAGTATAAGATATCAAGCAAAAGACGCGGCTAGCGAGAAGGACGGCACGGGAGAGAGCCAACAGGCTCGGTGCGTCTAAGGGATGAGGTGCTGCGAAAGAGTACGCGAGTGGACGAGAAGGAGGCGCGTGGCATTTCTGAGGGACGAGAAGCCAAGAGCGGAAGCTTGCTCGAGAAGGCTGGAAGTTGGGTTCGGGTGAGCCCTATTTTGGATGGTCGAGATCACCCGAGTAAGAGGAATCGGAGCAGAAGACCTAGACCGAGGCGAGTGAAACCAGAGTGGAAGGCCCGAACTGAAAAAGTCAACTCTGTTGACTTTCCTGATCCGAGCGCCTAAAATTGAAGTTTATCCAGATCCCACTTGACCGCGATCTGTTGCGAAGGGGATAACATTTTATCCCCCTCGAGGCGCTTGGAATCCTTTTAGGTGCCCCGAGTAAGGCTATATAAGCAGCCTTGCTCCCAAAGCTAAACAACAACGCAAAATAGTTTGAAAGAACACTTGTGCTTTAGATTGTTAGAGTTTAGCTTTGCTTTGTGAGCTTTGAATGTTGTAAGAGGCTTCTCCGCCTAGAGGAGATTTTGTTAGTGCGTTTTTTCACCTTGGATTAACAACATCCCCAGTTGTAACTAAGTAATTCGCTGTGCCTCTTTCTTTTTAGTTTATTTCTTATTTGGTTTATGCAAGAGTTATATTAAGTTATAAGTTTGAGGAAGATATTTTTGCTTGTTTTGTGCAAGGGCTATTCACCCCCCCTCTAGCCGACTGCTAAGGGTCCTAACAAGAACAAACTCATTAAAGAAGAGTTGCACAAGCAATTGAATGCGGGATATATATGGGAAGTGCAATTTCTAAGCTAGCTGGCTAACGTTGTTCTGGTTTCTAAACCTGGAAACAAATGGAGAGTGTGTATTGACTTCAGAGATCTTAACCAAACTTGCTCAAAAGATTATTATCCATTGCCTCGTATTGATCAAGTGGTAGATTCTACTACTAGTTGTGAATTTATATTTATGTTGGATGCTTGTTAAGGGTATCATCAAGTTCCGCTCGCCAAGGATGATCAAGAAAATGTTATCTTTATAACTGCTAAAGGCACTTACTGTTATAATATTATATCTTTTGGACTAAAGAATGCGGGAGCTACTTATCAAAAGTTTATGAACAAAGTCTTTAAAAAGCAAATTGGGTGAAACATGGAAGTTTATGTGGATGATATCCTCATTAAGTCCCTCTGAGCTGTAGATCTGTGTGTGGACAGAAGAAACTTGCAGAACTTTAAGGCAGTATGGGTTGAAACTCAATCCCAACAAATGTTTATTTGGACCTAAGAGCAGGAAATTTCTGGGCTATATGGTAACTGAACGAGGGATAGAAACTAACCCGAGCAAAGTAAAGGCGTTGCAAGATATAGCTCCTTTACGCAATTTGAAGGAGGCACAAAGATTAACTGGCTGGATTACTGCTCTATCTTGTTTCACCTCCCGGTCAACTAATCAAAGCTTACCCTTCTTCAAGATACTTCGTCGAGTGACCAAGTTCCAATGGGATGATAATTACAGCATGACATTTAAAGAGCTGAAGAATTATTTGTCTACCCTTCCTATACTAGCTAAACTAACAGTGGGTGAAACTTTATGGGTTTATTTGTCAGCCAATGAATATGCTGTTAGGTTGGTGTTGGTGAGACAAGAGGGGAAAGAGCAACAATCTATGTATTTTTTGAGCCATTTATTAAAAGGATGATCGAACTCAGTGAATATGATATACAATATCAGTCTCGAGCGGCTATCAAGGCCTAAGCCCAGGTCAATTTCATAATAGAAATACAAGGTCTTGAAATTGAAGAAACTTGAAAAATCTATGTAGATGGATCCTCTACTAGGCAGGGTAGTGGAGCTGGTATTCCGCTGATATCTCCTAGAGAAAATCGAATGCAGTTATCTCTTTGGTTAAATTATCAAGCTACTAATAATGAAGCAGAATATAAGGCACTACTAGCGATGTTAGGAGCCGCTCAGGTTTTAATATACTCTAATTCTCAGCTGACAACTCAATAGTTGTCTGGTAATTTTGAGATCAACAATAACGAAAGGCTTAAGCTATATGCAGAGGCATTTAGTAAGCTGAAGGCCGAATTCCAAGAAGTAGTTATATAAAATTCCCCATTCAAACAATTAAATAGTAGATGAGTTAGTTAAATTAGCCTCTGTCATAATTCCTTGTAATTTGGATAAGCCTATGAAGCAGTCATTATTGGTAGCTTGCATTGAGAGGCAGACCGATTTAAAATTATAAAGTGATTGGAGTGCGCCAATTATCTTATTCTTACAATAAGGTATTCTACCGGCTGATGGAGAGCAAGTACGGGTATTTAAGAAAAGGGATGGTTGGTTCACTATGATTAGGGACCAGCTTTACAAAAGGACCTTTTCTCATCCTTTACTCAAATGTCTTGAACCAGAAGATATACAGTATATTCTGCTGGAAGCGCATCAAGACTCTTGTGGTAATCATATGGGAGGTTGGTCTCTTGCCAAAATAATATTATTAGCAGAATATTTTTGTCCCACTTTGCAAGCTGATACTGCTCATCTTGTGAGAACATGTTTGTCTTGTCAAAAACATCAGAATATTCCTCATCATTCTACTGAATTATTGAAGATCTCTATGGTATCTTGTCCTTTTGATCAATGGGGTATGGATATAGTAGGACCATTTCCTATAGCACCGGCTCAGAGAAGGTTTTTACTAGTTGTTGTGGACTACTTCTCCAAATGGGTGGAAGCTGAACCACTGACCAGAATTACTGAACAAGCGGTTATTAAGTTTTTATGAAAATATATTATTTGCAGATTTGGTATTCCGTACAAGTTAGTTTTTGATAATGGAAGATAGTTTTAGGGCAGAAGAATTTGAGAATGGTGTTTGGGGTATGGTATCATGCAAGCTTTTACCTCTGTAGCTTATCCACAAAGTAAAGGGCAAGCAGAAGTGACGAACAAAGAGATTATTCGAGGATTGAAAACGAAGCTGTGATCATGTCGTATAACTGGGTAGATGAATAACTTCTTTTCATTTAGTATATGGTGGTGAAGTAGTAGTCCCGATCGAGATCGGCATGGAGTCTGACCGAAGATATTTATATGATGAGGATAATGATGGCCGGCATCTTATGGAGCTCAACTTAGTAGAAAAAGTACGAGATAAGGCATCATCTCGACTTATATCATATTGCCAAAGAATGAGACAGAACTATAATAGAAGAGTTATTTATAGATTATTTCAAGTGGGTGATCTGGTGTGGAAGCGTGTCAAGCCGGTCGAAGATGTTAATAAACTAGAGCCATAATAGGGCGGACCCTTTAGGGTGGTACAAAATCTTGCCTCGGGCTCTTATTATCTCAAAAATACTAAAGGTCGAAGATTGGATAGACCTTGGAGTGCTAATCACTTACAACCTTACAGAACCTAACAGGTACGCCTGTAACCTATTCATGTACTTTACCTAACTTTCTTGTACAATTAATGAAAATTACAGGCAACATTATCTAAAAAGTCCATATAATCTCTCGAGCAAGTGGATCTATTCTCCTTCAACAGTCGATCGGTCGCTTGGACGGCCGGAGACTTTAAACCTTACAGTGATCGGTCGCTTGGACGGTCAGAGACTTTAAACCTTACAGTTGATTGGTCGCTTGGACAGCCGAAGACTTTAAACCTTATAATCAATCGGTCGCTTGAACGGTCGGAGACTTTAAACCTTACAGTCAACCGGTCGCTTGGATGACCGAAAACTTTAAACCTTACAGTGGATGAGCCATTTCAAACAGATGATCAGAGACTTTAAACTTCATACTGTCAAAGTATGACTTTAAATCATATCCCTTCCAGAAATTATGAAAGATACAAGTATCCAACATGTTTATTTTGCCCGACATCACATGTATGACCGGTTCATTACTCGGTCTAAGAATTCATTATAAACTACTTATAAATATTCGATCCATCTATTTCGCTCAGAACTATATGTCCAGCTGGATTATTGGTCAGCCTAAAAATTCATTAGTAAATGCTTACATATGATATGTTCTTCACTCGACGTCATATTTCCCCTGATTCAATATGCAATCCAAAAATTTATTATGAGATACTTATATACTTATCCGACCTGGTTATTTTGATCGACAACATTTGTTTAGTCGGGTTATTATTCTGGTCAAAAATTCATTATAAGCTGCTTTCTAAGAGTCTAGTTTATTGATTTCCTCCGGTATCATGCAATCAGCTGGTTTCTTATTTAAGCCAGAAACTCATTATGTTTGCCCAGCACAATATTATGTCAGAAGATTTAGTATGGAGGAGATACCTTTGTTTGACTCGAATATCCGGTTGGGAATAAATATTTAGGTTATTTTGCTTGATGTTATTTTTGTATCTGGCATGTGAAACAAATTGATGTACATTAGTGGTCCTGAAGATCGCAAGGGCATATAAAGGATATAAGTACTATTTAATACTACTTAATGTGCAGCTCAATAGTTAACTTTTGAAATCCTTTTCACAAAAACCTATGGTTACATCATAAAAAACGTAGATACACTAATCAAATTTACTCAAGACATCCTCTGGAAGCCCCTCAAGAAGTTGGTCCTAATCTATAAATGACAAAGGAGGTTCCTTTGATAGATATCCTCCCTTGCACAATTACTGGACCGCTCCTTTGGCCGCGTGATTAAGGGTTCTTACAAACCTTGTAGCCAATTTTTCTTTAAACTCAATGGAGTGAAGGTAGTGTTGGTCCCTTGGTGGCCGGCAAGAGGGGAGGGATGAATTGCCCTGCAAAAACAAACTCAACACTTTCTCGACTTTATAGCTTAATTAAGAACACTTGTAATAATAAAAAAAACTAATTAAAAGGACAGAGACACAAGGAGAATTACTTGGTTTGCAATCAGGAGATTGTTAATCCAAGGAAAATGAAGCGTACTTTTCTGAAGATCTCCTTCAAGCGGAGTAGCCTCTTACAACGTTAATAGCTCGTACACAATAGTAGAACAGAAAGAATAGAATTACAAGTTGTTGTCTAAACTACTGAAATCAGAGATATATTTATAGCACTATTCCGAGCGCCTGGAAGGGTTCCGAGTGCTTGGAGTGGGATAGAATTCTATCCCCGACGTGTCGGTCAATAGACACGTCGAACTTGATAAGATTGAGGTTCCGGGCACCCAGACTTCGGGCGCTTGGAATGGCTTCGGGCGCCCGGACCCATAAAAGTCAACATAGCTGACTTTTTCGATCCGGGCCCTCTGCTCCAGTTCTGCTCATCTCGGTTTGGGTCTTCCATTCCGGTTCCGTTCACTTGGGTGATCTCGACCATCCAGAATAGGGCTCACCCAAACTCAATTTTCGGCTTTCTCCTCGAGCAGCCTTCCTCCTCGGCTTCTCATCCCTCGAACGTCGTGTACATCTCGTCCACCGATGTACTATTCCACGTCACCTCGTCCATCGGACGCACCGAGCTCATCAGGTCTCTCCTATGCCGTCCTTTTCGCTAGCCGCATCTTCCGCTCGACTTCTTGTGCTCCTAAGCTCCTGCACACTTAGACACAGGGGTTAAACCAAAGAGGACCTAACTTAACTTGTTTGATCACATCAAAACTACCTTGGGATTCCAACAATCTCCCCTTTTTGATGTGAGCAACCCAAGTTAAGCTAGGATAAACAAATAAAGTTAAAGAAAAAATAAATTTTACAATAAAGCACAAAAGTAGGAAATTTAATTTTAAGTTACCTCCCCCTAGACTTAATCTTTTTCTTCTCTCTCTTTATCACATAAAAAATGGGGTATAATAAAAATCTAAGGGCAACTTTTAAAAAAATACCTTGAATTTCTAAAAAGATTTTTTTTAAGTAAGAAATTTTTTTTCTAAGTCTAACAATGTAATAATTTCATAAACATTTTCTAAGTAAAAAAAATCCAAAAAAATTTCAAGAATTAATTTTTTGTAGAAATTTTCAAAAAATTTCTAAGTAATTTTTTTTAGTTTAATAACAAAAAAAAAATTAGGTTAAACACAAAATTTTTTTTTAACAAAAACAATTTAAATGAATTTTACAAAGATAAAAATTTGAAAAAGTTTTTAAGCAAAGTTTGCATTTTTTTTAATTTTTTTTTAACAAATGTTAAACCTTCAACAAATATTGAAAGTATTTAATTTAATTAACTATTTCATGCTTATCAGTTTGTCAACTAGATATTTTATTTAGAAATTGGCTTTCAGACTGTGACGAGGCATTAGACCTTCTTGGTTATTGGATCATCAACCACTTTTAGACAAAGCCTTTTAATGAATTCAAATATTTAATTTTCTACCTGAAAACCCTAAGTCTAATTTCACTTTTTAATTTAAATAAGCTTTTGGAACCCAATATAGGTTCCTTCCTACAGGGTTAATCAGGTATTTTCTAGGGATATAAGATTTTGTTACTTTTCTGATTTGACCTTTGTGAAATCTATAGTACTAGTTTAATCCTCTATAGTTTCTAAGAACAGAAATATTTGAACATGCAGTATTTTTCAAGCTTTCTATTTCTTCTTTTAATTTAACATATTCAAGTTTTACTTTTTTAAAATCTTCTATCATGCATGATTTTGCTAAAATTCTTTTTTACTTCTAAGTTTTCAATTTTTAATTTATCATTTTTATTTTTTAACTTGTACATAGATTTTGTCATAGACTTAATACCAAAATAGAGTTGATCAGGAGGTAAGAGACATACCTTACTTGCCATATCAGACTTGAAGTCTGACTCTCCCCCTGCTTCGCTGCATTCATCTGAAGTCGCTCCCCCTTCATCGATGCTGACTTCTGAGGTGCTTTGCTCTTCATGGTTTGTCATTAGTGCTAGTCCGACATATTCTTTTATTTCTGATTATGATGATGAGGTGTCATCCCAAGTAGCAGTTAGAGTCTTGTGCTTGTTCTGCTTGGGCATCTTGCCTTTTTCCTTTTTTGAGTTCTGGGCAGTCTTCTTTTAAGTGTCCTTCCTTTTGACACTGGTAGCATTGAACCCTTTTTCTATTTCTTTGATTTTTCTTGTTCTGTATTTCTTTAAATTTGTTAGATCTAAAGAATTTTCTAAAATTCCTTACCATGTAAGCTTCTTGATCTTCTTCTGAGTTTGACTCAGGTTTATCCTTCTTGGTTGCTTTCAGTGCCATAATCTATCCTGTTTCTTTTGTTATACCTGCACATCTGGTTTCATGTAATTCTAGAGTAGAAAAGAGTTCCTCTAGATTACTTACCTCCAGGTCCTTTGAGATGTAGTAGGCGTCGATTATCGAGGACCATTCTGGAGTCCTGGGAAAGACATTGAGTGCGTAGTGTATCGAGTCCCGGTTGGTTACAGTTTCACCGAGGTTTTCGAGTCCAGAGATTAGTTCTTTGACCTTCGCGTGTAGATCGACTACCTTCTCAACTTTCTCAAGACGGATATCCGTCAGCTTGTTCTAAAGTATGTCTCATCTTGTGAGCTTGGCTACGGATGTGCCTTCATGGAGTTCCAGGAATTTTTCCTAGAGTTCTTTGGCCGACGAGTAGTTCCCGATACGGTTGACTTCTTGAGGCGACAACATGCTCAACAAGTGATATTCTACTCGGTTATTTGCTACGGAATCATTTTGTTATTTCTTCGTCCAAAGACTCTCTTCCTTCTCCTCTCCATTTTGATTCCTAGGTGCTACAAAGCCATATTTGATTATTAAATGAATCTCAAAATTAGTTTTTAGAAATATCTCCATACGGCGTTTCCAGTGTGCGAAGTTTCCCTCGAATTTTGGTGGAACGATGCTTGGTCCAGCCATTGGTTCCTTTGCTTCGGTCGACGGTTAGTCCTTCTGAAGCGTCCTTGCTCTAATATCACTTGTTGGTCCCTTTGTGGCTGGCAAGAGGGGAGGGGTGAATTACCCTGCAAAAACAAACTCAACCCTTTCTCGACTTTATAGCTTAATTAAGAACACTTGTAATAATAAAAAAAACTAATTAAAAGGACAGAGACACAAGGAGAATTACTTGGTTTGCAATCAGGAGATTGCTAATCCAAGGAAAATAAAGCGCACTTTTCTGAAGATCTCCTTCGGGCAGAGTAGCCTCTTACAACATTAATAGCTCGTACACAATAGTAGAACAAAAAGAACAGAATTACAAGTTGTTGTCTAAACTACTGAAATCAAAGCTATATTTATAGCACTGTTCCGGGCGCCTGAAGTGAGATAGAATTCTATCCCCGATGCGTCGATCAATGGACATGTCGAACCTGATAAGATTGAGGTTCCGGGCGCCCGAACTCTGAGCGCTCGGAATGGCTCCAGGCGCCCGGACCCATAAAAGTCAACATAGTTTACTTTTTCGGTCCAGACCCTCTGCTCCGGTTCTGCTCACCTCGGTTCAGGTCTTTCACTCCGGTTCCGCTCACTTAGGTGATCTTGGCCATCCGGAATAGGGTTCACCCGAACCCAATTTCTGGCCTTCTCCTCGAGCAACCTTTCTCCCCGGCTTCTCATTCCTCGAATGTCACATACGTTCTTCTCATCCACCGGTGTACTCTTCCGTGACACTATTGGTGCGGGAAGCATCCGATGATCGAACCTATATTGATAATGGAAAATGGTTCAAAGTTAAGGTCTTTTGTATCTAACGTGTTTGAATGAGCTTATAGGAAAGCCCTAAGAGTACTTAGGCAAAAGTCCTAGCTGCGGTTAGGCAGGTGAAAAACCCTAGGGGGTGGTAACCCTAGGTATTAGGGGGTGGTAACTCTAAGTGGAAAGTCTTGGCGGGTCGAGGACTTCGGACAAAAGTTTAATCCGTAAATATGTCAACCCATATTGGCACATTTTTATTTTTATTAATTTAATTGTTTCATTGGATAGAATTTTAATATTTAGTTTTATAATTAAAAGGTACTCTGTGATAATTAGGAATAAGATTTAATTTCTAATTATTTAAATTTCTATTTGATTTATTAAAAATTTTAGATTTATTTTCTTGAATTCTGTTATTTAATTTCTTATTTTTAGAATTAATTTAGTATTTTTTGGCTATTAATTGTTCAAAATTGGGAGTTATGGGTTTGAAACGAGAAATGAGGAAGGGAAAACTATATTAGATTTTGCGATAGCATATGACCTTATATTAACTAATACGTTTTTTAAGAAAAGAGAAGAATACTTAGTCACATTCAAAAGTAGGAATAATAAATCGCAAATTGACTTTCTTATGGTTAGGAAGAAGGATAGAAAGATTTGTAAAGATTGCAAAGTCATCCCTGGAGAAAACTTAACTACCCAACATAGGGTAGTAGTGTTGGATATACGCCTCAAACATAGTATCAATAGAAAGAAAATATATACAATTCCTAGAATTAAGTGGTGGAAGTTAAATGATGGGAAGCAAAATATATTTAAGGAGAAGATTGAAGTACAAGCATTAGGTGAAATATATGATGACTCTAATACAACATGGGATAAGATGGTATCAAAGTTGAAAATAGTAGCTAAGATTATACTTGGTGAGTTAAAGGGACATGCACTATTAAGTAAAGAATCTTGGTGGTGGAATGAGAAAGTACAAGAGAAAGTGAAGGAAAAACGAATAGCTTATAAGGAATTATATATTTGTAAGAACAAGGAAAACTTAAAAAAATATACAATAGCCAAGAAAGAAGCTAAGAAAGTAGTGAGTGAAGCAAAAAATGAAACTTTTGAATGGTTATATAAAAAATTAGATACAAAAGAAGGGGAAAGAGATATTTATAGAATATCTAAAGTGAGAGAAAGGAAAATAAGAGATCTTAGCTAAATAAAATGTATTAAAGATGAATGTAATAGGATATTAGTAAACGATGGAGAAATAAAAGAGCGGTGGAAGAGGTATTTTCATCAACTTTTTAATGAAGATTTATGTGACCAACTTAACTTAGGTAATTTAATTAGGTCAAATGAGCATAGAAATTTTAATTTTTATCATAGAATTCAAACTTCAGAAGTAAAATAAACTTTAAATGAGATGCATAATGGAAAAGCCGTTGGACCAGATGATATTCCGATAGAGGTATGGAAGTGCTTAGGGAAACAAGGTATTGAGTGGCTTACAAAATTATTTAATATGATATTGAAAACGAAAAAAATGTCTGATCAATGGAGGATAAGTACTCTAGTTCTCTTATATAAAAACAAGGGAGACGTACAAAATTGTGTAAACTATAGGGGTATTAAACTAATGAGTCATACTATGAAACTTTGGGAAAAAGTAATAGAAAAAAGATTAAGGAAGGAGATAACAGTGATAGAAAATCAATTTGGGTTTATGCCCGGAAGGTCGACAATAGAAGCTATACATCTTCTTAGACAATTAATTGAAAAATATCGGGAGCAAAAACAAGATCTACATATAATATTCATTAACTTAGAAAAAACTTATGATAGAGTCCCAAGAGAAATTATATGGAGAATTTTAGAAAAGAGAAGTGTTAGCGTAACATATATTGAACTAATTAAGGATATGTATGAGGATGTAACGACCAAAGTAAAGTCTTCAGGCAGAGTAACTGAAGCATTTCCAATAAAGATAGGGTTACATCAAGGATCAGCTCTAAGTCCCTATCTTTTTACACTAATTATGGACGAACTCACTGCGCACATTCAAGACACAGTACCGTGGTACATGTTGTTTGCAGATGATATTATTTTGGTAGAAGAGACACATGAAAGAGTAAATGCTAAACTAGAATCTTGGAGGGAAACACTAGAAGGGAAAAGTTTTAAGCATAGTAGATTAAAGACAGAATATATGGAATTTAAGTTTAGCAATATTAGAAGTAATGAAACAATTATTAAGATAGGAGAGGACGAGTTACCCGGAACCGAGAAATTTAAATATTTAGGATCATTTTTACAAAATGATGGAGGAATTGAGAGAGATGTCTTACATAGAATACAAGCAGGATGGATGAAATGGAGGGGAGCGTCGAATGTTTTATGTGACCATAAAGTACCTCTTAAACTTAAAAGGTAAGTTCTATAAAATCGCAGTTAGACCTGCTATGTTATATGTAGCTGAATGTTGGGCTATGACCTGAGCACATGAGCAGAAGATGAGAATTGCAGAAATGAGGATGTTAAGGTGGATGTGTGGACATACAAAGATGGACAAAATAAGAAATGAGAGCATTAGAGAGAAAGTCGGAGTTGCATCTAATTGAGGAAAAACTCCGAGAGACGCGTTTAAGATGGTACAGACATGTATTTAGATGACCAATAAATGCTCCAGTTAGGCGATATGAAACTATGATAAACATACATATCAAACGAGGAAGAGGAAGACCAAAAAAGACTTGGTTAGTAACAATAAAATAAGATAAAATTTATTTAAATATAGATGATGATATAATAGGAGATAGAGCTCAATGGCGTAAAAGGATTCATACAGCCGACCCTATCTAGTGGGAAAATGCTTGGTTGTTGTTGTTGTTGTTGTAATTGTTCAAAATTAAAGAGTACTTAATTATAAAGATTTTTATAATTTAAATTTGGTTTTAATGCATTTAAATTTGAATGAGTATTTTTAATATTTGAACTTTTATTTTCTAGTTTTTTAAGATTTATTTTTGAATTTTTTAGATTTAATTTTGAATTTTTAAGATTTGTATTACAATTTAGCTTATTTGAAACTTTATTTTTTGAATTTGTTTTGTTTATATAATTATTGTTTGAATTCTTAAAACTATTATTAACATCAGAATTTATCTTATTAAAATTTGAAGTTGTATTTTCTGAGTTTTTATGAGTTAATTTTGATTTTTTTAGTATTTTAATTTTTAATATTTGAATTAATTTTATCATTTTTGAGATTTATCTTGATTAATTAATTTATTATTTAATTACAAAGGACTAGCCTTATGTGCTAGTCCTTATTCCAAAGGTTAATAGTCGTCCATGATTTATCTTCTTCGTGTTAGTCCTGAGATAAATTAACGAAAATATTAAGATGAACGTATTCACTTTTTACCATCAAATAAAAAATACTGGACATTATAAGAATAAATGTCGATCCAAGGATTTAAGGGCAGCTATTAAGATTAAAATTTTCAAAATTTACGAAAAATCCTATGTTTACCATGCATGCTAGTTACTTAGTTTAGATTCTTAAAAACAAAATATATATATATATATATATACATGACAACTATTACATATGCACGGAGAAGAATAAATATAGTAAAGGAGATCAAGGATTAAGGGAAGCAATTAAGGTTAATATTTTCAAAATTTATGAAGATCCCATGTTTACCATGCATGCTAGTTAATCTGATTTAGATTTTAAAAAAATATGCATGATAACTATAATTTAATTAATTCAAATAATTCATTTAATTCAAATTTAATTAATCAAAATACAATTAAGTCAAATTTAATTGGAAATAATCAATTTAATCAAGATTTTGATTAAAATCTCAATTGACTAATAAAAGATTAATTTGAAGCCTCGGGTAATGGTGCAACATCAGTGCACCTTTTCAATTTTACATATATTTAAGAATGATCTGAGAACGGATAAATTTTTTTTAATAGACAATTGATTTAAGAATGTTAGGTTGACTGTTTCTCTATTTATTTGAGTAGTCGATGGAAAATTATCATGGGTGAGATTGGTCAATTTTTTTAAATAATAAAAAACCATTTTTCAAAATTTTAAAAATTAGAAAAACATTTTTTAAATTTTAAAAATCTAGAAAAGAAGTTTTCAAAATCTAAAAATTTGAAAAATCAGAAATTAATTTTTAAAAAAATTTAAAAATATATGATTTGATTTTAAAAATAAAGAAAATAAAATTTTAAATTTTAAAAATTCAAATTTAAATTTTAAAAAATGATAAAATTCTAAAATTGAATTTAAAAAATCATGAAAAATATTTTTCAAAAATTTAAAGTTTGAAAAATCAATCTTTAAGTTTTAAAAATTCAAAAGATAAATTTTTAAAGATTAAAAATTCAGATTTTAAAGATAAATCTTCAACTTTAAAAAATACAAATTTTAAAAATATTGGAACACAAAATAATATTTTGAAAAATAAAATTAATAAGTTATAAAAAATTATTAATAATTTTACAAATCTTCAAAATATAAACTTGCATTACAAGTCTAAGTCAAACCAAGTTAAAAACCAAAAATTCATAAACCTATTTATAATCACTATGAAACTAATAAATAAAAATATACTTGAGAAAACTACAAACCTTAATAAAAATTAAAATGTATCCAAGTGAATTGACAGGTTAACATGAAATATATAATTTGATATATTATTAAAAATAAAATATTTTAATTATGATTTATTTGACTTATTTGATTGATGCTATACATGTTCATATTTGCCATGCCCATGCATTTTTTAAAAAAAATTATAATATGTCATGTCATGCATTCATTCCTTGTATTAATTATTTAACTTAGAATGGATATATAGGTCAAATGAACATTTGATCTTGACAACATAGTATCGAAATAAAGTGAACTCATAATACGTTATGAAAACTTAGATTCAGTGCATGTTTAGGTTAGATAAGTTTTCTTGGATAGGTCTAGTGGTTAGTACATGAGATGTTATCATAATAAAGTCTGATATTCGAATCTCGACAAAGTCGAGGTAAATGCCTCCCTTATGTACTAGTCACTATTCCAAAGGTTAGTAGTCACCCGTGATTTACCTTCTCGGTGTTGGCCCTGGGACGGATTGGCGGGGGCGCTGGGGGCGAGCGTATTCGCTTTTTACCACAATGTTTAGGTTAGATAAGATATATCCTACTTGATGCACCTAACTAAGTGAAATTTGCTGAAACTAATTTACCATATCTTAAACTAGTTAGATTAAAATTTTATACTAAGTTACTTAAGTGTGTAATTTCTTTTATTGGGTTTATCTTAGGATATGATCGCTCTAAAGTAGGCCCTAAGTCTGTAATGACCACCCTTCTTACTATTACTACTACCTAAGAGTGATCGTTACTTAACTACTAACTCTACTTAACCGGTATGATTAAAAATCACATGGAAACCCTACCGAAAAATTTCGACAGAATCTCCCCTGTACCGGTGACCATATTCAACAATACATGCAATATATACTCAGCCACAAGCGGCTGGAACACATATCAATCAACCACGCAGTTAAATAAGTATCAAACACACAAATATCTACTTACTAAACTGAACTCATCCTACATGCAATCTAAACAGAATAATCTCAAATGACATGAACTTAAAATACAACTCAAATGTTTACAATAACTAAAATGCGGAAACTAAAATTAAAAATTCTTTCCTAGTCCCAAGGCTTCCATAGTCCTGGCATCACACATCCTTCGACCACCTCCTTGTCGTCTTCCTTTCTATATCTTTTCCTTACCTGTATCTGCAGTAAGAGGAAGTGTAGTCTATAAGCAAAATTTGCTTAGTAAGCGCTATCTAACTCACAAAATATCGATATGCATGTACATATATCTATAACATGATCTAACTGATTACTTACTGAAGACTACTCATGCTCATCGACTAATAAAAGAACAAGACATGCTGAAATGCTAAACATGTAAAGCTACTCATGCTCAGAAAATAGCAACGAACAGTAAGCTAATCTAAATAACATGCTAGCATAAAAGAAAACTCAACTTGCTGATTTTAAAACAAAGTGAAACTTATTTCATTTGTTCTAAACTTATTCTTTAATTCACTTGTTTTAAACTTATTCTTTAATACTTTATACTTACGTAAAAATTACTTTACTTGTTCAAAAACTTATACTTATAATACTTCAAAATAATAATCAACTTCTCTTGGGCCCGACAACTGTGCTTTTACTTTTGTAACGACCCGACCCATTCGGCGGCCCATTTGGCGACCCTCGGGTCGTCGACCGTCGACCGTCGGTCGTGCCGTTACTACTAGGTTATCTAAACCTAGGGACGACTATGAGAGCCCAACCCAAGGACAACTGAGAGTCCAGCACAGTGCCACTGATAAAAGTAAAATACTTGTTATCTTTTAATACTTCTATATAATGCCTCGGCATTTTCTTTAGCACCTTGTGTGCCAAAATCCCTAAAGTCTTGACTTTGGGATCTACTTAAGACCTTGGTCTTTTTCTTTATTTTCTTTATCTTTCTTATACTTGTTAATACTTCTAAAAGAATACTTCTTTAAAAGAAACTGAAATGTTTAAGCAAATTCTAACTTTGAAATGCTTAACCCAAAAATTTGCCTACTATGCTAATAAAATTCTGCATATTAAAATCTGCATACTATACTTATAAAAATCTGCATGCTATGCTTATAAAAATCTGCACATGTTCAGCTAAGGGTAAATGAATTCTGCACACTAATACTTAATAAAAATCTGCACACTAAAATGTTGCATATTAAGTTAACACAATTCTGCATATTAAGCTCTAAAGAAATTAGAAACTGATTGTTTTAGAAGGAGGGCTACTCATGCACATCTAATAACATAAGAAACTAGAAATCTGCTCATGTTATTCCAATAGCAAAGGAACTAGAAATCTAAATCTGCACATGTTCATGTTATTTACTAAATCTAAATAGCAAAGGAACTGAATGAATATATATATGCACACTTGAATGAATCTGTTCATGCCTACTTCTACTTGAATGAATATAAATGCTCACTTGAATAGATCTGCTCATGCTCATGCCTACTAGTGGGAGTTGTCTATAGTTCCAAGGCAAGAAAGTAATATAAGGGAAGCAAAATGCTATATATAGCTATTCAAACAAACATATATATCAAATTCACAGCTTAACCCTTTTTGTAAGCAACCCTAATTCTCCAAATCATGCTTCATCAGATGGCAAAGAAAACCAACAACATAAACTTCAATTCATGGCAGTAAATAAAGGAATCCAAAACTACTCATCACTGTGACAAATGAAATAAAGACTACTTGCTCAAAAGAACTAAACTATTTCATACTCAGATTTAACAAAGAAGTTTCTAAATTGAAATACTAAACTACACTATCAATGGATCTAAAAACTGCATGTACAACCGGAAAACACACAACCTACAGCCTATCCCAAAAACAGAACCATCTAAAGAGGTAAAGCCATCTAAAGAGAAAGGAATCCACACAAGAAGCCAACTTGAACCCGAATTACTCTATTGCAAACCACAAGAAACCAAAGCTTCACCGTTCAAATCGCAACAACACAGCCCTAGGTTTCATCCAAAGCTTCGGGAACAAGAAAAGGAACAAGAATTAAACTTCGAAGCTATCCTACCGCAGGTGAGTAAGCGACTTACCTTCGTTTCCTTGACTCACAGCCGAAGGAGAAACCTTCTAGTGCTTCTAGGGCTCGGAAGATTGAAATTTTCGGCTCCTCTTCGTGCTCTCCGTTTCTCCTCGACGAGAAAAGCTTAAGGAGGTGAAGAAACCCCTCGGAGAACCTCAAGCCGACGCCGGAGAAAACCCTAATCTTGGCTTCGGTTTCGCTCGGGCAAAAATCGCCACGCACGCGAGAGGAGGAAGAGAAAAGCTAGGTTACGGGTAATTATCCCACCCTAAGTTCCTCTCTTTATAACCTTAATATTCTGTTAATTAACTAATACTTAAATAAATTTGCGACCAATTCTAAATAGAAAAATCCGTTTGCCCACCTAGTCAGCCTTGTTTTGATCGAGTCAAAGGTCGTGGGTTCAATTCTTGGCTTGGACATTTTTTGTCGAAACTTCCTTCGTTTAGTAAAAATACCAAACAACCTCCAAAAATTACATAAAAATACTCTATAAATTCCTAAAAATCTCTAGAATTTTTCTAAAGCATTTCTAGATTTTAATAAGGTATTTAGGACTCCAAATCATGAAATTTGGGGTATTACAAAGTCTCTCCACGACCTAAAAGCTGATTTTAAAAAAATGTCAAAAACTAAATTTAAATCTAACTAAGTTTAAACACCCTTCCTAAATCAAAATTAACTTAATCAAGTAAAATGAAAAGGTTTATCTTACACGAACATATAAATGACTATGTATTAGGTAAGATACTATGAATTAAATAATAAATATTATTTGAAAAATAATTTTATTAGATTTTTTAATAATTTATAGAATTTTTTTAGAAATTATTCCGAGCTTGGATGACATTTTTTGAGAGGATAGTTCCATTGAATTTTGAGGAAATCATTGGAATAATCAATTAAGTATGAGTTTATTAAGAAATTAGTTTAGGGTTTAATTGAATTAAACAGTATAAAACTTCTCCAACCCTAATTTCCTTACCCGACCTCTCCTCCCCTCTTCATCGCCGACCTTTCCCGAGACCCTCACGACTTCTCCTCTCTTGCGCCGTCGCCCGAAGCTGAGCCACCCGACGATTCACCGGAGCAGCCTCAGCCATCATCGCCACCCTTCTCCACAGAAACGTGTGAAGCCACCAGCCGACCGTCGTCCACGCGAGCGCCGCGGACACTGCTCTACCGCCGGTAGCCACCGCCTATGCCCTAACCCGATCCAGTGAGGCCATTGCCCTTTCTTTTCCCTCTTTGCGACGGGACGCCACAGCCCACATCTCCGACGGTTGATCGCAGGCATCGGTTGTGGAATATCCGACGATCTCTCTTTTTTCGGCCATAAGAAGGTACGATGTGCCTTTTTCATTTTGGTTCTTCCTTCCATCAGATCGCCACACACGGTTGTCACTCGATCGGCATGCTGGTTGCAGATCAAAGGCTGCAGCGGCCATCTCCATGACAGAATTCCGGCCACCACAATAGGATGATCCCTCGTGGAATGTGGATGTCAGATTCGCCACTGTAGGAGAGGAAGCCAAGCTATCGTGCTATAGAGGTAACGAATTTAACCCTAACAGCATATTTGGTGGCTTAAAATGCTGGATTTTTTATTTGTGGATCTGATTTAGTGGTCAGCTGCCTCACCTAGCTCCGACCACCAATTTCTGGCAGCAAGCTTCTCCGGTCACGGGTCGACGGCTATGCGATTGGATTTGGGTAAGTATTGTGTTGATTCGAGCATGAATGTAAATCCAATTGGGTGTGAAATGTTTAGGGATTAGATAATCCGATTAAGTTGAGAAGTGATTAGGGTTAATTGAGGATTAAACCTAATCTAATGAGAAGAATGAGATTAGAGAGACCTATACATTTATTTGGAGCGTAAGCGAAGATCGTGATTCACATAATCATTTTTAATGATATTTCATGTTTGATTGAGTGCAATTATATATATTCTATACATATTTGCAAATGATAGTTGTTGACCAACACTTAACTTATAGATCCTTAGGTCAATTATAAAACACCCAAACCCCTAAGAGACATAGATTTATTTTCCTTATAGTTAATAAGGATGTCCTAAAGAGTGTTAGGTTAAGAAGGAGTCCTATTGTAAAACCAATATTTAAAAAGTTTTTTTTCAAAAATATTGACAATTTTTTTTTTTTTAAAAGATTATCTTCAAAATCTTTTCTTACAAAATTTGCATAACTATTTTCATGTTTCAAAAATTAATTCTCTTTTGAACATATGCTTCAAAATCTAACTTTTAAAGTTTTGAAATACTTTTCAAAATATCTTGAAATTAAAAAATTGGAAAATATCTTTCAAATTTAATTTTAAAAAGAATTATATATTTTTTATATACTTTTGATTTTTTTTCAATTCTTTCCAAAATGACTTGATTTTTTTTAAAATGCTTTTCAAAATGAGTTTGCAAAAAATTGAAAAACATTTTGAAAATATGGTATTTCAAGAAGGGAATGGAGATAGTTGTTGACTAAGGATTTCCAATATTATTATTGGTGCAATACCTTAGGCGTCCAACCCTGTACTATATATTTTTTATATATGTCAAAAGGGGAGAAAAAAAAAGTTTAAGTTAGAAACCCTAGTTTCTCTAACCTTAGCAAAGACTTGAAATGTTACGTTAAGGATGTCCTAAAGAGTGTTAGGTTAAGGAGTCCTATTGTAAAACCAATATTTAAAAAGATTTTTTTTCAAAAATATTGACAATTTATTTGTTTTTAAAAGATTATCTTCAAAATCTTTCTTACAAAATTTGCATAACTATTTTCATGTTTCAAAAATTAATTCTCTTTTGAACATATGCTTCAAAATCTAACTTTTAAAGTTTTGAAATACTTTTCAAAATATCTTGAAATTAAAAAATTGAAAAATATCTTTCAAATTTAATTTTAAAAAGAATTATATATTTTTTATATACTTTTGATTTTTTTTCAATTCTTTCCAAAATGACTTGATTTTTTTAAAATGCTTTTCAAAATGAGTTTGCAAAAAATTGAAAAACATTTTGAAAATATGGTATTTCAAGAAGGGAATGGAGATAGTTGTTGACTAAGGATTTCCAATATTATTATTGGCGCAATACCTTAGGCGTCCAACCCTGTACTATATATTTTTTATATATGTCAAAAAGGGAGACAAAAAAGTTTAAGTTAGAAACCCTAGTTTCTCTAACCTTAGCAAAGACTTGAAATGTTACGTTAATTGATTTAGCCTAGTTTAAATATATTGTCAAATATCAAAAAAAGGAAAAATTATTTAAACAATATGTGTAAGAGAATTTAGTCAAGGATGACTAACTTAGTCAAAACTGATCAAATGTGGAATCCAAGCAAGTCAAGGTTGACTCAAAGCTTGGAAGTGAGTGGGAAGTCCAAGTAGGACTAGATACTTGCAAATTAATAGAAGTCTTGGTTAGGAACTAGGCAGTGAAAATCCTAGTGAGGCTAAGCAGTGAAAATCCTAGTTGGGAACCCGGTAGTAGAAGTCCTAGCGGGGTTATGCAGTGAAAGATCAAGTTGAAAACTATGCAATGGAAGTTCTAGCGGGGCTAGACAATGAAAGACCTAGTTGGAAACTAGACAAATCTTGTTTTAGAACTAGACAAACCTAGTTGAGAACTAGGTTAAGTTCAAGAGGGTCAACTGGCAGCTAAACACTTGGCAGTGGAAGTCTCGGTGGATCAACTAAGAGCTGAATACTTGGCAAAGTAAAAAGTTTTAGAGGAGTAAACTCTAAGCAAGTGAACCTAGTAGGTTAGGTAAACTAAGTACTGGGTTTTACATGTTTTGCATGTTTACATGTTGGTTATTTATTAGTTTTGTAGCAAAATGCAAGTGCACGAAGGTTTCAATGATCAGAGTGTGTCCGTGCCTAGACTAGTTGTGAACTGGTCGAGGTGACTAGACCCATGGTTCGATCAACAGAAAAATTCCATTCGATTGGGAACCAATTAATTGATCAGTTTGAGTTGTGCGATTTTCGCATGAGGTTTGTCTACGATCCAAGTGACCGGAAGGGTTCTAGGCAACCAAAGATGTAAAAGTTAGCCTGATCTCAGTCGAAGAGAATCAAGTTTATATAGAGTCAACAGAGGTCCAGTTGACTAGAGGAGCATCTAATCGACCGAAGGTGTGTCGATCAAGCTCTATAAAAGGGGAGCCGAGGCTAGGGATGATAATTTCTCCGAACTCGATGAAGGATCTGATAGCCGACCCAAATGGAGGAGGGCATAGAGCGATTTTTTTACCTGTTTAAATAATCAAGTATGAGCGATTTTTTTACCTTCAAATTCACAAAACCACTGACAAGGTCCTATCAGGTTGAATTTGACAACTAACAATCACTTTGAATTGAATTCTCAACAACAATACATCTCTAATTTGAGGTAGACTTTTCATTCTTTGTTGAGGCGCACAGTCATCCAGTTAGAGGATCCAATGAGGAGACGACTATTTGATGAGAGAGCAATCAAGGACATTGATTGTCTTGTGGTGATATTTTTGGAAATCCCATAATGTTCACATCTTTTTTTTACTTATTTACATGTTTGTGTTGCCTTGAAGTTGATGTTGTGTTTCCTAGTGTATGTCAGTATAGATGAGATGCATAGTGACATAATGAGTGTGTTTGTATCTATTAAAGGAATCATATTAATAATAGGGAGAATTTTGCATTGGAACCTAAATAGAATTTTGATCCATGTTGTTTCACTTTTTGGGCAAAAAAATCCCTTGAATGTCATAGAATAGGTTTGACAGTTTGTTTAATACAAGGTTAGGTTTGACCTTTTGTTTAACACAAGGTTAGGTTTGACCTTTGTTTCCTTAGGTTTGGGCAGTGGCTTGGTGAATTCGACAGCTAGCAATCACTTTGAATTGAGTTCTCGACAACAACACGTCTCTAATTTGAGATGGGGTTCTCATTCTTTGTTAAGGTGGAGGTTCATTGAGTTAGACGATCCAATCAAGAGATGACTTGTTGTCCTGTGGTGATTCCTTAGACAACCCATAATATTCACATTTTTGACTTATTTATATGCTGTAGTGCCTTGAAACTTGTGTGTTCCTTAGTGTATGACAGTATAGGTGAGATGTACAATGAGTATAATGAATGTGTTTGTACCTATTTAAGGGATAATAATAATAAGAGGGAGAGTTTCGCATTGGAACCTAGAGAGAGAGAGAGAGAGTTTAAGCCATGTGGTTTTACTCTTTGGCCAAAATAATCTTGAATGTCATAGGTTAGGGTTTGACATTTTGTTTAATGCAAGGTTTTACAATCTTGAGCCATGTTGGAGTTTAAGTCCTTGATCGGAATAATATTACTTTAGTTGTGTTGATGTTTCAATATTTGCTTCCCATGGCTAATTGAAGGTGGAAAGATGAAGAAAATAAAACAATTATATACTTAACTTTCGATCTTGTGATTGTATTTAGATGATACAATTTTGACATTATCTTATATAGATGCAAACTACTAAATAAAATTTATCTCAATTCATCATGAATTGTGTTATAGCATATCAAAGGGTGTTTGTAGCATACTAGAGGGTGTTGAGTGACTATGACACAATATTCTTTCCATTATTGACATAGCGACACAAGATATATTGTTTGTGCTAAGTATTGAGTTCCTGTAATTTATAGGAACAATACATTTCAACCCTGTCACCTGATATGGTCCAAGATCTTAAACTATAGTTTAACATGTAATAGAATATTTAGCTGAAAGCTTGATTTGATGGAGACCTTCTTTACCTATTTGGCTCTTTGAGTAAGTTGCTTGTTGTAGATCTTTGCATGCTTTTGGCATGCCTACTTTGTATAACTTACACATTGCCAATATTAATACATTTTTAGAGTATAACCTACACATGTATTTGAAGGTATATGCTAACCCGTGCTATCCTTATACATATGTTGTTTGTTTAGAGATTATTTGTCACTTGCTACTTGTTCTGACATGTTGTATGTTGTTCTTACATCAAGAACCTATAGTATACTTCTTATACATGTATAAGAAAGTTAGAATACCATTTAGTGAGTTGTCATGCATTTATGACTTTATATGAGAGACTTTTTAGATATTGACTGAAGAGTCTCGTGGACATCTGATGGTTAGAATTAGTAATACATTACTAGGGATTACATGGCTTTATAAATATTGTCCATGTGCGACTATTAAGTAAGGTTCTAAAATTATCTAGGCACTAGTCGGGCGCCAGACTAGAGTTTAGCGCCTAGGCGAGAACTAGGCACCGCTAGGCGGATTCCATAGTATCAACATAAATTTCATAATAAATACATTCTATAACTCCAACACAATAAATCAAATTTAAAATGAGTTCAAAATTACACAACTAATAAAATATCATAAATTTATTCCACTTCTCCATAATTTTCAACAATTTATTCTTCATCGGACACAAACTCAATATCATCATCGGACACAAACTCAAAGTTACATTTCAGATTTTTTTTAATTGAACTTTAAAATTAAAAGCCCAAACTAACAAAAAATTATGAAAACCCTACACTATTTCCATGGCGCCTTGGGCCGCTTAATCCCGCCTAGGGCTGCCTAATCTCATCTAGGCTCCAAGACCGCCTAGGTTAGCCGACTAGCATGTTTTTGGTGGCTGGCGCCTAGTGCCTAGCGCCTAGGCGGCCGTCTAGGTTGAATTTTAGAACACTGCTATTAAGGTTTGCTAAATGTGGATATTAGTGATATTTTGGTGAGTGTTAGGACCATCCATGCCTAACTAGGGATCACATGACCTTAGTGACGGTTTTGTGTTGGAGTGCCCCTTTGGGTTGATATAGTGAACTCACTTATTAGGAATTACATGATAGTTGATCCTGTATATTTTTGTAGAACAACAGAATGCATTTGCATGTTTTTATCTTGGATGTCCACATCAATATGAGGGGTATCTGATGTTCCAACAACATGGGTGGGATCAATATCGGTAGAATCAAAGATCTGAATTATCGAGAGAAAATTACAAAAAAAAAGTTAAAAAGATATAAATTTAAAAATATCAAACAAACTTATTTAATAAATAAAATAATAAAATATATTAAATCTAATAGTGATGCAGCTTATATTTTATTAAATGTTTGTAACATAGGTGTCAAATTTTCTAACAGTATTTCAGTTAACTATTTTGTGTGCTGCATTAAATAATCTATCATATTACCTTGAATATCTTCAGAGATCTACAATGTCCCCATCAAGCGATTTTTTGGAACTGGTCATCTATTATTTACGATCTCTTTCTAACATTGTTTTTATCACTTAATGGAGGCACCTAACATTTTTTATCACAGATTGGAGCTTGGCATAATTCTTATAATTCTCAGTTCAATGTGAATACAAATTGTCAATAAAAATCCTTTTTACTGAAAGCTACTTCTCATTTTAACCCTAAGTTTTGTATGCACAACTCTACTATGGTGGCACCTGTGGATAGGAGAAGATGCTTAGCCACTTTTTTCTCTTTCTTATGCTTCTTCTACTATACTTTCTATTACTCCTCTTCTCCTTTCCCTAGCTTCTCGATGAGAATGTCGCTAATAGTTCTTGGCTTTTGGTGTTTTTTGATACTTGAGAGGAAACATCTGCTGCACCTAGTCTTGAACAACATTTAGGATTGTCTTTCTGTCCTTAATTTTCTGATCTCGGAACTTTAACTATGGTGTTATCTAGGTGTATGATATTTGCTTTGTGGAAAAGCCAACAAATATTCATCCTTTATTTAGTTGAATGATATTCATCTCCAACATGCGGGCTCTCAGAAACTTACAAAGACACTGCTGGAAAAGTGCTTCACTTCTCGGAAAGAGGTGGGCAAATAACTGGTCTTAAAATTGTTTATTATTTAGCGGGTCTATTGACAGGGCTTTCTCATTTCTGAAATCTGAGTTTGTGTATATGTTGCTGACAGGTGTTATTCACATGGGATTACATGCTTGAAAACGTGGCCGAATAATGTGCACTCAGTGCTGCCTAGAGAAGTTTATTGTAATTCTATCAACCAGTTGGGTTCAACTTCTGGGCATCGATTTATGTCGACAACAAGAGGAAGAAGCATGCGGAGCAAGGTGGAGAAGAGAATGCGAAGAGAAACAGGAAAAACTTTAAAAGAGATCAGACGTGCAAAAAAAATAAGAAAGAAGTTAATGACAGAAGAGGAAAGGCTACTATACAACTTACGTAGAGTAAGGATTCTAAAATTCTGCGGGTCATTCTCTCAATAAACAGTTATTGATTTGTCCTGCCTTTTCTCTATAATGTTCTTTGATTGATTTGAGGATTGACAATTTTGATCATCTTTTCCAATATCATTCCTTTCTCAACTAGTAACATTGCATACTCTTCGCCTTGCATCATTACTAGGTAGATAAGTGGTTCTAGTACCAATAAGTATTTCTGTATAAAGGGATTTGACATTTATCATAAATTTTTACTTAAAATTTCCAAACTATAGTTGCTTGTTTGTACTGACTTAACTAATATAATTATTATGTAGGCCAAGAAAAAGGTGGGATTGCTTCTTCAAAAGCTCAAAAAATATGAATTGCCAGAGTTACCACCTCCTCGGCATGATCCTGAGCTTCTTACTCTTGAGCAGCTTCAGGCTTATAAGAAGATAGGTTTCAGAAATAGAAATTATGTTCCTGTTGGAGTTCGTGGGGTCTTTGGAGGAGTAGTTCAAAACATGCATCTCCATTGGAAGTTTCATGAGACTGTGCAAGTTTGTTGTGACAATTTTCCTAGGGAAAAAATCAAAGAAATGGCAACCATGATAGCAAGATTAAGTGGCGGCATTGTTGTTAATATACACGATGTGAAAACCATTATTATGTTTCGTGGACGAAATTACAGACAACCAAAGAATCTGATCCCAATCAACACCCTGACTAAAAGGAAGGTACACTCATCCACTAACTATATGCTGCAAGTGTGAAAATCAATTGATTTCATGACAGAATTTTAATCCAAATGCTTGGGTTTCATGTGAACTTGTTTACCTTTTTATAACTAGAAGTTTGTGGTTTAAAAATTCCATAACTCTCTACTTGTCAAGGCATTGCATTTGCACTTAAGATTTTTCTTTCCATTTCAACCGCCACTTGTTGCAAAGGGCTCCTTTACTCACTATTACTGGGATAAATTAGTGCATTGCATTTGCACTTAAGATTTTTCTTTCCATTTCAACCGCCACTTGTTGCAAAGGGCTCCTTTACTCACTATTACTGGGATAAATTAGTGCATAGTGATCCTTTTAAATGATCACAGTTGTTCCCCTCAACGTTTCTTATTGAGTGATTTGTTCCCTTCCCTTTTCTCTTAATGTATTTACTTGTGCCATTTTTGTTTAATAGACTATGCATCTTAATGTGAATTAAGAGTCTTCATGTTTCACTTTTTCTTTTTTCTGACAGATAAATTCTGCTTCAAAGTAGTTTGTAATGTGTCATGAAGGATAATGTTTCATAACATGGATGTGTAAACTGTTAATGCTACCTTAATTTACACATGATCTATTGTGTAATCTCTGTCATTCCATTGATTTTATTGTAGCTATGGTGTTAAGAGCCTTTTTTTTTGTCTTGTCATATTGTAGGCCCTATTCAAAGCTAGATTTGAGCAAGCTCTTGAATCTCAAAAGTTGAACATCAAAAAAATTGAGCAAGAGCTAAGACGGAAGGGTGTCAATCCAGAGGACCCAATTGCCATGGCTAGCATTCAGAGAATTGCTACTACATTTTTTAGGGCTATTGATGAGAAACAAGGGACTCCATATGTATTCCATGGGGATAAACCATCCACAGCAGAAATTGTTGATACTCCAGATGAATCTATTGATGTGCCTTCTGAGGACAGTGATCAGGAGGAACTTGACCGCTTTATTCGAGAGATCGAAGATGCTGCAGACAAAGAGTGGGAAGAGGAGGAAGTGGCAGAGAAAGAGGAACTTTCAAGAATTAGGTATTGGGGAAAAGATGACATGGGTCGGTCAAGCAGGGCACCAGATTGGAGAAGTGATAATTCAGAAGATGAGGATAGGGCTCATGTAAGGCGTTGGAATGGTACTTCTACTGGATTGGGAAATACAGAGAGGAAAAATTGGGATAGTGACAATGACATGTCGGCAGCTTCAGAAGATGAGTGGGATTATGATGACCAAGTGAGTGATGCTGCAATTGATGTTGATAGACATAACTCCTATAGTAAAGACAGGACTCGAGAAAGAGAGACAAATAACATAAAACAGAGAAAAAGCAGGGCTTCCCCAAAGGAATATTTGAGAGATAGAGCTAGTATAGAAACCAGATGGAGGGAACATGAAGATATCAACCTAGACAGTGATGTTTTGGGAGATTCAGAAGATGCGGTTGGGGAATCAGAAGATGAGGATGAACACAATTTTGTGGAATCAACAATGGGCCCTTATGATTATCTCAGCAATGAAGATTCAGAAGACAGCGATAGCGGGAGTAGACAGAAGATAAGTGCGCTTGATGAGAAAAAGGGTGATGAAAGATGGGATAGTGATTAATGAATTATGCGCCAACCTGCAACTCATTTTATGTGCAGGTGAATGGAAGTAGCAATTGAAAATTGAAATAGAAAAAGGATGTCCTCTATCAAGTCACTCAATTGGTAGTGATGATACGCTCTTGTTAGTATTCATTATTGGATTTCAACCATGGTGATAGGTTTCCCTCTTTATCACTGATGGCAAAAGAGTTGCACGTTAATGTTATTGTTAAGAGATGTTCACTCAGGAAGGTGTGCTTCTAATTTCCTTATTTCTTTGTTCCTAAGAATCCTGTAAAGCTTCTTTGCGTCGAGTTGAAATTCAAATGTCGACCAAAATGAAGTTAGTTGGCTTCTGTTGGGTCCTCTTGTTTTCGGGAAAATGTCTCAGCATAATGTTATTTTATTTTCCTTGACAGCTGCAACATGTTTTTTCTTGTTGTAATTTAAGGCGACGTGTTTTGTGGAAAGAAATTTTCATGGAATGCATAATTCAAGGGAACTCGATTATATGAATTTTTTTCTACGTTGAGCTTGATCCTTTAGTATGTGCTTATATATTATTTATTTAAATAAAATTTTATTTTATTTTATCATCATTAATTATATTTTTTAGTTTCGTTCGATTAATATATATATATTTATTATAGTTTTATATTATTTAATTGAGATGTTTATTAATCATTTAACTATTTATTTAAATCATTTTAGATATTTTATAAAGTTTTTTTTTCACTTTATATTTAATGTTCTTATTTTTTTAAAACATTTTCTCATATTATTCAAATGCAAATAAGCTTCTCGCGACACAGAGATACGGTGGTTAACTCATGAACAGAGTTCGATTTTTTCGTAAGGAATATCATATATTTTGATAAAGTCAAGATACCTAGATTAGATTAATATAAATAAATAAATAGATTCACTCCATAAAGTTTTTTTTAAAATAAAAATCAGCTAGAAATCATGGATTTAACTTGATATATTTGTTTTTTTTGTCTGATTAAACTGAATTAGAGAAATATATTCAGGACATAATTCTAAAAAATTGAAGGGCCATTATGCATAGTCATTAAGCGACTTGCTAAGTAGTTGATTAAAAAAAAAAATTACTTAGGTGATCTATGATAGTAAAAAATGGAATCTATTATCCTAGCGATTTTATATGATCAACCTCATGATTATATATGAGGAGGTAAATTAGATAATTATAATTAATCAATACAGAGAGGATTTTTTTTCTCGATTTTATCAAAATTCGAACTTTACCCTACCTACTTAGGTGATCTAGGCAACCGAGGTGAATGCTAATTAGATGGGTCTATTAAAAGTGATTCATTTATTACTTACATACAACTCTAATTATTAGACCTATTATATTTATATAGTTGTATTGTGTTATAACATGAAATATGGCGTCTTGTTATTATATATTTACTATTAATTAATATTTATTTACATGTTATTGAAAAATTATTTTGATTGATAAATAGACATCATTTGTGATAATAATGCATTCAATATATAATAATATGGATCTAAACCAACTAGTTTGAATAATTAGACTATTTAGATGGGCTAATCCAAGTCAATTTAGGGATAGGTAGGATAATTGAGCCAAGTGAGCTAACTGTTTTGGTTTTTTTTTATTATTTAATGGTAGTTGGGATGATTTGATTGATTTTAAGTGTAAAAGTTTTTTTTTAAAAAAATTATGTATAAGACATATTTTGTTTTTTTCTTGACATAAAGTTCATCTTACTCTGCACAATATATGTTTCATCAATCTCCGCTACAATGAAATAGTAAATACTTTTACCAATTCAATAATTAGGTCCATGTTCATCCGATAAAAAGGGAATAAATTGTCCTGAAATTTAAATTATACTTTTCTCGTTTTTTTGATTTGAGTTAGATAAACACTTAAGAAATAAAAAAAAATGGATATAGAAATTACAAGAGTATTAGAATTTACTTAGTTTATAACTAGGAAGATTGCTAATTCAAGGCAATGTAAGCACTAGCAAAATCTCTTTCTGCAATCAAAGTTAGAGGCGGAGAAGCCCCGTATAATGTTTGAAGTATAGAAAGAAAACTACAGAATTGGAAGTTTAAAGCACTGAATTCGTTTACAAGTGTTGTCTTAAACTCCTAGGATCAGAGCTCTATTTATAGCTTACTGGTCAAATTCATCCGTTGGTCGACGTGATAGCTCAGGGCATCTGGAGCAGGTCCGGGCACCCCAGCAGTGCATCTTATATGTTTCGCAACAGCTCTTCAACAACTATTTTATCCTTGCCCGGGCACCTGGACTAGTCCAGGTGCTTGGAACGGTATTAACGTGGATTCCGGAGTTATCCTCGTCACAATGGTCAAAAAAGGAGCCTGTGTGGTACCAGGCTGGCCCGATCGCTCGGATTGGTCTGGGCGCCTGGAGTCCGAGCGCCTAGACTTGGTCTAGGCTCCTGGCTAGGTCAACTCTGCATTGATTTTATTCGGCTGCTCCTCTGATCGGCTGAGTGATTTTTCAACTATCCAGAGTTAAACTCACCCGAACCCAACTCCGACCTTCTTCTCGAACAGTCTTCCGCTCTGACTTCTTGTCCCTCGGAAGCGTCGAGTGCTTCCTTCTTGTTCATCGATGTACTCTTTCGTAGCATCTTATTCCTTGGATGCACCGAGCCCGTTGACTCTTTTTCCGTGCCATCCTGTTCGTTAGTTGTATCTTCCGCTTCACTTCTTATGTTTCTAAGTTCTTGCACACTTAGACACAAGAACAAATACAATTGGATCTAACTTAATTCGGTTGACTATATCAAAACTATCCCCGATACTTACACCTACATGTTTGATTGTGTAATAGAGTAATCATCATCATTTTTATCTTTCTACTTTACCAAATAGTAGATGTTCAATAGTTTGTTTTCCACGTGTGATAATAACTCTTGTAGACTTACATTAAGTAATAAGATATGAGTGACATTTGATGGAACTATTAACACTCTATTGGCAAGTGATAATAAATACCATAATATAAAGACACTCATTTATATAAAGAACTTGTTAAAGGATTATAGATTAAAAAAAAATCATAGAAAAATAACTCACTAATTGATGCAGAGGTAATCAGAGGGTGTCATGTCGATAATGTCGTTTCCTACAACACTCTGGTGAGGACATGCCAGCCCAATTCCAAGCAGGCACGATCGTAGGGCTCCCGACTCTGAGAAGCCCCGGTTGGAGGGCTCCCGATACCAAGCAGCCCTTGCCGTAGGGCTCCAGTTCTGAGAAATCTTGATCGGACGACTCTTAACTCCGAGAATCCCTCATCGAAGGGCTCCTGACTCCAAGCAACTCCAACTCCTCAACGATCTCAATTCAAGACCACCTCGATTGACTGAAGCCACACACCCGACTATTGGCAATTAAGGAGATAAGCAGTGGCTCTGTAAGATCTCATATATATATCTATATATATATATATATATATATATATATATATTAAGAGGGACGTTAAGGGGATGCCTCTTAAAAAAAATATTTATATGAATTGTAGGAATATTTTTGGGGACCTTAAACAAACAGGTATGACATGTTTCGCGGGGATAGCGGAACAAACTTTAAGCTATGTGTGGATTAACCTTAATAGCCCTAAACCTAAAGTACCCTAGGTATATAAATATGTCACTTGTGCCTTGTGCTTTTCGTTGAGAACCCAAACCCACCAACCCTCTCCCTTTCTTCTCGTCAACTCCGTCACACGCAGCAGAGCTCGGCGTGGGTCTCTGAGACCGATCAGACGCTACCACACACGCGGGCGATTCCGTTGAGGGCGTCGTGACCGAGCGCGGAGGTCCCCAACCAGCTGCGGGTGTCGCATAGCGACGGAGCGAGGGCTTTTGATCGGAGAAATAATAAGAGAAGGCAAGTACATGTTCATATGACGATGTGAGATCCATAGGGTATAGAGGATAGAAGCTTAGGTGAGTCTGATAAGCATGCCGAGGATATTCGATTTGGTTTACTGAGTTGCGATTTTAGGGCTTCAGTGGTATCCTAATTTTATTCGGCGATTCCTCCTGTTTTTTGCAAGGGATAGGAGGATTTTGCTGGATTATGGTTTTGTCGAGTAATTTTCTTCATGGGTTGAGTTTCTGAATCGAGTTCTTGGTGGTTCCGACTGGTTCCGATGGTATTTGATCCTTTTGATGCTCGACTAGGTTTGGTCGGGTTTGTTGATCGCTGATGTGTTACGATTTGATTGGTGAACCTCTGGTTTCTTTTAGTATGGAAGTTGTTTGACGGATTTGAATGGAACGATGGTCTTTTCTCTCCTCTGTGCTTCTTACTAATGCCATCGAGGCTCTGTAATGATTTCCGGTAGACAAGCTTCAATTGAATTTAGTCGTTGTTGCTTAAGCTTTCTAAATTTCTAGGGAACTTGCATGGATTTAGTTTGATGTCGTCGATTTTTGTGGATTTACGGCGAGGACGATCTGGTCCGAAGAATGGAGTGGGATTTGATTTTTTTTCATGTTGATCTTGTCTTATCTTGTTATATTTTTGTTCCTTTCTAAATCTGTGAGGTTTTGAACTGATGGTTGGTTGGGTTAAGCTGTAATTGGGACTGTTCTGTGGGTTCTACAACTTCTGTAAATCCTAGAAATACTAGAGTTGGTGTAGGTTTGATTGTTCGTTTATATTTCCTCAATGTGTTGTAATTATGCATATATATAAAAAATAGATATGGGTTAGTTGGTGCTTGAGGTAGGTTCTAGTTTCAATTGCTACCATAAACTGGATTGATGCTCTATTTCTGAATAAATTATTTTCCCAACATTTCTGTATCCTTGTATAGTGGTCGGGTTGCCAATTTCGTTCTTGATGAACCTTTGGATGATACATGCTCTGTTTGGATTTGAATTGGGATATTGGTTTGATTTCGAGCTTATTCTTATGTTTTATTGAGGCGTGAACTTTATATGGGATTGATTCGGGTTTCCTTTGGCTATTGAGGTTTCCTTGTGGAATTTCGATATCAAATAGGGTATCATGAGTTCAAAGGGATTCAATGTAACGCCCCGCCCCTTTCTGCTCAAGCTGACGGGGGTTACTTATCTTTTTCTTCTTATCTTATCTTACTTACTTGCTTGTTAATAATCTTTTCTACTTAAAACAGCGGAAGTCTTGTTTATAGTATATTTTTTTCTTTTTAAAACTTTTCTTTTACTTTTCAAATCATCATCACTAACTACCTATCATATAAAGTCACATAGCATGCTTAACATAAATTTAAGCCATAATACTAATAAGCATGATGAAATGTCATGGAGTCATGAAATAACGACATAAGCATAATTCTTATTAAATAAAAGCAGGTCTTTATCTTTTAGCCGAGCCACTACTACACACATCCTTCTTACCTCTCCTGCTGCTCCCTTAGTACATCCATTCCTTGCCTTTATATGTGGTACAAGGAAAGTAAGCTATGAGCACACAAGGCTCAGTAAGATCCTTCATACTCACAAAAACCGTAAAGCATAGCATATTCATAAGGCATAAAGCATAAGGACAACTCATCATATCATGTATAGAAGCATCATATCGTAATATAATCGTAAGGTATCATGACATATCATGACAAAATCATAAAGTGCATCCTAGCATAACATAACATAATCATAAGTATCATGGCTTATCATGGCATAATCATAAAGTGCATCCTGACATATCATAACATAGTCATAAGTATCATGGCATATCATAAAGTGCATCCTAGCATAACATAACATAATCATAAGTATCATGGCATATCATGGCATAATCATAAAGTGCATCCTGGCATGTCATAACATAGTCATAAGTATTATGCGAGATGACTTTCAAAAACATGTATCATGAAAAATATATGCAACATGTCTTTTGAAAACTTATTACATACATACTTAAACATAATCTCAACATGATTAGGGCCCCGGCTTGTACTACATACATAAATGCGCGCGTCCTATGTAGGTCCAAGGTAGCAAGTCTTGAACCCTACAAGGCATACATACTAGGCCCGTTTCTTAGTCCATCGACCTAGGGGCACTTAGGAGCCCATCCCTAACGAGGCCCGTTTCTTAGTCCATCGACCCCGGGACGCTTATGGAGCCCACCCTTGGTACAAGCCATATAAAGTAAAGTAGCATGTCATACATATCATGGTTCTTATTATTACATGCATATCATATTTCTTAACGTATCATATCATACAAAATTTGGGCACACAGCTCATCATAATAGCATGCATAATTTGGGCACATAGCACATCATAAATACATGCATAGTTTGGGCACACAGCTCCTCATAATAGCATGCATAATTTGGGCACATAGCTCATCATAAATAGCATGCATAATTTGGGCACACAGCACATCATAAGGGTTATCAACATGCATAGATCATAAGCATACATAATTAAACATAGAAGCATAGCAAGTTCTTATCATATCATGAAACATTGCATGTGAGACATATGAGAATCATATTTAGGTCTCTAACCCTAATATCATATAGTGGCCGAAACATATGGTTGTGACTTAGGTTAAAAATCAACATACAAACATGTGAACCCTAAACCAATATCATATCATATATCACAAGGAACATCATGAGCATTATTTAGTTTAGGTTCTAGGTTTCCTAAGCTTAGAAATCTTGTCATGGCTGAATCTTATCAAGCATTACATTGGGTTAAAAGCAACATACAAGCATGTGAACCCTAAACCAATTTCATATTATATATCATGAGGAACATCATAAGCATGTTTAGTTTAGGTTCTAGGTTTCCTAAGCTTATAAACTTGTCATGGCCGAATACCATCAAGCATCACATTTGGTTAAAAATCAACATACAAGCATATGAACCCTAACCCAATATCATATCATATATCATAAGGAACCTCATAAGCATGTTTAGTTTAGGTTCTAGGTTTCCTAAGCTTATAAACCTACCATGGCCGAAACTTGTTAATCATGGGACTAGGTTTCATGTGACATAAAAGCATGAAAAACTCTAAACCAATTTCATAGCATTTATTACAAGGAACATCATAAGCATAGTTAGGTTGAGTTCTTAGTTTCCTAGGCCTTTAAACTAGTTGTGACCGAAAGTTCATAAAGCATGAAAAGTTCTAATCAACCCTACAAGCATGAGCATGTCATGTTAACTTCATATTTTGTCTTAAGGAACATCATGGCATGCTTAGTTTAGGTTTAAAGTTCTCCTAGGCCCTAAAACTTACCATGGCCGAATATTCATGAGCATGGAATAAAATTCTAATCAACATACAAGCATGAGCATATCATGTTAACTACATATCTTGTCTTAAGGAACATCATGGCATGCTTAGTTTAGGTTTAAAGTTCTTCTAGGCCCTAAAACCTACCATGGCCGAATATTCATGAGCATGGAATAAAATTCTAATCAACATACAAGCATGAGCATATCATGTTAACTACATATCTTGTCTTAAGGAACATCATGGCATGCTTAGTTTAGGTTTAAAGTTCTTCTAGACCCTAAAACCTACCATGGCCGAATATTCATGAGCATGAAATAAGGTCCAAATCAACATACAAGCATGAGCATATCATGTTAACTCCTTATCTTATCTTAGGTAAAAATCATGGCATGCTTGGATTAGGTTTAACAATTTCCTAGGCCCCTAATCCCTATCATGGCCGAATGCTTATGAGCATGGAATGAAGTTCAACCCAACATATAAACATGAGCATATCATATCAACTTCATATCTTATCTTAAGAAAGATCATGGCATGCTTGGTTTGAGTCTTAACTTACCTATTTCCCCTATTCATGCTTGGCCGAGAGTCTAGGGACTGTTAGCTAAAGCCCTAGAGCCAATCATTTGATGATTGTATTTTGGACTTGTTGTATCATATTCTATATAAATAAATGCATTTGGTTTTTGGTTATTATACTTACTTGTATTGGTGCCAAATAAACTAAGTATAATAACGCCCTTGAGTAGAAGGTTCTTACCTATATCAATCGATTGGTTGAATCGATAATGAGATGATATAGGGAACACTACTCTTAATCATTCCTAGTCGAGTATTAACATTCAGGGACAATGTTAATGCAATAAGACTAGCATGTAGGTCAACTCGATGACTTAATCTCATAAGTCATGGATATAGAGATATCAAATTGACACATGGGTATGCATTAGAGAATGTATACTGAATGACCCGCCATGAGAAAGTATCATGGATCGTTATATGAGTGTCATATACTTTCTCATGTGGCTATTAGTATGACTACTAGTCCTTAGACCTGAAGTCACCATGGTTCCCTACATAAGGAGTTATGTACTTTGTTTCGTCAAACGTCACCCGTAACTGGGTGGACTATAAAGGCGATTACTGGGTATGTAACGAATTATGCAGAGGGATGTGAGTGATGTAGATGAGATCTATCCCTCCTATATGACGTTAGCGACATCGATATTCTTGATAGAGTGAGACCACGAAGTGCATGACCATGCCCAAATGAGTCAATATGAGATATTGAGCTCATTTGATTTAGTGAGTCTACTTGGAGTTCAAGATTTAGATTGATTAGAGGATGACACGGTCTATGCCTCACATTGATCAATCTAGATGTCTAGGATAGAAGGACACTTGTCATATATTGTGAAGAGTCACAATTGGTAATCACAAGGTGATGTTGGATCTCAACATTCTTGTAACTTGCGTAGTAATGATGTATTGCTAGATACCGCTCATTACTTATGCTTCTAAATGAGTTTAGGGGCATTGCCAACGTTACAAGAACCTATTGGGTCACACACAAAGAACAAGTGGATGGAGATTAGGTTCATATGATGAACCAAGAGGATTAGATTCATGTAATGAATCAAATTGGATTAAGAGTAATCCTAATTGGGCTAATTGAGTTGGACTCAAGTTGATTCATGTGTTCAATGAGTCTAATTTAGATTATGACTCATTGAATCAATTTAATTAAATGAATTAGATTCATTATATTAAATTAGCTTGAATTAAATGGTTGGATTAGATCAACCATGAGAGAGATTAAGTCAAGTTTGACTTGACTTGAGAGGAAGAGAAAGAGTCAAGTTTTACTTGACTATTTGCCACATCATTAGTGATTTGTCATTAGGAGGACTAATGATGATGTGCCACATCATCAAAGTGTGCCACCTCATGGGGGTTACAAATCTATTCTCTTTAATAACTACATTTAATGAGAATGGGGGTTACCTTTTTGGTTTTGAATGAGAATGAATTTTTCATTCACTCACATTCACATCATCTTCTTCCTCAAGCTCTCTTTTTGCTCCTTCTCTTCTCTTGGTCGTGGGTTTCAAGCAAGGAAGAAGAAAGGAGAGTGAATCTAATCCAAGAAGAAAGGTTAGTGAAAGTCACATAGAGATTTTAGAGGAGTGTGTTCTCTTCTTTTCCTTTCTTCTTCTTCCAATCCCATCCGAGAGCATCAAGAAGTGCTAGCACACTTGTGGTGTTCTCTTCTCCACCCTTGTGTGTTAGAGAACACATCTTGTTCGTGTGGATACTTCTAGAGAGTTGTCTACTTTGACAACTAGAGATCCGACATCTCCTTGGACAAGCGGGACTCGCGGCACGCATCGAAGGTATAAGATTTTCTCCATGTAGATCTAAGTGTAGATCTAGGTAAACTCGTACTCGTAGTTTTTCCGAAAATTTTTCTTTGCACAGATCCGTTGGCTAGGGAGTTTCGGGGTTTCCGCGACGTGAAAAAGCGGTTTTCGCGGTCCGAAAAACCCAACAGGGACATGACTCTAAGTTCTAACCAAACATTCTAGCATATGAACATTAGATAAATCCTCTACCATAAGATACATGTTACAAATAACATATTGAGCATGTCAAATTTGGGTCTTTACATTTCCTAGGTCCTTCTTGTCTTGGCCGAAAGTTCCATGAAGGTATCCTAGGTTTTTAGGCAACTAAATCTCATAGAAAATACACAAGCTATTGTACTACAGGTGAGGGGAAACTTACCTCCTTTCGCTTGTGGTTTTTTTTAAGGAAAAAGGTACCCTAGGTGCAAAGGAAGGAGAGAGCTTCTTCTTCTTGCACTTCCTTTTTGTTTCTCTTGCTTGGAAGGGGTAGATCTTGAAGGCTTCTTCTTGTAAATTAGTTTTATTGGAGAGGAACCTTAGCTTATCTTTTGGAATGAGGAGAGGGAGGGCTCTTGGTTTCGGTGGAGAATGAAGAAGGAGAAGGAAGGAGGATGAAGAAGAATTTAATCCCTTGCTTTTCTTCTCCCAATCCTATTTATTCCTATGTAAATGAAGCATGTCTTCATTCATTCCCTCAACTCCTCTTTTCCCTCATTCCTTTAATCCCACGAAAATAGAGAGAGGGAGGGAAGTAGGCAATTTATCTTTTGCTTGCTTCTTCTCTTAACCAAGAGGAAGAGAAGGTAAGCAACTTGGTTTTCTCTTGCTCTTTTACTTAACCATCTTTTCTCCTTTAACTACCATTTCCATTCTCTTTTATTCACTTATCATTCATTACTCTAGTGGTTCCATCCACTAATTTAACTCTATTACTTGTGGGAGGTTCAAGGTTCAATCCTTGACCTCACCTCTTCTTATTCTATTTTGGTTTCTATTTTCCTTCTCTTTTATTCTTTTTTTTTTTTAAAGAAAATACTCCTAGACATAGCTTAGCATTTCGTGGGTGTTACATTTAAACTTTCCATGCTAGTTTTAATTCTTGTTATCCATTCCCTAGTTCGTTATGTAGGAGTTAGGTTTTTATTCATTAGTATCCTTATGTATATGCATGATTTCAGTTATACAAAGGTTCTCATGAAATGGTATGGTTACAAAATAAATGAAATGTGCTATTGATTTATGTATAATGTGGATAGATTATGTTTCTTATGTGGCTAAGTGGATGAGTATGAGCATATGTGGTGACAGTACGGGCTAGGTGCCCCGGGATGAGCTCTGGGGAGGGCCCTTCGAAACTTGACTGATAATTTATTATGTTAGCTTCGGCTATGTGACTGCATGTTCTCTAGGAGGTACCTCTAGAATCATGAAAATAGACTGAATGTCTGGCTCACAAATGTGGTTACCATAGAGTGTCATATTCACCCTTATTAGCTATATATGCACTTTCACATATTGTATTTTTCTTCCTTATACTATAATTGAACTTACAATCCATGAATACTAGTTATTATTTTTACTACCTCATGGAAGTCATATATTTCGTAATGGATTGTACTTGCCGGGTCCGTAAACTCATGATGCTTATGTTATAGGTGAGGGAGATACCTTCTAGGATATGGAAGGGGACATGCAGATGGAGTAGTCGAGGAGGCGAGATGGATACACATCCCACTATCCGAACATCTAGGAGTGCAGGGTTGGCGTCCTTATGCGTTTTATTGTTTTGAGGTGTTGTATGGGTGTCTTCTTGTTCTTTCGGTTAAATTTCTTCCTTGTGAATAAAAAAAAATTTGGTTGATAGGGGTGAATTTATTATCATGGTACTTTACAACATAAATTTGGTTGAATGTGTTTGGTAGTGTATGAATAAAAAAAAATAGGGATGTTTTAGTTGGTATCAGAGCCAGACTTCTAAAGGACAGTGTGCCTACGTCATCTCTTCGGGAACTTGGCTACTTCTGTTCCAAGTTTGTAAGATTTACTGACTATCAATAATAACCCATACCACTAAAGGGTTATTATTGAACTACCACATCAATCTCATATTACAATATGAGATTCTTCTTATCATAAGTGTGTTAATCTCCCTGTGTTTAAGATATCGTATGCCTGTTAATTAAATGAGTTACTGACAACTCAATTAATTAACATCTGATTCCAAGAGTAGTATCACTCAACTTTATTATCATGCCGAACTAAGTCTACCTGCAGGGTTGACATGATAATCCTTATGAGCTCCTCAAGGGAACATCATCATCCTAAATAACTAGGACACAGATTTCTTCTATAATCAACAACACACCATATAAACAGTACTATTTACCAACTCATCGGGTCTATTGATTTAACGAATAAATCTCACCCATTAATAAATTAAAGAAATAAATACTAAGTATACGTGCTTGTTATTATATAGGGATTAAGAGGATGCACATCCATAATAACAGGGGTTCTATTTTTTATGTAGTCAATACAAATCAAACAACTTCAAATGGTTCTGCTCAATACACACATAGTGTACTAGTGTAATTTTATAGTCAAGACAGACTAATACCAAATTACACTACAACCGTTCCAATGGTTTGCCCCAATCCATCTTGGTTGTGAGCTACTATTTATAATTTATAAGGAACCGATAACATGATCTTCTGTGTGGCACCACACACCATATTATCTACAATATAAATTAAATGGACAACTGCATTGACATATATATAAATATAAAATGCGAATATTTGACCAAAGTGATTCTTATTTCAAAATATTTCAAAACAGATGTTCATACAAAAGCTAGGCTTATAGTATATATCCCAACAGTAGGGATATCTAGGCTTAATTTAGACTCAATTTCTACCTTTATTTGGGTTGTAATAATGCCATAAGCTTAAAATGGCTAAGTAGTCTACATAGATCTTTACTAAATGGACTTTCTTTTGGCCTTTTAGGGTTTCTAAATCACCCTATAACTATAAATAAAGGGGGTGAGGGCTACACATGGATCTTTTTACATATTTTCAATCTAAAGCATGGTGAGTGAGGCTCTCACTTGTTGATTCTTCATTGAACTAGAACTTATCAAGGCATTCCCTTGTGCCACTCGAAGACTTTTCAACCACTATCCCAAGGTTGTGGTGTCTTCCATCTAGTACCAAGGTTCATTCTTTCCTAAGCATTGGGTCAAGGTTTTTTTCATCAATCATATCGATTGAGACCTTTATTTCTTTCTTCTTCAACTCATTGTGGGTTCTTGAGATATCTTTCTTATTGGGTTCACATCATTTGGTATCAGAGCTTTGGATTTTTCTAAATCGATTTTGTTATCATTTTTCTTTTGTGTTTGAATCTTTGTCTATTTTGTTCAACATTATCTACTTATCATTATCATCTCAATCTTAATGAGTTTTAGTCGTCTTATTGTCATAAAAAAAAATCAGCAAAAAAGGTGGCCAAAATAAAAAAAATATTTTTGGCATAAAAAAGAGGCTGAAATTAAAAAAAAAAATATTTTCAATAAAAATGGCTGAAATTTTAAAAAATGGAAACAAGAAAAAAAGGTGGGTGTAGAGAATTGTTATTTCTATATTTACATTTTCTAATTCTGCATTTCATTTAAAATTTTTGCGTAGTATTCTTGTAGTTTTCAATTTCGCATTTTCTTTAAAGTCTTCTTGCCTAGAATACTTGCATTTTTCAATTCTGTATTTCCTTTAAAGTCTTGCCTAGTATACTTGCATTTTCTAATTCTGCATTTCCTTTAAAGTCTTGCCTAGAATACTCGCATTTTCTAATTCTGTATTTCCTTTAAAATCTTGCCTAGTATATACTCAGCAATTCCTTTAAAGTTTTGTCTAGTATATTTGTATTTTTTTTCAATTCTACATTTCCTTTTAAGTTTTTGCCAAGATTTAATTCTGACAAATTTCCTTTCAGCCCTTAATCTAAGTTTTTAATTCTTCAATTTGCATTCTTCTATCAATCCCTATCTTTTATCCTAATACTCTTGGGATTTTTAATTAGTCAACGAACACTTATAGGGTATTGCCATAATTCTAAGTTCTTTAATGAGCTAACATTAGTGAGTTGAGTGATTGAGTGACAACAGATTGCATTAATGGCGACAATTGGATAGGAAGCAAGACCTAAAGAAACACTTAAACAATGTGCTTTGAGACAACACTTGGAACACATGGAAATTAGATTTAATCAAATCCTTGACAGATTAGAGAGACAAGATGCTATAATTTCTGGATTGCAAAATAACCAAGCCAGTAGAGTTCCTACATGAAGTTCAAGGAAATATAACCGTGATGACAACAATGATTGTGATGATGGTATTTCTAAGGACATCGAAGATAGAGCTTCTAGTGGCAGATCTGATCATGCTAGAATTAGTGGTAGAAGAGGAAGGATGAATGATTATGCTGATAGACACTTGGGAAATATCAAGATGAACATTCCTTCATTTCAAGGCAAAAGTGATCCAGACTCATATTTGGAGTGAGAAAAGAAAGTGAAATTAATGTTTGATTGTCATCACTACTCTGAAGAGAAGAAGATAAAACTTGTCATTGTTGAGTTTATTGATTTTGCTATTATTTGGTGGGATCAAATTATTCTAAATAGGAGAAGAAACAATGAGAGACCCGTTGCCACTTGGGAAGAGATGAAATCTATTATGAGAAAGAGGTTCGTTCCATCACATTACTATCGAGATTTGTACTAACAACTACAAAGTCTAACCCAATGATCCAAGACTATGGAGGGATATCATAAAGAGATGGAGATTGCCATGATTTGAGCCAATGTAGAGGAGGACCGAGAATCAACCATGGCAAGATTTTTACAAGGTTTGAATTCAAAAATTGCAAATGTAGTGGAGTCGCAACATTATGTGGATATATGCATATGTTCATGAAAGTTGAAAGGAAAATCAAAAGGAAGGGTTCATTCAAGTGTGGGCAAAGTTCTAATTCATCAACTTGGAAATCTAGTTAGAACAAAAGAGATGATAAATTTTCATCAAAGAGTAAGACCGAGTTTTTGAGTAATAAAGATGTTGGTTCTCCATTGGTCAAGGGTAAAGAACCTATCCAATCATCAAGAAATAGAGATATTAAATGCTTTAAGTGTTTAGGAAGAGAACATATTGCTTCTCAATGTCCTAATAAAAAAATTATGCTTTTGAAAGAAAATGGTGATATTGAAACTAAGAGTGAGTCTGAAGATGATAATGCCTTGCCACCATTGATGGAAAGTAATGTAGAAGAGTATCCCATTGAAGGTGAAGCCCTTGTCACTAGGCATGCTCTAAATGTGCAAGTGAAGGAAGAAGATGAAGAACGAGATAACATATTTCATACTCGTTGCCACGTCAAAGACAAGGTATGTAGTATGATTATAGATGGGGGAAGTTGCACTAATGTAACTAGTACTATCTTGGTTGATAAATTATGCTTACCTAAAACTAAACATCCTAAACCTTATAAACTACAATGGTTGAATGATTACGGGGAAGTTAAGGTCACTAAGCAACTGTTGGTTTCATTATCCATTGGTAGGTATCATGACGATGTTCTTTGTGATGTAGTACCACTGCATGCAAGTCATTTGCTTTTAGGTAGACCATGGTAATTTGATAGGAGGGTCATGCACGATGGGTTCACAAATAAATATTCTTTTCAAATGCATGGTAAACTTGTAACTCTTGTACCATTAACTCCTAAGAAAGTATATGAACATCAATTGAGGATCAAAAATGAGAGTGAAAAAAGAAAAGATTGTTAGAGAAAAATATGGAAAAGAAAAAGGAGCGTGAGAAAAGAAAAAGTGAGGATGAGAGGAGTGAAAAAAAGAATGAAAAATAAAAAAAATCTAGAGCAAGAGAGTAAAAAAGGGAGCTTTTATGCAAAAGAAAGAGAGGTTAAGAGAGCTTTTTATTATCAACAGCCGATAATTATACTTTTTTATAAGGAGACTTATTTCATCACTAACAATCTCAACTATTCTCTGCCTAGTGTTGTTAAATCTCTTTTGCAGGAATTTGATGATGTCTTTCCTGAATAAGTTTCTGATGGATTGCCACCACTTAGGGGAATAGAGCGTTGGAACCCCAAGGTTATTTTTGGTGCGATCAACCAAGTTAGGTTAGGTCCTGTTTTGGTTTAATCCTTGAGTCTAAGTATGCAGGAGCTTAGGAGCACAGGAAGTTGAGCGGAAGACGCAGCCAGCGAGAAGGACGGTACGGGAAGGGAGCCGATGGGCTTGGTGCATCTGAGGGATGAGAGGGCTGCGGAAGAGTACACCAGTGGACGAGAAGAACATACACGACGTTCAAGGGACAAGAAGCCGGAGCGGAAGCCTACTCGAGGAGAAGGCCGGAAATTGAGTTTGGGTGAGCCCTATTTTAGTTGGCCGCAATCACCTAGGCGATCAGAGCAGTAGGAGAGCGAAACGAGCTAGAGAACACTGTTGGAGGTGCACTCAACAAGGTGTTGAAAGTGTCTCTGAAGTGAGCCAGCGCCTCCACCACCTTCAGGCGGAGGGCGCCCTCGACCTGGGTAAAATAGCCGTTCGTAGCGTATAAAGTTTTATCCACTACTGTCTCACTAGAGGCACCCTCCAAACCCTTGGGAGGTGCCCTCGAGCAATGGATAGAATTTCCAGGAGCTATAAAAAGGCCCCTGAAGCTAGGAAATAGATCAACAACTCAAGCATTCATTTCCTAGCAATAGTTTGAGCATTCAAAGATTGTAAGAGGTTTCTCCACCTACACGAAGGAGATTTTTTTATATTACTGTCATTATCTTGAATTAACAACCACCCCGGTTGTAACCAAGTAAAATTCCAAGTCTCTTTCTTTCAGTTTTTGAATTGTTTATTTTTACGCTATTGCTACTAATCTAATTCCAAAACTCGAGAAAGGTCTTTAGTTAATTTTCAGGCAAAACCCTCTTCAGTCGGCCTATCTGGACCTACAAGTGGTATCAGAGCCAAGGACGCTTCAGGAGGACTGACCGCCGAATGAAGCACACGCGATGGCCGGATCAAGCATTCACCCACCAAAGTTCGAGGGGGACTTCGCCAATTGGAAAAAGAAGATGGAGGTATTTTTCAAGACTAATTTTGATTTATTTTTCATAATGGAGGTTGGTTTTCCAGCACCCGAATGTAAAGACAAATACCACTGGACCAAAAAGGAGCATGCTGATTTCATGACAAATGACAAAGTAGAGTTCCACCTGCTAAGCGTTCTACTGCCACAAAAAGTCAATTATATTGGAGCCTATGAGTATGCGAAGGAGCTCTGGGAGAAATTCTTGGAACTACACGAAGGAACCTTGGAGGTAAAACTTGCAAAATGGGACTTACTTCGCAACCAGATCAGCAACCTCCGATTAGAAGAAGATGAAACTGTAGCACATATTCACTCGAGGATCAAGGAGCTAATCACTAGACTTTTGAATCTCAGAGAAAAGGTAAGCAACCGAGATTCTCTAAGATACACACTTAATGCCTTTCCTAGAAATAAAGAATGAACATCATTAGTGGATGCCTATTATATCTCTAAGGATTTTGAATCTATTACTTTAGATAAATTATTCTCTACTTTTAAAGTCCATGAAACAAGATGTCCAGATTCAAAGAAGGAGAAACAGCAGAATGTTGCTTTTAAAGCAAAAATGGATGAACAAGAGTCAGAATCGTCCTTCGATGATGATGAAACAGAGATGATGGTACGTAAGTTTAAAAAATTATTTAAATCTAAGAAATTTAATCAAGTGCAGGGTAGAAGAAGAAGAAAAATAAAATGCTACCACTGTGATGAAGAAGGGCATGTAAAAGACAACTGCCCTAAATTGAAAAAGAAGGACAAAGCCAAACATAAAAAGCCCATCCAAACGAACAAACACAAGACCCTAAAGGCGATGTGGGATGAAACGTCATCCGAATCAGAGGTCTAAGCTTTCTCCAGACTTACGTTGATGGCAAGTCACCAAGAAGATGACTATGAAGTAAGCTCATTCGAAATGAGCATCGATAAAGGGAGAGCATCAACAAAAGAAAGCAACAGTTCAGGGGGAGCTACGGACAATGAGATCAACAAAGTAAGTAAGGTACGATCTCTCCCACCTGACAAATTGTTTAAATTTATAAAATCATTAACTAAAGAATGTTGCAAGTTAGAAAAAGATAACATAGATTTGAAAATACAATTGTCCAAAGCATGCCCGCTAGATTTATATGATAATCTGAAAATAGAAAATGACAAATTGAAAATAGAAATAGAATATCTGAAAAATCGTGCATGTTCATACAATGAAAATATTAGAAAGTATAGAAATCTGAACTAGTATCTTAGATTTCATAAGTGTCAAATTAGGAAAATTCCTAAAAGTTATGTACCCCTAAAATTCTTGATTAACCTTGTAGGAAGGAACTTATATTGGGTTCCAAAAACTTGTATAAATTAAAAATGAAATTAGACTTAGGGCTTTCAAATAGAAGATTAAATATTTAAATTCATTTAGAGACTTTGTCTAGAAATGATTGATGATCCAATAACGAAGAAGGCCTAGTGCCTCGCCATAGCCTGGAAGCCAATTTCTGAATTTAATATTTAATTGATAAACGGATAAGCATGAAATAGTTAATTTAAATACTTTCAATTTTTTTTTGTTAATGGTTTAACATTTAAAATATTTTTTTACTTAACTTGCAAACTTCACTTAGATTTTTTTTAATTGCAAGTTTCATTTAAAAATTTCATTTTTTCCCCCTGTTAAATTTTTTTTTACCATTTGATTTTATTGAGTACCCCAATTTTTGTGTGATCAAAGGGGGAGAAGTGAAGATTAAGTCTAGGGGAGGTAGTTCAAAAAATTAAAATTTTGAATATCTTTGCACCTTATTGCATAATTACAACTTTATTTACTTAGTATTGTAATTTTATTATTTTTACCTTATGATTGTTTTACCCTAACTTAACTTGGGTTGCTCACATTAAAATATGGGGAGATTGTTGGAACCTCAAGGTTGTTTTTGGTGTGATCAACCAAGTTAGGTTAGGTCCTGTTTTGGTTTAATCCCTGTGTCTAAATGTGCAGGAGCTTAGGAGCACAGGAAGTCGAGTGGAAGACGCAGCTAGCGAGAAGGACGACATGGGAAGGGAGCCGATGGGCTCGATATGTTAGAGGGATGAGAGGGCTGCAGAAGAGTACACAGGTGGATGAGAAGAACATACACGACGTTCGAGGGATGAGAAGCCAAAGAGGAAGCCTACTCGAGGAGAATGTGGGAAATTGAGTTCGGGTGAGCCTTATTTCAGTTGGCCGCAATCACTCAGGCGATCGTAGCAGCAGGAGAGCGAAAGAAGCTAGAGAACACTACTGGAGGCGCCTTCAACAAGGTGTTGAAGGTGCCTCCGAAGCGATCCGCGCCTCCACCACCTTCAGGCGGAGGGTGACCTCCATAAGCATGGAGTCGCCCTAGGGCACCCTCCATGCCTATGGAGGGCGCCCTCGACCTGGCCAAAATAGCCGTTCACAGCGGATAAAGTTTTATCCGTTGTCGCCTCGCTAGAGGCGCCCTCCAAAGCCTTGGGAGGCACCCTTGAGATATGGATAGAATTTCCAAGAGCTATAAAATGGCCCGTGGAGGTAGGAAATAAATCAACAACTCAAGCATTCATTTCTTAGCAATAGTCTGAGCGTTCAAAGATTGTAAGAGGCTTCTCTGCCTACACATAGATGATTTTTTCTAGTACTGTCATTGTCTTGGATTAACAACCACCCTGGTTGTAACTAAGTAAAATTTTGAGTCTCTTTCTTTCAGTTTTTGTATTGTTTATTTTTACGCTATTGCTACTAATCTAATTCCAAACTTGAGAAAGGTCTTTAGTTATTTTTCAGCAAAACCCTCTCCAACCAGCCTATCCAGACCTACATAGAGCACCAGATTGAATTCATCCCAGGAGCAGCCATTCCTAATCAATCAACCTATAGGAGCAATCCTATAGAGATGAAGGAGCTTTAAAAGCAAGTCGAAGAGTTGATGAGAAAAGGGTATGTCCAAGAAAGTTTGAGCCCTTGTATAGTTCTTGTTTTGCTTGTGCTTAAGAAGGATGGGACCTAGAGAATGTGCGTTGATTGCAGAGCTATCAACAAGATTATGGTAAAGTATCGTCATCCTATTCCTAGATTAGATGATATGCTAGATGAACTACATGAGTCTTGCATTTTCTTTAAAATTGATTTGCAGTCTGGCTATCATGAAATTCGCATGCGTGAGGGAGATGAATGGAAAACTACATTTAAGACTAGGTATGATTTGTACGAATGGTTAGTCATGCCATTTGGGCTAACTAATTCACCTAGTACTTTCATGAGATTAATGAACCATATTTTGCATGCTTATATTGGGAACTTTATTGTAGTATATTTTGATGACATTTTGATTTATAGTAAAAATTTAGATAAGCATCTTAATCATTTACAAAATGTTCTACTTGTTTTATGAAATGAAAAATTGTATGCTAATCTTCAAAAATATTCTTTTTGCACTAGTCAGATAGAGTTTCTTGGTTATATTGTTAGTGCTAAGGGAATAGCAGTTGATGATGAAAAGGTTAAGGCAATACGTGAATGGCCTACACCAAAAACGATAACTGAGGTACGTAGCTTTCATGAGTGGGCATGTTTCTATAAGAGGTTTGTTAAAAATTTTAGTTCTATAGCTACACCCTTGACTGAAGTTGTTAAAAAGAAGGTTGGGTTTCATTGGGATAGTGAACAAGTTTTAACTTTCAACTTACTTAAGGAGAAGCTAAGTTCTGCACCATTACTTGCATTACCTAACTTTGCTAAAACTTTCGAAATTGAGTATGATGCATCTAGAATAGGTATTGGAGCTGTGCTAATACAAGAAGGTCGACCTCTTGCTTATTTTAGTGAGAAACTCAGTGAAGCAGCTTTGAGCTATCCAACTTATGACAAGGAGATGTATGCATTGGTGAGGGCTTTAGAGACTTGGCAGCATTACTTGTGTCCTAAAGAGTTTGTCATTCACACTAATCATGAATCGTTGAAGTATTTGAAGAGCTAAAGTATGTTGAATAGATGTCATGCAAAATGGGTAGAGTTCATTGAATCATTCCCTTATGTGATAAATTATAAATGAGGTATGAAAAATATTGTTGTAGATGCTGTCTTGAAGGTATACCTTGATCTCTACTTTGAACACTAAATTGTTAGAATTTGAATACATTAAAGATCTATATTCTAATGATCATGACTTTAGAAATGTGGTTGAAGTTTGCGAACATGATGTATTTGGAAAGTTTTATAGTAATGAGGGATTTCTTTTTAGAGTGATTAGGTTGTGTGTGCCTAATTGCTCATTGAGGGAATTATTAATCCAAAATGCTCATGGTGGGGGACTAATGGGACATTTTGGAGTAAGAAAAACTCTGGAAATGTTGGTAGAGAATTTCATTTGGCCACACATGAAATGAGATGTAGTCAAGTTCTGTGAGAAGTGTATTATATGTAGACAAACAAAATTTAGATCTTTACCTCATGGATTGTATACACCTTTACCAATTCCTAGTTTGTTGTAGGACTACCAAGGTCAAAACGAGGTATGGATTCTATTTTTATGGTTGTAGACAAATTTTCTATAATGCCCTATTTTCTTCCTTGTAGGAAAACAGATGATGCTAACCATATTACTAATCTATTTTTTAGGGAGATTGTGTGGCTTCATGGAGTACCGAGGAGCATAGTTTCAGATCATGAAGTAAAGTTCTAAGATATCTTTGGAAAACACTATGGGGAAAGTTGGGAACAAAGCTTTTGTTTTCTACAACTTGTCATCCACAAACAAATGGACAAACTGAGCTAGTAAATCGAACTTTATCTATTTTATTGAGAGCTATCATTCAAAAGAATTTAAAAGGTTGAGAAGATTGTTTACCACATGTTGAATTTGTTTAAAATAGATCTGTGCATTCTACTACTAATTTTTCACCTTTTGAAGTGGTATATGGGTTCAACCCTTTAACTCCTTTAGATTTTTCACCAGTTTATATGGTACTAGAAAAGATGAGTTTGTGAGGCAACTACATGAGAAAGTTTGATTGCAAATTAAAAAAGGGTTGAACTGTTAGTTAGAGCCCTAGAGCCAATCATATGATGATTGTTATATGGACTCATTGTATCATATTCTTATGTATACAAAGGCATTTGTTTTGGTTATTATACTTGTATTGGTGCCAAATAACTAAGTATAATAGCGTCCTTGAGTAGAAGGTTCTTATCTATATCAATCGATTGGTTGAATCGATAGTGAGATGATATAGAGAACACTACTCTTAATCATTCCTAGTCAAGTATTAACATTCAGGGACAATGTTAGTGCGATGAGACTAGCATGTAGGTCAACTCGATGACTTGATCTCACAAGTCAAGGATATAGAGATATCAAGTTGACACATGGGTATGTATTAGAGAATGTATACTGAATGACCCGCCATGAGAAAGTCTCATGGATCATTATATGAGTGTCATATACTTTCTCATGTGTCTATTAGTATGACTATTAGTCCTTGGACCTGAAGTCACCATGATTCCCTACATAAGGAGTTGTATACTTTGACTTCGTCAAACGTCACCTGTAATTGGGTGGACTATAAAGGCGATTACTGGGTATGTAACACATTATGTGGAGGGATGTGAGTGATGTAGATGAGATCTATCCCTCCTATATAACGGGAGTGACATCGTTATTCTTGATAGAGTGAGATCACTAAGTGCATGGCCATGCCCAAATAAGTTAATATGAGATATTGAGCTCATTTGATTATAGTGAGTCTACTTGGAGTTCAAGATTTAGATTGATCAGAGGATGACACCGTCTATGCCTCAAATTGATCAATCTAGATGTCAAGGATAGAAGGACATTTGTCATATATTGTGAAGAGTCACAATTAGTAGTCACAAAGGTGATGTTGGTTCTCAACATTCTTGTAACTTGGGTAGTAATGATGTGTTGCTAGATACCGCTCATTACTTATACTTCTAAATGGGTTTAGGAGCATTGCCAACGTTACAAGAACCTATAGGGTCACACACAAAGGGCAATTAGATGGAGATTAGGTTCATTTGATGAACCAAGAGGATTAGGTTCATGTGATGGGCCAAGTTGGATTAAGAGTAATCCAAATTAGACTAATTGAGTTGGACTCAATTTGATTCATGTGTTGAATGAGTCTAATTTAGATTATGACTCATTGAATCAATTTAATTCAATGAATATAGATTCATTAAATTAAGTTGGCTTGAATCAAATGGTTGGATTTAATCAACCATAGGAAATAAGAGGTCAAGTTTGACTTGACTTGAGAAGGAAGATTAAGAGTCAAGTTTGACTTGACCATATGCCTTCATTAGATGACTTGGCATGAGGACCGACTAATAATGATGTGCCACATCATCAAGACTACTTCATGGTATGCCACCTCATGAGGGAGACCAAGAGTTGTGACCCTTGGTATCCCATGGAGGTTACAAACCACCATGAAGTGGCCGACCACTTAAAAAGGTGAAATTAGTGCATTTATGTGCTAATTCAAGGCAATTGATTTTCATCTTCTTCCTCCTCTCTTCTTGTTATCCCTCTCCTCCACTTTGGCCGAAACCTCCTTGAGTGCTAGCACACTTAAGAGGTTTTTCTCCACCTAATTGTTCGTGTGGATACACATAGAGGGGTGTTCATTTGACAACCTTGAGATTTGGCATCTTCTTGGACGAGCGGGATAAGCGAAGGGCTTCACATCAAAGGTATAAATCTCTACCATGTAGATATAGATTAGAAAACATGTACATGAAATTTTTATCTTCGCATGGATTCGGTGGCATGGGACTTCGGGGTTTCCGCAATTCAAAAAGTGATTTTTGCGGCTCAAAAGTCCCAACAGTGGTATCAGAGCCACGTGCGAAGTGTGTACTTGTTTTTATTTTAATTTTTATGAAAAATTATAGTTTTGTAAGTTTCTGTGATTTTATTAATTTTATGGTTTTTAAGAGTATTTTTCTCGTAGAAGCGAAGCAACAAGTGTTTGAACACTTGTAGGCTTCGACTACCGAGAAACACCTTCCGTAACGGTAAGGTCTCTCCCAAAATATTTTAGGACAGCGGCTAAAGGCGCTGTAAGATCGTCGTGGGACTCATTTTGCGAGAAGGGGTGCTGCCCCTAATCCCGCAAGGGGCATTGTCCTGCGATCGCGCCCGAAAATCACTAAATGGGACTGCCGGAAAGTTACGACTCATAAAATCATAAAAACAGTAATAAAATTATATAAATTTATATAAAATATATAATTTAGAATTATGTATGATTTGTGATGGTCATGGCCCAAAAAATCTCCAATTGGATTGGTTACATGTGTTGTAATTCATAATATGGCCTACGCGCCATTTTTGTGTGATTGTGCATGCTGTATATGTGATACGCGACCTGCGCGTCGTGCCTTTCTATTTTATTTCCTATTGTAAAATAGTTTAGACTTAAATGTAACTCGAGTTTCATCTTTGTAATGTACAAAATGGAGCTATGGAAGGTCCACTCAAGGAGGAGTTATGAGGAGGGTGCGAGCAACACATGGCGGTCAAAGGTAGGAGCTTGGAGAAGCTATTGACCTTAGGTTGACAGTCCAATCTTCTCATTGGCTTGAGAAGATCGTAGTAGTGCCATGACCTAATCACAGTTTAATTAATTGCTTGTGTGTGCGTATGTGATGCATGCTAGAGTAGAGTAATTAATTAGTGCCTTGACGATTAGATTAGATCTTAATTGCGTATATGATACACATCAACGATTAGATTAGATGTTAATCGCATCAACTCAAAATGCCTACCATGCCATGATACCCATTACTACCTCGATCACATGTTGTTGTTGAATCTGCCAAAGCAGAGTAACACATATTATCTTGGTAGGGTGCGGAGGGACAATCTTGGTCCCGCCTATCAACACCTGGGTGAGTACAAACTCAATCAGATTGAGTAAAACTAGTTAAACTCAATTGGATCGGGTTTAACTATTGGCATTTTTCAATGGTTGGTAGATAGGTCAAATCACATTTATATTAACTCTTGGGCGATTTAGCCAAAGCTAACTCAGGTTTTAGTATACATGCGGATCTTGATCCTATAAACAAGAGTTGCATAGAGATGTAATTGGTAATTAGTTACCTACTGATCATACTAAGTCTTGGGGGATTTAGCCAAAGCTAACTCAAGGCGTAGTATAATGTGGATCTTGTCCCACAAGAATTATAGCTAGTTGGTTAGAATCTAGTAGGTGTGGTTTGACCACATCCATGACTTGATTCTACAAGAGTTCTATAATTCATTGGGAGCATCGTTTAGTTAAAGGCCTAATTAAATTATTAGTGGAATATGATATTTATTTTCTGCATTTTCTGTTGTAGATTGCCATGTCGTCAAACACGAACACCTTCTCCCTGTATTCTGTCCTTGATAAGGACAAGCTCAATGGAGCTAATTTCCTGGACTGGTACAGGAACTTGAGAATTGTTCTCACTCAGGAAAGGAAACTGTACGTCCTGGAGATGCCCATTCCCAAGGCACCTCCTGCCACTGCCACGCGAGCTGACCGTAATGCTTATAAGAAGCATCAAGATGACTCATTAGATGTGTCCTGTCTCATGCTTGCGACCATGAACTCTGAGCTTCAGAAGCAACACGAGTTGATGGGTGCTTATGATATGGTTGAACATCTTCATCAACTATATCAAGGACAAGCTAGGTATGAGAGATTCGAGATCTCTAAGGCACTGTTTCAGTGCAAGATGCAAGATAGGACTCCCGTAGGTCCATATGTACTCAAGATGATTGGGTACATAGAAAACCTACAGAGGTTGGGATTTCCCCTTGGCCAAGAGCTGGCCACTGACTTGATCTTGCAATTCTTGCCGGAGAGCTACAGTCAATTTGTCATGAATTACAACATGAACGAAATTGACAAGCCACTGCCCGAGCTGCTTAGCATGTTGAGAACTGCTGAGATCAACCTTAAGAAGGTTAAGCCCAACCCCATTTTGATGGTATAAAAACATAAGGGCAAGGGCAAGCCTAAAGGTAAGGGAAAGTCCCAAGCCAAGGGCAAAGGCAAGACACTGAAACCCAAAGGAGGGGTTGCCAAGGATGCTACCTACTTCCACTGCGGTCAGACCGGGCACTGGAAGAGGAACTGCAAAGTGTACCTGGAAGATCTTAAAAAGAAGAGAAGTGAGACTTCTACTTCAGGTATATATGTTATAGAAGTTAATCTCTATATTTTTTCATCAGGGGTATTAGATACCGGATGCGCTTTTCATATTTGTACTAATGTGTAGGCGTTGAGAAATAGCAGGGCATTGACGAAGGGCGAGGTGAACCTACGAGTAGGCAATGGAGCACGGGTTGTTGCTGTTGCTGTAGGGATTTACTATCTATCTCTGCCCTCTGGGCTTTGTACTAGAACTAGATGAATGTTGTTATGTGTCTTCTCTTACTAAGAACATAATTTCAATTTTTTGTTTGGACAAGAAAGGTTTTTCATTTATAATAAAGAACAAATGTTGTTAAGTTTATTTAAATGATATGTTCTATTGTAGTGCACCTCTGATGAACGGACTCTACATTCTAGACTTAGAGCACCCCATCTATAACATAAATACCAAGAGGTTCAAATCAAATGAAATGAACCAAACCTATCTCTGGCACTATCGCTTAGGTCATATAAATGACAAATGCTTATCCCAGCTCCATAAAAATGGTTTGCTGGACTCATTTGATTTTGAATCATATGAGACATGCGAGTCATGCCTACTAGGCAAGATGACCGAGACTCCCTTTAGTGGGCACAACGAAAGAGCGACTGACTTGTTAGGACTTATACATAGTGATGTATGTGGCCCTTTCAATGTCGCTGCCAGAGGTGGTTATAGGTACTTCATTACCTTTACTGACGACTTCAGTAGATATGGTTATGTGTATTTGATGACACATAAGTCAGAATCCTTTGAAAAGTTCAAAGCATTCAAGAATGAAGTACAAAACCAGCTTGGCAAGAGTATTAAGATACTTCGATCAGATTGAGGTGGAGAATACCTTAGCCATGAGTTTCGTGACTATCTAGCTGAGTGTGAGATTCTATCCCAGCTCACTCCTCCTGGAACACCACAGTGGAATGGTGTATCTGAAAGGAGGAATCGTACCCTATTAGATATGGTACGATCTATGATGAGTCACACAGATCTTCCTATATCTCTTTGGGGCTATGCTCTGGACACAGCATCCTTCATACTCAACCGTGTTCCATCCAAGGCTGTGATAAAGACACCATATAGGATATGGACTGGGAGAGATGCCCAGGTGTCTTTTATGAGGATTTGGGGTTGTGAGGCTTACGTTCGACGTCAAGTCTCAGACAAACTGGGGCCCAAATCCGATAAGTGCTATTTTATAGGATATCCCTAGGAAACGAAGGAATATTACTTCTACATTCCCAGTCAACACAAAGTAGTTATGGCTAAGACTGGGGTATTTCTAGAAAGGGATTTTGTTTCTAGAAAGACTAGTGGGAGTACGTTCAATCTTGAAGAAGTTTAGGATATGAAAGATAACACTGAAGCCTTGATGGAAGTTGAACTGGAACCACAAAGTGTTGTGGGTGATGAGATTGTTCCACAAGGAGTTGAGGAACAACAACCAGTTCAAGTAGACCTACCTCTTCGCAGGTCTGATAGGGTACGTCGTCAGCCTGAGAGATACTCATTTCTCTTATCTGACCATGATGACACTATGCTCATTGAGAATGAGCCTACCTCTTATCAGGAACTGTGATGAGACCAGATTCTGAGAAATGGCTAGAGGCCATGAGATCCGAAATGGAATCCATGTACACCAACCAAGTATGGACTTTGGTTGATCCACCTGAAGGGATAAAACCTATTGGGTGTAAGTGGGTCTTTAAGAGAAAGACTGACATGGATGAACTGATATATAAGGGTCATCTGGTAGCTAAAGATTTCAAACAAATTCATGGTATTGACTATGATGAAACCTTTTCTCCAGTAGCGACGTTTAAGTCCATTCGGATCATGCTTGCTATTGCAGCATACCACGATTATGAGATCTGGCAGATGGATGTCAAAATCACGTTTTTGAATGGAAACCTGCTCGAGGATGTGTACATGACACAACCTGAGGGTTTTGTAGATCCACAGCATACTGGCAGAGTATGCAAGCTGCATAAGTCCATTTATGGACTAAAGCAAGCTTCTCGGAGCTGGAATCTTCGATTCGATGATGCGATCAAATTGTTTGATTTTATCAAGAATGAAGATGAACCCTGTGTCTACAAGAAGGTTGTAGGGAACACAGTTGTCTTCCTTGTATTGTATGTGGATGACATACTACTCATTGGGAACGATAGCCCTTTGCAGCAGTCTGTAAAGACTTGGCTAGGAAATTGTTTCTCAATGAAGTACTTAGGAGAAGCATCCCATATTCTAGGCATACAGATATATAGAGATAGATCTAAGAGATTGCTTGGCCTAAGTCAGAGTACATATATTGACAAGGTATTATTACGGTTTGCCATGAAGAACTCCAAGAAGGGATTTCTACCGATGTCACATGGTGTAAGTCTTTCGAAGACTCAACGTCCCTCTTCTAGAGAGGAGAGAGACCGCATGGATACGATCCCTTATGCCTCAGCCATAGGATCTATCATGTACGCCATGCTATGTACTCGTCTTGATATTTTGTATGCTTTGAGCATGACGAGCAGATACTAGTCAGATCCAGGTGAAAGTCACTGGATAACAGTCAAGAATATTCTTAAGTACTTAAGATGGACTAAAAAATATTTCTTGATATATGGAGGCGATGATGAGCTAGATGTAGAGGGTTACAGTGATGTCAACTTCTAAATTGACCAGGATGATTATAGATCGCAGTCTGGGTTTGTGTTTTGCTTGAATGGTGGTGCTGTGAGCTAGAAGAGTTCGAAGCAGGACACAATTGCTGATTCTACAATAGAGGCCGAGTATATTGCTGCATCAGAAGCAGCAAAGGAGGTAGTTTGGATCCGCAAGTTCATTACTGAGCTTGGGGTGGTTCCTAGCATATCAGATTCGATAGAGCTCTATTGTGACAACAATGGAGCAATTGCACAGGCTAAGGAACCTCGCTCACACCAACGGACCAAACACATACTACGGCGCTTCCATCTCATTCGAGAGATCATCGATAGAGGAGATGTGAAGATTTGCAGAGTTCCCACAGAGGCTAACATCGCTGATCCCTTGACCAAGGCTTTAACACAGAGAAAGCATGATGGTTACACTAGGTCATTGAGCCTTAGAGCCTACACTGATTGACACTAGTGCTAGTGGAAGATTGTTAGTTAGAGTCCTAGAGCCAATCATATGATGATTGTTGTATGGACTCATTGTATCATATTCCTATGTATATAAAGGCATTTGTTTTGGTTATTATACTTACTTGTATTGGTGCCAAATAACTAAGTATAATAGCATCCTTGAGTAGAAGGTTCTTATCTATATCAATCGATTGGTTGAATCAATAGTGAGATGATATAGGGAACACTACTCTTAATCATTCCTAGTCGAGTATTAACATTCAGGGACAATGTTAATGCGACGAGACTAGCATGTAGGTCAACTCGATGACTTGATCTCATAAGTCATGGATATAGAGATATCAAGTTGACACATGGATATGCATTGGAGAATGTATACTGAATGACCCGCCATGAGAAAGTATCATGGATCGTTATATGAGTGTCATATACTTTCTCATGTGACTATTAGTATGACTATTAGTCCTTGGACCTGAAATCACCATGGTTCCCTACATAAGGAGTTGCATACTTTGGCTTCGTCAAACGTCACCCGTAACTGGGTGGACTATAAAGGCGATTACTGGGTATGTAACAAATTATGTGGATGGATGTGAGTGATGTAGATGGGATCTATCCCTCCTATATAACGGGAGTGACATCGTTATTCTTGATAGAGTGAGACCACTAAGTGCATGGCCATGCCCAAATGAGTCAATATGAGATATTGAGCTCATTTGATTATAGTGAGTCTACTTGGAGTTCAAGATTTAGATTGATCAGAGGATGACACCGTCTATGCCTTAAATTGATCAATCTAGATGTCAAGGATAGAAGGACATTTGTCATATATTGTGAAGAGTCACAATTAGTAGTCACAAAGGTGATGTTGGTTCTCAACATTCTTGTAACTTGGGTAGTAATGATGTGTTGCTAGATACCGCTCATTACTTATACTTCTAAATGAGTTTAGGAGCATTGCCAACGTTACAAGAACCTTTAGGGTCACACACAAAGGGCAATTAGATGGAGATTAGGTTCATTTGATGAACTAAGAGGATTAGGTTCATGTGATGAACCAAGTTGGATTAAGAGTAATCCAAATTAGACTAATTGAGTTGGACTCAATTTGATTCATGTGTTGAATGAGTCTAATTTAGATTATGACTCATTGAATCAATTTAATTCAATGAATATAGATTCATTAAATTAAGTTGGCTTGAATCAAATGATTAGATTTAATCAACCATGGGAAGTAAAAGGTCAAGTTTGACTTGACCTTGACTTGACCATATGCCTTCATTAGATGACTTGGCATGAGGGCCGGCTAATAATGATGTGCCATATCATCAAGACTACTTCATGGTATGCCACCTCATGAGGGAGACCAAGAGTTGCGACCCTTGGTATCCCATGGAGGTTACAAACCACCATGAAGTGGCCGACCACTTAAAAAGGTAAAATTAGTGCATTTGTGTGCTAATTCAAGGCAATTGATTTTCATCTTCTTCCTCCTCTCTTCTTGTTCTCCCTCTCCTCCACTTTGGCCGAAACCTCCTTGAGTGCTAGCACACTTAAGAGGTTTTTCTCCACCTAATTGTTCGTGTGGATACACATAGAGGGGTGTTCACTTGATACCCTTGAGATCCGGCATCTTCTTGGACGAGAGGGATAAGCGAAGGGCTTCACATCAAAGGTATAAATCTCTACCATGTAGATCTAGAGTAGATCTAGGTTAGAAAACATGTACACGAAATTTTTATCTTCGCACGGATTCGGTGGCATGGGACTTCGGGGTTTCTGTAACGCAAAAAGTGGTTTTTGCGACTCGAAAGTCCCAACATGAACAATATACTACGCAAGCCAACAAGGGATGAAATAAAGTGATTTTTGAACCCAGAGTTTGGGTTTGGGTTTATATGAGGAAGGAAAGATTCCTTACTAAACGTCATACTACGTTGAATCCACGAGGAGATGGCCTATTTCAAGTCATCACTCGAATAAATGATAATGCATACAAGCTTGACTTACCAGATGAATATAATATGAGTGCTACATTTAGTGTTTCTATCTTTCTCCCTTTGATGTAGGTGATCAAGATTCTAGGACTAATCCTTTTGGGGAAAGGGGTAATGATGGAGTCAAAGAAAGAGAACAAGTTTCCCAACAAGCTAACAATATGAATCATGCTAAATCTACTCTAAATATTAATGATGATCCATTATGCATCAATGAAGGCCTAATTATAAGGGCTAAGGCTAAAAAGATTAAGGAAGCACTTAATGTGGTAATTGAAGATGTGAAGGCCAAAACTACCATTGAAGAAGCTTTGACCAAGAGCAAGTCATCCGACTTAGTCAACCTAATTCAAACCTTAAATGAGCTTAATTAGGACTTAAGTCTCATGTTTATGTAGTAGGGATATGTAGGCTCAATTTAGACTCAATTTCTACCTTTATTTGGATTGTAATAATGCCATAAGCATAAAATAGCTAAGTAGTCTATATAGACCTTTACTAAATGAGTTTTCTTTTAGCCTTTTAGGGGTTTATAATCACCCTATAGCTATAAATAAAGGGGGTGATGGCCACACATGGATCTTTTGACATATTTTGAATCTAAAGCATGATGAGACTCTCAATTGTTAGTTCTTCATTGAACTAGAACTTATCAAAGCATTCCCTTGTGGCATTCGAAGACTTATCAACCACCATCCCAAGGTTGTGGCATCTTCCATCTTCTATACCAAGGTCCGTGCTTTTCTAAGCATTGTGTTGGGTTCTTTCATCAATCTTATCAATTTAGACCTTTCTTTCTTTCTTCTTCAATTCGTTGTGGGTTCTTGCGATATCTTTCTCATTGGGTTCATATCACATAAAGCTCTCTATGTATGCCCAACTAGACAAAGACTGGTCGGGCTTAAAGACACTTAGCCTTATAAATCTATTACCGGATAGAGGCTGGTCAAACATAAGGCTCTCTGTGTACGCTCGGTAGGAGAAAAGAAGGTCTGGCTTAAAGACACTCATCCTTATAAAGTTGTTAATATAGATCGGCTGAATAAATGCCTGTCAAACATAAGGCTATCTGTATATGACTGGCCGGATAAAAACCGAGCAGGCTTAAAGACACTTAGTCTAATAAAGATGTTAATATACGATCGATTGGATAAAGGCTAGTCAAACAAGACCGAGTGGGCTTAAAGACACTTCATCTCATAAAGCTATTAATATATGCTCAGGCAGGTAAAGGCTGGGCATGCTCAATGTCTCCAACTTTATAAATCTTTCTTTGTATGGTCAGTCAAATAGCAAGTATACTTGACCCGAATAAGAACCAATCGTGATCAAGGTATTTAACCCCATATGAACCTTCATAAGGGGACTGGTGTAAAGATATTATATCTATTTGTGCTTTGCTAGATAAACGGTTTTCCGGGTTTAATGTTCTTGGTGTTATTGACTTCATATGCCTGACCTAATTTAAGACTGCCTGGATGTAAATGCAAATAGTTTCATATGGAGCTCTGAATAAGTTTCCAACATGCATAGTTTATTATATAACTTCCCGATCAAATTTACATCATGCTCAATATAAATAATTGTTCTCTGAATGAATTCCTAGTAAGACTTGATATATGATGAAGCAACTCAGGGAAGATATGGGTATAAATACTACTGGCCTTATGGACCAGCCAAGATATATTTAGCAGACAAGCAGTATACAACATTCTAACAGCCTGTCAGAATTGTCAGGGAATATTCCTTTGAAACCTCTGAAGGCTATCTTGTTTCCTATTTGTGATCCATTTATATCAATATCCTCCTCTAATGACTTCATCAAAGGTTTAAGCTATAAACGACAAAAGAGGCATATCTGTGGGTAGAAAAAAGATTCCTCAGAAACTCTTTTTAGAACAACCTAACAAACTTCAGCATAAGAAGCCACCTCATGATCACAGAGGTTATGAGAGATGATATATAAAGGGGTCCTCTCCATGGGCAAGGTACTCAATTGGCATCATCAAAACCTTACTCTCGCACATATATTCTATTGTTCTTCTTCGTCTACTTGCCAGAAAATGTGCTAACTTAGCATTGGAGGGCCTTGCCAGGGACTTCTTCCTTGGTCTTTGGTCACTAACACTTAGTTGGATCGTTAGATTGTGTGTAGGATCATTGAGGAGCTTCGCTGTAGATCAAAAATATCTCTACCCATCAATAAATCATTCACTTGAGCCAGCCCGCCATCTCACTAGCTGTCTGATAGGATCAAATTTGGCGCAGTTTATGGGAATCTTCACCTATATCTGAAGCTTCGGGATGGAAGAAGCTGGAAAACTCATTACCGTCACTTTAACACAAGAAAATCTAGAGTTGCTCATCAATGACAGAGCACAAAAATTACTACAACAATAGCAAGCAAACACCAATGGCTTGCTGCCACCACCAAATCAGGCAGCATCGACAATAGCGCATCAGAGGGAAAGAGGAGTTGAAGAATAAGGCCCTACTCGTTTGTTTCCTAAGTCTCTTTCAACAATTCGAACCCCCCCCCCCCCAACACTCTTCTGCACACCGCTTAAGCCATTGGGCCAAGGAGGAGTATTTCAAGAATCTTCGGGAGAAATACCTGTCCGAGACATACACAAAGGAAAAGTCATAGCCAGTGATAGTTCTCCTAATTCGTCACCCCGTTCTCTCAATGAGTACTAGAGGATCCATTGCCAAAACACTATCAGAATCTAAACATAGGAGAGTATTCGGGAACAACCGACTCGAAGGATCATCTCCTCAAATTTGAGAATGTTGCCCTTCTTTAGCAATTTATGGACTGTGTGAAATGCCGAATGTTCCTCACCACATTCAGTGGAGTGGCCCAGTGATGGTTTAAACAGCTACTGGACAACTCCATTTGTCATTTCAAGGACTTTTGTAAGGTATTTCTCCACCACTTTTCTAGCGATCGACACTACCACAAAAATCTCTTAGAGACTCTTTTCGCTCAAATAGGGACCCAAAGAGACACTCTGAGCCTTCATCATGAGATTCAATTAGGTGGCAATGGATGTACCCATAGCCACCATGGAGATTTTAGTGAGTGTCTCTCACTGACAATGACATTTTCCATGATTTGGCTAGAAAACGTCAAACGAACTTTGACCTGTTGCTCGATCGGGCAACTGAATTGATTAATGTTGAAGAAGCATAGGCTGCCCAAAAAAAGGAGGTCATCACACCCGCTCCTACCCCATCCATTGAGCACCCCACGTTGCCTGCCCCTCCACCCAAAGCACCCCAGGTAGGTCCTCAATATCATCACCAAGAGTCGCAGCCTCATGTCATGCAGCATGTGGAAGCTCCCTGAGAAGCTCCACGAAGGTGGTGTGCATACTATCAAGCATCCACCCATAACACTTAGGATTGTTTCATTCCACTGAATCAACGAAACAAGACCCCCCGATACCACCGACATTTGCTAGCTCCCAATCATGGACCGTACCAGCGCCAAAATAGCCGGCTCAGGATTGAGTACCAAGCGACTGAGCAGCAACATATGGCATCTCAGCCTCAGGATGAGCAAACCCAGACACCCGCTCGGGTTCAGTAAGAACAACCCTCGACATAGCAGAAGGAAAATCACAACAATGCCACTTGGGGTAATATTAACATGATAGCTGGTGGACTGACTGATGGTGACTCCAACCGACTAAAGAATCACATGCTCAGCCTCTAGAGATTCATTCGATCGGATGTAGTGTAGAGTGGGTGGCGGGCCCAAAATCATCTTTGAGCCCAAATATCTAGAGGGGTGGAGATACCCCATGATGATGCGTTGATAATCAAGGCCGTTATAGCAAATTATAATATTTCTTGTGCTTTTATTGATACAAGCAGCTCAATTAATATTAACTTCAAACAATCATTCGAGTAGCTATAAATAGACCCGAGCAAGCTTTATCCAATGGTGACTCCTTTGTACGTGTTCACAGGCAACGAAGTTTAACAACTTGGCCAAATAAAGTTAGCCATATCTTTAGGGGAGAAACACCTAATGAGAACACGTTGATCAATATTTATAGTTGTGGACACACCCTCCGCTTACAATGCTATTTTAGGCCGACTGACCCTTAATGAATTCCGAGCAATCGACTCAACTTTCTGTCAGAAGATAAAATTCATTGTGGATGACCAAGTGGGAGAAGTCAAAGGCGATCAACTAGTAGCACGTAAGTGCTACGTGAGGATAATTAAGATAGAGGATAATGCTACCCAAAAATTCAAAGGATGGAAGTCAAATACTATTCAAGAGAAGCCACCCATCCTGGTATATGAAGAAAAAGAAGAAGTACAAATTTAAGCTGGTCAACCAAAAGCCACCACTCAGATAGCGGCTAACCTAACTCCTGAGCTTAAGGCTAAGCTGATGGAATGTTTGACACGCAATAATGTTGTGTTAGACTGGACGCCCAAAGAAGTAATGGGCGTGTCTCCAGCAGTCATGAAGCATGTACTCCATGTCTATCTTGACGTCTGCCCAATCAAGCAAAGGAAATGAGATTTCAGAGCTGACCAAAATAAAATCATAAAAGAAGAGGTGGACAAATTATTAGAGGTAGGCTACATCCGGGAGCTACAATTCCCAAGTTGGCTTGGCTGGCCAATGTTGTCCTGGTCTCCAAACCCAGAAATAAGTGGCGGATCAGTATTGACTTTAGGATCTCAATACAGCCTGTCCAAAAGATTATTATACCTTGCCTTGTATCGATCAAGTAATAGATTCTACTCTGGTTGCGAATTCATCTGTATGTTGGACACTTATCAAGGATATCACCAAGTTTTGCTCGCCAAAGAGGACTAGGAAAAGGTCAGCTTCATAATTGCCAAGGGCACTTATTGTTATAATGTCATTGTTGGAGCAATCTAGGTGCCCTAGGATTTGATGTTTGGGCAAAGGTTTAAGTTAGGTTTATTGTTGTATTTGATATGTATTGTGAGTGTGCAGGATACAGGTACAACAAGGAAAGTCCAAGTGTGATCTTGGCAAAGGAGGAAAGTCCAAGAATGAGTCTTGGCGGTGTAAGTCCAAGCATGTAGTCTTGGCAACGTAAGTCCAAGTGTGACTTGGCAATGGATGAAGTCTCGGAGGTGAGGAACCTCTTGGCAAAGGAAGACCCGACAATATGGACAAGGCCGAAGGAAGCTCCAGAAGGTAAGACGTGAAGGATGGGGAGACATCCGAGGGACGCGAGGCTGATGGAGGAGGCTAGAAGGCTAGGTCTAGGTTGGTCGAGCGAGGACGAATGCTGAGTGATTGTACTCAGGGCAAAATTCTATGCGTTTTAGGATTTACTATAGCGACATTATAGCAGTACTGTTGTGGCACTAAAGCAGTACTGTAGCAGTCGACTGGTTACTGTAGCAGTCGACTGGTACACTGTAGTGAATCAGTCGACTGTTAGCTGAACGTTGGGTAACGGTCGGCTTCACTTAAAAGACCAGTCGACTGGTACATACACCAGTCGACTGGTAGCGGGAAAATAGCTTAGTGTTTTCCTCTCGAGCTCTATTTAATAGAGCTCGAGGTGCTTGGATATGGTTGACGAAATAGACTTGGTTAAAGCTTATTAGAGTCTCCCAAGCCTTCGTGTGATCGGTGTGCTTGTATTCAAGTGTTTGTGGCGAGGTTTCTCCACCGACAAGGAGCTTGAGCTAGCCGGAGGTTTTCTGAGGAATCATCCACCGACGGATCGGGATCGTCCACCTTATGGACAACCGTGGAGTAGGAGCTTTATCTCCGAACCACGTTAAATCAACGTGTTAGGTTTGCTTTCTCTTGTTAGTATTTGTTTTTGTATTTTCGCTGTGAACTAACATTATAGGAAGCGATCGATTTGGGTGAGACGCTATTCACCCCCCCTCTAGTGGACGTCAAGGTCTCAACAATTGGTATCAGAGCGAGGGCGCTCTTCTACAGACTAACCGCCAAGAGAGCAAGAAGCTAGAGGAAGAAGAAGATGGAGTCTGAAGGACCGCTCGGATGGGATATCCGAATTCCACCTCCATATGATAAAGAAGACTTCAATTATTGGAGGAAGTGGTTGGAGACATGGTTCCAAATGGATTGGAACCAATGGGTTGTCTTGAGTGACCCATTTGAAGCTCCTACGGACAAGAAGGGTAAACGCCTCCGATCTCGATATTGGACTGAAGAGCAACGGGAGCAATCGGAGGCGGATAAGGAGGTAACGAGAATTTTACATAGTTTACTACCTTCTAATATTTTGTTGAGTGTAGGTGAAACCACAAATGCAAGTGATCTTTGGAAAAATATCATTGCCTATCATAAAGACCCTACAAAAATCCAAGGAGTAGAAGAGCCCAAGGAGAAGGGTTCATTGGTCCAAGAAGAGAAGGACCAATCAAATGTTGACACGAGCTCAACATCCGAGGAGGAGAAGGAAGATGAGGAGGTATCATCCACATCATCAAGGGAAGAAGAAGTGGAACCGTCCACATCTTCAAGTGAAGAGGAAGAAGAGCAATCCAAGGAAGAGGAGATCTTGAAATCTCAGCCCTCCACCTCAACTACCAAGAAGAGCACAAAGGACCACATCAAATGTTTTGAGTGTGGTAAGATGGGGCACTACAAGAGTAGGTGTCCTTCGCTCAAGAAGGTAAAGGAAGTAAACCCTAAACTCACTAAAGTTAATTTAGAAACTAATGTGAGTTGTAGGAAGAAGAAGAAGGAGAAGAAGCACATTAGGTGCTTTACATGTGGTGAGTGGGGTCACTACCACACAAAGTGCCAAAGGAGAGGAGAGCTCAAGAAATTGGTGCACTTGAAGAAGTGGGAGAAGAAGGGAGCTTCCAAGGTAAAAACCAAGGTAAAAACCAAGGTATCATTTAATGAATCCATTCCATTGACACATGATAAAAAGCATGCTAGAAATAACTCTTATCATCTTAATGCTATTTATCATAAGAATAGGAGGCATGATAACCTTAAGGATAAATATATTCCTCCTCATGCTAGATTTACCACACCTAAGGTTAGGAAGGTAAATAACAACTTAGGCAATAACACCAAGGATTTTAGATATATGCCTAAAAATAGAAATGCTCAAGGATTCAATGAAAAACTAAAATCTAGGGATTTATGGAGTGAAAATCAAGTCTTGAGGACAAGACTTGATAATTTAGAAAGGACCTTAGCAAGAATGGAAAACATACATAGGGGTCAAAATGAGCATAACCTAGGAAAAGCTAGACAAGAGTCATCCAATGGCGATAGAGGTTTGGGATACAAACCTAAAGCCAAGGAGGATGTGACTTCCTTTCATAGGGTTCCATATAACTATGGGGCCAACCCTAGGTGTAGAGGTCAAGTCAAAGATACTAGGGAAGGAATCCCTAAGAGTACTTTTGATAAGACAAATGTGACTAAGACTTCTAAGAAGTCTAACAAAGTCACAAAGAAGGTCGCAAGGGAGGTCATCCCTAAAGTTGATCTAGTAAAGGTGACTAAGGCTCCAAAAAGGCCTAATAAAGTCACAAAGAAGGTTACAAGGGAAGTTATTCCTAGAAGTGACCTAGTAGAGGTGACCAAGGCTTCTAAGAAGCCTAGAAAGGTTCTTAGGAAGGTATCTAGGGAAGTCATCCCTAGTGAGTACCTAGAGCATCCAAGGAGCACCAATAGGTTGTGAGTTCCTAGGAGCATATTCTCTACACCCTAGATAGGTTTAGAGAGTGTCAACTCCAATTGGGTAGCTAACCCAAACTTGTTAAAGTTGACACTTGAGAACATTTTCAAGGTTATTGTTAACCTTTGAAAATGAAAAGGATTGTAGGGTTACTCTTTGAAAGAGTAATATATGTGCCAAAATTTGAAGAGTTGAATTTAATCTAACTTGGCACACTTAAGAAAAGTATAAGAAAAATCAAGTTAGAATATTGATACTTTCTTAAGGAATTAAGAGAAAACTCATGCTTTAATTAAATGTGATTAAAGCCTTGAAGAGCAAAATGTGTCAAAATTTGAGGAGTTAAATCTAATTTAAATTGACACACTAGAGAGAAGCAAAAGTAATGCCAAATTTGAAATTCGGCATTTTCTTATGGAATTAAGGGAAATGTAAACCTTAATCCAAATTGTCACTCTTGGAAAGAGTAACATGTGCCAAATCTTAAGGAATTATGTTTGAATTAAATTGGCACAATGTTGAAAAACATAAGAAATACCAAATTGGGGTTTTGGTATCTTCTTAGGGTAATTAAAGGAAAATCTAGGTCCTAATGTAAGATGTTTACTCTTTGGAAGAGTAAAATGTGTCAAACTTTGAGGTTTTGAACTTAATTTAAATTGACACATTTAGAAAAGGATAAGAAATGCCAAGTTGGGGTTTTGACATTTTCTTAGAAGGTTAAAGGCAAATCTAAGTCTTAATTTGATTTCATTTACCCTTGGAAAGAGTAAAATGTGTCATACTTTGAGGAATTCGTTTAATTTAAAATGACACAAATTTAGAAAGAAATTAAAGAAATGTCAAGTTGGGGTTTGACATTTTCTTGATGAAATTGGGCAATCTAGGGTTAAATTTTGAGTTAGCTAGGATTAAGAATACTTAGATAGGTAATCTAGGTAAATTTTATTTATGCTAACTTGCCATGATTGTTTGCCCATCATATGCCATGACATTATATTTAGCATTCACATTTTATTATGAAAAATACAAAAATACCATGTCATGTCATACATATATCATGTAGCTATAGCATGCTTTGCTTTTGAAAATTACTTATTTTGATGTATGCCATTAATCATCATGCAGTATGTCAATTTCCTTGTAATTAAGGACAAAAGACATTTATTATGTATGGAAGTGTCCCAACAAGAGGGATCATATCAAGTGACATCCTAGATGGATGATCATGATTTTTACAATGCCTAGATAGAGATGCATGATCCCTTAGTTTAGGGGCAAGACCAAATATACATCTCACAAAGAATTATAAGGTGACTTGTATGTGTTTTAATACACGTTAGATACAAGTGAGATGTTAAGATGGTGAACAAAACTCAAGATGTTGATATACTGCATCTTGTTGAGTTTTAGGTTCATCAAAACACATAGTTATGTGTCTTCTAATCATTGGGAAAGCTAATGTACAAGTCATGTGCATTGAGCCCAAAGAACGTGGTTAGATATTGGCTTTGAAAATGATTTCAAAATGCTTTTGAAAAACCTTGGTGAAGACTATCTTTTGATAGTAATCATCATTGAAAAGTTAGACATAAATTAGGAGAAAACATTGAAGTTTTTAAGAGTTTTCAAATTTGTGTCAATCTTTGAAAATAGGAAGTATTTTCATAGAAAACTATTTTTTCCTGATAAAGTATACCCTAAATAATGTCTACATGAGTTTTCATGATGAAAACAAGTATGGATTGGTTAAGAAAAACCAAAGTGAAGTTTCGGTTGAGGTTTAGTTTCATTATTGAATTTTGAACCTTAAAACTTCGAGTTTTGGTTTTCCTAATTATTTAGGAACTCCAAGTCATTGTTGGTGCAATGATAGAAGTTTGACCATGTTTTTAGGGGGAGTTACTCTTTGAAAACATAAAAATCTTTTCCAAGACCAAAAGGAGGTCAAGTGTTAAGGTAGCACATGACATTGGTATGGGAGGTGTTACCAAGGATAAGGGAGAGTCATCCAAGGCCAATAAGAAGGAATATGGTAGGGTAGCATATAACTATAGCAAGGATGAGGTATCCAAGATTAAGGACAAGAAGAAATTAACCAAAGATAAGGTGTCTAAGGTTAAGAAGGTGAGTTTAGTAGGCCAAGTGTCACCCGAGGTGCACCGAAGTGGCCTAGCCATAGTGGATGAGTCACTAAGGGAGGCGACTAAGGTTAAGATTCCTAAGGTTAGGAAGAGCCATTGGTACCCATGATAGATGGGTTATCAAATGTGCCAAGTGGTTAGGAGACGGACTTAAGTCTCTAACCTAGTGGGTTAGCATAATTGGAATGTGTTTCATGCATGAAAATATGACATTGGGGGTCATATTGCATAAACATTAATTTTTGATGTATACATGTCATATAAACCCATGCTAGGGAAGTATAGTGGTTTAATATGGGCATATACATCAAGAGGAAGCCAAAACTAGGACTTTAGGTCAATGTTCAATTGAACTATTTAGCTAGTTTTGAATTTTATGTCAATCTTGGGATTTGTGATAAATATATTTATTTTTCCCAAGTAGACATGGATAAAATAGACCTCTCCACAAAATTTGGGATTTTTTGGAGGTTTTTGAATTTTTGGCGCATTTCTGAAAGTAAGTAAAAAAGGTTGATTTTTGCCCAAAAAAGTACCAGTCGAATGGTACAGTTACCAGTCGACTGGTAATAATATTTTTGAGCACAGAATGTCTCTGTAAGCCCATTTTGATGAGGCGAGTCGACTGGTTCTGATACCAGTCGACTGGTAACAGTGTATTTCGAACACAGAAGGTTCTGTGAGTGGAAATCGAAGGGGGCAGTTGACTGATACCAACCTAAAAGTATTTTTCATTGTTATTCTTGATCGTGTCAACTTGGTTAAATGTATGAGATCCATGGGGGATAAATACATGAGTTTAGGGTCAATTTGGATGACATGTTTCAACAATTGGGATATTGTTGGAGCTCTTTTTGATGTATGGCAAAGGGGGAGAAGTTTAGGTTTAAGTGGGAAATCTATACACCTTTGCAAGAAATCCTAGCTCGAGGGGGAGCTTTGGTGAAGGGGGAGCGATTGTTTAGGCAAAGGGGTAGAAGTTTACCTTTGCGGGAAATCCTAGCTCAAGGGAGAGCTTAGGTGAAGGGGGGGGCCTAGGGATTTAGGTTCCATTATTTATGCATGAGTTGATTTGCATATTTATTTGCATATGTATTGCATCTATGTTTCCCTAACTTAAACAGGGTGCCAAACATCAAAAAGGGAGAGATTATTGGAGCAATCTAAGTGCCCTAGGTTTTGATGTTTAGGCAAAGGTTTAAGTTAGGTTTATTGTTGTATTTGATATGCATTGTGAGTGTGCAGGATACAAGTACAACAAGGAAAGTCTAAGTGTGATCTTTTTAAAAATTAAAACAACCCTCCTATTTGAATTAATATTGGCCGGCCCCTACAAGCTTGATCACCAAGCAATAGGGCCGGCCCCTATAAGAGGATGTGGTCGACCATTGCTTGGTCACTAAGCAATGGTCCGACCCCCTTCTTGGACACCAAGAAGAGCCTTACATTTGGATGGACTTGAGGCTATAATGAGGCTACGACAGGGACCTAGAGGAGAAATTGATTTTGGTCTTCCGATGAGCTTGAGTATCCCGTGCTCGCCCCGAACACACAACTCAAGTTCATCGATAATAACTCAATCCACTAAAGAGTTATTATCACACTACCGCACCAATCCCAAATTACATTATGGGCTCCTTCTTATCATGAGTGTGTTAGTCTCCCTGTATTTAAGATTACAAATGTCCACTAATTAATAAAGTTACTGACAACTCACTTAATTAATATCTAGCTCCAAGAGTAGTACCACTTAACTTCATTGTCATGTCGGACTAAGTCCACCTGCAGGGTTTAACATGACAATCCTTATGAGCTCCTCTTGGGGACATTCTCAACCTAGATAACTAGGACACAGATTCCTTCTATAATTAACAACACACACTATAAGTAATATCATTTCCCAACTTATCGGGCATATTGATTTATCGAGCTAAACCTCACCCTTTGATAAGTCAAAGAAATAAATATTAAATATATGTGCTTGTTATTATATTAGGATTAAGAGCACACACTTCCATAATAACTAAGGTCTAGTTCTTTTACTAAGTCAGTACAAAAAGAACTTACCTAAATGGTCCTACTCAATACACTTAGAGTGTATCAGTGTAATTTATTAGTCAAGATAAACTAATACTTAATTACACTATGACTATTCTGATGGTTTGTTCCTTTCCGTCTTAGTCATGAGCAACTATTTATAATTTATAGAGAACCGACAACATGATCTTCTGAGTGTGACACCACACTCCATGTTGTCTACTATATAAATTAATTGAACAATTTACATTTAACAAATAAATGCAGATATTGACCAATGTGATTCTTTTATTTCAAAAATAAATGTTTACAAAAACTAGGCTTTTAGTATACACTTCAACAATCTCCCACTTATACTAAAAGACTAAGCTGCCATATCTGTTGCCATACATCTGATTCCCATCCCCTCCACATGTCGATCAAAAGCTTTCGCCGGAAGGGCCTTAGTGAAAGGATCTGTCAGGTTATCCGCTGATGCAATCTTGGCGACGACAACTTCTCCTCGCTTGACGATGTCTCGTATCAGGTGGTACTTGCGCTATATATGTTTACTTGCCTTATGAGCTCGTGGTTCCTTACGTTTGCAACTGCACCGCTATTATCACAATAAATTGTGATGATCTTGGGTAATACAGGAATCACATCTAAGTCCATTAGAAAGTTCCTGAGCCATACAGCTTCTTTGGCTGCCTTAGAGGCTGCCACATACTCAGCTTCCATGGTTGAGTCCGAGATGTATTTCTGCTTAACACTCCTCCATGCAATGGCTCCACCTCCTAGAGTAAACACATAGCCTGATGTAGACTTACTGTTGTCCCTATCTGATTGGAAGTCCGAATCCGTGTAACCCACAGGGAGCAAATCATTTGCTTGGTAAACTAACATATAATCTCTAGTCCTTCTCAGGTACTTCAATATATGCTTTACCGCAGTCCAATTTCCTTGTCCAGGGTTACTCTGATATCTGCTGACCATGCCCACGGTGTTGGTTAGTCTTAGGAAAACGTACTAGTTACACTATACAAAATGTTTTTGTACAAATGTCGAACCTTTCCTTAAATAACCTATTGTGTTCTTTAGAAGTTAAATTAGGAATCGCAGACGGAACTTAACACCATTGATTTCAAATTTAACTTATCTGTTCTTAATGGTTTAGATTTGAATCGCAAGCAGAACTTAACACTATTGATTCAAATCCACCTATGTTATTAATTCCATAAATATTAATTTCCAAAATTGGCTTCCAGGACTACATGGCGAGGCACATGACCTTCTTAGATATGGGAGCAACCACCACCGCCTAGGCAAAACCTTTTAAGGAAAGCTAATATTTATTTCCTTAAATAACTCTAGGTTAACCAAAAAGAATAATCAAATCACAAATTCGAAAAAGAAGAAAACACAAACTCGAAAAATAAATTTGATAAACTAGATCTAATTGCCTCTTGTATTTAGAATTCTTACAAAGAAAATAACTAGTATGATGCGGAAGAAAATTACTAGTTATACCTTCTCTTTGTAAACTAATGACCTCGAGATCTTCTGCCGTATTCCTCGCCTCACCTTGGACATCGTGTGGGAGACGATCCTCCAAGATGAACACCACCCAAAGGCTTCCTCCTCTTCTTCTAAAATCCGGCCACCAACACCACCAAGGAGAAGAGAGCAAAAGGGAAAAGAGAGAAGAAAGGGAGGGCCAGCCACTTGATGATCTCCAAGCAAGAGAATAAGAATTGTATCTCATGAAGCCCCCTCACCCCTTCTGTTATATTACTTGCCCAAGGCAAATAAGGAAAAACTTTTTAAAAAATTAAATCATCCAATAGTTTTTCCTTTTCTTTCCTTTTGATTGAATCAATCACCAAAATTAATTTTTGTGATGATATTATATTTTTTATTATGGCCGGCCCCTTGCTTGGGCACCAAGCAAGGTGGCCGACCACCTCATCAAGAGGAAAAAGGAATTATTTTTTTATAAAAATTTTACAAGAAAAACTCTTATAAAATTTTACAAGCTCTCTTTCCTAAAGTAGGAGTTAAAAAAGGAAAGTTTAAAAATTAAAACCATGTTTTAAAATTTAAAAACTCTCTTATAAAATTTCCTTTTTTAACATGATGATAGAAAATTTTAATTTTAAAACTTATCTCCCTTTTTTCTTAAACCATGAGGATGGTTAAAAAAGGAAAGTTTTAAAACTTTTAAAACTCTCTATTAAAACATGTGGCCAAATTCAAATAAGAAAAGTTTTAAAAATTAATAACTCTCTTTTAAAACTTATAGTTTTCTACAAAGAGAAGATTTTAAAAATTCAAAACAACCCTCCTATTTGAATTAATATTGGCCGGCCCCTACAAGCTTGATCACCAAGCAATAGGGCCGACCCCTATAAGAGGATGTGGCCGGCCATTACTTGGTCACCAAGCAATGGTCCGTCCCCCTTCTTGGACACCAAGAAGAGCCTTACATTTGGATGGACTTGAGGCTATAATGAGGCTACGATAGGGACCTAGAGGAGAAATTGGTTTTGGCCTTCCGATGAGCTTGAGTATCCTGTGCTCGCCCCGAACACACAACTCAAGTTCATCGATAATAACTCATTCCACTAAAGAGTTATTATCACACTACCGTACCAATCCCAAATTACATTATGGGCTCCTTCTTATCATAAGTGTGTTAGTCTCCCTGTGTTTAAGATTACAAATGTCTACTAATTAATAAAGTTACTGACATCTCACTTAATTAATATCTAGCTCCAAGTGTAGTACCACTCAACTTCATTGTCATGTCGGACTAAGTCCACCTGCAGGGTTTAACATGACAATCCTTATGAGATCCTCTTGGGGACATTCTTAACCTAGATAACTAGGACACAGATTCCTTCTATAATCAACAACACACACTATAAGTAATATCATTTCTCAACTTATCGGGCATATTGATTTATCGAGCTAAACCTCACCCTTTGATAAGTTAAAGAAATAAATATTAAATTTATGTGCTTGTTATTATATTAGGATTAAGAGCACACACTTCCATAATAACTAAGGTCTAGTTCTTTTACTAAGTCAGTACAAAAAGAACTTACCTAAATGGTCCTACTCAATACACTTAGAGTCTATTAGTGTAATTTATTAGTCAAGATAAACTAATACTTAATTACACTATAACTATTATGATGGTTTGTTCCTTTCCGTCTTAGTCATGAGCAACTATTTATAATTTATAGAGAATCGACAACATGATCTTCTGAGTGTGACACCACACTCCATGTTGTCTACTATATAAATTAATTGAACAATTTACATTTAACAAATAAATACTGATATTGACCAATGTGATTCTTTTATTTCAAAAATAAATGTTCACAAAAGTTAGGCTTTTAGTATACACTCTAACACACGGCAAAACAGATATCAGGTCTCGTACACAACATTGCATACATAAGGCTTTCTACAGCCGAAGCATAAGGGACTGCCTTCATTTCCTCCATCTCCTTTGATGTCTTCGGAGACATCTCTTTAGATAAAGCTACTCCATGCCTAAAAGGTAAGAAACCTTTCTTGGAGTTCTGCATGCTAAAACGAGCAAGGACCGTATCTATATATGAAGTTTGGGATAGGCACAACATTCTTTTCTTGCGATCCCTTATAACTTTGATCCCAAGAATGTGTGCACATTCTCCTAAGTCCTTCATATCAAATTGTTTGGACAACCATACCCTTACGTCTGATAATACCTTGACATTGTTGTCAATTAACAAAATGTCATCTACGTATAGTACAAGAAATACCACCACGTTTCCGTTATACTTCTTGTATACACAAGACTCATCCAGACACTGAATAAATCTATATGACTGGATTACTTTGTTAAACCGGATGTTCCAAGATCTTGAAGCTTGCTTCAGTCCGTAAATGGACCGATTAAGCTTGCACACTAGATGCTCTTTGCCTTTTTCAATGAACCCTTCTGGTTGCTTTATATGGTTGTTTTCTTCAAGACTTCCGTTAAGGAAAGCTGTCTTGACATCCATTTGCCAAATCTCATAATCCATATGAGCGGCAATGGACAAGAGTATCCGGATAGACTTAAGCATGACTACCGGCGAAAAAGTCTCCTCATAGTCGATTCCCTCTTTCTGAGTATACCCTTTCGCAATAAACCTTGCTTTGAAGGTTTCTACCTTCCCATCTGTCCCTCTTTTCCTTTTGTAGATCCACTTGCATCCAACGGCTTTTACACCATCAGGTGGTTCTACAAGTTTCCAGACCTTATTAGAGTACATAGACTCTATTTCAGAATTCATTGCATTTTGCCAAGATACTGCATCTATATCTTGGAGTGCTTCATCATATGTCCGGGGATCAGGTTCATGTTTACCCGGGATCAAGTCCGAAGACTCTCCCAAAAACATGAATCTCTCAGGTTACCTTACAACCCTCCCACTACGACGAGGCACCGTCTGTGGTTGTGTATCATGTGTGACACGTGTTGCAGTCTCTTGTGGTACTTCATCTTGTACTATTGGTACTGAAGTAGACGTGTCCTCTCTAAGTTCTTCTAGAACAATTTTGCTACTAGGCTTGTGATCCATTATATAGTCTTCTTCTAAAAATTGGGCATTGGTGCTAACAATGATCTTCTGGTCTTTAGGACTATAAAATAAACCACCTTTCGTTCCTCTGGGATAACCCACAAATACACGAACTTCTATACGAGATTCTAACTTATCAGCATCTGGTTTCAGCATATGTGCTGAACTACCCCAAATCCGAATATGTCTTAAACTGGGCTTGCGCCCATTCCACAATTCTGTGGGAGTAGAAGATACTGATTTAGAAAGTACTAAGTTCAGAATGTGCGTTGCCGTTTCCAGAGCGTATCCCCAAAATGAATTTGGTAATTCTAAATAACTCATCATCGATCTAACCATCTCCATAAGAGTCCTATTCCTTCGTTCTGCCACACTTTTCTGTTGGGGTGTACCAGGTGCAGACAATTGGGATTGAATCCCATCCTCTGATAAGTAATTTCTAAACTCTCCTAAGAGGTATTTGCCACCACGATCAGACCGTAGTGTCTTGATACTTTTACCTAGACGTTTCTCCACATCAGCCTTGTATTCTTTGAACTTATCAAAGCACTCAGACTTGCGGCGCATCAGGTAAATATATCCATATCTTGAATAATCGTCTATAAAAGAGACAAAATATTCAAAACCACCTCTAGCCTGGATAGACATAGGACCACACAAATCAGAATGAACCAATTCTAACGCTTCTTTGGCTCTATACCCCTTGGCCTTAAAAGGTCTCTTGGTCATTTTACCTTCCAAGCAAGATTCACATGTTGGAAAGTTTTCCAACTCTAATGGACCCAAGAGTCCATCGGCTACAAGCCTTTGAATCCTAGTTAAGTTAATATGACCAAGCCTTAGATGCCAAAGATGCGTTTGGTTCATTTCCGAAGGTTCTTTTCTCTTATTAGAGTTAGAAGATGTATTATTAATTTTCATATTTTGTTTTGTGAGAGAAATTGGATTTAAAGTATATAAATTGCCAACTAATGCACCAGAATATATAATCACTTTATTTCTCTTTATAACCACATCGTTACTAAAGGAAATTGAATATCCATCCAAATACGGTTTAGAAACTAAAATTAAATTCTTTCTAAAACTGGGTACATAAAGACAATTTCTTAAAACCAATTTCCTATTCCTATCAAATGATAAGTAGACGTCTCCCACTACAACAGCCGCCACCTTAGTAGCATTGCCCATGTAGACGGTAATCTCTCCATCAAATAGTCGCCGGGTTTCCTGGAACCCCTGCAAAGAATTGAAGACATGATCAGTGGCTCCCATATCTACACACCAGGTACTGGTAGATAACACCGCTAAACATGTTTCAACTACTAGAGCATGAGATATACCTTTATTGTTCTGATTCCTACGAGGACAGTCTCCCTTCCAATGTCTTGTCTGCTTGCAGATGAAGCACTTGCCTTTCGGCTTCTTCATTCCAGCTTTTTGTCCCTGAGGTTTATTCACTTTCTTTGCTGAAAAGACCTGTTTCTTCTTCTTCTTGCCTTTCGGTTTAGAAGTAGAACCATTTTCAGCATAGTGAACCTGAGAACTTTGACGAAATATACCTTCTGCTGCCTGTAGTTCTATCAGAAGTTTCGCCAATGTATACTCTCTTTTATTCATGTTATAGTTTAGGCAGAATTGCTCAAAACTTCTGGGTAGCATTTGGAGAATTATATCGACTTGGGTTTCTCCATCGATTTCTCCTCCAAGAACTTGTATTTCGTTAAGATAGGCCATCATTTTGAGGATATGATCCCTTACGGGTGTCCCCTCAGACATGGTGGCTGTCATTAGTTTTCTCATTGCCTCTTGCCTAGCAGTCCGACTCTGGTGCCCAAAGAGTTCTTTGAGATTGTTTATTATATCATAAGCTGTTGGTAAATCTTGATGCTGATGTTGCCATACATTTGACATTGATGCCAAAATGTAACACCACGCCATCTCATCAGCTTTTACCCATTTCTTATGATACTCAATCTCCTCTGGGGTAGAGTCACCGTCAGGTGTATCAGGCAAGCCTCAGTCAGAACAAACTTATAGCTTTCAGCTGTAAGGACAATGTCCAGGTTTCTTTTCCAATCTCTGTAGTTGGGTCCAGTAAGTTTGTTCTCTTTCAGTATAATGTACAGTGGGTTGAAAGTCATCCTAAGAATCACAAAAATAACTTTGGTCAGGACTCTAAATTTAGAATAATATTGATTCCTCAAACAATACTATTTTAAATTAACCAACACCTTAAAATACCGTGAATTTTGTATGCCACGATAGTGAGGACGTATACAAATTCAACATTTGTAAAAGGAGGGAATAACCCATTAATTTTATTATTTTGTCAACCTAACTTTTTGACAAATAAAATTAATAGTTGATTTCCTTTGGTCACACAAATAATAGCAGTGACTCCGATGGGGAGGATACTATTAGACGTGCCTAAGTGTATACTATTACTTGACACTAAGTCCATTAATAAGATTGTGCCCCTTCCGATGGGGAAGATCACACACTCTTAATTAATTTCCTATAGTCATCCAAAATGGAAGTTTGATCTAGTGATCCGCAAACAAACTCATTCGATATGGAGGAAGACACTCAGAGCCAACGCGCAAGTTTGTTTGCATCACTTACAAACCAGTAATGGAGACCGTGGAATTTATTAAAATAAATTCCTCTCCCACTTAGTTATTTAAAATGAGGAATTTTAAACTATCCTAGAATACATATATGCATACACACAATCACAGTAAATAAAAGCAATAAATATGGAAATTATTTTCCAACTATTAAGGCCTTTTTCTGTTACTGTCCTCCATGTGCTCCAACCCTAGCTGCTGCCATTTTTAGCCACCGCCATTAGATCGAGTTATCGCATCCATCTTGCTTCTTATTTCGCTACGCCTTTGGTGCTCCAAAAGTACCACGCCTCGCAAGAATCCGGTCCACGATAAAAATAGAATTTTACATATATCGATCCTATATTCCACGAAGGAATGTATATATAATCTAGATCGAAAATAAAATTCTAAAAATAATACATCTCTTGCTGTATTTGATATATACAATCATGCACACAAAATAATGCCCTTGACATGTCCAAGGGTCCAATCACACACAATATCTAAATGCCATAATAGTTGGAGACTGCAACCAAAGAGTTAGCATATCCTACTATTATCCTGCCTTAATTATGTATGACATGTGCATAACCTATTTGAATTCTAAAAATACACAGAGGCAAACCCTAGCTCTGATACCAATTGTTGGTTAGTCCTAGGAAAACGTACTGGTTCCACTGTACAAAATTTTTTTGTACAAGTGTCGAACCTTTCCTTAAATAACCTATTGTGTTCTTTAGAAATTAAATTAGGAATCACAGATGGAACTTAACATCATTGATTCCAAATTTAACTTATCTGTTCTTAATGGTTTAGATTTGAATCGCAAGCGGAACTTAACACTATTGATTCAAATCCACCTATGTTCTTAATTCCATAAATATTAATTTCCAAAATTAGCTTCCAAGACTACATGGCGAGGCACATGGCCTTCTTGGATATGGGAGCAACCACCACCGCCTAGGCAAAGCCTTTTAAGGAAAGGTAATATTTATTTCCTTAAATAACTCTAGGTTAACCAAAAAGAACAATCGAATCACAAATTAGAAAAAGAAGAAAACACAAACTCGAAAAATAAATTTGATAAACTAGATCTAATTGCCTCTTGTATTTAGAATTTTTACAAAGAAAATGACTAGTATGATGCGGAAGAAAATTACTAGTTATACCTTCTCTTTGTAAACTAATGACCTCGAGATCTTCTGCCGTATTCCTCGCCTCGCCTTGGATGTCGTGTGGACGACGATCCTCCAAGATGAACACCACCCAAAAGCTTCCTCCTCTTCTTTTAAAATCCGGCCACCAACACCACCAAGGAGAAGAGAGCAAAAGGGAAAAGAGAGAAGAAAGGGAGGGCCGGCCACTTGATGATCTCCAAGAAAGAGAATAAGAATTGTCTCTCATGAAGCCCCCTCACCCCTTCTTTTATATTACTTGCCCAAGGCAAATAAGGAAAAACTTTTTACAAAAATAAAATCATCCAAGAGTTTTTCCTTTTCTTTCCTCTTGTTGAATCAATCACCAAAATTAATTTTTGTGATGATATTATATTTTTTATTATGGCCGGCTCCTTGCTTGAGCACTAAGCAAGGTGGCCGGCCACCTCATCAAGAGGAAAAAGGAATAATTTTTTTTATAAAAATTTTACAAGAAAAACTCTGATAAAATTTTACAAGCTCTCTTTCCTAAAGTAGGAGTTAAAAAAGGAAAGTTTCTAAAAATTAAAACCATATTTTAAAATTTAAAAACTTTCTTATAAAATTTCCTTTTTTAACATGATGATAGAAAATTTTAATTTTAAAACTTATCTCCCTTTTTTCTTAAACCATGAGGATGGTTAAAAAAGGAAAGTTTTAAAACTCTCTATTAAAACATGTGGCCAAATTCAAATAAGGAAAGTTTTAAAAATTAAAAATTCTCTTTTAAAACTAATAGTTTTCTACAAAGAGAAGATTTTAAAAATTCAAAACAACCCTCCTATTTGAATTAATATTGGCCGGCCCCTACAAGCTTGATCACCAAGCAATAGGGCCGACCCCTATAAGAGGATGTGGCCGGCCATTGCTTGGTCACCAAGCAATGGTCCGACCCCCTTCTTGGACACCAAGAAGAGCCTTACATTTGGATGGACTTGAGGCTATAATGAGGCTACGACAGGGACCTAGAGGAGAAATTGGTTTTGGCCTTCCGATGAGCTTGAGTATCTCGTGCTCGCCCCGAACACACAACTCAAGTTCATCGATAATAACTCATTCCACTAAAGAGTTATTATCACACTACCGCACCAATCCCAAATTACATTATGGGCTCCTTCTTATCATGAGTGTGTTAGTCTCCCTGTGTTTAAGATTACAAATGTCCACTAATTAATAAAGTTACTGACAACTCACTTAATTAATATCTAGCTCCAAGAGTAGTACCACTCAACTTCATTGTCATGTCGGACTAAGTCCACCTGTAGGGTTTAACATGACAATCCTTATGAGCTCCTCTTGGGGACATTCTCAACCTAGATAACTAGGACACAGATTTCTTCTATAATCAACAACACACACTATAAGTAATATCATTTCCCAATTTATCGGGCATATTGATTTATCGAGCTAAACCTCACCCTTTGATAAGTCAAAGAAATAAATATTAAATATATGTGCTCGTTATTATATTAGGATTAAGAGCACACACTTCCATAATAACTAAGGTCTAGTTCTTTTACTAAGTCAGTACAAAAAGAACTTACCTAAATGGTCCTACTCAATACACTTAGAGTGTATCAGTGTAATTTATTAGTCAAGATAAACTAATACTTAATTACACTATGACTATTCTGATGGTTTGTTCCTTTCCGTCTTACTCATGAGCAACTATTTATAATTTATAGAGAACCGACAACATGATCTTCTGATTATGACACCACACTCCATGTTGTCTACTATATAAATTAATTGAACAATTTACATTTAACAAATAAATACAGATATTGACCAATGTGATTCTTTTATTTCAAAAATAAATGTTCACAAAAGCTTGGCTTTTAGTATACACTCCAACATTTATTGTAGGGGTTCCAGGAAACCCGACGACTACATGAAAGAGAAATCACCGTTTACATGGCCAATGCTATGAAAGTAGCGACTGTTGCAGTGGGAGATATTTATTTAGCCTTTGATAGGAATAAAACATTAATTTTAAGAAATTTCCTTTATGTACCAAGTTTTAGAAAGAATTTGATTTTAGTTTCTAAACTATTTGAGGATGGATATTATGTTTTTTTGAAGACAAAGTGGTTGTCAAGAAAAATAGAGTGGTTATCTATTCTGGTACATTAGTTGACAATTTGTATACTCTAAATCCAATAACTACCAAGATGCAATAAATGAAAATTAATAACACATCTTCTAATTCAAATAAGAGAAAGCAGCCTTCGGAAATGAACCAAACATATCTTTGGCATCTAAGGCTAGGTCATATTAACTTGAGTAGGATTCAAAGGTTAAAAGTTGATGGACTTTTAGGTTCATTGGTGATGGAAAACTTTCCAACCTGTGAGTTTTTCTTGGATGAAAAAATGACCAAGAGACCTTTTAAGGCTACGGGGGTATAAAGCCAAAGATGTGTTGGAATTAGTTCATTCTGATTTGTGTGGACCTATGACTATCCAGGCAAGAGGTGGTTTTGAATATTTCATATCTTTTATAGATGACTATTCAAGATACGAGTACATATACTTGATGCGCCGCAAGTCTGAGTGCTTTGATAAGTTCAAAGAGTACAAGGCTGATGTGGAGAAACGTCTGTTGGTGCAATATCCCTTAGGTCAAGGTTCATTGGTTTGACCAAGCTTGAGTCTTGGTCATAGTTTCGATGTTTAACAATACATGTAGACACATGGACAATGCAGGTGCAGTTGTTCATATGGGGAGATTCTGATCAGGGACTGATCAGTGTGAATGAAGAAGAGTCAAGTAGGTATACCTGACTGGATGGAAATCCTGGTGAGTGAAGCCAGGTGAAAGTCCTAGTGAGTGAAGCTAGGCAGTATGGAAATCCTGGTGAGTGAAGCCAGGTGAAAGACCTAGTGAGTGAAGCTAGGCAGATTGGAAGTCCTGGTGAGTGAAGCCAGGCAGAAGGAAAATCCTGGTGAGTGAAGCCAGGTGAAAGACCTAGTGAGTGAAGCTAGGCAGATTGAAGACCCTAGTGAGTGAAGCTAGGTGAAAGTCCAAGTAGGTCAAGTGAGTGACCGGATACTTGGCATGAAAGAAAAGTCCAAGTGGGTCAAAGGGATTGACCGGACACTTGGTGAGGGAGTCCTAGCAGGTCAAGGGAGTGACTAGATGCTAGGCGTGACATACCAACAGGTTAAGGTTGACCGGATGTTGGTTTGGGAGGTTTGGGACTTGGTTTTGGGCAAAAACCAAGCTCTGGATCGATCAGTGGATCGATCCAGGCTCTGGATCGATCAGTGGATCGATCCAGACCTTTCCCAGTGATCCAGGCTCTGGATCGATCAGTGGATCGATCCAGGCTCTGGATCGATCAGTGGATCGATCCAGACCTTTCCCAGCGAACAGAAAGCCTCTGGATCGATCAGTGGATCGATTGGGACGCTGCTGCTTCGCGCGATAAGCGCTGGATCGATCCGTGGATCGATCCAGGCATTTTTTCAGAGCACAGAGGCGCTCTGGATCGATCCAAAGCCTCCCCGATCGATTGGGAATAATCGAATCGATTGGGATCCGACCGTTGCATCGTATTTGAGCCGCAGGCGAGCGTTGTCTTCGGCACTTCTTCACCGATTCATTTCAGATCTTCACCAGCTCCTCCACAGCTCTTCTCAAGCTCGAGATCGCCAGTTCTTGAAGGTTCTTGGAAGCTCTTCCAAGTCAAGAGGCGGATCAAAGCAAGAAGTGTTGGTTGCTACTCGGAAAGCCTAGAGGTTCCACTGTACAAAAATTTTGTACAAAGGTCTGAACCTTTTCCTAGCTACCATGTGTTCTTTTAAATTAAATTTTGGATCGCCTGCGGAACTTAACACGTTTGATCCAAAACTTAATCTATTTGTTCTTTTAGGTTTTGACTTGGATCTCCTGCGAAACTTAACACGTTTGACCCAAATCACCTTAAGTTATTAATTCCATTAAATATTAATTTCCATAATTGGTTCCCAGTACTGACGTGGCGAGGCACATGGCCTTCTTGGATATGGGAGCAACCACCACCGACTAGACAAAACCTTTTATAGAAATCTAATATTTAATTTCCTAAAATAACTTTAGGTTAACCGAAAAGAACAATCAAATCACAAGGAAAAATAAAACAAAAGAACACAACTTCGAAAAACATATTCGAAATACTAGAATCGTAAGCCTCTTGTATTTGGTATTATTTCCAAAAATAACTAGTATGATGCGGAAAGAAAAAATACTAGTTATACCTTTTAGAAAGACCTCTTGATCTTCTACCGTATTCCTCTTCTAACCTCGGACGTTGTGTGGGCAATGATCTTCCGAGATGAGAATCCACCAAAGCACCTTCTTCTCCTTTCTTCAAGTTTCGGCACAAAGGTTCCAAAAGATGAAGATCTTTTCCACCAACCAAGCTCCAAGGGATACAAGCTTTCTCTCCTTCTTCTTCTTCTTCTCCAAGTAGTATCCGGCCACCACAAGAGCTCCAAGCAAATAGAGAAGGTTCGGCCACCACCAAGAGGAAGAGAGGAAGAGGGGTTGGCCGGCCACAACACTAAGGAAAAGAAGGAGAGAAATAATAGAGGTTGTTCACCATGAAGCCTTCTCTACCCTCTTTTATAATCCTTGGTCTTGGCAAATAAGGAAATTTAATTAAAACTTCCTTAATTCTTTTGCCATGAAAAGGAAAAATTTATTTAATTAAAACAATTTTCCTTTTCTCAATTTACATGGTCGGCACCAAAGCTACAAACAAGGAGAGTTTTAATTAATTAAAACTTCCTAATTTGTCTCCAGAAATTTATAAAATTTCTCCAATAATTTAATCCCTTCATGATTGGTTTATAAAAAGGAAATTTAATAAATTAAAATCTTTCTTTTAAACATGTGGATAAAAAGAAAGTTATCTCTAAAAATTAAAATCTCTTTTAATCTACAAATAAGGAAAGATATCAAATCTTTTCTCAATCTTTTGTAGAAAGAGAATTATTAATTTTTAAACTTTTCTTTTAAATCATGAACATGGTTAAAAAGGAAAGTTTTCTTAAAATTTAAAATCCTCCTTTAATCAACAAATAAGGAAAGATTTCAAATTTTAAACTCTCTTTTAAACATGTAGATGATTTACAAATAAGGAAAGTTTTAACCAAAAATTAAAACCATCCTTTTAAACTACAAATAAGGAAAGAGATTAATCTCTTCTCTTAATCTTTTGTAGAAAACTATAAAAGGAAATTTTTAATTTTTAAACTCTCTTTTAAAATCATGATATCCACATAAGAAATAATTTTAATAAAAATCCTTTTTAATATTCTAGTGGTCGGCCACCTAAGCTTGGGACCCAAGCTTTGGCCGGCCACCTACATGGCTCATCCACTTGATCTTGGCCGGCCCTAGCTTGGGTTCCAAGCTAGCTTGGCCGGCCCCATTGGATGGGTAAGAAGGTGGGTATGCGGTGGGTATAAATCTCTATATACTAGAGGCTACGATAGGGACCGAGAGGAGGAATTGGTTTTGGTCTCCCGATGAAATTAAGCATCCCGTGTTCGCCCTGAACACACAACTTAATTTCATCAATAATAATTCATCCACTAAAGAACTATTATTGAACTACCGCACCAATCCCAAATTTCATTTTGGGCTCCTTCTTATTATGAGCGTGTTAGTCTCCCTGTGTTTAAGATATCGAATGTCCACTAATTAAGTGAGTTACTGACAACTCATTTAATTAATATCTAAGTCCAAGAGTAGTACCACTCAACCTTATTATCATGTCAGACTAAGTCCACCTGCAGGGTTTAACATGACAAACCTTATGAGCTCCTCTTGAGGACATTATCAACCTAGTATCTCTAGGACACAGTTTCCTTCTATAATCAACAACACACACTATAAGTGATACCATTTCCCAACTTATTGGGTTTATTGATTTATCGAACTAAATCTCACCCATTGATAAATTAAAGAAATAAATATCAAATATATGTGCTTGTTATTATATTAGGATTAAGAGCACACACTTCCATAATAACTGAGGTCTTTATTCTTTTATAAAGTCAGTATAAAAGGAACGACCTCAAATGGTCCTACTCAATACACTCTAAGTGTACTAGTGTAATCATATAGTTAAGATAAACTAATACCTAATTACACTACGACCTTCCAATGGTTTGTTCCTTTCCATCTTGGTCGTGAGCTACTGTTTATAATTTATAAGGAATCGATAACATGATCTTCTGTATGTGACACCACACACCATGTTATCTACAATATAAATTAATTGAGCAACTACATTTATCATAAATATAGACATTTGACCAATGCGATTCTTATTTCTAGATTAATGTTTATACCAAAAGCTAGGCTTTTAGTATACACTCTAACAAGAAGAAGAAACTAGGGTTAGGGTTTGTGCACTCATTGTAAGCTTGTAAGCTTGTATTTCTTTACTACCCTTTCTTCTTCTTGTATTGAGTCTTGTAGGGCTTCTCCGCCCTTGGTAGTTACCATAAAGGAGAGTTTCATTAGTGGAGGGTGTGTGTGTTGGTGTGGATCCTTGGACTAGTCACCTCTTGTGAGGTGGATACCAAGTAAACCAACCGTGTTAGCGTTGTGTGATTTGTTTCTGTATTTTCCGCTGCACATCTTTGAAGAAACAAGCAACGCCGAACAACGGGCACGCGACGAGCTATTCACCCCCCCTCTAGCTACTTTTCGGTCCTAACAACGTCATGGTAAAAGTATCAAGACACTACAGTCTGATCATGATGGCGAGTACCTCTCAGGAGAGTATAGGAATTACTTATCAAAGCTTGGGATTCAATCCCAATTGTTTGCACCTGACGCACCCCAACAGAATGATGTGGCAGAACGAAGGAATATGACTCTTATAGAAATGGTTAGATTGATGATGAGTTATTCTGAATTACCAAATTCGTTCTAGGGATATGCTTTGGAAACAGTAGTGTACATTCTGAATATGGTACCTTCTATGTCAATATCCTCTACTCACATAGAATTGTGGAATGGGCGTAAGCGTAGTCTGAAGCATATTCAGATTTGGGGTAGTCCAGCACATGTGCTGAAGGGAGACACTGATAAGTTGGAATCACGTATAGAAGTTCGCTTGTTTGTGGGTTATCCTAAAGGAATGAAAGGTGGTCTAGTTTATAGTCCTAAAGATCAGAAGGTCATTGTTAGTACCAATGCCCAATTTTTAGAAGAGGACTATGTAATGAACCACAAGGTCATGAGTAAAATTGTTCTTGAGGAAATTAGAGAAGACACGTCTAATTTAGTACCAACAGTACAAGATGAGATACCATAAGAAACTGCAACGCATGTCACAAATGATGCACAATTACAGACAGTACCTAGTCGTAGTGGAAGGGTTGTTAAGCAACCTGAAAGATTCATATTTTGGGAGAGTCTTCAGACTTGATCCCTAGTGAACATGAACCTGATCCTTGGACATATAACGAAGCACTCCAAGATAAAGATGCAGCATCTTGGCAAAGAGCAATGAATATAGAAATAGAATCTATGTATTCTAATAAAACCTAGGAGCTTGTAGAACAACCAAATGGTGTAAAAGCCATTAGATGTAAATAGGTCTAAATAAAACAAAAAGAAGGATAGACGGGAAGGTGGAAACTTTCAAAGCAAGGCTTGTTGCAAAAGGGTATACTCGATTATGAGGAAACCTTTTCACCAGTAGCCGTGCTTATGTCTATCCGGATTCTTTTATCTATTATCGCTCATATGGATTATGAGATTTGGAAAATGGATGTTAAGACAGCTTTCCTTAATGGAAGTCTTGAAGAAAACATCCATATGAAGCAACCAGAGGGATTCATTGCAAAGGGCAAAGAGCAAAGAGCATCTTGTATGTAAGCTCAATTGGTCTATTTATGGACTGAAGCAAGCTTCAAGATCTTGGAATATCCGATTTAATGAAGTAATCCAGTCTTATGGATTTATTTAGTGTCCGGATGAGTCTTGTAGAAGTGTGACAGAAACGTGGTGGTATTTCTTGTACTATACATAGATGACATTTTGTTAGTTGGCAACAATGTCAAAGTGTTGTCAGAAATAAGGGTATGGTTGTCCAAGCAATTTGATATGAAGGACCTAGGAGAATGCAGACATATTCTTGGGATCAAAGTAATAAGGGATTGCAAGAAAAGAATGTTGTGTTTATCCCAAGCTTCATATATCGATACTATCCTAGCTCGTTTTAGCATGCAAAACTCCAAGAAAGGTTTTCTACCTTTTCGACATGGAGTATCTTTATCTAAAGAGATGTCTCCTAAGACATCAAAAGAGATAGAGAAAATGAAGGCAGTTCCTTATGCTTTAGCTGTAGGAAGCCTAATGTATGCAATGTTATGAACGAGACCGGATATCTATTTTGCCGTGGGCATGGTTAGCAGATATCAAAGTAATCCAGGATAGGGACATTGCACTACCGTAAAAGATTATTTTAAGTACTTGAAAAGGACTAGAGATTATATGCTAGTTTACAAGGCATCTATTTACTCCCTGTGGGTTACACAGATTCGGACTTTCAATCTGATAGGGACAATAGTAAGTTGACCTCGGGGTTTTGTGTTTACTTATGAGGTGGAGCCATAACAATGGAGGAGTGTAAAGCAGAAATGCCTTTCGGGCTCCACCATAGAAGCTGAGTATGTGGCAGTCTCCGAGGCACCCATAGAAGCTGTATGACTCAGAAACTTATTGATGGACTTAGATGTTGATCCTGTTTGAAAGCATGTGAGATGGAGTACTGGATGGCGGTGGATGATGATGACTTTTAATACTGATGAATAGGAGAGGATCCGAGAAAACCACAGCGGACCTCACTGACACTTGAAGACAAGACAATTAATCTGAGAAAACCAAAGCGGATCTTTTGGATGATACCTTACGGAATGGAACTCCAATGAGATGAATCCGGGGATCAGCGAAACTTCAACGATCCGGTGGATGAAGTGATCTTGTCTCCCTGCACACAATGAGACTAACCAACAAAGCGTTAGTGACCTATGACCGGGATGGGAATCCCTGGCTAGGCCCTCCGACGCTCAAGTTAATCTTCGGCGAGAGGAAGAAGAAGCAGCAGCAGCAAACTGTATGAAAATTAGGGTTTGATTTGGATGCAATGCGTATGTTTACGTACCTTGCCAGTGGATAGGATTCCCCTTTTTATTCCACCTCATCTAACCTCCACAGTCATGAGGTGGACCCCGATTTGTTAAAGTTTGTTAAGAGATGACGTAAGCTAGAACTGCAATAATAATAGTTTAAGGAATCTTTTTCTTACCCCAGATGTACCTTCTTTGTCGTTAAGCATGCCTGCGGAGAATTCTAGAAGATATTTACCGCCAAATTGATTAAGCTATCATATGATTGCATATTGTTATGGTTCACCTATTATGTATGCTTGGTCAGTCACATAAGCTTATTTGGCACATATGTAGAATATATTCTATCCATACTAGTTTTAGTTCTATACTCGATCGGTTACTTATAACTGACCAAGACTTCATTATAAATATGCCAAAAACTATGTAAGTTTGAAAACTTTTATGCTCGACTTACTTCTCATACTCGACCTATCTATTAAAGCTGGGCGGTCATAGCCTGCTGACCGAGATTGATCGGTCAGACGTATAAAGACGCCTTTGCTCTTTAACTCTTCCTTTGTTCGATCGTATGCTGTTAAATGCTTCTACGCTTGGCCGGTATATTTGGCCGACCTTACCGTATCGACCGAGACTAATCAGTCGAGTGTATATAGGCCTTCAAGATAAATTAATGTTAAGTGTTTATACTTTCGATCAGTCTCTTATATTCGACCGGTCTTTGTTTACCAAACTCATATGCTCGGCCGGTCTTTTGAGCATGTCTGACCCTACATCATTGACTAAAATCATCCAGTTGAGTCTGTAGAGGCAACTTTATCCGATAACCCTTCCTTCAACCAGCTGTAGGTCAAGGTTTACATGAGACCAAATGTATCTGTGTTCGTCCGATCTATAGAACCCGGTCAGCCTTTACTCGCCAGGCTTATAGGCTTGATCGGTATATTACGCTCGTTCGATCTTTGTCTATTGTGTACAAGGTCATGAACTTTTACATTCGGTCGACTCTCTATGTTGGGTCGGTCATATATACCGGGCCGATACCTCTGCTTGACCGGTCTTTACTTACCAAACTCATGTACTTGAGCGACCCTGCTATGTCCCGAACCACCCAAAGTTATACTTTCGTTACATAAGATCGATCCTTTATATCTGACCGACCAGACCTACTTGGTCGGTCTTTTAAGCCGATCCTACACGCTCGATCGGTACTACCTGCCCGGTCAGTTTTACATGCTCGATGGTATGTCATGATAGGTCGGTATGTCACACCCGACCTACCCCTTTTTCGGTCGGCCACTCTTCTTGTCCTTTCCAGCCTTCCTCATCCTCGTTCCTCCTTCTCCCCTTCTCCTCTCAAAAAGGGATCCTCTTATCACAACCCATATCAGATGTGATTCCTGGTTTGTTCAAAATTATCATCGTGATAATAGTAGTGCAGTAGCAAACTCGAAGGAACCACGAGCCCATAAGGCAAGTAAAAACATTGAGTGTAAGTACCACTTGATATGAGACATCATAAAATGAGGAGAAGTTGTTGTTGCCAAGATTGCATCAGTAGATAACCTAGATCCTTTCACTAAGGCCCTTCCGGTGAGAGCTTTTGATGGGCATGTTGAGGGGATGGGAATCAGATGTATGGCAACATATATGGCAGCATAGTCTTTTAGTATAAGTGGGAGATTGTTATGGATATATACTAAAAGCCTATCTTTTTGTATAAACATTTATTTTGAAATACGAATCACATTGGTCAAATGTCTATATTTATATGCTAAATGCAGTTATTCATTTAATTTATATTGAAGATAACATGGTGTGTGGTGTCACACAGAAGACCATGTTATCAGTTCCTTATAAATTATAAATAGTTGCTCACAACTAAGATGGAATGGGACAAACCATTGGAATGGTTGTAGTATAATTTGATAATAGTTTATCATGACTATAAAATTACACTAGTACACTCTGAGTGTATTGAGCAGGACCATTTGAGGTTGTTCTTTTTATACTGACTGTAAACAAGAACAGGACCTCTATTATTATGGATGTGCGTACTCTTAATTATGATATAATAACAAGCACGTATACTTAATATTTATTTCTTTAATTTATCAAAGGGTGAGATTTAGTTCGTTAAATCAATAGGCCCGATAAGTTGGGAAAATTATATTATTTATATGGTGTGTTGTTGATTATAGAATGAAACTGTGTCCTAGTAATCTAGGTTGATGATGTCCCCTTAAGGAGCTCATAAGGATTGTCATGTAAACCCTGCAGGTGGACCTAGTCTGACATGACAATGAAGTTGAGTGGTACTACTCTTGGAGCTATATATTAATTAAGTGAGTTGTCAGTAACTCATTTAATTAATGGACATTCGATATCTTAAACACAGGGAGACTAGCGCACTATGATAAGAAGAGCCTATATTGTAATATGGGATTGGTGCGGTAGTGCAATAATAACTCTTTAGTGGTATGAGTTATTATTGATGAACTTGAGTTGGGTGTTCGGGGCGAACACGGGAAGTTCAAGCTCGTTGTGAGTTCAAAATCAATTCCTCCTCTTGGTCCCTGTTATAGCCTCTTATTTATAAAACCTTATATCTACCCAAAGCCCAACTTCTTAACCAAGCTTAAGGGTCGGCCACATCCTTGCTTGGAGGCCAAGCAAGGGGCTGACCAAGCCAAGCTTAGAGCTCAAGCTAGGGTCGACCAAGCCTTGCTTGGTGCCCAAGCAAGGGGCCGACCATATCATAAGAGAAAAGGAAGTTTTATTAAAAATAAAATTTTGATAAAGTCTTTCCTTTTATGAGGCCATCCACATGGTTTTAAAAGAGAGTTTTAAATTTTAAAATCTTTCCTTTTATAGCTTTTCCATAAAGGATTAAAAAGAGAGATTTGAAATCTTTCCTTATTTGTAGTTATCTATAATGTGAAAGAAAGATTTTAATTTTTTGATAAAATTTTCCGTTTTGTAACTATGTTTTAAAAGAGAAGTTTTATTTTAAAATCTTTTCTTTTATAGATATCCATAAAAGGATTTAAAAGAGAGAAATTTTAATTTATAAAACATTCCTTTTATAGCTATCCACAAAAAGGATTTTAGAAGAGAAATTTTAATTTTGCTTAAAATCTTTCCTTGCTTGGAGCACAAGCTTGTGGCCGGCCATGCCATGATAGAAAAGGAAGTTTTATTTTTTGTTATAAAACTTTCCTTTTTTGCAATCACCAAGGATTATAAAAGAAGAGGAGGTGGCGCCTTATGGAAATACATACAACTCTTATTCCTCTTCTCTATTCCTTGTGGCAGGCTCTCCCTCTTCTCCCTTTTCTCTTCTTTGTGGCCAGTGGCATCAAGCCTTGGAGAGACATTGGTGGCCGGTTGCTTGGAGAAGAAGAAGAAAGAAGTGAAGAAGGTATTGCATCCTAGTATCCTTTGGTGGAAGGTGGCCAAAACTTGGAAGAAAAGGAAGAAGCTTGGGTGGATTTCGTCTTGGTAGATCGTCGCCCACATGACATCCAAGAGAAGGAGAGGAATACAATAGAAGATCAAGAGGACTATAAGCTACAAAATGTATAACTAGTTATTTGTTTCCGCATCATGACTAGCTCATCCTTTTGTATAGATCTTGAAAAATTAAACACAAGAGGTTATCGATTTTAGGCTATCATTTTTGTTATCGATTTTATGTTTCGATTTCATGTTTTGATATTGTGCTTCTATTGAGGTCTCTGTAGTTAAACCTAGTTTACTACAAGAAGTTAAATATCTGTTTTCTTTGAAAGGCTTTGTCTAGGAAGTGGTGGATGATCCCATACCCAAGAAGGCCTAGTGCCTCGCCATGTTTAACCTGGAAGCCGATCTTTGAAATAGATATTTAATTAACTTCTATAATATGGTTTTCTTAGTTAGAGCCCTAGAGCCAATCATTTGATGGTTGTATTATGGACTTGTTGTATCATATTCTTATATAAATAAAGGTATTTGTTTTTGGTTATTATACTTACTTGTATTGGTGCCAAATAAACTAAGTATAATAGCGTCCTTGAGTAGAAGGTTCTTACCTATATCAATCAATTGGTTGAATCGATAGTGAGATGATATAGGGAACACTACTCTTAATCATTCCTAGTCGAGTATTAACATTCAGGGACAATGTTAATGCGACGAGACTAGCATGTAGGTCAACTCGATGACTTGATCTCATAAGTCATGGATATAGAGATATCAAGTTGACACATGGATATGCATTGGAGAATGTATACTGAATGACCCGCCATGAGAAAGTATCATGGATCGTTATATGAGTGTCATATACTTTCTCATGTGACTATTAGTATGACTATTAGTCCTTGGACCTGAAATCACCATGGTTCCCTACATAAGGAGTTGCATACTTTGACTTCGTCAAACGTCACCCATAACTGGGTGGACTATAAAGGCGATTACTAGGTATGTAACAAATTATGCGGAGGGATGTGTGTGGTGTAGATGGGATCTATCCCTCCTATATGACGGGAGAGACATCGATATTCTTGATAGAGTGAGACCACTAAGTGCATGGCCATGCCCAAATGAGTCAATATGAGATATTGAGCTCATTTGATCGAGTGAGTCTACTTGGAGTTCAAGATTTAGATTGGTCAGAGGATGACATGGTCTATGCCTCACATTGATCAATCTAGATGTTTAGGATAGAAGGACACTTGTCATATATTGTGAGGAGTCATAATTAGTAGTCACAAGGTGATGTTGGATCTCAACATTCTTGTAACTTGGGTAGTAATGATGTGTTGCTAGATACCGCTCATTACTTATGCTCCTAAATGGGTTTAGGGGCATTGCCAATGTTATAAGAACCTATAGGGTCACACACTAAGGACAATTAGATGGAGATTAGGTTCATATGATGAACCAAGAGTATTAGATTCATGTGATGAATCAAATTGGATTAAGAGTAATCCTAATTGACCTAATTGAGTTGGACTCAAGTTGATTCATGTATTCAATGAGTCTAATTTAGATTATGACTCATTGAATGAATTTAATTAAATGAATTAGATTCATTATATTAAATTGGCTTGAATCAAATGGTTAGATTAGATCAACCATGAGAGAGATTTGGTCATGTTTGACTTGACTTGAGAGGGAAGATGAAAGGTCAAGTTTGACTTGACCATTTGCCACCTCATTTATGAGTTGGCATTAAGTGGCCAATGATGATGTGCCACACCATCATAGTTGGCACATGTGTGTGCCACCTCATGGAGGTTACAAGTCCCCTCTTTAATGACCTCCACATTTAATGAAAAGGAGTTACAACTCCAAGAGGTGGCCGACCACTTTTGTGAGGAATGAAAAATTCATTTTTCATTCAAGGGCATTCACTTCATCTTCTTCCTTGCTCTCTCTTCTTGCTCTCCCTCTCCTCTCTTGGCCGAACCTTACCAAGGTGCTAGCACACCTTTGTATTATGTTTTCTCCACCTAATAGTTCGTGTGGATACTTCTAGAGGGTTGTACACTTGACAACCTCGAGATCCGGCATCACTTGGAAGAGCGGGATACGCGAAGGGCTTCGCATCAAGAGTAATTCCTTCTCCTAGTTTAGATCTAGCATAAAACTCATACTTGTAATGTTTTCGAAAGATTTTACTTCGCACGGATCTGGTGGCATGGGGGTTTTGGGGTTTCCGCGATGTGAAAAAGCGGTTTTCGCGGCCCGAAAAACCCAACAGGTTTAACTTATGAAGAACACATCGGTTAAACTAGAGTAAAAATGTTAAGTATCATTTTCAATCCAAGTTTAACTTTTGAAGGATAATTTGGATTAATAATGTTAAGCATCGTTTGCAATCCAAATTTAACTTCAGTAGAGCACATGGGCATCTAGGATAGTTCTATACTTGTACAATTTTTGTACAGGAGAACTGTTGGTTGCTACACGGAATACCATTCTGGTTCCCCTGTAGAAAAATTTGTACAAGCACAGAACTTAACCTAGCTACCTATGTGCTCTACTGAAGTTAAACTTAGATTGCAAACGATGCTTAACATTATTAATCCAAGTTTCTCTTCAGAAGTTAAACTTGGATTGGAAACGATACTTAACATTTTTGCTCCAAGTTTAACCGATGTGATCTTCCTAAGTTAAACCATATTACAGAAGTTAATTAAATATCTATTTCAAATATTGGCTTCCAGGTTAAACATGGCGAGGCACTAGGCCTTCTTGGTTATGGGATCATCCACCACTTTCTAGACAAAGCCTTTCAAAGAAATTGGATATTTAACTTCTTACAGTAAACTAGGTTTAATTACAGAGGCCTCAATAGAAGCACAATATCGAAACATGAAATCGAAACACAAAATCGATAACAAAAATGATAGCATAAAATCGATAACCTCTTGTGTTTATTTTTTCAAGATCTATAAAAAGAACATGAACTAGTTATGATGCAGAACAAATAACTAGTTATACCTTTCTTTGTAGCTTATAGACCTCTTGGTCTTCTGTTGTATTCCTCTCCTTCTCTTGGACGTCGTGTGGGTGATGATCTACTAAGATAAAATCCACCCAAGCTCCTTCTTTTCCTCCAAAACTCTTGAGCCACCAAGGGATGCCAAAATAGAAAACTTTCTCTCTTCTTCTTCCTCTCCAAGTAACCGGCTACCAAGATAGAGTCTTCTCCAATTCTTTCAAGTTTTGGCCACCAAGAAGAGACGAGTGCCAACCTTAGAAAGAAGAAAGGAAGAGAAGAAAGGATGGTGTGCCGCCGGCTTAAGGAAGAGAGAAGAGAGAGGGAGGAAGGGCCGACCACACTAAGGAAAAGAGAGGAGAGAATAGGGTTGAGTGTTTTATAAGGCACCCTCTCCTTCTCTTTTATAATCCTTGGTCATGGCAAAAAAGGAAAGTTTTAAACATAATTAAAACTTCCTTATTTGTGACCTCCCATTAAAAAGGGAAATTTTAACATCAATTAAAATCTCTCTTTTCTATATTTCCTATTGTGCATGGCAATAAAGGAAAGTTTTAAAATTAATCTCTCTTTTAAAACATGTAGACAACTACAAAAAAGGAAAGATTAATTAAAACTTCTCCTTTTAAATCATGGTTACAAAAAGGAAAGTTTTATCAAAAATTAAAATCTCTCTTTTAAATATTATAGACAACTACAAATAAGGAAAGATTTTAACAAAATTAAAACCTCTCATTAATCCTTTGTAGAAAGGTATAAAAGGAAAGATTTTAAAAATTTAAAACCCACTTTTAAAACCATGTGGATGTCTATAAAAGGAAATTTTAAAAATAAAATTTCTCTTTTAAATCCCTTCATGAATGACTATAAAAGGAAAGATTTTATCAAAAATTTTATTTTTAATAAAATCTCCTTTTCTCTTTTATCATGGTCGGCCCCATGCTTGGTCATCAAGCATGGTTTGGCCGACCCTAGTCTTGGGCTCCAAGCTTGGCTTGGCCGGCCACTAATCTTGGACTTCAAGCTTGGCTTGTCCAGCTCCTAAGCTTTTGTAAGAGGCTGGGCTTTGGGTGGATAAAAAGCTTTATAAATAAGAGGCTACAACAAGGACCGAGAGGAGGAATTAGTTTTGGTCTCCCGACGAACTTGAGCTTCCCGTGTTCGCCACGAACACCCAACTCAAGTTCATTAATAATAACTCATACCACTAAAGAGTTATTATTGCACTACCGCCCCAATCCCATATTACAATATGGGCTCCTTCTTATCATGAGTGTGTTAATCTCCCTATGTTTAAGATATCAAATGCCCATTAATTAAATGAGTTACTGACAACTCACTTAATTAATATCTAGCTCCAAGAGTAGTACCACTCAACTTCATTGTCATGCTGGACTAGGTCCACCTCCAGGGTTTACATGACAATCCTTATGAGCTCCTAAAGGTGACATCATCAACCTAGATTACTAGGACACGTTTCATTCTATAATCAACAACACACCATATAAATAATATCATTTCCCAACTTATCGGACCTATTGATTTAATGAACTAAATCTCACCCTTTGATAAATTAAAGAAATAAATATTAAGTATACGTGTTTGTTATTATATCATGATTAAGAGTACGTACTTCCATAATAACAGAGGTCTTGTTCTTTTTTTTTTACAGTCAGTGTAAAAAGTACAATCTCAAATGGTCATGTTCAATACACTCAGAGTGTACTAGTGTAATTTAATAATCAAAATAAATTAATATCAAATTACACTACAACCGTTCCAATGGTTTGTTCCATTCCATCTTGGTTGCAAGCTACTATTTATAATTTATAAGGAGCTGATAACATGATCTTCTGTGTGACACTACACACCATGTTATCTACAATATAAATTAAATGGACAACTATATTTAACATAAATACAGATATTTGACCAATGTAATTTTTATTTCAAAATAAATATTTATACAAAAGTTAGGCTTTTAGTATACATCCTAATAATCTCCCACTTATACTAAAAGACTATGCTGCCATATATGCTGCCATTTATCTGATTCCTATCCCTTCAACATGCCCATCATAAGCTCTCGCCTGAAGAGCCTAAGTGAAAGGATCCAGGTTATCTGCTGATGCAATCTTGGCGACAACAACTTCTCTTCGTTCTACGATGTCTCGTATCGAGTGGTACTCAATGTGTTTAATTGCCTTATGAGCTCGTGGTTCCTTCGAGTTTGCTACTGCACCACTATTATCACATTAAATTATGATAAATTTGGGCAAACCATGAATCATATCTAAGTCCATCAAAAAGTTTCTGAGCCATACAGCTTCTTTGGCTACCTCAAAGGCTGCCACATACTCAGCTTCCATGGTGGAGTCTGAAACGCATTTCTGCTTAACACTTCTCCATTGTTATGGCTCCACTTCCTAGAGTAAACACAAAACCCCCGAGGTCGACTTACTATTGTCCCATTTAGTCCGAATCCGTGTAACCCACAGGGAGAAAATTATCTGCCTGGTAAACCAGCATATAATATCTAGTCCTGCTTAGGTACTTCAATATATGCTTTACGACGGTCCAATATCCTTGTCCTGGGTTACTTTGATATCTGCTAACCATGCCCACGACAAAACAGATATCCAGTCTCGTACATAGCATCACATAGATTAGACTTACTACAATCGAAGCATAAGGAACTGCCTTTATGTCCTCTATCTTCTTTGATGTTTTAGGACACATCTCTTTAGATAAAGATATTCCATGCCAAAAAGGTAAGAAACCTTTCTTGGAGTTTTGCATGCTAAAACGAGCTAGGATGGTATTGATATATAAAGCTTGGGATACAGACAACATTCTTTTCTTGCGATCTCTTATTACTTTGATCCCTAGAATATGTCCACATTTTCCCAAGTCCTTCATATCAAACTGTTTGGATAACCATACCCTTACGTCTGACAATACTTTGACATTGTTGCCAATGAGCAAAATATTATCTACGAATAGTACAAGAAATACCACCACGTTTCCGTCACTCTTCTTGTATACACAAGATTCATCCGGACACTGAATAAATCCATAAGACTAGATTACTTTATTAAACTGGATGTTCCAAGGTCTTGAAGCTTACTTTAGTCCATAAATAGACCTATTGAGCTTACATACGAGATGCTCTTTGCCCTTTTGCAATGAATCCCTCTAGTTGCCTCATATGGATGTTTTCTTCAAGACTTCCATTAAGGAAAGTTGTCTTGACATCCATTTGCAAAACCTCATAAACCATATGAGCAGCAATGGATAAAAGGATCCGGATAGACTTAAGCATGGCTACTGGCGAAAAAGTTTCCTCATAATCGATTCCCTCTTTCTGAGTATACCCCTTCACAACAAGCCTTGCTTTAAAGGTTTTCACCTTCCCGTCTGTCCCTCTTTTTCTTTTTGTAGACCCATTTACATCCAATGGCTTTTACACCATTTGGTGGTTCTACAAGCTCCCAGACTTTATTAAAATACATAGATTCTATTTCTGTATTCATTGCTCTTTGTCAAGATGCTGCATCTTTATCTTGGAGTGCTTCATCATATGTGTAGGGATCAGGTTCATGTTCACCAGGGATCAAGTCCGAAGACTCTCCCAAAAACATGAATCTATCAGGTTGCCGAACAACCCTCCCACTATGACGTGACACTGCTTGTAATTATGCATTATTTGAGACACGTGTTGTAGTTTCTTGTGATATCTCATCTTGTACTGTTGGTACTAAAATGACGTGTCTTCTCTTATTTCTTCAAGAATAATTTTACTCATGGGCTTGTGGTTCATTACATAGTCCTCGTCTAAAAATCGGGCATTGGTGCTAACAATGACCTTCTGATTTTTAGGACTAAAACTCCTTTAGTTTCTCTAAGATAACCCACAAACAAGAGAACTTCTATTCGTAATTCCAACTTATCAGTGTCTCCCTTTAGCATATGTGCTGGACTACCCCAAATCCGAATATGCTTCAAACTTGGCTCACGCCCATTCTACAATTCTATGGGAGTAGAGGGTATTGACTTAGAAGGTACTATGTTCACTGTCGTTTCCAGAGTATATCCTCAAAACGAATTTGGTAATTCTGAATAACTCATCATTGATCTAACCATTTCCATAAGAGTCCTATTCCTTTGTTCTACCACACCATTCTGTTGGGGTGTATCAGGTGTAGACAGTTGGGATTGAATCCCGACCTCTGATAAGTAACTCCTAAACTCTCCTAAGAGGTACTCGCCACTACGATCAGACCGTAATGTCTTGATACTTTTACCATGACCTTTCTCCTCATCAGCCTTGTACTCTTTGAACTTATCAAAGCACTCAGACTTGCTGCGCATCAAGTAAATGTACCCGTATCTCAAATAGTCGTCTATAAAAGAGACGAAATATTCAAAACCACCTCTTGTCCGGATAGTCATAGGTCCACACAAATCAGAATGAACCAATTCCAACACATCATTGGCTCTATACCCCTTGGCCTTAAAAGGTCTCTTGGTCATTTTTGCTTCTAAGCAAGACTCGCAGGTTGGAAAGTTTTTCCACCACCAATGAACCCAAAAGTCCATCGGTATTAACCTTTGAATCCTGCTCAAGTTAACATGACCTAGCTTAGATGCCAAAGATATGTTTGGTTCATTTTCGAAGGTTGCTTTCTCTTATTAGAATTAGAAGATGTGTTATTAATTTCCAATTGTTGCATCGTGGGAGTTATTGGATTTAGAGTATATAAATTGCCAACCAACGTACCAGAACAGATAACTTCTCTATTCTTCTTGATAACAACTTTGTCATCAAAAGAAACAGAATATCTATCCTGAAATCAAGTTCTTTATAAAACTTGGTACGTAAAGACAATTTCTCAAAATCAATGTTTTATTTCTATAAACATCTCCCACTGCAAAAACCACCACTTTCGTAGCATTGCCCATGTAGATGGTGTTGGGTTTTTCGGGCCGCAAAAACCGCTTTTTTTTTGCGTTGCGGAAACCCTGAAACCCCAGCCACTGGATCCGTGTGAAGATTAAAATTTAGAAAACATTACGAGTATGAGTTTCTTACACTAGTTCTAAACTAGATCTACAAGGAGAAAGAATTTACCCTTGATGCGAATCCCTTCGCAATCCCGCTCGTCCTCGGTTCGCCGGATCTCGAAAGTGTCAAAGTAGACACTTCTCTATGTGTATCCACACAAGCAAGAGATGGAGAAGAACCTCTAAGGATGTGCTAGCAACCTTAGAGATCAGTAATGGAGGAGAGGGAGAGCAAGAAGAAAACTAGAGAGGAAGAAGATGATGGAGTTACTCACACAAGCACACAAAATGCACTAACTCCTCATCAAAAGTGGCCGGCCACTTTAAGGGGAATTGTAACCTCCATGGGATGCCAAGAGTCACAACTCTTGGTAACTCCCATGAGGTGGCATTCCACTTAAGCAACCATGATGATGTGGTGCATCATCATTGGACCACTTAATGCCAACTCACCAATGAGGTGACAAATGGTCAAATCAAAATTGACCCTTCATCTTCCTCTCAAGTCAAGTCAAACTTGACCACTTCTCTCCCTTGGTTGATCTAATCTAACCATTGGTTCAAGTCAATTTTAATTTAATGAATCTCTATTCATTGAATTAAATTGATTAAATGAGTCTAAGTCCAAATTAGACTCACTTAACACATGAACCAAATTGAGTCCAACTCAATTAGCCTACTTTTGATTACTCTTAATCCAATTTGGTTCATCATATGAACCTAATCATTTAGGTTCATCAAATGAACCTAATCTCCATCTAATTGCCCTTTGTGTGTGACCCTATAGGTTCTTGTAATGTTGGCAATGCTCCTAAACCCATTTAGAAACATAAGTAATGAGCGGTATCTATCAACACATCATTACTACCCAAGTTACAAGAATGTTGAGATCCAACATCACCTTGTGACTACTAATTGTGACTCCTCACAATATATGACAAGTGCCCTTCTATCCTAAACATCTAGATTGATTAATGTGAGGCATAGACCATGTCATCCTCTAATCAATCTAAATCTTGAACTCCAAGTAGACTCACTCGATCAAATGAGCTCAATATCTTATATTGACTCATTTGGGCATGGCCATGCACTTAGTGGTCTCACTCTATCAAGAATATCAATGTCACTCCCGTCATATAGAAGGGATAGATCCCATCTACATCACTCACATCCCTCCGCATAATTTGTTACATACCGAGTAATCGCCTTTATAGTCCACCCAGTTACGGGTGACGTTTGACGAAGCCAAAGTACGTAACTCCTTATGTAGGGAACCATGGTGACTTCAGATCCAAGGACTAGTAGTCATACTAATAGCCACACGAGAAAGTATATGACACTCATATAATGATCCATGATACTTTCTCATGGCGGGTCATTCAGTATATATTCTCTAATGCATACCCATGTGTCAACTTGATATCTCCATATCCATGACTTGTGAGATCAAGTCATTGAGTTGACCTACATGCTAGTCTCGTCGCATAAACATTGTCCCTGAATGTTAATACTTGACTAGGAATGATTAAGAGTAGTATTCCCTATATCATCTCACTATCGATTCAACCAATCGATTGATATAGGTAAGAACCTTCTACTCAAGGACGCTATTATACTTAGTTATTTATCAATACAAGTAAGTATAATAACCAAAATAAATGCCTTTATTTATATATATAAGAATATGATAAATGAGTCCATACAATAATCATTAAATGATTGGCTCTAGGGCTCTGACTAACAATCTCCCACTAGCAGTAGTGCCAATCAGTGTGGGCTCTAAGCCCCAATGACCTAGTGTGACCATCATGCTTTCTCTGTGCCAAAGCCTTGGTTAAGAGATCTGCGATGTTAGCCTCTGAGGGTACTCTGCAAATCTTCACATCTCCTCTCTCGATAATCTCTCGAATGAGATGGAAGCGCCGTAGTATGTGTTTGGTCCGCTGGTGTGAGCGAGGTTCCTTAGCCTGCGCAATTGCTCCATTGTTGTCACAATAGAGCTCAATAGGGTCAGTGATGCTAGGAACTACCCCAAGTTCAATGATGAACTTACGGATCCAAACTGCCTCCTTTGCTGCTTCTGATGCAACAATATACTTGGCCTCTGTCGTAGAATCAGCGACTGTGTCCTGCTTCGAACTCTTCCAGCTCACAGCACCACCATTTATGCAAAACACGAACCCTGACTGCGATCGATAATCATCCTGGTCGGTCTAGAAGCTGGCATCACTGTAACCCTTTACAGCTAGCTCATCATCGCCTCCATATATCAAGAAATATTCTTTAGTCCTTCTTAAGTACTTAAGAATATTCTTGACTGCTATCTAGTGACTTTCACCTGGATCTGACTGGTATCTGCTCGTCATGCTCAAAGCATACGAGACATCAGGACGAGTACATAGCATGACGTACATGATAGATCCTATGACTGAGGCATAAGGGATCTGATCCATGCAGTCTCTCTCCTCTCTAGAAGAGGGACCTTGAGTCTTCGAAAGACTCACGCCATGTGACATCGACAGAAATCCCTTCTTGGAGTTCTTCATGACAAACCGTAGGAGTACCTTGTCAATATATGTACTCTGACTTAGGCCAAGCAACCTCTTAGATCTATCTCTATAGATCTGTATGCCTAGAATGTGGGATGCTTCACCTAAGTCCTTCATTGAGAAACAAGTCCCTAGCCAAGTCTTGACAGACTGTAGCAAAGGGATGTCTTTCCCAATGAGTAGTATGTCATCCACATTCAATATAAGGAAGACAACTGTGCTCTCAACAACCTTCTTGTAGACACAAGGTTCATCTTCATTCTTGATGAAACTAAACTGTTTGATTGCATCATCGAATCGAAGATTCCAGCTCCGAGAAGCTTGCTTTAGTCCATAAATGGACCTATGCAGCTTGCATACTCTGCTAGTATGCTGTGGATCTATAAAACCCTCAGGTTGTGTCATGTACACATCCTCGAGCAGGTTTCCATTCAGAAACACAGTTTTGACATCCATCTGCCATATCTCATAGTCATGGTATGCTGCAATAGCAAGCATGATCCGAATGGATTTAAACCTCACTACTGGAGAAAAGGTTTCATCATAGTCAATACCATGAATCTGCTTGAAACCTTTAGCTACCAAGCGACCCTTATAAATAAGTCCATCCATGTCAGTCTTTCTCTTAAAGACCCACTTACACCAGATGGGTTTGACCCCTTCAGGTGGATTAACCAAAATCCATACTTGGTTAGTGTACATGGATTCCATCTCGGATCTCATGGCCTCTAGCTATTTCTCGGAATCTGGTCTCATCACAGCTTCCTGATAGGAGGTAGGCTCATCCTCAATGAGCACAACATCATCATGGTCAGATAAGAGAAATGAGTATCTCTCAGGCTGATGACGTACCCTATCAGACCTGCGAAGAGGTATGTCTACTTGAATTGGTTGTTGTTCCTCAACTCCTTGTGGAACAACATCATTCACAACACTTTGTGGTTCCAATTCAACTTCCATCGAGGCTTCAGTGCTATTGTTCGCATCTTGAACTTCTTCAAGATGGAACGTACTCCCACTAGTATTTCTAAAACAAAATCCCTTTCTAGAAAAACCCCAGTCTTAGCCACAACCACCTTGTGTTGACTGGGAACGTAGAAGTAATATCCCTTCATTTTCTTGGGATATCCAATAAAATAGCACTTGTCGGATTTGGGTCCCAGTTTGTCTGAGACTTGACGTCTAACGTAAGCCTCACAACCCCAAATCCTCATAAAAGACACCTGGGCATCTCTCCCAGTCCATATCCTATATGGTGTCTTTATTATAGCCTTGGATGGAACTCGGTTGAGTATGAAGGCTGCTGTGTCTAGAGCATAGCCCCAAAGAGATGTAGGAAGATCTATGTGACTCATCATAGACCGTACCATATCTAATAGGATACGATTCCTCCTTTCGGATACACTATTCCACTGTGATGTTCCAGGAGGAGTGAGTTGAGATAGAATCCCACACTCAGCTAGATAGTCACGAAACTCATGGCTAAGGTATTCACCACCTTGATCTGATCGAAGTATCTTAATACTCTTGCCAAGCTGGTTTTGTACTTCATTCTTGAATTCTTTGAACTTTTCAAAGGATTCAGACTTATGTGTCATCAAGTACACATAACCATATCTACTGAAGTCATCAGTAAATGTAATAAAGTACGTATAACCACCTCTAGCAACGACATTGAAAGGGCCACATACATCACTATGTATAAGACCTAACAAGTCAGTCGCTCTCTCACTATGTCCACTAAAGGGAGTCTTGGTCATCTTGCCTAGTAGGCATGACTCGCATGTCTCATATGATTCAAAATCAAATGAGTCCAGCAAACCATCTTTATGGAGCTGGGATAAGCGCTTGTCATTTATATGACCTAAGCGACAGTGCCAGAGATAGGTTTGGTTCATGTCATTTGACTTGAACCTCTTGGTACTTATGTTATAGATAAGGATCTCAAGGTCTAGAATATAAAGTCCGTTCATTAGAGGTGCACTACAATAAAACATATCATTTAAATAAACAGAACAACATTTGTTCTTTATTATAAATGAAAACCCTTTCTTGTCCAAACAAGAAACTGATATAATGTTCTTAGTCAAAGTAGGCACATAACAACATTCATCTAATTCTAGTACAAGCCCAGAGGGTAGAGATAGATAGTAAGTTCCTACAGCAACAGCAGCAACCCATGCTCCATTGCCTACTCGTTGGTCTATCTCTCCCTTCGTCAATGCTCTGCTATTTCTCAGCGCTTGTACATTAGTACAAATGTGAGAAGCACATCCCAATACCCACGATGAAGAAATAGAGAGGTTGACTTCTATAACATGTATACCTGAAGTAGAAATCTTATTTCTCTTCTTCTTTAGATCTTCCAGGTATCCTGTGCAGTTCCTCTTCCAGTGCCATGCTTGTTCTTGATACAGTTGACGAAGATGTTCAACCATATCAAAAGCACCCATCAACTTGTGTTGCTTCTGAAGCTCAGAGTTCATGGTTGCGAGCATGAGACAAGACACATCTAATGCGTCATCTTGATGCTTCTTGTAAGCATCTCGGTCAGCTCGCGTGGCAGTGGTAGGAGGTGCCTCCGGAATGGGCTGCTCCAGAACGTACAGTTTACGTTCTTGTGTAAGAACGATTCTCAGATTCTTGTACCAGTCCAGGAAATTAGCTCCGTTGAGCTTGTCCTTCTCAAGGACGGAACGCAGGGAGAAAGAGTTCGTATTTGACGTCATGGTTATCTACAACAGAAATTGTAAAAAATAAATAAATATCATATTCTAGTAATCATTTAATTAGGCCTTTAATTAAACGATGCTCCCACTGAATTTTAGAACTTTTGTAGAATCAAGTCATGGATGTGGTCAAACCACACTTACTCGATTCCAACCAACTAGCTATAATTCTTGTGGGACAAGATCCACATCATACTACGCCTTGAGTTAGCTTTAGCTAAATCGCCCAAGACTTAGTATGATCGGTTGGTAACTAATTACCAATTACATCTCTATGCAACTCTTGTTTATAGGATCAAGATCCGTAATTATATTAAAACTCGAGTTAGCTTTGGCTAATACGCCCAAGAGTTAATATAAACGTGATTTTGTCCTATCTTCCAACTATTGGATAAATGCCTATAGTTAAACTTGATTTAACTAGTTGTAGTCAATCTAATTGAGTTTTACTCACCCATGCGTTGATAGGCGGCACCAAGATTGTCCCTCCGTACCCTACCAAGATAATATGTGTTGCTCTGCTTTGGCAGATTCAACAACTACATGTGATCGAGGTAGTGATAGGTATCACGGCATGGTAGGCATTACGAGTTATCACGATTGAGATCTAATCTAATCGACGAGGTGTATCATATACTCGATTTATATCTAATCTAATCGTTAGGGTGTATCATGTACGCGATTTAGATCTAATCTAATCGTCGAGGTGTATCATATACGCGATTGATCGAATCGAATCGTTAAGGCGCTAATTAATTACATGCATCACATATACACACACAAGCAATTAATTAAATGTTTTGTGATTAGTCATGGCCCTACTACGATCTTCTCAAGCCAATGAGAAGATCGTATGGTCAACCTAAGGTCAACAGCTTCTCAAGCTCCTTCCTTTGACCACCTTGTGTTGCTCGCGCCCTCCTCGTAACTCCGTCTCGAATTGACCTTCCACCGCTCCAATTTTATACATTATAATTTTGAAACTTGAGTTACATTCGAGTCTAAACTATTTACAACAAGAATAAATAAATAGAAAGGCACGACGCGCAGGTCGCGTATCAAATATACAACACACACAATCACATGACGGCACGCATGCCGTATTATGAATTACAACACATAATATCCAATCAAATTAGGTCTTTTGGGCCATGACCATCACAAAATAATACATAATTCTAAATTATGCAATTTCTATAAATTTCTGTAATTTTTCTTACAATTTTTACAATTTTTATGAGTAAAAATTCCCGGCGGTCTCGCTTAGCGATTTTCGGGTGCAATCGCGGAACGAAGCCCCTTGCGGGGTCAGGGGCAGCACCCCTATCCGCGATATAACCATCGCGAGTGTTCCTTAGCGATCCTACAGTACCTTAGTCTGCTAATCCAAAATGATTTGGGGCGAAACCTTGCCGTTTCGGAAAGATCTTCTCGGTAGTCGAAGCCTACAAGTGTCTAAACACTTGTGCTTCACTTCTACGAGAAAAATACCCATAAAATCTATAAAAATCACAAATATATAGAAACTTACAGATCTGAATTTTTGTCATAAAAACAAAAACAAAACTCGTACATGCTTTCCACGTGGCTCTGATACCACTGTTGGGTTTTTCGGGCCGCAAAAATAGTTTTTTTTTTGCGTTACGGAAACCCCGAAGCCCCAGCCACCTGATCCGTGCGAAGATTAAAATTTGAAAACATTACGAGTACGAGTTTCTTATACTAGTTCTAAACTAGATCTACAAGGAGAAAGAATTTACCCTTGATGCGAAGCCCTTCGCAATCCCGCTCGTCCTCGATTCGCCGGATCTCGAAAGTGTCAAAGTAGACACTTCTCTATGTGTATCCACACAAGAAAGAGATGGAGAAGAACCTCTAAGGATGTGCTAGCAACCTTAGAGATCAGTAATGGAGGAGAGGGAGAGCAAGAAGAAAACTAGAGAGGAAGAATATGATGGAGTTACTCACACAAGCACACAAAATGCACTAACTCCTCATCAAAAGTGGCCGGCCACTTTAAGGGGAATTGTAACCTCCATGGGATGCCAAGAGTCACAACTCTTGGTAACTCTCATGAGGTGGCATTCCACTTAAGCAACCATGATGATGTGGAGCATCATCATTGGACCACTTAATGCCAACTCACCAATGAGGTGGCAAATGGTCAAGTCAAAATTGACCCTTCATCTTCCTCTCAAGTCAAGTCAAACTTGACCACTTCTCTCCCTTGGTTGATCTAATCTAACCATTGGTTCAAGTCAATTTTAATTTAATGAATCTCTATTCATTGAATTAAATTGATTAAATGAGTCTAAGTCCAAATTAGACTCACTTAACACATGAACCAAATTGAGTCCAACTCAATTAGCCTACTTTTAATTACTCTTAATCCAATTTGGTTCATCATATGAACCTAATCATTTAGGTTCATCAAATGAACCTAATCTCCATCTAATTGCCCTTTGTGTATGACCCTATAGGTTCTTGTAACGTTGGCAATGCTCCTAAACCCATTTAGAAGCATAAGTAATGAACGATATCTATCAACACATCATTACTACCCAAGTTACAAGAATGTTGAGATCCAACATCACCTTGTGACTACTAATTGTGACTCCTCACAATATATGACAAGTGCCCTTCTATCCTAAACATCTAGATTGATCAATGTGAGGCATAGACCGTGTCATCTTCTCATCAATCTAAATCTTGAACTCCAAGTAGACTCACTCGATCAAATGAGCTCAATATCTTATATTCACTCATTTGGGCATGACCATGCACTTAGTGATCTCACTCTATCAAGAATATCGATGTGACTCCCGTCATATAGGAGGGATAGATCCCATCTACATCACTCACATCCCTCCGTATAATTTGTTACATACCCAGTAATCGCCTTTATAGTCCACCCAGTTACGGGTGACGTTTGACGAAGCCAAAGTACGTAACTCCTTATGTTGGGAACCATGGTGACTTCAGGTCCAAGGACTAGTAGTCATACAAATAGCCACACGAGAAAGTATATGACACTCATATAACGATCCATTCTACTTTCTCATGGTGGGTCATTCAGTATACATTCTCCAATGCATACCCATGTGTCAACTTGATATCTCCATATCCATGACTTGTGAGATCAAGTCATCGAGTTGACCTACATGCTAGTCTCGTCACATTAACATTGTCCCTGAATGTTAATACTTGACTAGGAATGATTAAGAGTAGTATTCCCTATATCATCTCACTATCAATTCAACCAATCGATTGATATAGGTAAGAACCCTCTACTCAAGAACGCTATTATACTTAGTTATTTGGCACCAATACAAGTAAGTATAATAACCAAAACAAATACCTTTATTTATATATATAAGAATATGATACAATGAGTCCATACAATAATTATCAAATGATTGGCTCTAGGGCTCTAACTAACAGATGGTGATTTCCCCTTCATGTAGTCGTCGGGTTTCCTGGAACCCCTGCAATGAATTATAGACATGATTAATGGCTCCCGTATCTACACACCAGGTACCGGTAGATAACACCACTAAACATGTTTCAACAACTAATGAATAGGATACATATTTGTTGTTCTCAATTTTGTGAGGACAGTCTACTTTTTATTTCCAATTAATATAATTGGGACTTGTAAGTGTATTTTCTAATATAACAGCTAGGGGATTGAAAACCATTTGAAATCCTAAGAATCACAAAATATTTGATCCAAACCTATATGCTCAATATCATTTAAATTTACCAACACCTTAAAACACCGTGAATTTTGTATGCCATGTTAGTGTGGACGTATACAAATTCAAACATTTGTATTAATTTTATTATCTTGTCAACCTAACTTTATGACAAATAAAATTAATAGTTGGTCTGTCTTCGATCAAATATTTGGTAAAAACTTTAGAATTTAAAATAATATTGATTCCTCAAACAATATCATTTAAATTCACCAACACCTCAAACACCGTGAATTTTGTATGCCACGATAGTGTGGACGTATACAAATTCATACATTTGTAAGAGGAGGGTTTTACCCATTAATTATCTTTTCAACCTAAAATTACCTAAAATACCATGAATTTTGTATGCCACGATAGTGTGGATGCATACAAATTCAATCATTTGTAAGAGGAGGTTTTTCCCCATTAATTTTATTTTGTCAACCTAACTTTATGACAAATAAAATTATCTCAAACAGCATGAATTTTGTATGCCACGATAGTGTGGACGTATACAAATTCAATAATTTGTAAGAGGGTTTTTCCTAGCTTTATGACAAATTAATAGTTGGTTTTTCTTTGGTCACACAAATAATAGCAGTGACTCCGATGGGGAGGATACTATTAAATGTGCCTAAGTGTATACCATTACTTGATACTAAGTCCACTAAATAGGATTGTGCCCCTTTAGATGGAGAAGATTACACACATCCTAAATAATTTCCTATAATCATTCAGTATGGAAGTTTGATCTAGTGATCCGCAAACAAACTCATCCGATGTGGTGGAAGGCACTCAAAGCCAACGCGCAAGTTTGTTTGCATCACTTACAAATCAGTAATGGAGACCGTGAAATTTATTTAAAATCCCTCTCCCACTTAGTTATTTATAATGAGGATTTTAACATACAAGCACACATCACATGCACACACACACATCATGTGCACACACACACATCACAGCAAATAAAAGCAATAAATATGGGAAAATAATTTTCCAACATTATGGCCTCTTCCATCACTGTCCTCCGTGTGCCGCCAGCCCTAGCAGTCGTCAAACCTAGCCGCCAGCCCTAGGGCTTATGTCATCACGTCAATCGAGCTTCCTTTTCTGCTGCGCCTCTGGTCCTCAAATAGTCCCACGCCTCACAAGGATACAATCCGTGACAAAAATAAAATTTTACATTTATCGATCTTATGTTCTACGAAGGAATGTACATATAATATAGATCGAACAAAATATAAAATCCTAATAACTAATACAGCTCCTGCTGTATTTAATGTTACAATCATACACACACATAAAATGCCCTCGACATGTCCGAGGGCCCAATCACATACAGACACAACATGGCCATAATAGTTGGATCTAGGTTGTCTGCAACCACAGACTTAATCTATTTGCACATCCTATTATTATCATGCCTAAATTATGTATGACATGTGCATAATTAAACTAAAAACCAAACACACAGAGGCTAAAACCTAGCTCTGATACCAATTGTTGGTTGCTACACGGAATACCATTCTAGTTCCCCTGTACAAAAATTTGTACAAGCACAGAACTTAACCTAGCTACCCATATGCTCTATTGAAGTTAAACTTGGATTGCAAACGATACTTAACATTATTAATCCAAGTTTCTCTTCAGAAGTTAAACTTGGATTGGAAACGATACTTAACATTTTTACTCCAAGTTTAACCGATGTGATCTTCCTAAGTTAAACCATATTACAGAAGTTAATTAAATATCTATTTCAAATATTGGTTTCCAGGTTAAACATGGCGAGGCACTAGGCCTTTTTGGTTATGGGATCATCCACCACTTCCTAGACAAAGCCTTTCAAAGAAATTGAATATTTAACTTCTTACAGTAAACTAGGTTTAACTAGAGAGATCTCAATAGAAGCACAATATCGAAACATGAAATCGAAACACAAAATCGATAACAAAAATGATAGCATAAAATCAATAGCCTCTTGTATTTGGTTTTTCAAGATCTATACAAAGAACATGAACTAGTTATGATGCAGAAACAAAACTAGTTATACCTTTCTTTATAGCTTATATACCTCTTGATCTTCTGTTGTATTCCTCTCCTCCTGTTGGGCGTCGTGTGGGCGATGATCTACCAAGATGAAATCCACCCAAGCTCCTTCTTTTCCTCCAAAACTCTTGAGCCACCAAGGGATGCCAAAATAGGAAACTTTCTCTCTTCTTCTTCCTCTCCAAGTAACCAACTACCATGATAGAGTCTTCTCCAATTCTTTCAAGTTTCGGCAACCAAGAAGAGATGAGTGCCGACCTTAGAAAGAAGAAAGGAAGAGAAGAAAGGATGGTGTGCCGCCGACCTAAGAAAGAGAGAAGAGAGAGGGAGGAAGGGCCGGCCACACCAAGGAAAAGAGAGGAGAGAATAGGGTTGTGTGTTTCATGAGGCACCCTCTCCTTCTCTTTTATAATCCTTGATCATGGCAAAAAAGGAAAGTTTTAAACATAATTAAAACTTTCCTATTTGTGACCTCCCCTTAAAAAAGGAAATTTTAACAACAATTAAAATCTCTCTTTTCTAAATTTCCTATTGTACATGACAATAAAGGAAAGTTTAAAAGTCAATCTCTCTCTTTTAAAACATGTAGACAATAGAAAAAAAGGAAATATTAATTAAAACTTCTCCTTTTAAATCATGGTTACAAAAAGGAAAGTTTTATCAAAAATTAAAATCTCTCTTTTAAACATTATAGAAAACTACAAATAAGGAAAGATTTTAACAAAATTAAAATCTCTCTTTAATCCTTTGTAGAAAACTATCAAAGGAAAGATTTTAAAAATTTAAAACTCACTTTTAAAACCATATGAATGTTTATAAAAAGAAATTTTAAAAATAAAATTTCTGTTTTAAATCCCTTCATGAATGGCTATAAAAGGAAAGATTTTATCAAACATTTTATTTTTAATAAAATCTCCTTTTTTCTTCTTATCATGGTCGGCCCTATGCTTGGTCATCAAGCATGGCTTGGCCGGCGACTATGCTTGGACTTCAAGCTTGGCTTGGCCGGCTCCTATGCTTGTGTACAAGGCTGGACTTTGGGTGGATAAAAAGTTTTATAAATAAGAGGCTACAACAGGGACCGAGAGGAGGAATTGGTTTTGATCTCCTGACGAGCTTGAGCTTCTCGTGTTCGCCTCTAACACCCGACTCAAGTTCATCAATAATAACTCATACCACTAAAGAGTTATTATTGCACTACAACACTAATCCCATATTACAATATGGTCTCCTTCTTATGATGAGTGCGCTAGTCTCCCTGTGTTTAAGATATCGAATGTCCATTAATTAAATGAGTTACTGAAAACTCACTTAATTAATATATAGCTCCAAGAGTAGTACCACTCAGCTTCATTGTCATGCCGGACTAGGTCCACCTGTAGGGTTTACATAACAATCCTTATGAGCTTCTCAAGGGGACATCATCAACCTAGATTGCCAGGACACATTTTCATTCTATAATCAACAACACACCATATAAATAATATAATTTCTCAACTTATCGGGCCTATTGATTTAACGAACTAAATCTCACCCTTTGATAAATTAAAGAAATAAATATTAAGTATACATGCTTTTTATTATATCATGATTAAGAGTACGTACTTCCATAATAACAGAGGTCTTGTTCTTTTTTTTACAGTCAGTGTAAAAAGAATAACATCAAATGGTCCTGCTCTATACACTCAGAGTGTACTAGTGTAATTTAATAGTCAAGATAAACTAATACCAAATTACACTACAACCATTCCAATGGATTTTCCCATTCTATCTTGGTTGTGAGCTACTATTTATATTTTATAAGGAACTGATAACATGATCTTCTATGTGACACCACACACGATGTTATCTGCAATATAAATTAAATGGACAACTACATTTAATATAAATGCAGACATTTGACCAATGTGATTCTTATTTGAAAATAAATATTTATACAAAAGCTAAGCTTTTAGTATACATCCTAACAGGAACTAGAACGGTATTCCGAGTAGCAACCAACAGCATGGACTCCCAAGGAGGTCATTGGTATTTCCCCTCTAGTATTGGAACATTCATTACATGTTTATCCTGATGCTAGACCTGTCAAGCAAAAGAAAAGAGACTTTGGGGCCGACTAGAACCAGATTATCTAGGAAGAAGTAGATAAGCTACTAGAGGAGGGATATATTCGGGAGGTACAATTTCCTAGCTGGTTAGCCAACGTCGTCCTAGTACCTAAACCAGGAAATAAGTGGAGAGTGTGTATTGACTTCCGGGACCTCAACAAAGCTTACCCAAAGGATTACTATCCTCTGTCGCGCATTGATCAAGTGGTGGACTCTACCGCTGGTTGCGAGTGCATTTGTATGCTGGATGCCTACCAAGGCTATCATCATGTACCTCTTGCTAAGGATGACCAAGAAAAGGTTAGTTTTATTACAACTGAAGGTGCCTATTGTTATAGGGTCATGCCTTTTGAACTAAAGAATGTAGGGGCGACCTATTAGAGGCTTATGAACAAAGTCTTCCGGAAACAGATAGGAAGAAATATGGAGGTATATGTGGATGACATCTTGATTAAATCTCCTCAGGCTGTTGATTTGTACAAAGATATAGAGGAAACATGCCGAACCTTAAGACAATATGGACTCAAGCTCAATCTTGACAAGTGCTTGTTTGGAGCCAGAAGTGGCAAATTCTTAGGCTATATGGTGACAGAGCGAGGGATAGAAGAAAATCCCAATAAAGTTCGAGCAATCCAGGATATTGAGCCCCCACACAATATGAAAGAAGCTCAAAGATTGACTGGGTGAATCACTGCGTTATCCCGCTTCATCTCTCGATCGGTCGACCGAAGTTTCCACTTCTTCAAGATACTTTGGAAGGCCAATAAATTTTAGTGGGATGAAGAATGTGATAACGCATTTCAAGAATTGAAAGATTATCTGTCGACCCTACCTGTGTTAGCTAAGCCTGTAGTAGGAGAAACCTTATGGGTCATCTTTCAGCAAATGAGCATGCTATAGGCTCAGCACTAGTGAGGCATGAGGGTAAGGAATAATAACCAGTGTATTTTCCCAATTATTTATTAAAAGGAGCTGAGTGTAGGTATACTACACTCGAGAAATTAGCTTATGCATTGGTCTTGACCGCTAGAAGGTTACACCCTTACTTCTTATCGCACGCAATCATAGTACTAACTAAAAGCACTCTCGGCTCAGTGCTCCTTAATCCAGAAGCATCCGGGTGACTGATCAAGTGGACGACTGAGCTTAGCGAATACGATATACAGTATCAACCTCGTTCGGCAATTAAAGCACAAGCTCTGGCAGATTTTATAATAGAAGTGAAAGGTCCCGAAGAAGAAGGGACTTGGAAAATTTATGTAGATGAGTCTTCCATCAGACAAGGTAGTGGTATCGGTATTCTTCTTATATCTCCAAGAGAGGACCGGGTTCAACTCTCCGTTCAGCTAAGTCATAGAGCCACCAACAAGGAAGTAGAATATGAAGCATTGATAGCTGGTTTACAAGCAGCTCGGCATGTGGTGGCTGCTCGGGTTTGGATTTATTCTGATTCTTAGCTGGCAGTACAACAATTATCGGGCAACTTCAAGATTAGTAGTGATCGACTCAAGTTATATGAAGATGCTTTTAATAGATTGAAAGCTACATTCCAAGAGGTAAATATACAGAAGATCCCCCGATCAAAGAATCAAGTGGCGGATGAACTAGCAAAGCTTGCATCAGCAATAATACCTTGGAACCTAGACTGACCAGTGGAACAAACATTATTGGTGTCTTGTATTGAGAGACAAGCGAACATAGAAATAGAGGGTTACTGGAGAGCACTAATCATATCATTTTTGCAACAGGGTGTCTTACCAGCAGATGCAGGACAAGCTAGAGTCTTTAAAAAGAAAGCCACCCAGTATACTTTGATAGGGGATCAACTTTACAAAAGGGCCTTTTCCAGTCCCTTGCTCAAATGCATTGGACCAGAAGATATATAATATATTTTACAGGAGGTTCATCAAGGTTTGTGTGGTAGTCATATTGGGGGAAGATCTTTATCACATAAGATATTATTGGCCGGGTACTTTTGGCCTACTCTGTAAGAAGATGCGGCTCAACTCGTAAGGACATGTATGTCTTGTCAAAAGCATCAGAATATCTCACATCATCCTACCCAACTGTTGAAGACTTTCATTGTTTCTTGCCCTTTTGATCAATGGGGTATGGACATAGTAGGTGCGTTCCCCCTGGCAACGACTCAAAGGAGATTTCTATTGGTAGCTGTAGACTATTTCTCAAAATGGGTGGAAGCTAAACCATTAGCAAGAATCACGGAGAATGTTGGTATCAAATTCTTGTGGCAGCACATTATCTACAAATTTGGTATTCCCCATAAGTTAATCTCTAATAATGGAAGACAATTCCAGGGACAAAGAATTAGAGAACGGTGTGCCAGATATTGCATTACACAGGCATTCACCTCTGTGTCATATCCACAGAGTAATGGACAAGCAGAAGTGACCAATAGAGAAATCATTAGAGGACACAAAACTAAATTGGATCATGTTGGTGGTAGTTGGGTAGATGAGTTACCTAGTGTGTTGTGGTCTTATCGCACCACCCCTCGAGAAGCTACCGGGATAACTCCAATCCAGCTAGTATACGGGGGAGAAGCAGTAGTCCTCATTGAGGTTGGGGTGGAATCTGATCGGAGAAGGTTTTATGATGAAGATAATGGCAGTCGACGTCTTATGGAACTCGATCTTATCGAAGAAGCCCAGGACAAGGTAGTAACTCATCTTGTATCTTATCGACAGGGAATGAGACAGAACTACAACAAAAGAATTATCCCCCGATTCTTTCAATTAGGGGATTTAGTGTGGAAGCGTGTTAAACCTATGGGAGATGTTACTAAATTAGCGCCCCAATGGGGAGGACTATAAAAAGTTATACATAAACTTGCTTCTGGTTCTTATTATCTCCAAGACTCAGAAGGGAGAAATCTCGAGAGACCTTGGAGTGCAAATCACTTACAACCTTATAGAGCCTAACAAGTACGCCTGTAATTTGTTCATATATTCCATTTAATTTTTGGATATAATGAAAAGATGCAGGCATCTACTCTTTAATCAATAAATACATTTTCTAGAATGAACCGAATAATTCTTCTTTCGAGTGTGCTTCCTCTGCTCGGCAACAGTCGATCGGGGGCTATAAGGAGTGATCGGTTTGACTTCTTTGAGGGGAACCGGAGACTCTAAACCTCTGACCATTGAGCATGTTTCCTCCGCTCAAGGCTATTTGAGCGTGCTTCCTCCACTCGGCAATAGTCGATCGGGGACCTTAAGGAGTGATCGGTCTGGCTTCTTTGAGGGGAATCGGAGACTCTAAACCTATGACCGTTGAACGTGTTTCCTCCGCTCAAGACTATTCGAGCGTTCTTCCTCCGCTCAGCAACAGTCGATCGGGGACCTTAAGGAGTGACCGATCTAGCTTTCTTGAGGGGAATCAGAGACTTTAAACCTCTGATCGTTGAGCGTGTTTCCTCCGCTCAAGGCTATTTGAGCGTGCTTCCTCCGCTCGGCAATAGTCGATCGGGGACCTTAAGGAGTGACTAGTCTGGCTTCTTTGAGGGGAACCAGAGACTTTAAACCTCTGATCGTTGAGTGTGTTTCCTCCGCTCATTGCTATTCGAGCGTGCTTCCTCCGCTCAGCAACAGTCGATCAGGTACCTTAAGGAATGATCGACCTAACTTCCTTAAGGAGAACCAGAGACTTTAAACCCTCAAAGTTTGAGTAGGCTTCCTCCGCTGACACCAATCAAGCAGGAAACCCTGAGCCTGGAACTAGTGCATATCATATTTAAACTTCTCAATATATCATTATCACAGGCTAACTCGCTCGAGAGGACATTCCCGACCAAAATGTGGTGATATTCCGGCCTTTTCATATCAATGTAGATTTACTCGGAAGTACATTCCCGACAAAAATATATCAATCTTCAGGATTTCAAGTATTACGTCAGATTCGTTCAAGAGTATTTTCTTGATCGAAATATATTAATTCAGATTTGCTCGGGAGGATATTCCCGACTGAGATATGATAATATTCTGGCCTTCCCATATTTATTTGAATCTGGTCGGGACTATATGCCCGATCGAAATATATCAATTTTCTGGCCGTCTCATATTAATATAAACTCGCTTGGGATTACTTGATCGATCGAGATATATCAATACTTTGGCTTCCTCATATCATTCCAGATTCACTCAGGAACATAATCCCGACCAAAATATATCAATCTATTGGATTTCAAGTATTATCTTATATTCACTCGGAAGTACATTCCCGATCAAAATGTGATAATACTATGACCTTCTCATATTAATATAAACTCGCTTGGGATTACATGCCCTACTGAGATATATCAATACTTTGGCCTCTTCATATCATTTCAAATTCATTCGGGAATATATGTCCTATCAAAATATATCAGTTTTCTGGCCTTCATATATTAAGGTAAATTCGTTCAGAGGTATATGGCCGACTGAAATATATCGATACTCTAGCCTTCTTACATCAATGTAAATTTATTCGGGAGTATATTCCTGATCGAAAAAGGTCGATGCAATGGCTCTCTTACATTCGCCCGAGAGTACATTTACAATTGAAACAAACCCAAGTTCTCGCAAAGAAAAGACGCGATAGGACGTTACCACAAGAACGTGTAGCTTATTACATCAGGAAAGAGAAATTAGCAAACACGTGTCAGGAAGCTATAAGTAAGAATTTATAATAGACACAACATGCCAAATCATACTCATATCAGCGTCGCCATATCACACACTACTAATGTTCTCTTACCGTTGAAGGACCAATCGGTGAGCAGAAGATGTCAAAAAGGCGTCTGGTTTCCTAGGTGTAATAAATAGAAGGGATCAATATTAAATTATAGTGTGGACAAAAGTTAAGACATCTAAATAATTCCTAAGCTCGCCCGGTCTTATAGACAGGATGGACCTCAAAGGTTCATTTAATCGCATGCAAGGAATCACCCATTTTCTCATTCTAGGTATGACCAAACACATTACATTACACGTCATTCTCAAATATCAAACCTTAACATTATCAATAGTAATTTTACAAACATAGCTATGGGGTTACCATAAGTATATCAACCCCACTCGAATTGTTCCTAATCAAGTAGGGGGAAGGGGAATATTTTGTCCAGTACTTTTCGTTTATAGACGTCAGATTGTAGGGTGATGGAAAGTAGAATGATAGCTTGGGCACATAGGAGAAAGTTGCCCTATTCTCCAGGCGATTGTGTGATTTACCCCCTCAAATATATGACTGAAGGGTCCACCCCCATTCTAATTTGATCCAACTCGGCTTGCAGAATATCCACCTTAGCTTGTAGCTGATCTAACTCTTGTCATTGCTATGATATTAGCAGACTGTCTGTATGGACCTTCCTGGTTAGAGCAACTATCTATGAAGCATGACGGGCCTTCAAATCATTTAACTCTTTAGTCTTATGTTCTAGATCCCGATAAACTTTGTCCCTCAAAAAGTTTCAGACCTAGCCTGGGACTGGGCTGCTGACAATAGTACCTTTGGTTCTCTATGCGGGGAACGATGCCAGTCTAGAGCCTGCATCGCCTCAGCCAAGGATTTCTCCTTCTCTCGCAACAATTGATCCCAGAGGGAAGGGTCTGAGGCCATGAGTCTTGACAAATCTATAGAGTAAAATGGAGCAAAGAGGAATGAAGATGGGTGTGGAAGGAAGCAAGAGCACATCTGTATTTAACGTTCCAAAAGGAGTCACGAGATCACTATAAAAGGAGCCACGAGATCACTATAAAAAATATCACAAGATCATTGTAAAAGTTATCACAGAGTTGCCACAGAAAGTATCAAGAGGTCATAAATAGACATAGGTCTAGTCAGTCGCATATACCTCCTTCGACTAGATTTGAAGGGGAGGCTAGTGATATGAGTTATGATAAGTGGATCCTTTGCAGGAGAAGGAAAGGGGATAACAAGGACAAGGAAGGCTGAAAAGGGCGTGATGAGGGGCCGCCTGGAAAAGGTTTGACCTGATAAGGGGGTCGCTACACATATGGCAGACAGAGATTGGTCGAACATAATAAACTGACCGAGCATATAAGTTCGGTAGGCAAAGGTTGACCGAGGGAGGGTCGACCGGGTGAGAAAGCTTATATACGCCCAACTGATTAACCTCGGCCGATAAGGCATGATTGGTCGAGCCCCATAGACCGGTCAAGTACAATGGATCTGTGGAGCATATTGGACCGACAGACGAAGATCAACCGAATATAAAAGACCGACCGAGTATGTATGGTCGGTCGGATATAAAGGATCCACCCGGCGTAAAGAAAGTTTAACCTTAGGCGGTCTGGAGCATGGCAAGGTCACTCGAGCATATGAGTTTGGTAAGCAAAGATCGATCGAGCACGGGTACTAGATCGGGCATACATAACCGACCGAGCATAGAGAGTCGGCCGAGCATAGAAGTTCTTAACCTTGCGCACAACAGACAGAGGTCAGATGAATGTAATAGATCGATCAAGCCTATAAGTTTGGCGGGCAAAGGCTGGCCGGGTTTCGTAGACCGGCCGAACACAGAGGCATGTAGTCTCACACGATCCTTAGCATACGACTGACTGAAGGAAGGGCTACCGGGTAATAGTGTCCCTATAAGCCCAACTGGATGATCTTGGTCCGGAGCACGGGTACTAGATCGGGCATACATAACCAACCGAGCATAGAGAGTCGGCCAAGCATAGAAGTTCTTAACCTTGCGCACAACAGACAGAGGTCGGATGAACGTAATAGATCGATCAAGCTTATAAGTTTGGCGGGCAAAGGCTGGTCGGGTTTCGTAGACCGGCCGAACACAGAGGCATGTAGTCTCACATGATCCTTAGCATATGACCGACTGAAGGAAGGGCTACCGGGTAATAGTGTCCCTATAAGCCCAACTGGATGATCTTGGTTAATGATGTAGGGTTGGTCGCGCTCAATAGACCGGCCGAGCATATGAGCTTGGTAGGCAAAGACTAGTCGAGTGTAAGAGACCGATCGAAAGTAAAAGCACTTAGCATTAAGCTATCTTGAAGGCCTATATACGCCCGACCGGTTAGTCTCGATCCATAAGGTAGGATCGGCCGGGCTTAATAGACTAGTCAAGCACAGAGGCATTTAGTAGCATACGATCGACCGAAGGAAGGGTTAAAGGGCAATGCCACTTTTATATGCCCGACTGGTTAATCTCGGTTGACAAGGTGCGACCGTTCGGGCTCAATAGGCCGGCCGAGTATGAGAAGTAGATTGAACATAAAGGTCTTCAACCTTACACGATTTCTGGCATATTTATAATAGTAAAGTCCTGGTCAGGTATAAATAACCAATCGAGTATAGAATACCGGTCGAGACTAGTATAACAAAAGATATTCCTCGTATATATAGAATGGGCTTATGTGACTAACCAAGTGTATGTAACAGGTGAACCATAACAATATGTGATCATATGATAGCTTAATTAATTTGGTGGCAAATAGCTTCTAGAAGTCTCTACAGGTATGCTAAACGACAAAGAAGGTACATCTAGGGTAAGAAAAAGATTCCTTAAACTATTATTGTAGTTCTGACTTATGTCATCTCTTAACAAACTTCAACAAATTGGGGTCCACCTCATGGCTGTGGAGGTTAGATGAGGTGGAATAAAAAGGGGAATCCTCTCCACTGGCAAGGTACGCAAGCATACGCATTGCATCAGAAGTAAACCCTAATTTTCATCTTCTTCCACACTACTTCTTCTCGCCGGAGACTAACTTGAGCGTCGGAGGGCCTAGCCAGGGATTCCCACCCCGGTCATAGGTCGCTAACACTTTGTTGGTTGGTCTCATTGTGTGCAGAAATAGGAGATCGTCCATTGGATTACTGAGTCTTCACCGATCCACGGAGGCACCTCGCCGGAGTTCCTTTCTACGAGGTATTATTCATAGATCTACTTTGGTTTTCTCGGGTCTATCGTTTTGCATTTAAGTGTTTGCGAGGTTCGCTGTGGTTTTCTTGGATCCTCTCATGTTGGTCGGTATCAGAGTCATTATTCGCCACCGCTCATCATCGCCCAGCACTTCATCTCGCAAGCTGACAGGATCAGGGTCATAACCATGTCACGTTTTATTTGATGCATATATGTGATGTATGCCATGATATGCTATGTGATGCATGTGTAGTTTAATCATGATTAGGTCTCTTTTATATATGCCTACCAATGTTTGGTGCTCACGTCTAGCTTGATCAATTGTAGTCAGGTTTTGCCAAAGCAAAGTGACTAAATATTATCTTGCTAGATTGTGATAGGATAATTATGATGTCTGACTATTAAACTTTGGATGTGACTTCACTAAGTTGAGAACTTAGAGGCATATCCCATATGATAAAATTCAAATTATACTAGTCTTGGGCGATTAGCCAAAGCTAACTCAAGATGAGTTATAATGTGGATTTCATAAGATCGGCAAATGAACAAATAGTCTTGTTCACCCAATGATACAAGAGTTACATATGATGTAATTGGTAAACATTGTCTACCTATGTTATACTAAGTCTTGGGTGATTAGCCAAAGCTAACTTAAGATGAGGTATAATATAGATCTTGTCCCACATGAATGTCAACGTGATTAGACTTGGAGCTACTAGTGTGGGTAACACCACATGCATGACTTGCTCCTACCAAAGCTTTACAATTCAGTGTGAGAATCATTTAATTAAAGGCCTAATTAAATGACCTAAATATGGTACTTATGTCTGCATTTTATTATTGTAGATCACCATGAATACTCTGTCTTTGCGATCTATCCTTGATAAGGACAAGCTCAATGGAGCTAACTTCCTGGACTGGTACAGAAACTTAAGAATAGTTCTCAAGCAAGAAAGAAAACTGCACATCCTAGAGAAACCCATTCCTGAAGCACCCCCACTACTGCCACTAGAGCTGATAAGGATTATTATAAGAAGCACCAAGATGATGCATTAGATGTATCATGCCTTATTCTTGCCACCATGAACTCTGAGCTTCAGAAGCAACATGAGAACATGAATGCTTATGATATGGTTGAACATCTTCGACAACTATATCAAGGACAAGCAAGGCATGAGAGATTTGAGATCTCCAAGGCTCTATTTCAATGCAGAATACAAGAGGGAAGTCCCGTAGGACCTTATGCGCTCAAAATGATCAGGCATATAGAGAATCTACAAAGGTTAGGATTTTCACTAGGCCAAGAATTGGCCACTAAACTTATTTTACAATCATTGCCCGAAAGCTACAGTCAATTTGTCATGAACTATAACATGAATTAAATTGATAAACCATTGGCTAAGATGTTGAGCATGTTGAGAATTGCTAAACTAAACCTTAAGAAGGTGAAGCCTAGTACAATTTTGATGGTGCCAAAGGGCAAAGGCAAGTGGAAGCCCAAAGGTAAGGATAACACTCAAGCCAAAGGCAAGGGCAAGGATCATGCATTGAAACCCAAAGGTGGGGTTGCTATGAAAGGAACCTGCTTCCATTGTGGTGAGACCGGACATTGGAAGAGGAACTGTAAATTATACCTAGAGGAAGTAAAAAGGAAGAGAAGTGAGACTTCTGCCTCAGTTATATATGTTATAGAAATCAATCTATCTATTTCTTCTTTATGGGTATTAGATATCGGGTATGCATCTCACATTTATACTAATGTGCAGGGCTTGAGAAATAGTAGAATATTGACAAAGGGTGAAGTGGACCTACGAGTAGGCAATGACACAAGAGTTGCTGCTATCGCTGTAAGAACATATTCTTTATCTTTGCCTACTATGTTTGTTTTAGAACTTAAAGAGTGTTGTTATGTGCCTGCCTTAATTAAGAACATCATCTCTGTTTATTGTTTGGACAAGAAAGAATTCTCATTTGTAATAAAGGGAAAATGTTGTTCTGTTTATTTCAATGAAATGTTCTATTATAGTGCACATCTCATGAATAGACTCTATGTTATAGACTTTGACAACCCAATCTATAACATAAATATAAACAGTTCAAGTCTAATGATTTGAACCAAACATATCTCTGAAATTATCACTTGGGTCACATAAATGAGAGTCACATATCCCAACTCCATAAGGATGGATTTTTGGACTCATTTGATTTTGAATCATATAAGGTATGTGAATCTTGTCTTCAAGGCAAGATGACAAAAACTCCATTTAGTGGACATAGCGAAAGAGATAATGACTTGTTAGGACTCATATATACTGATGTATGCAGCCTTTTCAGAATAACAGCTAGAGGAGGCTATCATCACTTCATTACTTTCACTGATGATATTAGTAGATATGACTATGTGTATCTAATGAGACACAAGTTAGAATCCTTTGAAAAGTTCAAAGAATTCAAGAATGAAGTATAAAACTAATTTGGTAAGTGTATTAAGATGCTTCGATCAGATCGAGGTGGGGAATACCTTAGTCAAGAATTTCATGACCATCTCGTTGAGTGTAGGAGCATATCTCAACTTACTCCACCTGGCATACCACAATGGAATGGTGTATCAGAAAGGAGAAATCGTACTTTATTAGATATGATACGATCGATGATGAGTCAAACAGAACTTTCTACTTCCTTCTAGGGACATGCTCTAGAGACGGTCGCTTTCACACTTAACCACGTTCCAACTAAAGCTGTCATAAAGATACCATATACAATATGGAATGGGAAGAGTCCCAAGATGTCTTTCATGAAGATTTGGGGATGTGAGGCCTACGATCGACGATAAGTCTCAGATAAACTAGGACCCAGATCATACAAGTGCTACTTTGTAGGATGCTCCAAGGAAACAAAGAGATATTACTTTTATAATCCCACACAAGGCAAAGTGTGTTAGCTAGAGCCCTCGAGCCAATCATTTGATGATTGTATTATGGACTTGTTGTATCATATTCTATATAAATAAAGGCATTTGGTTTTTGGTTATTATACTTACTTGTATTGGTGCCAAATAAACTAAGTATAATAACGTCCTTGAGTAGAAGGTTCTTACCTATATCAATCGGTTAGCTGAACCGATAGTGAGATGATATAGGGAACACTACTCTTAATCATTCCTAGTCGAGTATTAACATTCAGGGACAATGTTAATGCAATAAGACTAGTATGTAGGTCAACTCGATGACTTGATCTCACAAGTCATGGATATAGAGATATCAAGTTGACACATGGGTATGCATTAAAGAATGTATACTGAATGACCCGCCATGAGAAAGTATTATGGATCGTTATATGAGTGTCATATACTTTCTCATGTGGCTATTAGTATGACTACTAGTCCTTGGACCTGAAGTCACCATGGATCCCTACATAAGGAGTTATGTACTTTGGTTTCGTTAAACGTCACCCGTAACTGGGTGGGCTATAAAGGCGATTACTGGGTATGTAACGAATTATGCAGAGGGATGTGAGTGATGTAGATGGGATCTATCCCTCCCATATGATGGGAGACACATCGATATTCTTGATAGAGTGAGACCACGAAGAGCATGGCCATGCCCAAATGAGTCAATATGAGATATTGAGCTCATTTGTTTTAGTGAGTCTACTTGGAGTTCAAAATTTAGATTGATTAGAGGATGACACAGTCTATGCCTCACATTAATCAATCTAGATGTCTAGGATAGAAGGACACTTGTCATATATTGTGAGGAGTCACAATTAGTAGTCACAAGGTGATGTTGGATCTCAACATTCTTGTAACTTGGGTAGTAATGATGTATTGCTAGATACCGCTCATTACTTATGGTCCTAAATGGGTTTAGGGGCATTGTCAACGTTACAAGAACCTATTGGGTCACACACAAAGAATAAGTGGATGGAGATTAGGTTCATATGATGAACCAAGATGATTAGATTCATGTGATGAATCAAATTTGATTAAGAGTAATCCTAATTGGGCTAATTGAGTTGGACTCAAGTTGATTCATGTGTTCAATGAGTCTAATTTAGATTATGACTCATTAAATCAATTTAATTAAATGAATTAGATTCATTATATTAAATTGGCTTGTATTAAATGGTTGGATTAGATCAACCATGAGAGAGATTAAGTCAAGTTTGACTTGACTTGAGAGGAAGAGGAAGAGGAAGAGGAAGAGTCAAGTTTGACTTGACTATTTGCCACATCATTAGTGATTTGGCATTAGGAGGACTAATGATGATGTGCCACATCATCAAAGTGTGCCACCTCATGGGGGTTACAAATCTATTCTCTTTAATGGCCACATTTAATGAGAATGGGGGTTACCTTTTTGGTTTTGAATGAGAATGAATTTTTCATTCACTCACAATCACATCATCTTCTTCCTCAAGCTCTCTTTTTGCTCCTTCTCTTCTCTTGGTCATGGGTTTCAAGCAAGGGAGAAGGAAGGAGAGTGAGTCTAATCCAAGAAGAAAGGTTAGTGAAAGTCACATAGAGATTTTTTAGAGGAGTGTGTTCTCTTCTTTTCCTTTCTTCTTCATCCAATCCCATCCAAGAGCATCAAGAAGTGCTAGCACACTTGTGGTGTTCTCTTCTCCATCCTTGTGTATTAGAGAACCCATCTTGTTCGTGTGGATACTTCTAGAGGATTGTCTACGTTGACAATCTTGAGATCCGGCACTTCCTTGGACGAGCGGGATTCGAAAAGGGCACGCATCAAGAGTAATTTTCTAAACATATAGATCTAAGAGTAGATCTAGTTAGTAAACTCGTACATGTAAAATTTTGTTCTATACTCTTCGCACGGATCCGTTGGCTAGGGAGTTTCGGGGTTTCCGCAACGCGAAAAAGCGGTTTTCGCGGCCCGAAAAACCCAACAGTGGTATCAGAGCCACGTGCGAAGCTGAATACGAGTTTATTTTGGTTTTTATGAAAAATAAACATTCTATGAATTTCTGTAATTTCATGATTTTTATAGTTTTAAAGGGTATTTTTCTCGTAGAAGCGAAGCACAAGTGTTTAGACACTTGTAGGCTTCGACTACCAAGAAGTTTTTTCCGTTACGACAATGTTTCGACCCAAAACCTTTTGGGATAGCAGGCTAAGGCACTGTATGATCACTTAGGAGCAACTCGCGATGGTTAGATCGCGGGTAGGGGTACTACCCCTAACCCCGCAAGGGGATTTGCTCCGCGATTGCGCTCGAAATCGCTAATCGGGACCGCCGGGAAAAATTTACTTATAAAATTGTAAAAAATTATGAAAAATTACATAAAATTATGAAAATATATAATTTTGAATTATATATTATTTTTTTGATAGTCATGGCACAAAAAAACCCAATATGATTGGATTTGTGTTGTAATTTATAATACGGCCTGCGTGCCGTCATGTGTTTGTGTGTGCTGTATTTGATACGCGACCTGCGCGTCATGCCTCCCTATTTATATTCTGGTTGTAAATTAGATTTATACTCGAATGTAACTCGAGTTTCAAAATTGTAATGTAAATTTTGAAGCGGTGGAAGGTCCACTCAAGGTGGTCAAAAGGAAGGCGCTTGAGAAGCTGTTGACCTTAGGTTGACCATCCGATCTTCTCATTGGCTTGAGAAGATCGTAGTAGGGCCATGACATACTCACAAAATTTAGTTAATTACTTGTGTATGTGATGCATGTTTAATTAAGTAATTAATTAGTGCTTAACGATTAATATTAGATCTAAATTGTGCACATGATGCACCCCATGATTAGATTAGATCTATCGAGTATATGATACGCATCATCGTTTAGATTAGATCTAAATCGCGTCAACTCGTAATGCCTACCATGCCGTGATACCTACCACTACCTCGATCGCATGTTGTTGTTGAATCTGCCAAAGCAGAGCAACGCATACTATCTTGGTAGGGTACGGAGGGACAATCTTGGTCCCGCCTATCAACGCATGGGTGAGTACAACTCAATTAGATTGAGTAACTAGTTAACTCAATTGGATCGAGTTTAACTATAGGCATTATCCAATGGTTGGTAGATAGGTTAAAATCACGTTTATATTAACTCTTGGGCATATTAGCCAAAGCTAACTCGAGTTTTAATATAAATGTGGATTTTGATACTATAAACAAGAGTTGCATAGAGATGTAATTGGTAATTAGTTACCTACCGATCATACTAAGTCTTGGGCGTATTAGCCAAAGCTAACTCAAGGGTTAGTATGATGTGGATCTTGTCCCACATGAATTATAGAATTCAATGGGAGCATCATTTAGTTGAAGGCCAAATTAAATGATTTAAAAGAATATGATATTTATTTCTGCATTTATTTTTGTTGTAGAATTTCCATGACGTCAAACACGAACAACTTCTCTCTGCGTTCTGTCCTTAAGAAGGACAAGCTCAACGGAGAAAATTTCCTAGACTGGTACAGGAACCTGAGAATAGTTCTCATCCAAGAACGTAAACTGTACGTTCTGGAGCAGCCCATTCCGGAGGCTCCTCCTGCCACTGCCACGCGAGCAGACCGAGATACTTACAAGAAGCATCAAGATGACGCATTAGATGTGTCCTGTCTTATGCTCCCGACCATGAACTCTGAGCTTCAGAAGCAACATGAGTTGATGGGCGCTTACGATATGGTTGAACATCTTTGTCACCTATATCAAGGACAAGCAAGGCACTGGAAGAGGAACTTCAAAGAATACCTGGAAGATCTTAAGAAAAAGAGAAATAAGATTTCTACTTCAGGTATACATGTTATAGAAGTCAACCTCTCTATTTTTTCATTGTGGGTATTAGATACCGGATGTGCTTCGCACATTTGTACTAATGTACAAGCGCTGAGAAATAGCAGGGCATTGACGAAGGGTGAGGTAGACCTACGAGTAGGCAATGGAGCACGGGTTGCTGCTATTGCTGTAGGAACTTACTATCTATCTCTACCCTCTGGGCTTGTACTAGAATTAGATGATTGTTGTTATGTGCCTGCCTTGACTAAGAACATAATTTCAGTTTCTTGTTTGGACAAGAAAGGATTTTCGTTTACAATAAAGAACAAATGTTGTTCCGTCTATTTAAACGATATGTTCTATTGTAGTGCACCTCTGATAAACGGACTCTATATTCTAGATCTTGAAAGCCCTATTTATAACATAAATACCAAGAGGTTCAAGTCAAATGACCTGAACCAAACCTATCTCTGCCACTGTCACTTAGGTCATATAAATGACAAGCGCTTATCCCAGCTCCATAAGGATGGTTTGCTGGACTCATTTGATTTTGAATCTTATGAGACGTGCGAGTCATGCCTACTAGGCAAGATGACCAAGACACCCTTTAGTGGGCACAGCGAAAGAGCGACTGATTTGTTAGAACTTATACATAGTGATGTATGTGGCCCTTTCAATGTCGCGGCTAGAGGCGGTTATAGGTACTTCATCACATTTACTGATGACTTCAGTAGATATGGTTATGTGCACTTGATGACACATAAATCTGAATCCTTTGAAAAGTTCAAAGAATTCAAGAATGAAGTACAGAACCAGCTTGGCAAGAGTATTAAGATACTTCGATCAGATCGAGGTGGAGAATACCTTAGCCATGAGTTTTGTGACTATCTAGCTGAGTGTGGGATTCTATCCCAACTCACTCCTCCTGTAACGCCACAGTGGAATGGTGTATCCGAAAGGAGGAATCATACCCTATTAGATATGGTACGATCTATGATGAGTCACACAGATCTTCCGACATTCCTTTGCGGCTATGCTCTAGACACGGCTGCTTTTATACTCAACCGAGTTCCATCTAAGGCCGTGATAAAGACACCATATAGGATATGGACTGGGAGAGATGCCCAGGTGTCTTTCATGAGGATTTGGGGTTGTGAAGCTTACGTTAGACGTCAAGTCTCAGATAAATTAGGACCCAAATCCGACAAGTGCTACTTTATAGGATATCCCAAGGAAACTAAGGGATATTACTTCTACATTCCCAGTCAGCACAAGATAGTTGTGGCAAAGACTGGGGTCTTTCTAGAAAGGGACTTTGTTTCTAGAAAGACTAGTGGGAGTACATTCGATCTTGAAGAAGTTCAAGATGCGGATCCTAGTACTGAAGCCTCGATGGAAGTTGAACTGGAACCACAAAGTGTTGTGGATGATGTTGTTCCACAAAGAGTTGAGGAACAACAACCAGTTCAAGTAGACATACCTCTTCGCAGGTCTGATAGGGTACGTCGTCAGCATGAGAGATACTCATTTCTCTTGTCTGACCATTATGACGTTGTGCTCATAGAGGATGAGCCTACCACCTATCAGAAAGTTGTGATGAGACCAGATTATGAGAAATGGCTAGAAGCCATGAGATCCGAAATGGAATCCATGTACACCAACCAAGTATGGACTTTGGTTGATCCACCTGAAGGGGTAAAACCCATAGGGTCTAAGTGGGTCTTTAAGAGAAAGACTGACATGGATGGACTTATCTATAAGGGTCGCTTGGTAGCTAAAGGTTTCAAGCAGATTCATGGTATTGACTATGATGAAACCTTTTCACCAGTAGCGATGTTTAAGTCCATTCGGATCATGCTTGCTATTGCAGCTTACCACGATTACAAGATCTGACAGGTGGATGTCAAAACCACGTTTCTGAATGGAAACCTACTCGAGGATGTGTACATGACATAACCTGAGGGTTTTGTAGATCCAAAGCATACTAGCAGAGTATGCAAGATGCATAGGTCCATTTATGGACTAAAGCAAGCTTCTCGGAGCTGGAATCTTCGATTCGATGATGCAATAAAACAGTTTGGTTTCATCAAGAATGAAGATGAACCTTGTGTCTACAAGAAGGTTGTAGGGGATATGTTTGTCTTCCTCATATTGTATGTGGATGACATACTGCTCATTGGGAAAGACATCCCTTTGCTACAGTCTGTCAAGACTTGGCTAGGGACATGTTTCTCAATGAAGGACTTAGGTGAAGTATCCCGCATTCTAGGGATACAGATCTATAGAGATAGATCTAAGAGATTGCTTGGCCTAAGTCAGAGTATATACATTGACAAGGTACTCCTTCGGTTTGCCATGCAGAACTCCAAGAAGGGTTTTCTACCGATGTCACATGGCGTGAGTCTTTCGAAGACTCAAGGCCCCTCTTCTAGAGAGGAGAGAGACCGCATGGATCAGATCCCTTATGCTTTAGCCATAGGATCTATCATGTACGTCATGCTATGTACTCGACCTGATGTCTCGTATGCTTTGAGCATGACGAGCAGAGACTAGTCAGATCTAGGTGAAAGTCACTGGATAGCGGTCAAGAATATTCTTAAGTACTTAAGAAGGACTAAAGAATATTTCTTGATATATGGAGGCAATGATGAGCTAGCTGTAAAGGGTTACAGTGATGCCAGCTTCCAGACCGATCAGGATGATTATCGATCACAGTCAGGGTTCATATTTTGCATTAATGGTGGTGCTGTGAGCTGGAAGAGTTTGAAGCAGGACACAGTAGCTGATTCTATGACAGAGTCCGAGTACATTGCTGCATCAGAGGCAGCAAAGGAGGCAGTTTGGATCCACAAGTTCATCACTGAACTTGGGGTGGTTCCCAGTATCGCTGACCCTATTGAGCTCTATTGTGACAACAATGGAGCTATTGCACAGGCGAAGGAACCTCGCTCACACCAGCGGACCAAACACATACTACGGCGCTTCCATCTCATTCGAGAGATTATCAAGAGAGGAGATGTGAAGATTTGCAGAGTACCTACAGAGGCTAACATCGCAGATCCCTTGACCAAGGATTTGGCACAGAGGAAGCATGATGGTCACACTAGGTCATTGGGGCTTAGAGCCTACACTGATTGGCACTAGTGCTAGTGGGATATTGTTAGCTAGAGCCCTAGACCCAATCATTTGATGATTGTATTATGGACTTGTTGTATCATATTCTATATAAATAATGGCATTTGGTTTTTGGTTATTATACTTACTTGTATTGGTTCCAAATAAACTAAATATAATAACATCCTTGAGTAGAAGGTTCTTACCTATATCAATCGGTTAGCTGAACTGATAGTGAGATGATATAGGGAACACTACTCTTAATCATTCCTAGTCGAGTATTAACATTCAGGGACAATGTTAATGCAATAAGACTAGCATGTAGGTCAACTCGATGACTTTATCTCACAAGTCATGGATATAGAGATATCAAGTTGACACATGGGTATGCATTAGAGAATGTATACTGAATGACCCGCCATGAGAAAGTATCATGGATAATTATATGAGTGTCATATACTTTCTCATGTGGCTATTAGTATGACTACTAGTCCTTGGACCTGAAGTCACCATGGATCCCTACATAAGGAGTTATGTACTTTGGTTTCGTCAAACGTCACCCGTAATTGAGTGGACTATAAAGGCGATTACTGAGTATGTAACGAATTATGCAGAGGGATGTGAATGATGTAGATGGGATCTATCCATCCCATATGACGGGAGACACATCGATATTCTTGATAGAGTGAGACCACGAAGAGCATGGCCATGCCCAAATGAGTCAATATGAGATATTGAGCTCATTTGTTTTAGTGAGTCTACTTGGAGTTCAAGATTTAGATTGATTAGAGGATGACACGGTCTATGCCTCACATTAATCAATCTAGATGTCTAGGATAGAAGGGCACTTGTCATATATTGTGAGGAGTCACAATTAGTAGTCACAAGGTGATGTTGGATCTCAACATTCTTGTAACTTGGGTAGTAATGATGTATTGCTAGATACCGCTCATTACTTATGGTCCTAAATGGATTTAGGGGCATTGTCAATGTTACAAGAACCTATTGGGTCACACACAAAGAATAAGTGGATGGAGATTAGGTTCATATGATGAACCAAGAGGATTAGATTCTTGTGATGAATCAAATTGGATTAAGAGTAATCCTAATTGGGCTAATTGAGTTGGACTCAAGTTGATTCATGTGTTCAATGAGTCTAATTTAGATTATGACTCATTGAATCAATTTAATTAAATGAATTAGATTCATTATATTAAATTGGCTTGAATTAAATGGTTGGATTAGATCAACCATGAGAGAGATTAAGTCAAGTTTGACTTGACTTGAGAGGAAGAGGAAGAGGAAGAGGAAGAGTCAAGTTTGACTTGACTATTTGCCACATCATTAGTGATTTGGCATTAGGAGGACTAATGATGATGTGCCACATCATCAAAGTGTGCCACCTCATGGGGGTTACAAATCTATTCTCTTTAATGGCCACATTTAATGAGAATGGGGGTTACCTTTTTGGTTTTGAATGAGAATGAATTTTTCATTCACTCACATTCACATCATCTTCTTCCTCAAGCTCGCTTTTTACTCCTTCTCTTCTCTTGGTCGTGGGTTTCAAGCAAGGGAGAAGAAAGGAGAGTGAGTCTAATCCAAGAAGAAAGGTTAGTGAAAGTCACATAGAGATTTTTTAGAGGAGTGTGTTCTCTTCTTTTCCTTTCTTCTTCTTCCAGTCCCATCCGAGAGCATCAAGAAGTGCTAGCACACTTGTGGTGTTCTCTTCTCCATCCTTGTGTGTTAGAGAACACATCTTGTTCGTGTGGATACTTCTAGAGGATTGTCTACGTTGACAATCTTGAGATCCGGCACTTCCTTGGACGAGCGGGATTCGAAAAGGGCACGCATCAAGGGTAATTTTCTAAACATATAGATCTAAGAGTAGATCTAGTTAGTAAACTCGTACATGTAAAATTTTGTTCTATACTCTTCGCACGGATCCGTTGGCTAGGGAGTTTCGGGGTTTCCGCAACGCGAAAAAGCGGTTTTCGCGGCCCGAAAAACCCAACAAAGTGTTTATTTCCAGAACTGGTGTCTTTCTAGAAAAGGAATTTTTTTCTAGAAAAACTAGTGGGAGTCAAGTCGATCTTGAAGAAATTCAAGATACACAAACTAGTACCGACGCCTTGATGGAAACTAAACAGGTACCACATGATATTGTGGATCATGATTTTGTTACACCACAAGAAGTTGTGGAGCAACAACCTATTCAAGTAGCACATGCTCTACGCAGATCTGATAGGACCTATTGTCAATATGAGAGATATTCATTTCTCTTGTCTAACCACAGTGATGTAGTACTTGTTGGTCTTGATGAGCCTACATCTTATCAGAAAGTTGTACAGAACCCAGATTCTAAGAAATGGCTAGAGGCCATGAGATTCAAAATGGAATCCATGTACACTAAGCAAGTATGGACTTTGGTTGATCCACCTGAAGGGATCAACCCCATTGGGTGTAAGTGGGTCTTCAAAGTAAAGACTAACATGGATGGACATATGCATACCTATAAAGGTAGATTAGTAGCTAAAGGTTTCTAGCAAATTTATGGTATAGACTATGATGAAACTTTTTCACCAGTTGTGATGCTTAAGTCTATTCGAATCATGCTTGCTATTATAGCTTACTATGATTATGAGATTTGGCAGATGGATGTCAAAACCACATTTCTTAATGGAAATCTACTCGAGGATGTGTACATGACATAACGTGAGGGTTTTATAGATCCAAAGAATGCTGGAAAGGTTTGTAAGTTACAAAGATCCATTTATGGATGAAAGCAAGATTCTAGAAGCTGGAATCTTCAATTCAATGATGTGATCAAAACGTTTGGTTCATTAAGAATGAAGATGAACCTTGTGTCTACAAGAAGGTTAGTGGGAGCACAGTCATCTTTCTCATATTGTATGTAAATGACATACTTCTCATTGAAAATGATATCCCTACTCTTCAGTCAGTGAAGACTTGGCTTGGTAATTATTTTTCAATGAAAGACTTAGGTGAGGCAACCTATATTTTAGGCCTTAAGATCTATAGAGATAGATCTAAAAGATTTCTTGGCCTAAGCTAGAGTACATACATTGACAAGGTGCTTAAACATTTTGGCATGGAGAATTCCAAGAAGGGATTCCTGCCGATGTCACAAGGTGTGAGTCTTTTAACTACTCAATCCCCCTCTTCTAAAGAAGAAAGGAAACACATGGATCAGATTCTTTATGCATCTGCTATAGGGTCTATCATGTACCCTATGCTTTGTACTCACCCAATGTCTCGTATGCATTAAACATGATGAGCAGATACCAATCAGATCCAGGTGAAGGTCACTGGACAACAGTCAAGAATATTCTTAAGTACTTGAGAAGGACTCAAGATTATTTCTTGATCATTGGAGGCGATGAAGAGCTTGTTGTAAGTGGTTACAGTGGTGAAAGCTTCCAAATTGACAAGGATGATTCTAGATCGTAGTTAGGGTATGTATTTTACTTAAATTATGGTCCTGGGTATTGGATATACTACAATGATTCCATCTCATTGAGAGATTATCGATAGAGGAGATGTGAGGATATGCAGAGTACCGACTGATGATAACATTGCGGATCCTTTGACCCAGGCTTTGGCACAGAGAAAGCATGATGGTCACACTAGGTCAATAGGTATTCAATATCTCAGTGATTGACACTAGTGCTAGTGGGAGATTGTTAGTATTAGCCCTAATACCAATTATGAGATGATTGTAAATGACTCATTTTGTATCATATTTCATTATTAATAAAAGGTAAAGTTGGTTATTATATTTATTTCAGTTCAGTGTCGAATGATTAAGTATAATAATGTCCTTGGGTAGTAGGTTCTAATCTACAGCATATCAATTGGTTGAATTGATAGTGAGATATTGTAGATATACATAAAACACTACTTTTAACTATTCATAGTCAAACATTAATATGTAAGGACAATATTAATACGTTGAGACTAGCGTGTATATCAACGGATCACTTAATCTCATAAGTCATGGATATGAGATATCATGTTGATACATGGGTATATATTAGAAAATATGTACTGAATGATCCGCCATAATAATGTTTCATGGATTATTATATGAGTGTTATGAACATTTTCATGTGACTATTAGTATGAATAGTCCTTAGACCTGAAATCACTGTGGTTCCCTACATAAGGAGTTGTATACTTTGGTATCAACAAACGTCACCTGTAACACGGTGGACAATAAAGTCGATCACTGGGTATGCAATAAGTTATGCGGAGGGATGTGAGTGATGCAGATGAGATCTATCCCTTCCATATAACGAAAGTGATATCTGTGGGTCCCTTGATTAGTAGGACACAAGAATGCATGGTCATGCTTAAATGAGTCAATATGCGATATTGAGCTTATTTGATTTAGTGCGTTTACTTAGAGATCAAGAAACACAAAGATTGATAAGAGGATAACACGGTCTATAACTCATTGATCAATCTAAATATCAAGCATAGAAGGACTTAGTCATACAAGATAATAGACATGGAAAGGTTAGGTCATATCTCGACATTCTCGTCACTTGGGTAGCAATGATGCATTGCTAGATGCTGCTCATTGCTTATGTATCTAAAATGATTTTAGAAACATTGCCAACATTACGAGAGCCTATTGGGTCACATACAAAGAACAAGTTAATTTGGAGATGGATTATAGAGTTAAGTCTAATCTGAATTATACACATTGAGTTAGACTTGAATAAATTAAGATTAGACACGTTAAGTAATGGGTTAGACTCATTGGTTTATTGGGTTAATGACTTATTGGTTTGATGGTTAATCCAATATACTAAATCCAACACATTAAGATTATTGAATATTAATAGAGATTAATACATCATTAATCAAAAAGGAAGATCAAGAGACAATTACATTTTGTATTCATTGGATGAGTACAAAAAGTCATTTATAAATGTAACCTTTAGGTGAAGTAACCTTTTTGGTAAAGTAACCTTTAGGTGAATTAACCTATTTGGTAAAGTAACCCTTTTGTGAAGTCACCTTATATAGATGAAGTGACTTTTGGGGTGATGTGTATCTTCTTGGTTTTTGCTCTTCTTCCTTCTTCCATTCTTGGCAAAAACTTTCACAAGTGGTTGCTAGCACAACCTTTGGTTGTTTCTTTCTCCATTTCGTGAGTTCGTGAGACAGACAGAGAATGTGTTCGTGTGGATACCCTAGAGGCACGACCGTGTTGATCATGCTGAGATCTACATCCTAAAGAAACGTTGTTGTCGGGATTGCGAAGGGCATGCAGCAAAGGTATATATCTTTTAACAAAACTTAGTATTTGTTTTCTTTTGCATGGATCTTCTGGATAGGAACTTATTTTTCCGCTGTGCTTTTCGACGTGTTTAACGCTATAGTTCCTTACAGCATGCATGGGAACCACGTCACACAACAACTCATCGTCATATTTACCAATGGAAATTGCTACCAAGACTTGCTTTGTTACCTTGATTTCACCGCAATCGTTTAACCATTGGAGTCGATAAGGACGCGAATGTTTCTGAGTTGGTAGTGACAATTTCTCCACCAAATTATTACTTGCCACATTGGTACAACTCCCCCATCAATAATAACACTACAAACCTTGTTATTAGCAAAGCAACAAGTATGAAATAGGTTCTCCCTTTGATTACCTTCTTCCTCCTTAGCTTGTAGATTGAGAACTCATCGGGCCACCAATAAGTCTCCAACAATAGCATGTTACTCATCATCACTGTCCTCCTTTTGTGGCACTTCTTCAACTATCTCATCGTCATCTTTTGATTCAAGTTCACCTTGGATGTTTATTACCATCACCCTCTTGTTCACACATTGACTAGCTATATGAGCATGCCCTTGACATTTAAAACACTTGATATCATGAGTTTTGGAAGAAATGGATCACGATTACCTTCTCTTTGTAAGCTAATGACCTCGAGATCTTCTGCCGTATTCCTCGCCTCGCCTTGGACGTCGTGTGGGCGACGATCCTCCAAGATGAACACCACCCAAAAGCTTCCTCCTCTTCTTCTAAAATCCGGCCACCAACATCACCAAGGAGAAGAGAGCAAAAGGGAAAAGAGAGAAGAGAGGGAGGGCAGGCCACTTGATGATCTCCAAGCAAGAGAATAAGAATTGTATCTCATGAAGCCCCCTCACCCCTTCTTTTATATTACTTGCCCAAGGCAAATAAGGAAAAACTTTTTACAAAAATAAAATCATCCAAGAGTTTTTCCTTTTTCCTTTTTATTTTTCCATTTCTTTCCTCTTGATTGAATCAATCACCAAAATTAATTTTTGTGATGATTTTATATTTTTTATAATGGCCGGCCCCTTGCTTGGGCACCAAGCAAGGTGGCCGGCCACCTCATCAAGAGGAAAAAGGAATTATTTTTTTATAAAAATTTTACAAGAAAAACTCTTATAAAATTTTACAAGCTCTCTTTCCTAAAGTAGAAGTTAAAAAAGGAAAGTTTATAAAAATTAAAACCATGTTTTAAAATTTAAAAACTCTCTTATAAAATTTCCTTTTTTTAACATGATGATAGAAAATTTTAATTTTAAAACTTATCTCCCTTTTTTCTTAAACCATGAGGATGGTTAAAAAAGGAAAGTTTTAAAACTTTTAAAACTCTCTATTAAAACATGTGGCCAAATTCAAATAAGGAAAGTTTTAAAAATTAAAAACTCTCTTTTAAAACTTATAGTTTTCTACAAAGAGAAGATTTTAAAAATTCAAAACAACCCTCCTTTTTGAATTAATATTGGCCGGCCCCTACAAGCTTGATCACCAAGCAATAGGGCTGACCACTATAAGAGGATGTGGCCGGCCATTGCTTGGTCACCAAGCAATGGTCCGACCCCCTTCTTGGACACCAAGAAGAGCCTTACATTTGGATGGACTTGAGGCTATAATGAGGCTACGACAGGGACCTAGAGGAGAAATTGATTTTGGCCTTCCAATGAGCTTGAGTATCCCGTGCTCGCCCCGAACACACAACTCAAGTTCATCGATAATAACTCATTCAACTATAGAGTTATTATCGCACTAATGAACCAATCCCAAATTACATTATGAGCTCCTTCTTATCATGAGTGTGTTAGTCTCCCTGTGTTTAAGATTACGAATGTCCACTAATTAAGTAAGTTACTGACAACTCACTTAATTAATATCTAGCTCCAAGAGTAGTACCACTCAACTTCATTGTCATGTCAGACTGAGTCCACCTGCAGGGTTTAACATGACAATCCTTATGAGCTCCTCTTGGGAACATTCTCAACCTAGATAACTAGGACACAGATTCCTTTTATAATCAACAACACACACTATAAGTAATATCATTTCCCAACTTATCGGGCATATTGATTTATCGAGCTAAACCTCACCCTTTGATAAGTCAAAGAAATAAATATTAAATATATGTGTTTGTTATTATATTAGGATTAAGAGCACACACTTCCATAATAACTAAGGTCTAGTTCTTTTACTAAGTCAATACAAAAAGAACTTACCTAAATGGTCCAACTCAATACACTTAAAGTGTATCAGTGTAATTTATTAGTCAAGATAAACTAATACTTAATTACACTAAGACGATTCTGATGGTTTGTTCCTTTCCATCTTAGTCATGAGCAAATGTTTATAATTTATAGAGAACCGACAACATGATATTCTGAGTGTGACACCACACTCCATGTTATCTACTATATAAATTAATTGAACAATTACATTTAACAAATAATAAATGCAAATATTGACCAATGTGATTCTTTTATTTCAAAAATAAATGTTTACAAAAGCTAGGCTTTTAGTATACACTCCAACAATCTCTCACTTATACTAAAACACTAAGCTGCCATATCTGTTGCCATACATCTGATTCCCATCCCCTCCACATGCCGATCAAAAGCTTTCGCCAGAAGGGCCTTTGTGAAAGGATCTGCCAGGTTATCTGCTGATGCAATATTGGCGACAACAACTTCTCCTCGCTTGACGATGTCTCGTATGAGGTGGTACTTGCGCTCTATATGTTTACTTGCCTTATGAGCTCGTGGTTTCTTCAAGTTTGTAACTGCACCACTATTATCACAATAAGTTGTGATGATCTTGGGCAAACCAGGAATCACATCTAAGTCCATTAGAAAGTTCCTGAGCCATACAACTTCTTTGGCTGTCTCAGAGGCTGCCACATACTCAGCTTCCATGGTTGAGTTCGAGACGCATTTCTGCTTAACACTCCTCCATGCAATGGCTCCACCTCCTAGAGTAAACACATAGCCTGATGTAGACTTACTATTGTCCCTATCTGATTGGAAGTCCGAATTCGTGTAACCCACAGGGAGCAAATCGTCTGTTTTGTAGACTAGCATATAATCTCTAGTCCTTCTCAGATTCTTTAATATATGCTTCACAGCAGTCCAATGTCCTTGTCCAGGGTTACTCTGATATCTGCTAACCATACCCACGGCAAAACAGATATCAGGTCTCGTACACAACATAACATACATAAGGCTTCCTACAGCCGAAGCATAAGGAACTGCCTTCATGTCCTCTATCTCCTTTGATGTCTTCAGAGACATCTCTTTAGATAAGGCTACTCCATTCCTAAAAGGTAAGAAACCTTTCTTGGAGTTTTGCATGATAAAACAAGCAAGGATCGTATCTATATATAAAGCTTGGGATAGGCACAACATTCTTTTCTTGCGATCCCTTATAACTTTGATCCCAAGAATGTGTGCACATTCTCCTAAGTCCTTCATATCAAATTATTTGGACAACCATACCCTTACGTCCGATAATACCTTGACATTGTTACCAATTAACAAAATATCATCTACATATAGTACAAGAAATACCACCACGTTTCCGTTACACTTCTTGTATACACAAGACTCATCCGGACACTGAATAAATCCATATGACTGGATTACTTCATTAAACCGGATGTTCCAAGATCTTGAAGCTTGCTTCAATCCATAAATGGACCGATTAAGCTTGCACACTAGATGCTCTTTGCCCTTTTCAATGAACCCTTCTGGTTACTTCATATGGATGTTTTCTTCAAGACTTCCATTAAGGAATGCTGTCTTGACATCCATTTGCCAAATCTCATAATCCATATGAGCGACAATGGATAAGAGTATCCGGATAGACTTAAGCATAGCTACCATTGAAAAAGTCTCCTCATAATCGATTCCCTCTTTCTGAGTATACCCTTTCGCAACAAGCCTTGCTTTGAAGGTTTCTACCTTCCCATCTATCCCACTTTTCCTTTTATAGATCCACTTGCATCCAATGACTTTTACACCATCAAGTGGTTCTACAAGCTCCCAGACCTTATTAGAATACATAGATTCTATTTCGGAATTCATTGCCTTTTGCCAAGATACTGCATCTATATCTTGGAGTGCTTCGTCATATGTTCGGGGATCAGGTTCATTTTTACCTGGGATCAAGTCCGAAGACTCTCCCAAAAACATGAACCTCTCAGGTTGCCTCACAACCCTCCCACTACGACGAGGCACCGTCTGTGATTGTGTATCATGTGTGACACGTGTTGCAATCTCTTGTGGTACTTCATCTTGTACTGTTGGTATTAAAGTAGACGTGTCCTCTCTTATTTCTTCTGGAACTATTTCACTCATGGGCTTATGGTTCAATATATAATCTTCTTCTAAAAATCGAGCATTGGTGCTAACAATGATCTTCTGATTTTTAGGATTATAAAATAAACCACCTTTCGTTCCTTTAGGATATCCCACAAACAGACAAACTTCTGAACGTGATTCCAACTTGTCAGTATCTCCCTTCAGCACATGTGCTGGACTATCCCATATCCGGATATCATTCAGACTAGGCTTACGCCCATTCCATAATTCCATGGGAGTAGAAGGAACTGTTTTAGAAGGTATCATATTCAGAATGTACACTGTTGTTTTCAGAGTATATCCCCAAAATGAATTTGGTAATTCTGAATAACTCATCATCGATCTAACCATTTCCATAAGAGTCCTATTCCTTCGTTCTGCCACACCATTCTGTTGGGGTGTACCAGGTGCAGACAATTGGGATTGAATCCCGACTTCTGATAAGTAATTCCTAAACTCTCCAAAGAGGTATTCGCCACCACGGTCAGACCATAGTGTCTTGATACTTTTACCAAGACGTTTCTCCACATCAGCCCTATATTCTTTGAACTTGTCAAAGCATTCAGACTTGCGGCACATCAGGTAAATGTATCCATATCTTGAATAATCATCTATAAAGGAGATGAAGTATTCATAACCACCTCTTGCCTGGATAGACATAGGACCACACAAATCAGAATGAACCAGTTCTAACGCATCTTTGGCTCTATATCCCTTGGCCTTAAAAGGTCTCTTGGTCATTTTTACCTTCCAAGCAGGATTCACATGTTGGAAAGTTTTCCAACTCTAATGAACCCAAGAGTCCATCGGCTACAAGCCTTTGAATCCTACTTAAGTTAATATGTCCAAGCCTTAGATGCCAAAGATACGTTTGGTTCATTTCCGAAGGTTCTTTTCTCTTATTAGAGTTAGAAGATGTGTTATTAATTTCCATATTTTTCTTTGTGGGAGAAATTGGATTTAAAGTGTATAAATTGCCAACCAATGCACCAGAACAGATAATCACCTTATTTCTCTTTATAACGACATTGTTACTAAAGAAAATAGAATATCCATCCAAATACAGTTTAGAAACTGAAATTAAATTCTTTCTAAAACTGGGTACATAAAGACAATTTCTTAAAATCAAATTTCTATTTCTATCAAATGATAAGTAGACGTCTCCCACTGCAACAGCCGCCACCTTAGTAGCATTGCCCATGTAGACAGTTATCTCTCCATCAAATAGTGGCCGGGTTTCCTGGAACCCCTGCAAAGAATTGCAGACATGATCAGTGGTGTTAGGATGTATACTAAAAGCCTAGCTTTTGGTATAAACATTTATCTAGAAATAAGAATCACATTGGTCAAATTTCTACATTTATGATAAATGTAGTTGTTCAATTAATTTATATTATAGATAACATGGTGTGTGGTGTCACACACAGAAGATCATGTTATCAGCACCTTATAAATTATAAACAGTAGCTCACGACTAAGATGGAAAGGAACAAACCATCAAAATAGACGTAGTGTAATTAAGTATTAGTTTATCTTGACTAATAAATTATACTGATACACTTTAAGTGTATTGAGTAGGATCATTTAGGTAAGTTTTTTTTGTACTGACTTAGTAAAAGAACTAGACCTTAGTTATTATGGAAGTGTGTGCTCTAAATCCCAATATAATAACAAGCATGTATATTTAATATTTATTTCTTTGACTTATCAAAGAGTGAGGTTTAGCTCGATAAATCAATATGCCCGATAAGTTGGGAAATGATATTACTTATAGTACGTGTTGTTGATTATAGAAGGAATCTGTGTCCTAGTTATCTAGGTTGAGAATGTCCCCAAGAGGAGCTCATAAGGATTGCCATGTTAAACCCTGCAGGTGGACCTAGTCCAACATGACAATAAAGTTGAGTGGTACTACTCTTGGAGCTAGATATTAATTAAATGAGTTGTCAGTAACTCACTTAATTAGTGGACATTTGTAATCTTAAACACAGGGAGACTAATACACTCATGATAAGAAGGAGTCCATAATGTAATTTGGGATTGGTGCGGTAGTGCGGTAATAACTCTCTAGTAGAATGACTTATTATCGATGAACTTGAGTTGTGTGTTCGGGGCGAGCACGGGATACTCAAGCTCATTGGAAGGCCAAAATCAATTTCTCCTCTAGGTCCCTGTTGTAGCCTCAATAAAGCCTCAAGTCTATCCAAAGAAAAGCCTATCTTGGTGTCCAAGAAGGGGCCGGTTCATTGCTTGGTGACCAAGCAATGGCCGGCAACATATTCTCTAGAAGTGGCCGACCCTTGCCTTGGGCAATGGGGCTGACCACAATATTTAAATTAGGAACGTTGTTTTTGAATTTTTAAATTTCCTCAGATATTTACAATTTGTAAAAAGAGAGATTTTAAAAATTTATAAAATTTTCCTAATTTAAATTAGGCCACAAGGTTTTAAAAGAGAGTTGTAAAATTTATAAATTTTATTTTAAAAAGAAATATTATTAGAGATGCTTTAAATTTTAAAACTTGGTTTTAAATTTTAAAACTTTCCTTTTAATATCCACATTAGAAAAAAAGAGAGTTTGTAAAATTTTATTAGAAGTTTTCTTCTTTTAAAATTTTATAAAATTTTTTTTCTTTCTTTCTCTTTTAATAATTGGCCGGCCACCTTGCTTGGTGCCCAAGCAAGGGGCCGGTCAAATAATTAAACATCAAAAAATAGTTGTTTAATTAATAAATCAATCTAGGATTGATTAATTAAAAGGAAAGAAAAAGTAAAAAATTAAAAGGAAATAGGAATGAGTCTAATTTTTTATAAAACTCTTTCCATAATTTTCCGTTGGGAAACTAATATAAAAAGGGGGGAAGGGGAGACCTTGAAAAACATAACAATTGATATTGTGTTGTTGGAGACATCAAGTGGCCGACCCCTCTCCCTCTCTTCCCTTTGCTCTCTTTTGCTCCTTTGTGGTGGTGGTGGCCGAATTCTAGAGAAGGAGGAGAAGCTTTCTGGGTGGTGTTCGTCTTGGAGGATCGTCGCCCACACGACGTCTAAGATGAGGCGAGGGATACAACAGAAGATCTCGAGGTTTTTAGCATACAAGGAAGAGGTATAACTAGTATTTAATTTCCGCATCATACTAGTTAATTTTTTTTTGTATAAATACTAAATACAAGAGGCATTCGATTCTTGTTTTTCAAATTTAATTTCGATGTTGTGTTCTTTTTCTTTTTCCCTTGTGATTTGATTGTTCCTTTTGGTTAACCTAGAGTTATATAAGGAAATTAAATATTAACTTTTCTTAAAAGACTTTGTCTAGTCGGTGGTGGTTGCTCCCATATCCAAGAAGGCCAAGTGCCTCTCCATATAGTACTGGAAGCCAATTTTGGAAACTAATATTTAATTGAATTTATAACCTAGGTGATTTGGATCAAACGTGTTAAGTTTCGCAGGAGATCCAAATCTAAACCTAAAATAACATATAAGTTAAACTTGGAATTAAACGTGTTAAGTTCCGCAGGAGATACAAGTTTAACTTAAAAGAACACATGATAGCTAGGTAAGGTTCAGATCACGTACAAAATTTTTGTGCAGTGGAGCCATTGGGTTTTCCGAGTAGCAACCAACAATTGGTATCAGAGCTAGGGTTTTGCCTCTGTGTATTTGGTATTAGTTTAATTATGCACATGTCATACATAATTTAGGCAGGTTAATAGTAGGATGTGCTAACTTTGTGGATGCAGGATCCAACTATTATGGCTTATAGTTTTTATGTGTGTGATTGGACCCTTGGACATGTCAAGGGCAGTTATGTGTGCATGATTGTATTATAAAAATATAGCAGGAGCTGTATTTAGTTTTATTAGGATTTTATTTTTGATCTAGTTACATGTACATTCCTTTTATGGAATATAGGATCGATGGATGTAAATTTTATTTTATGTTCGATCTAGTTTACATGTACATTCCTTCGAGGAATATAGGATCGAAAAATGTAAAATTCTATTTATGTCGCGGATCGAATCTTGCAAGGCGTGGAACCTTTTGAGGACCAGAGGCGCAGCGGAACTAGGAGCAAGATGGATGCGACAACTAGACCCGGTGGCAGTGGCCAAAGATGGCAGCAGCTAGGGTTGGCGACACACGGAGGACAGCAATAGATAAAAGCCATAATAGTTGAAAATTAGTTTTTCTATTTATTGCTTTTTATGCTGTGTTGTGTGTGCTTGTTAGTATGCATGCTAAGTAGGCTAGCATAGTCAATATTCCTCACTTTAAATAACTAAGTGGGAGAAGGATTTATTTTTAAAATAAATTCCACGGTCTCCATTACTGGTTTATAAGTGATGCAACAAGCTTGCGCGTTGGCTCTGAGTGCCTTCCTCCATATCGGATGAGCTTGTTTGCAGATCACTAACTTAAACTTCCATTTTGGATGACTATAGGAAGTTAATTAAGAGTGTGTGATCTTCCCCATCGGAAGGGGCACAATCTTATTAATGGACTTAGTGTCAAGTAATGGTATACACTTAGGCACGTCTAATAGTATCCTCCCCATCGGAGTCACTGCTATTATTTGTGTGACCGAAGAAAACCAATTATTAATTTGTCAAATAAATAGGTTGACAAGATAATAAAATTAAAAACTCCTCTTACAAATATTTGATTTTGTATACATCCACACTATCGTGGCATACAAAATTCACGGTGTTTGAGGTAATTTTATTTTGTCATAAAGATTTATTGACAAGATAATTAATGGGTAAAACTCTCCTCTTACAAATGTTTAATTTTGCATACGTCCACATTATCGTGGCATGCAAAATTCACGGTGTTTGAGGTGTTGGTGAATTTAAATAATATTGTTTGAGGAATCAATGTTATTTTAAATTCAAAAGTTTTGATCAAATATTTGATCAAAGAAAGATCAACTATTAATTTTATTCGTCATAAAGTAAAGTTGACCAGATAATAAAATTAATGGATAAAATCTCTTCTTTGATTTTGTATACGTCCACACTATCGTGGCATACAAAATTCATGGGGATTTTAAGGAATTGATCTTGACCAAATATTTTTGTGATTCTTAGGATTTAAAATGTTTGTCAATTTCCTAGTTGTTATACTATAGAAAAAACTTAGTAGTCCCGATTGTAATGATTGGAAATAGGACTTGGACATTAAGGTAGTCTGTCTTCTTAGAACTAAGAACAATATAGGTGTATTTAATTCATTAGTTGAAACATGTTTAGTGGTGTTATCTACGAGTGTAGATACAGATGCCATTAATCATGTCCGCAATTCATTGCAGGGTTCCAGGAAACCCGACAACTAAATGAAAATAAAAACACCGTCCACATGGGCACTGCTATAAAAATGGCAGTTGTTGCAGTGGGAGATGTTTATCCTTTGATAAGAATAAAATATGGATTTTAAGTAATTATCTTTACGTACAAAGTTTAGAAAGAACTAGTTTTCAGTTTCTAAACTATTCAAAGAACTTGATATTCTGCCTCTTTTAATAACAAAGTTGTTATTAAGAAAAAGAGGGAAGTTATTTGTTCTGGTACGTTGGTTGACAATTTATCCAATAACTCCCATGATGCAACAAATGGAAATTAGTTACACATCTTCTAACTTTAAGAGAAACCAACCTTCGGAAATGAACCAATTATATCTTTGGCATCTAAGGCTAGATTGTATTAACTTGAGTAGGATTCATTGGTAGCTGATGAACTTTTGGGTTCATTGGTAGTGGAAATCTTTCCAACCTGCGAGTCTTACTTGGAAGGAAAAATAACCGAGAAGCTTTTAAGTATAAGGGGTATGGAGCCAAAGATACATTGGAATATGTTCATGTTGGGGGATCTTGCGGCCGACTTGAAGGGGGGTTGGATAGACGGCGCCCCCAAATCCTTGCTTCCTATGATGTTAGCGCAGCGGAATACAAACAAACACAAATAGAAAGCTAAACACTAAATACAAGAATGGAAATGCAAACCGCTAACACGTTCGTTTACGTGGTTCAGAGATAACTTGCTCCTACTCTACGGCGTGTCCGTAAGGTGGATGATCCCTTAATTCGTCAGTGGATTAGTCCTCGGCAAACTCCGGCTAGCTCAACCTCCTTGTGGGTGAAGAAACCTCACCACAAACTCACCAAGACCTCTTGGACACAAGGGAAACCTTGAGCACTTTTGTGACTACTAATTAGGCTTTAACCAAGTCTAATTTCGTCGCCTTGGCCGGCCATACCAAGCTCCTTCTTATAGAGCTTGGAACAAATCAGAACCTGATTTGCCCGTTACCAGTCGACTGGTCCTTGCACCAGTCGACTGGTGCCAGCCCAACGGCTATCTCAACGGCTCTGCTACAGTGCATCAGTCGACTGGTCCATACACCAGTCGACTGCTACAGTATGCTACAGTAACTGCTACAGTGCGCTACAGTACTGCTACAGTAAACCCCTAAAACTAGAATTTTACTCCGAGTACAATCTCTCATGCACTCGTACCCTCACAACTCATTTGACTCTTCTTTGCAACCTTGACCTCTTGCCTTCAAGCCTACTTCCTTTGACTCTCGTCCCTCGGATGCATCCAAGCCCGCGGCTCGTCCCCGATGCCATCCTTCGCGTATGCCTCGAAGTCGCTTCCCTCGGCTCTTGTCCTTGCTGCCTTGTCCACGGTCCCTCGGATGCTCCATCCTTCACCGGACCCGAAGCCGTCAACCTGAGTCACATGTGTCACCTGCAGTCCTGCACAACTCAAGTACACATATCAAATAACAGGGTGAACCTAACTTAAACCCTTTGCCCAAACACCAAAACACATGGTCCCGCGGACCATTGGGATTGCTCCAACAATCTCCCCCTTTTTGGTGTTTGGCAATACGTTTAAGTTAGGGAAAACATATAACAAAACAAACATGCTAAAACAAATGGACTTACGATGCCAAGGCTACACACTTGGACTTACACTGCCGAATGGACTTACGTTGCCAAGGCTACACACTTGGCAACCGCCGAATGGACTTACGATGCCAAGGCTGCACACTTGGACTTATAATGCCGAAACAAAATGCAAACATACATTGAAACCTATCACAAGGCTCCCCCTACACCTACGCTCCCCATTGAGCTAGGATTTTATCACAGGGCTTTTTAAGAACCTATCCCAAGGCTCCCCCTACGCAAAGGCACTAAAGGTTTTCCCAACTAAACCTTAATTCTCCCCCTTTGCCTAACATCCAAAAAGTTCTCCAACAATATCCCAATTGTTGAAAATTTCTAATCCAAACTGACCCTAAACTCATGTATTAATCCCCCCTTGGATCCCATACATCTAAAAAAGTTGACATGGTCAAGATCAGCGCTGAAAAACACTTTCAGGCTGGTATCAGTCGACTGCCCTAAGTGCCAGTCGACTGCCCCCTTCGACAGAACCTTACAGAAACATTCTGTAGTCGAAATTTACTGTTACCAGTCGACTGGTGTTGGTACCAGTCGACTGGTGTCATCAAAATGAGCTTACAAAAATATTTTGTGCTCAAAAACACTGTTACCAGTCGACTGGTATCTGTACCAGTCGACTGGTACCCTATTTCTGAAAAAATCAACTTTTTCAGGCCAACTTCAGAAATGCACCAGTAATTCCCTAGACCTCCAAAAATTTCCAAATTTTGTGGAGAGGTCTATTGTACCCTTGTCTACTTGGGAAAAATACATTACAAAATATATCTATCACCCATCCCAAGATTGACACAAAATCCAAAACTAGCTAAATGTTTCAATTGAACCTTGACCTAAAGTCCTAGTTTTGGCTTCCTCTTGATGTATTTGCCCATACCAACCCACAATGCATCCCTAGCATTGGTTTATATGGAATCTATACATCCAAAACCAATTATCATGCAATATGACCCTTAATGTCATATTTCCTTGCATGAAACATAATCTATGTGTGCCAAATCCCTAGGTTTGAGACTCAAGTCCGTCTCTAAACCATTTGGCACACTCCATGGCTCCTCTAGACCCCCAAGTAGAACCCACCTGAGATCCATTGGCCATGGGTCCCAAATTGACTCTTTGATCTCCCCCTAGAGCTCTTTACCTTAGTCACCTCCCTAGGTGACTCATCTATTGTGACCAAACCACAATGATGTCCCTTAGAAGATCTCCTTATCTTCTTAACCTTGGACACATCATCCTTGCCATAATCATATGCAACCCTAGCATATTTCTTTTTATTGGCCTTGGATGACTCTCCCTTGCCCTTATCATGTGCCACCCTAGCACATGGTCTCCTTTTGACCTTGGAGGGACTAGATTGGTATCCCAAACCCGATCTATCATTGTTGGGTTTTTGGCTACCCAACACTATACTTAATCCCTTAGATCCAACATTGAATCTCTTAAGAAATTGTTCTAACTTATCAAGCTTTCCCCTTAAAGCTTGATTCTCCTTCTCTAGGTTCCTAACCCTAGAGTTAATTTGTCCACCTTGGACATTCCTAGACCTACCCTTCCTAGGCATGTGTCTCCCCTTCTTGGGATCAATGCCTTGGTTCTCCATTACCTTCTTCTCCTTAGGTAATGAGAATTTAACGTGTCTAGGTCTATCATGTATAGGTCTCCTAGGGTTATGATCTACATTTACCCTATTCCGATCATGATATTTGAAACCAAAATTTTGCATGGGCATATAATTATTTTTCTTAGCATGCATGGAGGAGTTTAAATTTGAATTAACCTTCAAGTTAGGGTATACCTCCCTTACCCTTGAAGCTCCCCCTTGACTCTTGCTTCTCTTCTTCTCCCATTTCTTCAAATGCGCCAACTTCTTGATTTCTTTCTTCTTTGGGCATTTGGTGTGGTAATGACCCTGCTCACCACACGTGAAGCACACTATGTGCCATTTCTTCTCCTTCTTTTGGGCTTCTTTGTTCCTACAACCCATGTTAGTATTCAAAATAACTTGATTGGGTTTAGGAGTTACCTTCTTCTTACCCAATGGACACCTACTCTTGTAGTGTCCCTTCTCATTGCAACCGAAGCAAATTATGTTGTTCTTTGACTTCACTTCGGTGGAGGTGCTTGCTATATTTAATTCCAAGACTTCATCTTCTTCACTTGTCTTGGAATCTTCTTCAATTCTTGAGGATGTAGATGATACCTCATCTTCCTTCTCCTCCTCGGATATTGAGCGTGACTTAACTTTCGTTTGCTCCACCTCCTCTTCTTGAGATACTAAACCCAACTCCTTGGGCTCCACATCCGATTGGTCCTTCTTCTCCTCTTGGACCACTTCATCACTTTCTTCGGATTTTTCTTCTTCTTCTTGTGTAGGCAAAAATTCCTCCAATGGAAATTTCTTCACTTTGCTCCATAATTCATGGGCATTTTCATACTCACCTACATCACTTAACACGTTAGAAGGCAAAATATCTACCAAAATTGATATTACCTTATCATTTGCCTTTGACCGTGTGGTTTGCTCCTCCGTCCAATGTCGTGGTCGGAGCTTCTTTCCTTTCTTGTCTTTTGGGACTTCGAATGGTTCCTCCACCACCATCATTGTGTCCCAATCCGTTTCGAAGAAGTTCTTCATCTTCACCATCCAAAAGGTCCCATAAGCTTCCTCCTTCGAACTTCGGTGGTTCTATCAAGTAGGCCATCTTCTTGCTTCCTTGGCGGTTAGTCCAATGGAGAGCGTCCTCGCTCTGATACCACTTGTTGGGGGATCTTGCCGCCGACTTGAAGGGGGGTTGGATAGACGGTGCCCCCAAATCCTTGCTTCCTATGATGTTAGCGCAGCGGAATACAAACAAACACAAATAGAAAGCTAAACACTAAATACAAGAATGGAAATGAAAACCGCTAACACGTTCGTTTACATGGTTCGGAGATAACTTGCTCCTACTCCACGGCGTGTCCGTAAGGTGGACGATCCCTCAATTCGTCAGTGGATTTGTCCCCGGCAAACTCCGGCTAGTTCAACCTCCTTGTGGGTGAAGAAACCTCACCACAAACTCACCAAGACCTCTTGGACACAAGGGAAACCTTGAGCACTTTTGTGACTACTAATTAGGCTTTAACCAAGTCTAATTTCGTCGCCTTGGCTGGCCATACCAAGCTCCTTCTTATAGAGCTTGGAACAAATCAGAACCTGATTTGCCCGTTACCAGTCGACTGGTCCTTGTACCAGTCGACTGATGCCAGCCCAACGGCTCTCTCAACGGCTATCTGCTACAGTGCACCAGTCGACTGGTCCATACACCAGTCGACTGCTACAGTACGCTACAGTAACTGCTACAGTGCCGCTACAGTAAACCCCTAAAACTAGGATTTTACTCCGAGTACAATCTCTCATGCACTCGTACCCTCACGACTTATTTGACTCTTATTTGCAACCTTGACCTCTTGCCTTCAAGCCTACTTCCTTTGGCTCTCGTCCCTCGGATGCATCCAAGCCCGCGGCTCGTCCCCGATGCCATCCTTCGCGTATGCCTCGAAGTCGCTTCCCTCGGCTCTTGTCCTTGCTGCCTTGTCCACGGTCCCTCGGATGCTCCATCCTTCACCGGACCCGAAGCCGTCAACCTGAGTCACATGTGTCACCTGCAGTCCTGCACAACTCAAGTACACATATCAAATAACAGGGTGAACCTAACTTAAACCCTTTGCCCAAACACCAAAACACATGGTCCCGCGGACCATTGGGATTGCTCCAACAATCTCCCCCTTTTTGGTGTTTGGCAATACGTTTAAGTTAGGGAAAACATATAACAAAACAAACATGCTAAAACAAATGGACTTACGATGCCAAGGCTACACACTTGGACTTACACTGCCGAATGGACTTACGTTGCCAAGGCTACACACTTGGCAACCGCCGAATGGACTTACGATGCCAAGGCTGCACACTTGGACTTATAATGCCGAAACAAAATGCAAACATACATTGAAACCTATCACAAGGCTCCCCCTACACCTACGCTCCCCATTGAGCTAGGATTTTATCACAGGGCTTTTTAAGAACCTATCCCAAGGCTCCCCCTACGCAAAGGCACTAAAGGTTTTCCCAACTAAACCTTAATTCTCCCCCTTTGCCTAACATCCAAAAAGTTCTCCAACAATATCCCAATTGTTGAAAATTTCTAATCCAAACTGACCCTAAACTCATGTATTAATCCCCCCTTGGATCCCATACATCTAAAAAAGTTGACATGGTCAAGATCAGCGCTGAAAAACACTTTCAGGTTGGTATCAGTCGACTGCCCTAAGTGCCAGTCGACTGCCCCCTTCGACAGTCATGTGGGCGTATCCCTTGCCTCTTCTTGGACGTCATGTGGGCCCCCTTCGACAGTCATGTTGACATACATCTAAAAAAGTTGACATGGTCAAGATCAGCGCTGAAAAACACTTTCAGGCTGGTATTTATGTATTTGGTAACAACACAATATCAATTGTTATGTTCTTTAAGGCCTCCCCTTCCCCCTTTTTATATTAGTTTTCCAACGGAAAATTATGGAAAGAGTTTTATAAAAAATTAGACTCATTCCTATTTCCTTTTTTTTTCTTTTTCTTTCCTTTTAATTAATCAATCCTAGATTGATTTATTAATTAAACAACTATTTGTTGATGTTTAATTATTTGACCGGCCCCTTGCTTGGGCACCAAGTAAGGTGGCCGACCACTTATTAAAAGGGAAAGAAAGAAAATTTTTTTATAAAATTTTAAAAGAAGAAAACTTCTAATAAAATTTTACAAACTCTCTCTTTTTTTCTAATGTGGATATTAAAAGGAAAGTTTTAAAATTTAAAACCAAGTTTTAAAATTTAAAACATCTCTAATAATATTTCTTTTTAAAAGAAAGTTTACAACTCTCTTTTAAAACCTTGTTGCCTAATTTAAAATAGGAAAATTTTATAAATTTTTAAAATCTCTCTTTTTACAAATTGTAAATATCTGAGGAAATTTAAAAATTCAAAAACAACCTTCCTAATTTAAATATTGCGGCCGGCCCCCTTGCCCAAGGTAATGGCCGACCACTTCTAGAGAATATGTGGCTGGCCATTGCTTGGTCACCAAGCAATGAACCGGCCCCTTCTTGGACACCAAGATAGGCTTTTCTTTGGATGGACTTGAGGCTTTATTGAGGCTACAACAGGGACCTAGAGGAGAAATTGGTTTTGGCCTTCCGATGAGCTTGAGTATCCCGTGCTCGCCCCGAACACACAACTCAAGTTCATCGATAATAACTCATTCCACTAGAGAGTTATTACCGCACTACCGCACCAATCCCAAATTACATTATGGGCTCCTTCTTATCATGAGTGTGTTAGTCTCCCTGTGTTTAAGATTATGAATGTCCACTAATCAAGTGAGTTTCTGACAACTCATTTAATTAATATCTAGCTCCAAGAGTAGTACCACTCAACTTTATTGTCATGTTGGACTAGGTCCACCTACAGGGTTTAACATGGCAATCCTTATGAGCTCCTCTTGGGGACATTTTCAACCTAGATAACTAGGACACAAATTCCTTCTATAATCAACAACACATACTATAAGTAATATCATTTCCCAACTTATCGGGCATATTGATTTATCGAGCTAAACCTCACCCTTTGATAAGTCAAAGAAATAAATATTAAATATACATGCTTGTTATTATATTACGATTAAGCGCACACACTTCCATAATAACTAAGGTCTAGTTCTTTTACTAAGTCAGAACAAAAAGAACTTACCTAAATGATCATACTCAATACACTTAAAGTGTATCAGTGTAATTTATTAGTCAAGATAAACTAATACTTAATTATACTACGTCTATTCTGATGGTTTGTTCCTTTCCATCTTAGTCGTGAGCAACTGTTTATAATTTATAGAGAACTGACAACATGATCTTCTAAGTGTGACTCCACACTCCATGTTATCTACTATATAAATTAATTGAACAATTACATTTAACAAATAAATGTAAACATTTGACCAATGTGATTCTTTATTTCAAAATAAATGTGTACAAAAGCTGAACTTTTAAGTATACACTCCAACAATCTCCCATTTATACTAAAAGTCTATGTTGCCATATCTGTTGCCATACATCTGATTCCCATCCCCTCCACATGCCGATCAAAAGCTTTCGCCGGAAGGGCCTTAGTGAAAGGATCTGCCAGGTTATCTGCTGATGCTATCTTGGCGACGACAACTTCTCCTCGCTTGACGATGTCTCGTATCAGGTGGTACTTGCGCTCTATATGTTTACTTGCCTTATGGGCTCGTGGTTCCTTCGAGTTTGCAACTGCACCGCTATTATCACAATAAATTGTGATGATTTTGGGCAAACCAGGAATTACATCTAAGTCCATTAGAAAGTTCCTGAGCCATACTGCTTCTTTAGCTGCCTCAGAGGCTGCTACATACTCAGCTTCCATGGTTGAGTCCGAAACGCATTTCTGCTTAACACTCCTCCATGCAATGACTCCACCTCCTAAAGTAAACACATAGCCTGATATAGACTTACTGTTGTCCCTATCTGATTGGAAATCTGAATCCGTGTAACCCACAGGGAGCAAATCGTCTGCTTGGTAAACTAGCATATAATCTCTAGTCCTTCTCAGGTACTTTAATATATGCTTTACTGCAGTCCAATGTCCTTATCCAGGGTTACTCTAATATCTGCTAACCATGCCCACAGTAAAACAGATATCAGGTCTCGTACATAGCATTGCATACATTAGGCTTCCTACAGCCGAAGCATAAGGAACTGCTTTCATGTCCTTTATCTCCTTTGATGTCTTCGGAGACATCTCTTTAGATAGAGCTACTCCATGCCTAAAAGGTAAGAAACCTTTCTTGGAATCCTGCATGCTAAAACGAGCAAGGATTGTATCTATATATGAAGCTTGGGACAGACACAACATTCTTTTCTTGCGATCTCTTGTAACTTTGATCCCAAGGATGTGTGCACATTCTCCTAAGTCCTTCATATCAAATTGTTTGGACAACCATACCCTTACGTCCGATAATACCTTGACATTGTTGCCAATTAACAAAATATCATCTACGTATAGTACAAGAAATACCACCACATTTCTGTTACACTTATTGTATACACAAGACTCATCTGGACACTGAATAAATCCATATGACTGGATTACTTCATTAAACCAGATGTTCCAAGACCTTGAAGCTTGCTTCAGTCCATAAATGGACCGATTGAGCTTGCACACTAGATGCTCTTTGCCTTTTTCAATCAACCCTTCTGGTTGCTTCATATGGATGTTCTCTTCAAGACTTCCATTAAGGAAAGCTGTCTTGACATCCATTTGCCAAATCTCATAATCCATATGAGCAGCAATGGATAAGAGTATCCGGATAGACTTAAGCATGACTACCGGTGAAAAGGTCTCCTCATAATCGATTCCCTCTTTCTGAGTGTACCCTTTCGCAACAAGCCGAGCTTTGAAGGTTTCTACCTTCCCATCTGTTCTTCTTTTCCTTTTGTAGATCCACTTGCATCCAACGGCTTTTATACAATCGGGTGGTTCTACAAGCTCTCAAACCTTATTAGAGTACATAGACTCTATTTCAGAATTCATTGCCTTTTGCCAAGATGCTGCATCTATATCTTGGAGTGCTTCGTCATATGTTCGGGGATCAGGTTCATGTTTACCCTGGATCAAGTCCGAAGACTCTCCCAAAAACATGAATCTATCAGGCTGCCTTACAACCCTCCCACTACGACGAGGCACTGTCTGTGGTTGTGTTTCATGTGTGACACGTGTTGCAGTCTCTTGTGGTACTTCATCTTGTACTGTTGGTACTGAAGTAGACGTGTCATCTCTAAGTTCTTCTAGAACAATTTTACTACTGGGCTTGTGATCCATTATATAGTCTTCTTCTAAAAACTGGGCATTGGTGCTAACAATGACCTTCTGGTCTTTAGGACTATAAAATAAACCACCTTTCGTTCCTCTGGGATACCCCACAAACACACGAACTTCTGTACGAGATTCTAACTTATCAGCATCTGGTTTCAGCACATGTGCTGGACTACCCCAAATCTGAAAATGTCTTAGACTGGGCTTTCGCCCATTCCACAATTCTGTGGGAGTAGAAGAAACTGATTTAGAAGGTACTAAGTTCAGAATGTACACTGCCGTTTCCAAAGCGTATCCCCAAAATGAATTTGGTAATTCTAAATAACTCATCATTGATCTAACCATCTCCATAAGAGTCCTATTCCTTCGTTCTGCCACACCATTCTGTTGGGGTGTACCAGGTGCGGATAATTGGGATTGAATCCTGGCCTCTGATAAGTAATTCCTAAACTCTCCTAAGAGGTATTCGCCACCATGATCAGACCGTAGTGTCTTGATACTTTTACCTAGACATTTCTCCACATCAGCCTTGTACTCTTTGAACTTATCAAAGCACTCAGACTTGCGGCGCATTAGGTAAATGTATCCATATCTTGAATAATCGTCTATAAAAGAGACAAAATATTCAAAATTACCTCTTGCCTGGACAGACATAGGACCACACAAATCAGAATGAACCTATTCTAACACTTCTTTGACTCTATACCCCTTGGCCTTAAAAGGCCTCTTGGTTATTTTACCTTCCAAGCAAGATTCACAAGTTGGAAAATTTTCCAACTTTAATGAACCCAAGAGTCCATCGGCTATAAGCCTCTGAATCCTACTTAAGTTAATATGACCAAGCCTTAGATGCCAAAGATATGCTTGGTTCATTTCCGAAGGTTCTTTTCTCTTATTTGAGTTAGAAGATGTGTTATTAATTTCCATATTATACTTTGTGGGAGAAATTGGATTTAAAGTATACAAATTGCCAACCAATGCACCAGAACAGATAATCACTTTATTTCTCTTAATAACTACATCGTTTCTAAATGAAATTGAATATCCATCCAAAAACAGTTTAGAAACTAAAATTAAATTCTTTCTAAAACTGGGTACATAAAGACAACTTCTTAAAACCAAATTTCTATTCCTATTAAAAGATAAGTAGACATCTCCCACTGCAACATCCGCCACCTTAGTAGCATTGCCCATGTAGACGGTAATCTCTCCTTCAGATAGTCGTCGGGTTTCTTGGAACCCTTGCAAGGAATTGCAGACATGATCAGTGGCTCCCGTATCTACACACCACGTGCTGGTAGATAACACCGCTAAACTTGTTTCAACAACTAGAGTATGAGATATACCTTTATTGTTCTGTTTCCTACGAGGATAGTCTGCCTTCCAATGTCCAGTCTGCTTGCAAATAAAGCACTTGCCCTTCTACTTCTTTATTCCAGCTTTTTGTCCTGCACCTTGAGGTTTATTCACCTTATTTGCTGAGCCATTTTGTTTCTTCTTCTTCTTGCCTTTCGGCTTAGAAGTAGAATCATTTTCAGCATAGTGAATTTGAGAATGTTGACAAAACAACCCTTCGGCTGCCTGAAGTTCTGTCAGAAGTTCCGCCAATGAATACATCCTTTTATTCATATTATAGTTCAGGCGAAAATGCTCAAAACTTCTGGGCAGCGTTTGGAGGATGATATCGATTTGGGTTTCCCCATAAATTTCCCCTCCAAGAACTTTAATTTCGTTTAAGTAAGCCATCATCTTGAGAATATGATCCCTCACGGGAGTCCCCTCAGTCATGGTGTCAGTCATCAGTTTTCTCATTGCCTCTTGCCTAGCAGCCCGATTCTGATGTCCGAAGAGTTCCTTAAGATTGTTCATTATATCATAGGCTGTTGGTAAGTCCTGATGCTGATGTTGCAATACATTTGACATCGAAGCCAAGATGTAACACCGCGCCATCTCATCAACTTTTACCCATTTACTATGATACTGAATCTCCTCTGGGGTAGAATCATTGCTAGGTGTTTCTGGGCATTCCTCTGACAGTACAAACTTATAGCCCTCAGCAGTAAGAACAATGTCCAGGTTCCTTTTCCAATCTATGTAGTTAGGACCAGTAAGTCTGTTCTCTTTTAGTATGATGGCCAGTGGGTTGAAAGTCATCCTAAGAATCATAAATAACTTTTGGTCAGAACTCTAAATTTAGAATAATATTGATTCCTCAAACAATACTATTTTAAATTAACCAACACCTCAAAACACCGTGAATTTTGTATGCCACGATAGTGTGGACGTATACAAATTCAACATTTGTAAAAGGAGGGTTTTACCCATTAATTTTATTATCTTGTCAACCTAACTTTTTGACAAATAAAATTAATAGTTGGTTTACTTTGGTCACACGAATAATAGCAGTGACTCCGATGGGGAGGATACTATTAGACGTGCCTAAGTGTGTACCATTACTTGACACTAAGTCCATTAATAAGATTGTGCCCCTTTCGATGGGGAAGATCACATGCTCTTAATTAACTTCCTATAGTCATCCTAAGAATGAAAGTTTAATCTAGTGATCCGCAAACAAGCTCATCCGATATGGAGGAAGGCACTCAGAGCCAACGCGCAAGCTTGTTGCATCACTTATAAACCAGTAATGGAGACCATGGAATTTATTTAAAATAAATCCCTCTCCCACTTAGTTATTTAAAGTGAGGAATTTTGACTATGCTAGCCTACTAAACATGCATACTAACAAGCACACACAGTCATAGCATAAAAAGCAATAAATAGAAAAACTAATTTTCAACTATTATGGCTTTTATCTATTGCTATCCTCCGTGTGTCGCCAACCCTAGCTGCTGCCATCTTTGGCCACTGCCATCGGGTCTAGTTGTCGCATCCATCTTGCCCCTTGTTCCGCTGCGTCTCTGGTCCTCAAAAAGGTTCCACGCCTTGCAAGATTCGATCCGCGACATAAATAGAATTTTACATTTTTCGATCCTATATTCCTCGAAGGAATGTACATGTGAACTAGATCTAACATAAAATAAAAATTTACATCCATCGATCCTATATTCCATAAACGGAATATACATGTAACTAGATAAAAAAATAAACTTCTAATAAAATTAAATACAGCTCCTGCCGTATTTTATAATACAATCATGCACACATAATAAATGCCCATGACATGTCTAAGGGTCCAATCACACACATAATAACTATAAGCCATAATAGTTGGATCCTGCATCCACAAAGTTAGCACATCCTACTATTAACCTGCCTAAATTATGTATGACATGTGCATAATTAAACTAATACCAAATACACAGAGGCAAAACCTCGCTCTGATACCAATTGTTGGTTGCTACTCGAAAAACCCAATGACTCCACTGTACAAAAATTTTGTACGTGATCTGAACCTTTCCTAACTACCATGTGTTCTTTTAAGTTAAACTTGTATCTCCTGCAGAACTTAACACATTTGATTCCAAGTTTAACTTATATGTTCCTTTAGGTTTAGATTTGGATCTCCTGCGGAACTTAACACGTTTGATCCAAATCACCTAGGTTATAAATTTAATTAAATATTAGTTTCCAAAATTGGCTTCCAGTACTGCATGGCGAGGCACTTGGCCTTCTTGGATATGGGAGCAACCACCACCGACTAGACAAAGCCCTTTAAGGAAAGTTAATATTTAATTTCCTTATATAACTATAGGTTAACCAAAAGGAACAATCAAATCACAAGGAAAAAAAGAAAAAGAACACAACATCGAAATTAAATTCAAAAAACAAGAATCGAATGTCTCTTGTATTTGATATTTATACAAAAAAAATTAACTAGTATGATGCGGAAATTAAATACTAGTTATACCTCTTCCTTATATGCTAAAAACCTCGAGATCTTCTGCCGTTTCCCTCGCCTCCTCTTAGACGTCGTGTGGGCGACGATCCTCCAAGACGAACACCACCTGGAAAGCTTCTCCTCCTTCTCTAGAATTCGGCCACCACCACCACAAAGGAGCAAAAGAGAGCAAAGGGAAGAGAGGGAGAGGGGCCGACCACTTGATGATCTCCAACAACACAATATTAATTCTTATGTTCTTCAAGGCCTCCCCTTCCCCCCTTTTTATATTAGTTTCCCAACGAAAAATTATGGAAAGAGTTTTATAAAAAATTAGACTCATTCCTATTTCGTTTTTTTTTCTTTTTCTTTCCTTTTAATTAATAAATCCTAGATTGATTTATTAATTAAACAACTATTTGTTGATGTTTAATTATTTGACCGGCCCCTTGCTTGGGCACCAAGCAAGGTGGCCGGCCACTTATTAAAAGGGAAAGAAAGAAAAATTTTATATAAAATTTTAAAAGAAGAAAACTTCTAATAAAATTTTACAAACTCTTTTTTTTTTTCTAATGTGGATATTAAAAGGAAAGTTTTAAAATTTAAAACCAAGTTTAAAAATTTAAAACATCTCTAATAATATTTCTTTTTAAAAGAAAGTTTTATAAATTTTACAACTCTCTTTTAAAACCTTGTGGCCTAATTTAAATTAGGAAAATTTTATAAATTTTTAAAATCTCTCTTTTTACAAATTGTAAATATCTGAGGAAATATAAAAATTCAAAAACAACCTTCCTAATTTAAATATTGCAGCCAACCCCCTTGCTCAAGGCAAGGGTCGGCCATTTCTATAGAATATGTGGCAGGCCATTGCTTGGTCACCAAGCAATGAACCGGCCCCTTCTTGGACACCAAGATAGACTTTTCTTTGGATGGACTTGAGGCTTTATTGAGGCTACAACAGGGACCTAGAGGAGAAATTGGTTTTGGCCTTCCGATGAGCTTGAGTATCCCGTGCTCGCCCCGAACACACAACTTAAGTTCATCGATAATAACTCATTCCACTAGAGAGTTATTACCGCACTACCGCACCAATCCCAAATTACATTATGGGCTCCTTCTTATCATGAGTGTGTTAGTCTCCCTGTGTTTAAGATTACTAATGTCCATTAATCAAGTGAGTTACTGACAACTCATTTAATTAATATCTAGCTCCAAGAGTAGTACCACTCAACTTTATTGTCATGTTGGACTAGGTCCACCTGCAGGGTTTAACATGGCAATCCTTATGAGCTCCTCTTGGGGACATTCTCAACCTAGATAACTAGGACACATATTCCTTCTATAATCAACAACACATACTATAAGTAATATCATTTCCCAACTTATCAGGCATATTGATTTATCGAGCTAAACCTCACCCTTTGATAAGTCAAAGAAATAAATATTAAATATACATGCTTGTTATTATATTAGGATTAAGAGCACACACTTCCATAATAAATATGGTCTAGTTCTTTTACTAAGTCAGTACAAAAAGAACTTACCTAAATGATCATACTCAATACACTTAAAGTGTATCAGTGTAATTTATTAGTCATGATAAACTAATACTTAATTACACTACGTCTATTCTGATGGTTTGTTCCTTTCCATCTTAGTCGTGAGCAACTGTTTATAATTTATAGAGAACCGACAAACATGATCTTCTAAGTGTAACTCCACACTCCATGTTATCTATTATATAAATTAATTGAACAATTACATTTAACAAATAAATGTAAACATTTGACCAATGTGATTCTTTATTTCAAAATAAATGTGTGCAAAAGCTAAACTTTTAAGTATACACTCCACACGGCGAACCTTGGACGAGCGGGATTACGCGAAGGGCTTCGCATCAAGGGTAACCTCTTTTCTTTTGTAGATCTAGTGTAGATCTAGTAGTAGAAAACATGTATATGAAATTTTAAACTTCGCACGGATCCGTGGCATGGGAATTTCGGGGTTTTCGCAACGCAAAAAGTGATTTTTACGGCCCGAAAAACTCAACAGTGGTATCAGAGCCACGTGCGAAGCGTATACATGTTTTAATTTGTATTTTTATGAAAATTACAGATCTGTAACTTTCTGTGATTTTATGATTTTTATAGTTTTTATGGGTATTTTTCTCGTAGAAGCGAAGCACAAGTGTTTAGACACTTGTAGACACTTGTAGGATTCGACTACCGAGAAGATCTTTCCGAAACGGCAAGGTTTCGCCCCAAATCGTTTTGGGACAGTGGGCTATGGCGCTGTAGGATCGCTAAGGAACACTCGCGATGGTTATATCGTGGGTAGGGGTGCTGCCCCTGACCCCGCAAGGGGATTCATTCCGCGATTGGCCCGAAAATTGCTAAACGGGACCGCCGGGAATTTTTACTCATAAAAATTGTAAAAATTGTAAGAAAAATTACAGAAATTTATAGAAATTACATAATTTAGAATTATATATTATTTTGTGATGTTCATGGCCCAAAAGGCCCAATTAGATTGGGAATTGTGTTGTAAATCATATTATGGCCTACGTGCCATTTTCTGTGATGTGCGTGTTGTATATGATACGCGACCTGCGCGTCGTGCCTTTCCTATTTTTATATTCCTATTGTAAATAGTTTAGACTCAAATGTAACTTGAGTTTCACCTTTGTAATGTACAAATTGGAGCGGTGGAAGGTCCACTCGAGACGGAGTTACGAGGAGGGCGCGAGCAACACAAGGTGGTCAAAGGAAGGAGTTTGAGAAGCTGTTGACCTTAGGTTGACCATCCGATCTTCTCATTGGCTTGAGAAGATCGTAGTAGGGCCATGACTAATCACAAAATATTTAATTAATTGCTTGTGTGTGTGTATATGTGATGCATGCTAGAATAGTAATTAATTAGCGCCTTAACGATTAGATTAGATCTAAATCGTGTACATGATGCACCCTAATGATTAGATTAGATCTAAATCACGTATATGATACACCTCGTCAATTAGATTAGATCTCAATCGCGTCAACTTGAAATGCCTACCATGCCGTGATACCCATCACTACCTTGATCGCATGTTGTTGTTGAATCTGCCAAAGCAGAGCAACACATACTATCTTGGTAGGGTGTGGAGGGACAATCTTGGTCCCACCTATCAACGCATGGGTGAGTACAACTCAATTAGATTGAGTAACTAGTTAACTCAATTGGATCGAGTTTAACTATAGGTATTTTCCAATTGTTGGTAGATAGGTCAAAATCACGTTTATATTAACTCTTGGGTATATTAGCCAAAGCTAACTCGAGTTTTAATATAAATGCGGATTTTGATCCTATAAACAAGAGTTGCATAGAGATGTAATTGGTAAATTAGTTACCTACCGATCATACTAAGTCTTGGGCGATTTAGCCAAAGCTAACTCAAGGCGTAGTATGATGTGGAACTTGTCCCACATGAATTAAAAGGCCTAATTAAATGATTAATAGAATATGATATTTATTTATTTTTCTGCATTTTTCTGTTGTAGATAACCATGACGTCAAATACGAACTCTTTCTCCCTGCGTTCCGTCCTTGAGAAGGACAAGCTCAACGGAGTAAATTTCCTGGACTGCTACAGGAACCTGAGAATCGTTCTCACACAAGAACGTAAACTGTACGTTTTGGAGCAGCCCATTCCGGAGGCACCTCCTGTCACTGCCACGCGAGCTGACCGTGATGCTTACAAGAAGCATCAAGATGACGCATTAGATGTGTCATGTCTTATGCTCGCGACCATGAACTCTGAGCTTCAGAAGCAACATGAGTTGATGGGCGCTTATGATATGGTTGAACATCTTCATCAACTATATCAAGGACAAGCGAGGCACGAGAGATTCGAGATCTCTAAGGCACTGTTTCAGTGCAAGATGCAAGATGAGACTCCCGTAGGCCCATATGTACTCAAAATGATTGAGTACATAGAAAACCTACAGAGGTTGGGATTCCCACTTGTCCAAGAGCTGACCACTGATCTGATCTTGCAATCCTTGCCAGATAGCTATAATCAATTCGTTCTAAATTATGACATGAACAAAATTGACAAGCCACTGCCTGAGCTGCTTAGCATGTTAAGAATTGCTGAGCTCAACCTTAAGAAGGTTAAGCCCAACTCCATTTTGATGGTGGAAAAGGGAAAAGGCAAGGGCAAGCCTAAAGGTAAGGGAAAGTCTCAAGCCAAGGGCAAAGGCAAGGCACTGAAACCCAAAGGAGGGGTCGCCAAGGATGCTACCTGCTTCCACTGCGGCCAGATCGGGCACTGGAAGAGGAACTGCAAAGTGTACCCGGAAGATCTTAAGAAGAGGAGAAGTGAGACTTCCACTTCAGGTATCTATGTTATAAAAGTCAATCTATCTATTTCTTCATTATGGGTATTAGATACTGGATGTGCTTCTCACATTTGTACTAATGTGCAGGCGCTGAGAAATAGCAGGGCATTGACGAAGGGTGAGGTGGACCTACGCGTAGGCAATGGAGCACGGGTTGCTGCTGTTGCTATAGGAACTTATCATCTATCTCTACCTTCTGGGCTTGTATTAGAATTAGATGAATGCTGTTATGTGTCTGCTTTAACTAAGAACATAATTTCAGTTTCTTTTTTTGACAAGAAAGGTTTTTCATTTATTATAAAGAACAAATGTTGTTCAGTTTATTTAAATCAAATGTTCTATTGTAGTGCACCTCTGATGAACGGACTCTATATTCTAGACCTTGAGAGCCCTATCTATAACATAAGTACCAAGAGGTTCAAGACAAATGACATGAACCAAACCTATCTCTAGCACTGTCGCTTAGGTCATATAAATGACAAGCGCTTATCCCAGCTCCATAAAGATGATTTGCTGGACTCATTTAATTTTGAATCATATGAGACATGCGAGTCATGCCTACTGGGCAAGATGACCAAGACTCCTTTTAGTGGACACAGTGAGAGAGAGACTGACTTGTTAGGACTTATACATAGTGATGTATATGACCCTTTCAATGTCACTACTAGAGGTGGTTATAGGTACTTCATTACATTTACTGATAACTTCAATAGATATGGTTATGTGTACCTGATGACACATAAGTTAGAATCCTTTGAAAAGTTCAAAGAATTCAAGAATGAAGTACAAAACTAGCTTGGAAAGAGTATTAAGATACTTCGATCAGATTGAGGTGGTGAATACCTTAGCCATGAGTTTCGTGACTATCTAGCTGAGTGTGAGATTCTATCTCAACTCACTCCTCCTGGAAAACCACAGTGGAATGGTGTATCCGAAAGGAGGAATCATACCTTATTATATATGGTACGATCTATGATAAGTCACACAGATCTTCCTATGTATCTTTGTTGCTATGCTCTAGACACAGCAGCCTTCATTCTCAACCGAGTTCCATCTAAGGCTGTAATAAAGACACCATATAGGATATGGACTGGGAGAGATACCCAGGTGTCTTTTATGAGGATTTTGGGTTGTGAGGCTTACGTTCGACGTCAAGTCTCGGACAAATTGGGACCCAAATCCGACAAGTGCTATTTCATTGGATATCCCAAGGAAACGAAGGGATATTACTTCTATGTTCCCAGTCAACACAAGATAGTTGTGGCTAAGACTGGGGTATTTCTATAAAGAGATTTTGTTTCTAGAAAGACTAGTGGGAGTACGTTCGATCTTGAAGAAGTTCAAGATATGGACCATAGCACTGAAGCATCTATGGAAGTTGAACTGGAACCACAAAGTGTTGTGGATGATGTTGTTCCACAAGGAGTTGAGAAACCACAACCAGTTCAAGTAGACCTACCTCTTCGCAGATCTGATAGGGTACATCGTTAGCCTGAGAGATACTCATTTCTTTTGTCTGACCATGATGACGTTGTGCTCATTGAGGATGACCCTACCTCCTATCAGGAAGCTGTGATGAGTCCATATTCCGAGAATTGGCTAGAGGCCATGAGATCCGAGATGGAATCCATGTACACCAACCAAGTATGGACTTTGGTTGATCCACCTGAGGGCGTAAAACCCATAGGGTGTAAGTGGGTCTTTAAGAGAAAGACTGACATGGATGGACTTATCTATAAGGGTCGCTTGGTAGCTAAAGGTTTCAAGCAGATTCATGGTATTGACTATGATGAAACCTTTTCTCCAGGATCGATGTTTAAGTCCATTCGGATCATGTTTTCTATTGCAGCGTACCACGATTATGAGATCTGGCAGATGGATTTCAAAACCATGTTTCTGAATGGAAACCTACTCGAGGATGTGTATATGACACAACCTGAGGGTTTTATAGATCCACAGCATACTGGCAGAGTATGCAAGCTGCATAGGTCCATTTATGGACTAAAGCAAGCTTCTCAGAGCTGGAATCTTCGATTCGATGATGCGATCAAACAGTTTGCTTTCATCAAGAATGAAGATGAACCTTTTGGCTACAAGAAGGTTGTTGGGAGCACAGTTGTCTTCCTTATATTGTAGGTGGATGACATACTACTCATTGGGAAAGACATCCCTTTACTGCAGTCTGTCATGACTTGGCTAGGGACTTGTTTCTCAATGAAGGACTTAGGTGAAGCATCCCGCATTCTAGGCATATAGATCTATAAAGATAGATCTAAGAGGTTGCTTGACCTAAGTTAGAGTACATATATTGACAAGGTACTCCTACGGTTTGCCATGCAGAACTCCAAGAAGGGATTTCTGCCGATGTCATATGGCGTGAGTCTTTCGAAGACTCAAGGTCCCTCTTATAGAAAGGAGAGAGACCACAATGATCAGATCCCTTATGCCTCAGCCATAGGATCTATCATGTACGCCATGCTATGTACTCGTCCTGATGTCTCGTATGCTTTGAGCATGACGAGCAGATACCAGTCAGATCCAGGTGAAAGTCAATGGATAGTGGTCAAGAATATTCTTAAGTACTTAAGAAGGACTAAAGAATATTTCTTGATATATGGAGGTAATGACGAGCTAGCTGTAAAGGGTTATAGTGATGCCAGCTTCCAGACTGACCAGGATGATTATCGATCGTAGTCAGGGTTCGTGTTTTGCATAAATGGTGGTGCTGTGAGCTGGAAGAGTTCGAAGCAGGACACAGTAGCTGATTCTACGACAGAGGACGAGTATATTGCTGCATCAGAACCAGCAAAGGAGGCAGTTTGGATCCGCAAGTTCATTACCGAGCTTGGGGTGGTTCCTAGCATAGTTGATCCCATAGAACTCTATTGTGACAACAATGGAGCAATAGCACAAGCTAAGAAACCTCGCTTACACTAGCGGACCAAACACATATTACGGCTCTTCCATCTCATTTGAGAGATTATTAAGAGAGGATATATGAAGATTTGTAGAGTATCCACAGAGGCTAACATCGTAGATCCCTTGACCAAGGCTTTGGCACAGAGAAAGCATGATGGTCACACTAGGTCATTAGGCCTTAGAGAATACACTGATTGGTACTAGTGCTAGTGGGAGATTGTTAGTTAGAGCCCTAGAGCCAATCATTTGATGATTGTTGTATGAGCTCGTTGTATCATATTCTTGTATATAAATAAAGACATTTGTTTTGGTTATTATACTTGTATTGGTGCTAAATAACTAAGTATAATAGCGTCCTTGAGTAGAAGGTTCTTACCTATATCAATCGATTGGTTGAATCGATAGTGAGATGATATAGGGAACACTACTCTTAATCATTCCTAGTCAAGTATTAACATTCAGGGACAATGTTAATGCGACGAGACTAGTATGTAGGTCAACTCGATGACTTGATCTCACAAGTCATGGATATGGAGATATCAAGTTGACACATGGGTATGCATTGGAGAATGTATACTGAATGACCCGCCATGAGAAAGTATCATAGATTGTTATATGAGTGTCATATACTTTCTCATGTGGCTATTAGTATGACTACTAGTCCTTGGACCTGAAGTCACCATGGTTTCCTACATAAGGAGTTATGTACTTTGGCTTCATCAAACGTCACCCGTAACTGGGTGGACTATAAAGGTGATTACTGGGTATGTAACAAATTATGCGAAGGGATGTGAGTGATGTAGATGGGATCTATCCCTCCTATATAATGGGAGAGACATCGATATTCTTGATAGAGTGAGACCACTAAGTGCATGGCCATGCCCAAATGAGTCAATATGAGATATTGAGCTCATTTGATTGAGTGAGTCTACTTGGGATTCAAGATTTAGATTGATTAGAGGATGACATGATATATGCCTCATATTGATCAATCTAGATGTCAAGGATAGAAGGACAATTGTCATATATTGTGAGGGGTCACAATTAGTAGTCACAAGGTGATGTTGGATCTCAACATTCTTATAACTTGTGAAGTAATGATGTGTTGCTAGATACCGCTCATTACTTATGCTTCTAAATGGGTTTAGGAGCATTGCCAACGTTATAAGAACCTATAGGGTCACACACAAAGGGCAATTAGATGGAGATTAGGTTTATTTGATGAACCTAAAGGATTATGTTCATGTGATGAACCAAATTGGATTAAGAGTAAACCAAATTAGGCTAATTGAGTTGGACTCAATTTGGTTCATGTATTAGATGAGTCTAATTTGGACTTAGACTCATTGAATTAATTTAATTCAATGAATAGAGATTCATTAAATTAAAATTGACTTGAACCAATGGTTAGATTAGATCAACCAAGGGAGAGAAGTGGTCAAGTTTGACTTGACTTGAGTGGAAGATGAAGGGTCAAGTTTGACTTGACCATTTGCCACCTCATTGGTGAGTCGACATTAAGTGGCTAATGATGATGTGCCACATCATCAAGGCTAGCACATGTGTGTGCCACCTCATGAGGGAGATCAAGAGTTGTGACTCTTGAAATCCCATGGAGTATATAAACTCCTTCTTGAATGTGGCCGGCCACTTTAGTGTGAGGAGTTTCATTTTGTGTGGTAACTCCATCTTCTTCTTCCTCAAGTTCTTTCTTCTCTCCCTCTCCTCCTCTTTGGCCGAATCTTTCAAAGGGTGCTAGCACACCTTTTTGTTAGGTTTCTCCATCATTTGTTCATGTGGATACACATAGAGGAGTATCTACTTTGATACTTTCGAGATCCGGCGAACCTTGGACGAGCGGGATTACGCGAAGGGCTTCGCATCAAGGGTAACATCTTTTCTTTTGTAGATCTAGTGTAGATCTAGGAGTAGAAAACATGTATATGAAATTTTAAACTTCGTACGGATCTGTGGCATGGGAATTTCGGGGTTTCCACAACGTAAAAACCGGTTTTTGCAGCCCGAAAAACCCAACATATCCAACCCAAGCCCATCAATAATAACCCATACCAGTAAAGGATTATTATTGAACTACCGCACCTATCCCATATTATAATATGGACTCCTTCTTATCATGAGTGCATTAATCTCCCTGTGTTTAAGATATCGTATGTCCGTTAATTAATTGAGTTACTGAAAACCCAATTAATTAACATCTGATTCCAAGAGTAGTACCACTCAACTTTATTATCATGCTAGAGTAAGTCCACTTGCAGGGTTTACATGATAATCCTTATGAGCTCCTCAAGGGGACATAAACAATACTATTTCCCAACTTATCGAACCTATTAATTTAATGAATAAATCTCACCCATTGATAAATTAAAGAAATAAATACTAAGTATACGTGCTTGTTATTATATAGGGATTAAGAGGACGTACATGTTAGGATCGATGGTCGCGGCTAGAGAGGGGGGGTGTGAATAGCCGCCCCAAATTCTTCATTTCTTTCTACAAATCAAGTTAGCGCAGCGGAAATAAAATGAATAGAAACGAAAGCGGAGAATAGCAAACCTCAAACTCGTCGATGTAACGAGGTTCGGAGATGAAACTCCTACTCCTCGGCGTGTCCGTAAGGTGGACGAATCCGATCAATCCGTCGGTGAATGAGACCCGGAGAACCGGCTAATGTAACACTCCTTCTGGGTGGAGAAACCTCGCCACAATGTTTTGCAAAAGCAATACAGGAGTAGAAAGTAGCAAGAAGCAAAATACAATACAAATGTATGAAACACCTTCGCTTACTTGCCTTCTCTTCGACTGGATGAAGCAGAAGCTTCTCGGATCCAACCACAACAGCAACAGCAACTGATCAGTTGGTCCCAGCCGAGTGGAAGCTCACAAAAAGCTTCAGGAACAAAGAGCTCAGCAAAGCTCGCAGAAGAACTTGCAGCAGCAAGAAGAAGAGGCAGGAACAAGAAGAAGCAGAAGCTTCGGAGAAGAAGAAGTATCAGAGAGAGAGTCCACTGTAGAAGCCCTCAGCCCTTTTATAGCCTGCATCCACCTGCGAGAAGAACAGAGGCCAAAGACAGCAGCAGAATCTAGCCGTTGTCTCTCAACGGCTAGGGCCATACCGATCAGGCATCACCCTGATCGGTCTGGGGCTGATCTGATCGGTCGTGGGGACCAATCAGGCTCTATTCTGATCGGTCCCCAGACCGATCAGAATGCTTTCACAGAGAGTTGCCCAACTCTCTGTGCGTACCCTGATCGGTCCCGGGGACCGATCAGGCTTCCTGCTGATCGGTCCCCAGACCGATCCACATTCCTGGGATCGGACTGCCTCTTACGATCGGTCTCCGGACCGATCCAGTCTTGGTTTTGCCCAAACCAATATCCGGTCAACCTTGACCTCTTGGTACATCATGCTTAGCATCCGGTCACTCCCTTGACCTGCTAAGACTCCCCACCAAGTGTCCGGTCAATCCCTTTGACCCACTTGGACTTTTCTCTTCGTGTCAAGTATCCGGTCACTCCCTTGACCTACTTGACCTTCTCAACACCAGATGTCCGATCACCCTTGATCCATCTGGATTTTCCCTTGCCCGGCTTCACTCACCAGGACTTTCACCTAGCTTCACTCACTAGGGTTTTCACCTGGCTTCACTCACCAGGATTTCCAATCTGCCCGGCTTCACTCACCAGGACTTTCCAACTGCCTGGCTTCACTCACCAGGACTTTCACCTAGCTTCACTCACTAGGGTTTTCACCTGGCTTCACTCACCAGGACTTTCCCACTGCCTGGCTTCACTCACCAGGACTTATCCGTCTGCCTGGCTTCACTCACCAGGACTTTCCACATCCGGTCCAGAGAACGAGCTACCGAGCCCTCTCTGACCACAGTTCGGAGAACGAGCTACCGAGCCCTCTCCGACTTCCATCCGGTCCAGAGAACGAGCTCCCGAGCCCTCTCTGACCACAGTCCGGAGAACGAGCTACCGAGCCCTCTCCGACTTCCCATGTGCCAAGCTTCCATACTTGGACTTCTCCGTGCCAAGTCTCCATACTTGGACTTTTCCCGTGCCAAGCTCCCTGCTTGGACTTTTCACCATGCCAAACTCCCTGCTTGGACTTTTCCCATGCCAAGCTCCCTTCTTGGACTTTTCCCGTGCCAAGCTCCCTGCTTGGACTTTTCCGAGTCAGGTCAACTCACCTCGGGTCAACCAGGTCAACCTTGACCACGGGTTGCACCCACAATCTCCCAAGCTTGTATCCTTGTAAAACATCAAGATACAACTTTTCTGTTCACGTCAAACATTGTCAAACATAACTCGTCAAACATCAAAACACAACTCGAGTCAAGTCAACTCGAGTCTGGTCAACCAGGTCAACCTTGACCTAAGGTTGCACCAACAGTACATCCATAATTACAGGGGTTTTATTCTTTTATGTAGTCAGTATAAATAGAACAACCTGAAATGGTCATGCTCAATACACATATACTGTATTAGTGTAATTTTATAGTCAAGACAAATTAATACCAAATTACACTACAACCGTTCCAATGGTTTATCTCTATCCATCTTGGTTGTGAGCTACTATTTATAATTTATAAAGAACCGATAACATGATCTTCTATATGACATCACACATCATGTTATCTACAATATAAATTAAATGGACAACTGTATTGAGACATATGTATAAATATAAAATACAAATATTTAACCAAAGTGATTCTCATTTAAAAATATTTTAAAATAGATGTTCATACAAAAGCTAGGCTTATAGTATACATCCCAACTCACCCGCAGTCCATCGAACCAACAAACACTGGCACACACACCCCCCCCCCCCTGGAGGCACCCATGGTCAGGGAAGGCCCGACCCGTTAGGAACTAGGACACTAAACACACAGAAAGCACAACAAAAAACATCTAGTTCCTATCGGAAGATCCATGCAAAGGAAGATAACATACTAAATTTTAACATGATAGGGATTTATACCTTTGATGCGTGTGCTCGATCTCCCAACAACTAGGATCTCAGCACGATCACGTGTTCGTGCCTCTTTATACCCACACGATCATAAGAAAATGGGGAAGACCAACACTTAATGTTGTGATAACAACCCTCAAATGAGTTTCAGCCAAAGAAAGAGAGGAGAAGAAGATGAATGAATTCACACTCAAAAATGAGAGAAAAATGCTTTTTCTACTTCATCTAATGAAAATACTTAATGAACATTAATTCACTTAATGAGACTTAATGAGCATTAACACTCCATTAAGGCCATTTTTGAACTCTTCATTTTTTTTAATTCAATTTCAAAATTGAATGAATTTTAAAATTAACTCTTCTAATGTTTCATTAATATCCATTAATCCTCTTTAGTGAATGAATTCACTTGAGTCTAACTCAAGTCTAATTCGGATTAGATTAAATCCATATGGTTGGATTCACTTGAGTCTAACTCAATGATTCTAATCCAGATGTGTCAATCATCTCATAATTTACTCTTAGAGATAATAGTAACAATCTCCCATTAGCTCAACTATCAATCACTAAAATAATCTCATCCAATGGTTTATCACATTTTAGTCAAACTAAAATGAACCTATCTCCAAATCAATATGTTCTTTGTGTGTGACCCAATAGGTTCTTGTAAAGTTAGCAATGTCTCTAAAACTATTTTAGATACATAAGCAATGAGTGACATCTAGTAAGACATCATTGCTACCCAAGTGAGGAGAATGTTGAGATCTGACTTAACCTTTCCATGGCTATTATCTTGTATAACTCAATCCTTCTATCCTTGATATCTAGATTGATCAATGAGGTATAAATTGTGTAATCCTCTTATCAATCTTTGTGTTTCTTGATCTCTAAGTAGACACACTCAATCAAATAAGCTCAATATCTCATATTGACTCATATGAGTATGGTCATGCTTTCTTGTGCCTACTAATCAAGGGGTCCACAGATATCGCTTCTATCATATAGAAGGGATAGATTCCATCTACGTCACTCACATCTCTTCGCATAACTTATTGCATACCCAGTGATCAACTTTATATTTCATCCTATTACAGATGATGTTTGACAATACCAAAGTACACTACTCCTTATGTAGGGAACCGTGGTAACTTAAAGTCTAAGGACTATTCATATCAATAGTCATATGAAAATATTTATGACACTCATATAACAATCCATGAAATATTCTCATGGCGGGTCATTCAGTTTATATTCTCTAATATATACCCATGTGTCAACCTAATATCTCATATTCATAACTTATGAGATTAAGTTATCCATTAACCTACTTGTTAGTCTCAACACATTAATATTGTCCTTGCATATTAATGTTTGACTAAGAATAATTTAGAGTAGTGTTCTATGTATATCTACAATACCCAGCTATCAATTCAACCAATTGATATGTTATAGATTAGAACCTCCTACTCTAGGACATTATTATACTTATTCATTCAGAACTGAATTGAAATAAATATAATAACCAACTTTATCTTTATTAATAATGAAATATAATACAAAAAGTGCCCTATCAATCATCTCATGATTGATTATTGTTGGAACCCCAAGGTTGTTTTGGTGTGATCAACAAGTTAAGTTAGGTCCTATGTGTTTCTAACCTTGTGTCTAAGTGTGCAGGAGCTTAGGAACACAGGTACTCGAGCGGAAGACGCAGCTAGCGAGAAGGACGGTACGTGGTGCGTCCGAGGGACGAGGTGCTGCGGAAGAGTACCCCGGTGGAGGAGAAGGAAGCGTGCGGTGGTTCCGAGGGACGAAAGCCGGAGCGGAAGATTGCTCGGAGAGCAAGAGACGCAACTAGCGAGAAGGTCGGCACAGGGTGCGACTGAGGGACGAAGACTGCGGATGAGTACGCTGGTGGACGAGAAGGAAACACGCAGCGATTCTAAGGGACGAGAAGCCAGAGCGGAAGGCTGCTCGAGAAGATCGGAATTTGGGTTCGGGTGAGCCCTATTCCAGATGCATGGAGATCACCCAAACGAGCGGATCCGGAGCAGAAGACCCGGATCGAGGCGGGACTAAACCAGAGAAGAGGTCCCGGACAAAAAGTCAACTGCTGTTGATTTTTTGCTCTGTGGCGCTCGGAACCATTCAGGGCGCTGGGAGCAGTCCGGGGCGCCCGGAATGCTTCCAGGCGCCCGAACTCGACTTTTGACTAGGATCAAGATTTGACTTGATCTGATCGTTGGGGGATAAAGTTTATCCCACCCAGGGTGCCTGGAACCCTTCGGGGCGCCCCGACCAAGGCTATAAATATAGCCTTGGTCCAGAAGCTTTTCAACGAACTCATTACTTGTAATTCCTACGCTTGTGTGCTGTAGAGTTGTAGTTAAGTTTCTGTTTCTGCGCTTCAACATTGTAAGAGGCTTCTCCGCCTGAGGGAGATTGATAGTGGGCTTAATCTTCCTTGGATTAACAACCACATCGGTTGTAACCAAGTAAATACTTGTGTCTCGTTCTTTATGATTTCAATTTACTGCTTTACTTTATTTATGCAAGTGTTAGCTTAAAGAGTTCGAGGAAGGGTTGTTCGTTATTTTTTACAGGGCTATCCAACAACCCCCTTCCAGCATGCCGCAACAGTCCTACAAGTGGTATCAGAGCTGAGACACCTTAGATGGACTACCCGCCGTCTGAAGCAACAAAACGATGGCCGGAGCTAGCGACTACCCACCATCATTCGAGGGGGAGTTTGCTGTTTGGAAATAAAAAATGGAGGTATATCTAAACTCTAATTTTGGTATTTTTATCAATAATGAAATTTGGTTATGAAGAACCGAAGAACGCGAATGGAGAAGAAATCAATTTACGCTTCTGGACCAACAAACAACGTAACGAATCGATGGCAAACAGACGAGCAAAATTTCACATTCTAATCGTAATACCAAATGAAGATATCAACAGAGTCGGCGAATACAAAAGCGCAAAAGAACTTTGGGAAAAGTTCTTTAAGCTCTACGAAGAACCATTGGAAGTCGACGACTCAATAGACACCGAGCCACCGACAGAACAGTTCGAGACCGAAGAAATTACCGAGATAGCAGTCATAGCGGAAGACTCACCTACAGATGAAGAAAGCTCAACCGAGACAAGCATCGATAAAGGGGGAGAGTCTTCGGAAGAAAGTAATTCAACAGGGGGAGAACCAACGGCCGACGAGGTAAGTAAGGTATGGCCTCTACCCTTTGAACAACTGGTTCAATTAATCGAAAAATTACATGAAGATTTTTGCGAATTAAAAATTGAATCATCGAAAGAGTTTTATGGATTAGAAAATCAACTGCCGAACAATTCTTGCAAATTAAGAATATTATCGAAAGAATTTTTCGAATTACAAAATATTTTGACGAAAGATTCTTGCAAATTACAAATTATTATGCCAAAAGAATTTTGCAAATCAGAAATATTGCCAAAAGATTCTTGCAAGCTACAAAATATTTTGTCGAATGAATCTTGCTAATTAGAAAAATTGTCAAATGAATTTTTACCAATTATTTTGTCAATACATTCCTGCATGTTTAATATTTGTTGTTTTAAAGCTGAAAGAAATAGCCTGTCGATTAAAGTATCTCGACAAACTATTAATAGATATTAACATGACACAATTCTTCGCATGTTCAAATTTTCTTACTTCAAATTTGAGAAATTGTAATAAGTTAAAATGAAAATTTAAAACTTTTTGATAAAAGCATAAAAAAAATAAAATAAAATAAAATAAAATTAAAAATAAATGCATAGAAATTTTTTTAATTATTTCTACATGTTCAAAAAAAATTTTTATGCATAAAGTTTTCTACTGAGAAAACTCTTAATTTTCATGACGAAAACTTAGAAATTTTCCAAAAGTTATTTTTAACTTAGAAATTTTCTCTGATATTTTGAGATTACTTTTGTGAAAATTATTGCAAAATTTTCAAATTTCTCAAAATTTTCTAAAAGTTCTTAATGACTTAGAAATTTTTCTTGACTTAGAAATTTTCCTTGACTTAGAAATATTTTCCAGAAAATGATTGAAATTGATCTTTATAAATTTTCTAAGTGTCAACCTTTAGATTTTTTCTTGCAACCCCAATATTTTATGTGATCAAAGGGGGAGAAGAAAAAGTATAAGTCTAGGGGGAGGTAGAAAATTGAAAATTAAAAATTTGAAATTTAATTTTTTTCTATCTTGTTGCATGTTATTACAATATAAATTATTTCATTTTCATGTCTATTTTTGACCCTAGCTTAACTTGGGCTGATCACATCAAAAAGGGGGAGATTGTTGGAACCCCAAGGTTATTTTGGTGTGATCAACAAGTTAAGTTAGGTCCTGTGTATTTCTAACCTTGTGTCTAAGTGTGCAGGAGCTTAGGAACACAGGTACTCGAGCGGAAGACGCAGCTAGCGAGAAGGACGACACGCGATACGTCCAAGGGACGAGGTGCTGTGGAAGAGTACCCCGGTGGACGAGAAGGATGCGTGCGGTAGTTCCGAGGGACGAAAGCCGGAGCGGAAGATTGCTCGGGGAGCAAGAGATGTAGCTAGCGAGAAGGTCGGCACAGGGTGCGACTGAGGGACGAAGACTACGGATGAGTACGCTGGTGAACGAAAAGGAAACACGCAGCGATTCCGAGGGACGAAAGCTGGAGCGGAAGGCTGCTCGAGAAGACCGAAACTTGGGTTAAGGTGAGCCCTATTCCGGATGGTAGAGATCACCCAAGCGAGCGGATTCGGAGCAGAAGACCTGGACCGAGGCAGGACTGAACCAGAGAAGAGGTCCAGGACAAAAAGTCAACTATCGTTGACTTTCTGCTCTGGGGCGCCTGGAACCATTCCGGGCAGTCAAAACAGCCCGGGGCGCCCGAAATGCTTCCGGAACCATTCCGGGCGCTCGGAGCACTCCGGGGCGCCCGGAATGCTTCTGGGCGCCCGGACCCGACTTTTGACCAGGATCGATATTTGACTCGATCTGATCATTGGGGGATAAAGTTTATCCCCCCAGGGCACCTAGAACCCTTCGGGGCGCCCCGACCAAGGCTATAAATATAGCCTTGGTCCAGAAGCTTTTCAACGAACTCATTACTTGTAATTCCTACGCTTGTGTGCTGTAGAGTTGTAGTTAAGCTTCTGTTTCTGCGCTTCAACGTTGTAAGAGGCTTCTCCGCCTGAAGGAGATTGATAGTGGGCTTTATCTTCCTTGGATTAACAACCACATCGGTTGTAACCAAGTAAATACTTGTGCCTCGTTCTTTATGATTTCAATTTACTGCTTTACTTTATTTATGCAAGTGTTAGCTTAAAGAGTTCGAGGAAGGGTTATTCATTATTTTTTACAGGGCTATCCAACAACCCCCTTTTAGTCAGCCGCAACGGTCCTACAATTATTTGGTCTTATACTAATAATCTTCTTATGTCACTAGTGTTAATCACTGAAATATCTAATATCCATTGACCTAGTGTGACCATCATGCTTCCTCTACACAAAGTCGTGGTTAGAGGATCCACAATGTTAGCATTGGTCGATACTCTACATATCGTCACATCTCATCTATCGATGATCTCTCAAATGAGATGGAACCATTGTAGTATCTAATACCCAACACCACCATTTTAGTAAAAAATATACCCTAATTGCGATCTGGAATCATCCTTATAAGTTTGGAAGTGAGCATCGATGTAACTCTTTATAGTAGGCTGGCTATTCATTGCCTCCGAAGATCAAGAAATAATCTTGAGTTCTTCTCATGTACTTAGAATTTTTTTGACTACTATCCAATGACCTTCATCTGGATCTGATTGGTATCTGCTCGTCATGCTTAACGCATACGAGACATCTGGGGAAGTACAAAGCATGACATACATGATAGATCCTATAGCAAATGCATAAGGAATCTGATCCATATGGTCTCTTTCTTCCTTAGAAGAGGGGCATTGAGTCTTCGAAAGACTCACACCATGTGACATTGGCAGGAATCCCTTCTTGGAATCCTGCATGGCAAAACATTTACGCACCTTGTCAATATATGTACTCTGACTTAGACCAAACAATCGCTTAGATCTATCTCTATAGATCTTGATTCCTAAAATGTAAGTTGCTTCACCTAAGTCCTTCATTGAGAATTAATTCCCAAGCCAAGTCTTTACTGATTGAAGAGTAGGGATATTATTTCCAATGAGAAATATGTCGTCTACATACAATATGAGAAAGATGACTATGCTCCCACTAACCTTCTTGTAGACACAAGGTTCATCTTCATTCTTGATGAAACTAAACACTTTGATCGCATCATCGAATCGAAGATTCCAGCTTCTAGAAGCTTGCTTCAATCCATATATGGATCATTACAACTTACATACCTTTCCATCATGCTATCGATCTAGAAAACCCTCAGGTTGTGTCATGTACACATCATTGAGTAGATTTCTGTTAAGAAATACAGTTTTGACATCCATCTACTAGATCTCATAATCATAGTAAGCTGCAATAGTAAGTAAAATTCGAATAGACTTCAGCATCGCAACTGGTGAAAAGGTTTTATCATAGTCTATACCATGAATCTATTTGAATCCTGTAGCCACCAATCTACCTTTGTAGGTATGCATATGACCATCCATGTCAGTTTTCACCTTAAGACCCACTTACACACAATGGGTTTGATTCCTTCAGGTGGATCGACCAAAGTCCATACTTAGTTAGTGTACATTTATTCCATTTCGTATCTCATGGCCTCTAGCCATTTCTTAGAATCTGAGCCCTGTACAGCTTCCTGATAAGATGTAGGCTCATTAATACAGATAAGCTCTACATCACCATGGTCAGGTAAGAGAAAAGAATATCTCTCAGGTTGACATGGGTCCTATCAGATCTACTTAGAGATTGTGCTACTTGAACAGGTTGTTGTTCCACAACGCCTTACGGTGTAACAAAATCATGATTTGCAATATCTTGTGGTACCTATTCAATTTCCATCAAGGCTTTAGTGCTACTTTGTGTATCTTGAATTTTTTTCAAGATTGACTTTACTCCCACTAGTTTTTCTAAATAAACTCCCTTTATAGAAAGACACCATTTTTGGCAACAAACACTTTACCTTGTGTGAAATTATAAAAGTAATATTCCTTTGTTTCCTTGGGATATCCTACAAAATAGTACATGACTGATTTGGGTCCTAGTTTATCTTAGACTTGTCATCGAACGTAAGCCTCACAACCCCAAATCTTCATGAAAGATATTTTGGGACTCTTCCTAGTCCATATCATATATGATGTCTTTATAACAACCTTAGATGGAATGCAGTTAAGTGTGAAAGAGGTCGTTTCTAGACCATGTCCCAAAAATGAAGTAGGAAGATCTGCATGACTCATCATCAATCGTACAATATCTAATAAAGTACAATTCATTCTTTCTGATACACCACTCCATTCTGGTGTTCCAAGTTGAGTGAGTTGAGATATGATCCCACACTCAACGAGATTGTCATGAAACTCTTGGAAGAAGTATCTTAATACTCTTACCAAGTTGGTTTTATACTTAATTCTTGAATTCTTTGAACTTTTCAAAGGATCCTGACTTGTATCTCATCATATACACAAAGTCGTACCTACTGAAATCATCAGTGAAAGTAATGATAGCCTCCTCTAGCTGCTATTTTAAACGGGCCGTATATATCAGTATGTATGAGTCCTAATAGATCATTATCTCTTTCGTTGTGTCCACTAAATGGAATCTTAGTCATCTTGCCTTGAAGACAAGATTTGCATGCCTCATATGATTCAAAGTCAAATGAGTCCAAAAGTCCATCCTTATAGAGTTGGGATATATGACTCTCATTTATGTAACCCAAGCGACAATGTTAGAGATATGTTTGGTTCAAATCATTAGACTTGAACCGTTTGGTATTTATGCTATATATTAGATTGTCAAAGTCTAGAACATAGAGTCCATTCACAAGATGTGCAATAGAACATTTCATTGAAATAAATAGAACAACATTTGTCCTTTATTATAAATGAAAAATGTAACGGCCCGACCCTTTGGCCTCTTGGGCGGCCCTTGTGGCGGCCCAACTGGCTCCAGGCTTAAGTACTAGAGTTTATGAATCCTAGCAGTAACGACCTGGCCCTTTGGCCTCTTGGGCGGCCCTTGTGGCTGCCCAACTGGCGGCCCTTATATCGTCGGCCCATTTGACGACCTCTCATGTCATCGACTGACGACCCTTTGGCCGTGCCATTACTCACTAGGACTTTCCACCCCTGGCCAGTGGATTTTTGCCTTCCCTAGGATTCGAACTCTAGACCTCCAGGCTTAAGTACTAGAGTTTATGAATCCTGGTAGCCAAGTGAGTATTTATTGTAACGACCCGTCCCTTTGGCCTCTTGGGCGGCCCTTGCGGCGACCCAACTGGCGGTCCTTATGTCGTCGGCCCATTTGGCGACCTCTCATGTCGTCGACCGACAACCTTTTGGCCGTGCCATTACTCACTAGGACTTTCCACCCCTGGCCAGTGGATTTTTGCCTCCCCCAGGATTCGAACTCTAGACCTCCAGGCTTAAGTACTAGAGTTTATGAATCCTGGTAACCAAGTGAGCGACGCTCACTTGGCTACCAGGATTCATAAACTCTAGTACTTAAGCCTGGAGGTCTAGAGTTCGAATCCTAGGGAAGACAAAAATCCACTGGCCAAGGGTGGAAAGTCCTAGTGAGTAACGGCACGGCCAAAAGGTTATCGGTTGACGACATGAGAGGTCGGCAAATGGGCCGACGATAAAAAGACACCTTTTTATTGTAACGACCCGACCCTTTGGCCTCTTGGGCGGCCCTTGTGGTGGCCCAACTGGTGGCCCTTATGTCATCGGCCCATTTGGCGACCTCTAATGTCGTCGGCCGACGAGGATTCATAAACTCTAGTACTTAAGCCTGGAGGTCTAGAGTTCGAATCCTGGGAAAGGCAAAAATCCACTGGCTAGGGGTGGAAAGACCTAGTGAGTAACGGCATGGCCAAGGGTCATCGGTCGACGACATTAGAGGTCGCCTAATGGGCCGACGACATAAGGGTTGCCAGTTGGGCCGCCCAACTGGCCAAAGGGCCGGGTCGTTACAAAAAACCTTTCTTGTACAAACAAAAAATAGAGATAATGTTTTTAGTCAAGGCAGATACATAACAGTACTCTTCATGTTCGAAAATAAGCCTAGTGGGCAAAGATAAGGAAGATGTTCCTACAGCTATAGCAACAACTTTTGCGTCATTGCCTACTCATAGTCCACTTTGCCTTTTGTCAATGTTCTACTATTTCTTAGCCTCTTCAGCACATTAGAACAAATGTAAGATGCACACTCTGTATCTAATACCCATGAAGAAGAAATAGATAGATTGACTTCTATAACATATATACCTGACATAGAAGTGTCACTTCTCTTTTTTTTTAGTTTCTATAGGTACATCTTGCAGTTCCTCTTCCAGTGTCCGGTCTCACCACAGTGGAAGAAGGTACCTTCCTTAGCAACCCCAACTTTGAGTTTCAATGCATGAGTCTTGCCCTTGCCTTTGACATGGGGTCCTACCCTTACCTTTGGGCTTCCATTTGTCTTTTCCCTTTAGCACCATCAAAATGGTACTAGGCTTTGACTTCTTAAGGTTGAATTCAGTAGTTCTCAATATGCTCAACATCTCAGGCAATGGTTTGTCAATTTTATTCATATTATAGTTCATAATAAAATGATTGTAGCTTACATGCAGCGACTATAGAATAAGGACAGTAGCTAATTCGTGGCCTAATGGAAATCACAATCATTGTAGGTTTTCTACATGTCCAATCATTTTGAGTACATATGGTCCTACGGGACTTCCTTCTTGTATCTTGCATTGAAACAGTGCCTTAGAGGCCTCAAATCTCTCATGCCTTGCTTGTCCTTGATATAGTTGTCTAAGATGTTCAACCATATCGTAAGCATCCATGTTCTCATATTGCTTCTGAAGCTTAGAGTTCATGGTGGCGAGCATAAGATATGATACATCTAATGCATCATCTTAATGCTTCTTATAAGCATCCTTATCAATTCTAGTGGCAGTAGTGGGGGTGCTTCAGGAATGGGATGCTCTAGGACATAGAGTTATCTTTCTTTCTTGAGAAGTATTCTCAAGTTTCTATACTAGTTCAGGAAGTTAGCTCCATTGAACTTGTCCTTATCAAGGATAGATCGCAGAGAGAGGGTATTTGACTATTTGATGACATGATAATCTATAACAATAAAATGTAGAAATAAGTATCATATTTAGGTCATTTAATTAGGTCTTTAATTAAATGATTCCCCCACTGAATTATAAAGATTGGTAGGAGCAAGTCATGGATGTGGTTTTACCCACACTACTAGCTCCAAATCTATTGGGATTTTCGGGCCACAAAAACCGCTTTTTCGCGTTGCAGAAACCCCAATTCCCATGCCACCGGATCCGTGCAAAGTAAAATAAAACAAAATTTTACGTGTACGAGTTTCTTACATCTAGATCTACACTAGAACTACATGGTTGAGAGATTTTACCCTTGATGTGATGCCCTTCGCAATCCCGCTCGTCCAAAGGTTCGCCGGATCTCGAGATCGTCAAGTGTACGATCCTCTATGCGTATCCACATGAACAAACTAGGTGGAGAAGACCAAACAAAGGTGTGCTAGCACCTTAGGTGGTTCGACCAAGGAGGAGGAGAGGGAGAGGAGAATGAGAGGAGGAAGAGGATGGAATGAATTGGCTTGAAATTGAAAAACAACTCATTCACTCCACAATAAGTGGACGGCCACATTAAGGAGTGTAACCTCCTTTCTCATTTAATGTCGCCATTAAAGAGGAGATTTGTAACCTCCATGAGGTGGCACACACATGTGCTAAACTTAATGATGTGTAACACCATTATTGGCCACTTAATGCCAACTCACAAATGAGGTGGCATATAGTCAAGTCAAACTTGACTTTTTATCTTCCTCTCATGTCAAGTCAAACTTGACATTATAACTCCCATGGTTGATCAAATCCAACCATTTGATTCAAGCCAATTTAATATAATGGATTTAATTCATTTAATTAAATTGATTCAATGAGTCATAATCTAAATTAGACTCATTGAACACATGAATCAAATTGAGTCCAACTCAATTAGTTCAATTAGGATTACTCTTAATCCAATTAGATTCATCACATGAATCTAATCCTCTTGGTTCATCATATGAACCTAATCTCCATCTAATTGTCCTTTGTGTGTGACCCTATAGGTTCTTGTAACGTTGGCAATGCTTCTAAACCCATTTAGAAGCATAAGTAATGAGCGGTATCTAGCAACACATCATTACTACCCAAGTTACAAGAATGTTGAGATCCAACATCACCTTGTGACTACTAATTGTGACTCCTCACAAAATATGACAAGTGTCATTCTAACCTAGACATCTAGATTGATCAATGTGAGGCATAGACCGTGTCATCCTCTAATCAATCTAAATCTTGAACTCTAAGTAGACTCACTCAATCAAATGAGCTCAACATCTCATATTGACTCATTTGGCCATGACCATGCACTTAGTGGTTTCACTCTATCAAGAATATCGATGTCACTCCTGTCATATAGGAGGGATAGATCCCATCTACATCACTCACATCCCTCCGCATAATTTGTTACATACCCAGTAATCGCCTTTATAGTCCACCCAGTTACGGGTGACGTTTGACGAAGCCAAAGTACGTAACTCCTTATGTAGGGAATCATGGTGACTTCAATTCCAAGGACTAGTAGTCATACTAATAGCTACATGAGAAAGTATATGACACTCATATAACGATCCATGATACTTTCTCATGGCGGGTCATTCAGTACACATTGTCTAATGCATACCCATGTGTCAACTTGATATCTCCATATCCATGACTTGTGAGATCAAGTCATCGAGTTGACCTACATGCTAGTCTCGTCGCATTAACATTGTCCCTGAATGTTAATACTCGACTAGGAATGATTAAGAGTAGTGTTCCCTATATCATCTCACTATCGATTCAACCAATCGATTGATATAGGTAAGAACCTTCTACTCAAGGACGCTATTATACTTAGTTATTTGGCACCAATACAAGTAAGTATAATAACCAAAACAAATGCCTTTATTTATAAAAGAATATGATACAACGAGTCCATACAACAATCATCAAATGATTGGCTCTAGGGCTCTAACTAACAAAATCCAATTACAATGACATTCATGTAGGACAAGATCCATGTTATATCTCATCTTGAGTTAGCTTTGTCTAATCGCCCAAGACTCAGTATAACTTAGGTAGGTAACATTTACCAATTACATCCTATGTAACTCTTGTATCATTCAACTCATCTTGAGTTAGCTTTGGCTAATCGCCCAAGGCAAGTATAACTTGAATTTCATCATATGAGATACGCCTTTAAATTCTTAATCCAATTGATATAACTTAGTTAAGTCATACCCAAATTTAATAGTCGGACATCATAATTGTTCTATCACACTCTAGCAAGATAAATCGAGTCACTTTGCTTTGGCAAAACCTAACTACAATTAATCGAGTTAGAAGTGAGTACCAAACTTTGATTGGGATATATTAAAATGACTTAATTATTGTTGAACTACACATGTATCATATACAATCATGGCACACATAATCATATATGCTAAATTAAATGTGACATGGTTATGGCCCCATAAACTATGATCTTCTCAAGCCAATGAGAAGATCAAAAGGTCAATCTAGGTCTAAGCATCTTCTGCAAGTGCTTCCTTGGTCACCATGTATTGTTGTTCTTCTCCCTTTTCCACCATCATCCAGTAGATTAATTCTTCTCTAATTTTACATTACAGAACCAAAAGAAACCTCGAGTTACATTCGAGGGTAGTCTAAATTTACAACAAGAGTGATAAAAGATGAAGGCATGACATGAAAGCCGTATTATGAATTATTACACACATCCAATCACATTGAGGTTAAGGACCATAACCATGCATCATGTCATATATATATTCACAATATCCTTATGACACAAATCAACTATTATTTTAACAACTAATTATGAGCCGCAACACCATGGCGGTCCTGCTAGCTGGTTAGTGGGCGGGGGTTAAGGGGGCAGCGCCCCTTGCAGGGTGAGGGGGCAGTGCCCCCGATGAAAAATTATTTCACATACTTATTGTATGAGTTACTACCATACCTGAGACCCTGCAACCCACAAAAACCAAGACACCATGTTGTTCACAACACTTTGGCTGAGACTACCTTGCTGTTCACAACTTCTATTGGCCAAAACCTTGGAAGTATATTTCTATCAAACAAAATAGGTTATAGAACTTGTTTATATAACAAGTATGAAGATGCTATATCCTTTAGTTTGTTCATATACTCACTGTTTCGTTCCCAACAGAAAACTCGTAAACATATAAATCATAGTAAACCTATCATGCAATTTCTATATGACATATAAAATCTAACAACTTAGTATATGCCTTTGCAAGTGGATCTGATACCACTGTAAGGAACTAGGGCGCTGAACACGCAGAAAGCGCAACGGAAAACATCTAGTTCTTATCAGTGACAATCTGAAACATATATACAACCACGCAGTTATTATACTTAGCCTACCCGGTTGGACAAAAAGATCACAACCACGCAATTATTATACTCAACCTACCCGGATGGACAAAAACACAGCAGAAAGACGAAGAGAAAACCTAAAATCCACGACTAAAGTTTGCTAGCCAACTAGGCTTACACAACCATAAGATCACAATAGCAATCATCACATATCAAACTCCAAAACACAGATAAATTCATACAACACTAAAACCACTGAATACTAAATGCAAGTAGAGTGGAAAGAAAACCGATAAAAGTCAACAGCTATGACATGGGACCGGAAACAAAATCGATAAAAGTCCTTCTATATGTAGTGGGACCGGTAGGCAGCGTACTCCAAGCAACTCCATATCAACTTACCTGCTATCTGAAATCATAATGGTATAACAGAGTAGTGAGTATAGGTAACTCAGCGGGTAATAGATAGATTAAAGCATGGTTTATATAATGATGTAGAAATCAAAGTATACAATCTTCAAAGAAAATAAAGAATGAGATCATGCTACCACAATATAACACAACTAACCATATCTGATACATCAACTGTATAAGATCATACCTGACACAATAAATGCACATACCCAACCAGAATCAAATACCATGATACAATGATCAGTAAACTCACCGGGTCAGAAGCAAATCGACTGTATATACATGTAAAATAAATGACATGTATGAAATATGACAACCAAATGTAGCAATTACCGCTCAAACAAATGCAACATCTCACAATCACATGCCACTAATATCTACTAGCATGTATGCAAATACATCCCCACAGATGCACCGCGCATCATATGTAAAAATACGTATGCATGCCATATGGTCACCCCACCACCTCTCCAGACACCACGACCCCTGTATGACCAAGAGACTTGGGTCTGTGACAACCGTACTAGTCTCCAGTACATGCACCACTATAAAGTGGCCAAGACGGATGATTCGCTAAGTAGTTATCTAACAACATAGCTAAGGGTCCCTGAGCACTCACATCTCTAACCCCCTGACTACTGTGCTATCAAAATCCACTACTCCAAAGTGGTCGAAGCTAATAGAGTATAAACACTGAGCAGCTGAGTGAGTGTGACAGGACTAGCTCCACTTCTAGCTACCACTCTCCAACAGTGGCCGAATGGGCAGCTATAAATGACTGATGACTCTTTCCCACCACAAGGGAGATAAAAGTCATCAGCATGTAATGAATGATGAGCATGATGTGAATAATCACCATATAGACACTATCATCACTCATGAAACAACCAAAACGCCTCTGATACCCAAACCAAAGGTATATGCATACACCACAATGCAAATAGACAATCTGCTATGTGACTCCAACAACACATATCAGTCATGTGTATTCTCAACATAAATATGCATAATCATAGTGCTAACTGAATACACTGGACATTCCTATGATACAAACTCTATATGTGTATATACTACAGAGTTCAGATAACAAAAATAGAGACTGTATCGAATTAAACTAGATTACATCAAAGATCAAGTAGAAGGAACAAGCAGGAAAGTAGAAAACATACAGATTTAAGGTAAAAACAACCTAAACATCCAAATATAGCCATGCTTTAAGGTTCAAAGAACTAAATAGGAAACAAGAAAGAAATACCCGCCTCGAAATATCTCGTGTCTAACAGAAACCCCCACACGTCATGCGGCTCGTCAACGATCAAGGTTTTGTATCACATATACAATTTTATGTAATTATATATATACACTACAAACAGATAAATCTCCTACAAATAAATAACCAACTCTAAAGTAATAGCTAACCGTGATTACTACTCCTTTCCATTAGTAAAGCTAGATTAAATTTCAACCTAGCTTAACCCATCCAAGAACTAAATTCCCATTAGATCCTTAATCATCATTCAACCTTCCATTATTACTTAAAACAATGCAATCCTAAACATCCCAATAATCAATTCTAGATTAGGTTTACCCACTGAAAACCTCCAGAAACCTAAATCGAACCATTCTTGTTAATTCTGTTATCAATATGGGTTAAATAAATACATCCACTCACTACTAATAAATCTAAGCAAGAACAAAACCCTACACTCATTAGAAAACCTAATTTAGCAACCTACTAATGGGAATAGAAGTGATACCTCACTGGAAAATTGCTTACCTTGAGGCATAGCAGTGAATCAGAAGTTCACAGCCCTACCAGCCTTTGCCCGACAGCTACCAAGAACATCCATACATTAATTCTTCCAAGAATCAGTCCAGAACTAACCTATAAAGCAGTAATTTGCTACAACCATAACAACCGTAACATCACTCATCTCAATGATCCCCAATTCTTCAACCAAAATCTTAATTAGCCGCAAGAATGGAGAAGACAATGATCTGCTCAGAGGAAATCCATCACTAGGCTAAACTGATGCTTCCTTCTAATCCAGATTAGAAAGAACATCACAAAAAGAAAACCAATTACACAAGATCCTTGAATCTACAGGATTTCCCGATGATGCCTTACCTCGATCAGTCTCCTCCAGATGGTGTCGCCCGATCTTCTTCAGCTAATGGTGATCCATGTAGGTGCAGCGGAGGCCGGCAAGAGGGGGGTGAATTGCCTGAAAAAATTAATACTATACCCTCCTCAAATTTTTCAAATCAAAAGTGCAATAGCAATAAAAATAATTGAAAATAAAGTAACAGAAATAAACTAGAGACTCAGCAGTTAACCTGGTTACAACCAAGAAGGTTGTTAATCCAGGGCGATGAAAGAGCGCACTAGAAAAATCTCCTTTACTGAAGGCGGAGAAGCCTTTTACACACTGATGGCTTAGAACTATTGCTAGGAAGTTGTTACAGAGTTGAATGAAGAATTGATTCATATTTCCTAGCTCCAGTGGCCTTTATATAGCTCCTGAAAAGTCTATCTCGAGGGTCCAAGGCGCCTCCAAAAGGTTCAAGCCACCTCAAAGGGGTTTGACCGGATAAACATCTATCCGATCACAAACTGCTATGTTGGCTAGGTCTGAAGCGCCTCAAACAACCTTGGAGGCGCCTCAGACTGTTTGAGGAGCCTCCAATGGGTCTGAGGCGCCTCGGACTATCAGAGGGGCCTCTAATGGGTTGTAGGCACCTCCAAGCCTGAATGACCCAATTTCTGCATGGTATAAAAGCCCAATTTCTGCATGGTTTAAATAGCTTACAGCTTATCTTTTTCCTTCACTTTGACTTCCGAAGCTCCAATAACTTGGGTGATTGCGGTCAATCGAAATAGGGCTCACCTGAACCCAATTTCCGGCCTTCCTAGAGCAGCCTTCCTCCCCGTCTTAATGTCCCTCGAACGTCGTGCACATTCTTCTCACCCACCGGTGTACTCTTCCATAGCTCTCTCATCCTTCGGGCGCACCGAGCCCATCGGCTCTCTTCCTGTGCCGTCCTTCTCGCTAGCTGCGTCTTCCGCTCGACTTCCTGCGCTCCTAAGCTCCTGCACACTCAGACACAGGGATCAAACACAGAGCAGGACCTAACCAACTTGGTTGATCACATCAAAACTACCACGGGGTTCATCAATCTCCCCCTTTTTGATGTGCATCAACCCAAGTTCAAGTTAGAGTAAAAATAGACACAAAAAGTAATTTTAAAGAAAATTACTAAACTAACATGTTATGCATAAATTTGCAATAAATAAAATTACAACACAGTTTAGAAAAATATTTAAAATTTTTAATTTTCCTAACTCCCCCTAATCTTGTACCTTTTTATCTCCCCCTTCGATCACAGCAAAAACGGGGTAATAATAAATATGATATTGTGAAAATGTCTTTTTAGTATTTTCCAGAAAAATTTATGAGTAAACTTAATTTTTTGGAATTTTCCAAAAAAAATTTCTAAGTAAACTGAGTTTTTTTTTTTAAAAAAAAAAAGAAAAAAGACTTTCAAAACATTATTTAACTTTTAACTTTTAATGCTTTTATCAAAAAGTTAATTAAACATTTCATTTCTCTATTTGGCTTCCAAGCAGTGGCGAGGCACTAGGTCTTCTTGGTTATTGGAGCAACAACCACTTTCTAGTCAAAGCCGCATAAGGAAATTTTCTGTTTAATTTTCTTTTCTGAAGGTGCTAATCTAATCATTTCAATTTAAAAATTCTCTATGATTCTTAAATTACCATTTTAGTTTCTCATAATTTCTCAAATCACAGTTTTTCATAATTGTAGCAAAAAATATTGAGCATGCAAAAAATTATATATTTTCTATTGTTAATTTGTGGAAATCTCTTAATTTACAAATTGTGTCATTTAACTCAATATTCTTTAATAGTTTTTCAGTTTTTAATTCAAAATATTCTTTCGGCAAAATAATTAGTAATTCACAAGAATCTTTCGGTAATATTTCAATTGAATTAATTAATTTGCTAAGAGGTGGGGACCATACCTGACTTACCTTGTCGGCGGTTGATTCTCCCCTTGTTGAGTTGTTTTCTTCCGCAGATTCTCCCCCTTCATCGATGCTCATTTGTGATGAGAACTTTAGGTCTTCAAGTTCGAGTTCGGTTGCTTGTTCTGTCTCGGCACTTACCTCGGTTTCGGACTCTTCTGACGTCGGATCAGTGCCCATCGAGGAGTCGGATTCAACTTCAATTGGTTCTTCGTGGAGTTTTAAGAACTTTTCCCAAAGTTTTTTTGCACTTTGGTAGTCGCCAATTCTGTCGAGATCTTCATCTGGTAGTATGCTTAGAAGGTGAAATTTAGCTCGAGCGTTTGCCATAGACTCATCACGTTCCTTATTGTTCCAGAGGTGTATCTTGAGTTCTTCTCCATTCGTTGTCTTTGGTGCTTCATATCCAAATTTCATTATTGATAAAATATTAAAATCTGTGTTAAGATATACCTCCATTTGTTGTTTCCATGTCGCGAAGTCTCCGTCAAACTTCGGGGGATGAAAGATCACTCCGGCCATCGTCTTGATCGTTGTTCTTCAGTCGGCGGTTAGTCCTTCTGAGGTGGACATGGCTCTGATATCAATTGTAGGTGCAGCGGAGGCCGACAAGAGGGGGGTGAATTGCCTGAAAAAATTAAAACTATACCCTCCTCGAATTTTTTAACTCAAAAGTACAATAGCAATAAAAATAACTGAAAATAAAGTAACAGAAATAAACTAGAGACTCAGCAGTTAACCTGGTTACAAGCAAGAAGGTTGTTAATCCAGGGCGATGAAAGAGCGCACTAGAAAAATCTCCATTGTTGAAGGCGGAGAAGCCTTTTACACACTGATGGCTCAGAACTATTGCTAGGAAGTTGTTACAGAGTTGAATGAAGAATTGATTCATATTTCCTAGCTCCAGGGGCCTTTATATAGCTCCTGGAAAGTCTATCCCGAGGGTCGTGCCTCCAACAAGGTTCAAGGCGCCTCAAAGGGGTTTGACCAGATAAACATCTATCCGATCACAAACGACTATGTTGGCCAGGTCTGAGATGCCTCAAACAACCTTGGAGGCACCTCGGACTATTTGAGGTGCCTCCAATGGGTCTGAGGCACCTCGGACTATCTGAGGCTCCTCCAATGGGTCTGAGGCGCCTCCAAGCCTGGATGGCCCAATTTCTGCATGGTATAAAAGCCCAATTTCTACATGGTTTAAATAGCTTCCAGCTTATCTTTTTTCCTTCGCTTTGACTTCTGAAGCTCCGATAACTTGGGTGATTGCGACCAACCGAAATAGGGCTCACCCGAACCTAATTTTCGGCCTTCCTCGAGCAACCTTCCTCCCCGGCTTAACGTCCCTCGAACGCTGCACACTTTCTTCTCACCCACCGGTGTACTCTTCCGCAGCTCTCTCATCCTTCGGACGCACCGAGCCCGTCGGCTCTCTTCCCGTGCCGTCCTTCTCGCTAGCTGCATCTTCCGCTCGACTTCCTGCGCTCCTAAGCTCCTGCACACTCAGACACAAGGATCAAACACAGAGCAGGGCCTAACCAACTTAGTTGATCACATCAAAACTACCACGGGGTCTAACACCAGACCACTCTCTTGTGAACAGATCGAGGAGGAGAAACGAAGGGGATTGATCGACTGAAAATGACACGAGTCATGTCCCCGCGATGCCCTAGACACCGAGCAACTGCCGATCATGAGCAAGAATAGCCAAGGAGACGACCGCTTAGTTGAAGATGGCTGGTACCGTCGAGATCCTGCGACACTGCCTCAGGTGACTCAGCGAGGACGAAATCGCGGGTAGAAGAAGCACTCCGTCGGTGTCGGGTCGTCTGCGCGCGTGAGAGAGAGAGAGAGAGGGGAAGAAGAAGAAGAGATGAGTCGGGTCGGTAATAGGTTCGGGTGAGGGGTGAAGCACTATTAATATAATTCACATAGGGTTAAGGAAATTAAACCCTAGATAACTCCTCAATTAAACTCAGTAATGCGCATTTACAAATCGGCTTCTTCCCGCCCAATTTATCCATCCCTTTAACCAGCTCATATGAGCTCCATTTAAATCCATAAAATTTCCTAAAAACTTCTAAAAATTCCATAATGTTACTCCATGATAACTGTTATTAATAAATTCATATATCTCACATTCTACCCTACTAATAGAAATTTGGTCCCCAAATTTACGACTACCCACAAAAAGCAAGGAGTAGTATATAAACTAATTCTAGTTGCTGAAATGAACTTACTCACCTTCAGAAAATAGATGCGGGTAACTGGCTTAGATCTTTTCCTCCAATTCCCAAGTGGCTTCCTCATTCAAGTGGTGCTGCCATCCGACCTTGACAACTCGGACTATTTTTTCCGCAACTGGCGCTCTTTCTGATCTAGAATCGGCACAGGAATCTCCTCGTAAGATACATCTGGCTGAAGTGCAACTGATACATCTGATAGATTATGTGAAGGGTGCGGTACGTACCTCCTCAACATAGACACATGGAATACATCATGCACCCCGGCGAGTGATGCTGGTAGCGCCAACTGATACGCTACCTCACCTATCCTCTCGAGAGCCTGGAAGGGTCTAATATAGCGAGGTGCTAACTTACCCTTCAACCCAAACCTTTTAACTCCTTTTGTAGGGGACACCTGCAAGAATACATGATCACCAATAGAAAACTCCAAAGGTCACTCCAAAGGTCTTCGTCTCTGATCTGCATAACTCTTCTCATGATCCTGAGCTTCTGACAATCTGTGCCTGAGAGTGTGAACTAAATTTGCTCATTTTCTACTGATACGTAAGACGGAGTCATTGGGTCATGTAATAAACCTATCATGCAATTTCTATATCACATATAAAATCTAATAACTTAGTATATGCCTTCACAAGTGGCTCTGATACCACTGTAAGGAACTAGGGCGCTGAACACGCAGAAAGTGCAGCAGGAAACATCTAGTTCCTATCAAAAGATCCATGCGAAGGAAGATAAAATATACTAAATTTTAACATGATTGGGAGTTATACCTTTGATACGTGTACTCAATCTCTCAACAACTAGGATCTCAGTACGATCATGTGTCCGTGCCTCTTTTGGTATCCACACGAATACAAGAAAATGGAGAAGACAAATACTCAAGGTTGTGCTAGCAACCCTCTAATGAGTTTTGGCCAAAGAAAGAGAGGAGAAGAAGATGAATGAATTCACACTCAAAAATGAGAGAAAAATACTTTTTGTACTTCATCTAATGAAAATATTTAATGAGCATTAATTCACTTAATGAGACTTAATGAGCATTAACACTCTATTAAGGCCATTTTTGAACTCTTCATTTTTTAATTTAATTTCAAAATTGAATTAATATCAAAATTAACTCTTCTAATATTTCATTAATCTCCATTAATCCTCTTTAGTGAATGAATTCACTTGAGTCTAACTCAATTCTTATTCAAATTAGATTGAATCCATATGGTTGGATGCACTTGAATCTAACTCAATGATTCTAATCTGGATGTGTCAATCATCTCATAATTCACTCTTAAAGCTAATACTAACAGGAACCCCACTACCTACTATCCAAGGTCAGCCACGGTGACAAGGCATGATCGCCTGCATTCCGCCAAACCCATCGGAGAGTACAGAGGAGAGAAAATGAACGTTACCCACCGGAGATTATGGTCGGAGAAGATGAATTGTGCCACCTCCAATAAGATGTGGAGAGAAGGCAGGGGAGTTTGGGTTGGGAAATTTTAGGGCAAATTTGGAAACAAAACTATATTTGTCACCAAATTCATCCCAAACTAATAAAAAAATAGTAAATAAAAGTGTCGACAACCGATTAATCGACCTAGAGATCTCGGAATGATATGAGAAACAAGTTTCTATGTGTTTGTATTGATCTCCTGATCATATAAATGACCTCAAATATTATTCCACTTAATAGATTGTGGTCCATCAATTTTTTAATACAAATAAGTATGAAAAATCTAATTTCTATTCCAAAAATCATTAATCTTAATATATTGGGTGAAAATCATTTTTGAGGTCATTTGTGCTATCGAGAGATTGATACAGACATATAAGAACTTGGTTCATATCATTCCTTCCTCTCTTAGTCCATCTTCTATATTTAGGGAACATTTTTAATTTATTTTCATAAAATAAATTAGAATGAATCCAGAGATTTGTCCTAAAATATATATATTTTTTTTTAAAAAAAAGAATGTCCTTAATGCGGCAAATGGCCATAGAGATCTCAGAATGACATGAAATAAGTTTCTATGTGTTTGTATTGATCTCCTAATCACATTAAAGGCCTCAAATATGAATTTAATCCAATACATTTAGATTAGTGATTATTTAATAACAAAATGACTTTAATATTTTCAAACTCTAACTTTTTTCACTAAGTCATTGTATCTATAAAGTCCATCTAAATAATTTAACTATGAATTTATATTAGATATTTGAGGCCACTATTGTGATTAAGAGCTTGATATGAACATATAGAAACTTGTTTCATATCATTCCAACCTTTCTAGATTCATCTTCCACATTTAGGATGTATTTATTTTTATTTTTAAATTATTAATTTTAGGGGATGAATTCTAATATTCATCGCCAATTATCGATGAATATTAAGATTTGTCCCAAAATTTTATTGTTAAAAAAATAAAATGTGTCCTAAATGAGGAAGATGGACCTAAAGATCTCAAAATGACATGAAACAAATTCCTATGTATTAGTATCGATCTCCTAATCACATTAATGACCTCAAACATGAATTTCACCCAATATATTTAGATCAATGATTGTTTAATATCAAAAAAATATTAACATTTTCAAACTCTAACATTTTTTACCAAGTCATTGGATTTATAAAGTCCATCTAATTAGTTTAATTATGAAAAATATATATTAGATAGTTGACGCTATTATTGTTATTAGGAGATCAATACAAATACATAAGAACTTGTTTCATATCGTTTCAAGCTTTCTAAGTCCATCTTCCACATTTAGGACATATTTATTTTTATTTTTTATAAATTAGTTTTTTGGGATGAATTTAAATATTCGTCACCAATTAGAGATGATTTTAGAAATTCATCACTAATTGCCGAAGAATATTAAGATTCGTCCTAAAATTTTATTGTTTTAAAAAAATAAATGCATCCTAAATGCGAAAGATAATCTAGAGATTTCGGAATGATATGAAACAAATTCCTATATATTTATATCTATCTCCTAATCATATTAATGGCCTCAAACTTGAATTTCACCCAATATATTGAGGTTCATAAATTTTTTAACATGAATGACTATGAAAATATAATTCTTTTTTTTAAAAAATATTGATCTTAATATATTGGGTGAAATTCATGTTTGAGGTCATTTATGTTATTAGGAGATTTATTTTAATTCATTTATGTTATTAGGTCATTCATGTTTGAGGTCATTTCATGTTATTCCGAGCTATCTAGGTACTTATTAGGATTCATTTTTATTTAATTTTTACAAAAAAAAATGGGATGAGTCTTCATATTCATCCCAAAATTTTTATTTTTTTTTAAAAAATACATTCTAAATGTACAAATGACCCTAGAGATCTTACAATGACATAAAACATAAATTTCACCCAATACATTTAGATCAATGATTGTTTAATATCAAAATGACTTTAACCTTTTCAAACTCTAAGTTTCTTTCACTAAGTCATTGGATTTATAAAGTCCATCTAATTAATTTAATATGAAAAAAATATGTTAGATATTTGAGCCCATTATTGTGATCAGGAGATTAATACCAACACATAAAAACTGTTGGTGCAGGATGCACTAATGGTCTAACTCAGGTTTTAATGAATGAAAAAGTAAATTAAGTTAGATTCATTGTGATTTAACAAGTTAATTAAGTGTGCAGGAGAAGTCCAAAGAGGTCAATGGGTGTTAGCTAGAGCCCTAGAGCCAATCATTTCATGATTGTATTTTGGACTTGTTGTATCATATTCTATATAAATAAAGGTATTTTGTTTTTGGTTATTATACTTACTTGTATTGGTGCCAAATAAACTAAGTATAATAACGTCCTTGAGTAGACGGTTCTCACCTATATCAATCGGTTAGTTGAACCGATAGTGAGATGATATAGGGAACACTACTCTTAATCATTCCTAGTCGAGTATTAACATTCAGGGACAATGTTAATGCAATAAGACTAGCATATAGGTCAACTCGATGACTTGATCTCACAAGTCATGGATATAGAGATATCAAGTTGACACATGGGTATGCATTGGAGAACGTATACTGAATGACCCGCCATGAGAAAGTATCATGGATCGTTATATGAGTGTCATATACTTTCTCATGTGACTATTAGTATGACTATTGGTCCTTAGACCTGAAGTCACCATGGTTCCCTACATAAGGAGTTATGTACTTTAGTTTCGTCAAATGTCACCCGTAACTGGGTGGACTATAAAGGCGATTACTGGGTATGTAACAAATTATGCGGTGGGATGTGAGTGATGCAGATGGGATCTATCCCTCCTATATGACGGGAGTGACATCGGTATTCTTGATAGAGTGAGACCACGAAGTGCATGGCCCTGCCCAAATGAGTCAATATAGGATATTGAGCTCATTTGATTTAGTGTGTCTACTTGGAGTTCAAGATTTAGATTGATTAGAGGATGACACGGTCTATGCCTCATATTGATCAATCTAGATGTCTAGGATAGAAGGACACTTGTCATATTTTGTGAGGAGTCACAATTAGTAATCACAAGGTGATGTTGGATCTCAACATTCTTGTAACTTGGGTAGCAATGATGTATTGCCAGATGCCGCTCATTGCTTATGTTTCTAAAGGAGTTTAGAAACATTGCCAACGTTACAAGAACGTATTGGGTCACACACAAAGAACAAGTGGATGGAGATTAGGTTCATATGATGAACCAATTGGATTAGGTTCATATGATGCACCAAAGATTGGATTCGGATTAATTCAAATTAGACTTATTGAGTTAGACTCAATTAGATTCAATTGTTGAATGAGTCTAATTTAAATTTGATTCATTGAGTTAATTTATATTAATGAAGTGAGATTCATTAAATTAAAATTGACTTGAACCAAATGTTGGTTTTAACTCAACAAAGGAAGAGAATTGGTCAATTTTGACTTGACCAAATGGAAGTTGAAACATCAAGTTTGACTTGATGAATTGCCACATCATGAATGTTGACTCATCCTACATGGCATGACTAACCTTGCACAGCATCTCCACCTCATTATGGTGTGCCACCTCATGGAGGTTACACACCATTCCATTTAATGTGGCCGGCCACATTAATGAGGGGAGTTACATGTGTGTGGTCGGCCACACTAATGTGGAGGAGGTTTTCATTTTGTGAAATTCAAGTGGTGTTGAATGCATCTTCTTCCTTAGCTCTCTTCCTCCTCCTTCTCCTCTTCTTGGCTGAGAGTTTCAAGCAAGGTGAAGAGGAATGTGTTGAGTTTCAAGAGAAAGGGTGAAGTGAAGGTCACAAAGGAGGGTACCTAGAGGAGTATTTGAGATTCATTTTTCTTTCTCTCCTTTCTCCCCTTTTAAATCCTACCCGAGAGCCCTAGAAAGTGCTAGCACACTTGTGGTGCTCTTCTTCTCCATCTTTGAGTGTTAGAGAACACTTCTTGTTCGTGTGGATATCACTAGAGAGTTGTCTACGTTGACAACTTCGAGATCCGACGTACCGTTGGACGAGCGGGATTTGCGAGGGCACGCTTCAAATGTATAAAATGTTTTTCCTTTGTAGATCTACTGTAGATCATAGTTTGAAACTCGTACTTGTATTTTAGAAAGTTTTCTTTGCACGGATCCAATGGCTAGGGGGTTTCGGGGTTTCCGCGACGCGAAAAAGTGGTTTTCGCGGCCCGAAAAACCCAACAATGGGTTGACCGGATGTCTGGTAAAATGTTAAGTTAAGGTAAGTCACTGGAGTAGAGTGACTTGGTGAGGGCGTGCTCCCCGTTTGAGGGAACAATAGGCGCCTATCCAACTTAGATCCATTTTAGAAACCTAAGTTGAGATCTTGACTAAATTCTGGTCTCGAGGAGACAGAATCTAATTATTACCCTATTTATTATAATGTACTAACTTTGCTTTGTAGGGTAGTATAATTTTTTATTGCCTCAAACTAACGTTTTCTTACAGGAAAAAAGAGTTGATGGAAAAGGGGGGCTGGGTGCCCAGAAGGGATCCGGGCGCCCGTAGCTAGTTTGGGTGCCCAGAATTGGTCCGGGCGCCCAGAATGCCAAAAGTTATATTGTCACCAGCATGGAGCGCGCTGATTGGTTGGCCGACATCATGGTCCAAGCGCCCGAAAGGGATTCGGGCGCCTGGAACTGCTTATATAAGTAGTCTTCCACCAAGACCCAAACATAGCTTCTTCTATGATTGCTCCTTGCACACTACTCCTGCGATGCTGCGAAGCTCCTCTAATAACCTGTGACTCAGTTTCATTTTCGTTGTGGTCGGTATTTTTTATAGTTCTTGTACTAAATTATGTAATACTTTTTGCAAATTATTAGTGATTGCTCAATGAAAGCACTCTCACGTGTGAGTCTTAGAGTAGGAGTCGACAAATGCTCTGAACCAAGTAAAATTGGTTTGTTAGCGCTGCTTCAATTTTTCTCTTCCGCAGCGTACTTTAATTTTGTCTTGATTTTCAACGATCGCTATTCACCCCCCCCCGTTCTAGCGAACTTTATGATCCAATAAGTGGTATTAGAGTAGGTACTTCTCTAATTTAGTGCAACCACCAATCAGGCAAAGGGGGTGATTTTTTTCTTTTCGATTTTAAGTTTTCTGACATAATCCAAATTGATATAATTACCTCTTTGGAAAATTCTTTTTCATAGCAAATTAAACTAAACTAGTGCAGTACTAATTCAGTCTTAAATTTTTACTTTTTCTCCCACACTACTAAATCCAAGACTAAGTCTTGGGATCCTCTTCCATGTTTCTTTGTATGCAAGAGTTATGACCCAAATCAAGGGATTCAACACTGTCCGTCCTCCCTCTTCAACGGCGACGACTTCCCAAACTAGAAGAAGCAAATGGAGGTCTATCTAAAGACCAACTTCGACCAATGGTTCAGCATCACCAGAGGCTATAAGGCTCCTGTCGACAACTCCAGAAATCCAATAGATCCGGAACAGTGGAATCCAGAGATGAAGGAAAAAGCCCAAATAAACATCAAAGATCTCATCACCTTCTAGTGCAGGCTAACGAAGGAGGAACCAAACCACGTCGGCCCACATGAAAATACAAAAGAACTATGGGACAAGCTCATCGAACTGCACAAGGGAACCAACCGTCTAAGGTAAGTTAGGTAACCAAATGAGACCTCTACTTGAATAAGTTATTTAATATTAAAATGCAGGAAGAAGAATCTGTGAGTCAACTCCATGCAAGGATAAAGGACATCCTCAATGGGCTTCACACTATCGACCACCAAATGGAGAACCACGATCTAATAAGGTACACCCTAAATGCATTTCCTCGGAATGCACTATGGGTTTCCATCATGGATGCTTACAAGATTTCAAAGAATCTTTCTAAATTAAAACTTGACAAATTATTTTATGAACTCGAACTCCATGAGCAAACTAACTCAAAATAGGTCTAGAAAGGAATTACTCTTTTTGCAGGTTCCTCCAAGGAAATGTTAAGAACCAAGCCTAAATCTGAAGGTGTGTCTAACCAAGACTAAGAAGATGAAGAATACCTGGTGAACTTGGTAAGAAAAATGTTCACCAGGAGAAAGAAGAACTTCAGCAGAAATGACTTGCAGAAGATCAACTCCACTAACGACCCAAAAAATGTGACCTTCTTCGGATGTAACAAGAAGGGTCACTACAAGAACGAGTGCCTAAAGCTGAAGAATGACAAAAATAAAAAAAAAACAAGAAGAAAGCACTCAAGGCGACGTGGGATGAATCATCAGATGAATTGGATGTCGAAGATCAGAAGCACCAAAGGTACCTCGCGCTAATGGCCCGCGAATCAAAATCAGAGGATGAATCGGAAGACAAGCCCAAACCCAAATCATGCCACGAGTCCGTACTTATTTCTGAAGGTTCCGATGAAATATACATTAATTTAAACAAAAATTTTTTTAAAGTCATCGCATGCTTAAATAGAAAATTAACTGAAAATGAAAATCAAAATAAAATGCTCCTTGAGGAAAACCAACAATTCAAGGAACAAATTGAAAATCCAAATCAAGTTGTAAAGCTTGAGGAGAAAAATTCAATATTAAAAATTGAAATTAATAAAATTAAAGGGTTGTTAGAAAACTTTACAACTAGATTTAAAAATTTGGATTTAATTCTAAAAAATTAAAAAGGAGTATACAACAAATCTAAGCTTGGATATAAGTCCAACTCAACAAATAAATCATTTAACTCACTTGTAAGTCAAAACAAAACACAAACTAAAGCTTGGTTCCAAAAGCGTGTCTAACCATGTAAGTAGGAATTAACCAATACTATATACCTAAAAATAAAATATATTATGTAAAATCAAATAACCCAATTCAAAATCCTAACTATAAAACTAAATCAACTAAACCAAAATTAAATCATAAAAATAACTATAGAACAAACTCAAACTCAAACTATCATCAAGTCTATTATAATTACAAAAGTAATCGACATAAACCCAAAAAAAAAAACTTAAAAATCCTGAACAATAATTCAGGGGGAGGCTCCAAACTAGTTGGCACCTCCAAAAGTAACCTACCCGGTAGGGTAATTAGGATTAGAGTAAAAAGGGACAAAAGTTTAACTTGACCTACGGTACTGGTGATGTTTTGGATGATAGTAGGTTAGGGAAGCTTTGTCTATGCATGTCTAGGAATATATGGCTTCGACCTGGTACATTTGACTTAGTGGAACTAACTAAAGTTACGCCTTACGAATCCTTACTAGTTAAACCAAGGATTTGTACTAAGTTCAGTGGATAGAATTATTTGGAAAATTTCGAAGGCATGGTTACTCTAATGATGTCTAGGTGACTAACCATAGCCCAGAAGTTTATCCAAAGAATGCATGTTTGTTAAGCCCAAAGCTAAACTTGAATCTAAAAAAAACTTAAATGAAACCCTAAAATTGAACCTAACTCATCTCATAAAAATTATAGGATTCCCTGATTGAAAACATAGATCAGGTGAGATGACTAAGAAATTAAATTAAATTAAAATTAAATTAAATAAAATTAAATTTTAATTAAATTAAAAATAAACTTAAATTAAATTAAATTAAATTAAATTAAATTTAAATTTAAAATAAATAAAATTAAATTTAAATTAAAAATAAATTAAATTAAATGAATTTAAATTAAATTAAAATTAAAATTAAAATTAAAATTAAAATTAAAATTAAAATTAAAATTAAAGTTAAAATTTAATTTAATTTAATTTAAATCAAATTTAATTAAATTAAACTAAATCAAATTTAATTTAATTTCAATTAAATTAAATTAAATTAAAATTAAAATTAAAAACTAAAATTAAATTAAGAATTAAAATTAAATTAAACTTAAAATTAAATATTAAATTAAACTTAAACTTAAAATTAAATTAAAGTTAAAAGTTAAAATTAACTTAAACTTAAAATTAAAAATTAAATTAAACTTAAAATTAAATTTAAATTAAATTAAAATTTAACTTAAACTTAAAAATTAAATTAAACTTTAAATTTAAATTAACATAAAACTAACTAAACATTTAAATTAACTTAAAATTCAAATTAACTTAACATCAAAATTAAATTAAATTAATTTAAAATTAAAATTATCTTAAATTTTAACTTTTAAATTAAATTAACTTAAATTGACTTAAATAGTTAACTTAAATTTAATTAATTTAAAATAAAACTAATCTTAACTCTTACCTGTTGTAGGAAATGAAGTGGATATTGGACAGTTGTTACTCCAAACACATGACTGGGGATCACACCATATTCACTCAGTTAACCTACCAAAGCTTAGGAATAGTTGTCTTTGGAAACAACTGCAAACTCAAGGTAATTAAGATAGGTAATATTGAACTCAAAACTGATTTCATTATTAAGAAAGTATTACTTGTTGAAAAACTCAAATGCAATCTTCTTTGGATAAGTCAACGGTGTTATTTTGGATTTAAGATTAGGTTTCTTTCCTCATAATGTTTAATTAAACAACTAGATAACCCTACTATAAGCCTAAAAGGGGTTTAAAAGGATAATATCTATGTAATTAACCTAACTTCTTCCTCACTTAAGTCTTACTTAACACAAAAAGAAGAAACCTGGTTATGGTATAGAAGAATGTCATACACAAACTTTAAAAATCTAAGTAAATTAAATGGATTAGTTAGAGGCCTACCAAAATTACCTACCTTAGACTTAACAATCTGTAATGCTTGTCAATAAGGGAAATAAACAAAATCTATAACAAATCAATTAATCAACTTCAAACAAACTCAATACTAGAACTATTGCACTTACACCTATTTGATTCCCATGGGGTCAAATCAATAAATGGAAGTCTATATTGCCTAGTAATAATAGATGACTACTCTAGGTTCATTTGGGTAAAATTCTTAAAAAATAAAGATGAAATATTTGAAATCTTTACTAATTTTTGCAAATAAGTTGAAAATGAAAAAGACCTAAAAATTAAAAGAATTAGGAGTGACAACGGAGGAGAATTAAAAAATCTTAACTTTAACAAATTTTTCCTTGAAAACGGTTATCATCATGAATATTCATGTCCTAAAACACCTCAACAAAATGAAATAGTAGAAAGAAAAAACAAAACCCTACTTAAAGCCTCTAGGATAATGCTAAATGAATATAAGCTACCAAAATACTTTTGGGCAGAAGCTGTTAGCACAGCCTGCTATGTACAAAACCGAACCACAATAAATAAAACTCATAATAAAACTTCATTTGAAATATATTATAACAAACAACCTAATATTGAATACTTTAAAGTATTTGTGTAAAATACCGTAAAATTAAATAATAAATGTTATTGGATGAAAAATCTTATTAGATTTTTTGAAAATTTTTAGAAATTTTTGGGGATTTAAACGGGGTCCGTATGCCCTGTTTTGAGGGAATGAATCGGTGGGGCTAGGTGAAGGCCTGTTTGGAATACCCGAATTAAGTGGGAGTTGATTAAGAAGACTTAGGGTTTAATGATTTAAACCTATGTATACCGCCGAGCCTTTTATTTCCCAAATTCGCTGAACCTTCTCATCTTCCCCGACAACTCCTCTGCCTGAACCCCCTCTCTCCCTCTCCGGAAATTTCTTGCCTCACCGACGTCGAGCTCACGATCGCCGGCCATCTTCCTTCGTGTGAGGCTAGGGCAAAGACTCCATTAGCTCCTCTTGTGATCCTTTCTCTTCCTCTCTCGCACGAACGCCTCGACGGTGACTGTGCACGCCCTCCACCATGATCACGGTCTCGCCGAGTTTCCTGAAGAAGGGTCACTGGAGCTCGAAGTGTACCGATCATCTCCAGCTGAGCAGGCATCTCGGTGGCTATTCTTGCTCGTGATTGGAGGTTGTTCGGCTTCTAGGGCACGGCAAAGCTAGGGCACGACAGGGGGAGGGGGAGTTGATTTGCATCTCTCTCGACGGATCGAGCTCTCTCAGTTCTTCTCCTTTATTTTGTCGCTGGAGTTTGACCTGCAACTCCACACCTACTGGATCGGATCATATGACACCATCTTGAGGCAATCGATCAAGGTAGGCAAGCTTCAAAGATTTTGCCTAATTGGTTTCCTTTGTGATAATCTTCCTGTTCGAGATTAGAGGGAGGATCGGATCAGTGTATCCTCGATGTTTCCTGTTGCCGGTCACTGCCCTCTCCACTTCTTGAAGCCGTGGAGGGTTGCTGCTCGGGTTCACCACTGGATAGGTCACCAATTCAGCAGCGGTCAGCAGCCCTTGTTCCTCACAATTTCATTTGGAGGGGAAGTTGTTGCAGAATCTGGTTTAGGGTAAGATGTATATTAATTTGGATTAATATTGAAATAAATTCATGGTTTGTTTAGTTGCATTGGATTGATTTCATTATGGAATTGGAGGTGTTAATTGTGGACAGAGGATAGATTTATTATGTGTTTGGAGGTCAGTTTGCATTTCAGTGATGAATTAGTGGAGTGTTGATGATGGTATTGAGTTAATATGGTGTGTATCGGATTTCATTTAAGGTTGTAATCTGTGTAGTTTTGGTTGATGAGTGTTTAATTGTGCTAAGTCATGGATTAAATGATGGATTATTTTGGGTGGATGAATGTTGTAAGATTGATTCATGATGCCTAGTAGATGGTTTAATAGAATATTATGGGAATTAATCAAGTTATATTGGATTGATTAGTGGATTTAAAAAGGATTTATGATGAGTTGGATTAGTGTTTGATTGATGATGAATTATATGAGTTGAATTTAAGATGTGTTGATTAATGAGTTTTGGATTGATTAATAGATTGTAGATTATGTTTGGATCTAGAAGGAGTTGGATTAAGGAATTAGGTAAATTATTTCGATTACGATTTTTCCCTAATTTGATTGGGGAGTTTATTTAGTTATTTACTGTATAAGTATTAGCTAAATACATTATGTGATCACAGGTCTTGAATTCGAGATGAGCATCTCGTTGTAGGATTTTCTTGACTCGATCTACAGATAAAGGCGGGTATTTCTTCCTTTGCCTCTATATATTTCTTTGAGCTTAGTGCATGGTTGTTATTCGATGGATTAGGCTGCTTTACCTTATATCGTGTTCATTTATTGTCTTCCTGCTTGATACTTATGCCTGATCATTGAGGTGTTCTAGTTATATCATATACAGTCTCAACTCTTGATTTCTACTCTGCTGTGTATACACGTGTAGAGTATGTATTGTAGGGATTGTCTGGTTGATTGAATTACCATGCTAATTGGGCATATGATGTGGATTGTACGTAGGTTGGTAGGAGTTATAGGAGTCATCGTGTTGACCTTACATTTGCATGCTGTATGTACACACACATATTTGTTATGTACTTTTGGAGGAGTTGTGTTGATTGTATATTTGTTGTATATACACGTATCTGATTGTTTTACTGGAGGATACCTGTTGATCGTACCTATGTTTTGTGTACATGTGTCTAGTGGGATTTTTGGAGTTTTTTGGTTGATTATACATGTGTAGTGTGTACATGTGTTTGGTGGGATATGTGGAGGTATCATGACGATTGCACTCATGTTGTGGGGTACTTATGTGGATTTAGGGGTTGCATGGATGATGGCGTTGTCCGTATCATGATTATATATATATATATATATATATATATATATACATCATTCATTGCATTGCTGACGACTATTGTCTCCCTTGTGGGTGAGAGAGTCGTCAGTCATTTATAACTGTCCTTTCGACCACTGATGGAGAGTGGTAGCTAGGAGTGGAGCTAGTCCTGTTGCGCTTACTCAGTCGCTCAGTGTTCTATCAGCCTCGACCACTCTGGAATAGTGAGTCTTGAGGGTATAGTAGTTAGAGGGCTAGAGATGTGAGTGGTCAGGGACCCTTAACTATGTAGTTAGATAACTACTTAGCTGACCGTCCGCTTCAACCGCCTATAGTGGTGCATGTACTGGAGGCTAGTATGGTTTATCATGGACCCAAGCCTCTCGGCCATACAGGGGTCGTGGTGTCTAGAGAGGTGGCGGGGGTGACCATGGAGCATGCATACGCATTTTTGCTTATGATGTGCGGTGCATCTTTGGAGATAAATTTACATACATACCTAGTAGATACTAGATGCATGTGATTGTGGTTATTGCACTTGTTTGGGATATGCTTGTTGCATATAGTTGCCATGCTGCATACATGTCATTTATTTTACATGTATATGCAGTTGTATTTATATTACACAGGTGTCATGAGTGGGTTTGTTACAGATCCGGTGAGTCTACTGATCATTGTACAATGTGTCGTTTCCAGATTGGGTATGTGTTTATCATTTTGTCAGTTGTAGTATGTGCAGTTTTTGTATGTCAGTTATAATCGTTATACCATGTGAGATAGACTGGTACTGGTAGTTGTGTTTATTGGATATGTTAGTATAATCATGTTCTTTATTCTCTACTGAGACTGTATACTTTTGATCTCCATGTTATTTATAGACAATGCACTATCCTGTCTATTACCCGCTGAGTTATCTATACTCACCACCATATATATGTCTTTATGTTTTCAGTTGGATGGTTGGAGAGTCGCTCGGAGTATCCTGTCTGTCGGGCCCTACGTCACATCCGAAGACTGTTTCAGGTTTTGTATATGTTTTATTTGTATTTGGTATTCACTGTATTTGGTGTGTTGTTGTATTTGTTGTTGTGGTTGTTGTATAAAGCCTAGCTGGCTTGCAGTGTGTTGATTTGTGTTATATTGGGCTTTCCGTTATCGTTTTCCGGTGTATTGGTTTTTAATGCAGCCGAATGGGTTGCTCATTGTATATATATAACCGCGTGGTTGTATTTTATTATGTTCCAGCCGAGTGGGCTGAATATAAACTGTGTGGTTGTGTATATATTCCAGCCGCATGTGGCTGATGTATTTTGTATGTATGTATGTTTCAGATTGTCACCGGTACAGGGGAGATGCTGCCGAAATTTTTTGGTGGGGACTCCTTTGGGGGCGTGACAATTTGGATGCCCAGCCTATATACTAAATACAAGAGAACACTTGGAAAATTTTGCATCAAAAATAGAAAGTGGGATCTATGTAGGATACTCATTAAACAGTAGAGGTTATAAAATATATAATAAAGTTATACTAAGAATTGAAGAAACCTCAAATATAAAATTTGATGAGTCCAACCAAAACTTAGAACAAACACAGATTCAACCAATTGATTTTGTTCAAAGTAACACTAGTCAAGAGGGAGCCAGTGAAAATATAAGTCAAGAAGAAGAAGATCAACCTCAAATGAATGAGCCTACTAGAACCATAAGAGTTAACCCAAATCATTCAATTGATGAAATAATTGGTGATCTAGACATAAGAGTTTAAATAAGGTCATCCTTCAGAAACTTAAGTCAAATACCCCTAATCTCAAAAATTGAACCCAAAATAATAGATGAATCTTTACTTGACCCAGACTAGATCATAGCTATGCAAGAAGAATTAGCACAATTTGAGAGAAACAAAGTTTAGGACTTAGTACCACCACCTAAAAATAAAAAGATAATAGAAACAAAATGGGTATTCAGAAATAAATTAAGTGAAAATGGAGAGATTATTAGAAACAAGGCTAAACTAGTTGCTAAAGGGTTTTGTCAAGTAGAGGGACTTGACTATGATGAAACATATGTCCTAGTAGCCAGACTAGCATCCATTAAAATGCTACTTAGCTATGTAGCCCATAAAGGATTTAAACTTTACCAAATGAATGTAAAATCTACCTTTTTAAATGGGCTAATAAAATAAGAAGTTTATGTAGGTCAGCCACCTAGGTTTGAGAATTTAGATCATCTTGACCATGTATTTAAACTCAAGAAAGCCTTATATGGTCTTAAACAAGCACGTAGGGCATAGTATGAAGGTTTACCTCTTACCTAATTTCCAAAGGGTTCAACCAAGGATAAATTGACCCAACTCTATTTATCAAATCAATCAACCAAGATATTTTTATAACTCAAGTATACGTAGATGATATAATTTTGGGTGAACCAATTCAAACTTTTTATAAGAATTTATAACCTTAATGGAACAAGAATTTGAAATGAGTCTCATAGGTAAACTAATTTACTTTTTAGGGTTACAAATTAAACAAACAAATGAAGGTAACTACATTTATCAACAAAAATATATTAAGGAATTACTTAAAAAATTTGGAATGAAAAACACTAAAGAAATAAAGACACCTATGACAACTAACACAACCTTAGATGATGACCCAAAAGGAAAATCAGTTGACCTAAAATACTATAGGAGTGACATAGGTATCCTTTTGTACTTAACTGCAAGTAGACCTAATATTTTATTTGTAGTTAATATGTGTGCTAGATACCAAACATGTGCTAAAGAATCACATTTTATTAACGTCAAAAGAATCTTTAGATATCTCAAAGGAATATCAAATGTAGGAATCTAGTATCCTAAAACATTCAATTTTGAACTCAAAGGCTACTCTGACTCAGACTATACTGGCTGTAAATTGGATCATAAAAGTATAAGTAGTGGGTGTCAGCTACTTGGCCTATCACTTGTCAGCTGGTTTAGTAGGAAGCAACACTGTGTTACCTTATCTACTACTAAGGCAGAATATATAGCTGTAGGAGAATGTGTTGCCCGGTTATTATAGATGATGCATACCTTAAAAGACTTCAATTTAAACTTTACAAATACAAAAGTACTAATTGATAATATCAGTTCAATTAATTTAACCAAAAATCCTATGCATCATTCAAGAACTAAACACATCGAAATTAGACATCACTTTATCAAGGATCATGTCATTAAAGGTGACATTGAACTCAAATACATTGAGTCCAAGTCAAACCTAGCTGACATATTCACTAAACCCCTTCCTGAATGTGAATTTAGTAACTTGCGTCGATAATTAGGAATGTGCTTAATAGACTAGGACTCTTAATTTCAAAATTATTCTTTAAAAATTCTAGGGTAAAATTCTTTATTTTTTTCTCAAACCTTCCCTTATTTTTAGATTTTTCAGAATTACTTTTAGCCTTAGTCTAGATCAAACTTTAGAAAGCATTCTCCTATAGGTTGAGATCTTGAGCATCTCACCAACACCCTAGGATTATCTTATTTGTGTATTGTTAAACTTAGAAAGGGGTGAGATGCATAGGTAGATTGCCTAGACTTAAGATTCCTATATCAGTGCATCAATACAAGTCTGGGCATTAAAAATCAAACTAAGAGTAATCAGATTAAGTTTTTTAGCTTAGTCAAACACTAACTGGATAAGTTAACATAACCTGACTAACCAAGTAAAAACTGCTATCTTCTAATAGTTAGTAAGTAACAAATGGTTAGACAATTAAGGACACTTTTTAGTTGTTTATTTTGAATTAATATCAAGTTCAGGGGGAGGATTAATAACTTTAAATATTTAAAATATTTTTGAAAACTGCTTCATTTTTTATTATCATTTTCAACATTGAAAAGTTTTAACCTTATAAACTTCAAAAGTGTTTTAAAAGATGACTTTTAAAAATCAGTTTGACAACTATTTAAGTTTTTTTGAAATATTACTTTAAAAGACAGTTTTGAAAACTTCAGTTTTACCATTTCATTCATTTTTGAAAACATTCCTTATATCTTTTTCAAAGTTTCAATTTTAAAAAAGTTTATCAAATTATTTTCAAAATATTTCTTATTTTTATTTTGAAGACTTTTTTATTTTCTAACCTTAAAGTTATTTCTGCAAAATCTTTTCTTTAGTAAATTCTTAACACAATTTCAAATTTTCTAATATTTAAAGTTATCAAATTTTTATATCTTTTGGAAAGCTTATATTTTGAAAACTTAGTGGATTTTGAAAACAATTTCAAAATTTCTTTAAAAATATAAGATATCTTTAAATAATTTCAAAACTTATATTTAAAGTTTTCACTTTTATCACTTTATAAGATATCTTTAAAAATTTCTTTCAAGTTAATTAAATTATTTTATAACTCCCCAAGTAATTCTGACCATTGTCTATTGTCAAGATTTTTTTTCTTAAGTTACTTAGCAAATTCTTCAATGAATTATCTATTTCCTTTTTTGATGAATGTCAGAGGGGGAAGGTTAGGTGGATTAAGTTAGCAAATACTAAAGCATAACATTAAAACAAGGCTAACTTAAAACCCATGTCAGTTTTTGCATGATTTTTTTCCTAACTTAACCCAGGTTGTCATTGCATCAAAAAAAGGGAGATTGTTGGTGTAGGTTGTACTAATGGTCTAACTTAGGTTTTGATGAATGACAAAGTAACTTAAGTTAGATTTATTGTGATCTAACAAATTAACTAAGTGTGCAAGAGAAGTCCAGATAGGCCGACGGGCTAACCGGATATCTGGCAAGAAATCCAGCTAGGTCGACGGGCTGACCGGATAGTTGGTATGAAGTCTAGATAGGTCGATGGGCTGACTGAACAACTGGCACGAAGTCCAACTAGGTCAACAGGCTGACCGAATAGCTGGCATGAAGTCCAAACAGGTCAACAGGCTGACTGGATATTTGGTAAAATGGTAAGTTAAGGTAAGTCACTGGAGTAGAGTGACTTGGTGAGGACGCGTTCCCCATTTGAGGGAACAGTAGGCATCTATCCAACTTAGATCCATTTTATAAACCTAAGTTGAGATCTTGATTAGATTCTGGTCTTGAAGAGATAGAATCTAATTACTACTCTATTTGTTATACTGTACTAACTTTGTTTTGTAGGATAGTATACTTTTTTATCCCCTCGAACTAACCTTTTCTTGCAGGAAAAAAGAGTTGTTGGAAAAGGGGGTCTGGGTGCCCAGAAGGGATCTGACCACCTAGAATGCCAAAAGTTATCTCATCGCCAGCATGGAGCGAGCAGATTGGTTGGTCAACGTCATGGTTGAAGCACTCTGAAGGGATCTGAGTGCCCAGAACTGATTATATAAGCAGTCTTCCACCAAGAGCCAAACACAACTTCTTCTACGATTGCTCTCTTACGCGCTGCTCCAAAGATGCTCCGGCGATGCTGCAAAGCTCCTCCGACAACCTGCGACTCAGTTTCATTTCCTTATTGTCAGTATTTTTTATAGTTCTTGTACTAAATTGTGTAATACTTTTTGTGAATTATTAGTGATTACCCTATTGGGTGCTACTTGGAATTCCATTTTGTTTCCCTTGTTCAAAAAATTTGTACAAGAACAGAACTTTTCCTAGCAGCCCATGTGCTCTACAGAAGTTAAACTTGGATTGCAAACGAAACTTAACATTTTTAATCCAAGTTATTCTTCAGAAGTTAAACTTGGATTGGAAACGGAACTTAACATTTTTACTCCAAATTCAACTATGTGTTCTTCAGAAGCTAAACCATATTATAGAAGTTGATTAAATATCAATTTCAAAGATTGGCTTCCAGGTTAAACATTGTGAGACACTCGACCTTCTTGAGTATGAGATCATCCACCACTTCCTAGACAAAGCCTTTCAAAGAAATTGAATATTTAAACATCTTATAGTAACCTTAGGTTTAACTATAGAGACCACAATAGAAACACAAAATTGAAATACAAAATCGCTAGCCTCTTGTGTTTGTATTTCAGGATCCTTACAAAGAAAAACTAAACTAGTACACCACGAAAACAATTAACTTGTAACGCCCCGCCCCTACTGAACTAGGCTGCGAGGCCGGAACGCCACATTATGTTGTGCTAAACTATAAGGTGTGAAAGACTGTATTAATTAAAACTTTCTACTAATGCCTGTTATAGTCTATAACTTAATTTCAGGACCATTTCATTGTCGTACATAAGCTAGGGAAGGAGACCTAGACTCCCTACTTGGTCAGAAACTGAAATTAAACATTTCTGGCTAGAATCAGGCATCCCAATCGATCGGTTGATCGATTGGAGCTATTGGATCGATCCAATGATCGATTCAGCGTGCTACTTGTTAGTTAGAGCCCTAGAGCCAATCATTTGATGATGGTATGGACTCATTATATCATATTCTTGTATATTAATAAAGGCATTTGATTTTGGTTATTATACTTACTTGTATTAGTGCCAAATAAACTAAGTATAATAACGTCCCTGAGTAGAGCGTTCTTACCTATATCAATCGATTGGTTGAATCGATAGTGAGATGATATAGGGAACACTACTCTAAATCATTCCTAGCCGAGTATTAACATTTAGGGACAATGTTAATACAATAAGACTAGCATGTAGGTCAGCTCGATGACTTGATCTCACAAGTCATGGATATAGAGATATCAAGCTGACACATGGGTATGCATTAGAGAATGTATACTGAATGACCCGCCATGAGAAAGTATCATGGATCGTTATATGAGTGTCATATAATTTCTCATGTGACTATTAGTATGACTATTGGTCCTTAACCTGAAGTAACCATGGTTCCCTACATAAGGAGTTATGTACTTTGGTTTCGTCAAACGTCACCCGTAACAGGGTGGACTATAAAGGCGATTACTGGGTATGTAATGAATTATGCAGAGGGATGTGAGTGATGTAGATGGAATCTATCCCTCCCATATGACGGGAGCGACATCGATATTCTTGATAGAGTTAGACCACGAAGTGCATGGCCATGCCCAAATGAGTCAACATTAGATGTTGAGCTCATTTGATCGAGTGAGTCTACTTGGAGTTCAAGATTTAGATTGATTAGAGGATGACACGGTCTATGCCTCATATTGATCAATCTAGATGTCTAGGATAGAAGGACAATGTCACATATTGTGAGGAGTCACAATTAGTAGTCACAAGGTGATGTTGGATCTCAACATTCTTGTAACTTGGGTAGCAATGATGTATTGCTAGATGCCGCTCATTGCTTATGTTTCTAAAGGAGTTTAGAAACATTGCCAACGTTACAAGAACCTATTGGGTCACACACAAAGAACAAGTGGATGGAGATTAGGTTCATATGATGAACCAATTGGATTAGGTTCATATGATGCACCAAAGATTGGATTCAAATTAGACTTATTGAGTTAGACTCAATTAGATTCAATTGTTGAATGAGTCTAATTTAGATTTGATTCATTGAGTTAATTTATATTAATGAATTGAGATTCATTAAATTAAAATTGACTTGAATCAAAGGTTTGATTTAACTCAACAAGGAAGACAATTGGTCAAGTTTGACTTGACCAAGTAGAAGTTGAAACATCAAGTTTGACTTGATGTATTGTCACATCATAAGGATGACTCATCCTTGCCACATCACCTCCACCTCATGAGACATGCCACCTCATGGGGGTTACACTCTCCCCTTGGCTTTAATGTGGCCGGCCACATTAATGGGGAGGTTACAATGTTGTGGCCGGCCACACTAATGCAAAGGAGGTTTTGCTTTTGTGGCAATTGATGTGTAGTAATTGTCTCATCTTCTTCCTAGCTTCCTTCCTCCTCCTTGCTGCTGTTGCCGTGAATTTCCAAGAGAGGAGAAGGAGGTTGAGTGAATTCCAAGAGCAAAGGAAGAGTCAAGGTCACAAAGGAGGGATACTACTTCTTGAGTGTATGAGTTTCTTTTGTACTCTCTCTTTTTCTTCCTTTCCAATCCCATCCGAGAGCTCTAGAAAGTGCTAGCACACTTGGGGCTCTCTTCTCCATCCTTGAGTGCTAGAGAGCACTCCTTGTTCGTGTGGATATCACTAGAGAAGTATCTACCTTGATACTTTGGAGATCCGACACGTACCTTGGACGAGCGGGATTTTGCGAGGGCACGCTTCAAAGGTAAAACTCTCGACATATAGATCTAGGAGTAGATCTAAAGTTTTGAAACTCGTACTCATATTTTTGTTCGATTTTCCTTGCACGGATCTACGGCTTTGGGTGATTCGGGGTTTCCGCGACGCGAAAAAGCGGTTTTCGTGGCCCGAAAAACCCAACACTACTGTGCACGGATGAATTTCTGGATCGATTGGCTGATCGATCCAGGCTGACCAATCGATCAAATGATCGATTCAGAAGCTCTCTGTTCGCGGGAGCAAATTCCCCGATCGATCGGCTGATCGATCCATTGTCGATCGATCAGCTGATCGATTCATCATCTTCCTGTACGCGGACAGTTCCTCCTTGATCGATCGGTTGATCGATCCAGGAGCTTACTGTTCGCGGAACAAGCTGCCCAACCGATCAGCTGATCGATTGAGGAGCCTCCAATCGATCGGCTGATCGATTGGGATTTTTGATTTCGTATCAGAAGTCTGATTTCAGCACTGTTTCGTGCTCAAATCTCATACATATCTCTAAAAGCAAAAACAAAGCTACTAGACCTATCATTACCCATGATTAGTTATCTAATCTCATGACAACTAACAATCTATGCATAACCCTTTTTTTTTTAAAAGCCAAGACACTTAAACAACTAAGGTGTAGTAAGGAACAACATAATGGAAATGCTAAGTTCTTAAGTTGCTAATTCACCAAGGATCTTTATTCCAAGTTCCTACCACACACATCTTCATCGCATTGTCCTCCAGCCTCCACTAATCCATCCTTCCTTTACCTTTATCTGCAGTATAAGGAAAAGAAGTATCTGTAAGCTTGGGAGCTTAGTAAGAAACCATCTACCTCATAAAACATGCATACGATGCAATTTATGCTTTTAAAACATGCTATTTGAAATATATACTGAACATGTTAGAACACGACATGGCATACTATCATACAAAACATAGAATCAAAAGCTGATCATGGCAATATCTTCTAGTATCAACAAAATAGAACTAAACTGATACAAGAGCTGACTAAACTAATGCTAAGCTGATACAAATTCTGAACTGTAATCACCTAACTAAATTGTGAAGCTTTGAAAAACTATTTATCATAAATAGATGAAAATACTAATCATGCTGCTGATGGGCCCGACAACTGTACTTGCTATGCGCGCATCTCTAACTAAATTCGGGGTTGCAAATCCCGATTCTAGTAGGGTTTACTAGGTTATCTAAACCTAGGGACGACTGTGGGAGCCCAACCCAAGGACAACTGAAGTCCAATACAGTGCCACTAATAAAAGTAAAATACTGTTTCATATCTGAATTATCTTATCTTGCTATTTCTAGGTTATCTGAACCTAGAGCTAGGCTATCTGAACCTAGAGGCGGCTATGGGAGCCCACCCATTGGACCGTTGTCCTATATAAGCTGAAGCAAGACTAAATATGCTATTTTAATGCTTCTACTGCATTTACTGAGCTATTAAAATGCCTACTGTAGCATTTTACTGAGCTAAACATTTTATCAAACACTTGGTGTGCACTAGAACACACCTTACGTACTGAAAATCTGCATACGACTAAACTAATGCATAAAAACATACGAATAACTACTTATACTGCAGGTGAGGAGTTTCTTACCTCCTGCGCTAGTTTTCTTACGATTCTAGTCGCTAGTTTTCCGGTAAAGAATATCTTTTCGACGATCTCCTTGCGTCTACGTGTTCTTCTCTCGGAGAGGAGCGTTCTCGTGCCGGAGTTGTCGCCGGAAGGTGCTCCTATAGCCCTTGGGATGAAACCCTAGGTTCCTTGGAGGTTGAGGTGCCGTAAGGTTTGGAAGAAGAGAGGTTCGGCGGAATTAGGGTGAGGAGAGGAAAAGCTTCCAATGAAAACTAATAACTCCTCACTTAATTTTTCCTATTTATATTAAGTGGTTTATTCGGCCAACTAAATCTTAAATATAACTGTTTCCCTCTTCTTCAGCACGCCCCTGGTGGGGCCTCCTGGTTACTAGAGTTGTCTATAAGACATAAGGTCTCATAGGTCTTGGGTTCAATTCCCACTTAGGCTATTTTACATTTCTATTTATTTTTGCTACTTCCACTACTCTAAAAATTCCATAAAAATATCCTAAAATTCCAGAAAAATAATAGAATATTTCTAAAAGTCTTTTGAGAATTTTCGAGCATTACATAACTAGTGATACCTTTCTTTGTAGTTTAAAGACCTCTTGATCTTCTGTTGTATTCCTCTCCTCCTCTTGGACGTTGTGTGGGCGACGATCAATTAAGACAACACCACCCAAGCTCTTTCTTTACTAACATTTTTCGACCACCAAGGAATCAAAGAGCCACCGGCCACCAAGGAATCAAAGAGCCACCGGCCACCAAGGATATAAAAGGTAGAGTCCCTCCTTCTCTTCTTCTTCTCCTTCAAGCAATCGTCCACCAATGGGATCAAAAGTGTGCCGCCGGCCCTAAGCTTTAAGAAGAAATGAGAGGAGCCGACCACCAAGGATAGAACAATAGAGGAATTATGTAGATCATTATTATTCCTCTAAGGCACCATCAATCTCTTTTATAATCCTTGGTAATGGCCAAAAAGGAAAGATTTTAACAACAATTAAAATCTCTCTTTTTAAATTTCCTATTATGGATAGCTACAAAAGGAAAATTTTAAAATTAAAAATCCTCTTTTAAACATTGTAGATGGCTACAAAAAAGGAAAGATTTTTAAAATTAAAACTTTTCTTTTGAATCCCTTTGAGGATGACTATAAAAGGAAAGTTTTTAAAATTTAAAATCTCTCTTTTAAATCCCTTGGAGGATAGCTATAAAAGGAAAGATTTTAAAATTAAAATCTCTCTTTTAAATCCCTAGGAGGATGACTATAAAAGGAAAGATTTTAAAATATTAAAAACCTCTTTTAATTCCCTTGTGGTCGGCCCCTTGCTTGGGCACCAAGCAAGTCTTGGCCAGCCACCTCTTGGGCTCCAAGCAAAGCTTGGATGACCCCTTTCTTGGGCATCAAGCAAGGATGTGGCTGGCCCATTACTTGGGTAAGAAGTGGACTTGGGTGGATACGAGGCTTTATACATAGATGCTACAACAGGGACCTAGAGGAGGAATTGGTTTTGGCCTCCTGATGAGCTTGAGCTTCCTGTGTTTGACCTGAACACCCAACTCAAGTTCATCAATAATAACTCATACTACTAAAGAGTTATTATTGAACTACCGCATCAATCCCATATTATATTATGGGATCCTTCTTATCATGAGTGCATTAATCTCCTTGTGTTTAAGATATCGAATACACATTAATTAAATGAGTTACTAACAACTCACTTAATTAATATCTATCTCCAAGAGTAGTACCACTCAACTTCATTGTCATGTCAGACTAAGTTCACCTGCAGGGTTTATATGACAATTATTATGAGCTCCTTAAGGGGCATCATCAACCTAAATAACTAAGACACAGTTTCCTTCTATAATCAACAACATACCATATAAATAATATTATTTCCCAACTTATTGGGCCTATTGATTTAACGAATAAATCTCACCCATTGATAAATTAAAGAAATAAATACTAAGTATATGTGCTTGTTATTATATCGGGATTAAGTGTACGCACATCCATAATAACAGAGGTTATGTTCTTTTATGCAGTCATTATAAAAGGAACAACCTCAAATGATCCTGCTCAATTCACAAATAGTGTACTAGTGCAATTTTATAGTTAAGATAAACTAGTACCAAATTACACTATAACCATTCCAATGGTTTGTACCAATCCATCTTGGTTGTGAGCTATTATTTATAATTTATGAGAAACTGATAACATGATCTTCTGTGTGACACCACACACCATGTTATCTACAATATAAATTAAATGGACAACTACATTTTACTAAATGCAGACATTTGACCAATGCGATTATCATTTCAAAATAAATATTCATACAAAAGCTAGGCTTTTAGTATACATCCTAACAATCTCCCACTATACTAAAAGACTTTGCTGCCATATATGTTGCCATACATCTGATTCCCATCCCCTCAATATGCCCATCAAAAGCTCTCACCTAAAGGGCCTAAGTGAAAGGATCTAGGTTATCTGCTGATGTAATCTTGGTGACAACAACTTCTCCTCGTTTTACGATGTCTTGTATTAGGTGGTACTTGCGCTCAATGGGTTTACTTGCCTTATGGGCTCGTAGTTCCTTCGAGTTTGCTACTGTACCACTATTATCACAATAAATTATGATAATTTTGGGCAAACCATGAATCACATCTAAGTCCATCAAGAAGTTTCTGAGCCATACAACTTGTTTGGTTGCCTCAGAGGTTGCCACACACTCAGCTTTCATGGTAGAGTCCGAAACACATTTCGGCTTAACACTCCTCCATGCTTTGGCTCCACCTCCCAAAGTAAACACATACCCTGAGGTTGACTTACTATTGTTCCTATCTGATTAGAAGTCAGAATCCGTGTAACTCACAAGGAGCAAATCATCTGCCTGGTAAACCAGCATATAATCTCTAGTCATTCTCAGATACTTTAATATATGCTTTACGACAGTCTAATGTCCCTGTCCTAGATTACTTTGATATATGCTAACCATGCCCACGGTAAAACAGATATCCGATCTCGTTCATAGCATTGCATTCATTAGGCTTCCTACAGCCGAAGCATAAGGAACTGCCTTCATGTCCTTTATCTCCTTTGATGTTTTAGGACACATCTCTTTAGTTAAAGGTACTCCATGCTGAAAAGGTAGAAAATCTTTCTTGGAGTTTTGCATGCTTTAACGAGCTAGGATAGTATCGATGTATAAAGCTTGGGATAAGCACAACATTCTTTTCTTGCGATCCCTTATTACTTTGATCCCAAGAATATGTCCACATTCTCCCAAATCCTTCATATCAAACTGCTTGGATAACCATACCCTTACGTCTGACAACACTTTGACATTGTTACAAATGAGCAAAATGTCACCTACGTATAGTACAAGAAATACCACCACGTTTCCGTCACTCTTCTTGTATACACAAGACTCATCCGGACACTGAATAAATCCATAAGATTAAACCAGATGTTCCAAGATCTCGAAGTTTGTTTCAGTCCATAGATAGACTGATGCTGTATCTTTATCTTGGAGTGCTTCATCTTATATCTAGGGATCAAGTTCATGTTCACCAGGGATCAAGTCTGAAGATTCTCCCAAAAACATGAATCTATCAGGCTGCCTAACAACTCTCCCACTACGACGAGACATTACTTGTAATTGTGCATCATTTATGACATGTGTTGCAGTTTCTTGTGGTATCTCATCTTGTACCGTTGGTACTAAGGTAGACGTGTCTTCTCTTATTTCTTCAAGAACAATTTTACTCATGGGCTTGTGGTTCATTACATAGTCCTATTCTAAAAATCAGGTATTGATGCTAACAATGACCTTATGATCTTTAGGACTATAAAATAAACCACCCTTCGTTCCTTTAGGATAACCCGCAAACAAGCGAACTTCTATACGTGATTCGAACTTATTAGCATCTCCCTTCAGCACATGTGCCAGACTACCCCAAATCCGAATATGTTTCAGTCTAGGCTTATGCTCATTCCATAATTCTGTGGAAGTAGAGGGTACTGACTTAGAAGGTACCAAGTTCAGAATGCACACTGCTATTTCCAGAGCATATCCCAAAATGAATTGGTAATTCTAAAAGGAAAGATTAAAATCTCTTTCTTTTTAAATTTCCTATTGTTGTATCGTGGGAGTTATTGGATTTAGAGTATACAAATTGTCAACCAACATACCAGAACAGATAGCTACCCTATTTTTCTTGACAACTACTTTGTCATCAAAAGAAACAGAATATCCATCCATAAATAGTTTAGAAACTGAAATCAAGTTCTTTCTAAAACTTGGTACATAAAGATAATTACTCAAAATCAATGTTTTACTCCTATCAAAGGATAAATAAACATCTTCCACTGCAACTGCAGCCGCCACTTTTGTAGCATTGCCCATGTTGACGATAATCTCCTCTTCATGTAGTCATCGAGTTTCCTAGAACCCCTGTAATGAATTGCAAACATGATCAGTGGCTCCCGTATCTACACACTAGGTACTGGTAGATAACACCACTAAACATGTTTCAACCACTAGAGAATAAGATATACCTTTATTGTTCTCCTTTTTCCTAGGATAGTCCACTTTCCAATGTCCAGACTGCTTGCATGTGCAACACTTGCCCTTCGACTTCTTCACACCTGCATGCGGCCCAGTCCCTAGAGATCAGTTTACTGAACCAACTTGTTTCTTTTTCTTCTTTCTCCCTTTCAGTTTAGAAGTAGAAACATTTTCTGCAATGTGAATTTGAGAACTTTGACGAAATATCCCTTCTACTGCTTGAAGTTCTGTCAGAAGTTTCGCCAACGAATAAACCCTTTTGTTCATGTTGTAGTTCAGGTGGAACTTGTTGGATCATGATGTTTCGATAGAGGGGGGGGGTGAATATCGATTATGAAAATTCTTTCGAAAAGAGTTAAATGCAGCGAAAAAATTAAGCAATGCTAACACATACCAATTTTACTTGGTTCGGAGCCTGTGTCGGCTCCTACTCCAAGGTCCGCACTCGTTGAGTGCTTTCGGTGGGCAATCACTAGCAATTCAAAATTTATTACAAACTAAGTACAGAAAATGCTAATGAAAATAAAAGCAATACCGACAAAGGAATAAATCGAAAAGGAAAAGTGTGTTGTCGGAGCTTTGTTAGCGTCGCAGAAGCGCAGAGCAGTAGAGCAAGCAGTAGAAGATCTTCTTGTCAGTTGTTTTTTTGAGCTCCACCCCTGACCTCCTTTTATATGAGGCTCGGGGCACCCCGGATCCCTTCCGGGCACCCTGGTGTGACGTGGCAGGTCCAACCAGCGAGCTCCATGTGGCGACGACGTTTTCAGGATAAAATTGCCACCCGGACGCCCGGATCCCTTCCGGGCGCCCGGACCTCCTTTCTCCAGAAATTCCTTCTCCTGCAAGACAAGGTTAGTACGAGGCAAATATATAATTTATAACCTGCAAAACAAAGTGTTAGTTCAGTTTATAGTTTGACAAAAAGAGTATGACTTAGATTCCATCTTTTCGAGACCGGAATCTAGTCACGATCTCGACTTAGATATCCGAAATGGATCTAAGCTGGATCGACGCCTAATGTTCCCTTCCTGGGAACGCGTCCTCACAGTCACTCCCTTCCAATGACTTACCTTTACTCACCTGCCAGACGTTCGGTCAACCCTTTGACCCGTCTGGACTTCTCGCCAGTTATCCGGTCAGCCCGTCGACCTAGCTAGACTTCTCACCAAGCGTCCGGTCAGCCTGTCGACCCGCTTGGACTTCTCGCCAGATATCCGGTCAGCTCGTCGACCTAGCTGGACTTCTCGCAAAGCGTCCGGTCAGCCCGTTGACCCGCTTGGACTTCGTGCCAGACATCCGGTCAGCCCGTCGACCTATCTGGACTTAGCTTGTACACTCGATCAGAGTGTTAGATAACGACAAACCTAACTTAACCTGATTTGTCATTCATCAAAATCTGAGTTAGATCGTTAGTGCTAACCGCACCAATAGAACTATTCAAAACTTTTAGGCAGTGTTTGGAGAATGATATCGACCTGGGGTTCCCCATCGATTTCTATCCAAGGAATTAATAACACATTTTCTAACTTTAATAAGAGAAAGTAACCTTCGGAAATGAACCAATCATATTTTTGGCATCTAAGGCTAGGTTATATTAACTTGAGTAGGATTCAAAGGATAATAACCAATGAACTCTTGGATTCATTGGTAGTGGAAATCTTTCCAACCTGCGAGTCTTACTTGGAAGGAAAAATAACCAAGAAGCTTTTAAGTCTAAGGGGTATGGAGCCAAAGATATGTTGGAATTGGTTCATTCTGATTTGTGTAGACCTTTGACTATCCAGACAAGAGGTTGTTTCGAATATTTCGTCTCTTTTATAGACGACTATTCGAGATAAGGATACATTTACTTGACGCGCCACAAGTCTAAGTGCTTTGATTAGTTCAAAGAGTAACTAGGTTGATGTGGAGTAACGTCAAAGTAAAAGTATTAAGTCACTACGGTGAAATCGTAGTAACGAGTACCTCTTAGGAGAGTTTAGGAGTCACTTATCAGAAGTCAGGATTTAATCCCAACTAACTGCACCTGGTACACCCCAACAGAATGGTGTAAAAAAATAAGGTTTAGGACTCTTATGGAAATGAGTAGATTGATGATGAGTTATTCAGAAAATTACCAAATTCGTTTTAAGGATATCCTCTGGAAATGGAAGTGAACATAATACCTTCCAAAATCAGAACTCTCTACTCATATAGAATTGCTAAATAGGCGTAAGCCTATTTTGAAGCATATTTGGATTCGGGTAGTCCAGCACATATGCTGAAGAGAGACAATGATAAGTTGGATAGGAATTCACTTATTTGTGGATTATCATAGAGAAACGAAAGTAGGTTTATAGTCTTAAAAATCAGAAGGTCATTGTTAGCATCAATGATCGATTTTTAGAAAAGGACTATGTAATAAACCACAAGCTCATAAGTAAATTTATTCTTAAGGAAATAATAAAGGGCACATCTAATCTAGTACCAACTGTACAAGATGAAATATCACAAGAAACTGCAATATGTATCACAAATGATACACAATTACAGACAATGCCTCATCGTAGTGGGAGGGTTGTCAAGCAACCTAAAAGATTCGTGCTTTGGGAAAGTCTTTGAACTTGATTCTTGGTCAACATGAACCCAATCCCCAGACATATGAAGAAGCACTCCAAGATAAAGATGCAGCATCTTGGCAAAGTGCGATGAATTTAGAAATATAATTTAGTATTCTAATAAATTTTGGGAGCTTATAGAATCACCAAATGGTGTAAAATCCATTAGGTGAAAATAAGTCTACAATAGAAAAAAGGGATAGATGGGAAAGTGGAAACTTTCAAAGCAAGGCTTGTTGAAAAAGGGAAACCTTTTATCGGTAGTCATGCTTAAGTCTATCCGGATTCTTTTATCTATTGCTGCTCATATAGACTATGAGATTAGGCAAATGGATGTCAAGACAGCTTTCCTTTATGGAAGTCTTGAAGAATGCATCCATATAAAGAAACCAGAGATGTTCATTGCAAAGGGCAAAGAACATCTAGTATGTAAGCTCAATCGGTCTATGGACTGAAGTAAAGCTTCAAAGTCTTGGTTCATCCGGTTTAATGAAGTAATCCAGTCTTATGGATTTAGTTACCGGATAAGTCTTGTGTAATACAAGAAGTGTGATAGAAACGTGGTGGTATTTCTTGTACTATACGTAGATGACATTTTTGGTAGTTGGAAACAATATCAAAGTGTTGTCAGAAGTAAGGGTATGATTGTCTAAACAATATGAAGAGCTTAGGAGAATGTGCACACATTCTTGGGATCAAAGACATAAGGGATCGCAAGAAAAGAATGTTGTGCTTATCCTGAGCTTCATACAATCCTTGCTCGTTTTAGCATGCAGAACTCCAAGAAAGGTTTCTTACCTTTTAGGCATGGAGTAGCTTTATCTAAAGAGATGTCTCAGAAGATATCAAAGGAGATAAAGGGCATGAAGGTAGTTCCTTATGTTTCAGCTGTCGGAAGCCTAATGTATATAATATACGAGACAAGGTGTCTATTTTATCCAGGGCATAGTTAGCAGATATCGAAGTAACCGGGACTGGGACACTAGACTGCCATAAAGCATTTGCTAGGCAGATAATTTGATCCCTGTGGGTTACACGAATTTTGATTTCTAATCAGATAGGGACAATAGTAAGTCGACCTCGGGTTTTTTGTGTTACTTTAGGAGGTAAAGCCATAACTATGGAGGAGTGTTAAGCATATGTGCTTTTTAGACTCTACTATGGAAGTTGAGTATGTGACAGCCTCAGAGACAGCCACAGAAGCTGAATGACTCAGTAACCTCAAGATGGACTTAGATATAATTTCTGGTTTGTTCAAAGATTATTACAATTTATTGTAATAATATTGGTGCAGTAACAAACTCGAAGAAACCATGAGTCCATAATGCAAGTAAACACAACAGAGCGCAAGTACCACCCAATAAGAGAAATCGTATAAATGAGGAGAAGTTGTTGCCGCCTAGATTGCATCAGGTGATGACCTATAGATCCTTTCACTAAGGTCCTTAAGGCAAGAGCTTTTGATGGGCATGCTGAAGGGTTGGGAATCAGATATATGGTAGCATTTATGACAGCATAGTCTTTTAGTATAAGTGGGAGATTGTTGGAGTGTATACTAAAAGCCTAGCTTTTGTATAAACATTTATAAGAATCACATTGGTCAAGTGTCTACATTTATATATACCATATGTAGATGTTCAATTAATTTATATTATAGATAACATAGTGTGTGGTGTCACACACAGAAGATTGTATTATTGGTTCTTTATAAATTATAAACAGTAGCTCACGACTAAGATGGAAAGGAATAAACCATTGGAATAGTCGTAGTGTAATTAGGCATTAGTTTATCTTGACTAATAAATTACACTAGTACACTTTAAGTGTATTGAGCAGGACCATTTAAGGTAAGTTCTTTTTATACTGATTTAATAAAAGAACTAGACCTTAGTTATTATGGAAGTGTGTGCTCTTAATCCTAATATAATAACAAGCACATATATTTAATATTTATTTCTTTGATTTATCAAAGGGTGAGATTTAGTTCGATAAATCAAAATGCCTGATAATTTGAGAAATGATGTTACTTATAGTGTGACTTGTTGATTATAGAAGGAAACTGTGTCCTAGTAATCTAGGTTGATAATATCCCCAAGAGGAGCTCATAAATATTGTCATGTTAAACCCTGCAGGTGGACTTAGTCCGACATGACGATAAGGTTGAGTGGTACTACTCTTGGACTAAGATATTAATTAAATGAGTTGTCAGTAACTCACTTAATTAGTGGACATTTGACATCTTAAACACAGGGAGACTAACACACTCATAATAAGAAGGAGCCCAAAAATATAATTTGGGATTGGTGCGGTAGTTCAATAATAATTCTTTAGTGGTATGAATTATTATTGATGAAATTAAGTTGTGTGTTCGGGGCGAACACGGGAAGCTTAATTTTATCGGGAGACCAAAACCAATTCCTCCTCTCGGTCCCTATCGTAGCCTCTTTTATATAGAGATTTATACCCACCATATATCCACCTTCTTACCCATTCTAATGAGGCCGGCCAAGCTAGCTTGGAACACAAGCTAGGGCCGGCCAAGACCAAGTGGATGAGCCAAGTTGGTGGCCGGCCAAAGCTTGGGTCCCAAGCTTAGGTGGTCGGCCACTAGAAAATTAAAAGGAATTTTTATTAAAATTATTTCTTATGTGGATATCATGGTTTTAAAAGAGAGTTTAAAATTTAAATCTTTCCTTTTATAGCTTTCTACAAAAGATTAAGAAAAGATTTGAAATCTTTCCTTATTTGTAGATTGAAAGAAGATTTTAATTTTGAGAAAACTTTCCTTTTTAAACATGTTCATGATTTAAAAGAAAGTTTAAAAATTAAATATTCTCTTTTATTAGTTTCTACAAAAGATTAAGAAAATATTTGATATCTTTCCTTATTTGTAGATTGAAAAGAGATTTTAATTTTTAGAGATAACTTTCCTTTTTAGAAATTATCCACATGTTTAAAAGAAAGATTTTAATTTATAAAATTTCCTTTTTACTAACCAATCATGAAGGGATTAAAATTAATGAAATTTTTTATAAATTTCTGGAAACAAATTAGGAAGTTTTAATTCTTGTTTTAATTAAAACTTTCCTTGTTTTGAGGAGAAAGTGGCCGACCATTGAAATTGAGAAAAGAAATTTGATTTTATTTAACTAAAATTTTCTTTTTCATGGCAAAAGAATTAAGGAAGTTATTATTTAAATTTCCTTATTTGCCAAGACCAAGGATTATAAAAGAGGGGGTAGAGGTGCCTTCATGGCTAATGACTCTATTCTTTTCTTCCTTGGTGTGGTCGGCCCTAGGGTCTCCTCTTCTCCTTCTTTTCTCTTCCTCCTTTGTGGCCGGCGGCATCAACTTAAGGGAAGTCCATGGTGGCCGGTTCTAGCTAGGTGAAGAAGGAGAGAAAGAAGGCTTCGTTTCTAGCATCCCTTGGAGCTTGGTGGTGGTGGCCGGACCTTTACTTCTCATGGAGAATTAATGGTGGCCGAATCTAGCTTGGAGAAGAAGGAGCTTGGTGGTTCTCGTCTTGGAAGATCGTTGCCCACACAACGTCCGAGATAAGAAGAGGAATACGGTAGAAGATCAGGAGGTCATTAAAGTTTATAAAGGAAGGTATAATTAGTAATTAATTTCCGTATCATACTAGTTGTATTTCTTTTGTATGAATTCCAAACACAAGAGGCATTAGATCTAATTTTTTGAATTAGTTTTTCGAGTTTGTGTTTTCTTCTTTTTCGAATTTGTGATTCGATTGTTCTTTTTGGTTAACCTAGAGTTATTTAAGGAAATTAAATATTAGCTTTCCTTAAAAGGCTTTGTCTAGGCGGTGGTGGTTGCTCCCATATCCAAGAAGGCCATGTGCCTCGCCATGCAGTCCTGGAAGCCAATTTTAGAAATTAATATTTATGGAATTAATAACTTAGGTAGATTTGAATCAATAGTGTTAAGTTCCGCTTGCGATTCAAATCTAAACCATTAAGAACAGATAAGTTAAATTTGGAATCAATGATATTAAGTTCCGTTTGTGATTCCTAATTTAACTTCTAAAGAAGACAATAGGTTATTTAAGGAAATGTTTGACAATTGTACAAAAATTTTTGTACAGTGGAACCGATACGTTTTCCTAGGACTAACCAACAAACCTTGGTCCCGTCTATCAAAGCTTGGGTGAGTAAAAACTCAATTAGATTGAGCATAACTAGTTATCTCAATTGGATCGAGTAAAACTATAGACATTTTCCAACGGTTGGATGATAGGATAAAAATCACATTTATAATAAATCTTGGGCGATTTAGCCAAAGCTAACTCAAGTTTTAATATAAATGAGATTTTTGATCCTCTAAACAAGAGTTGCATAGAGATGTAATTGATAATTAGTTATATACCGATCTTACTAAGTCTTGGGCATTTTAGCCAAAGCTAACTCAAGTCATAGTATGATGTGAATCTTGTCCCACGAAAATTATAGCTAATTGGTAAGAATCTAGTAGTGTGGTTTGATCATATCCATGACTTGATTCTACAAAAGCTCTATAATTCAGTGGGAGCATCATTTAGTTAAAGGCCTAATTAAATGATAAATGGAATATGATATTTACTTTCTGCATTATTTTTGTTATAAATTGTCATGTCGATAAACACGAACACCTTCTCCCTGCGTTCTGTCCTTGACAAGGACAAGCTCAATGGAGCAAATTTCTTGGACTGGTACAGGAATCTGAGAATTGTTCTCACACAAGAAAAAAAACTGTACGTCCTGGAGTAGCCCATTCCCGAGGCACCCCTGCCACTGCCACGCGAGCTGTCCGAGATGCATATAAGAAGCATCAAGATGATGCATTAGATGTGTCATGCCTCATGCTCGCAACCATGAACTCTGAGCTTCAGAAGCAACATGAGTTGATGACTGCTTATGATATGGTTTAACATCTTCGTCAACTATATCAAGGATAAGCAAGGCACGAGAGATTTGAGATCTCCAAGGCACTATTTCAATGCAAGATGCAAGATGGGACTCCCGTAGGTCCATATGTACTGAAGATGATTGGATACATAGAGAATCTACAGAGGTTGGGATTCCCACTTGGCCAAGAGCTAGCCACTGAGTTGATCTTGCAATCCTTACCAGAGAGCTACAGTCAATTTGTCATGAATTACAACATGAACAAAATTGATAAGTCACTGCCTGAGCTGCTTAGCATGTTGAGAACTGCTGAGCTCAACCTTGAGAAGGTAAAGCCCAACTCCATTTTGATGGTGCAAAAGCATAAAGGCAAGGGCAAGCCTAAAGGTAAGGGAAAGTCCCAAGATAAGGGAAAGGCAAGATAATGAAACCTAAAGGAGGGGTTGCCAAGGATGCTACCTGCTTCCACTACGGTCAGACCGGGCACTGGAAGAGGAACTGCAAAGTATATCTGGAAGATCTTAAGAAAAAGAGAAGTGAGACTTCTACCTCAGGTATATATGTTATAGAAGTCAATCTATCTATTTCTGCATCGTGGGTATTGGATACCGGATGTGCTTCTCACATTTGTACTAATGTGCAGGCATTGAGAAATAGTAGGGCATTGACGAAGGGTGAGGTGGACCTACGAGTAGGCAATGGAGCACGGGTTGCTGCTGTTGCTGTAGGAACTTACTATCTATCTCTGTCCTCTGGGCTTGTACTAGAATTAGATGAATGTTGTTATGTGCCTGCTCTTACAAAGAACATCATTTCAATCTCTTGTTTGGACAAGAAAGACTTTTCTTTTGTAATAAAGAACAAATGTTGTTCTATTTATTTAAAAGATATGTTCTACTGTAGTGCATGATAACCATGATTTTACTATACTACTCTCATTCATATAATCATGGTTTGATGTAGTTTTCATATATAGAACCCATATTTACATTACATTTTTATACATTGTATCAATTTTGGACTAAATTACAAATTATGTTATTATGGCTTAATTTGATGCTAATATTTGATCCTTATTTTGTAGGCATCAAAAGGGTCATGGACCCGATTAGATCAGGCTACATTTGGGCTCAAATCAAGGGCTAATCAAGTCGATCAAGCATCGGAGCATTATAGGCCGTTCATCCGAGATTGAGCAGATCTGAGCCATCCGTTGAAGATATAGCCGATCCAACTTAATGGGGAGCAGATCTGAGCTATTTATGAAGATCCAGAAGTTTTGATCCAGATCTGAGTTCATCCAGCCATAGATCCAGCCGGATTAATCTGGACCGTTCATTGAAGACTGGTCGGATCTGGACCATCCAGTGATGATCTGATCGATCCGACCTACAGGAGAGTAGATCCAGACCCTAGATCAACATCAGTACCTTCAGATCATATTTTGGATGACTTTTCACCATTGATTTAGGCCGGAATCATCTCAGCCGTCCGATTAGATCCAGATCTGATTTAAATCTGAGGAGCTATAGTGCAGAAGACGAGCTCGGTTCCTCGCGATTTCTTACTGTAGCATCGTCTTCTTCGCGCGACGGCCGCAGCTCCCCATCCTCTTCCAGATCTACTTTTCAGTGAGCTTCATTGGCGTTGGAGTTTCTATCCATTGGTTCCAAGTCTCGATCATCTGCTCGCGCCGGCGACTTTCTCTCCGGAGCACAGATCTGTTCGTGTGCTTTCTCTGTTTCAGCCATCATCGGAGGGATTCTTTGGTGATAGTGGCTCGCCCTCCATCAGAGAGCATCGATCCAGAGAATGCAAATTTCAGATCTGCAGAATTTCGATGCTTGCAGTTCATTTCATCAGCAGCTTTTCCAGGAAGTTTTTCTCTGGTGCTGTAGGAGATTGAACTAAATTCAGTGGTTGAGAGCTCTTTCGTCAAGTCCGAAGTGAGGTTTCATCAAGGATCCTTGTGTGACGGCAAGGAGAGGCTTGTTAAAAGAGTAGATTTGATTAGAGATGGTTTAGATTTTGATTATGCAGTTTATTGTTTCTGCATTTTAGTTTTCTTAAGATTTCATTGTCGAATTTCTTGTTTCATGAAATCTGAACTGATAGTTATAGATTTATTCCTTTAGATCTCATTTCTGCAATTAAATTCTGTTCCTCTCGTTTCTCTAGCTGAGAGTCTTTATTTTTGTTTTTGCAACTTTCCTTCCTTCAAATTCCAGTTTCGTATCAAGTTTCTGCATATGTTATTTCTGCAATTTTAATTCTGTCATATACCTTTTAGCTTCTTAGTTATAGAGTATGTTAGTTTTCATTAGTTAGCATTTAATCATTACTGAAGATCAGATTCATTAATTGCATTTCAATTCTTAACTTAGGATTTAAATCAATATTAAACAATCCCATTTTGCATTGAGAAAACTTCAAAAGGAAAAAAAAATAATTCTAGTCTAAGAACAAACATTCTACTATTAGTTTCCTTGTGAGATTCGACTTAGGACTCTATATTACACGAGTTTACTTAGTTAATTGAGTTCTTAATTTTTATCAATTTGATGTGCCTCGTGACATGAAAATGGCTAACATCAGTGCACCTCTGAAGAATGGACTCTACATTCTAGACTTAGAGAACCCTATCTATAACATAAGTACTAAAAGGTTCAAGTCAAATGAAATGAACCAAACCTATCTCTGGTATTGTCGCTTAGGTCATATAAATGAGAATCGCTTATCTCAGCTCCATAAAGATGGTTTGCTGGACTCATTTGATTTCGAATCATATGAGACATGCGAGTCATGCCTACTGGGCAAGATGACCAAGACTCCCTTTAGTGGACACAGTGAAAGAGCGACTGACTTGTTAAGACTTATACATAGTGATGTATGTGGCCCTTTCAATGTCGCTGCCAGAGGTGGTTATAGGTACTTCATCACATTTACTGATGATTTCAGTAGATATGGTTATGTGTATCTGATGACACATAAATCACAATCCTTTGAAAAGTTCAAAGAATTCAAGAATGAAGTACAAAACCAGCTAGGTAAGTGTATTAAAATACTTCGATCAGATCGAGGTGGTGAATACCTTAGCAATGAGTTTCATGACTATCTAGCTGAGTGTGGGATCCTATCCCAAATCACTCCTCCTGGAACACCACAGTGGAATGGTGTGTCCGAAAGGAAGAATCATACCCTATTAGATATGGTACGATCTATGATGAGTCACACAGATCTTCCTATATCTTTTTGGGGATATGCTCTAGACACAGTAGCCTTTACACTTAACCGTGTTCCATCCAAGGCTATGATAAGAACACCATATAAGATATGGACTGGGAGAGATGCCCAGGTGTCTTTTATAAGGATTTAGGGTTGTGAGGCTTACGTTCGACGTTAAGTCTCGGACAAACTAGGATCTATATCCGATAAGTTCTATTTTATAGGAAATCCCATGGAAACGAAGGGATATTACTTCTACATTCTCAGTCAACACAAAGCGTTTGTGGCTAAGACTGGGGTATTTCTTGAAAGGGACTTTGTTTCTAGAAAAACTAGTGGGAGTACGTTCGATCTTGAAGAATTTCAAGATATGGACCATAGCACTGAAGCCTTGATGGAAGTTGAACTGGAACCACAAATTGTTATGGATGATGAGATTGTTCCACAAGGAGTTGAGGAACAACAACCAGTTCAAGTAGACCTACCTCTTCGCAGGTCTGATAGGGTACGTCGTCAGCCTGAGAGATACTCATTTCTCTTGTCTGACCATGATGACGTTATGCTTGTTGAGAATGATCCTACCTCCTATCAGGAAGTTGTGATGAGACCAAATTCTGAGTCATGGCTAGAGGCCATGAGATCCAAGATGGAATCCATGTACACTAACCAAGTATGGACTTTGGTTGATCCACCTGAAGGCGTCAAACCCATTGGGTGTAAGTGGGTTTTTAAGAGAAAGACTGACATGGATGGACTTATTACTTATAAGGGTCGCTTGGTAGCTAAAGATTTCAAGCAAATTCATGGTATTGATTATGATGAAACCTTTTCTCCAATAGCGATGTTTAAGTCCATTCGGATCATGATTGCTATTGCAGCATACCACGATTATGAGATCTGGCATATGGATGTCAAAAACACATTTCTGAATGGAAACTTGCTCGAGAATGTGTACATGACACAACCTGAGGGTTTTGTAGATCCACAGCATACTCGCAGAGTATGCAAGTTGCATAAGTCCATTTATGGACTAAAGCAAGCTTCTCGGAGCTGGAATCTTTGATTCGATGATGCGATTAAATAATTTGGTTTCATCAAGAATGAAGATGAACCCTGTGTCTACAAGAAGGTTGTTGGGAACACAGTTGTCTTCCTTGTCTTGTATGTGGATGGCATACTACTCATTGGGAATGACATCCCTTTACTGCAGTCTGTAAAGACTTAGCTGGGGAATTGTTTCTCAATGAAGGACTTATGTGAAGCAACCTGTATTCTAGGCATAAAGATCTATAGAGATAGATCTAAGAGATTGCTTGGCCTAAGTCAAAGTATATATATTGACACGGTATTACTACGGTTTTCCATGCAGAATTCCAAGAAAGGATTTCTACCAATGTCACATGGTGTGAGTCTTTCGAAGACTCAAAGTCCCTCTTCTAGAGAGGAGAGAGACCGCATGGATAAGATCCCTTATGCTTTAGCCATAGGATCTATCATGTACGCCATGCTATGTACTCGTCCTGATGTTTCGTATGCTTTAAGCATGACTAGCAGATACTAGTCAGATCTAGGTGAGCGTCACTGGATAGCAGTCAAGAATATTCTTAAGTACTTAAGAAGGACTAAAGAATATTTTTTGATATTTGGAGGCGATGACGAGCTAGCTGTAAAGGGTCACAGTGATGCCAGTTTCCAAACTGACTAGGATTATTATAGATCGTAGTCTGGGTTCGTGTTTTGCTTGAATGGTGGTACTGTGAGCTGGAAGAGTTCGAAGTAGGACACAGTTGCTGATTCTACAACAGAGGCCGAGTATATTGCTGCATCAGAAGCAGCAAAGGAGGCAATTTGGATCCGCAAGCTCATTATTGAGCTTGGGTTGGTTCCTAGCATAGCCGATCCTATAGAGCTCTATTGTGATAACAATGGAGCAATTGCACAGGCTAAGGAACCTCGCTCACACCAGCGGACCAAACACATACTACGGCGCTTCTATCTCATTCGAGAGATCATCGATAGAGGAGATGTGAAGATTTGCAGAGTACCCACAAAGGTTAACGTCGCTGATCCCTTGACCAAGGCTTTGGCACAGAGAAAGCATGATGGTCACACTAGGTCATTGGGCCTTAGAGCCTACACTGATTGGCACTAGTGCTAGTGGGAGATTGTTAGTTAGAGCTTAGAGCCAATCATATGATGATTGTTGTATGGACTTGATGTATCATATTCCTATATATTAATAAAGTCATTTCTTTATGGTTATTATACTTACATGTATTGGTGCCAAATAACAAAGTATAATAGCGTCCATGAATAGAAGGTTCTTATCTATATCAATCATTTGGTTGAATTGATAGTGAAATGATATAGAGAACACTACTCTTAATCATTCCTACTCAAGTATTAACATTCAGGGATAATGTTAATGTGATAAGACTAGCATGTAGGTCAACTCGATGACTTGATCTCACAAGTCATGGATATAGAGATATCAAGTTGACACATGGGTATGCATTAGAGAATGTATACTGAATGACCCGCCATGAGAAAGTATTATGGATCGTTATATGAGTGTCATATACTTTCTCATGTGACTATTAGTATGACTATGAGTCCTTAGACCTGAAGTCACCATAGTTCCCTACATAAGGAGTTGCATACTTTGGCTTCGTCAAACATCACCCGTAACTAGGTGGACTATAAAGACGATTATTGGGTATGTAACAAATTATGCGGAGGGATGTGAGTGATGTAGATGGGATCTATCCCACCTATATGACGAGGGTGACATCATGATTCTTGATAGAGTGAGACCACTAAGTGCATGGCCATGCCCAAATGAGTCAATATGAGATATTGAACTCATTTGATTAGAGTGAGTCTACTTGGGGTTTAAGACATAGATTGATTAGAAGATGACACGGTCTATGCCTCAATTGATCAATCTAGATGTCAAGGATAGAAGGACATTGTCACATATTGTGAGAGTCACAATTAGTAGTCACAATGGTGATGTTAGATCTCAACATTCTTGTAACTTGGGTAGTAATGATGTGTTGTTAGATACCACTCATTACTTATGCTTCTAAATGGGTTTAGGAGCATTGCCAACGTTACAAGAACCTATAGGGTCACACACAAAGGGCAATTAGATGGAGATTAGGTTCATATGATGAACCAAGAGGATTAGGTGTTGGATCGAAAGCGCTATAGGGGGGTGAATAGAGCTCGTGGCTTTCACTCATTTCGGATTCGTAAAAATAATGAGTAACGCAGCGGAAATGAGAAACAAACACAGAAGACCTAAGTGGTTTTACTTGGTTCGGAGCCTTGGGCTACTCCTACTCTAAGGCCCACGCTCGTTGAGCATTTACTTTGGGCAATCACTAAAATATCGTGAATGAGTACAAGTAGGAATAAGTACAACTGAAATTGAAACAATATCGACAACAGAGTAATAGTAAATGAAGCTTCGGGTCGTCGGGGACTGCAACAACACTTTAGCGTTGACTCTTGAGCAGCAGATTAGTGAGAGATAGCTTCTGAATTGTTGAAATCAAGTGTTGCTCGAACCCTCTTTTATACAGTGCTAGAGGCGCCTCCATGCCGCCGAGTCGCACGGGTGGATCAGCACAAGCCTGGTCACACCTTATCTGGTTTAAGGCGCCACCATGCCTCTTTAAGGTACCTTTAAGCCTTGGTCCAAGGCGCCTCTAGCTTCATCCAAGGCGCCTCCAACTCCTCTGGATAGCTGGCTTCGGCTTGCACCCGAGGTGCCTCCAAGCTCCATGGAGGTGCCTCGGACACTGTTCATCCGAGGTTGAACTCTAGTTTTTGGCTCTGCAAAACATGTTAGTCTACAAACACATCCTGCAAAACCAAGTTAGCACAGATATTAATCAATATAATATTCTGACAGTCTTCGGACTGTCCGGGTCTGACTTCGAATTTCCGACCGGAAGTCCTAGGTCGACCCGACGCCTACTGTTCCCTCTGCGGGGAATGCGTCCTCACCTACTCCACTCAGGAGATTTACCTGTTGCCAGTACGATCCTCCAGATCAACTAGACTTTTGCTCGTCGCTCGATGCTTCCGAACTTTCTGCTGGACTCCCGCTTCCCGGCTCGTCCAGTCTTCCACCTGGTTCGCGATACCAGGACCATCCACCTAGGGTTACCACCCCCTAGGACTTTTGCCTGAAGCCCTCGACCCGCCAAGACTTTCCGCATAGGGTTACCGCCCCCTATGACCTAGGGTTACCACCCCCTAGGGTTTTCCACATGCTTAACCGCAGCTAGGACTTTTGCCTAAGTATCAATTAGTACTTTCCTGCAAGCTCCATGAACCTTGTTAGATAACAACATAACCTTAACTATGAATTCCTTTGCCATTATCAAAACAACGATTCGATCATCGGATGTTTCTTGCACCAACAATCTCCCCCTTTTTGATTATGGCAACTGAAATTCAGAGTTAAGTAAAATAGATAAATGTTTTCAATGTTTAAGTAAGTTAAAAGGATGCAAGCATAGTTAAGCAAAAACTAACTTAAACTTTGTAAGGCTCCCCCTTAATAAAGGCTCTCTTTATAAATTAAATTTTGCTACTTTTAATTTCCCTATTCTCCCCCTTTGTCATTTATCAAAAATAAGCAAGTTTGAATAATTCTAACTTTTCAAACTGATTTTATAGTTAGAAAAATAGAGAATTAAATAAACATTAGGCTTTAAAGAGGGATAAAGATACTTTGATAACACTTAGTTGTTTTTTGAAATTAAATGTAGACTTTTTAGCTAAGTGAAATAAGGGTCTAAAGGGATATTTTTCTTTCAACTGAGTTTAAAGAGCAAATAAAACGTTGACTTTGAAAGATAATGTTAGCCAGTTTTTGAAACTTAGTTGAATGTTGTAAAATTTGAAAAACATATTGAAGCATACTTCAGGTAAATATTGAAACATATTGAAAATTTTAAATAATTTGAAAGTCTTAGCTAAATTTTGAAAATATGTTATAAAAATTCTTAGCTAAATTTTCAAAAACTATTGAAAGACTTAAATAAATTCGAAGGGTTTTGTTGGTAAATATTTTCTTAATTTTGAAAAAACTTTTTGAACAATAATTTAGAAAATTAAGAAAGGTCTAAGGCCATTTAACAAAATATTTAACTGAATAAAGAATTCCAAGATACTTAAAGGCAAAGGAGGATTAATATGCTTAAAACCTTAATGTCCAAGCATGAGCTGAGTTAAAGGGATTGCAAATTAATTGATTTCTTTTAGTAAGGTATCAGAGCCCTAATGTCTAAGCATGAGTAAAAAAGATTTAAAATTAAGCACTTAAGTTCTTGGCCACATGTCTAACCATCTAGCTACTAGTTGATTGCCTAGAGGATAACAACCTTCACTTGGTTAGTCAAGTTAAGTCAATAGATCCAGTTAGATATGACTAGGGCTGGATGATTTAACTTGATTAATGTAGAGTTGGTTTTTAATGCCCAGACTCACTATGATACACATAATTAAGCATTCTGGAGTCTAGGCTGAACCCTATGCATCTCACACAGTTCTAAGTTTTGCAAACACAAACAAGTTATGCCTAGTGTGCTTGTGAGATGCTCTGACTGAAACTAGGGGAGCATGATTTCTAGGAGGAGAATCCTAGGCTAAGTCTAGATTTTAAACAACTAAGAAAACTGGGATTTTGAAAACATTATTTTTCTTAGTTTTTAAAATAATTTCTGAAAAAGGCATTTTTGAAGATTAACAGGAATTTTAAAGTTAGATTGTAGGAAATTTGGAAATCAAAATATATTCTACCCAACACATTCCTATTTGTCTTCTAAGTAAATAAAACTGGTTAGCAGAAATAGGTAGAGTAAATGAGTTCTACTAGTACAACGAGACTAGAAAATGGAAATGTCCATGTAATATCCAAGGTACATGAAATGATAGTGTCAAAAAGTAGGATCATCAGCTGGGGGGTCGTCAGCTGGAGGTGGTGCAAGGGGCTGCTCGGCTGCAGGCTGTCCCTGGCGACGTATCTCACCCCGTAGAGAAGCGAATCCTACAGCTATCTCGGATCATAGGGATCGGAGGAAGCGATGGCTATCTAGAATAGCCCGTCGCGTTTGAATGGACTGAATCTCGAGCCGAGCAAGTCTGTCCTCGACGGAAGGTGGTGCCGAAGTCGAAGGTCCGGCTGATGTGGAGGGCCCGGCAGAGGTGGAAGGATCTGCGAAAAACTCCTCGGCTAAGAAGTCGGGCCACTCCACTCCCTCGCTTGGTGCATCCTCGGCCTCTGGAGCAATAGGAGCAGCGACTGGCTGTGGCCGGCCCTTCCAGGCTAGAATCCCCTCAGCGATGACCTCTATACTGGCTAACCGAAGACTACGCTGTCCTAACTCATAGTATAGTGTAAGGGGGATAAGTGTCCCTACGGCCGTGTCTATCCTATGGGAGGAAAAGATCTGAGTCAAGATGTGGCAGTAGGACATGTGGACTACTCCTGATGTGACTGTACTAGATGCATGTATGATGTTATGGAACATATGCAGTGGAATATTGATATCTAAACGCTGACTCAGGGCATACAGAAAGAATGAGTGAGAGGATCGCATCTTCGTGATGTCACGAGATGTGATCGGCAAAATGCATGCTGTCAGGACTCTGTACATAACGTAGTCCTGAACCCTGAGAAGAGTTGACCTGAACTCAGTCAGGCCAAATGGTCTCTCCTCCCCGAAAAAGTGCATATAGATGGTGTCTAATGTGATATGAGAATAGGGATCACCGAATGGTAGATCCCTACCCGGGTAACATAGGAATGTACATGTGGACTCCCTAAGCTCTAAACTAGTACGAATCAGGGAGGGAGTAAACTGGAGGTTGTTCTACCAACTCTGGTGGAATATGTACTATCATCAACCTTCTCGAGGTTGTGATAGAACTATGCACACAAATCCTGGTTTACTATATTGTTGTAGTAAACCAGTTTCCCTAACTGATAGTATTCTATCATCTGGACTACGGGGGGTGACAGAACTGGGCAAAAAATGACCTACCTACGTACCTAGGTTTAATTGATTCAAATGTAAACCTAGCAAAGTCTATCCTATGCCGCTCAGAGGGGAATCTAGGATCCGTAGAAGGAGTCCTAGCCGGTGTAGTATCAGCATGTTGGTGTTTTCTAATTTATGCAACATATAACAAAAGAATGCACAAAAAGAACATAGAAGGACAATAGAATGGTTAAAGATATACCTAGGAGGCATTGTAGGATGATGAAAGGAGTTTGAAGGGGTTGATGGCGCCTTAGAGGGGAGAAATCGCCGGTTTGGGAGAGAAAATCGTGTGGGAACTTTGTTCCGTGAATGAACAGAAAGCATTCTGTTCGTTTCTGAAATTTGGGATTTAAGGCGCCTTAGACGATGCTTAAGGCGCCTTGAGTAGGCTGTTGGAGGCGCCTCGGAGAGCATCCAAGGTGCCTTTAGTTAAGGCGGCGGGAAAATTCCTGCCTCTATTTAGGGTGCCTCCCTTATGTGGGAAACGGCTCCGAGAGACGCCACGTGTATATATATATATATATAAGTTAATTTGATTTCGTAAAAAATATTAATTTGATTTTATGCTTTTAAATTTTAATTTTGAAGAAATTATTTAAGTTAATTAAACTTTTGAAAAAGATTAATTAAATTTTGAAAAGTTATTAATTTTTGAAAAGTATTTAATTAAATTAAAAAATGTTTAAGTTAATTAAAAAATATTTAATTGAATTAGGAAAATATTAAGTTTAAATTTAAAAAAGTATTAAGTTAATTAAAGTTTTGAAAAGGTGTTTAAGTTAATTAAATTTTGAAAGGATATTAAATTAATTAAATTTTGAAAATATTAAGTTTCAATTAATTTTTGAAAATATTAAGTTTAAATTTTTTTAAAAAATATTAAGTTAATTAAATTTGCAAACCATCAAGTTAGTTTAAATTTAAACAAAATTTTAATTTAATATAATTTAATTTAATTTAATTTTAATTTTAGTTTTAATTTTAATTTCATTTAATTTTAATTTTGATTTAACAAAATTTTAATTTTAATTTATAATTTAATTTAATTTTAATTTATAATTTATAATTTATAATTTATAATTTAATTTAATTTTAATTTATAATATAATTTTGATTTAATTTAATTTTAATTTTGATTTTGATTTAACTTAATTTTAATTTATAATTTAATTTTGATTTAATTTAATTTAATTTTAATTTTAATTTTGATTTTGATTTAAATTAATTTTAATTTAGTTTTGATTTAGTTTTAATTTAGTTTATAATTTAATTTTAGTTTTAATTTAGTTTGATTTAGTTTTAATTTTAGTTTATAATTTAATTTTGATTTTAATTTAGTTTTGATTTAGTTTTAATTTTAGTTTATAATTTAATTTTAATTTTAATTTATTTTTGATTTTGTTTTAGTTTATAATTTAATTTTAATTTTAATTTAGTTTTGATTTAGTTTTAATTTTAATTTAATTTAATTTTAATTTATAATTTAGTTTTGATTTAGTTTTAATTTTAGTTTATAATTTAATTTTAATTTTAATTTAGTTTTGATTTAGTTTTAATTTTAGTTTAATTTAATTTTGATTTTAATTTAGTTTATAATTTAATTTTGATTTTAATTTAGTTTGAATTTATAATTAATCCTTAGTCATCTCATCCAATCTAAATTTTCAATCAGGGAATCCTATAATATTGTGAGATGAACTAGGTTCAATTTTAGGATTTGGTTTAACTTTATGTTAGATTCAGGTTTAGCTTTGGGTTCAACAGATAGACATTCTTTGGATAAACTTCTGGGCTATGGTGAGTCACCTGGACATCATTAAAGTAACCATGCCTTCGAGGTTTTCCAAATAGTTTTATCCATTGAACTTAGTACAAAACCTTGACCTAACTGGTTAGAATCCATAAAGGGTAGCTTCGGTCAGTTTCACTTAGCCAAATGCACCAAGTCGCAGTCATATCTTCCTAGACATGTAATGACTAAGTTTCCCCAACGTACTATCATCCAATACTTCACCAGTGCCGTGAGTCAAGTTAAACCTAGCCCTTTTTATTCTAACCTTAATTACCCTGCCGGGTAGTCTACTCTTGGTTACCCTTGTCGGGTAGATTAAGTTATGGAGGTGCTAGCTATTCTGGAGCCTTCCCTTGGATTTTTAAGATTTTCTAAGAATTTAATTTATAAATTTGATTTAAATTTTGAATTAATCTGAATTTAAATTTAATTTATAAATTTAATTTGAATTTTAAATTTAATTACATTCTTTTTATTAATATAGTTTTTCTACTAGCTCCCCCTGGATCATAGCCTCGATATGGTCTATCAAGGTAATGTATTTGATCCTTGGGAATCCAATATTGATCAAGTTCAGCTTGATTGATCAGGTTGGACTTGGGTACTCATGCTTGGACTGATTTACTATTTGGTCGGTTTACTAAGGATAGATAAGATCTATATTTCTTTTTGGTTTTATATCCTAGCCCAGTTTTGTTGTAAACGACTCTTTGTGTCCCAAGAATTAGGTTAAGGTTCTTGGAGCCCAAGGAAAATCGTTCTAAAGTTTTCTCCAAATCCTTGACCTGAGTTTTCAGACTAGAATTTTTTCCTCAAGTTTTTGGACTTGAGTTGAACTTCTAGTCTGAACTGGGTCAGGCAAGGTCTTGGAGTTAGTCACTTCTTTAAGGACTGCTACTTCCTTTAGAAGTGACTTGACCCTAATATTCGATTTTGCTAATTTGCATAATAAATAATTAACTAAATTATTTAGTCGAGGAATACTTACAGTGGGGTCTGGCCCTTTGGAAACGGATACGGATCTGTGGCTTCTTTTCGATTCTGCTTCCGACTCGCTTTCGCTCTCGGACACATCGATCTGGTCCCGGACCATCAGTGCGAGGAGACTCGTCTGATCAAGTTCGTCGTCGGTATCTTCTAAGGACGATTCGTCCCATGTCGCCTTGAGGGTCTTCCTTCGCTTCTTTGCATCCTTCTGATTAGGGCAGTTGGCCTTGATGTGCCCCTTCTGGTTGCATCCGTAGTAGATCACCTCGAACTTAGCTTTTGAATTTGGTTGAATCTCCTTGGATTGTACTGCCTTCTTTAGGTCTCTTTTGTTGAAGCCTTTCTTCTTCTTGTAGAGCTTCTTCACGAGGTTTACGAGCTCGGTTGTCAGTTCATTTTCTTCATTGTCTGAGTCGGGTTCTTCTTCCGACTCGGGTTCAATTCTTCGTCGTGATCTTGGTTCGCGAGTTCTGCTGGTACTTGCAAGCAAAGCTACACCTTACTCAATTGGTTGTGCATTAGTTTGCTCATGTAGTTCAAACTCAGAAAATAGTTCATCTAATTTTATACAAGATAAATCTTTGGAGACTTTGTAGGCATCTACCATTGATGCCTACAATGTACTCCTTGGAAAAGCATTAAGAGCATACCTGATTATATCCCTATTTTCGACTTTTTGCCCGATTCCGTGGAGGGAGTTGAGGATGTCTTATATACGTGCATGGAGTGAACTTGCCGTCTCACCTTCCTACATCTTTAGATTATATAGTTTATTAAACAATAAATCACGTTTACTTACTTTAGTGTCTGAGGTGCCCTCGTGCAGTTCTATCAGTTTATCCCACAACTCCTTTGTGGTTGAAAACGGACCAACTCTGTTGAGATCCTCTTTATTCAGGCCACATTGGAGGGTGCAGGTCACTCTGGCATCGGCTTCCACCTTCTTGATTAGGGATGGTTCCCAATTTTCGCAGGGTGTAGACTTGCCATCTTCATCGGTTGGTAGTTTCAATCCAGTCTTGATGATCATCCACGTCCCAAACTAGATTTTGAGGAACATTTCCATTCGTCCCTTCCAGTACCCTAAATCTTCTCCGATGAAGAGCGGGGGATGAATGGTGCTGAAACCCTCTTGTTGGGCCATTGATAGTATGCAAAATAAAAAATAGAAGAAATGTCCCAAGACTAAGTATTGGATTAGCAGTGCGGGAAATAAAGTTAAGATTACGAGCTCGAGTGGTGTTGCACCAACTTCGAGCAAAAACCGATTCGTAAAAAAAAAAGAATTAGAATGTAGCTATTAAGATAAATTCTATTGATTCCGAAAAATCGAAAAACACCATGAAAAAATTGCGTGATTGGTGGTTGCACCAACTCAACGCGACCCCGCTTTCATACCAATTGTTAGATTGAAAGTGCTAGAGAGGGGGGGGGGGTGAATAGCGCTCGTGGCTTTCACTCGTTTTAGATTCATAAAAACAACGAGTAACGCAGTGGAAATGAGAAACAAACACAGAAGACCCAAGTGGTTTTACTTGGTTCGGAGCCTTGGGCGACTCCTACTCCAAGGCCCATGCTCGTTGAGTGTTTACTTTGAGCAATCACTAAAATATCGTGAATGAGTACAAGTAGGAATAAGTACAACTGAAATTGAAATAATACCGACAATAGAGTAATAGTAAATTAAGCTTCGGGTCGTCGGGGACTGCAACAGCACTTTAGCGTCGACTCTTGAGCAGCAGATTAGTGAGAGATAGCTTCTGAATTGTTGAAATCAAGTGCTGCTCGAACTCCTCTTTTATACAGTGCTGGAGGTGCCTCCAAGCCTGTCCAAGGCGCCTCCAGGCCGTTGAGTCGCACGGGTGGATCAACATAATCCTGGTCGCACCTTATCTGGTTTAAGGCGCCTCCAAGCCTCTTCAAGGCACCTTCAAGCCTTGGTCTAAGGCGCCTCCAGCTTCATCCGAGGCACCTCCAGCTCCTCTGGACAGCTGGCTTTGGTTTGCACCCGAGGCGCCTCCAAGCTCCATGGAGGCACCTCGGACACTGTTCATCCGAGGTTGAACTCTAGTTTTTGGACCTGCAAAACATGTTAGTTTACAAACATATCCTGCAAAACCAAGTTAGCACAAATATTTATCAATATAATATTCTGACAGTCTTCGGACTGTCTGGGTCTGACTTCGGATTTCCGACCGGAAGTCCTAGGTCGACCCGACACCTACTGTTCCCTCTACGGGGAACGCGTCCTTACCTACTCCACTCAGGAGATTTACCTGTTGCCAGTACGATCCTCCAGATCGACTGGACTTTTGCTCGTTGCTCGATGCTTCCGAACTTTCTATTGGACTCCCGCTTCCCGGCTCATCCTGTCTTCCACCTGGTTCGCGACACCAGGACTTTCCACCTAGGGTTACCACCCCCTAGGTGATGTGAGCCCAGAAGAATCATTGAAGGGAATTGGGGGACCCATGACGAGATCCAAGACTAAGAGAATGAAGCAAGCTTTGGAAGGCTTAATAATGGGGCTCAAGGAAAAGGAGGATCAATGCACAATGGAGGCAACAACTAAATGGATCACATTCCTTCAATTTGGAAGTGAAATTGGACCAACATGAGGAGCATTTTCGTATGCATTTTTGGGGGGGATTTTTTTAAAGTGACTTTTGATGTCCTTTGTGGGTTTTTAATGCATTTTTGAGAGTTCCTAAGCTAGTATAATAAATACCATACATGCATGGTTGCATTAAGCTAGTATTAGGGATTAGTGGTTGCATTAGTGGATAATAAATACCATGCATGCAAGCATGATATTTACTGCATAATTAGTGCATAGTGGATTTTAAGGGATGTTAAATAGAAGAACTCTTGTATGGAAAATCAAGTAAGTTTGAATGAAAATTTTAGTTTCTCTTTTGTGAGAGCTTCCTTCTAGTTCTTAGGCAAAGAACTAATTCTGATCTTATCAAGGAAACTTGTGGCGATCAAACCCCATGACTTATCACTCACCTTTTCATCTTGCTTGAGTGTGACATCAATACCCTTCCCCAAGCTGAATTTCAAGGCGATCCAATTACAAGGTTCCTTATCACTAGGACTTTTGCCTGAAGCCCTCGACTCGCCAAGACTTTCCGCATAGGGTTACCGCCCTCTATGACCTAGGGTTACCACCCCCTAGGGTTTTCCACCTGCCTAACCGCAGCTAGGACTTTTGCTTAAGTATCACTTAGGACTTTCCTGCAAGCTCTATGAACCTTGTTAGATAACAACATAATCTTAACTTTGAATTCCTTTTCCATTATCAAAACAACAGTTTGATCGTCGGATACTTCCCGCACCAACATTAGGTTTATATGATGAACCAAATTGGATTAAGAGTAATCCAAATTAGATTAATTGAGTAAGACTCGATTAAATTAGACTTGAGTTACACTCAAGTGAGGCTAGACTTGAGTTAGACTCAAGTGAGACTTAATGATGATATTCATTGAATTTTGAATTCAATGATAAATGGTGACATTCATTGAATTATGAATTCAATTTGAATATTAGATTCAAATTATGAAGAGAAGAGGAGTTTCAAAATGGTCATTTAATGAAGAATATATATTCATTAAATACTCATTAAGACTCATTAATGAGGCTCATTAATGGAGTTAATGAGCATTAAGTATTTTCATCTAATGAAAATACTTAAACCATTTTACTCTTATTTTTTTGAGTGAACAAATCATCATTATTCTTCCTCTCTTCTAGCTCTCTCTCCCTCTCCTCCATTGTCGAGCCACCCAAGAGTGCTAGCACACTCTAAGTGGTTCTTCTCCACCTATTGTCTGTGTGGATACGTATAGAGGAGTGTACGCTTGACACTCTCGAGATTCGACAACCTTTTGGACAAGAGGGATAAGCGAAGGGCTTCGCAACAAGGGTAAAGCTTCTTATTCATGTAGATCTAAGGTAGATCTAGGTTAGAAACTTGTACATGATTTATTTTTATATATCTTCGCACGGATCCGTGGCAAGACTTCGAGGTTTCCGCAATGCAAAAACCGGTTTTTGCGGCTCGAAAGTCCCAACAGTTTGCTCGGCCTCAACATGTCGTAATGCTTGAGGCCTTTGCTTATGAGGATGCAGAGGAGGGCCCACTCGAGGTCCTTTGTGCAATAGAGGAGGGGGAGCTCGATGCTTGGGAGCAAAGGTGGGAGTCGCCCTCCCAAATAGGTGCTTGAAGTCTCTAGGGGGCTTCTTGATTAGGGAGTGAATGAAATCGCTATCTATGAGCCCTTGAGAGAAGGCACTCACCAGAATATCCAGGGTGGCTGAAGGAATATCCATGTACACTTGGTTGAATCTTTTGATGTAAGTTCTCAATGTCTCCTTAGACCCTTGCTTAAGGGAGAATAAGCTTAATGTGGTTTTGTGGTACCGACGACTACTGGCGAAGTGATGAAGGAACACATTGTGGAAATCCTTGATAATGCAATGGAAGAACTTGGCTAGAAGCTAGTAAACCACCTTTTTGTTAAGCCAGAGAGGATTGTGAGAAACACTCGGCACTTTATGTCATCCGTATACTATAGGATGATTGCATTCTCAAACTTAAGGAAGTGATCCTCTATTGCCCCACTATATTTCCCTATTGCCAAGGGTCGGAAGTGGCTAGGCAGTTTGTCCTCTAAAATTTCTTGAGAGAGCAGCATGCTAAGCCACTCGAGAGAACCATTGGAGACCTGAGACTTTCCCTTTCGTGGATCCTGAATGAGAGCGTCTCCCGAGGATGATGCTTGAGGCCTCTTTGGCTAGCCTATATCTTCAAATGGCATGCCAAACAATGCGATTGAGGCACATGCGGAGGCTCTTCGGCTGTGGAGGTGCTGGTTTGAAGCTAGCCATTGGTGGGGCAAGAATCGATTGGAACTCGGTGGGGCCCTCTACTCGGGTTCCTCGTTCAATGTGAGGGCCTGTCATCGATGCAGCTGGGTCATTTGGTAGAAGACCTCTAACTGCTGCATGTTGTTGCTGTTGTTGAATAACTTTTGCAATCGAACTGCTATCAATAGTTACAAATCTTCCTATGATAGGGTGACGGTAGTGAGTCATCCTGTCTCATCCATCTCCGCATTTTATGGCAGGCAAAGTTTCCCACAGATGATGCCAAAATTGATTCTGTCTGAAAGTTATGGAGATACCACGCTAGGTAAGTGTCCCTATCGTTGACCAGAAGAAGAGTTTGGGATGGAGAGAAGGATGACATCGAGTACTCCTTTCTGCACACACGAGAGAGAGCACACGAGAGCGTTAGAGCAAGAACTAAGGAAGGTGTTGTTGGAGTGTATACTAAAAGCCTAGCTTTTGTAAACATTTATTTTTGAAATAAAAAAATCACATTGGTCAAATATCTGTATTTATTTGTTAAATGTAATTGTTCAATTAATTTATATAGTAGATAACATGGAGTGTGGTGTCACACTCAGAATATCATGTTGTCGGTTCTCTATAAATTAAAAACAGTTGCTCACGACTAAGATGGAAAGGAACAAACCATCAGAATAGTCGTAGTGTAATTAAGTATTAGTTTATCTTGACTAATAAATTACACTGATACATTTTAAGTGTATTGAGTAGAACCATTTAGGTAAGTTCTTTTTGTACTGACATAGTAAAAGAACTAGACCTTAGTTATTATGGAAGTGTGTGCTCTTAATCCTAATATAATAACAAGCACATATATTTAATATTTATTTCTTTGACTTATCAAAGGGTGAGGTTTAGCTCGATAAATCAATATGCCCGATAAGTTGGGAAATGATATTACTTATAGTGTGTGTTGTTGATTATAAAAGGAATCTGTGTCCTAGTTATCTAGGTTGAGAATGTCCCCAAGGGGAGCTCATAAGGATTGTCATGTTAAACCCTACAGGTGGACTTAGTCTGACATGACAATGAAGTTGAGTGGTACTACTCTTGGAGCTAGATATTAATTAAGTGAGTTGTCAGTAACTTACTTAATTAGTGGACATTCGTAATCTTAAACACAGGGAGACTAACACACTCATGATAAGAAGGAGCTCATAATGTAATTTGGGATTGGTGCGGTAGTGCGATAATAACTCTTTAGTAGAATGAGTTATTATCGATGAACTTGAGTTGTGTGTTCGGGGCGAGCACGAGATACTCAAGCTCATCGGAAGGCCAAAACCAATTTCTCCTCTAGGTCCCTGTCGTAGCCTCATTATAGCATCAAGTCCATCCAACTGTAAGGCTCTTCTTGGTGTCCAAGAAGGGGGCCGGACCATTGCTTGGTGACCAAGTAATGGCCGGCCACATCCTCTTATAGGGGCCGGCCCTATTGCTTGGTGATCAAGCTTGTAGGGGTCGGCCAATATTAATTCAAATAGGAGGGTTATTTTGAATTTTTAAAATCTTCTCTTTGTAGAAAACTATAAGTTTTAAAAGAGAGTTTTTAATTTTTAAAACTTTCCTTATTTGAATTTGGCCACATGTTTTAATAGAGAGTTTTAAAAGTTTTAAAACTTTCCTTTTTTAACCATTCTCATAGTTTAAGAAAAAAGGGAGATAAGTTTTAAAATTAAAGTTTTCTATCATCATGTTAAAAAAGGAAATTTTATAAGAGAGTTTTTAAATTTTAAAACATGGTTTTAATTTTTAGAAACTTTCCTTTTTTAACTCCTACTTTAGGAAAGAGAGCTTGTAAAATTTTAGAAGAGTTTTTCTTGTAAATTTTTTATAAAAAAAAAATCCTTTTTCCTCTTGATGAGGTAGCTGCCCACCTTGCTTGGTGCCCAAGCAAGGTGCCGGCCATAATAAAAAATATAAAATCATCACAAAAATTAATTTTGGTGATTGATTCAATCAAGAGGAAAGAAAAGGAAAAATAAAATGGGGAAAGGAAAAACTCTTGGATGATTTTATTTTTGTAAAAAGTTTTTCCTTATTTGCCTTGGGCAAGTAATATAAAAGAAGGGGTGAGGGGGCTTCATGAGATACAATTCTTATTCTCTTGCTTGGAGATCATCAAGTGGCCGGCCCTCCCTCTCTTCTCTCTTTTCCCTTTTGCTCTCTTCTCCTTGGTGGTGTTGGTGGTCGGATTTTAGAAGAAGAGGAGGAAGCTTTTGGGTGGTGTTCATCTTGGAGGATCGTCGCCCACACGACGTCCAAGGCGAGGCGAAGAATACGACAGAAGATCTCGAGGTCATTAGCTTACAAAGAGAAGGTATAACTAGTAGTTTTCTTCCGCATCATACTAGTTATTTTCTTTGTAAGAATTCTAAATACAAGAGGCAATTAGATCTAGTTTATCGAATTTATTTTTCGAGTTTGTGTTTTCTTCTTTTTTGAATTTATGATTTGATTGTTCTTTTTGGTTAACCTAGAGTTATTTAAGGAAATAAATATTAGCTTTCCTTAAAAGGCATTACCTAGGCGGTGGTGGTTGCTCCCATATCCAAGAAGGCCATGTGCCTCGCCATGTAGTCCTGGAAGCTAATTTTGGAAATTAATATTTATGGAATTAATAACATAGGTGGATTTGAATCAATAGTGTTAAGTTCCGCTTGCGATTCAAATCTAAATTATTAAGAACAGATAAGTTAAATTTGGAATCAATGATGTTAAGTTCCGTCTGTGATTCCTAATTTAACTTCTAAAGAACACAATAGGTTATATAAGGAAAGGTTCGACACTTGTACAAAAAAATTTTGTACAGTGGAACCTGTACATTTTCCTAGGACTAACCAACAATTGGTATCAGAGCTAGGGTTTGCCTCTGTTTATTTTTAGAATTCAAATAGGTTATGCACATGCCATACATAATTAAGGCAGGATAATAGTAGGATGTGCTAACTCTTTGGTTGCAGGCTCTAACTATTATGACATTTAGATATTGTGTGTGATTGGATCCTTGGACATGTCAAGGGCATTATTTTGTGTGCATGATTGTATGTACAAAATACAGCAGGAGCTGTATTATTTTTAGAATTTTATTTTCGATCTAGAATACATGTACATTCCCTCGTGGAATATAGGATCGATATATTTAAAATTCTATTTTTGTCGCGGATCAGATTCTTGCGAGGCGTGGTACTTTTAGAGCACAAGAGGTGCAGCGGAATAAGAAGCAAGATGGATGCGACGACTAGACCCGATGGCGGTGGCTAAAGATGGCAGCAGCTAGGGTTGGAGCATACTGAAGACAGTGAAAGGAAAAGGTCATAATAGTTGGAAAATTAATTTTCAAATTTATTGCTTTTATTTACTGTGATGTTTATGTGCATGTGATGTATGCTAGCATAGGTTAAAATCCTCATTTTTAAATAACTAAGTGGGAGAGGGATTTTAATAAATTCCATGGTCTCCATTATTGGTTTGTAAGTGATGCAACAAGCTTGCGTGTTGGCTCTGAGTGCCTTCCTCCACAACGGATGAGTTTGTTGCGGATCACTAGATCAAACTTCCTTTTATGGATGGTTATAGGAAATTATTTAGGAGCGTGTGATCTTCTCCAACTGAATGGGCACAATCCTATTTAATGGACTTAGTATCAAGTAATGGTATACACTTAGACACATTCAATAGTATCCTCCCCAACGGAGTCATTGCTATTGTTTTGTATGACCAAAGTGAAACCAACTATTAATTTTATTTGTCATAAAGTTAGGATAACAGATAATAAAATTAATGGGTCACACCCTCCTCTTACAAATGTTGAATTTGTATACGTCCACACTAACGTGACATGCAATATTCACGGTGATTTGAGGTGTTGGTTAATTTAAAATAGTATTGTTTGAGGAATCAATATTATTCTAAATTTAGAGTCTTGACCAAAGTTTATTTTTGTGATTTTTAGGATGACTTTCAACCCGCTGCTCATTATACTGAAAGAGAACAAACTTACTGGTCCCAACTATATTAATTGGAAAAGAAACCTGGACATAGTTCTTACTGCTGAAATCTATAAGTTTGTACTGACTGAGGCTTGCCCTGATACACCTGACGGTGACTCTACCCCAGAGGAGATTGAGTATCATAAGAAATGGGTAAAAGCTGATGAGATGGCGTGGTGTTACATTTTGGCATCAATGTCAAATGTATTGCAACATCAGCATCAAGATTTACCAACAGCTTATGATATAATGAACAATCTCAAAGAACTCTTTGGGCACCAAAGTCGGACTGCTAGGCAAGAGGCAATGAGAAAGCTAATGACAGCCACCATATCTGAGGAGACACCCGTAAGGGACCATATCCTCAAAATGATGGCTTATCTGAATGAAATACAAATCCTTGGAGGAGAAATCGATGGGGAAACCCAGGTTGATATAATTCTCTAAACGCTACCCAGAAGTTTTGAGCAGTTCCGCCTGAACTATAACATGAACAAAAGAGAGTATATATTGGCGGAACTTTTGACAGAACTACAGGCAGCAGAAGGAATATTTCGTCATAATTCTCAAATTTACTATGCTAAAAATGGTTCTACTTCTAAGTCGAAAGGCAAGAAGAAGAAGAAACAGGTCTTTTCAGCAAAGAAGGTGAATAAACCTCAGGGTACAGGACAGAAAGCTGGAATGAAGAAGCCAAAGGGAAAGTGCTTCATCTGCAAGCAGTCTGGACATTGGAAGATAGACTGTCCTCGTAGGAATCAGAACAATAAAGGTATATCTCATACTCTAGTAGTTGAAACATGTTTAGCGGTGTTATCTACCAGCACCTGATGTGTAGATACGGGAGCCACTGATCATGTCTGCAATTCTTTGTAGGGGTTCCAGGAAACCCGGCGACTATTTGATGGAGAGATAACTGTCTATATGGGCAATGCTACTAAGGTGGCGGCTGTTGTAGTGGGAGACGTCTACTTATCATTTGATAGGAATAGAAATTTGATTTTAAGAAATTATCTTTATGTACCCAGTTTTAGAAAGAATTTAATTTCAGTTTCTAAACTGTATTTGGATGGATATTATGTTTCCTTTAGTAACAATGTCGTTATAAAGAGAAATAAGGTGATTATCTGTTCTGGTGCATTGGTTGGCAATTTATACACTTTAAATCCAATTTCTCCCACAAAGCAAAATATGGAAATTAATAACACATCTTTTAACTCTAATAAGAGAAAAGAACCTTTGGAAATGAACCAAACGTATCTTTGGCATCTAAGGCTTGGACATATTAACTTAAGTAGGATTCAAAGGCTTGTAGCCGATGGACTCTTGGGTTCATTAGAGTTGGAAAACTTTCCAACATGTGAATCCTACTTGGAAGGTAAAATGACCAAGAGACCTTTTAAGGCCAAGGGGTATAGAGGCAAAGATGCGTTAGAACTGGTTCATTCTGATTTGTGTGGTCCTATGTCTATCTAGGCAAGAGGTGGTTATGAATACTTCGTCTCCTTTATTGACGATTATTCAAGATACGGATACATTTATCTTATGCGCCGTAAGTCTGAATGCTTTGACAAGTTCAAAGAATATAGGGCTGATGTGGAGAAATGTCTTTGTAAAAGTATCAAGACACTACGGTCTGACCGTGGTGACGAATACCTCTTTGGAGAGTTTAGGAATTACTTATCAGAAGTCAGGATTCAATCCCAATTGTCTGCACCTGGTACACCCCAACAGAATGGTGTGGCAGAACGAAGGAATAGGACTCTTATGAAAATGGTTAGATCGATGATGAGTTATTCAGAATTACCAAATTCATTTTGGGGATATGCTCTGGAAACAGCAGTGTACATTCTGAATATGGTACCTTCTAAAACAGTTCCTTCTACTCCCATGAAATTATGGAATGGGTGTAAGCCTAGTCTGAATCATATCCGGATATGGCGTAGTCCAGCACATGTGCTGAAGGGAGATACTGACAAGTTGAAATCACGTACAGAAGTTTGTTTGTTTGTGGAATATCCTAAAGGAATGAAAGGTGGTTTATTTTATAATCCTAAAAATCAGAAGATCATTGTTAGCACCAATGCTCAATTTTTAGAAGAAGATTATAAGTCCATGAGTGAAATAGTTCTAGAAGAAATAAGAGAGGACACGTCTACTTTAATACCAACAGTACAATATGAAGTACCACAAGAGACTGCAATATGTGTCACACATGATACACAATCACAGACGGTGCCTCGTCGTAGTGGGAGGGTTATGAGGCAACCTGAGAGGTTCATGTTTTTTGGTGAGTCTTCGGACTTGATCCCAGGTAAAAATGAACCTGATCCCCAAACATATGACGAAGCACTCCAAGATATAGATGTAATATCTTGGCAAAAGGCAATGAATTCCAAAATAGAATCTATATATTCTAATGAGGTCTGGGAGCTTGTAGAACCACTTGATGGTGTAAAAGCCATTGGATGCAAGTGGATCTACAAAAGGAAAAGAGGGATAGATGGGAAGGTAGAAACCTTCAAAGCAAGACTTGTTGCGAAAGGGTATACTCAGAAAGAGGGAATCGATTATGAGGAGACTCTTTCACTAGTAGCTATGCTTAAGTCTATCCGGATACTCTTATCCATTGCCGCTCATATGGATTATGAGATTTGGAAAATGGATGTCAAGACAGCTTTCCTTAATGGAAGTTGTGAAGAAAACATCCATATAAATCAACCAGAAGGGTTCATTGAAAAGGGCAAAGAGCATCTAGTGTGCAAGCTTAATCGGTCCATTTATGGACTGAAGCAAGCTTCAAGATCTTGGAACATCCGGTTTAATGAAGTAATCCAGTCATATGGATTTATTCAGTGTCCGGATGAGTCTTGTGTATACAAGAAGTGTAACGGAAACGTGGTGGTATTTCTTGTACTATACGTAGATGATATTTTGTTAATTGGTAACAATGTCAAGGTATTATCGGACGTAAGGGTATGGTTGTCCAAATAATTTGATATGAAGAACTTAGGAGAATATGCACACATTCTTGGGATCAAAGTTATAAGAGATCGCAAGAAAAGAATGTTGTGCCTATCCCAAGCTTTATATATTGATACGATCCTTGCTCATTTTAGCATGCAAAACTCCAAGAAAGGTTTTTTACCTTTTAGGCATGGAGTAGCCTTATCTAAGGAGATGTCTCCGAAGACATCAAAGGAGATAGAGGACATGAAGGCAGTTCCTTATGCTTCGGCTGTAGGAAGCCTTATGTATGTTATGCTGTGTACGAGACCTGATATCTGTTTTGCCGTGGGCATGGTTAGCAGATATCAGAGTAACCCTGGACAAGGGCATTGGACTGCTGTGAAGCATATATTAAAGTACCTGAGAAGGACTAGAGATTATATGCTAGTCTACCAAGCAGACGATTTGCTCCATGTGGGTTACACGGATTCGGCCTTCCAATCAGATAGAGACAATAGTAAGTCTACATCAGGCTATGTGTTTACTCTAGGAGGTGGAGCCATTGCATGGAGGAGTGTTAAGCAGAAATGATTCTCGGACTCAACCATGGAAGCTGAGTATGTGGCAGCCTCTGAGGCAACCAAAGGATTGCCATGTTAAACCCTGCAGCCAAAGGCATCCTCTGAGTATGTGTCCTAGTTATCTAGGTTGAGAATGTCCCCAAGAGGAGCTCATAAGGATTGTCATGTTAAACCCTGCAGGTGGACTTAGTCCGACATGACAATGAAATTGAGTGGTACTACTCTTGGAGCAAGATATTAATTAAGTGAGTTGTCAGTAACTTACTTAATTAGTGGACATTCGTAATCTTAAACACAGGGAGACTAACACACTCATGGTAAGAAGGAGCTCATAATGTAATTTGGGATTGGTGCGGTAGTGCGATAATAACTCTTTAGTAGAATGAGTTATTATCGATGAACTTGAGTTGTGTGTTCGGGGCGAGCATGAGATACACAAGCTCATCGGAAGGCCAAAACCAATTTCTCCTCTAGGTCCCTGTCGTAGCCTCATTATAGCATCAAGTCCATCCAACTGTAAGGCTCTTCTTGGTGTCCAAGAAGGGGGCCGGACCATTGCTTGGTGACCAAGTAATGGCCGGCCACATCCTCTTATAGGGGCCGGCCCTATTGCTTGGTGATCAAGCTTGTAGGGGTCGGCCAATATTAATTCAAATAGGAGGGTTATTTTAAATTTTTAAAATCTTCTCTTTGTAGAAAACTATAAGTTTTAAAAGAGAGTTTTTAATTTTTAAAACTTTCCTTATTTGAATTTGGCCACATGTTTTAATAGAGAGTTTTAAAAGTTTTAAAACTTTCCTTTTTTAACCATTCTCATAGTTTAAGAAAAAAGGGAGATAAGTTTTAAAATTAAAGTTTTCTATCATCATGTTAAAAAAGGAAATTTTATAAGAGAGTTTTTAAATTTTAAAACATGGTTTTAATTTTTAGAAACTTTCCTTTTTTAACTCCTACTTTAGGAAAGAGAGCTTGTAAAATTTTATAAGAGTTTTTCTTGTAAAATTTTTATAAAAAAATAATTCCTTTTTCCTCTTGATGGGTGGCCGACCACCTTGCTTGGTGCCCAAGCAAGGGGCCAGCCATAATAAAAAATATAAAATCATCACAAAAATTAATTTTGGTGATTGATTCAATCAAAAGGAAAGAAAAGGAAAAAGAAAAAGTGAAAAGCAAAAACTCTTGGATGATTTTATTTTTGTAAAAAGTTTTTCCTTATTTGTCTTGGGCAAGTAATATAAAAGAAGGGGTGAGGGGGCTTCATAAGATACAATTCTTATTCTCTTGCTCGGAGATCATCAAGTGGTCGGCCCTCCCTCTCTTCTCTCTTTTCCCTTTTGCTCTCTTCTCCTTTGTGGTGTTGGTGGCCGGATTTTAGAAGAAGAGGAGGAAATTTTTGTGTGGTGTTCATCTTGGAGGATCGTCATCCACACGACGTCCAAGGCGAGGCGAGGAATACTGCAGAAGATCTCGAGGTCATTAGCTTACAAAGAGAAGGTATAACTAGCAGTTTTCTTCCGCATCATACTGGTTATTTTCTTTGTAAGAATTCTAAATACAAGAGGCAATTAGATCTAGTTTATCGAATTTTTTTTTGAAGTTTGTGTTTTTTTCTTTTTTGAATTTGTGATTCGATTGTTCTTTTTGGTTAACCTAGAGTTATTTAAGGAAATAAATATTAGCTTTCCTTAAAAGTCTTTGCCTAGGCGGTGGTGGTTGCTCCCATATCCAAGAAGGCCATGTGCCTCGCCATGCAGTCCTGGAAGCCAATTTTGGAAATTAATATTTATAGAATTAATAACATAGGTGGATTTGAATCAATAGTGTTAAATTCCGCTTGCGATTCAAATCTAAACCATTAAGAACAGATAAGTTAAATTTGGAATCAATGATGTTAAGTTTCGTCTGCGATTCCTAATTTAACTTCTAAAGAACATAATAGGTTATTTAAGGAAAGGTCGACACTTGTATAAAAAAATTTTGTACAGTGGAACCGGTACGTTTTCCTAGGACTAACCAACAGGTGTCCCTGTCCCTAGTAGCCGAGCGAAAAGTGAAGAAGATGAATGGTAGTAAATACGCATGCGTGTGTAAAGTGTAAAGCATAACTCCCTGGCCATTTGAGAGGATCCCCCTTTATATGCTGACCCTCAAAGCCTCCATAACGACGAGATGTCAGAAGATGTCTGATAGAATATGTCGAATGAGGAATATGGTTTATGTTAGGTGCCAAATAGTGCCAAGCAATGGAAGCTATACGAACCCCATTAGGGGAAGGTTTATCAACATGTATATATAGTGGCGGCGGAATATTTTTGACAAGTAACTATTATTCCCTGATAGATAGTTATGATTCTCAGACAATGTTGTCTCTTGGAGACAATTCAATCAGCCTTACGGCTGACCAACCATATGACAGGAGATTGGCATATAAGAAGTGAGTTCAGCCTCTTAGATTCAGCCGACACTTTGAGTCAACTGGCCATATGATAGAGGCCTTGCCCTTGGAGAGCATAAAGCTAAGTCTCATAGGTTTGACCGGCTCTATAGCCTGCCGAATATATTTTGAGAGCTGATTGCCTGTATGTTACATGCCCTAGCACTGAGAAATGAGGTGTTGAGCTCTGAACACCTCATCGGCTCTATGTTTGGCTGGATATATACTGAGAGGTTCAATAATACATTGTATGCCTCAACACTGAGAAGTGAGGTACTGTACTCTGAACACCTGACCAACTCTGAGTTTGGCCGAATATATACTGAGAGATTTGACTGTATATTGTATGCCTCGACACTAAGAAGTGAGATAAGCCTTGAATGCTCAACTGGCTCTAAGTTCGGTCGGGTTTATGCAAAGGGAAGTTTGGTGGGCCCATTGGATTGGCCAATCACAAGTTGGGGGGCCCTGATATTGAGGATGGAACAATCCCTTAAGTCTTGCTAGCTATTGGACCGATTGACTATATACCAAGAGACCTGTGCTCATTAAATAGTGATAAGTCCCATAAGTCCGACCGGCTCATGGGCCCAACAACTAGTTACTTAATGCCTTTGCGCCAAGGAATGAAGAATGATGAGCTAAATCCTAATGAAAGTGACTCGTTTAGCTGCACTACCCTGACTTCGACTACCACCTCACCTTGACTATGGCTGTCACTTCCCCCTAAATTATATTGTCCCCTCATCTTGAGCTCCGATTACATATTATTCTTGGGTGCCCCCTACAACACCCCGTGTGTATATATATGTGTGTGTGTGTGGATGAAAGAGGGGGCGCAGTGGGTGACATCCAACATTGGCGAACTGACGGAGTCAAAATATAAATTTTTTAATCCCTCTCTTATCTGCATACACAACTCTCTTCTCTTTCTTGCATATAAGATGATGCTGGTGTAGCCTTAGTACTGGTTTGTAGAAATTAGCACCACTTGGTGCTAGTTTATAGAAATCAACACTAAGTGGTGAACTAAGGCTACAAACCAGTATTGGTGCTAATTTGTAGAAATTAACACTAAGTGGTGCACAAAGACTTCACCACTTAGTGCTGGTTTGTACAAATCAACACCACCCTAATGTTGGTTTGTAGACTTGATGCACACTGGTGTTGGTTTGTAGAAATTAGCACCAAGGGAGTATTGATTTCTAGAAATCAGTACCACTTTGGTTCTGGTTTGTAGAAACTAGCACCAATCATAAGTGGCGCGGTTTGTAACCTTAGTGTTGGTTTGTAGAAATCAACACCAGCCACTGGTTTTTTGCATTGGTGTTAGTTTGTAGAAATCAGGACCACCCTTAGTGCTGGTTTATATCCTTAGTATTAGTTTATAGAAATTGACACCACCTTCCTCAGTGTTGATTTCTACAAACAAGCACCACTTTAGTTTGTAAACTAGCACCAAGACCTACACCCTTGGTGCTGGTCATTAAAGACCAACACCAAGGTGATGTTGGTTTTTAAAGAATAACACCACAACTATGATTGTGCGCAGATGAGACTTACGAAGAATTAAAAAAATTTGGTCAAAGCCGCATCAGGTGGCCACATTGGATGCTGCCCAACGTCGCCCACATAAGGGTGTGCAAGATATCAAAATTATATTTATTATCTAGCACATCTTACCCTATACATTCTGCAAGCATCTAAATTTATTTTTATAATTAATACTATAATTCAACCCTCTAAATTCTAAAGATAAAATTTTATTGACATAATCAAAAATTAAAAAAAATAAAAATAAAAATCAGCGTTGACGACGCCCATGCTGAGTGCACAATTTGGGCACTCAGAATAACAAATTATATATATACTCTGAATTACTTAAATATGTAGATAAAAAAGCATTCTTATGCTGCGAGCCGGATACTGCGGAAACTTCAGCAACACTATAATGAGCAACAAAATATATATATATATATATATATATATATATATATATATATATAGCATATCAAACCTCCATAGATGAAATAGTAAGTCCGGTAAGAATTTTGTTGGTACGACTATATATATATATATATATATATATATATATATATATATATATATATACACTAGTGTTCGTGCTCACGCGTTGCATTTGTATTATAATAATATATAAAATATTTGACATAATTTCTCGTAAACTAAATTGGATTTTCGAGTGTCACCCTTATGTTTAGAACCAAGAAATAATTATTTGGGTAAGATTCATCAAACCCATGCAATAGTGCAATAATGCAAGGGTGACGCTCGAGAATTCCAGCAACAACAAATTGTAATGGGCTTCCCTATGCAAAAAATTAATTTAATTTAATTTAATATTATACTTATCTTTGTAAAAAAAAACTAAGAGAAGTATATTTTTTAACATCGTTAGTTTAAAATATTTATAGAAACTTTTTTAATCATAGTGTTGTCAATTCTAAGATGTGGGACTAAAGAAAACTATATTTTTTTTATATAAAACAACCAGAGAAAATTAATGATGAGAACAATTCATAATAATACGCCACAGCTGAGTTTCGAATTCTAGATCACTGATTGTTTCGCTTGTGGAATTACTAATAAACCTTGAAATTATTTTTAGTGTGAATAGGAAAAAGGACATTAACGTAAATTCATTTTAGGCTTCACCAAAATTAGTTAGTAAAGGAGGGAGATTTTTAATAAAATAGTAAGATATAGCATATCAACCCTCCATAGATGAAATAGCAAGTCCGGTAAGAATTTTGTTGGTACGACTATTTTCATATCTAGCAGCCTAGCGAGTTATTCAAGTTGGATCCATCCTGTATTTAGATCCACATATTAATGAAAATTGTATTAAAAAAATAAATCTACTACTTTAACGGCCCTAGTGTCAACCCATGAAAATTGCATAAAGAACTCATAACAAATGGACTTTAGTTGTAACGGTATTCCTGTAACGACCCAATTTTCCCCATTTCAAGTTCTAAAAGTCGATAAAAATATTTGGAAATGTTTTTAAAATATTCTAGATATTTTTACGAATTTTTAGAGTATTTTTACGTAATTTTTGGAGGTCGTTTAGTAGGTTTACAAAAAAAAAGAAGTTTTGACCAAAAATCGTTGAAGGTGAGACTCGAACCCAAGACCTCCGGCCGAACCCGACCTAACTAGACGCAGCCAACCAACTGAGCTGCGCTCGTTTTGATAACCAAGTACGAAGCGAGATGTATATAAGTTGTAGTTAATAACAGAAATGCCCTAAGTATTATAAGATGGGTTATTTCCTTCTCCCGAACCCTAACCTCTCGATCCTTCTCCTCCTCTCTCGCGAATGGCGGCGGCGACTTCACAGCTCGGGTGGAAAATAGAGACGAGGGTAGGGCATCATCTCCGGTGGCCGGCGAGGGTGTTCTCCGAGGGATTCTTCACGCTGTGGTGATCCTCTTGTCGAGGAGAGATTGTGGGCACGAGGAAGAGCCGGAATCCAAGCTATCCGAACCCTAGAACCTCCTTCTCGGTTGTAAGTGCAAGAACAAGGGGTAAGTACTACTCACCTGCGGTAGGATTGTTTCAGAATTTCCTATTCGTTTTGGTTCCGAATTTTCAGAGAAGGTAGTGGAGTTAGGGTTTGCTGCCATGTTTTGCTTGTTCGGTTTCCTCCTTGTTTGTTGAGATGCCTTTCTCGGATTTTTCCATTGTACAGAATCATATGCTCCAATCTGTTAAGATTTGCTGTACCGAGTTTTTGATAAACTAGGGTTGCTGTGCAAATTTTTATGATCCGGGTTTCGCTAAGAATATAGTAATTCAATGATCCAGTTCCTTAACTGAACTATTCTAGTGACAGCTGGAATAACCAATTTCATGATCTAGTTCCTTAACGATTTCATGATCTATGATTCTGTGTACTAGATGGTAGCTTACAGTAGTCATAGTAGCTGAATTTCTATGATCTAGTTCCTTATCAGTAGCTTTTCTTTGCTATTTCTGTGTGTGTACAGTCCTACAATGCCATTATTTGAACACCAGTAACTTCTATTTGTTATCATGTGCACGAGTACAGTCTTCAATGCTATTAGTGGAACAAAGGTAGCTTTTATTTGCTATTAGTTGGACATGTACAGCTTTTTATTGAGATTAGTGGAGCAGCAGTAGCATTCACTGCCACTTAATGAACATGCACAACTTAGTATACTAGTATGTAAGGTTAGATTAGCTTCCTTTTGCTTTTATCACAGCATGTTTAGGAAGTCCAAATAAGTTCTCTTTTGCTTTATTTTACAGCATGTTTAGAAAGTCCAAGTTAACTTTCTTTTGCTCTATTTTACAGCATGTTCAGAAAGTCCAAGTTAGCTTTCTTTTACTCTATTTTATAGCATGACTAGCAAGTTTGAATTAGCTTTCCTTTGCTCTATTTTATAGCATGATTAGTAAGTTCAGATTTGCTTTCCTTTGCTTTATTTTATATCATGCTTAGAGAGTTCAAGTTTGCTTTCCCTTGTGTATTTTCATATAGCATGCTTGGTTAGTTGTAATCTTATACTTGTTAGAAATATCTACAGGATTCTAATAAACTCTAATAAAGGAGTATGAGAAGTATGAGTAAAGAAAAGGACTAAAGTCTAGTTAAAAAGAGATAACAAGTAAATTAAAGTAAGAGGCTAGTACCCGACTTCCGAGGTTGTCGTTAAACAAATTCAGGTGACCAATTCCGAGGTCTTGGCCCTGGTAAGACCGAGGTCTTTATACTCATAGGGCTGGAGGCTCGCTACCCCAGTCACTATTAGAGAGCGCGCAAAACAAAGATGGTACTAAGCCTGGGCCCAAAGAAGAAAAGAAGAACAAGAAGAAGAAAGTGAAAGAGAAATTAAAAGATTAATTTCTAGCATAAGAAAAGAAAAAAGAAAAGAAGAAGAAAGTAAAAGAGAAATTAAAAGATTAATTTCTGGTATAAAGATATAAGAAAATGAAACAAGTTTTATGCTTAGAATCAATAAAAGTTTAGTTCTTTAATTCTAAGCTTACAGTAGTTGTTTCATTACTTTCCTGTCAGTTAGTGAGCATGTTTAGTATTCAGTTTTATTTCTGTATACCATGAGTACATGCAGCTTTGCTTTTAGCATTTCAGTTTTAGTATTGTTGCATTCTTTTTATGCACTTCGATGTTTTTGTGAGATAGATTAGTACTTACTAAGCGTTTTCGCTTATAGATCTTTTGTTTTTTTCCTCCTACCGCAGATAAAGGAAAAGCTAAGATAGGAAAGGAAGGCGACAGGATGGTGGTGGTGATGAAGGTGTGTGATGTCTGGACTGTGGAGAGATCCAGAAGTAGCTGGCAAAATTGTCTAGACTTTCTTTTAGTCCTCTGTTAATGTTGTATTACATTTGGGATTGTAGTTGAGTTTATTTCCGCATGTCTAGCTAGTCTCTTTTATTATTTGTGGAGTGCTGTAGTCATTGCTATTGCTAGAGTAGTTTCTTTGTTTTTATTGTGATTTTTATTACTGTGTGGTTGTGGAAAATATGTTCCAGCCGTCTGTGGCTACGTATACTATGTTTGTATTATAGATTTGGTCACCGGTACAGGGGAGACTCTGCCGAAATTTTCGGTAGGGTTTCCATGTGATATTTAATCATACCGGTTAAATAGAGTTAGTAGTTAAGTAACGGTCATCTTTAGAGAGTAGTAGTAGTAAGAAGGATGATTGTTACAATTCCATTCTTATTTGTATACTACATCTAATGATGACTTATAGTGTCTGTATTAATTACACCTTGGGTTTATTAGTCACATTGTGCTCGTTAATGATTCTTACCAAGATTTGGTACAGCTTTACTCATGTCGTGCTTTTGGCATCATAAATATTCTGAAACAGCTCAATTAGTAATAAATGAATAAGTTTAATGTTCAATTTAGTAAGAATTTATTAATTTTCATTCAATATACATAAGATCAATTAAATAAATAAATTTGAACAATTCATTAATTTAAATAAATAAATTTTAATACATATATGTTCAATTCGTTAATGTTCGTAAATAATATTCATGAACAAAAAATAAAATAAACAAATAAGTTTGAATTATTAAGCTCAATAAGTAATCAAATAATTAAAAATTTCAAACAATCAAACAAACTTGATTGAGAGTTCGATAACATCTAAACGAATCAAACGCAAACAAAGCTCAAGTTAAACTTGACTTGAGAGCTCGATAACATCTAAACGAACCAAACTCAAACCAAGTTTCAAACAAACTCAAACTCATAAAAAATAAACCAAGTCAAGTTTGAACAATCATTTCAAAAGTTTGATTCGTTTTAAGATCGACTCGATTTGGCTCGATTACCTTATCAAAGAATCTTGAATACCCTAAAACTCGGCTTAACTTGTTTTACAGCCCTATAAACTAGATTAGGAAAAACCCATGTTTAATTTTTTAAACACCTTTTTTTTCAACAATTTGCAATTTTAAAAATTCCAAAATATTGAATTCTGGATAGGGTAAGATAATAAACTTCGTAAAACATTTAAAATTATTATTGTTGTTTTATTAAATTTTATAAAATTTAAATTTTGCCAACAATGATGCTAGTTGCTCAGGTTATGCTACGTTTGTCGCGGCTTTGGTCTAACATGGCACGACCACCCATCTTCAAAAGGGATATGCAAGTTACAACTTATATTGTGTCATGTGTGGCTATATTATTGATCTTGCAGTAGAATAGTTTCTGATAAATATTATCACTTAAGAACTTTAAAAAATGTTTTCATGTTTGATAGTGTTTTTCTCAATGAACTTTTCAATGCCAACGCAAAGCCAGTCTCTTTTAACTTATGTATAAGATTCGAAATTAATATATTTTCAAAAATATATTGAACCAAAAATGTATGATATGTCATAAAATTGTAGAATTAGATTGATTCCAACTAGACAATGTACAAATGGCAAGGAGAATATATATGAATAACAAATTGATAGAAATAAGTAATGGAAAATAGTTTAAGACAAACTATTTTTGTGATTTATTTCGGAAAAGCTCCTTGATCCACCCAAAGGCACCTCCATTTGTTCCTTTTGAGTTCTTTGAGGATGATGGTCTTTTACCCTTCTTTCCCTTCTTTGACTCATGAAGATTTGATGGTGGTGGGTCATCAGAAGTATCCCATTGATCAGCCCACGACAACCCACCGGATAAGCTACGATCCATTTTCTTTTCTCACTTATTTTTCTCCTTGCATTGTCATTACAAATTGAAATAAAGTTCCAAGCAGATAAAGAGATGCATATGACAAAGTTAACGAGAGATGTCTGCTAAGCCAAGAGTTTCATTCCTGTATTTAGGTAGGAAGATTATCATAAATTGGATATTTATGGTCCAGAACATTTGTGGACAATTAAACGTTTTCTTAGTTGACTTTTATAAATAGTTTATACTTTATATCAATAGAAGAAGGGAAAAGTTGATCACATGTTAGGTTTGATCTCAATTTAAAACTGTGACTGAGGATATCATAGCGATTATCCGTCCAGATTTTTTTTTAAAAAAATATTGTTTAATGTTAAAGGATTAATATCTCAATCAACATATGTTCATATAGATTTTCACTTAGACTTAAAGGAAAGAAATTCTTATATATATACATTATAATTCTTATCTTATAAAAAATAAAAATAAATTATAAAAAAATTATTAAAGACTCACGAACTTAAAATATAAAAAATATAAAACTAAAATGAAAATTATTAAAATACTCTAAATATTAAAAATGACTTAATACTAAAAATATAAAAATTATAAAAAATAATAATAAAAATCTATAGATCCCCTTATATCAGTTGTCCTAAATTAAAAAGAATTTATCCTCGAATAATTACTAGACTTTAAAAATTCTCATCAATCTGCCGACCAACATGACATTGTGGACAGTTTCCTTGTCCATCTTCTCATCCTTCCAGATCTTCTTCAACAGTAATTTCATGATATACTTATTTAACTCTTGTTCCAGTTTCATCTTTGCTTAGTCAGAAAACATAATTCACTTCAGGTTGTATTGGACTGCGTATTTGAAAACTGACCCCAAACTATTTCTTTGATTAAAATCTCCATCATTGGCTTGTCCTCATTGATCGGTGCATCATCTACAGTTGCTTCAAAAATTCTAGATTTTATAGATTGAGGAAACACAAAATTATGTCTAATTTTGTCAACACAATCACTAGAAGGGTTGAGACACACATGCTCCTTTACTTTTGTCAGACAAATGAAAGTTCTCTGATACAGTAGAACTCGATAGTGTTAGATCGTGATAAATGAGGGGAATAACTCTTGTTCGTTAAAAATCTTTTTACAATTGTATCAAAATAAGTAGAGAAATAAGATATTAAACTAAAAGTACAAGTGACATTATTAGTTATTTAGTTTGGAGTCTATATCGATTCTTATTTAATACCTGTGATTTTTAATCGTACTATTAGATAACCCACTAAAATTCTTTTTTTTTTGAAATCTTCTAAAAAAGATAATTTATACAATGATGCATATAGAAATTTTATGTAAGTTAAAATAAAAAGTACTAGGAAGAAGTCGAATCTGTAACTTAGCTTGCACACAAATTTGAATCGAATTTGAAGACTATGCAAACTCAGAGGATTGTGCAAAAGTTGTTATGGCTCGGAGCTCTAGACATACTTTTATAAGAGACATTCGGTTGATCAAAAAAGCATTCGGTCGACCGATCCATCTTTCGGTCGACCGATCCACCTAAATACCAAAAGTGTTCTGCGCGACCTGAACTATGTGCCACGTCAGCTTGGTTCGGTCGACTGAGCCTCCTATTCGATCGACCGATCACTTTAGTTTCTGAAAAATAAATTTAGTTCAATATTCCTTCAAAATATAGTTAGCACAGTATGAAATAATACATAAGTAAAAAAGACAGTAAACTTTTCTTGATCTCAACTTAGAAACTTTTCGGTTTTTTCAATTGGATTAGTGACCTAGAGTTTGCCCTCCTGAGACACAACCTCCCTATCACTCCATTCCAATTTTTTACCTCAACCTACCTGCTAAATATTTGGTCCTCCAAACCTGTTTGGATTTTCTCTACTCAGTGTCTAATTGCCTGATCACTAAGACTTTTTCTATAATCCTAAATTAGCCAACATCAATAATAGTAATGTAAACTACTATAATAAAACTAAACTTAGGTTTACCAAGATCCACTAGTCTGATTGACCGTGCGCGGTTGACCCAAAACCATTCAATCAATGTTGCTTGGAGTTCACTCTTCCAAGACTTCTTGTTACCTAAGGTTACCTTCCCCTTGGATTTTTATCACCTGGTTTCACCACCAAGACCTAGGATTATCTCCCCCTAGAGTTTTCACCATCTGGCTTCACTCACCAGGACTCATCATCGGATCAACCCATCAGGGATTTGCTATCGGGTCCTCCAGACCTACCAGATCCTTTTGTCAGATGTCAGGTCCATGTGATCCATCTGGACCTCCTACCTAGTTTCCACATCTTCCAAGATTTCCCTTGCCTAGCCACCACTAAGACTTCCCTTGCCTAATCACAGTTAGGGCTAGTAACTTAGTAAACTTATCACCCTTGCTAGTCATCCAGTCAACCTTGACTTGACTGATGGAGACAAAGAAAGAGAACAACAAGTTATCCAACAAGTTAACGATATGGATTATGCATATGCATCAATGGAGGTCTAATTACAAAGGCTAAGGCTAAAAAGATGAAGGAAGCACTTAATGTGTTAATTGAATATGTGGAGGCTAAAGCTATCATTGAAAAAAGCTTGACCAAGAGCAAGTCATCTAGCTTAGTCAACCTAATTCAAGCCTTAGATGAGCTTAATTAGCACTTAAGTCTCATGTTTATGTAGTAGGGATATGTAGGCTCAATTTAGACTCAATTTATACCTTTATTTAAGTTGTAATAATGCCAAAAGATTAAAATGGCTAAGTAGTCTACATAGGGTTTTACTAAATGAGCTTTCTTTTGACCTTTTAGGATTTTTAGTCATCCTATAGCTATAAATAAAGGGGGTGACGTCCACATATGTATCTTTTGACATATTTTCAATCTAAAGTATGGTGAGGCTCTCACTTGTTGGTTTTTCATTGAACTAGAACTTATCAAGACATTCCCTTGTGGCGTTTGAAGACTTATCAACCACCAACCCAAGGTTATGGTGTCTTCCACTATCCATACCAAGATTCGTGCTTTCCTAAGCATTGAGTCGAGGTTCTTTTCATTAATCTTATCGATTTAGATCTTTCTTTCTTTCTTCTTCAATTTGCTATAGGTGTTAGTTAGAGACCTAGAGCCAATCATTTGATGATTGTTGTATGGACTCGTTGTATCATATTCTTATATATATAAAGACATTTGTTTATGGTTATTATGCTTACTTGTATTGGTGCCAAATAACTAAGTATAATAGTGTCCTTGAGCAGAAGGTTCTTACCTATATCAATCGGTTAGTTGAATCGAGAGTGAGATGATATAGGGAACACTACTCTTAATCATTCCTAGTCAAGTATTAGCATTCAAGAACAATGTTAATGCGACGAGACTAGCATGTAGGTCAACTTGATGACTTGATCTCACAAGTCATGTATATGGAGATATCAAGTTGACACATGGGTATGCATTGGAGAATGTATACTGAATGACCCACCATGAGAAAGTATCATGGATCGTTATATGAGTGGCATATACTTTCTCATGTGGCTATTAGTATGACTATTAGTCCTTGAACCTGAAGTCACCATGGTTCCCTATATAAGGAGTTGCATACTTTGGCTTCGTCAAACGTCACCCGTAACTGGGTGGACTATAAAGGCGATTACTGTGTATGTAACAAATTATGTAGAGGGATGTTAGTGATGTAGATGGGATCTATCCCTCCTATATGACGGGAGTGACATCGATATTCTTGATAGAGTGAGACCACTAAGTGCATGGCCATGCCCAAATGAGTCAATATGAGATGTTGAGCTCATTTAATTGAGTGAGTCTACTTGGGATACAAGATTTAGATTGATTAGAGGATGACACGGTCTATGCCTCACATTGATCAATCTAGATGTCAAGAATAGAAGGACACTTGTCATATATTGTGAAGGGTCACAATTAGTAGTCGCAAGGTGATGTTGAATCTCAACAATCTTATAACTTGGGTAGTAATGATGCATTGCTAGATACCGCTCATTACTTATGCTTCTAAATGGGTTTAGGAGCATTGCCAATGTTATAAGAGCCTATAGGGTCACACACAAAGGGCAATTAGATGGAAATTAGGTTCATTTGATGAACCTAAAGGATTAGGTCCATGTGATGAACCAAATTGGATTAAGAGTAATCCAAATTAGGCTAATTGAGTTGGACTCAATTTGGTTCATATGTTAGATGGGTCTAATTTAGACTTAGACTCATTGAGTCAATTTAATTCAATGAATAGAGATTCATTAAATTAAAATTGACTTGAACCAATGGTTAGATTTGATCAACCATGGGAGAGAAGTGGTCAAGTTTGACTTGACTTGAGAGGAAGATGAAAGGTCAAGTTTGACTTGACCATTGCCACCTCATTTGTGAGTTGGCATTAAGTGGGCCAATGATGATGTTCCACATCATCAAGGTTTGCTTATGTGTTTGCCACATCATGAGGGAGATCAAGAGTTGTGACTCTTGATATCCCATGGGGTTTAAAACCCCCCTCTTGAAGTGGTCGGCCACTTTATGTGAGCATTTGATGTGCTTGGTGTAACTCTCATCTTCTTCCTCAAGCTCTCTCTTCTCTCCCTCTCCTCCACCTTCGTCGAACCTTTCAAAGGTGCTAGCACACATTTTGTTTGGTTTCTCCATCTCTTGCTTGTGTGGATACACATAGAGGAGTATCTACTTTGATACTCTCGAGATCCGGCGAACCTTGGACGAGCGGGATTAGTGAAGGGCATCGCATCAAGGGTAAAGCTCTTCTCCTTTGTAGATCTAGTTTAGATCTAGGCTAGAAACTCGTACTCGAAGTTTTACGTAAATTTTATTTCTTCGCACGGATCCGGTGGCGGGGTTTCCGCAACGTAAAAAGCGGTTTTTGCGGCCCGAAAAATCCAATAGTGGTATCAGAGCCACGTGCGAAGCGCGTACGAGTTTTTGTTTGTATTTTTATGAAAAATATCAGTTCTATAATATTCTGTAAATTTACTATTTTTATAGATTTTATGGGTATTTTTCTCGTAGAAGCGAAGCACAAGAGTTTAGACACTTGTAGGCTTCGACTACCGAGAAAATTTTTCCGAAACGGCAAGGTTTTGCCCCAAATCGTTTTGGGACAGTGGGCTAAGGCGCTGTAGGATTGCTTAGGAACACTCGTGATGGTTATATCGCGGGTAGGGGTGCTGCCCCTAACCCCGCAAGGGGATTCGTTCCGCAATTGCGCCCGAAAATCGCTAAACAGGACCGTCGGGAATTTTTACTCATAAAATCATACAAATATTAGACAAAAATTACAGAAATTTGTGGAAATAACATAATTTAGAATTGTGTATTATTTTGTGATGGTCATGGCCCAAAAGACCCCAATTTGATTGAAAATTATGTTGTAATTCATAATACGGCCTGCGTGCCGTCATGTGATTGTGCGTGTTGTATATTTGATACGCGACCTGCGCGTCATGCCTTTCTATTTATTTATTCCTGTTGTAAATAGTTTAGACTCAAATGTAACTCGAGTTTCACCTTTTGTAATGTACAAAATGAGGCGGTGGAAGGTTCACTCGAGACAGAGTTACGAGGAGGGTGCGAGCAACACAAGGTGGTCAAAGGAAGGAGCTTGAGAAGCTGTTGACCTTAAGTTGACCATCCGATCTTCTCATTGGCTTGAGAAGATCGTAGTAGGGTCATGACTAATCACAAAATTAATTAATTGCTTGTGTGTGTATATGTGATGCATGCTTGATTAGTAATTAATTAGTGCCTTAACGATTAGATTAGATCTAAGTCGCGCACATGATGCACCTCCACGATTAGATTAGATCTAAATCGAGTATATGATACACATCGTCGATTAGATTAGATCTCAATCGCGTCAACTCAAAAATGCCTACCATGCCATGATACCTATCACTACCTCGATCACATGTTGTTGTTGAATCTGCCAAAGCAGAGCAACACATATTATCTTGGTAAGGTACGGAGCGACAATCTTGGTCCCGCCTATCAACGCATGGGTGAGTAAAAACTCAATTAGATTGAGTACAACTAGTTAAATCAAGTTTAACTATAGGCATTTATCCAATAGTTGGAAGATGGGACAAAATCACGTTTATATTAACTCTTGGGCGTATTAGCCAAAGCTAACTCGAGTTTTAATATAAATACGAATCTTGATCCTATATACAAAGAGTTACATAGAGATGTAATTGGTAATTAGTTACCTACCGATCATACTAGGTCTTGGGCGATTTAGCCAAAGCTAACTCAAGGCGTAGTATGATGTAGATCTTGTCCCACTTGAATTATAGAATTCAGTGAAAGCATCATTTAATTAAAGGCCTAATTAGATAATTAATTGGAATATGATATTTATTTTTCTATATTTTTCTGTTGTAGATTACCATGTCGTCAAACACGAACTCCTTCTCCCTGCGTTCTATCCTTGATAAGGACAAGCTCAATGGAGCTAACTTCCTGGACTGGTACAGGAACCTGAGAATTATTCTCACACAGGAACGAAAACTGTACGTCCTGGAGTAGCTCATTCCTGAGGCACCTCCTGCCATTGCCACGCGAGCTGACCGTGATGCTTATAAGAAGCATCAAGATGACGCATTAGATGTGTCCTGTCTCATGCTCGCGACCATGAACTCTGAGCTTCAAAAGTAACACGAGTTGATGGGAGCTTATGATATGGTTGAACATCTTCGTCAACTATATCAAGGACAAGCTAGGCACGAGAGATTCGAGATCTCTAAGATACTGTTTCAGTGTAAGATGCAAGACGGGACTCCCGTAGGCCCATATGTACTCAAGATGATTGGGTACATAGAAAACCTACAGAGGTTGGGATTCCCCCTTGGCCAAGAGCTGGCCACTGATTTGGTCTTGCAATCCTTGCCATAGAGCTACAGTCAATTTGTCATGAGCTACAACATGAATGAAATTGACAAGCCACTGCCTGAGCTTCTAAGTATGTTGAGAACTGCTGAGATCAGCCTTAAGAAGGTTAAGCCCAACTCTATTTTGATGGTGCAAAAGGGCAAAGGCAAGGGCAAGCCCAAAGGTAAGGGAAAGTCCTAAGCCAAGGGCAAAGGCAAGACACTGAAACCCAAAGGAGGGGTCGCCAAGGATGCTACCTGCTTCCACTGTAGTCAGACCGGGCACTAGAAGAGGAACTGCAAAATCTACCTGGAAGATCTTAAGAAGAAGAGAAGTGAGACTTTCACTTCAGGTATATATGTTATAGAAGTCAATCTATCTATTTCTTCATCATGGGTATTAGATACCGGATGTGCTTCTTACATTTGTACTAATGTGCAGGCACTGAGAAATAGCAGGGCATTGACGAAGGGCGAGGTGGACCTACGAGTAGGTAATGGAGCACGGGTTGCTGCTGTTGCTGTAGGAACTTATTTTCTATCTCTGCCCTCTGGGCTTGTACTAGAATTGGATGATTGTTGTTATGTGCCTGCTTTGACTAATAACATTATATCAGTTTCTTGTTTAGACAAGAAAGACTTTTCATTTATAATAAAGAACAAATGTTGTTCAGTTTACTTAAATGATATGTTCTATTGTAGTACACCTCTGATAAACGGACTCTATATTCTAGACCTTGAAAATCCTATCTATAACATAAGTACCAAGAGGTTCAAGTCAAATGACATGAACCAAACCTATATCTAGCACTGTCGCTTAAGTCATATAAATGACAAACGCTTATCCCTGCTCCATAAAGATGGTTTCCTGGACTCATTTGATTTTGAATCTTATGAGACATGCGAGTCATGCCTACTGGGCAAGATGACCAAGACTCCCTTTAGTGGACACAGCGAGAGAGCGACTGACTTGTTAGGACTTATACATAGTGATGTATGTGGCCCTTTCAATGTCGCTGCCAGAGGTGGTTATAGGTACTTCATTACATTTACTGATGATTTCAGTAGATATGATTATGTGTATATGATGACACATAAGTCAGAATCCTTTGAAAAGTTCAAAGAATTCAAGAATGAAGTACAAAACCAGCTTGGCAAGAGTATTAAGATACTTCGATCAGATCGAGGTGGTGAATACCTTAGCCATGAGTTTCGTGACTATCTAGCTGAGTGTAGGATTCTATCTCAACTCACTCCTCCTAGAACACCACAGTGGAATGGTGTATTCGAAAGGAGGAATCGTATCTTATTAGATATGGTACGGTCTATGATGAGTTACACAGATCTTCCCATGTATCTTTGGGGCTATGCTCTAGACACAGCAGCCTTCATTCTCAACCGAGTTCCATCTAAGGATGTAATAAAGACACCATATAGGATATGGACTAGGAGAGATGCCCAGGTGTCTTTTATGAGGATTTGGGGTTGTGAGGCTTACGTTCGACGTCAAGTCTCAGACAAATTGGGATCCAAATCCGATAAGTGCTATTTTATTGGATATCCCAAGGAAACGAAGGGATATTACTTCTACATTCCCAGTCAACACAAGATAGTTGTGGCTAAGACTGGGGTATTTCTAGAAAGGGATTTCGTTTCTAGAAAGACTAGTGAGAGTACGTTCGATGTTGAAGAAGTTCAAGATGTGGACCATAGCACTAAAGTCTCGATGGAAGTTGAATTGGAACCACAAAGTATTGTGGATGATGTTGTTCCACAAGGAGTTGAGGAACAACAACCAGTTCAAGTAGACCTACCTCTTCACAGGTCTGATAGGGTACGTCGTCAGCCTGAGAGATATTCATTTCTCTTGTTTGACCATGATGACGTTGTGCTCATTGAGAATGAGACTACCTCCTATCAGGAATCTGTGATGAGACTAGATTCCAAGAAATGTCTAGAGGCCATGAGATCCAAGATGGAATCCATGTACACTAACCAAGTATGGACTTTGGTTGATCCACCTGAAGGGGTCAAACCCATTAGGTGTAAGTGGGTCTTTAAGAGAAAGACTGACATGGATGGACTTATTTATAAGGGTCGCTTGGTAGCTAAAGGTTTTAAGCAAATTCATGGTATTGACTATGATGAAACTTTTTCTCTAGTAGCGATGTTTAAGTCCATTCGGATCATGCTTGCTATTGCAGCGTACCACGATTATGAGATCTGGAAGATGGATGTCAAAACCATGTTTTTAAATGGAAACCTGCTCGAGGATGTGTACATGACACAACCTGAGAGTTTTGTAGATCCACATCTACGAGATTGCTTGGCCTAAGTCAGAGTACATACATTTACAAGGTACTACTACGGTTTGCTATGAAGAACTCCAAGAAGGGATTTCTGCCGTTGTCACATGGTGTGAGTCTTTCGAAGACTCAAGGTCCCTCTTCTAGAGAGGAGAGAGACCGCATGGATCAGATCCCTTATGCTTTAGCCATAGGGTCAATCATATATGTCATGCTATGTACTCGTCCTGATGTCTCGTATGCTTTGAGCATGACGAGCAGATACCAGTCAGATCCAGGTGAAAGTCACTAGATAGCAGTCAAGAATATTCTTAAGTGCTTGAGAAGGACTAAAGAATATTTCTTGATATATGGAGGCGATGACGAGCTAGCTGTAAAGGATTACAGTGATGCTAGCTTCCAAACTGATCAGGATGATTATCGATCGCAGTTTGGGTTCGTGTTTTGCGTAAATAGTGGTGCTGTGAGCTGGAAGAGTTCAAAGCAGGACACAGTTGCTGATTCTACAACAGAAACTGAGTATATTGCTGCATCAGAAGTAGCAAAGGAGGCAGTTTGGATCCGCAAGTTCATTACTGAACTTGGGGTGGTTCCTAGCATAGCTGATCCCATAGAGCTCTATTGTGACAACAATGAAGCAATAGCATAGGCTACAGAACCTCGCTCACACCAGCAGACCAAACACATACTACGGTGCTTCCATCTCATTCGAGAGATCATCGATAGAGGAGATGTGAAGATTTTCAGATTGCCCACTGAGGCTAACATCGCAGATCCCTTGACCAAGGCTTTGGCACAGAGAAAGCATGATGGTCACACTAGGTCATTGGGCCTTAGAGCCTACACTGATTGGCACTAGTGCTAGTGGGAGATTGTTAGTTAGAGCCCTAGAGCCAATCATTTTATGATTGTTGTATGGACTCGTTGTATCATATTCTTATATATATAAAGGCATTTGTTTATGGTTATTATGCTTACTTGTATTGGTGCCAAATAACTAAGTATAATAGCGTCCTTGAGTAGAAGTTTCTTACCTATATCAATCGGTTAGTTGAATCGATAGTGAGATGATAAAGGGAACACTACTCTTAATCATTCCTAGTCAAGTATTAGCATTCAAGGATAATGTTAATGTGATGAGACTAGAATATAGGTCAACTTGATGACTTGATCTCACAAGTCATGTATATAGAGATATCAAGTTGACACATGAGTATGTATTGGAGAATGTATACTAAATGACCAGCCATGAGAAAGTATCATGGATCGTTATATGAGTGTCATATACTTTCTCATGTGACTATTAGTATGACTATTAGTCCTTGGACCTGAAGTCACCATGGTTCCCTACATAAGGAGTTGCATACTTTGGCTTCGTTAAACGTCACCCATAACTGGGTGGACTATAAAGGTGATTACTGGGTATGTAATAAATTATGTGGAGGGATGTGAGTGATGTAGATGGGATCTATCCCTCCTATATGACGGGAGTGACATCGATATTCTTGATAGAGTGAGACCACTAAGTGCATGGTCATGCCCAAATGAGTCAATATGAGATGTTGAACTCATTTGATTGAGTGAGTCTACTTGAGATTCAAGATTTATATTGATTAGAGGATGACACGGTCTATGCCTCACATTGATCAATCTAGATGTCAAGGATAGAAGGACACTTGTCATATATTGTGAAGAGTCACAATTAGTAGTAGCAAGGTGATGTTGGATCTCAACATTCTTATAACTTGGGTAGTAATGATGTGTTGCTAGATACCGCTCATTACTTATGCTTCTAAATGAGTTTAGGCGCATTGCCAATGTTATAAGAACCTATAGGCTCACACACAAAGGGAAATTAGATGGAGATTAGGTTCATTTGATGAACCTAAAGGATTAGGTCCATGTGATGAACCAAATTGGATTAAGAGTAATCCAAATTAGGCTAATTGAGTTGGACTCAATTTGGTTCATGTGTTAGATGAGTCTAATTTGGACTTAGACTCATTGAGTCAATTTAATTCAATGAATAGAGATTCATTAAATTAAAATTGACTTGAACCAATGGTTAGATTTGATCAACCATGGGAGAGAAGTGGTCAAGTTTGACTTGACTTGAGAGGAAGATGAAAGGTCAAGTTTGACTTGACCATTGCCACCTCATTTGTGAGTTGGCATTAAGTGGGTCAATGATGATGTTCCACATCATCAAGGTTGGCTTATGTGTGTGCCACATCATGAGGTAGATCAAGAGTTGTGACTCTTGATATCCCATGGGGTTTAAAAACCCCCTCTTGAAATGGCCGGCCACTTTATGTGAGCATTTGATGTGCTTGGTGTAACTCTCATCTTCTTCCTCAAGCTCTCTCTTCTCTCCCTCTCCTCCACCTTCACCGAACCTTTCAAAGGTGCTAGCACACCTTTTGTTTGGTTTCTCCATCTCTTGCTTGTGTGGATACACATAGAGGAGTATCTACTTTGATACTCTCGAGATCCGGCGAACCTTGGACGAGTGGGATTAGCGAAGGGCATCACATCAAGTGTAAAGCTCTTCTCCTTTGTAGATCTAGTTTAGATCTAGGCTAGAAACTCGTACTCGAAGTTTTACGTAAATTTTATTTCTTCGCACGAATCCGGTGACGGGGTTTCGGGGTTTCCACAACGCAAAAAGCGGTTTTTGTGGCCCGAAAAATCCAACAATAGGTACTTGAGATATATTTCTTATTGGGTTCACATCATTTTGTATTAGAGCTTTGGATTTTTCTAAATCGATTTGGTTATCATTTTTCTTTTATGCTTGAATCTTAGTCTATTTTGTTCGACATTATCGACTTATTGTTATCATCTCAATCTTTGTGAATTTTAGTCATCTTGTTGTTATCAAAAAATAAATTGGAAAAAAAAGGAGGCCAAAATAAAAAAGAAAATTGGGTGAAAAGGAGGCCAAAACTTTAAAAAAAAATATTTTCAGCAAAAAAAAGATCGAAATTTGAAAAAAAAACAAGAAGAAAAAGGTGGGTATAGAGAATTGTTATTTCTATACTTGCATTTTCCAATTCCGCATTTTCTTTAAAATTTTTGCATAGTATTCTTGCAATTTCCAATTTCACATTTCCTTTAAAGTCTTGCCTAGAATACTTGCATTTTCCAATTGCGCATTTCCTTTAAAATCTTGCCTAGTATATTTACATTTTTTTCAATTCCGTATTTCCTTTTAAGTTTTTGCCATGATTTAATTTTGGCAAAAAATTTTCAGCCCTTTATCTAAGTTTTCAATTCTACAATTTGCATTCTTCTATCAATCCCTATCTTTTATCCTAATACCCTTGGGATTTTCAATTAGTCAACGAACAATTATAGGGAATTGTCACAATTCTAAGTTCTTTAAAGAGCTAACTTTAGTGAGTTGAGTGATTGAGTGATAACAGATTATATTAATGGTGACAAGTGGAGAGGAAGCATGACCTAGAGAAACACTTGAACAACGTACCTTGAGACAATACTTGGAACGCATGGAAATCAGATTCAATCAAATTCTCGACAGATTAGAGAGATAAGATGCTATAATTTCTGGATTGTAAAATAACCAAGCTAGTAGAGTTCCTATATAAAGTTCAAGGTAATATAACTGTGATGACAACAATAATGATGATGATGGTATTTTCTGAGGACATTAATGATAGAGCTTCTAGTGGCAGATCTGGTCATGCTAGAATTGATGGTAGAAGAGAAAGGATGAATGATTATGTTGATAGACACTTGGAAAATATCAAGATGAAGATTCTTTCATTTCAAGGAAAAAGTGATCCAGACACATATTTGGAGTAGGAAAAGAAAGTGGAATTAGTGTTTGATTGTTACCACTACTCTGAAGAGAAGAAGGTAAAACTTGCTGCTATTAAGTTTATTGATTATGCTATTATTTGGTGTGATCAAATTATTCTAAATAGGAGAAGAAACAATGAGAGACCCATTGGCACTTGGGAAGAGATAAAATCTATTATGAGAAAGAGGTCCATTCCATCACATTACTATCAAGATTTGTACCAATGACTTCAAGGTCTAACCCAAGGATCCAAGACTGTGGAGGAATATCATAAGGAGATGGAGATTGCCATGATTCGAGCCAATGTGGAGGAGAACTGAGAAGCAACCATGGCAAGATTTTTACAAGGTTTGAATTCAGAAATTGCAAATGTAGTGGAGTTGTAACATTATGTGGAGCTAGAAGATATGGTGAATATGTCCATGAAAGTTGAAAGGCAACTCAAAAGGAAGGGTTCAATCAATCATGGGCAAAGTTCTAATTCATCCACTTGGAATATAGTTGGAACAAAAGAGATGATAAATTTGCATCAAGTTGCAAGACCGAATTTTTGAAGAATAAAGATGCTGGTTCTCCATTGATCAAAGGTAAAGAACCTATCCAATCTTCAAGAAATAGAGATATTAAATGCTTTAAGTGTTTGGGAAGAGGACATATTACTTCACAATGTCCAAACAAAAGAATTATATTTTTGAAAGAAAATGGTGATATTGAAACTAAGAGTGAATCCGAAGATGATAATGCCTTTCCACCATTAATGGAAAGTGATGTAGAAGAGTATCCCGTTGAATATGAAGCCCTTGTCACTAGGCATGCTCTAAATGTGCAACTGAAGGAAGAAGATGAAGAACAATGAGATAACATATTTCATACCTGTTGCCACATCAAAGACAAGGTATATAGTATGATTACAGATGGGGGAAGTTGCATTAATGTAGCTAGTACTATCTTGGGTGAGAAATTATGCTTACCTACCACTAAACATCCTAGACCTTATAAACTACAATGATTGAATGATTGCAAGGAAGTTAAGGACGCTAAGAAAGTGTTGGTTTCATTATCCATTGGTAGGTATCATGATGATGTTCTTTGTGATGTAGTACCAATGCATGCAAGTCATTTGCTTTTAGGTAGACCATGGCAATTTGATAGGAGGGTCATGCACGATGGGTTCACAGATAAATATTCTTTTAAGATGCAAGGTAAACTTGTAACTCTTGTATCATTAACTCCTAAGCAAGTATATGAAGATCAATTGAGGGTCAAAAATGAGAGTGAAAAAAGAAAAGATTGTGAGATAAAAAAAATGGAAAAGAAAAGGAGTGTGAGAAAAGAAAAAGTGAGGATGAGAGAAGAGAAAAAAAAAGAATGAAAAAGAAAAATCTAGAGCAAGATAGTAAAAAAGGGAGCTTTTATGCAAAAGAAAGAGAGGTTAAGACAGCTTTTTATTTTCAACAGCCGATGATTGTCCTTTTGTATAAGGAGACTTATTTCAACACTAATAATCTCAACAATTCTTTGCCTAGTGTTGCTAAATCTCTTTTACATGAATTTGATGATATCTTTCCTAAAGAAGTTCCTAATGGATTGCATCCACTTAGGGGAATAGAGCACTGGATTGACTTCATCTCAAGAGCAGCAATTCCTAATCGACCAGCCTATAGGACCAATCCTATGGAGATGAAGGAGCTTCAAAAGTAAGTTAAAGAGTTGATGATAAAGGGGTATGTCCGAGAAAGTTCTTGTTTTGCTTGTTCCTAAGAAGGATGGAACCTATAGAATGTGCGTTAATTGCAGGGCTATCAACAAGATTACGATAAAGTATCATCATACTATTCCTAGATTAGATGATATGCTAGATGAACTACATGGGTCTTGCATTTTCTCTAAAATTGATTTGAAGTCTGACTATCATCAAATTCCCATGCGTGCGAGAGATGAATGGGAAACTGCATTTAAGACTAGGTATGGTTTGTATGAATGGTTAGTCATGCGATTTGGGCTAACTAATGCACCTAGTACTTTCATGAAATTAATGAGCCATATTTTGCATGCTTATATTGGAAACTTTGTTGTAGTATATTTTGATGGTAATTTGATTTATAGTAAAAATTTAGATGAGTATCTCAATCATTTACAAAAAGTTCTACTTATTTTACGAAATGAAAAATTGTATGCTAACTTTCAAAAATATTCTTTTTGCACTAGTCCAATAGAGTTTCTTGGTTATATTGTTAGTACTAAGGGAATAGCAGTTGATGATGAAAAGGTTAAGGCAATTCATGAGTGGCCAACACCAAAAATGATAACTAATGTATGTAGCTTTCACGGGTTAGCAAGTTTCTATAGGAGGTTTGTTAAAAATTTTAGTTCTATAACTACACCCTTGACTGAAGTTGTTAAAAAGAACTTTGGGTTTCATTGGGATAGTAAACAAGTTTCATCTTTCAACTTGCTTAAAGTTTTGCACCATTACTTGCATTACCTAACTTTGTTAAAACTTTCGAAATTGAGTGTGATGCATCAGGAATAGGTATTGGAGATGTGCTAATACAAGAAGGTCAACCTCTTGGTTATTTTAATGAGAAACTCAGCGGAATAACTTTGAACTATCCAACTTATAACAAAGAGATGTATGCATTGGTGAGGCCTTTAGAGGCTTGGCAGGATTACTTGTGGCCCAAAGAGTTTGTCATTCACACTGATCATGAATCATTGAAGGATTTGAAGAACCAAAGTAAATTAAATAGACGTCATGCAAACTGGATGGAGTTCAATCAATCATTCTCTTATGTGATAAAGTATAAACAAGGTATGGAAAACATTGTTGCAGATGCTTTGTCTCGAAGGTATACCTTAATCTCTACTTTGAACACTAAATTGTTAGGATTTGAATACATTAAAGATCTATATTATAATGATCCTGACTTTGGAAATGTGTATGAAGTTTGTGAACATGCTGCATTTAGGAATTTTATAGGCATGAGGGATTTTTTTTTAGAGTGAATAGGTTGTGTGTGCCTAATTGTTCGTTAAGGGAATTATTAATCCAACAAGCTCATGGTGGTGGACTAATGAGACATTTTGGAGTAAGAAAAACTCTATAAATGTTGGTAGAACATTTCTTTTGGCCACACATGAAACAAGATGAAGCCAATGTGAGAAGTGTATTACATGTAAGCAAGCAAAATCTAGATCTTTACCTCATGGTGAACCTTGGGTTGAAATTTCCATAGACTTTGTTGTAGGACTACCAAGGTCAAAATGAGGTATGGATTTTATTTTTGTCATTGTGGAAAGATTTTCTAAAATGGCTTATTCTATTCCTTATAGGAAAACAGATGATGCTAACCATATTGCTGATTTATTTTTTAGGGAGATTGTGCAACTTCATAAAGTACCAAGGAGCATAGTTTCAGATCATGATACAAAGTTCCTATGCTACTTTTGGAAGACACTATGGGAAAAGTTGGGAACAAAGTTTTTGTTTTCTACAACTTGTCATCCACAAAAATATAGACAAACTGAGGTAGTAAATAAAACTTTATCTAGTTTATTGAGGGCTATCATTCAAAAGAATTTAAAAGGTTGGGAAGATTGTTTACCACATGTTGAATTTGCTTATAATAGATCTATTCATTCTACTATCAATTTTTTACCTTTTGAAGTGGTATATGGGTTCAACCCTTTAACTCCTTTAGATTTGTCACCTTTGCCTATCTCTGAGTGTGTCAGTTTAGATGATACCAGAAAAGCTGAGTTTATGAGGTAACTTCATGAGAAAGCTTGATTGCAAATTGAAAAAAGGACAGAACAATATACTACACAAGCCAACATGGGACAAAAGAAAGTGATCTTTGAATCCGGATGATGCAGCAATATAGAGAGGCCCACCTGACACGGGGTCAATTACAAAGGTGGAGGTCAACGTCAAGGTGGTCAATGCCAAGGTGTCAAAGGGTTGAACGGAGGATGATTGCAACGGCTGGTCGGGAGAGCCAATACCCGACCGACGCGAGACGTGTCTGAGTAGACCATTTGTCCATCTCGGGATAATATGATAAGATAATCAGACGCTTAATATGGAGTAACAGGACACCAAGGAGACCGGAGATCTTTTCCAAACTTGGAGGTCATGCTACCACACAGTCACGTCAAGGAAGAGAAATTGAGACAGAGCGGAGGGGGTCCCGACCAAGTGGCTACCTTGCTCGGCCAAGCAGCAGGACCTGCCCATTAATGGAGCAGAGTCCCGGCCAACCGGGTGGCCACTTGGCCAAATAGAAAGACTGTGGTCATATCACTTGATATCCTTCTAGGAGATTGTAACGCCCGGCGCTCCTGCTAGTAGGGCGGGGTTACTTACTTATCATGGGGAACATACATGCATATAAAAATTCCTTTTCTAAAGTAAAACAGCGGAAGAACTTATTATGAAATCATGACATCATGCGGAAAATTAACATAAATAAACTTAGTTCATGTCAACATAAAATAACATAAGCAGGTCTTTTTCTTTTTATTAGCCGAGCCACCACCACACACATCTCTTGCCTCTCCTGCGGCTCCCCTAGTTTATCCATTCTTTGCCTTTATCTGCGGTACAAGGAAAGTAAGCTATAAGCACACAGGCTTAGTAAGATCTTTTCCTACTCACAAAAATGTATTTCATATCATAATCACATAAACATATAACAATGGAGACATAATCATCTAAACATCATATCATGTAAACATAACATCATAACATATCATCTCATAAAGAATATCATGCTATATCATATCATAAATCATAAGAGCATCATGTCATATAAATCATAGGAGCATATCATATCATAAAGAAATATCATGATGTATCATATCATAAATAAAAGAGCATCATGTCATATAAATCATAAGAGCATGTCATATCATAAAGAAATATCATGATGTATCATATCATAAATAAAAGAGCATCATGTCATATAAATCATAAGAGCATATTATATCATAAAGAAATATCATGCAAGATGTCTTTTAAAACATATGTCATGTCATGTGCAAGATGTCTGAAAACATATCATATAGTACTTGAACATAATATCATCATGAGGGCCCGACTTATACCACATACATACATAAATGTGCACAATCCCTAGGACAGGGTAGCTAGCCCCGAACCTACTAGGGAGCTAGGTCCGTACTACGACCATCGACCTAGGGGCGTACTAAGGAGCCCATCCCTTTTTACTAGACCCGTTCATAGTCCGTCGGCCTAGGGGCGCTTATGGAGCCCACCCTTGGTACAAGTCATACAAAGTAAAATAACATGTCATAGTTACTTATCATATCATGAAGAGTGCTCTTAGTCCCACTTCACAGGGAAGCAACTCTTAGGCCTTTACTTATCTTATCATAAAGAGTGCTCTTAGTCCCACTTAATAGGGAAACAACTCTTAGGCCCTTACTTATCATGTCATAAAGCATGCATACTTGAGCATATAGCATATCATAAGAGTCATCATAATGCATGATTCATAAACATACATAAATGAGCATATTACTTGTCATTTCATAAAGCATGCATACTTGAGCATAAATCACATCATAAGAGTCATTATCATGCATGGTTCACAAGCATACATAAATGAGCATATTATTTGTCATATCATAAAGCATGCATACTTGAGCATAAAACACATCATGAGAGTCATTATCATGCATGGTTCATAAGCATACATAAATGATCATATAATGCATCATAGGAAACATAGTCATGCATGGAAAACCTTAACTAGCATTTCTTCATTCATATCGTAGCATGTGAGACACATAGTGAAATCATAATTAGGTCTCTAATCCTACTTCCATGTAGTGGCCGAAAGTTACCATGCTTGGTTTTAGGTTATAAACAACATAAAAGCATGTGAACCCTAAACCAATTTCACATCATAAATCATTAAGAACATAATGAGCATATTTAGTTTAGGTTCTAAGCTCCCTAGGTTCTGGGTCTTGTTTTGGCCGAAAAGTCACCATGCCTAGTTCTAGGTTTTGAACAACATAAAAACATGTGAACCCTAAACCAATTTCATATCATAAATCATTAAGAACATAATGAGCATATTTGGTTTAGGTTCTAAGCTCCCTAGGTTCTTGGTCTTGTTGTGGCCGAAAGTCACCATGCCTAGTTCTAGGTTTTGAACAACATAAAAGCATGTGAACCCTAAACCAATTTCACATCATAAATCATTAAGAACATAATGAGCATATTTGGTTTAGGTTCTAAGCTTCCTAGGTCTTTTAACTTGGTTATGGCCGAAAACTTTAGGGGTATAAAACTAAGTTCTAAACAACATACAAGCATAAGAATATCAAGCTAACTTCATATCATATCATAAGGGAATTCATGAGCATGCTAGATTAAATTTTAAGCTTCCTTGGACCCTAAAATTTATCATGGCCGAAACATAAAGAGGCATGCATCTAGATTTCAAGCAACATTCAAACATGATTGTAAAGCCCGAAAATTCTCAAAACTATTTTAGGAATATTCTATGATTTTTCTGGAATTATTAGATATTTTTCCGAAATTTTCCGAGTAGCGAAAGTAGCAAAAATCATTAGAAAAGTAAAAGGGCTTAAGCGATAATCGAACCCAGGACCTCTCGGGTCCGCTAAACCTTTAGTTAGCCTTAGTAACCGGTGAACCCAGCAGGGTCGTGCTGAAAGAAAAGGGAATCAATTATATTTATAATTGGTTTGGCCGAATTAATTACTTAGTATAAATAGGAAATTTAAGTTGGGGTTTGGTTTATTTTTAGAACTTAGTTCGGCAACCCCTCTCCAAAACCCTCACGTCGACGCCAACCCCTCTCCCCTCTCCTTCTCTCGGTGCCACAACAAGGGAAGAACTAGGGTTCCATCCCTAGGGTCCCAAGGTCACTTTCCGGCGACGATTTCAGCACAAGGACGTTCCCCTCCACGAGTAGAGCACGTGGACGCGAGCGAATCGTCGAGAAGTCGTCTCCACCGGAATTTCTAGCGATTAGATTTGTAAGAAATCTAGCACACAAGGTAAGAAACCCCTCACCTGCAGTATAAGTAGCTCCGTTTGGTTTTATACGCACTAGTTTAGCTATATGCTGTTTTTATCGACGCATAGGGTGAATTTGACCCTCCTCGCAGATTTAGGGATTTAGTGAGTACTTCTAGATGGGCCGGACACGTATTCCCTCTTCAGTGGGGGTTCCTAGACATTGTCGGGTGCCTAGAAGTGGTCTCCCTAATAGAGGGGAGAGTTGGGGCACACTAGGTGTTCGATAAAATAGTTAGTTAAGTTAAAATGCAAATTAGGCATTTTAATAGCTCAGTTAAATGCATTAGAAGCATTTAAATCAGTAAATCAGTTTATTTTAGCTTATATGGGACTACGGTCCAATGGGTGGGCTCCCACAGTCGCCTCTAGGTTCAGACAACCTAGCTCTATGTTCAGATAACCTAGAAACAGTAAGTTAAAACAGTTAGCTATATTCAGTATTTTATTTTCAGTGGCACTGTACTGGATCAGATATCCATTGGGTTGGACTCCCACAGTCGTCCCTAGGTTTAGATAACCTAGTTAACCCTATTAAATTCGGGACTTGCAAACCCGGGTCTAGTTAGGGATGCGCGCACAGCAAGTACAGTTGCCGGGCCCAAACAACATGATTATGTATTTTCACTTATTATGAATTAGTTTTCAAAGCTCAAAATTAGTTATGTTAGTTGAGTTCGAATTCAGTATCAGTTTAGCTACAGTTTAGCTTATTATATGTTCAGTTCAGTTATCTTTATTGATTCATATGATTAGTTGCCATGCCATGTTCAGTATGCATGTTCAGTTATTTCAGTTTATGCTTGCAACCATAGTATGTCATGCCAGTACATGTTTTCAAATAGCATTCTTTAAAAGCATGTTTGCATCATTGCATGTTTTAGTGAGGTAGTTGATTTCTTACTAAGCTTTAAGCTTACAGATTCTATTTTCCTTATACTGCAGATAAAGGTAAGGGAAAAATGGACTAGCAGAGGAAGCTGGAGGCCAATGCAGAGTTGGTGTGTGTGGCAGGAACTGGAATAAAAGATTCTTAGGGGGACTTAGCAAGTTTAAACCGTAGAACTCTTTAGTGTTTTACTTCATGCACGTTTAGTTGTGTAATGCTATGAATCAGTGAACTATGTATCATGTTAAGTTTAGAATACTAGTTTTATGTCATTAGAATGTTTCTCATGTAGTGTATAACTCATATGTGAGATTTTGGCACGCCCAAGTGCTGAAATCAGAGTTTCAGGCTGAAATCAGAACTCTGATCGGTCTACAAACCGATCAGAGAGTGGGTTGTGCAGCTGGATCGGTCAGCTGACCGATCCATGCGCGAACAGAGAGTTGGCCTCTGTTATGGATCGGTCAGCCGATCGATCCATTGTGCGAACAGAGAGCACAGGCGCTCACTGATCGGTCAGCCGACCGATCAGTGTGCTCCTGGATCGGTCGGTAGACCGATCCAGCCGCATACAGAGGTGAGGGAGCATATGGATCGGTCTGCCGACCGATCCAGAGAGTTTTTCCGTGCCAGTAACAAGCTGGATCGATCACGGGATCGATCCGACAGGCCAATCGATCTATGGATTGATTGAAATGCCTGATTACAGCTAGCAGGCCATCCGAGAGGCATAGAGTATCTTCCCTAGCATGTGTACAACTCCTAGGTACACCTAGAATATTAAGTTCTGTTTACAGTAATCAGTTTAGTAAAATTTTAATAAATCCAGATTTTCCGCAATAGTAATTTAGCACAGCATAACTGTAGCGATCGACCTCGCAGCCTAGTCAGTAGGAGGCGGGTCGTTACAATGATAACCCTAAGTTAGCTTTATATCATGTCATAAGAAGAGTCATGAGCATGTTGGAGTAAATCTTAAGCTCTCCTAGGTCTTAATTCCCATCATGGTCGAAGCCCTAAGGTGCAACATATCAAGGTTCCAAACAACCTACAAGCATGAAACCCTAAGAAATCTTCCTATATTTTCATAAGGAAAGTCATGAGCATAATAGCTTAAATTTTTAAACACTTCTAGGTCTTCATTTCTATCATGGCCAAAACCCTAATTCCCTTAGGTGGCATGCTTTTAGGTTCCAATCAACATACAAGTGTGAAAACACTAAGTACTCTTCATAACATATTAACAAGCAAGTCATGATCATGGTAGACTAAATTTTTAACCTCTCCTAGTCAATTTCTCTATCATGGCTGAATACTTCATGAGCATGAATTTAGGTTTAAAGCAACATACAAGCATAAAAACACCAAACTAATCTCTTATCATAGGGTACATATCATAAGGACATAGTGAGCATGTTTAGTTTAGGTCTTAAGCCTTCCTAATCTTTTATTCACACTTTGGCCGAAAGTTCAAGAGCATGGATCTAAGTTTTAGGTAAGCATACAAGCATAAGAAACATTAACTAACTCCTATACTAGGGTACATATCATAAGAACATAGTGAGCATGCTTAGTTAAGTCTTAAACTTCTCTAAATCCTTTATTCATGTCTTGGCAGAAAGTTTCAAGAAATGATCCTAGGTTTTTAAGCATTCTAACCTCATGGGAAACACATAAACAACTTGTACCACAGGTGAGGGGATACTTACATCCTCTTGTTTGTTTTTCCTAAGGAAGATGGTACCCTTGTGAAGAGGAAGAAGAAACTTCTCTTCCTAGTTCTTTTTTTTTCTTCTCTTGCTTGTAAGGAGTAGATCTTGAGGACTCCTTCTTGTGAATTAGTTTTTCTTAGCAAGAAAAACCTTATCTTGGATTTTCGGAAATGAGAGAGGGAGAGGTTTAGGTTTCGGTGGAGAAGGAAGAAGGAGAAAGAAGGAGGAGGAAGAAGAAGGAGGAAGAATTAACCAACTTTTTTTCCCTTTTCTTCTCTCTTACCTATTTATTCCCAATGAAGATGAAAAGTGTCCCAATTCATCCCCTTGCCTTCTCTATCTTCTCACTCTCTTAATTCCCATGAAAATAGAGAAAGGAAGGAAGAAAGACAACTTGTCTTTTGCTTGCTTCTTTTCTTAACCAAGAGGAAGAGGAGGAAAGCTACTTGCTTTTCTCTTGTTCCCTTACTTAATTATACTCTTACTTTTAACTACAATTTCCATTTTTTTCTATTCATATATCATTCATTACTCTAGTGGTTACCATACACCAATTTAACTTTATCCTTTGTGGGAGGTTCAAGGTTCAAACCTTAACCTCTCTTTCTTTTTGTTTCTTTTTGGTTCTATTTCCATTTCTCTTTTATTCTAAAAGAAAAATACCCATAGGTATAGCTTATTATTTCGTGGGTGTTACAGAGATAGTGCCATTGACACAAGGCATGGTCGACAAACAGATCATACGGCGGAAGCTTCTACTGTCTTGTTAGGGATAACATGTCCTATTAAGGTATGATGTCAAAGGTACTTTCCTGATAGGTCCCTTCATGAGATATATTGGAGAACGTGCTCATGCGTCGAGGAGCATGCACGTCACCTACCAGGGCTCTATATAAAGGGGGGCCATCATCGGTGGATGTACGCGTAATTCACTGTTTGGCGCTAGAGTTAGTATTGCTCCACTTCTTCCACTATTCCGGTGACTGACTTGAGCGTCGGAAGGCCAATGCCGGGGACCCCTTCCTTGGCTTGGCACTGACGTTACTTGTTTTGCATAGCGGAGCGATGTCTACAGCCAGTCAGCAAAGCTGCCACATCCTCAGCTTTCCACATTCCCACTTTCGGACAGGATCATTTTGGCGCCGTCTGTGGGAACGTAACCTGCATTTGAACGAGAATATGGTGTTGGGATATGCCCAATGTAGTGTATGCTAAAACACCTTTCAGAAACATGCACAGTAGAAAATAAAATAATAATAATTCCTAAATTATTACATCACATGCACTACACGCATACAAGGATATAACATGCCAAACATGATCGCATAATTAAATTTTTACGGAAAGTAAATTTACGCTAGGTGTACCTTATGGATGACTTGTAACGAGAAGTGCATCAACCGTAGCGACATTGTCGAACCTCGCCTCTATTCATATCCACACCGAGCTCCTCAAGACAACTCCTTGAGTATAAGCCTCTCCTTCGAAAGTTACTAGCCACGAGTGAAAAAGAGGGATCAAGAGGAAGAGAAAGAGAAGCACACAAGGGAGAGTTTTCTCCCTTGTGGTAGTCATGGCAACAAGAGGGGTTTCCTCTTGTTGTTGGCGGTGGGAAGAGATAAGGGGGAGGAGAGAAAAGTTGGGTTAAGGTTTCCAAAATCCTATCAAGCCAACTAATGAAAATTGTGTTGAATTCTCTCTCAATTACATCTATATTTAATCTTCATTAACGAGTTGGATTAGAAAGTCCAAATCCAACTCATTATCCCTTAACTAAAAATTAGCCCATTAATGTCTTGGTTTGGTTCACAACTAAACCAAGTTGGTTCATGACTAATTTATGATTAAATCAAATATGGTCCAACTCTTCCATAAGAGATGTGACACATTCGCGCTTCTATTGTGACAAATATTTTCATATTTGTCTTATGTATGGTCCAACCAAGCATTTATCTCTTGATCTAAGAATCCTATTCTTTAACTTATTTTACGTCTTTTAGAGACTAGTCAATGCATGTAACCCAATAGGTTCCTAATTTATCTTGGTTTCCCATAATTAACTAGTTAATTATAGAATGATTATGAGTGGCACATAGTAGTACATCTGTTGGGGTTGCAAGGTTGCAAACATAGTCCCATATTGAAAACACATGGAAAAGATCATTGGTTTATAAGAGAAAAGATATCTCCATTGGCATGAGGCCTTTTGGGGAGAGCCCAAGAGCAAAATCATGAGGGCTTAGGCCCAAGTGGACAATATTATGTCATTGTGGAGATATCTAAATTCTTTTCGATCCTACAATTGGTATCAGAGCCCGGACTACCAGAAGGTTTAACCGCCGACTGTGCACAAGAGCTATGGTCTGATTGAGCCATGTGGGTACAATATTGACCTCGAACAAAGAAAGTGGGGGCTCCTATATTCAGATCAAGAGGACCAGACACCAGGCAGGAAGTCCTAGTTGCGACTAAGCAATGAAGTCCTAGTAGGTCGGGTGGACCGAGGGGCAGGAAGACCTGGTGGGTCGAGGATCGGACGTGGGAAGCCTATGGTCCTTTGTTTGAGGGGGGGGATTGTTGGGGTTGCAAGGTTGCAAACATAGTCCCATATTGAAAACACATGGAAAAGATCATGAGTTTATAAGAGAAAAGATATCTCTATTGACATGAGGCCTTTTGGGGAGAGCCCAAGAGCAAAATCATGAGGGATTAGGCCCAAAGTGGACAATATTATGTCATTGTGGAGATATCTAAATTCTTTTTGATCCTACAACATCATTATCCCCAATTAGTCGAAATATCATAGTTGATCTTAGAATGAATTCTAAACCCTTCAGCAGCTACAGTGAGTCGTGTCTCGTTCCTTTCACTCGTCTTATAACCACTTGGTTCAAGACATGGTCTATGTGTCCTGTCCCCACTAGGATGACTACATCTGACCTAGCCCAAGTAATACTTCCTCATTCTATGAATTCGAATTACTCATACATGTGTACAAGAGTCTCAGACTCTTAGCATGTAATGGTTTGGCCAAACACTTTGAGTAATAATCCTAACGAGTGGTCATAGGGTACATCTCATTGCAAGGAGCGATGAATACTTTGTGGGCTTTCCAAACACCTTCGGGTACTTCAACTTATACCCAATCATTCCAGGTCCACAACTCAATGAGATGCTTACTTAAGATGTTAAAGTATAAGTCTCCATGACCAAGATGCCTCGTATACCTCAAGTCGAAGGAAACTTGCACTCGTACTATAGTAAGAACTTTACAGACATATCTATATATATGTAGAGAACCATATGAAGTCTTACAGTAAGTTACTCCAATGAACTAGTTACCATAACCAGCATCCACGTTTAACTCTTGACATCCTAATGTCTCCAGATAGTGAGAAAATAGCTTCTTGGCCGAACCAAGGAGTATAACCCGTGCTAGTCTTACAGAATTGATGATGTCTGAATGCATCAATTCGACGACTAAGGAAATTTCAATATATTCATAATTGCACATGTAGAGATAATCACTAGTTGCGATCTAATTATAAATTCTCTCATACTATGAATTATATTATGGGCATTCAGTAAATTAGCTTAAGATAATCAAATATATAATATGCACTCAAATAGTAAATCTATACTTATCAAATAAATAGAAAAAAGCATAAGGTGATTGCCTTAAGACATCTCTCAAATTCTAACACTCCCACTTAGCCTAAAGCAAATCTCCATGTTGTCCTAAACCGTAAGCACAGGCATGACTCTCAAACTTGCTTTGTGATAGAGCCTTTGACAAATGATCCGCTAGATTCCTTTTAGTGGAAATTTTCTCGAGCTGTATTTCTTTCCTACTAATGATCTCCCTGATCAGATGATAATGGTGAAGCACATGTTTTGATCGCTAATGAGACCTTGGTTCCTTTGCTTGCACAATGGCTCCAGTGTTGTGGCAGTGAAGAGATAATGCTTCAACAATGGATGGAACCACTCCAAATTCAGTAACAAACTTCTGGAACCGCTCCTTTGCTGCTTCTGAAGCTGCAATGGATTCCACCTCACAGGTAGAATCTACAAGAGTGTCTTCCTTGGAACTTTTTCAGCTAACTATGCCTCTATTTAATATGAATATGAATTCAAACTGGGAATTAGAGTCATCCTTATTTATTTGGGAAGTAGCATCTGTATATCCGCGTATGGTCATATCACCATCTCCATAAACTAAGAACATATTCTTAGTTCTCCTTAAATACTTAAGGATCATCTTGACAGCCACCCAATGATCCATTCCTGGATCAGACTAGTATCTTCTCGTAACACTAAAAGCATATGATACATCAGGTCTTGTATATAACATAGCATACATGATAGATCCTATTGTGGATGCTTAAGGCATCTTATCCATGCAAATCCCTCGTCTTCTGTGCGTGAGCACATAGACTTCAAAAGTTGAATTTCATGTCTCATAAGTATGAAACCTTTCTTGAATTCAGACATGCTAAACTATTTTAGCACTCTATCTATATATGTCGGTTGTGAAAGACTAAGTAACATTTTCAATCTATCTCAATAGATTTTCATCCCGAGGATGTAAGTGTTGGTACCTGTAACGACCCGGCCCTTTTGGCCTCTTGGGCGGATCTCACTTGGTTACCAGGATTCATAAACTCTAGTACTTAAGCCTGGAGGTCTAGAGTTCGAATCCTGGGGGAGGCAAAAATCCACTGCCAGGGGTGGAAAGTCCTAGTGAGTAACGGCACGGCCAAAGGGTCGTCGGTCGACGACATGAGAGGTCGCCAAATGGGCCAACGACATAAGGGACGCTAGTTGGGCCGCCACAAGGGCCGCCCAAGAGGCCAAAAGGCCCGGGTCGTTATGGTTACCAGGATTCATAAACTCTAGTACTTAAGCCTGGAGGTCTAGAGTTTGAATCCTGGGGGAGGCAAAAATCCCCTGCCAGGGGTGGAAAGTCCTAGTGAGTAACGGCACGGCCAAAGGGTCGTCGGTCGACGACATGAGAGGTCGCCAAATGGGCCAACGACATAAGGGCCGCTATTTGGGCAGCCACAAGGGCCGCCTAAGAGGCCAAAAGGGCCGGGTCGTTACAGTACCACAAGGTAGTTTTGATGTTATCAACCAAGTTAGGTAAGGTCCTATTGTGTTTAACCTTGTGTCTAAGTGTGTAGGAACTTAGGAGCATAGGGATTCGAGAAAAAGACGCATCTAGTGAGAAGGACGGTATGAGAGAGAGCCGATGGGCTCGGTGTGTCTGAGGGACAAGGTGCTGCGGAAGAGTACGCAGGCAGACAAGAAGGAGGCGTGCAACATTTTTGAGGGACGAGAAGCCAAAGCGGAAGCTTGCTCGAGAAGGCCGGGAGTTGGGTTTGGGTGAGCCCTATTTCAGATAGTCGAGATCACCCAAGCAAGAGGAACTAGACCAGAAGTCTTAGACTGGAAAAAGTCAACTTGGTTGACTTTCTTGGTCCGAGCGCCCAGACTCCAAGCGCCCAGACTCTAAGCGCCCGGAACCCTTCCTAGCGCCAGGAATTGAATTATATCTGGATCGCATTTGACCGTGATCCATTGAGAAAGGAATAAAGTTTTATCCCCCTCCAAGTATCTGTAACCCTTCCAGGCACCCCAACCAAGGCTATAAATACAGCCTTGGTTCAAGTAGCTAAAAACAACAAACATCTTGAGAAACAACACTTGTACGCTTCCAGTTTTTGTTTAGCTTCATCTTTTTATGCGATCATTGCTGTAAAGAGGCTTTTTTGCCTAAAGGAGATATTAGTGTGCTCTACTTCCTTGGATTAACAATCTCCTCGATTGTAACCAAGTAAAAACTTCTGTGCCTCTGTCTTTTTGATATCTTTATCATTTCTTATGCAAGTGTTCTTTAATTAAGTTAGTTATCCGAGAAAGGTTGTTCTTTTGTTTTATTTGTATAGGGGCTATTCACTCCCCCCCTCTAGTCGGCTGTCAGTAGTCCTACAAGTGGTATAAAAGCGAAGTTCGCTTTAGGAGGACTAATCACCGAACGAAGCACACGAGATGGTCGGACAAAGCATCTACCCACCAAAGTTTGAGGGGGAGTTCGCGAGCTAGAAAAAGAGAATGGAGGTACCTTTCAAAACTAATTTTAATTTATTATTAATAATGGAATTTGGTTTTGAAGCACCCGAGGGTAAGGAAAAGTATCAATAGACGAAGAAAGAATAAGTCAACTACGTGGCAAACGTCAAGGTAGAGTTTCATTTACTGAGCGTTCTACCTCCACAAGAAGTCAATCAGATCGGAGCTTACGAGTCCATAAAGGAGCTCTAGGAGAAATTTCTGGAACTACACAAATGAATCTCGGAGGTAAAACTTGCAAGACGGGACCTACTTCGCAATCAGCTCACCAACCTCCGATTTGAAAAAAACGAAACCATAACACACCTTCACTCGAGGATTAAGGAGCTGATCACTGGACTTTCGAATCTCAAAGAAAAGGTAAGCAACCGAGATTCACTAAGGTACGTACTTAATGCATTCCCTAGAAATACGAAATGGACATCATTAGTAGATGTCTACTATATCTCTAAGGATTTAGAAACTGTTACCTTAGAAGAGTTATTTTCAACTTTTGAAGTCTGTAAGTCGAGATGTGTGGATACGAAGAAGGTGCCGACATACAACATTGTCTTTAAGGTAAGGATGGACGAACAAGATTCAGAATCCTCTCTCGAGGATGAAGAAGTGACAATGATGGTAAGGTGATTCAAGAAATTAATTAAATCTAGAAAAACTAACCATCTACAGGGTAGAAAGAAAAGAACAGTCGGATGTTACCACTGTAATGAAGAAGGGCATGTTAAAGACAATTGTCCTAAGTTAAAGATTAAGGACAAGGACAAAGGAAAGAACAAGAAGCCTGCCCAATCAAACAAATACAAGACTCTAAAGGCGACGTGGGACGAAACATCGTCCGAATCAGAAATTGAAGCCATTGTCGGACTTGCATTAGTGGCAAGTCATCAAGAAGATGAATACGAAGAAACCTCATCTGAAATGAGCATCGATAGCATTGATGAAGGGAGAGCGATATCAAAAGAAAGCAGTAGTTCAGGGGGAGCTACGAATAACGAGATCGACAATGTAAGTCAGGTACGATCTCTTCCACCTGATAAGTTATTTAAATTTGTTAAATTATTAACTAAAGACTATTGTAAATTAAAAAAAAGCAAATAAAGAGTTGAAATTAATTCTAGCCAAATCTTATCCATTAGAAGAATTTGACAAAATAAAATTAGAAAATGATATTTTGTAAAAAGATATAAAGAACTTGAAAAATCAAGCATGCTTAGATAATACAAGTGTTAGAAAATTTAATGGTCTAAATTGATATTTTAATTATCACAAAGGAAAAATTAGAAAAGTTTCTCAGAAATATATTCCAAAGAAATTTCTAATTAACCTAGTTGGAAGGAACCTATATTGGGTTTCAAAGACTTGTCTAAATTAAAGTTTAATTGGACTCAAAAAAGTAGTTGTTGCTCCAATAACCAAGAAGGCCTAGTATCTCGCCACAGCCTAGAAACCAATTAACGAAATAAAATATTTAATTGACTAACTAATAAAACATTAAATATTGATTAGATAATGTTTTACATAGTTGTCAACATTTCTCAAACATTTTATTTATAATTTTTTTTACTCAGAAAGTTTTTTTTTTTAATTTAGAGTTTTTTTTTTTGGCTTTTTTAATATATATATATATATATATAAACTATGCTTTACCAAATTTTTAATCTCAAAGTTTCTTTTAACTTTATCTATGCAGAGTTTTTTTTTACAAATTTAAAATTTTTAACTAAGAATTTTTTCTTGGCTAACAAATTTTTGGAATTATCATTTTAACTTCAAAAATTAAGTTACCAACTTAACCAAGTAGTTTTTTTCCCTTAGGCTTTTTGGAGTACCTCATCTTTTATGTGATCAAAGGGGGAGAAAGGAAGAAGATTAAGTCTAGGGGGAGGTAGTTCAATTCAAATTTTTAAATTTAAAAATATTTTTTTGCACTTTATTGTATTCTTGTAATTTTTTTACCCTAGCTTAACTTGGGTTACTCACATCAAAAATGGGGAGATTGCTGATACTGCAAGGTAGTTTTGATGTGATCAACCAAATTAGGTTATGTCTTATTATGTTTAACCTTATGTCTAAGTGTGCAGGAACTTAAGAGCACAGGGAGTCGAGTAAAAGATATAGCTAGCAAAAAGGACGGCACGGGAGAGTGCGGATGGGCTCGGTGCGTCTGAGGGACGAGGTGCTATAGAAGAGTATATGGGCAGACGAGAAGGAGGCATGCGACATTTCCGAGGGATGAGAAGCCAAAGCAGAAGCTTGCTCGAGCAGGCCAGAAGTTGAGTTCGGGTGAGTCCTATTCCGGATGGCCAAGATCACCCAAGTAAGAGGAACCAGAGCAGAAGGCCCAGATTAGAAAAAGTCAACTTGGTTGACTTTCCTAGTCTGGGGCGCCTAGAATTGAATTCTATCTAGACCGCATTTGACCGTGATCCATTACGAAGGGGATAAAGTTTTATCGCCATCTTCACACTTGGAACCCTTCCAGGTGCCCCAACCAAGGCTAAACAGGTCAACGGGCTAACCAGATATTTGGCAAAATGATAAGTTAAGGTAAGTCACTGGAGGGGAGTGACTTGGTGAGGACACGTTCCTGGTTTGAGGGAATAGTAGGTGTCAATCCAATTTAGATTTATTTCAGAAATCTAAGTTGAGATCTTGATTAGATTCTGGTCTCGAGGAGATAAACTAATCACTACTATACTTGTTATATATTGTGCTAACTTTATTTTGTAGGGTAGTATAATTTCTATTTATCTCGGACTAACTTTTTCTTATGGGAAAATGGTTTGCTGAAAAATGTGGTCCGAGCGCCCAAAAGGGATCCGAGCGCCCTGAGTGGTCCGGGTTCCCAAAACTAGTCCGGGCGCCCGGAATGCCCAAGGCTTATCTGGTCGCCAGCTTGGAGCGCGCTGATTGGTTGGACGACATCACGGTCCAGGTACCCGGAAGGGATCTAGACGCTCGAAACTGCCTATATAAGTAGCCTTCCACCAGGAGCACAATACACAACATTCTTTCATGATTGCTTTCTTGCATGCTGCTCCAAAGGCATTCCTGCTACTCCACGATGTGACTTCAATAGCCAAGTGATGCTACTTTAACAATCAAGTAACACAACTCCGACAACAGAGTGATGTGACTCCAACAATTGAAAACACAGCATTCCAGATCTCTGAGAAGTTGTTGGTATACTTGTTTATTTCTACATTTAAATTATAGATCCATTGTATTCCTTTTATAAAGATTTACCAATTGTTTGTGAATTGCCCAACAAAATCACTCGACAAGTGAGGGCCTTGGAGTAGGTGTCGACGAAGGCTTTGAACCAAGTAAAAATTGGTTTGTTAGTGTTGTTTTCATTTTTCTCTTCCACTGCACACTTTAATTCTGTCTCTATTTTCGACAATCACTATCCCCCCCTCTAGTGTTCTTCACGATCCAACAAGTGGTATTAGAGTAGGTACCACTATGATTTGGTGCAACCACCAATCAGGCAAAGGTGGTGAAATTTTTTATTTTTTATTTTTTGGTTTTAAGTTTTTCGACATAATCCAAATTGGTACCATTACCTCTTTGAAAATATTTTCTCGTAGCAAACCAATATGAATTGGTGCAACACCAATTCAGTTTTAATATTTTTATTTTTATCCCACACTACTAATCTAAGACCAAAAGTCTAGGGGCCATCTCTATTTGTCTTTATTGTGTGCAAGAGCAATGACCCAAAATGAGGGATATAACACTGTCCGTCCTCCCCTCTTCAACGGTGATGACTTCCCGTACTGGAAGAAGTAAATGGAGGTCTATCTAAAGATCGACTTCGACCAGTGGTTCAGCGTCACCAGAGGCTACAAGGTTCCCATCGACAACTCTGGAAATCCAATGGACTCGGAACATTAGAATCCGGAAATGAAGAAGAAAGCCCATACCGACTTCAAAGCTCTCAACACACTACAATGCGAGCTAACGAAGGAAGAGATGAACCACATGGGCTCACACGAAAATGCGAAAGAACTGTGGGACAAGCTCATCGAATTGCATGAGGGAACCAGCAACGTGAAGGTAACCAAAAGAGACCTCTACTTAAATAAATTATTTAATATAAAAATACAAGAAGGAGAATCTACGAGTTAACTCCATGCAAGGATAAAGGACATCCTCAATGGGCTCCACACCATCGGCCACCAAATGGAGAACCATGACTTGATAGGGTACGCTCTAAATGTATTTCCTTGAAATGCACTGTGGGCATCCATTGTAGATACTTACAAGATTTCGAAGAATCTTTCTAAATTAAAACTTGACGAATTATTTTGTGAACTCGAACTCTATGAGCAGACTAACTCAAAACAAGCCGAGAAAGGTTTTCTCTTTTTGCAGGTTCCTCAAAGGAAAAGTCAAGAACCAAACCTGAACCTGAAGGTGAGTCTGACTAAGACTCATAAGACGAATAATACCTAGTAAACTTGGTAAGAAAATGTTCACCAAGAGAAAGAAGAACTTTAGCAGAAATGACCTGTAGAAGATCAACTCCACCACCGACCCTAACAATAAAAATACGGCCTGCTTCGGATGTAACAAAAAGGGTCACTACAAGAACGAGTGACTAAAGTTGAAGAACCACAAATCCAAGACAACCAAAAAGAAAGCACTCAAGGCAACGTGGGACAAATCATCTTCAGATGAATTAGATACCAAAAATCAGAAGCACCGAAGCTAACTCACATTGATGGCCTGCGAATCAGAATCGGAGGACGAATCAGAAGACGGGTCCGAACACGAATCGAGCCATGAGTCCGTACTCGTTTTTGAAGGCTCCGATGACGTATACCTTAATCTAACCAAATTTTTTTTCAAAATTATTGCATGCTTAAATAAAAAATTAATGGAAAATAAAAATCAAAATAAAATGCTCCTTGAGGAAAATCAACACCTCAAAGAATAAATCAAAAATTCTGGTCCAAATCAAGTTGTAAAACTTGAAGAGGAAAACTCAACATTAAAAATTAAAATTAACAAACTTAAAGAACTATTAGAAAATTTTATAACTAGATCTAATCCTTAAAAATCAAAAGGCAATATATAACAAATATGGGCTTAGATACAATCCCAGTTTAACAAATAAATCATTTATATCACTAGTAACTCAAAATAAAACACAAACCAAAGTTTGGGTTCCAAAAGTGTACCTAACCACGCAAGTAGAAATTAACCAATACTATATATCCAAAAATAAAATATATTATGTAAAATCAAATAACCCAAATCTTGTAACACCCATGAAATATTTAAGCTATACATATGGGTATTCTCTTTTAGAAAAAAAAAGGTAAATGGAAATAGAACCCAAAAAGAAATAAAAAGAAAGAGAAGTTAAGGCTTGAACCATGAACCCCTCACAATAGATAAAGCTAAATGGGTATGATAACCACTAGAGTCATGAATGATATATGATTAGCAAAGAATGGAAATTATAGTTAAAGGTAAGAGTATGATTAAGTAAGGGAGCAAGAGAATGTCAAGTAGCTTTCCTCCTCTTCCTCTTGGTTAAGAGAAGAAGCAAGCAAAAGACAAAAGGCAAGTTACCTTTTTCTTCTTCTTATTTCTATTTTCATGGGAATGAAGAGGGTGAGAGAATAGAGGAGTCAAGAGGATGAATTGGGACATTCTTTCCTTTTTCCTCATTGAGAATAAATAGGAATGAGAGAAGAGAAGAGAAGAGAAAGAAAGTTTGGCTACTTCTTCCTCCTCCTTCTTTCCCCTTCTTCCTCCTCCACCGAGACCTAGAGCTCTTTCCACTCCCATTTCTGAATCCAAGCTAAGGTTTTCTCCCTAAGAAAACTAATTCACAAGAAGAAGTCCTCAAGATCTACTCCTTACAAGCAAGAGAAGCAAAAGGGAGAACTAGAAGGAGAAGCTTTCTTCTTCCTCTTCACAAGGGTACCTTCCTTTAAGAAAAACCAAGCAAGAGGATGTAAGTATCCCCTCACCTGTGGTACAAGTAGTTCATGTGTATTTCCATGAGTTTAGTTTGCTTAAAAATCTAGGGTTTCTTCTTGAAACTTTCGACCACCAAAGTATAAAAACTTAAGGAAGCTTAAGACCTAAACTAAATATGCTCACTATGTTTCTTATGATATGTACCCTATGATAGAAGATTAGTTTAGTGTTCTTATGCTTGTACATTGTTTAGAACTTAGATTCATGTTCCTTAACCATTCGGCCATGATAAGATTAAAAGACCTAGGAAAGCTTAAGACCTAACTTAACATGCTCACGATGTTCCTTATTATATGTAACTTAGGATATAAGTTTTGTTTAAAACTCTCATGTTTTTATTTATGTTGCATGTAGCCTAGACCTATGCCTAGAAGGTTTCGGTCATGATAGAAATGAATGCCTAGGAGAGTTTAAAATTTAATCTATCATGCTCATGACTTTCCTTGTGATGTGGTGAAGAGTTCTTAGTGTTTTTATGCTTGCAATGTTGCTTAGAACCTAGATGCATTCCACCTAGGGTTTCGGCCATGATGAGATTAAAGGTCTAAGAAAGCTTAAAATCAAATCTAATATGCTCATGGTTTTCCTTATGATATGATATGAAGTTAGCTTGATATTCTTATGCTTGTATGTTGCTTAGACTTAGTTTTATGCTCCTTAGACATTCGGCCATAACAAGAATAAAGTACCTAGGAAGCTTAAAACCTAAACTAAACATGCTCATGATGTTCTTTATGATAAGTGTTATGAAATTGGTTTAGGGTTCATATGCTTTTATGTTACTTGTAACCTAGGGTTAGGCTTGGCAAGTTTCAGCCATAATAGGATTTAAAGACCTAGGAAGCTTAGAACCTAAACTAAACATGGTCATGATATTCTTTATGATAAGTGTTATGAAATTGGTTTAGGGTTCATATGCTTTTATGTTACTTGTAACCTAGATTTATGTTTGGCAAGTTTCGTCCATAATAGGATTTAAAGACGTAGGAAGCTTAGAACCTAAACTAAACTTGCTCATGATGTTCTTTATGATAAGTGTTATGAAATTGGTTTAGGGTTCATATGCTTTTATGTTACTTGTAACCTAGATTTATGTTTGGCAAGTTTCAGCCATAATAGGATTTAAAGACCTAGGAAGCTTAGAACCTAAACTAAAATTGCTCATGATGTTCTTTATGATAAGTGTTATGAAATTGGTTTAGGGTTCATATGCTTTTATGTTACTTGTAACCTAGATTCAATGCCTTGTAAGTTTCGGCCACTTCATGGAATTAGGGATTAGAGCCCTAATTATGATTTACTATGTGTCTCACATGCTATGATATGAATTAGGAGATGCTAGTTAATGTTTTTCCATGCATGATTATGTTTCCCTATGTTATGTTATATGCCCACTTATGTATGCTAATGAATCATGCATGATAATGACTTTTATGATGGGCTATATTCACAAGTATGCATGCTTTATAATATGGCAAATAAGGGCCTAAGAGATGCTTCCCTTTTTGTTGGGACTAAGAGCACTCTTTATGATATGACAAGTAAAGGCCTAAGAGTTGCTTCCCTATTAATTGGGACTAAGAGCACTCTTCATGATATGATAAGTAAATAAGACATGCTATTTTACTTTTTTATGTGGCTTGTACCGGACCTTAGTGTCCAAAGGGATGGGCTCCTTAGTTTGCCCCTAGGTCGACGGACGTAGTACGGACCTAGTTCCCTAGTAGGTTCGTGATTAGCTACCCCGTCCTAGGGATTGCGCGCATTTATGTTATGTGGTACATAGTCGGGCCCTCATGTTGAGATTATATTTAAGTATTATATGATATTATTTTTAAAGGCATCTTGCACATGACATGATGCATGTTTTTGAAAGACATCTTGCATATACCTTTATGATATGATAGGTTATGTTATGATATGATATGACATGATGCTCTTTTATGATATGATATGACATGATGCTCTTTTATGATATGATATGATATGACATGATGCTTTTATATAGAATGATATGCTACGATATGTTGTGATACTCTTTTACATAATATGATGTTTTAGATGATTATGTCTCCATGCTATATGTTTATGTGATTATGCTATGATACATGATTTTTGTAAGTAGGAAAGGATCTTACTAAGCCTGATTGCTTATAGCTTACTTTCCTTGTACCGCAAATAAAGGTAAAGGATGGATAAACTAAGGGAGCAGCAGGAGGGGCAAGAGATGTGTGTGGTGGTGGCTCAGCTAAGGAAAAAGACATGCTTATGTTAATTTATGCTTGTTATGAACTATGCCTATCTTATGTTAAGGTCTTGCATGATTACTTAATACTTATTCATGCTTATGTTGGAAATTGATATCATGACTTTTTAAAATTTTAAATTATGCTTAACATGCTCATATGATTATAAATGTTTAGATAATTAATTATTAGTGTTTAAAAAGAATAGAAATAAAAAAAACATAAAAGAATCTAGAAATAAATACTTCCGCTGTTTAGAAATAGATTAATATGCATGTATGTTCCCCGTAACCCCGCCCTTCAGAGGGGCGGGCGTTACAAGTTGGTATCAGAGCCAAGTTAGCCTTCCTGCTACACACACATCAAGCCTCCATCCTGCCGCTCCAAGTAAGAATCTCTGTACTTACTCTATTTTCTTTATGCATGATAAGAAATGCTTTTAGTATGCATGAACATAAGTATAACTGATATGAATTGCCTTTATGTATGATAAGCGATGTCTTAATATGCACGGATATAAGTAGGGATGACCATGGACTTATGCTAGCCTTATTTTCATTTATGAAGATAGATATGGCTAGAAGACGCGATAACAGGACCGATGAGACAGTGACTCCACCAGATCTGACACAAGTGGTCACAGACCTCCAGCGTCAAATCACAGAACAACAACAAGTAATCACTGCTTTAATGAATCAACAAGGAAACCCTGTCACCCCACCAGTAAATCAAAATACATTGCCCGTCATACCTACAGCTGCACCAGTACCACTGGTAGCCCCTGCCCCAGTAGTCCGACAGGAGACTTACAAAATACAGTGGCTAAGGCTGAAGCCGGAGAACTTCTCGGGTACTTGTGAGCCATGGGACGCCCAAGCCTGGTTCAAGATGGTGGAAAGTATAGTGGAACTGCTGGACTGGCCCGTACCAAAAAAGATCAAGTGCGTATCATTTTTCTTTTCTGGAGACGCAAGAATGTGGTGGGAAAGGGTTAAGATCAAGAGACAAGTTAATCAGATGAACTGGGTGGACTTCGAAGCAGAATTCTTCGAGGAGTTTTTCCATATGCGGGTAACAAACCGGCATTACGACGAGTTCACCGAGTTTCGGCAAGGTGACTTATCAGTTAACGAAGCAGTGAAGTGCTTCAACCGTCTCGCACGCGTCTGCCCAGAGTTGGTCAGCACGGAAAGAGAAAGGGTCAGACTAATGCTGAAGATGCTCCGACCCGAGATAGCTTTGAATGTGGCTGGCGGAATTAATAGACTGCAGACTACAGAAGAGCTGGTCAGCAGTGCCTTGATCACCGAACACTATCAGAAGGCGATGAACGAGAGTAAGAATCAAGCACAGACAGAAGGACAGAAACCTTAAGGTACCAGAGCAAGCTAGAAAGGAAACTCTAATGGAAAAAGAAAGCAATGGAACAACACTAAAGGAGGTCCAGCGAATAAGCAACCTAAGTACCCTCAATGTACCACTTGTGGGAAGCAGCATTCCGAGGTATGCCACAAGGGTACGAAAAAGTGTTACAGTTACGGACAGGAAGGACATATGGATAGAGACTGCCCTATCTAGTTCCAGGCACCATCCCAGTAGTATAACCAGAACAGAAGTGCCCCCTCACAGCTACACCAGATGCAAGCTGCTATAGAAGGGACTCCGATTAGCCAAGGGAGTTGGAAGCCCCACCAGTTACGACGAATGCTAGGGTTTTCTCTCTCACCAAAGAGGATGTGGCGAGTGCTTCTACAGTTGTCATAGGTCAACTACCTATTTTCAGTCAGTATACTAATGTGTTATTTGATACTGGGGCGTTTGTCTCTACACCCTTCATGAAGAAGTTAGGAATGCCACCACAAGCCTTAAATGACAAATTCTTAACGACCCTGCCTTCGGGAAAAGTAATGTCATCTACTCATATGTTGCGAGTCGCGCCCATCAGAATTGCAGGCAAAGAACTCTACTGTGATCTGATAGTGCTTGACATGTAGGATTATGACAGTATACTGGGCATGGATTTTCTTAGTAAGTACGACGCTTTGATCGAGTGCCGTAAGAGAAAAATAGTCTTCCGACCTGAAGCTGAACCGATGTTCGAATTTGTTGGAGAACCAAGGAAAGAAACTGAGAGATTCTTATCAGTCATAAAGGCACAAAAGATGTTAGATAAGGGATGTACTGGGTTTCTAGCACACGTGGTCGATACAAATCAAACCGAGGACCAGAAGCTAGAAGATGTCAGGGTGGTATGCAACTATCCGGAGGTATTTCCCGATGAGCTACCAGGGTTAGCCCCCGATAGAGAAATAGAATTTGAGATCGAATTGATTCCTAGTACTAAACCAATCTCTAAAGCACCTTATCGTATGGCGCCGGCTGAGTTGAAGGAACTTCAGGGACAGCTACTAGAGTTACTCAACAAGAGACTTATTCACCCTAGTCACTCTCCATGGGGAGCTCCAGTACTGTTTGTAAAAAAGAAGGATGGGTCTATGCGAATGTGTATAGACTACCGAGCTTTGAATAATGCGACAATAAAGAACAGATACCCTCTTCCATGGATCGACGACCTGTTTGACCAGTTAAAGGGTGCAACCATCTTCTCTAAGATTGGCCTAAGGTCCGGCTATCATCAAGTGAAAGTGAAACAAGATGATATACCGAAGACGGTATTTCGAACAAGATACGGACACTATGAGTTCATAGTTATGCCTTCGGAGTGACAAATGCTCCTGCTGTATTTATGGATCTGATGAATCGGGTATTTACGGTATATCTCGATAAATTTATGATCGTCTTCATTGACGATATTCTTATCTATTCAAGAACCCAAGAAGAGCATGTTGAACACCTGAATACCATACTACAGATTCTTCAAGAGAAACAACTATATGCAAAGTTCTCCAAATGCGAGTTTTGGCTCGATCGAGTATCATTCTTGGATCATATTATCTCCAAGGATGGAGTAATGGTAGATCCGAATAAGGTCAAAGCTGTAAGTAACTGGAACAAGCCAAAGAATGACAGTGAAATCAGAAGTTTTCTCGGGCTAGCAGGCTACTACAGGAAGTTTGTAGAGGACTTCTCTAAAATTGCAGCTCCAATGACAGTTCTCACCAAGAAGAACAAAAAGTATGAATGGACGGATGACTACGAGAAGAGTTTCACAGAATTGAAAAGGAGACTGACTAGTGCTCCGATTCTTACTCTTCCGGGAAGTAACAAAGGCTTCGATATGTACAAGCGATGCTTCCATATTAGGACTTGGAGCTGTACTCATGCAAGATGGCAAGGTCATTGCCTACGCCTCTAGACAACTCAAAGAGCATGAAAGGAATTACCCCACTCATGACCTAAAACTAGCAGCCGTGGTCTTTGCTCTCAAAACATGGAGACATTATTTATATGGAGCCCAGTGTAAGATATATACCGACCACCAGAGTCTGAAATATTTCTTCACACAGAAAGACCTGAATATGAGACAATGCAGATGGCTCGAGCTAGTTAAAGACTATGACTGCGAGATCTTTTATCATCCAGGAAAAGCGAACAAAGTGGCCGATGCACTCAGCAGGAAGTCCTGTGGCACCTTATGTCGCTATTTTAAGTTTGAGGATGAACTTTCTATGAGGTATGGGGAACTGTAACATCCATGAAATATTTAAGCTATACATATGGGTATTCTCTTTTAGAAAAAAAGGGAAATGGAAATAGAACCCAAAAAGAAATAAAAAGAAAGAGAAGTTAAGGCTTGAACCAAGAACCCCTCACAATAGATAAAGCTAAATGGGTATGATAACCACTAGAGTCATGAATGATATATGATTAGCAAAGAATGGAAATTATAGTTAAAGGTAAGAGTATGATTAAGTAAGGGAGCAAGAGAATGCCAAGTAGCTTTCCTCCTCTTCCTCTTGGTTAAGAGAAGAAGCAAGCAAAAGACAAAAGACAAGTTACCTTTTTCTTCTTCTTCTTTCTATTTTCATGGGAATGAAGAGGGTGAGAGAATAGAGGAGTCAAGAGGATGAATTGGGACATTCTTTCCTTTTTCCTCATTGAGAATAAATAGGAATGAGAGAAGAGAAGAGAAAGAAAGTTTGGCTACTTCTTCCTCCTCCTTCTTTCTCCTTCTTCCTCCTCCACAGAGACCTAGAGCTCTTTCCTCTCCCATTTCTGAATCCAAGCTAAGATTTTCTCCCTAAGAAAACTAATTCACAAGAAGAAGTCCTCAAGATCTACTCCTTACAAGCAAGAGAAGCAAAAGGGAGAACTAGAAGGAGAAGCTTTCTTCTTCCTCTTCACAAGGGTACCTTCTTTTAAGAAAAACCAAGCAAGAGGATGTAAGTATCCCCTCACCTGTGGTACAAGTAGTTCATGTGTATTTCCATGAGTTTAGTTTGCTTAAAAATCTAGGGTTGCTTCTTGAAACTTTCGACCACCAAAGTATAAAAACTTAAGGAAGCTTAAGACCTAAACTAAATATGCTCACTATGTTTCTTATGATATGTACCCTATGATAGAAGATTAGTTTAGTGTTCTTATGCTTGTACATTGTTTAGAACTTAGATTCATGTTCCTTAACCATTCGGCCATGATAAGATTAAAAGACCTAGGAAAGCTTAAGACCTAACTAAACATGCTCACGATGTTCCTTATGATATGTAACTTAGGATATAAGTTTTGTTTAAAACTCTCATGTTTTTATTTATGTTGCTTGTAGCCTAGACCTATGCCTAGAAGGTTTCGGTCATGATAGAAATGAAGGCCTAGGAGAGTTTAAAATTTAATCTATCATGCTCATGACTTTCCTTATGATATGGTGAAGAGTTCTTAGTGTTTTCATGCTTGCAATGTTGCTTAGAACCTAGATGCATTCCACCTAGGGTTTCGGCCATGATGAGATTAAAGGTCTAAGAAAGCTTAAAATCAAATCTAATATGCTCATGGTTTTCCTTATGATATGATATGAAGTTAGCTTGATATTCTTATGCTTGTTTGTTGCTTAGACTTAGTTTTATGCTCCTTAGACATTCGGCCATAACAAGATTAAAGTACCTAGGAAGCTTAGAACCTAAACTAAACATGCTCATGATGTTCTTTATAAGTGTTATGAAATTGGTTTAGGGTTCATATGCTTTTATGTTACTTGTAACCTAGGGTTAGGCTTGGCAAGTTTCGGCCATAATAGGATTTAAAGACCTAGGAAGCTTAGAACCTAAACTAAACATGGTCATGATATTCTTTATGATAAGTGTTATGAAATTGGTTTAGGATTCATATGCTTTTATGTTACTTGTAACCTAGATTTATGTTTGGCAAGTTTCGGCCATAATAGGATTTAAAAACCTAGGAAGCTTTCAACCTAAACTAAAGTTGCTCATGATGTTCTTTATGATAAGTGTTATGAAATTGGTTTAGGGTTCATATGCTTTTATGTTACTTGTAACCTAGATTTATGTTTGGCAGGTTTCGGCCATAATAGGATTTAAAGACCTAGGAAGCTTAGAACTTAAACTAAACTTGCTCATGATGTTCTTTATGATAAGTGTTATGAAATTGGTTTAGGGTTCATATGCTTTTATGTTACTTGTAACCTAGATTCAATGCCTTGTAAGTTTCGGCCACTTCATGGAATTAGGGATTAGATCCCTAATTATGATTAATTATGTGTCTCACATTCTATGATATGAATTAGGAGATGCTAGTTAATGTTTTTCCATGCATGATTATGTTTCCCTATGTTATGTTATTTGCCCACTTATGTATGCTAATGAATCATGCATGATAATGACTTTTATGATGGGCTATATTCACAAGTATGCATGCTTTATAATATGACAAGTAAGGGCCTAAGAGATGCTTCCCTTTTTGTTGGGATTAAGAGCACTCTTTATGATATGACAAGTAAATGCCTAAGAGTTTCTTCCCTTTTCATTGGGACTAAGAGCACTCTTTATGATATGATAAGTAAATAAGACATGCTATTTTACTTTTTTATGTGGCTTGTACCGGACCTTAGTGTCCAAAGGGATGGGCTCCTTAGTTCGCCCCTAGGTCGACGGACGTAGTACGGACCTAGTTCCCTAGTAGGTTCGGGATTAGCTACCCCATCCTAGGGATTGCGCGCATTTATGTTATGTGGTACATAGCCGGGCCCTCATGTTGAGATTATATTTAAGTATTATATGATATTGTTTTTAAAGACATCTTGCACATGACATGACGTATGTTTTAGAAAGACATCTTGCATATACCTTTATGATATGATAGGTTATGTTATGATATGATATGACATGATGCTCTTTTATGATATGACATGATACTCTTTTATGATATGAGATGATATGACATGATGCTCTTTTTTGATAATATATGATATGACATGATGCTCTTTTATGATATGATATGATATGACATGATGCTTTTGTATAGAATGATATGCTATGATATGTTGTGATACTCTTTTACATAATATGATGTTTTAGATGATTATGTCTCCATGCTATATGTTTATATGATTATGCTATGATACATGGTTTTTGTGAGTAGGAAAGGATCTTACTAAGCCTGTGTGCTTATAGCTTACTTTCCTTGTACTGCAGATAAAGGTAAAGGATGGATAAACTAGGGGAGCAGCAGGAGGGGCAAGAGATGTGTGTGGTGGTGGCTCGGCTAAGGAAAAAGACCTGCTTATGTTAATTTATGCTTGTTATGAACTATGCCTATCTTATGTTAAGGTCTTGCATGATTACTTAATACTTATTCATGCTTATGTTGGAAATTGATATCATGACTTTTTTAAATTTTAAATTATGCTTAACATGCTCATATGATTATAAATGTTTAGATAATTAATTATTGGTGTTTAAAAAGAAAAGAAATAAAAAAACATAAAAGAATATAGAAATAAATACTTCCGCTGTTTAGAAATAGATTAATATGCATGTATGTTCCCCGTAACCCCGCCCTACCAGAGGGGCGGGCGTTATAAATCTAAATCCAAAACCTAAAACTAAATCAACAAACTAAAGTCAAACCATCGAAAGAACTACATAATCAACTCAAAACCAAACTATCATCAAGTCTATTATAATTACGAAAATAACCAACATTAAACCCAAAACCAAAACTTAAGAAATCAAGATCAATAATTCAAGGGAGGCTCCAAACTAGTTGACACCTCTAAAAAACACCTACCCAGTAGGGTAATTAGGATTACCTTAAAAAGGGACAAAAAGTTTAACTTGACCTATGGTACTGGTGAAGTATTGGATGATAGTAGGTTAGGGAAGCTTTATCTATGCATGTCTAGGAAGATATGACTTCGACCTGGTGCATTTGGCTTAGTGGAACTAACTGAAACTACCCCTTATGAATTCTAACTAGTTAGACCAAGATTTTGTACTAAGTTCAATAGGTGAGACAATTTAGAAAATTTTGAAGGCATGGTTACTCTAATGATGTCCAGTGACTCATCATAACCTAGAAGTTTATCGAAAGAATGCATGTTTGTTGAGCCTAAAGCTAAACTTAAATCTAACACAAAGTTAAACCAAGCCTTGAAATTGAACTTAACTCATCTCACAAAAATTATAATATTCCCTGATTGAAAACATAGATTGGGTGAAATGACTAAAGACTTAAACAAAATAAAATAAAATTAAATTAAACTAAACTAAAATTAAAATTTAATTAATTAAAATTAAAACTAAATTAAAAGTAATTAATTTAAATTTAAATTAAAATTAAACTAAATTAAAATAAAATTAAAACTAAATTAAACTAAAACTTAATTAAATTAAAATTTAATTAAATTAAAATTAAATTAAATTAAATTAAAACTAAATAAAAATTAAATTAAACTTAAGAAAATTAAAATTAAATTAAATTAAAATAAATTAAATTAAAAGTAAATTAAATTAAATTAAAACTAAATTATGTTAAAATTAAATTAAATTAAACTAAATTAATTTAAAACTACATTATAATTAAATTAAATTAAATTTACTTTAAATTAAAACTAAATTAAATTAAAACTAAATTAAATTAAAATTAAATTAAATTAAAACTAAATTAAATTAAATTTAAATTAAACTAAATTAAATGAAAACTAAATTAAATTAATATTAAATTAAAACTAAATTAAATTAAAATTAAATTAAACTAAATTAGATTAAAACTAAATTAAAAATTAAATTAAACCTTAAGTTAAAACTTAAAATTCAGATTAACTTAAAATTAACTTAACATTTAAATTAAAATAGACTTTTAAATTAAATTAACTTAAAATTAAATTGCCTTAAAATTCAAATTAACTTACAATTAAGATTACCTCAAGATAAGAACTAATATTAAATTCTTACCTATTGTAGGAAACCAAGTGGATATTTGACAGTGGTTGCTCCAAATACATGATTGGGGATCACACCAAATTTACTCAATTAACCTATAAAAGTTTAGGAACAGTTGCCTTTGGAAAGAACAGCAAATTCAAGGTAATTAGGATAGGTAATATTGAACTCAAAACTGATTTCATTATTAAGAAAGTATTATTTGTTGAAAAACTTAATTACAATCTTCTTAGTATAAATCAATTGTGGCATTCTAGATATAAGGTTAGGTTTATTTCCTCTAAATGTTTAATTAAGCTCTTAAATAATCCTACTATAAGCATAAAAGGTTTAGAAATGACAATATCTATGCAATAACCTAGCCTCTTCTTCACTTAAGTGTTACTTAACACAAAAAGAAGAAACCTGGTTATGGCATAGAAGAATGTCACACACAAACTTTAGAAATCTAAGTAAATTAAATGGATTAGTTAGAGGCCTACCAAAGTTACCTAACTTAGACTCAATAATTTATAATGCTTGTCAACAAGGAAAACAAATAAAATCCACTCACAAATCAATTAATCAACTTCAAACAGATTCAATACTAGAACTGTTGCACTTAGACCTATTTGATTCCCATGTGGTCAAATCAATAAATGGAAGCCTATATTTCTTAGTAATAATATATGACTACTCTAGATTCACCTCGGTAAAATTCTTAAAAAATAAAGATAAAACATTTGAAATCTTTACTAATTTTTACAAATATGTTGAAAATGAAAAAGACCTAAAAATTTAAAAAATAAGAAGTGACAACGGAGATAAATTTAAAAATCATAACTTTGACCAATTTTGCCTTGAAAATGATTATCATCATGAATATACATGTCCTAAAACACCTCAACAAAATGGAATAGTAGAAAGAAAGAACAGAACCCTACTTGAAGCCTCTAGGATAATGCTAAATGAATATAACCTAGCAAAATACTTTTGGGCAGAAGTTGTTAGCACAACTTGCAATGTACAAAATCGAACCACAATAAATAAAACTTATAATAAAACTTTATTTGAAATATATTGTAACAAACAATCTAATATTGAATACTTTAAAGTATTTAGATGCCCAACCTATATACTAAATACAAGAGAACACTTAGAAAAAATGCATCAAATATAGAAAATGGGATCTTTTTAGGATACTCATTAAACAATAGAGGTTATATAATAAAGTTATACTAAGAATTGAAGAAACCTCAAATGTAAAATTTGAAGAGTCCAACCAAAACTTAGAACGAATCTAGATTCAACCAATTGATTTTGTTCAAAGTAACACTAGTCAAGGGGGAGCTAGTGAAAATCTAAGTCAAGAAGAAGAAGATCAACCTCAAATAAATGAACCTGATAGAACCATAAGAGTCAACCCAAATCATCCAATTGACCAAATAATTGGTGACCCAGACCTAAGAGTTCAAACTAGGTCATCCTTCAGGAACTTAAGTCAGATATCCCTAATTTCAAAAATTGAACCCAAAACAATAGATGAATCTTACTTGACCCAGACTGGATCTTAGTCATGCAAGAAAAATTAGCCCAACTTGAGAAAAATGAGATCTGGGACTTAGTACCACTACTTAAAATAAAAAGATAATAGAAACAAAGTGGGTATTCAGAAATAAATTAAGTGAAAAATGAAGAGATTATTAGAAATAAGGCTAGACTAGTTTCTAAAGGGTTTAGTCAAGTAGAGAGACTTGACTATGATGAAATATATGCCCCAGTAGCAAGACTAGAGTCCATTAGAATGCTACTTAGCTATGCAGCCCATAAAGGATTTAAATTTTATCAAATGGATGTAAAATCTACCTTTTTAAATGGGCTAATAAAAGAGGACGTTTATGTAGGTCAGTCACCTGGGTCTGAGACTTTAGATCATCCTGACCATGTATTTAAACTTAAGAAAGCCTTATATGTGTTAGTGCAACCTTAGGTCAAGGTTGACCTGCTTGAGCTGACTCGAGTTGAGCTGACTCGAGTTGTATTTTGATGTTTGACGAGAATAGAAAAGTTCTATTCTGATGTTTGACGAGAATAGAAGAGTTGTATCTTGATGTTTGACAAGAATATTGGAAAACTTGGGAGGTTGTGGGTGCAACCCTTGGTCAAGGTTGACCTGGTTGACCCGACTTGAGTTGATCTATTTCGAGAAGTCCAAGCAGGGAGCTTGGCATGGGAAAAGTCCAAGTATAGAGACTTAGCACGGAAAAGTCCAGGCAGGGAGCTTGGCATGGGAAAAGTCCAAGCAGGGACTTGGCACGGAGAAGTCCAAGTATGGAAGCTTGGCATGCGGAAGTCGGAGAGGGCTTGGTAGCTCGTTCTCCGGACTGTGGTCAGAGAGGGCTCGGTAGCTCGTTCTCTGGACCGGATGTGGAGTCGGAGAGGGCTCGATAGCTCAGTCTCTGGACCGGATGTGGAAGTCGGAGAGGGCTCGGTAGCTCGTTCTCCGGACTAGGTTAGAGAGGGCTTGGTAGCTCGTTCTCTGGACCGGACGAAGTCGGAGAGGGCTCGGTAGCTCATTCTCCGGACTAGGTCAGAGAGGGCTCGGTAGCTCGTTCTCTAGACCAGGAAGGCAGATAGAAAATCCTGGTGAGTGAAGCCAGGTGAAAGTCCTGGTGAGTGAAGCCAGGCAGACGGAGAAATCTTGGTGAGTGAAGCCAGGTAAAAGTCCTAGTGAGTGAAGCTAGGCAGTTTGGATTTCCTGGTGAGTGAAGCCAGGCAGATTGGAAATCTTGGTGAGTGAAGCCAGGTGAAAGCCCTAGTGAGTGAAGCTAGGTGAAAGTCCTGGTGAGTGAAGCCGGGCAAGGAAAAATCCAGATGGATCAAGGATGATCGGACATCTGGTGTTGAGAAGGTCAAGTAGGTCAAGGGAGTGACCGGATACTTGGCACGAAGAGAAAAGTTCAAGTGGGTCAAAGGGATTGACCGGACACTTGGTGGGGAGTCTTAGCAGGTCAAGGGAGTGACCGGATGCTAAGCATGATGTACCAACAGGTCAAGGTTGACCGGATGTTGGTGTGGGAGACTTGGGACTTGGTATTGGGAAAAACCAAGCTCTGGATCGATCTGGGGACCGATCCAGTGATACGGCTGATCGGTCTGGTGACCGATCAGTAACCAAACAGAATGCTTCTGTGGATTATCTGATCGGTCTGAAGACCGATCAGGAAGCAAACAGAAGAGAAGAAGGAGAAAGGCTGATCGGTCCAGGGACCGATCAGACTCCTCCTGGACCGATCAGGACATAGCCTGATCGGTCCCAAGACCGATCAAGGACAGTGTGGACCGATCAGGTTGGAGCCTGATCAGTCCAGGCCTAGCCGTTGTGAGTGACAACGGCTAGATCTCAGTCTTCTGTGCCTTCTTCTGCCTTCACAGGTTTGCAGGTTCAGCTATATAAAGAGTCGAGCGACTCTACAGGACCTTCTTCTTGCTTATGCAAGTTCTTCCTGGTTCCTTCTGCGAGCTTTGCTGAGCTCATACTTCTTGAAGCTTCGCGTGAGCTTCCCTGCTGCTGGCATCCGTGAAGCTGCTGCTGCATCAACGGACTCCAGAAGAGAAGGCAAGCTTGTTTGTTTTACATTCATATTATCTTGTGCTTCTTTGTATTTTGTGTACTTCTATCTTGCTGTTGCAAGAGTTATTGTGGCGAGGTTTCTCCACCCATAAGGAGTTCATATTAGCCGATTTTCCGGGGTCTCATCCACCGACGGATTGATAGGCTTCGTCCACCTTACGGACACGCCGAGGAGTAGAAGTTTCATCTCCGAACCTCGTTACATCGCTGTGCTTGAGGTTTGAATTCTCCATTTACGTTTCTGTTGTTATTTTTCCGCTGCGCTAACTTGATTTGTAGAAAGAAACGCGAATTTGGGGTCGGCTATTAACACCCCCCTCTCTAGCCGCGACCATCCGAAGGTCCTAACAAGTGGTATCAGAGCCAGGTTGCTCTTCGTCGGATTAACACCCGGGGGAGCACAAGCTAGAGAATGGATCGACTCGGAGAAGACATCCACCCTTCTACGAGTGCAACGACTTCGCGTATTGGAAGGTAAGAATGAAGTATTTTCTTATGACTAACCTAGCAAATTGAAATTGTGTACAAGTAGGTTTTATTCCTCCGGTGGATAGAAAGGGAGAACTTCTCAAGAAAAAGAAGTGGACGAAAGAACAAATCCACCAATCCACAATCAACGACGAGGTAACGAAAATCCTTGAATTTTCATTACCTAGTGATATCTTGTGTAAGATAGGTGGATACCACAATGCCAAGGAGTTGTGGAACAACTTGGCTAAGTTTCATGAGGAGAGCTCCAATTCAAGTCATGAAGAGAAGTCAAGTGAGCCAAGTAGCTCACATCATGGAGGTAAGGAATTAGAAGTTGAGGGCTACTCAACATCTATGGAAGAGGAGGAGGAGAGTTCTTCTTCAAGATTAGAGCAAGAAGAAGAAGCCTCTACTTCCGGAAGGGATGAAGAAGAAAGCATACAACCATCCTCAACGCTAGGTAACTCAAGCAATTTACTTTCAAGTAAATTACATATAATGTGCTTTGAGTGTAGGGAATATGGGCATTACAAGAGTAAATGTCCAAAAAGAATTAGGAAGACTCCACCAGAACCAAAGGTCAAGGAAGCCGGAGTCCCGAAACGCAAGAGCAAGGAGCACGTGGTGTGCTTCCAATGCAAGCGAAGGGGACATTATAGGAGCCAATGTCCGAGGGGGAGGCAACCTCACAAGGACAAGAGACCAAGCACATCTATAGGGGGAGCTAAGGCAAACCCTAAGGTACCCTTTAAGGCACATTATTGCAATTCTAATAAGAAACATGCTAGTAGCTTTATTGCAATTGCCAATGATGATAAGCATGATAACTATAGTAACCGATACACGTGCTTAGGTGCCAAACATGCTAGCCTATATAAGGACAATACTAGAAAAACCAACCCTAGAATTAACTCATCTAAGGTTAAGGAAAACCTAGGTAGGAATCCCAAAACAACTAGACATATGCCTAGGTATACCTCAAAGAAAAATGACAAATTAAAACTTGAGGTATTAGAAAAGGAAAATCAAGTCTTGAGGTCAAGACTTGACACTTTAGAAAAGACCCTTAAGAATTTGGAGAAATCATCTTTAGGGCCTAAGGGTCAAAAGCAAAAGCCCAAGGACATGAGAGGTTTGAGTCACAAACCTAAGTCTCAAGTGGTCAAGCCCACTTATCATAATGTTCCATTCGATTATGGAACAAGACCTAGGGCTAGGAAGACCATCACCAAGGTCACAAGGGGAGTCACCCCTAGAGTTGATCTTGATGAGTCCCAAATGGCCAAGGCTTTAAAGCCTAAGAGGGTCACTAGGAGGGTTGCTAGGGAAGTCATCCCTAGTGAATATTTAGTGAACCCAATGAGCTCAAATAGGTATTGGGTTCCTAAGAGCATGATTCCATCACGCTAGATGGATTAGAGTGTGTCAACCTTAATTGAATAGGTAGTTAATCTATTCATGACAAAAGGTGGCACTTTAGGAATTTTCAAGGTGTAATCAAGCCTTGAAAATGAAATGAAAAGTTATTCCTAAGGTGATTAGGATGTGCCAATCATATTTGAGGAGTTGTCTAGAGTCAATCTAATTGACACATAGTGATCTAAAAATCTTTGGTATAAGATGCTAGGTCTATTACACTTAGGAATATAGAACCTATGGCAAAATGATCAAAACTATCAAAAATGGCAATTAAGGCTAGAATTAGGTATCTTCTATACCTTTACATGTTATTTGCCATATATTGTTTGCCATATGCCATGTCATGACATCATATTTAATTTATTATCATTTGAAATGTCATGATAATGCTTAGGTTAGTTAAATGTCATGCTCTATTTAAGTTTCATACTTTATGCCATGACATCATGACATTGGCACATATTTTTACTTATGATATCATTATATGCCATGTCATCATCTTTTGCATTTATAATCAATTAATTTGATTTAAGGACAAAAACACAATCTGATATGGAAATCAAATTGTTGTTTAGAAAATGCATGAGAACTTAGATTAAGATGACCTAAACCATATCTCACATCAAAATTGACTTGGATGTGTTTGATACACCTTAGATGTGTGTGAGATATTAGGATCATGAGTTAGGATCAAGGTGCATAGTTCTTGTACCTAGATGAGCCTAATTCAAAATGGAGGATCATAGGGAAAGCTTGTGTACAAGTCATGTACATTTAGCCCTAAGATTGTGGTCCTAAATTAAATGGTTTAAAATCATTTCAAAGTTGATTTGAAAAACCTTGATGAAGCTTTTCTAGTGATAACATTCATCATTGAGTATGTTGATACAAAGATTGATTAACTTTGAGTTATTTCAAAATCTTTTGAACTTTGTATCAAGATTTGAAAATGGAAGTTATTTTCATATAAAACTATTTTTTCTTGATAATATATGTTATGAGGAATGTATCCTCAAAGTTTTACAATTTTTGGAATTTTCTGGAATTTTCTAGGAGTTTCTGAATTTTGGGAGGAAAATCAGAAATTCTGATACCAGACTTGTGGACCGATCAGAGAGGATTCTGATCGGTCCAGGAAAGTGTGGATTGGTCACTAGGACCGATCCAGGAAAGTGTGGATCGGTCTGGTGACTGATCAGAGCGTGCCAAATGCTGATTTTTCGACTGTTGACTGAAATTTCAGCTATGGAAGTTGGTGGTTTAGATTTCTAAAGGTTTGAAACTCTCCAAGACATTGTTGGTGCAATGGTCAAGTGGGAGTTGACCTTTAGGGGGAGTTTTACCTATTGGTCAAGGGGGAGTTGACCTTTAGGGGGAGTTTTTACTCCTAAAGACTTGAGTGATATGGGATTATCACTAAGTTAATTATTGACCTTAGTATCAAGGGGGAAATTAAGAGTTTCAATGAAAGGTATGGGACTTTCATTAGGAAGAAACTCTTGACTTTGATTCACTCTTTTTGATATGTGTCAAAAAGGGGGAGAATGGGAGAATGTCCAAAGAATGTTCAAGGAAGAACATTAGAGTTTGGGGAGAATGTTCAAGGAAGAACATTGGAAAACCTAAGTTAGGTTATCGGGTTAACCTAACTTGATTATGGTTTTTGTCAAACATCAAAAATGGGGAGATTGTTGGTGCAACCTTAGGTCAAGGTTGACCTGGTTGACCTGACTCGAGTTGTATTTTGATGTTTGACGAGAATAGAAAAGTTCTATTTTGATGTTTGACGAGAATAGAAGAGTTGTATCTTGATGTTTGACAAGAATATTGGAAAACTTGGGAGGTTGTGGGTGCAACCCTTGGTCAAGGTTGACCTGGTTGACCCGACTTGAGTTGATCTATTTCAAAAAGTCCAAGCAGGGAGCTTGGCACGGGAAAAGTCCAAGTATGGAGACTTGGCACGGAAAAGTCCAAGCAGGGAGCTTAGCATGGGAAAAGTCCAAGCAGGGACTTGGCACGGAGGACTTGGCACGGAGAAGTCCAAGTATGGAAGCTTGGCATGTGGAAGTCGGAGAGGGCTTGGTAGCTCGTTCTCCGGACTGTGGTCAGAGAGGGCTCGGTAGCTCGGTCTCTGGACCGGATGTGGAGTCGGAGAGGGCTCGATAGCTCGTTCTCTGGACTATGGTCAGAGAGGGCTCGATAGCTCGGTCATTGGACCGGATGTGGAAGTCGGAGAGGGCTCGGTAGCTCGTTCTTCAGACTAGGTCAGAGAGGGCTTGGTAGCTCATTCTCTGGACCGGACGAAGTCGGAGAGGGCTCGGTAGCTCGTTCTCCGGACTAGGTCAGAGAGGGCTCGGTAGCTCGTTCTCTAGACCAGGAAGGCAGATAGAAAATCCTGGTGAGTGAAGCCAGGTGAAAGTCCTGGTGAGTGAAGCCAGGCAGACGGAGAAATCCTGGTGAGTGAAGCCAGGTAAAAGTCCTAGTGAGTGAAGCTAGGCAGTTTGGAAGTCTTGGTGAGTGAAGCCAGGCAGATTGGAAATCCTGGTGAGTGAAGCCAGGTGAAAACCCTAGTGAGTGAAGCTAGGTGAAAGCCCTGGTGAGTGAAGCCGGGCAAGGAAAAATCTAGATGGATCAAGGATGATCGTACATCTGGTGTTGAGAAGGTCAAGTAGGTCAAGGGAGTGACCGGATACTTGGCACGAAGAGAAAAGTCCAAGTGGGTCAAAGGGATTGACCGGACACTTGGTGGGGAGTCTTAGCAGGTCAAGGGAGTGACCGGATGCTAAGCATGATGTACCAACAGGTCAAGGTTGACCGGATGTTGGTGTGGGAGACTTGGGACTTGGTATTGGGAAAACCAAGCTCTGGATCGATCTGGGGACCGATCCAGTGATACGGCTGATCGGTCTGGTGACCGATCAGTAACCAAACAGAATGCTTCTGTGGATTATCTGATCGGTCTGAAGACCGATCAGGAAGCAAATAGAAGAGAAGAAGGAGAAAGGCTGATCGGTCCAGGGACCGATCAGACTCCTCCTGGACCGATCAGGACATATCCTGATCGGTCCAGGCTTAGCCTGATCGGTCCCAAGACCGATCAGGGACAGTGTGGACCGATCAGGTTGGAGCTTGATCGGTCCAGACCTAGCCGTTGTGAGTGACAACGGCTAGATCTCAGTCTTCTGTGTCTTCTTCTGCCTTCACATGTTTGCAGGTTCAGCTATATAAAGAGTCGAGCGACTCTACAGGACCTTCTTCTTGCTTCTGCAAGTTCTTCCTGGTTCCTTCTGCGAGCTTTGCTGAGCTCATACTTCTTGAAGCTTCGCGTGAGCTTCCATGCTGCTGGCATCCGTGAAGCTACTGCTTCATCAACGGACTCCAGACGAGAAGGCAAGCTTGTTTGTTTTACATTCATATTATCTTGTGCTTCTTTGTATTTTGTGTACTTCTATCTTGCTGTTGCAAGAGTTATTGTGGCGAGGTTTCTCCACCCATAAGGAGTTCATATTAGCCGGTTTTCCGGGGTCTCATCCACCGACGGATTGATAGGCTTCGTCCACCTTACGGACACGCCAAGGAGTAGGAGTTTCATCTCCGAACCTCGTTACATCGCTGTGCTTGAGGTTTGAATTCTCCATTTACGTTTCTGTTGTTATTTTTCCGCTGCGCTAACTTGATTTGTAGAAAGAAACGCGAATTTGGGGTCGGCTATTCACACCCCCCCTCTCTAGCCGCGACCATCCGAAGGTCCTAACAATATGGTCTTAAATAAGTACCTAGTGCATGGTATGAAAGGTTAACCTCTTACCTAATTTCCAAAGGGTTCAACCAAGGATAAATTGACTCAACTCTATTTTTTAAATCAATCAACCAAGATATTTTTATAGCTCAAGTATATGTAGATGATATAATCTTTGAGTCAGCCAATTCATAATTTTTACAAGAATTTATAACCATAATGGAACAAGAATTTGAAATGAACCAAGTAGGTAAACTAACTTACTTTTTAGGGTTACAAATTAAACAAACAAATGAAGACAATTACATTTATCAACAAAAATATATTAGGGAATTACTTAAAAATTTTAGAATGGAAAACACTAAAGAAATAAAGACACTTATGATAACTAACACAACCTTAGATGATGACCCAAATGGAAAATCAGTTGACCTAAAATACTATAGGAGTGTCATAGTAGCCTTCTATACTTAACTGTAAGTCGGCCTGATATTTTATTTGCAATTAGTATGTGTGCTAGATATCAAACCTGTTCTAAACAATCACATTTGACTAACATCAAAAGAATTTTTAAATATCTCAAAGGAACTTTAAATGTAGGAATCTGGTATCCTAGAACACACAATTTTGAGCTCATAGGCTACTTTGACTTAGACTATGCTAGCTGTAAACTGGACTGTAAAAGTATAAGTGGTGGGTGTCAGCTACTTGGCCCATCACTTGTCAGCTGGTTTAGTAGGAAGCAACACTATGTTGTCTTATCTACTACTGAGGCAGAATACGATAGCTATAGGAGAATGTGTTGCCCAATTATTATGGATGATGCACACTTAAAAGACTTCAACTTAAACTTTACAAATACAAAAGTACTAATTGATAATGTTATTTCAATTAATTTAACCAAAAATCTTGTGCATTATTCAAGAACTACACTCATCAAAATTAGACATCACTTTATCAGGAATCATGTCACTAAAGGTGACATTGAACTCAAATACATTGAGTCCCAGTCAAATCTAGCTGACATTTCACTAAACCCCTCTCTGAAAGTGAATTTAGCAACTTGCGTCGACAATTAGGCATGTGCTTAATAGATTAGGACTCTTAAAATTGCTTTCAAAATTTTTTTAAATTCTAGGGTAAAATTCTTTATTTGTTTTTCTCAAAACTTCCCTTATTTTTAGAATTATCAAAATTACTTTAGCTTTAATCTAGATCAAACCCTTAGAAAGTATGTTCCTATAGATCTAGGACTTGAGCATCTCACCAACACACTAGGGCTACCTTGTTTGTGCATTGCTAAACTTAGAAAGGGGTGAGATGTATAGACAAATTTCCTAGACTTAAGATGCTGATATCAGTGCATCAATATAAGTTTGGGCATTAAAAAACTAAACTGACAGTAATCAGGTTAAGTTTTTTCAACTTAGTCAAACAATAACTAGATAAATTATCTTAACTTGACTAACCAAGTGAAAACTGCTATCTTCTAATAGCTAGTAAGTAACAAATAGTTAGACAATTAAGGACACTTTTTTGTTAATTATTTTGAAATAATGTCAGGTTCAGGGGGAGGATTAATAACTTTAAATATTTTTTTAAGATTGTTTTTTTGAAAATTCTTAATTTTTATTAGCATTTTCAAGACTGTAAAGTTTTAGCCTTACAAATTTCAAAAATATTTTTAAAAGATAAATTTTAAAAATCAGTTTAACAACTATTTAAGTTTTTGAAATATTACTTTAAAAGATATTTTTAACTAACTTGGCACAGTTTTTAAGGAGTTTGAAAATCTTACTTCAGTTTTACCATTTTATTCATCCCTTATATCTTTCCATTTCTTAAAAAAGATTTTCAAATGTTTTCAAAAGTTATCTTAAAAACCTAGCTATTTTTCAAAATATTTTATGAAAAATAATTTTGAATTTTCTAACCATAGAGTTATTTTTGTAAAAACTTTTCTTTTGAAAACCTTATAAAAAATTAGTAGATTTTGAAAATAATTTCAAAATCACCTTATTTTTGGAAATCCTGACATAAAGTTTTGCTCCTAAAAATCACTTTATGAGATGTCTTTAAAGATTTTCTTAAAGTTAATTAACTTATTTTCTAAGTTAACTGCACAAGTAATCCTGAAAATTTTTCTATTGTCAAATGTTTTTTGGTTACTTTACTTAGCAAATTTTTCCATGAATTGTCTATTTCTATTTTTTGATGAATGTCAAAGGGAGAGAATGACTAAACCAAAATATGACTAACTTAATGTCACGCCCTGGAGGAGTCCCTGTCCGAAGAAATTTCGGCAGCATCTCCCCTGTACGACGGACAATCTGAAACTTTCTACATATCCATATACCTCAGCCACATGCGGCTGGAATAATAACAGTAAATAAACAATCACCCACGTAGTTTAATAGTAGACAAACAGAGCAGTAATAAGATGACTCGAAAACAACCCTACTCCACTACACTCATAAAACGCAAATCTGATTTTTCCTACTCCACTACACTCGTAAAGCTCAAATCCGATGAACTCACCTCTTCTGCCGTCCAGGTAGGCATGTAGTAGAACAAATCCAAACCATACGAAATTTCATCAATCATAAGAATCCATACAATAACCAAGTATCAAACAAACCAAGTCTAAACATAGTCAAATAAGAAGAAAAACTAAAAAAACAAAAAGTCAACAAGTCCTCGCGGTCTGCAGGGGACCAGCAACTGGAACTCTCTCTTGACAGCATCAACCTGAAAAATAACAACAATGGAGGCGGGGTGAGTCCAACACTCAGCAGGTACAACTGATATACAAAGTAGGGAAATAACACCTAGCACTAATCATGCGTACAGTCTCCTGATATAAGAAAGATAAAAATGAATCTGAAATAAACAGGAGAGAAACTGTACTAACCAAAATGTGGGTATAAGGACAAACAGTCCGAGTGGTATAGGAATCCTGTATGCATGTCAAACATAGGTATCCAAACAATATGCAGTATATAAATGCAGCAAAAACAAACACAAACAATAAATGCATCATGCATATAATGCTAATGATGCGTCCTGGTCACCCCTGACGCCAGTCGATCATCTCACACAATCGTGAGGCCGAGTGGGTAGGGCTGTGACAACTGTGCACTCTGTCGTCACTACTCCTGATGAGTGACCGAGTGGACGGGATGCTGTCGGAGTACACCTATCCTCCTACCCCAAATCATAAATGGGGGAGCGCAATGCTCTCAACTTCCGGTACACGATGACGGGGAGGAATCCCTGCCGGCTAACACGTTGCATCACGCTACCCATGAGCGGACCAACGGAGCCAAACAAAGTCCCTGCTGCAACACACACTGCCTGAATCGACCACTAACCCATGAGTGGTGGTGTGTGCAGAACCATGTAACTGGCGACGTGGTCAACAATAATGGAGCGGACTATCGCACAGCATGCAATCATGCAAATGGTGCATGACACTAACCACAACATATCCTGAGCTAAACCATGTATATATATAGAATGTGCGCCATAAGTCAATGAAGCAAAACAATGGTACACAGATCAGATAAGGTATACAATCTAGGTCCTGAACATGGTGAAGCATGGTATATCACTACCCCTACAAGCATGTATAAACAGGTAAATTATACATGAGATGCAAACCAAGCAATCAATCAAGCATGTAACAAGTTTTGGGTAGTGATTAACCGAAACAGAATGAGGAACATAATTAATGCAATTTGTTAAATTCACTACTATGTATATCAAACGACATAAAGTCAAAAGTACCCGCCTTAAATACATAGATCGCGTCCAGAAATCCCATGTCAAGATGCTCGTCCCGATTCCAAGTCCTGCGATTTCATAATATATTTAGCTAATCAAATAGGCAACAACTAGCTAAACATAAAACCCAATTCTAATCCGATTAGGCAATCTGTTTAACTTCACCTACTAATCCAAATCCATCTAGATGATAAATTCATCTTTATTCCACCAATCAATTCAAGATATATCCAAATCCACTTATCACAACCAAGAAAATCAGATCTCTCTTAATCATACAATATGCGCATCCCATAAACCATCACAACTACCTTATTCTCCCAAAACTTAATAGCATTAGATTTGTGCATAGACAAAACCAAACTCACCCCAATATAGATGTGTTGATCCACAGCAAGAGATGTCGGCTGGAGAAATTGGTTTCCGAAACAAGGGGGAGTTGCTGATCTCCCACTTCTAACACTCCTTCAAATTAGTCCTGCTTGACCATTGTTTTGAGGAATTCTAGTCGGAAACTCCAAATCACAGCAGAGGAAAAGGTCTTACGCCAACCCTAGGCATAGGGGTTTAGCCGGACTGGAGGATTCGATGGCCACAGCTAGGGCACAACTTTGGATCAAGCGAGTAAAAGTTGATCAACCAAGCAGCGCATAAGGGAGGGTTGCAGTGGGCCGGGAAGATCACCTCCGACCGAGGTGGTGACAAGGTGGCAGTGAAAGGCCACCGGCGATGGCAACAAGGCAGGATGGCGTCGTCGGGCAGAGACAAGACGGAGGAGGAGGGCGCTAGGGCAGAGAAATCACAGCGGCGCTGCTCCCTTCGGCCTCAAGTGTTGGCACCGTCTAGTGCTGCTCGGAAAGGAAGAAGAGAGGGAGAGGTCGGTGCTAGGGCTCGGACGCCGGTGGATCGGGGGTGAGGGCGTGCACACGAGGGAGAAGAAGGGATGCTCATTCGCAGGCTCTCTGTTCCATGGCGTCGCTGGCGTCGGCAGAGGAGAGGGAGGAAGAACTGTCGCGTGCGAAGAGGGGACGACATCGCATGGGTTAGGGCACGGGAATAAGAGGAAAAGAAAAGGAGAAATTAAAAACTTTTCCTCTCTAAAATAGGGTAGCCTAAACAGGCTTTTCCGGGCCTCAATTTTGTCCCCGTTAACTCGTCCATACGAGCTCCGAAAAATTCCCGAAAAATTTCAAAAAATTCCAAAAAATTCCCTTATCATTATTCGCCAATTTCCGATATTTTACATTCTCCCCCACTAATAAAAATTTGGTCCCCAAATTTTGTTATCTACCATCAGCAGCAACTTCTAACAATAGGTAAAGAGTACAAAATGCTGACCGGTAAATTAAATCACATACCTCATGTGAAAAGATGGGGATATCGAGCTCGGATAGTATCCTCGAGCTCCCAAGTAGCCTCCTTGTCCGAATGATGTTGTCATCCGACTTTAACCAGCCGGATAGTCTCGTTCCGCAATTGACGCTCTTTCCAGTCTAGAATCCGTACTGGAACCTCCTCATAAGCGACGTCAGGCTGAATAGAAACTAAGATACCTGACAGCACATGTGTCGGGTCGGGTATTTATCTCCTCAGAATCGATACGTGGAATACATCGTGAACACCCGCCAAAGACGGTGATAGTGCCAACCCGTAAGCTACTGCTCCAATCCTTTCCGAGATCTGGAAAGGTCCAATGTATCGCAGAGCTAGCTTGCCTCTGAGGTCAAATCTCTTCACCCCTTTCGTAGGTGAAACTCATAGAAATACTTGGTCGTAAATAGAGAACGCTAGGGTCTGCGTCTTCGATCAGCATAACACTTCTGGCGATCCTGCGCCTCTAACATCCTCCTTCTGATAGTACTAACCAACTCTGCGTCATGCTGGGCTCTATGAGGTCCCAACAACTGGGCCTCCCCAACCTCATCCAGAGGATGGGTGTCCGACAAGGCCTACCATACAATGCCTCAAACGGTGCCATCTGGATAGCCAAATGCAAACCGTTGTTGTAGGCGAACACTACCAATGGCAAATGGTCCTCCCAACTACCTCTAAAAATCCAACATACATGACCTCAACAAATCCTCTAGAACCTGTATGGTCCGCACTGACTGTCTATCTGTCTGCGAATGGAAAGTTGTACTGAAATGGAGCTGCGTTCGCAAGGCCTGCTGCAGACTCTGCCAGACACGAGACGTGAACCGGGGTCTCTATCCGAAATAATAGTCAAAGGGACGCCATGTAATCTGATGATCTCCCGGCAATACAGATCTGTCAACCAATCCAGGAAATTAGTCTTCCGAATCGCTAAGAAGTGCGCAGATTTGGTTAATAGATCAACGATTACCCAAATCGCGTCATGGTCTCGTCGTGTCCTCTGCAAACCTACCACAAAGTCCATAGTAATGTGTTCTCACTTCCACTCAGGAATAGGAATCCGCTGAAGTAATCCTGTAGGTCTCTGGTTCTCAGCCTTCACCTGTTGACAAACAAGACATCTAGCTACAAAATCCGCGATGTCTTCCTTCATGTCATTTCACTAATAGGAACGCCTCAAATCTTGGTGCATACGGGTACCGCCTGGGTGGACAGCAAATCATGAGCGATGAGCCTCCGGAAGTAACTCCTATATGACCGGATGAGACTGAAGTACGCAAAATCTGCCTCGGAAGTGTATAACACCCTCCTCGTCTCGTGTGAACTCGGTCTGCTGCCGGAAGCTATCTGGCTGCAAATAAACTGCAAATACTGATCAGTAGCCTAGGGCTCTCGGATCCTTGTCCTGATCGACGACTGAGCAACCATGGTAACCAGAGTACCCTGCTTTGTCTGTCCTTACCCCTCAAGGCCCAAATCGGAGAAACCTTAAATCAAGTCTGTGACCACAACTCGGTGGCAAGCTAAAGTTCCTCCAGACTTTCTGCTAAGCGCATCGGCAATCACATTAGCTCTCCCCGGGTGATAGCTAATGGTACAATCAAAATTCTTCAGGAACTCCATCCATCTCCTCTGTCGGAGATTAAGTTCCTTCTAAGTAAACAGATATTTAAGACTCTTAGGGTCAGTGAGAATCTCAAATGTAACGCCATATAAATAATGTCGCCAAATCTTCATGACAAAAATAATGGCGACTTGCTCCAGATCATGTACAGGGTAGTTCTTCTCATGCTCCTTCAACCGACGAGAAGCATAGGAGACTACCATATCGTGCTGCATCAGAACAGCACTCAAACCCTGAATAGATGCGTCGGTGTAGAGGACATATCCGTCCTCTCAAGAAGGTAAAAATCAAAATCAGAGCCGACACTAGTCTCCGCTTCAGCTCCTAGAAGCTGATCTCATAATCCTCAGTCCAAGTGAACTTCACGCCTTTCCTGTCAGGCGTGTAAGTAGCATAGCAATCCATGAGAAACCCTCAACGTATCTCCGGAAATATCGAGCCAAACAAAGGAAGTTGCGAGCCTCTTCTATAGACTCTGTCTACTCCCAATGGTAACAACCTCTATCTCCTGTGGAACCACGGTATACTCCTACTGGTGACCGTGTGTCTCAAACATCTCACAAAAGACAACCAAAATATGCACTACTGATCTTCACATATAGACGTTTCAGTCAAAACATCTCTAGAATTATGCGAAGATAGTGTACATGATACACCTCAGATCAGGAATAAAACATCACGTCATCAATAACGATAACGAATTCTGATCCAATATCCTAGGGATACCCAAATCATCGAGTCCATGAAAACATCTAAGGCTCCGCAAGCCCTACTGGTAAACCAATACACATAATGTCCGTATCACAACATTCCTAACCATAAGATCCTCGACAATAAACAGATCTGATCACCAACGATATAAATCACCAAAGAATAGATCCTCCAGTGTGAGAGCAACGCTCCATCACACGAAATACCACATATGTGGGAGCAACGCTCTACCACAAGAAATCCTCAATATGTGGGAGCAACGCTCCACCACAAATAATCCGAAATATGTATCCACAATAAATATGGGAGCAATGCTCCGCTACAACCAATCCGCAATATGTGGGAGAACAAACCTAAGTGCCCAAAGCACCTAACTATCTAACCAGTGACTATCTGGGGTCGCTCTACCACAGATCACTGTGGGCAGCCAAAGGTATAAACAACCTAGTAAATAAATCAAATCCATAGTCAACTCTATCATCATCCTAGTGGGTTGGTCACCCACTAATAGGAGAATTAGTTGACAGGGTTATACAACCAATAACCTAATGTAGAGACTCAGCATTCTACATTCAACTTAGGTAGAATCATCATGATGCTACTCACCATACACCTGGCACAGATATAATTCAGTGTGATACCTCCAACAATACCTACCGCACCCGTGTGCATATATCAACATAGGTATAATCGACAATACACCTCAAACAACCTCACATGGCATATAAACACCTATGCCAAGAGTATAATCAACGTAATACTTCCAACAAAGCCATAATAGACACGAGTATACACACAGAACAAACATAATCAACAAGATACCTCGAAAATTACACCGAACACATCTGCACATATCACAACTCAGATTAAATCGATAAGATACCTCCAATAAAACACTCAAACACATGTGCATATTTCACAACATAGATTTAATCGACGAAATACCTCCAATAAACAATCAGACATGTATGCCTAACCCCTCGGGTATAATCTACTAGAAACCCACTACGTGCAATTTAAACCGTCTATCAAGAACTCCTACAACACATAATAATCATATGAACACACCTCATAGATATGCAAAAATCAACATACTTAATCCAATCAACCTGACATTCCCTATTTTACCTTCTATATTATCCAAATCCGATACAATACTCAACCATTTTCATCCAGCCTTGACATTGATGAAATATTGGTTACATTTAACACTTCAATAAAATTTATATCCTCAAAAATATCAGCCCACATAATATCAGATGAATAAATCTCTACTCCCCATGAGAGCAAGTTAACATTCAAAACATCAAATCATTATTTATCCACATAGTCCAATATCAGAGGAAGCAAATATCAATTTTATCCTCCTGTTAACTAACCACAACTAACCAGATTTATTAAAATTCATAGGCACACTCAACCGTAACTCTCTAGCACCCGATTTATAATCTGATCACCAACTATAATCATCAAACCTGTGAATATCATACATGACACTCACTATGTCACCATCAACGACAACCCAAATAATAGATCATCAAAACAAATATCTAGTAATAGATCATCAGACAACCACATAACATTTACTCTCATAAATCATTAGAAATCAACATATCACAATATCTGATCTCACAATATCCTTCAACCTCAAACCATTTTCAACAATGATCAAACATGATAACTCCCCAATGACCAATTTTTTTATCGTATCGAGTACCCTAATATCCAAAAGATATGAGTATAAAAACTTTACTGGCTAAGTCAACAGGAATATGTAGGTATCATCCATTACCCAACTAACAATAGCAGAGGCTGGTACGTGCCTCCATCTCCTACTAGTAGTAACAGAAGCTAAAACTACTGATGATATGATATGATATGACAAATCACCAGTGACTATAATCCTTGATCTCTATTAAGGTCAACCATGCTCAATGGCTAACCCATCACATGTAATATGTGTTACAACAACCAGACAGGTATTAAATAAAGAATGCTAATACATGTCATAAACTATAAAATTAAACATCATACCTATATGCCGTCTGGAGATATTCCATCGCTGTCCAGTCCCCAATTTGACCTTAAAATTCCGAACGAGAAAATCATCGGAAATCCATATAAATCCAAAACGGAAATCCATAACATATACATAATGGAAAAATCCGTGCAACCCAAAATAACTACCCAGTTTGACTCGCAAACATGGACCAACCCAAATATCCAGAACACCCAAAAGCAGGTAACATAACCCGCTCTGATACCAATAAATTGGTATCAGTTAAATCTCAAAAATCAGTAACACGAAAAACAACAAGTATCGCTAAACTTGGCGCTCTGATACCAAATAAATTGGTATCAGGTTATCCCAAATATCCAAAATACGAAAACAAAGATCGTAAAACCTAAGCTCTGATACCACTAAATTGTCACGCCCCGGAGGAGTCCCTGTCCGAAGAAATTTCGGCAGCATCTCCCCTGTACGGCGGACAATCTGAAACTTTCTACATATCCATATACCTCAGCCACATGCGGCTAAAATAATAACAGTAAATAAACAATCACCCACGCAGTTTAATAGTAGACAAACAGAGCAGTAATAAGATGACTCAAAAACAACCCTACTCCACTACACTCATAACACTCAAATCCGATTTTTCCTACTCCACTACACTCGTAAAGCTCAAATCCGACGAACTCACCTCTTCTGCCGTCCAGGCAGGCATGTAGCAGAACAAATCCAAACCATACGAAATTTCATCAATCATAAGAATCCATACAATAACCAAGTATCAAACAAACCAAGTCTAAACATAGTCAAATAAGAAGAAAAACTAAAAAAAACAAAAAGTCAACAAGTCCTCGTGGTCTGCAAGGGACCAGCAACTGGAACTCTCTCCTGACAGCATCAACCTGAAAAATAACAATAATGGAGGCGGGGTGAGTCCAACACTCAGCAGGTACAACTGATATACAAAGTAGGGAAATAACACCTAGCACTAATCATGCGTACAGTCTCCTAATATAAGAAAGATAAAAATGCATCTGAAATAAACAGGAGAGAAACTGTACTAACCAGAACCTGGGTATAAGGATAAACAGTTTGAGTGGTATAGGAATCCTGTATGCATGTCAAACATATGTATCCAAACAATATGCAGCATATAAATGCAGCAAACACAAACACAAACAATAAATGCATCATGCATATGATGCCAATGATGCGTCCTGGTCACCCTTGACGCCAGTCGATCATCTCACACAATCGTGAGGCCGAGTGGGTAGGGCTGTGACAATCGTGCACTCTGTCTTCACTACTCCTGATGAGTGACCGAGTGGACGGGATGCTGTCGGAGTACACCTATCCTCCTATCCCAAATCATAAATGGGGGAGCGCAATGCTCTCAACTCCCGATACACGATGACGGGGAGGAATCCCTGCCGGCTAACACGTTGCATCACGCTACCCATGAGCGGACCAATGGAGCCAAACAAAGTCCCTGCTGCAACACACACTGCCTGAATCGACCACTAACCCATGAGTGGTGGTGTGTGCAGATCCATGTAACTGGCGACGTGGTCAACAATAATGGAGCGGACTATCGCACAACATGCAATCATGCAAATGGTGCATGACACTAACCACAACATATCCTGAGCTAAACCATGTATATATATAGAATGTGCACCGTAAGTCAATGAAGCAAAACAACAGTACACAGATCAGATAAGGTGTACAATCTAGGTCCTGAACATGGTGAAGCATGGTATATCACTACCCCTACAAGCATGTATAAACAGGTAAATTATACATGAGATGCAAACCAAGCAATCAATCAAGCATGTAACAAGTTTTGGGTAGTGATTAACCGAAACAGAATGAGGAACATAATTAATGTAATTTGTTAAATTCACTGCTATGTATATCAAACGACATAAAGTCAAAAGTACCCGCCTTAAATACATAGATCGCGTCCAGAAATCCCACGTCAAGATGCTCGTCCCGATTCCAAGTCCTGCGATCACATAGTATATTTAGCTAATCAAATAGGCAACAACTAGCTAAACATAAAACCCAATTCTAATCCGATTAGGCAATCTGTTTAACTTCACCTACTAATCCAAATCCATCTAGATGATAAATTCATCTTTATTCCACCAATCAATTCAAGATATATCCAAATCCACTTATCACAACCAAGAAAATCAGATCTCTCTTAATCATACAATATGCGCATCCCATAAACCATCACAACTACCTTATTCTCCCAAAACTTAATAGCATTAGATTTGTGCATAGACAAAACCAAACTCACCCCAATATAGATGTGTTGATCCACAGCAAGAGATGTCGGCTGGAGAAATTGGTTTCCGAAACAAGGGGGAGTTGCTGATCTCCCACTTCTAACACTCCTTCAAATTAGTCCTGCTTGACCATTGTTTTGAGGAATTCTAGTCGGAAACTCCAAATCACAGCAGAGGAAAAGGTCTTACGCCAACCCTAGGCATAGGGGTTTAGCCGGAGTGGAGGATTCGATGGCCACAGCTAGGGCACGGCTCTGGATCAAGCGAGTAAGCGGCGATCAACCAAGCAGCTCATAAGGGAGGGTTGCAGTGGGCCCGGGAAGATCACCTCCGACCGAGGTGGTGACAAGGTGGCAGTGAAAGGCCACCGGCGATGGCGACAAGGCAGGGTGGCGTCGTCGGGCAGAGACAAGAGGGAGGAGGAGGGCGCTAGGGCAGAGAAATCGCGGCGGCGCTGCTCCCTTCGGCCTCAAGTGGTGGCACCATCCAGTGCGGCTCGGAAAGGAAGAAGAGAGGGAGAGGCCGGCGCTAGGGCTCGGACGCCGGCGGATCGGGGGTGAGGGTGTGCACATGAGGGAGAAAAAGGGATGCTCAGCCGCCGACTCTCTGTTCCATGGCGTCGCCGGCGTCGGCAGAGGAGAGGGAGGAAGAACTGCCGCGTGCGAAGAGGGGACGGCGTCACATGGGTTAGGGCACGGGAATAAGTGGAAAAGAAAAGGAATAAAAGAAAAGGAGAAATTAAAAACTTTTCCTCTTTAAAATAGGGTAGCCTAAACAGGCTTTTCCGGGCCTTATTTTTGTCCCCGTTAACTCGTTCATACGAGCTCCAAAAAATTTTTGAAAAATTTCAAAAAATCCCGAAAAATTCCCTTATCATTATTCGCCAATTTCTGATATTTGTACACTTAAGCTATGCCATTTAACCATGTATTTATTTTTGAATATTTTTCCTAACTTAACCCAGGTTGTCATTACATCAAAAAGGAGGAGAATGTTGGTGTAGGTTACACTAACGGTCTAACTCAGGTTTTGATAAATAACAAAGGAAGTTAAGTTAGGTTTGTTATGATCTAATGATGTAATTAAGTGTGTAGGAGAAGTCCAGATTGGTCGACGGGATGATCGGATATCTAGCAAGAAATCCAAGCAAGTCGACGGGCTGACCGGATTGCTAGTAAAAAGTCCAGATAGGTGAACGAGCTGACTGGATATCTGGCACGAAGTCCAGCTAGGTCAACAGGCCGACTGGATAGCTAGCACGAAGTCCAGATAGGTCGACGGGCTAACCAAATTTCTGGCAAAATGATAAGTTAAGATAAGTCACTAGAGGGGAGTGACTTGGTGAGAATGCATTCCTCGTTTGAGGGAATAGTAAGCATCAGTCCTGTAACACCCCAAATTTCATGATTTGGAGTCCTAAAAGATCTTATTAAAATCTAGAAATGTTTTAGAAAAATTCTAGAGATTTTTAGGAATTTATAGAGTATTTTTATGTAATTTTTGGATTTCGTTTGGTATTTTTACCAAAAGGAACAAGTTGCAAAAGAATAAGAAATTAAGCCGAGATTCGAATTGTGAACCTCGGGTTAAGTAGAGATTCGCTTAACCAACAGACCAGACAAGTTTTCATAATTAAATTTATGAAAAATTTATTTAAGTTATAAGTAGAAACGAAGGAAGAAATAGGAGTCGGCCGAGTTTCGAACCCACAACTTCGGCCAAACCGAAGCTTTAAGCGGAGCGGGCTAACCAACTGTCCCACGATTATTTCGTGAACAAATTAATAGCGAAATAGTCTTAAGCCATAAACTTTAGGTTATAAAAGAGGGATAAGTTAGGGATTAATTATCCCGTGACCGAAACCTTTCTCTCCTTCTCCTCTCGCGACGGCGCTGTGCGGGCGATTCCTGCTTGGGCGAAATCGCAGCCGAGCTAGGCTTTGTTTTCCGGCGGCCGGCCAAAGTTCTCCGAGGGGTTTTCTCCACTTCTCGTCGAGGAGAAGCTGTAAGCACGAAGAAGAGCAGGAATTTGAGCTGCCCGAACCCTAGAACCTTCCTTTCTTCTCGGTTTGAGTCCAAGGATAGGTAAGTTGCTCACTCACCTGCGGTAAGATAGCTTCGAGCCTTTTGATTAGAGTTTTCTTGTTTTGTGAATGTGCCGTGAGGTTCTTGTTTTCGATTGAGGGATTCTGTGATGATCTTGATTCGTTTCGTGTTCCTATGAGGTTTTGGATTTTGTTTCCTTCATGAGGTCCTTCCGAAGCATACTGTAAGAAGTATGTTCTTGAGGCTAACTATTGTGAATTCAATTCGGATTGTTTGGGGTTTGCTGGGAAGGTAGGTTTGTTTTGTAGCTCACGGCAGAATAGTATGCTTTGTTAAGTTAACCCTGCATTACTTGAATTGCAGTCCTATCTTTATGAAATTGTGAAGAACAGCCCATTCCTTTTGTGCTATAAGTTGAACAAGAACAGCCCATTAAACCTATCCTAGCTTTAGAGCTTGCATTGCAGATATTTGATTGTCTAGCATAGCAGATTTTAAATGGTTAGCATTGTAGATTAGCATTGCAGAGTTTTTTGGTTTATTCTAGCATGCTGTTTGGGCTTTCCCATTTGCTATTGAATATGCATGATTAGATTTCATTTTCTATTTCGTGGCTATAGGTTTGAGCATGAGTAGATTTAGAGTTCTAGTTCCTTATGTAATTAAATGTGCATGAGTGACATTCCTTTAAAGCAATCAGTTTCTGGTTTCTTTTGTATTGGTTATGTATGCAGAATTTGTCATTGTAGGTTAGTTTTTCCTTGCTAATTCTATGCACATGTTCAGTTTAAGGTTGGTTTCTCCTTGTTAATTCCTTAATTGAAGCATGTGAACTCAAATTACGAGCATGAACAGTTTATGTTAAGTTCAGCAAGTCTAGTTTTGTGTTACACTTCAATTTCAGCAAGTTTAAATTCCAGTTAGTAGATCTTGTTGTTTCATTACTACCTCATTTAGCATGGACAGATTTATTTCGGCTTTAGTTGTGGTTTCCTACTAAAGTACCAAAAGATAAGAGTAAAAAGAGATAAAGAAAAGAAAAGAAAAGGCCGAGGCCTTAAGTAGATCCCAAAGTCGAGACTTTAGGGATTTTTGGCACACAAGGTGCCTATTAAAATGCCAAAGCATTTAAAGAAGAAGTAAATAAGATTATAAATATTTTACTTTTAAGAAGAGGCTAGTACCCGACATCCAAGAGCTTGTCGTTAAACAAATCCAGGTGTCCAATTCCGAGGTCTTGGCCCTGGTAGACCGAGGTCTGCTCTTTTAGGATTGGTGGCTCGCTACCCCAACCTATTAGGGAACGCGCATAAGATGGTACTACGTCTGGGCCCAAGAAGAAGTTGATTATTATTTTAAAGTATTATAAGTATAAGTTTCTGAACAAGTAAAAGAAGTTTCACATAAGTATTAAATAATAAGTCTAAAAGCAAGTGAAATAAGATTTAGAAGATGTTTAGAATTCAGTAAGTTTAGCTTTCTTTATGTTAGCATGATTGTATAGCTTTGCTTTACATGTTTAGTCTTGTAGTATGTTTCTTTTACTAGTAGACGAGCATGAGTAGATTTCCTTTTTGAGCATTCAGTTTTAGATTTCAGTATATGCACATGCATATTGAGTTTTTGTGAGTTAGATAGCGCTTACTAAGCAAATTTTGCTTATAGACTACACTTCCTCTTACTGCAGATACAGGAAAGGAAAAGATATAGAAAGGAAGGCGACAAGGTGGCGCGGATGGTGTGTGATGCCAGGACTATGGAAGCCTTGGGACTTAGTTTAAGAATTTATTAAGATTGTCATTTATTAAGAATGTATTAGATGAGTCATTTAGTCTTCCGCTGTTAGTTAATTGTATATTTTTATTTTGTTTCCGCTATTCATTACTTGCATGATTTGATTTCATTAAACTGCGTGGTGATGTTATTCTTTTTGTGTGTTTGATATGTGTTCCAGCCGCCTGTGGCTGTGTTTATTATGTTATGTATGTCAGTTTAAGGTCACCGGTACAGGGGAGATTCTGCCGAAATTTTTCGGTAGGGTTTCCATGTGATTTTTAATCATACCGGTTAAGTAGAGTTAGTAGTTAAGTAACGGTCATCCTTAGAGAGTAGTAGTAGTAAGAAGGGTGATCGTTACAAGTCCAACTTAGATCCATTTCAGAAATCTAAGTTGAGATATTGACTAGATTATGGTCTCAAGGAGATAGAATATAATTACTACTCTACTTGTTATATATTGTTCTAACTTTGGTTTGTAGGGTAGTATAATTTATATTTACCTCGGATTAACTTTTTCTTGTAGGAAAATGGTTTGCTGAAAAAGGTGGTCCAGGCGATCGGAAGGGATCCAAGCGCCCGGAGTGGTCTAGGCGCCTGGAACTGGTCTGGGCACCAGGAATGCCCAAGGCTTATCTGCTCTCTAGCTTGGAGCGCGCTGTTTGGTTGGCCGACTGTTAGGATGTATACTAAAAGCCTAGCTTTTTTATATGAACATTTTGTAGGACCGTTGCGGCCGACTAGGAGGGGGTTGTTGGATAGTCCTGTAAAATAAAAAACAAAACAACCCTTCTCGAACTCTTTAAGCTAACACTTGCATAAATAAAGCAGAGCAAATAAATAAAGCATTAAAAAGATGAGACACAAAAGGTTTACTTGGTTACAACCGATGTAGTTGTTCGGGGCGTTCGGAACCCCTCCGGGCGCCCCTGAGGGCTACGGGCACCCCGGAGAGCTCCGGGCGCCCCGGTGCCCAAAGTCAACATACGTTGACTTTTTCGTCCGGGACCTCTTCTCTGGTTCAGTCCCGCCTCAGTCCGGTTCTTCTCCTCTGGATCCGATGTCTTGGGTGATCTCTGGCATCCGAAAAAGGGCTCACCCGAACCCAAGTTCTGGTCTTCTCGAGCCGGCTTCCCTCCAGCTTCTCATCCCTCGGAATCGCCATGTGTTTCCTTCTCGTCCGCCGGTGTACTCATCCGCAGTCTTCCTCCCTCGGACGCACCGCGTGCCGTCTTTCTCGCTAGCTGCGTCTCTTGCTCCCCGAGCTATCTTCCGCTCCGGCTTTCGTCCCTCGGAACCACCGCACGCTTCCTTATCATCCACCGGTGTACTCTTCCGCAGCACCTCGTCCCTCGGACTGCCGTCCTTCTCGCTAGCTGCGTCTTCCGCTCGAGTACCTGTGCTCCTAAGCTCCTGCACACTTAGACACAAGGTTAGAAACAACGCAGGACCTAACTTAACTTGTTGATTACACCAAAACAACCTTGGGGTTCCAACACATTTATATTGAAATAAGAATCACATTGGTCAAATGTCTACATTTATATTAAATGTAGTTGTCCATTTAATTTATATTATAGATAACATGGTTTGTGGTGTCAAACAGAAGATCATGTTATCAGTTCCTTATAAATTATAAATAGTAGCTCACAACCAAGATGGATAGGGACAAACCATTAGAATCGTTGTAGTGTAATTTGGTGTTAGTTTATCTTGACTATAAAATTACACTAGTACACTATGAGTGTATTGAGCAGGACTATTTGAGGTTGTTCTTTTAAAAGAACAGAACCTCTGTTATTATGGAAGTGTGTGCTCTCAATCCCAATAAAATAACAAGAACATATACTTAGTATTTATTTCTTTAATTTATCAATGGGTGAGATTTATTCAGTTGGATCAATAGGCCCGATAAGTTGGGAAATAATATTATTTATATGGTGTGTTATTGATTATAGAAAGAAACTGTGTCCTAGTAATCTAGGTTGGTGATGTCCCCTTGAGGAGCTCATAAGGATTGTCATGTAAGCCCTGCAGGTGGACCTAGTCCGTCATGATAATGAAGTTGAGTGGTACTACTCTTGGAGCTAGATGTTAATTAAGTGAGTATCAGTAACTCATTTGATTAATAGATATTCGATCTCTTAAACATAGGGAGATTAACGCACTCATAATAAGAAGGAGCCCATAATGTAATATGGGATTGGTGCGGCAGTTCAATAATTACTCTTTAGTGGTATGAGTTATTATTGATGAACTTGAGTTGGGTGTTTAGGGCGAACACCGGAAGCTCAAGCTCATCAGGAGACCAAAATCAATTCCTCCTCTCGGATCCTATTGTAGCCTCTATTAAGCCTTGTATCCACCAAGTCCACTTCTTACCCAAGTAATGGGCCAGACACATCCTTGCTTGGAGCAAGGGGGCCAACCAAGCATCAACTTGGAGCCCAAGAGGTGGTCGGCCAAACCATGCTTGGTGTCCAAGCATGGGGCCGGTCACACCACTAGGATTAAAGGGATATTTTATTTTGTTAAATCTTTCTTTTTGTAGCCATTCATGAAGGGATTTAAAATAGAAATTTTATTTTTAAAATTTCTTTTTATAGTCATACTCTTGGTTTTAAAAGAGAGTTTTAAAATTTTAAAATCTTTCCTTTTATAGCTATCACCAAAAGATTAAAGAGAGATTTTAATTTTGTTAAAATCTTTCCTTATTTGTAGTTATCTATAATGTTTAAAAGAGAGATTTTAATTTTTGATGAAACTTTCCTTTTTTCTAACCATGATTTAAAAAGAGAAGTTTTAATTAATCTTTCCTTTTTGTAGTTATCTACATGTTTTAAAAGAGAGAGATTAATTTTAAAACTTTCTTTTATTGCCATGTATAATAGGAAATTTAGAAAAGAGAGATTTTAATTGTTATTAAAATTTCCTTTTTAAGGGGAGGCCACAAATAAGGAAGTTTTAATTACGTTTAAAACTTTCCTTTTTTGCCATGACCAAGGATTATAAAAGAGAAGGAGAGGGTGCCTCATGAGATATACAAAAAACCTAAGCCTTGCCCCCTCTCCTCTTCATTGTGGTCGGCACCCTTGTTTCTTCCCTAAGGGCCGGCGGATCACTTCTCCTTTAATCCTTGGTGGTCGGCTCTCTTCCTTTCTCTTCTCTTTTGCTTTCTTCCCTTAAGGCCGGCGGCACATCAAGCTCCATCTCCTTGGTGGCCGGTTGTTTGGAAGGGAAGAATAAGAGAAGGAAATTTCCTATTTTGGCATCCCTTGGTGGCTGATTTTCTTGGAGGCAAAGAAGTGGTTCGGGTGGAGTTATCTTGGTAGATCATCACCCACACAACGTCCAAGAGAAGGAGAGGAATACAATAGAAGATCAAGAGGTCATTTAGCTACAAAGAATAATATACCTAATTAATGATTTCCGCTTCAAATTAATTAGTTAGTTTTCTTTGCATGAATTCTGAAACACCAACACAAGAGGCTAGCGATTTTATGTTTCGATTTCGTTCTATTGATTTTGTATTTTGATTTTGCGTTTTGATCTTGTGTTTCTATTGTGGTCTCTGTAGTTAAACCTAGAGTTACTGTAAGAAGTTAAATATCTAATTTCTTTGAAATGCTGTGTTTAGGAAGTAGTGGATGATCTCATAACCATGAAGGCCTAGTGCCTCACCATGTTTAACTTGGAAGCCAATCTTTGAAATAGATATTTAATCAACTTCTGTAATATGGTTTAACTTAGAAAGATCACATCGGTTAAACTTAGTGTAAAAATGTTAAGTATCGTTTCCAATCCAAGTTTAACTTTTGAAGAGCAACTTGGATTAATAATATTAAGCATCATTTGCAATCCAAGTTTAACTTCAGTAGACCACATGGGTAGCTAGGTAATGTTCTGTGCTTGTACAAATTTTGGTACAGGGTAAACAGAATGGTGTTCCGAGTAGCAACCAACAATTGGTATCAGAGCTAGGTTTTTACCTCTATGTGTTTGGTTTTCAGTTAGTTATGCACTTTTTATACATAAGTTTAGGCAGGATAATAGTAGGATGTGCAAATAGATTAACTCTGTGGTTGCAGGCTCCAACTATTATGGCCTATTGTGATTATGTGTGATTGGACCCTCGGACATGGCGATGACATTTTATATGTGTGCATAATTGTAATTATTAAATATAGCAGGAGCTGTATTAGTTATTAGGATTTTACATTCTGTTCGATCTAGATTACATGTACATTCCTTCGTGGAATATAGGATCGATAAATGTAAAATTTTATTTTTGGCGCAGATCGTATCTTTCCGAGGCGTGGTACTAATTGAGCACCGGAGGCGCAGCAGAAAAGGAAGTATGATGGACGTGACGACGTAAACCCTTTGGCAGCGGCTAGGGTTGGTGGCATACAGAGGATAACATTGGATGAGGCTATAATAGTTGGAAAATTATTTTTCTTATTTATTACCTTTTATGCTGTGTGTGCTTGTGTTTGTGTGTTTGTGTGCATGTTAAAATTCCTCGTTCTAAATAACTATATGGGAGAGGAATTTAATTAAATTCGATGGTCTCCATTACTGGTTTGTAAGTGATGCATTCAAACTTGCGCGTTGGCTCTGAGTGCCTTCCTCCACATCGAATGAGTTTGTTTGCGGATCACTAGATCAAACTTCCTTAATGGATGATTATAGGAAATTATTTAGGAGCGTGTGATCTTCTCCATCTGAAGGGGCACAATCCTATTTAATGGACTTAGTATCAAGTAATGGTATACACTTAGGTGCATTTAATAGTATCCTCCCCATCGGAGTCACTGCTATTATTTGTGTGACCAAAGAAAAATCAACTATTAATTTTATTTGTCATAAAGTTAGGTTGACAAGATAATAAAATTAATGGGTAAAACCCCTCTTACAAATGTTCGAATTTATATACATCCACACTATCATGACATACAAAATTCACGGTGTTTGAGGTGTTGGTGAATTTAAATGATATTGTTTGAGGAATCAATATTATTTTAAATTATAAGGTTTTGACCAAATATTTGACAGACCAACTATTAATTTTATTTGTCATAAAGTTAAGTTGACAAGATAATAAAATTAATGGTAAACCCCCTTTTACAAATGTTTGAATTTGTATACGTCCACGCTATCGTGGCATACAAAATTCACGGTGTTTTGAGGTGTTGGTGAATATGATATTGAGGAATCAATATTATTTTAAGGTTTTGACAAAGTGTTTTTTTAATTCTTAGGATTTCAAATGGCTTTCAATTCCCTAGCTATTATATTAGAAGAAAACAAACTTACTAGTCCCAATTATTTTGATTGGAAACAAAAGGTGGGCTGTCCTCGCAAAATTGAGAACAACAAATGTGTATCCTATTCATTAGTTATTGAAACATGTTTAGTGGTGTTATCTACCGCTACCTGGTGAGTAGATACGGGAGCCACTAATCGTGTCTGCAATTCATTGCAGGGGTTTTAGGAAACCCGACGACTACATGGAGGGGAAATCACCGTCTACATGGGCAATGCTACAAAAGTGGCAGCTGTTGTAGTGGGAGATGTTGATTTGTCCTTTGATATATGATTTTTTTTTCTGCACGAGTAATCGATCACGATAGCAGTCGCAAACGCGCGTTGTCGCACGTGACGCATGCCACGCGAAACTTTGACACGCGGGGTGGCGGTTTCGTCAGTGAGGCGGAAAGGTAAATACCATCCGTGCCGCCCAGCATGAAACGACATTTCACTCCATGATCATAACCAAAACAAAATGTTTATATTTTGTTGTCAACATTGTACATCTGATCGACACATTATGTATAATGAATATTATGGCACAATTTGTTGTTTCCATGACAGAAAAAGATTGAACTATCAAACACGGAAATAATAACTTGCATACTTTTATTCGTTTCCAACGAGGGTCATAATTTAGTCGGAGATGTATATGGTACTGCAGCTCAATTGATAAAAAGGCCATACATTCAGTTCCAGGAGTAATTACATTTGGATCAAAAAGTTGTGACTTCTTTTTAGGAGGAAGCATTCTGCCTTCCATTTCAAATTCTCGGCGTAGCTTCTCTTCTTCAGCTGTCTGCAACAGGAGCAACTGAATGATAGTATGTCACTATAACTTAATATTGCATGTGGTTGCTATTCACAAAGCCTAGGTGTCACATTTCTACATGAATGATATTGTTCTGTGAAAAATATACAGTAGAGATGTAAAGTTATAGCCATGCCCACCGCATCAGCTGCATCTTTAGCTGCTCTAAATCTTCTAGCTAGAACGCTGTTGGTTCATCTTAGCTCTCGGCGCAACACCATCTAAAGACAGTTTAATTATTAATGTGCTTTCGGAAGTAAGAGGGAAATAATCGCACATGAATTCAAGTTCCAACTACTAGAGAAATCAATGATGAAGACAAGATATATCTCATAGAATAAAGCCATAAACATGGAACATTAAAGAGATCATAATATTACAAACAGAACTCACCAATTGCTAAAAGAGATAAAGAAAATTATCAGAATTGACCAGCGAGGAGGATGAGGATGTGTTGCTCGATCTGAAATCTAAGCTTTATCGGTTCGACAAGGAAGGAAATCTGTGGAAGGAGAGAGGCACGGGTAATGTGAAGCTTTTGAAGCACCGGGAGACCGGAAAGGTTCATTTAGTGATGTGACAGGACAAGATGCTCAAGATCTGTGCCAACCATCTCATTATTCCATCGATGAAGATTCAGGAGCATGCGGGGAATGATAAGTCGTGCGTGTGGCATGCTGCGGATTTGCTGACTAGGGGAATTGATCGTAATATATTGAATATTGCCGTTTGAACTTAAAAAAAAAGTTTCCTTAATGATTCTGTCTCTATGGTTTTTCTCCATGACCGTCAACTACAAGGTAGAAGTTCTTTCTTGTGATGTCGTCCAACAGTTGTCGCTAGACAAGTTATTTTTACTTTAGATGTCAAATACTTAACGACATCAAAGAGGCCAAAAGCAAAGTTCATATCGATGTCAGATTTGTCACATCGTTGGTCATACTGGAAATATATGCCGTAAAATACTTGATTGGTCTCGGGTAAAATGTATAATTTGTCTCGGAATTGGATATTTTGATATTCAATGTCCTAACCCATTGGACTCAAATTCATTGGTGGTCCTACAACCTCAAGACAACCATCTATTTCACAAGTATATCCTAAAGTCCTTTCATCTGTGCCTACTTGTGGTAAAACTCTAGAGTTTTCATCTACTGATTGATATATTGACACTGGAGCAACTTATTATGTCACATCATATTATAATATCCTTACAGATATAATGTCATATATGGCTCAGATATGGTTCAAATAGGCGATGGTTTAGGTTTGTAAATTGCTAATCTTGGAAACACATATGTTCATTTATCTAATCGAACTTTTCATATGTGCAATGTCTTTCATGTTCCATCTATCACTAAAAATTTATTTTCTATATGTCAGTTTTGTCTTGATAATAATGTCACTTTTGAATTTCATCATAATCATTATCTTATAAAGGATAGAGGAACAAATGCTATTATGTTTTATTGGAGAATCAAAAATGACCTCTATTATCTTCAGAGTTCTTCAATCAAAGCTTTTGCTAGTGAACACACAAATAAACTAGCTTGGCATGCTCGACTTGGTCATCCTTCCCTTCGTATTATTCAGTCAATCATCAATAGGTATGGTTTACCTACTTCAATTACCTCCTCTCCATCTCATTCATGTAGGGTTTGCATGGAATCTAAAAGTCATAAACTACCTTTCTCTTCATCTAATTATGTTTCTAATTTTCCACTTGAAATAATTCATTATAATGTTTGGGGCCCTGCACCTATTTTGTCTAATCAAGGTTTCCAATATTATGTTGCCTTCATTGATTATTTTAGTAAATATACTTGGCTCTATCCTATGAGAAGGAAATCTGATTTATTTGATCTATTATGTAACTTTCAAATTCAAGTTGAACGATATTTTAATCGTAAAATACTCTCTTTTCATTCTGATTGGGGAGGCGAATATCAAGCTCTCCATTGTCATCTTGTCTCTTATGGAATTGTTCATCGAGTTTCTTGTCCTCATACTCCAGAACAAAATGGCTATGCTGAGAGAAAACATAGACATATAATTGAAACTGCCTTAGCTCTTCTTCATTATGCATCGGTTTCGCGTAAATTTTGGGATGAAGCTGTTAGCATTGCAGTATTCTCATAAATCGACTTCCTACTCCATTGCTCAATCATAAGTGTCCTTTTGGAAAACTTTATAATCAAACCCTTGATTACACTTTCCTTCAAATTTTTGGTTGCGCATGTTATCTATGGTTGCACCCCTATTCTAAACACAAACTTGACTTTCGTTCACTACAATGTGTTTTTCTTGGTTATAGCAATTTGCACCATGATTATCATTGCTTGCATATACCAACAGGACGAATTTATATTTCACGACATGTTACTTTTGATGAGTCTCTATTACCATTTTCAGTAGCTTCTTCGATCTCTCCTCCAGATACAAGTGGCACCTTCTTGATGCCACCTATTATTGCTAGAAGTGATGGCATCCTAGGTCTTGCTCCGGAACTCTTTAATAACTCTCTTATACGATTAGAATCACCTTAGGTTACTGCTCTAATCTTGGAAGCCTCGCGTTGGTCGAAGATAATAAGGTCTCTAGTTCTGGATCCTCGGATAATGCAAGTCTGTCATCTACATCACCATGTCAGTCTACTTCCTCGTCTCCATCAACAAGTGATTCAAATGATAATGCTCCTCGTCACATTCTTCCCATTAGTGACATTTATGAGCGTTGCCCACCAAATGCAACTCGATATCCCCTTCCATGAGCTCTAGTGGTCTCTTTAAAATCTATTGAACCAACTTGTTTTACACAAGCAAGCAAGGATTCAAACTGGCGTAGTGCAATGACTACAAAATTTGATGCACTTCTTCGAAATGGAACATGGAGTTTAGTTCCGCGCACTCCCTCAATGAATGCTGTGGGCTCTAAATGGGTATTCTGTCTTAAGCATCGAGCTGATGGTTCTCTTGAATGACATAAAGTCTGACTTGTAGCTAAAGGATTTAGTCAACAATCAGGTATTGACTTTAATGACACTTTTAGCCCAGTCATCAAAATTATATCTGTCAGACTATTATTATCAATAGTTGTTAGTTCTAATTAGTCTGTACGATAATTGGACATTTCAAATGCGTTTCTCCATGGTCATCTTGAGGAAACTGTATTTATAGAGCAACCACTTGGGTTTATTCATTCACAATTTCCATCTCATGTTTGCCAACTTAAGAAATCATTATATGATCTTTAACAAGCTCCTCGTGCATGGTTTCATCGACTATCTAATTGGTTACAAGCTCAAGGATTTTCTGGATCAAAGACTGACTCGTCTCTATTTCACAAATATAATCCATAATGATGGATCTATGATATTTTTTCTTATTTATGTGGATAACATTCATATAACTGACAATGATAACAAGGGTATCACAACTTTATTAAGTCTTCTCAAACAAGAATTTCCTACTCGAGATTTGGGTATTACTAATTTTTTTCTTGGTATTGAGCTTATTCCACATGAGGATGACTATCTTCTCTCTCAGATCAAATACATTAGTGGACTTCTTCAAGGAGCCAAAATGGATGGAGCACGTCCGGTCTCTACACCAATTGTAAAATATTGAAAAAGGGTGAATAACCATAAGGGAATTTTCCGGAGTTTTTAGAATTTTTTCGTGAATTTTTCGGAGCCCGTATGACTTAGGTTACGGGGATAAATATGGGTCACGGGAAAGTCTGTTTAGGCTATACCTCATTTAAATGAGGAAATATTTGATTTTATTTTTATTTTTATTTTTATTTTTATTTTTATTTTTCTTTTTCTTTCCTTCCTTCGTTTCCTCATGCGTGCCCGAGCCGTCCCCGACGCCGAACCCGTGCCCATACCCTAAGCCATCGACGTCGTCCGTTCCCTTATAACCGGTGCTGCACGTGATGGTTTCTCCTTCCTCGTGTATAAGGCAGTGGGCAAGGGAAGCCTCACTGTAGGGATCTACCGTGCTAAACACGCTTAAGCGCAGTAGAAAAATTAACTAGATCCTCTCCAGAAGATCCATGCGAAGGAGAAAAACAATCATATACTAAGTTTTTACATGAGAGGTATACCTTTGTTGCATGCCCTTCGCAATCCCGACAGCAACTTTTTCTTTGGATCTAGATCTCAGCATGTTCAAGCATTTGCGCCTCTATGGTATCCACACGAACATATCCTTCGTTCATCGCACGAATGAAGCCTTCGGAGAAGAACCATCTTCTTGTGCTAGCAAGAAACATGGTTCGGCCAAGCTTGAAGATTCGGCTAAGGAGGAAGGAGGAGGAAGAAGAGAGAAGCTCAAGAGACACCTTTTCTCATCTAAATGAAAAATAAATCCAAAAACCTATTTATATTCATCTAATGAATACCAAGGGTTTTTGTCTCTTTGTATTCCTCCTAATGGGTTAGATTATTATATTTGATTAACCATTAATCCAATAACCCAATAAGTCTAACCCATTGAGTCTAACCTATTAATCCAATGTGTCTAATTCGGATTGGACTCAATCCAATAAGTGGGTTCATTTGAGTCTAACTCAATGAGTAACCCAAAAGGCCTAATCATCTCATGATTGGCTCTTAGGGCTAATTACTAACAATCTCCCACTAGTACTAGTGCCAATCACCACTAAGATGACACCAACACTTTGGATTTACCCATTATTCTTAATATCCTTAGTATTTTAGTCAAACTAAAATACCCATCTCTAAACCAATATTTTCTTTGTGTGTGACCCTATAGGCTCTCGTAACGTTGGCAATGTATCCAAATCAACATTTGCGATACATAAACAATGAGTGGCATCTAGCAATGCATCATTGCTACCAAAGTGTCAAGAAAGTCGAGATCCGACCTAACCTGTCCGTGGCTATTATCTTGTATGACTCAGTCCCTCTATCCTTGATATCTAGATTAATCAATGAGGCATAGACCGTGTCATCCTCTTATCAATCTTTGTGTTTCTTGATCTCTAAGTAGACACACTATACAAATAAGCTCAATATCTCATATTGACTCATCTGAGTATGACCATACATTCCTGTGTCCTACTAATCAAGGGGCCTATAGATATCGCTTCCGTTATATGGAAGGGATAGATCACATCTACATCACTCACATCACTCCGCATAATTTATTACATACCCAGTGATCGACTTTATAGCCCACCCTGTTATGGGTGACGTTTGACGAAACCAAAGTACACAACTTCTTATGTAGGGAACCATAGTGACTTCAGGTCTAAGGATTATTCATACCAATAGTCACATAAGAATGTTTATGACACTCATATAATGATCCATGAAACATTCTCATGGCGGGTCAATTCAGCACATATTCTCCAATATATACCCATGTGTCAACCTGATATCTCATATCCATGACTTGTGAGATTAAGTCATCCGTTGACCTACATGCTAGTCTTAACACATTAATATTGTCCTTGTATATTAATGCTCGACTAAGAATAGTTTAGAGTAGCGTTCTCTACAATATCTCACTATCAATTCAACCAATTGATATATTATAGATTAGAACCTTCTACTCTAGGACATTATTATACTTATTCATTTGGCACTGAAATGAAGTAAAAATAATAACCATAACCTTTGCCTTCTAATGAAATATGATAAAAAATGTCCTAAGTCAATCAACTCTTGATTGCCTCTTAGGGCTTACACAAACAATCTCCTTATGTCACTAGTGTCAATCACTGAAATATCTCATATCAATTGGTTGCTACCCAGAATATCGTACTGGTTTCCCTATACAAAATTTTTTGTACAAGTCCTGAACCTTTCCTAACAACCTATTGTATTCTTTAGAAATTAAATTTGGGATCGCAAACAGAACTTAACATTATTGATTCCAAATTCAACTTATCTGTTCTTAGAGGTTTAGACTTGGATTGCAAACGATGCTTAACATTATTAATCCAAATCCACCCATGTTACAAATTTGATTAAATATTTATTTCAGAGATCGGCTTCCAGGTTAAACATGGCGAGGCACTAGGCCTTCTTGGGTATGGGATCATCCACCACTTCCTAGATAAAGCCTTTCAACGGAATTCAATATTTAATATCCTTATAGTAACCCTAGGTTTAACCATTAAGAACAATCGAATCACAAGATCAAAAAACAAAAGAAATACAAAATCGAATCATAAATCTAAAACCTAGAATCGTTATCCTCTTGTGGTATTTCAAAATCTAAACAAAAGAATGAAATAGTTATGATGCGGAAACTAATTACTAGTTATACCTTTTGTATCTTATAGACCTCTTGATCTTCTGTCGTATTCCTTTTCTTATCTCGGACGCCGTGTGGGCGACGATCTACCGAGATGAGAATCCACCAAAATCTTCTTCTTCCTTCCAAGTTTCGGCCACCAACAATCTCCTAGAGATGAAGAACTTCGGCCACCAACCAAGCTCCAAGGGATGCTAAGAAACAATGCCTCCTATCTCTCCTTCCTCTAACAAGATCCGACCACCAACAACTCCTAGAGATGAGATGCCACCGGCCACCAAGGAAGAAGAATAGGGGAAGAAGAGGGCCGACCACCACCAAGGAAGAGAGGAGAGGAATAATAGATGTATATTTCTCATGGGGCAAACCCTCCCTCTCTTTTATAATCCTTGGTCATGGCAAATAAGGAAAGTTTTAAACATAATTAAAACTTCCTTATTTTCCTTGCTAATGACTAAAAAAGAAAATTTAATTAAAACTTCCTTTTAATCTTTCAATGGCCGGTCACATCATGTGCACTAAACAAGGTAAGTTTTAAACATAAAATTAAAATTTTCTTATTTGTTTCCGGAAATTTTTTAAAATAAAAATTTCTCTTTTAAATTCCCTTCATGGTTGATTATAAAAGGAAACTTTTATAAATTAAAATCTTTCTTTTAAAACATGTGGATGATTACAATTAAGGAAAGTTTTCTCCAAAAATTAAAATCTTCCTTTTAACTACAAATAAGAAAGATATCAAACCTTTCTCTTAATCTTTTATAGAAACTATAAAAGGAAAGATTTAATTTTTAAAACTCTCTTTTAAAATCATGGCTTCCACATAAGGAAAGATTTTAAAAATAAACTCCCTTTTTATTTTTTATGTGGCCGGCCACCTAAGCTTGGGCTCCAATCTAGGCCGGCCACATCTTAATCTCATCCAAGGCTTGGTTTGGCCGGCCCTTGCTTGGGCTCCAAGCTTGGCTTGGCCGGCCACCTAAGGATGGGTAAGAAGGTGGGCTTTAGGTGGATATAAGACTTTATAATTAAGACGCTATGACAGGGACCGAGAGGAGGAATTGGTTTTGGTCTCCCGATGAACTTGAGCTTCCCGTGTTCACCCCGAACACCCAACTCGAGTTCATCAATAATAACTCATACCACTAATGAGTTATTATTAAACTACCGCACCAATTCCATATTACAATATGGGCTTTTTCTTATCATGAGTGTGCTAATATCCCTGTGTTTAAGATATCGAATGCCCATTAATTAAATAAATTACTGACAACTCACTTAATTAATATCTAGCTTCAAGAGTAGTACCACTCAACCTTATTGTCATGTCGGACTAAGTCCACCTACAGGGTTTACATGACAATCCTTATGAGCTCCTCAAGGGGTATCATCAACCTAGATTACTAGGACACAATTTCCTTCTATAACCAACAACACACCATATAAATAATATTATTTCCCAACCTATCAGGCCTTTTGGTTTAACGAGCTAAATCTCACATAGTGATAAGTCAAAGAAATAAATACTAAGTATACGTGCTTGTTGTTATATCGGGATTAAGAGTACATACTTCCATAATAATTGAGGTATTGTTTGTTGGTGCGGGAAGCATCTGATGATCGAACCCAAGTTTTGATAATAGCAAAGGGATTCAAAGTTAAGATTACTTGTTTTCTAACATGCTTGAATGAGGTTTCAAGAAAGTCCTTACTGCGGTTAGGCAGGTTGAAAATCCTAAGGGGTGGTAACCTTAGGTCCTAGGGGGTGGTAACCCTAGGTGGAGGAAAACCCTAAGGGGCGGCAACCTTAGGTCCTGGGGGGTGGTAACCTAAGGTGGAGGAAAAACCTAAGGGGGGGTAACCGTAGGTCCTAGGGGGTGGTAACCCTAGGTGGAGAAAAACCCTAGGGGGCGGTAACCCTAGGTCCTAGGGGGTGATAACCTTAGGCAGAAAGTCTAGTTGATCTGGAGGATCAGACTGGCATCAGGTAACTCTCCTGAGTGGAGTAGGTGAGGGCGCGTTCCCCATAGAGGGAACAATAGGCGTCGGGTCGACCTAGGGTTTCCGGTCGGAAATTTGAAGTCAGACCCGGACAGTCCGATGACTGTCAATTACTTGATTTATCATATTTATATCTATTCTAACTTTGTCTTGCAGGGTATGTTGTTGTTTGGGGACTAACGTGTCTTGCAGGTACGAAAGGAACAAGCTAAGCCTCGGATGAAGAGTGTCTGAGGCGCCTCGGGTGCAAAGCGGGAGCTGGCAACGAAGCAGTGCTGGAGGTGCCTCAGATGAAGCTGGAGGCGCCTTGGACCAAGGCTTGAAGGCGCCTGGAAGAGGCTTGGAGGCACCTTAAAGCAGATAAGTATGACCAGTTCTATGCTGATCCATGCGTGCGACTCGGGCAGCCTGGAGGCGCCTTCAGCAGTGTATAAAAGGGGTTGTCGAGGCAACACTCAGACAATCAATCCTCTAGATCTCCTTCTCCTGTGTGTTGCTAACAAGACGATCCGACTGAGCTACGGTAAGACCCCGATGACTCGAAGCTTCAAGATAGTGATTTTCATTGTCGGTATAATTTATATTCCAGTTTTAATATTGTACTTCAAAGTTGTACTCTCATTTATGATATTATAGTTGTTGCCCACTGAAAGCGATCAACGATCATGGGCCTTGGAGTAGGAGTCGCCACAGGCTTCGAACCAAGTAAATAAACTATGTCTATGTGTGTTTTCTTTTTATTTCCGCTGCTTTAACACTCGAGTTTTACGAATCGAACGAAATAGCCACGAGCGCTATTCACCCCCCTCTAGCACTTCTCGATCCAACAATGTTCTTTTATATAGTTAGTATAAAAAGATACTACCTCAAATGGTCCTGCTCAATACACTGATAGTGTACTAATGTAATTTATTAGTCAAGATAAACTAATACCTAATTACACTACAACCACTCCAATGGTTTGTCCCATTCCATCTTGGTTGCGAGCAACTGTTTATAATTTATAAGGAACTGATAACATGATCTTCTATGTGTCTCCTCACACTATGTTATCTACAATATAAATTAAATGGGCAACTACACTTAGCATAAATGTAGACATTTGACCAATGTGATTCTTATTTCTAAATAAATGTTTATACAAAAAGCTAGGCTTTTAGTATACATTCCAACAATCTCCCACTTATACTAAAAGACTATGCTGTCATATACCCTGTCATACAACTGATTCCCACCCCCTCAACATGCCTTAAGGGCCTTAGTGAAAGGATCTTTCAGGTTATCATCTGATGTAATCTAGGCGACAACAACTTGTCCTCGTTATACGATGTCTCGTATTGGGTGGTACTTGAGCTCTATGTGTTTACTTGACTTATGGGCTCGTGGTTCCTTCGAGTTTGCTACTGCACCAATAATTTTGGACAAACCAGGAGTCACATCTAAGTCCATCATGAAGTTACTGAGCTATTTAGTTTCTATGGCTACCTCAAAGACTGCCACATACTCAGCTTCTATGGTGGAGTCCGAAAAAGCATCTATGCTTAACACTCCTCCATTGTTATGACTTCACTTCCTAAAGTAAACACAAAAACCCTAAGGTTTACTTTCTATTGTCCCTATCATATTGGAAGTCCAAATCCGTATAACCCACAGGGAGCAAATCATCTGCCTTGTAAGCTAGCATATAATTTCTAGTCCCTCTCAGGTACTTTAATATATGCTTTACAGCAGTCCAGTGTCCCGGTCCTGGATTGCTTGATATCTGCTAACCATACCCATGACAAAATAGATATCCCGTCTCGTACATAACATAGCATACATTAGGCTCCCTACAACTGAAGCATAAGGAACTGCCTTCATTTCTTCTATCTCATTTGATGTCTTCGGAGACATCTCTTTAGATAAAGATACTCCATGCCCAAAAGGTATAAAAACCTTTCATGGAGTCTTGCATGCTAAAACGAGCTAGGATAGTATCGATATATGAAGCCTAGGATAAGCACAACATTCTTTTCTTGCGATCCCTTATTACTTTGATCTTGAGAATATGTGCACATTCTCCCAAGTCCTTCATATCAAATTGCTTGGACAACCATACCCTTACTTCTGACAACACCTTGATATTGTTTCCAACTAACAAAATGTCATCTACGTATAGTACAAGAAATATCACCACGTTTCCATCACACTTCTTGTATACACAAGACACATTCGGACACTGTATAAATCTATATGACTGGATTACTTCATTAAACCGGATGTTCCAAGATCTTGAAGCTTGTTTCAGTCTATAAATTGATCGATTGAGCTTGCACAATAGATACTCTTTGTCCTTTGCAATAAACTCCTCTAGTTGCTCCATATGGATGTTTTCTTTAAGACTTCCGTTAAGGAAAACTGTCTTGACATCCATATGCCAAACCTTATAATCCATATGAGCATCAATAGATAAGAGTATCCGGATAGAATTAAGCATAGCAACTGGCAAAAATGTTTTCTCATAATCAATTCCCCTTCACAACAAGCCTTGCTTTGAAGGTTTCCACCTTCCCATCTGTCCCTCTTTTCCTTTTGTAGATCCATATACATCCAATATCTTTTACACTATTTGATGGTTCTACTAGCTCCCAGACTTTGTTAGAATACATAGATTCTATTTCTGAATTTATTGCTCTTTGCCAAGATGCTGCATCTTTATCTTGGAGTGTTTCGTTATATGTTCGAGGATCAGGTTCATGTTTACCTGGGATCAAGTCTGAACACTCTCCTAAAAACATGAATCTCTCAGGTTGCCTATCAACCCTCCCACTACGACAAGACACTGTCTATATTTGTGCATCATTTGTGACACGTGTTGCAGTTTCTTGTGGTATCTCATTTTGTACTGTTGATACTATATTAGACGTGTCCTTTATTATTTCCTTAAGAACAATTTTACTCATGGGCTTGTGGTTCATTACATAGTCCCCTTCTAAAAATCAAGCATTGGTGCTAACAATGACCTTTTGATCTTTAGGACTATAAAATAAACCACCACTCTTTCCTCTAGGATTACCCACAAAGAAGCGAACTTCTGTACATGATTCCAACTTATCAGTGTCTCCCTTTAGCACACATGTTGTACTACCCCAAATCCGAATATGCTTCAGACTAGGCTTACTCCCATTCCATAATTCTATGGGAGTAGAGGGTACTGACATAGAAGGTACCATATTCAGAATGTACACTGCTGTTTCCAGAGCATATTCCCAAACTAAATTTTGGTAATTCTTAATAACTCATCATTGATCTAACCATTTCCATAAGAGTCTTATACCTTCGTTCTGCCACACCATTCTGGTGTACCTGGTACAGACAGTTGGGATTGAATCCCAACTCCTGATAAGTAACTCCTATGCTCTCCTAAGAGGTACTCGCCACTACGATCAGACAGTAGCGTCTTGATACTTTTACCATGACGTTTCTCCACATCAGCCTTGTACTCTTTGAACTTATCAAAGCACTCTGACTTGCGGCGCATCAAGTAAATGCACCCGTATCTTGAATAGTCATCTAAAAGAGATGAAATATTCAAAACCACCTCTTGCTTGGATAGTCATAGGTACAAATCAGAATGAACCAACTCCAACACATCTTTGGCTCTTTACCCCTTAGTCTTAAAAGCTTCTCGGTCATTTTTCCTTCCAAGCAAGAATCGCATGTTGGAAAGTTTTCCACCATTAATGAACCCAAAAGTTCATCGGCTATTAACCTTTGAATCCTACTCAAATTAATATGACCTAGCCTTAGATGCCAAAGATATGTTTGGTTCATTTCCCAAGGTTGCTTTCTCTTATTAAAAAATGTGTTATTAATTTCCATTTGTTGCATTGTGGTAGTATTGCGTACCAGAACAGATAACTTTCCTATTTTTCTTGATAATAACTTTGTCATCAAAATAGACAGAATATCCATCCTTAAATAGTTTTAGAAATTGAAATCAATTTCTTTCTAAAACTTGGTACGTAAAGACAATCAATATTTTATTCCTATCAAATGATAAACATCTCCCACTACAACAGCTACGACTTTTGTAGTAGTGCCTATGTAGACAGTATTTTCCCTTTCATATAGTTGTCGGGTTTCCTGGAACACCTACAATGAATTACAGACATGATCAGTGGCTCTCATATCTACACACCAGGTACCGGTTGATAACACCACTAAACATGTTTCAACAACTAATGAATAAAATACACCTTTATTGTTCTCATTTCTGAGAGGACAGTCCACCTTAGTGTCCAAGTTTTGTTTCCAATCATTATAATTGGGACTAGTAAGTGTATTCTCTAACATCTAGGGGATTGAAAAACATTTGACATCCTAAGAATCACAAAAATATTTGGTCAAGACCAACACTTCAAAATCCCCGTGAATTTTGTATGTCACGTTAGTGTGGACGTATACAAATTCAAACATTTGTAAGAGGAGATTTTATCCATTAATTTTATTATCTTATCAACCTATCTTTGTGACAAATAAAATTAATAGTTGGTCTTGTCTTCGATCAAATATTTGGTTAAAACTTTAGAATTTAAAGTAATATTGATTCCTCAAAATAATATCATTTAAATTCACCAACACCTCAAATACCGTGAATTTTGTATGCCACGTTAGTGTGGACGTATACAAATTCAAACATTTATAAGAGGAGGGTCTTTCCCATTAATTATCTTGTCAACCTTAAATTACCTCAAACACCGTGAATTATGTATGCCACGTTAATGTGGACGTATACAAATTCAAATATTTGTATGAGGAGGTTTTACCCATTAATTTTATTATCTTGTCATCCTAACTTTATGACAAATAAAATTACCTCAAACACCGTGAATTATGTGTGCCACGTTAGTGTGGTCGTATACAAATTCAAACATTTGTAAGAGGAGGTTTTACCTGTTAATTTTATTATCTTGTCATCCTAACTTTATGACAAATAAAATTACCTCAAACACCGTGAATTATGTATGTCACATTAGTGTGGACGTATACAAATTCAAACATTTGTAAGAGGAGGTTTTACCCGTTAATCTTATTATCCTAATTTTATGACAAATAAAATTACCTCAAATATTGTGAATTATGTATGTCACGTAAGTGTGGACGTATACAAATTCAAACATTTGTAAAAAGGGGTTTCACCTAGCTTTATGACAAATTAATAGTTGGTTTTTCTTTGGTCACACAAATAATAGCAGTGACTCCATTTGGGAGGATACTATTAAATGTGCCTAAGTGTGTACCATTACTTGATACTTAGTCCATTAAATAGGATTGTGCCCCTTCAGTTGGAGAAGATCATACACTCCTAAATAATTTCCTGTATCATCTATTTAGGAAGTTTGATCTTGTAATCTGTAAACAAACTCATCCGTTGTGGAGGAAGGCACTCAGAGCCAACACGCAAGTTTGTTTGCATCACTTACAAACCAATAATGGAGACCGTGGAATTTATTTAAAATCCCTCTCCCACTTTGTTATTTAAGGTGAGGAATTTTATCAAGCAAGCACACATCACATGCACACACACATCACAACAAATAAAAAGTAATAAATATAGAAAAATAATTTTCCAACTATTATGGCCTCTTCCATCACTGTCCTCCATCTGCTACCAACCCTAGCTGCTGCCATTTTTAGCCACCGCCATCGGGTCTTGTTGTCACATCTATCTTGCTTCTTTTTCCACTATGCCTCTGGTCCTCAAATAGTACCACGTCTCGCAAGGATTCAATCCGCGACAAAAATATAATTTTACATATATCGATCCTATATTCCACAAAGGAATGTACATAGAGTCTAGATCGAACAATAATGTAAAATCCTAAAACTAATACAGCTCCTACTGTATTTAATACATACAATTATGCACACACATAAAATGCCCTCGATATGTCCGAGGGTCCAATCACACACAATCACATTATGGCCATAATTAGTTGGATCTAGGATGCCTGCAACCACAGAGTTAAATCTATTTGCACATCCTACTATTATCCTGCCTAAAATATGTATGACATGTGCATAATTAAACTAAAAACCAAACACACAGAGGCAAACCCTAGCTTGGATACCAATTGTTGGTTGCTACCCGGAATATCGTACTGGTTCCCCTATACAAAATTTTCGTGCAAGTCCAGAACCTTTCCAAACAACCAATTATATTCTTTAGAAATTAAATTTGGAATCGCAAATAAAACTCAACATTATTGATTCCAAATTCAACTTATCTGTTCTTAGAAGTTTAGACTTGGATCGCAAACAATGCTTAACATTATTAATCTAAATCCATCCATGTTACCAATTTGATTAAATATTTATTTCAGAGATCGGCTTCCAGGTTAAGCATGGTGAGGCACTAGACCTTCTAGGGTATGAGATCATCCACCACTTCCTAGACAAAGCCTTTCAACGAAATTCAATATTTAATCTCCTTATAGTAACCCTAGGTTTAACCATTAAGAATAATCGAATCACAAGATCGAAAAACAAAATAAACACAAAATCGAATCATAAATCTGGAACCTAGAATCGTTATCCTCTTGTGTTTGGTATTTCAAAATCTAAACAAAAGAATGAACTAGTTATGATGCGGAAACTAATAATTAGTTATACCTTTTGTATCTTATAGATCTCTTGATCTTCTGTCGTATTCCTCTTCTTATCTCGGTCGTCGTGTGGGCGACAATCTACCGAGATGAGAATCCACCAAAACCTTCTTCTTCCAAGTTTCGGCAACCAACAATCTCCTAGAGATGAAGAACTTCGGCCACCAACTAAGCTCCAAGGGATGCTAAGAAACAATGCCTCCTATCTCTCCTTCTTCCTCTAACAAGATCCGGCCACCAACAACTCCTAGAGATGAGATGCCGCCGGCCACCAAGGAAGAAGAATAGCGGAAGAAGCGGGCTGACCACCACCAAGGAAGAGAGGAGAGGAATAGATGAATATTTCTCATGGGGCAACCCCTCCCTCTCTTTTATAATCCTTGGTCATGGCAAATAAGGAAAGTTTTAAACATAATTAAAACTTCCTTATTTTCCTTGCCAATGACTAAAAAGGAAATTTTAATTAAAACTTCCTTTTAATCTTTCAATGGCCGGCCACATCATGTGCACTAAACAATGGTAGTTTTAAACATAAAATTAAAACTTTCTTATTTGTTTCCAGAAATTTTTTAAAATAAGAATTTCTCTTTTAAATTCCCTTCATGGTTGGTTATAAAAGGAAACTTTTAAAAATTAAAATCTCACTTTTAAAACATGTGGATGATTACAATTAAGGAAAATTTTCTCCAAAAATTAAAATCTTCCTTTTAACTACAAATAAGGAAAGATATCAAACCTTTCTCTTAATCCTTTGTAGAAACTATAAAAGGAAAGATTTAATTTTTAAAACTTTCTTTTAAAATCATGGCTTCCACATAAGGAATGATTTTAAAAATAAACTCCCTTTTTATTTTTTATGTGGCTGGCCACCTAAGCTTGGGCTCCAAGCTAGGCCGACCACATCTTAATCCCATCTAAGGCTTGGTTTGGCCGACCCTTGCTTGGGCTCCAAACTTGGCTTGGCCGACCACCTAAGGATGGGTAAGAAGGTGGGCTTTAGGTGGATATAAGACTTTATAATTAAGATGTTACGACAGGGACTGAGAGGAGGAATTGATTTTGGTCTCCCGATGAACTTGAGCTTCCTGTGTTCCCCCCGAACACCCAACTCAAGTTCATCAATAATAACTCATACCACTAAAGAGTTATTATTGAACTACCGCACCAATCCCATATTACAATATGGGCTCCTTCTTATCATGAGTGCGCTAATCTCCTTGTGTTTAAGATATCGAATGTCCATTAATTAAATGAGTTACTGACAACTCATGTAATTAATATTTAGCTCCAAGAGTAGTACTACTCAACCTTATTGTCATGTCGGACTAAGTCCACCTGTAGGGTTTACATGACAATTCTTATGAGCTCCTCAAGGGGTCATCATCAACCTAGATTACTAGGACACAATTTCCTTCTATAACCAACAACACACCATATAAATAATATTATTTCCCAATCTATCGGGCCTTTTGATTTAACGAGCTAAATATCACCCAGTGATAAGTCAAAGAAATAAATACTAAGTATACGTGCTTGTTGTTATATCGGGATTAATAGAACACACTTCCATAATAACTGAGGTATTGTTCTTTTATATAGATAGTATAAAAGATACTACCTCAAATGGTCCTACTTAATACACTGATAATGTACTAATGCAATTTATTAGTCAAGATATATAAACTAATACCTAATTACACTAGAACCACTCCAATGGTTTGTCTCATTCCATCTTGGTTGTGAGCAACTGTTTATAATTTATAAGGAACTGATAACATGATCTTCTGTGTGTCTCCTCCACCATGTTATCTACAATATAAACTAAATGGACAACTACACTTAGCATAAATGTAGACATTTGACCAATGTGATTCTTATTTCTAAATAAATGTTTATACAAAAAGCTAAGATTTTAATATACATTCCAATAATCTCCCACTTATACTAAAAGACTATGCTATCATATACCCTGTCATACATCTGATTCCCAACCCCTCAACATGCCCATCAAAAGCTTTTGCCTTAAGGGCCTTAGTGAAATGATCTTCCAGGTTATCATCTATGCAATCTTGGTGACAACAACTTGTCCTCATTATACGATGTCTCGTATTGGGTGGTACTTGAGCTCTATGTGTTTACTTGACTATGGGCTCGTGGTTCCTTCGAGTTTGCTACTACACCAATAATTTTGGGCAAACCAGGAGTCACATCTAAGTCTATCATGAAGTTACTTAGCCATTAAGCTTCTATGGTTGCCTCAAAGACTGCCACATACTCATCTTCTATGGTGGAGCCCGAAAAAACATCTATGCTTAACACTCCTCCATTGTTATGACTTCACTTCCTAAAGTAACACAAAAACCTTGAGGTTTACTTACTATTGTCCCTATTAGATTGGAAGTCTGAATCCGTGTAACCCACAGGGAGCAAATCATCTGCCTTGTAAGCTAGCATATAATTTCTAGTCCCTCTCAGGTACTTTAATATATGCTTTATGGCAGTCCAGTGTCCCGATCCTGGATTACTTTGATATCTGCTAACCATGCCCATGGCAAAATAGATATCCTGTCTCGTGCATAACATAGCATACAGTAGGCTCCCTACAGCTGAAGAATAAGGATCTGCCTTCATTTCTTCTATCTCATTTGATGTCTTCGGAGACATCTCTTTAGATAAAGATACTCCACGCCCAAAAGGTAGAAAAACCTTTCATGGAGTCTTGCATGCTAAAATGAGCTAGGATAGTATCGATATATGAAGCCTAGGATAAGCACAACATTCTTTTCTTGCGATCCCTTATTACTTTGATCTTGAGAATATGTGCACATTCTCCCAAGTCCTTCATATCAAATTGCTTGGACAACCATACCCTTACTTCTGACAACACCTTGATATTGTTTCCAACTAACAAAATGTCATCTACGTATAGTACAAGAAATATCACCACGTTTCCATCACACTTCTTGTATACACAAGACACATCTGGACACTGAATAAATCCATATGACTAGATTACTTCATTAAACCGGATGTTCCAAGATCTTGAAGCTTGCTTCAGTCCATAAATTGACCGATTGAGCTTGCACACTAGATACTCTTTACCCTTTGCAATAAACCCCTCTAGTTGCTCCATATGGATGTTTTCTTCAAGACTTCCATTAAGGAAAACTGTCTTGACATCCATATGCCAAACCTCATAATCCATATAAGCAGTAATAGATAAGAGTATCCGGATAGACTTAAGCATAGCTACTAGCGAAAAGGTTTCCTTATAATCGATTCCCCTTCGCAACAAGCCTTTCTTTGAAGGTTTCCACCTTCCTGTCTACCCCTCTTTTCCTTTTGTAGATATATATACATCCAATAGCTTTTACACTATTTGATGGTTCTACTAGCTCCCAGACTTTGTTAGAATATATAGATTCTATTTCTGAATTTATTGCTCTTTGCCAAGATGCTGCATCTTTATCTTAGAGTGCTTCGTCATATGTTCGGGGAGCGGGTTCATGTTTTCCTGGGATCAAGTCTGAACACTCTCCGAAAAAAATGAATCTCTCGGGTTGCCTATCAACCCTTCCACCATGACAAGGCACTGTCTGTAATTGTGCATCATTTGTGACATGTGTTGCAGTTTCTTGTGGTATTTCATCTTGTACTGTTGGTACTAGGTTAGACGTTCCCTTTATTATTTCCTTAGAAACAATTTTACTCATGGGCTTGTGGTTCATTACATAGTCCCCTTCTAAAAATCGGGCATTGGTGCTAACAATGACCTTTTAATCTTTAGGACTATAAAATAAACCACCACTCGTTCCTCTTGGATTACCCACAAACAAGCGAACTCCTGTACGTGATTCCAACTTATCAGTGTCTCCGTTTAGCACACATGCTGTACTACCCCAAATCCGAATATGCTTCAGACTAGGCTTACATCCATTCCACAATTCTATGGGAGTAGAGGGTACTGACATAGAAGGTACCATATTTAGAATGTACACTGTTATTTCCAGAGCATATTCCCAAAATGAATTTTGGTAATTCTTAATAACTCATCATTGATCTAACCATTTCCATAAGAATCCTATACCTTCATTCTGCCACACCATTCTGGTTACCTGGTGCAGACAGTTGGGATTGAATCTCAACTCCTGATAAGTAACTCCTAAGCTCTCCTAAGAGGTACTCGCTACTACAATCAGACCGTAGCGTCTTGATACTTTTACCATGATGTTTCTCCACATCAGCCTTATACTCTTTGAACTTATCAAAGAACTCTGACTTGCGGCGCATCATGTAAATGCACCCGTATCTTGAATAGTCATCTAAAAGAGATGAAATATTCAAAACCACCTCTTGCCTGGATAGTCATAGGTACAAATTAGAATGAACCGACTCAATCACATCTTTAGCTCTTTACTCCTTAGTCTTAAAAGCTTCTCGATCATTTTTCCTTCCAAGCAATAATCGCAGGTTGGAAAGTTTTCCACCACCAATGAACCCAAAAGTTCATCGGCTATTTACCTTTGAATCCTACTCAAGTTAATATGACCTAGCCTTAGATGACAAAAATATGTTTGGTTCATTTCCGAATGTTGCTTTCTCTTATTAGAAGATGTGTTATTAATTTCATTTGTTGGATTGTGATAGTATTATGTACCAGAATAGATAACTTCCCTATTTTTCTTGATAACAACTTTGTCATCAAAATAGATAGAATATCCATCCTTAAATAGTTTTAAAAATTGAAATCAATTTCTTGCTAAAACTTGGTACGTAAAGACAATCAATGTTTTATTCCTATCAAAGGATAAACATCTCCCACTGCAACAGCTGCTACTTTTGCAGTAGTGCCCATGTAGACGGTATTTTCACTTTCATATAGTTGTCGGGTTTCCTGGAACCCCTGCTGTAACACCCACGAAATTATACGATAGGTATATGAATATTATTTTCCTTAGAGCATAAAGAAAAGAAAAGAATAAGAGAAAAAGGAAAATAAAAACAAAAAGAAAATATAAAATAAGAAGAGGTGAGGTCAAGGATTGAACCTTGAACCTCCCACAATTGATGGAGATAAAGTGATGAATGTTAAACATTAGGATAAGGAGAAATAATTGGATAGAAAGGAATGAAAAATTTTGTTAAAGAAGAAAAGAAAACAAAGAAAAAAGAGCAAGAGAAAACCAAGTTGCTTACCTTCCTTTCCCCTCTTGGTTAAGAAAAGGAGCAAGCAAAAGAGGGATTGTCTACTTCCCTCTCTCTCTCTATTTTCGTGGGAATTAAAGGAGTGGGGGAAAAGAGGAGTTGAGGGAATGAATGAGGAAATGTTTCATTTGGCAAAGGGATAAATAGGTTAGAGAAGAAAAACAAGGGATTAAATTCTTTTTCTTCTTCCTCCTTCTCCCTTCTTCATTCTTCACCGAACCAAGAAAACTTCCCTCTCCTCATTCCAATAGCTAAGTTAAGTTCTTCTCCAAGAAAGCTAATTCCCGAGAAGAAACCTTCAAGTTCTAGCCCTTACAAGCAAAGGAAACAAAAGGAGATAACAGAAGAAGAAGCTTGCTCCTTCCTTGACACCTAGAACACTTTTCACTCTAAGGAAAACCACAAGCGAAAGGATATAAGTTCCCCTCACCTGTGGTACAATAGCTCTTGTTGTTCTATGAAGATTCGGTTACATAAAAATCTAAGAAAACATCATGAAGAATTCCAACCAAGATAAAACCAAAGGAAGGACCTAGGGAATGAAAAGATCTAAATTTGATATGCTCGATATTCTTCTTGTAACATGTATTTTATGATAAGGATTTATATCATGTCTCTATGTTAAAATGTTTGGTAGAACTTAGATTCATGAGTATTCGGCCATGGTAGAACTAAGGGCCTAGGAGAGCTTTAATTTAAAACTAAGCATGCCATGATCTCCCTAAGATAAGATATGAAACTATTATGATATGCCCATGATTGTATGTTAAGTGGAACTCTATTTCATGTCTATGAAGGTTCGGCCATGTTTAGTTTTGAAGCTTAGGAGAATTTAAAACAAGTCTAAGATGCTCATGACCTCCTTGATGAAATGTTATGAAATTAACTTAATGTTCTTATGTTTGTTGTTGCATGGAAATTAAATTACATGCTCTATAACATTCGGCCACATCATGTTCAAGGGCTTAGGAAACTTAGAACCTAACTCAACTATGCTCATGTTATTCCTTGAAATATTTGCTATGAAAGTTGTTTAAGGTTCTCATGCTTTTAGGACACTTGAACCTTAGTTTTAAGTCCTATAACATTCGGCCACATCATGTTTAAGGGCTTAGGAAACTTAGAACCTAACTCAACTATGCTCATGTTGTTTCTTGAAATATTTGCTATGAAAGTTGTTTAAGGTTCTCATGCTTTTAGGATACTTGAACCCTAGTTTTAAGCCCTACAAGTTTCGGCCACTTCATGATTAAGGGCATAGGAAACTTAGAACCTAACTCAACTATGCTCATGTTATTCCTTGAAATATTTGCTATGAAAGTTGTTTAAGGTTCTCATGCTTTTAGGACACTTGAACCTTAGTTTTAAGTCCTATAACATTCGGCCACATCATGGTCAAGGGTTTAGGAAACTTAGAACCTAACTCAACTATGCTCATGTTATTCCTTGAAATATTTGCTATGAAAGTTGTTTAAGGTTCTCATGCTTTTAAGACACTTGAACCTTAGTTTTAAGTCCTATAACTCTCGGCCACTTCATGTTTAAGGGCCTAGGAAACTTATAACCTAACTCAACTATGCTCATGTTATTCCTTGATATGTTTGCTATGGAAGTTGTTTAGGGTTCACAAGCTTGAATGATAGTTTTTAACCCAATGTATGCTTGACAAGTTTCGGCCATGATAAGTTGTAAGCTTAAGAATCCTAGAACTCTACCTAAACTTGCTCATGGTGTTTCTTATGGTATAAGAAATGATGCTTACTTAGGGTTCACATGTTGGTATGGAGTTTTTACCAAAAACCCAATCTATATGGTTCTACCACTATAAGACATTAGGGTTAGAAACCTAATTATGTTTTCCATATATATTATATGCCATGATTATGAGATTTCTATGCTTATATGTTTAATTATGCACACTTATGATCTATACATGATGAAAACCCTTATGCTATGGTGTGTATTATTTATGATGAGTTATGTGCCAATTTATGCATGATATATGTGATGAGCTGTGTGCCCAATTTATGCATAAAATATATGATGTGCTGTGTGCCCAAATCTTTACATACCATTATGATGAGCTGTGTGCCCAAAATTCTATATGGTATGATATGATAAGAGATAGGATGTGCAAGAAATGATAAGAACCATGATATGTAAGACATGCTATTTTACTTTATGTATGGCTTGTACCAAGGGTGGGCTCCATAAGCGCCTCGGGGTCGATGGACTAAGAAACGGGTCTCGTTAGGGATGGGCTCCTAAGTGCCCCTAGGTCGATGGACTAAGAAACGGGCCTAGTATGTATGCCTTGTAGGGTTCAAGACTTGCTACCTTGGACCTACATAGGACGCGCGCATTTATGTAAGTGGTACAAGCCGGGGCCCTAACCATGTTATGATTATGTTTAAGTACGTATGAAATAAGTTTTCAAAGGACATGTTGCATATATATATTATTGCATGAATCATGTTTTTAAAAGTCATCTTGCATAACACATTATGATTATGTTACGATATACCATGATGCCTATGATTATGTTATGTTATGTTAGGACGAACCTTATGATTATGTTTTGATATGTTATGATCATGATCATGTTATGCTAGAATGCACTTTATGACTTTATGAGGATATGCCATGATACCATATGATTTTGTTATGATATGATGCTTCTATACATGATATGATGAGTTGTCTTTATGCTTTATGCATTGAAGCTTTATTTATGCTATACGGTTTTTGTGAGTAGGAAAGGATCCTACTGAGCCTTGAGTGCTCACAGCTTACTTTCCTTGTACCACAGATAAGGGCAAAGAATGGATGTACTAAGAGAGCAGCAGGAGGGGGCAAGAAGGATGTGTGTAGTAGTGACTTGGCTAAAGAGGAAAAACCTGCTTTTAATTAATAAAGAATTATGTTCATGTTGTTTTCCTTTATAACTCTATGACACTTCATCATGCACTTTAGTATCATGGTCTAAGTTTATGTTAAGCATGTTATGTGACTCATATGATAGGTAGTTGATGATGATGTGTTAAAGAAAAAGAAAGGTTTAAAGAAAAGAAAAAATAAATAAATAAGTTTATATGCTATAGATAAGACTTCCGCTGTGTTTTTTAGAAGTAAGGATAGGTAACCCCTGTCAGCTAGAGCAGGAAGGGGCGGGGCATTACAGTTTGGTATCAGAGCCAGGTTTAGCCATTTCACTACACACATGTCAAGCCTCCATCCTGCCGCTCCAAGTAAGAATCTATATGATTAATTTAATTTTTTTGTTTTGTTGTTTGTTTTATGATGCTTTAATATTATGCATGTTTATTCTTTTTATTAGTTTAGGTATGCATGATGGAAGGATAGGAATAGTACTAACCTTATGGCAACCGAATAGGAATAACGATAATTTATTGTTATTTAATGAAGATAAGCATGGCTAGGAGACGTTCTACCCGAGCAGACGAGACACCGACTCCACCAAGTCTGAACCAGGTAGTCACCGATCTCCAGCGTCAGATCACGGAGCAACAACAGCTGATCACTATGTTAATGGGCCAACAAGGAACTCCTGCCACCCCGCCAACAAATCAGAATGCAGTACCCGTCGTGCCAATAGTTACACCAGTACCACCGGCAGCCCTCGTCCCAGTGGTTCGACAGGAGACCTACTTAATACAGTGGCTGAGGCTAAAGCCGGAGAACTTCTCGGGTACTTGCGAGCCATGGGATGCCCAGGCCTGGTTCAAGACAGTAGAAAGCATAGTGGAACTACTGGACTGGCCCGAATCGGAGAAGCTCAAGTGCGTATCTTTCTATTTTTCCGGAGACGCGAGAATGTGGTGGGAAAGAGTGAAAGCAAAGAGACAGATTAATTTGATGAACTGGACGGACTTCGAGACAGAGTTCTTTGAGGAGTTCTTCCATATGCAAGTGACGAACCGTCACTATGACGAGTTCACCAAGTTTCGGCAAGGTGACCTATCAGTAAACGAAGCAGTAAAACGCTTCAACCGTTTGGCACGCCTATGTCCAGAATTGGTTCGCATAGAAAGAGAAAGGGTCAGACTGATGTTGAAGATGCTTCGACCCGAAATAGCATTGAACGTGGCCGGCGGAGTTAATAGACCTCAGACTACAGAGGAATTGGTCAGCAGTGCCCTCATCACAGAACATTATCAGAATATAATGAACGGGAATAAGAGTCAGGTCCGAACAGAAGGACAGAGATCCTCAAGTAATAAAACAAGGTGGAAAGGGACCTCCACTGGAAAAAGGAAACAATGGGGCAATGCAAAAGGTGACTCAGTGAATAAGCAACCGAAGTACCCCCAGTGCACTATTTACGGAAAGCTGCATTCCGGAGTATGTCATAAGGGTACCTGAAGGTGCTATAATTGTGGAGGAGAAGGACATCTGGCCAGAGACTGCACCAACCGGTTCCAGGCACCACCCCAGTAGAACAACCAAAACAAGAATACCCCCTCACAACTACATCGGATGCAAACTACTATTGAGGGAACACCGATTAGCCAAGGGAGATTGGAAGCTCCACCAACTACGACGAACGCCAGGGTTTTCTCGCTAACTAAAGAAGATGGGGCGAACGCCACTACTGTTGTCACAGGTCAGTTACCTACTTTTAGTCAATATACCAAAGCTATATCTGATGCTAACAGCGAATCAATGTTCGAAATTATTGGGAAACCGAGAGATATTACTAGTCAATGGATCGAAAATATGTCTGAGCAGCTCTCTACCATGACCATAGCACCCACATTATTCGATAATCTATTAGAGAAACAAACCAGTGACCAAAGTCTCCAAAGGATTAAACAAGAAACCCTAGAAGGAAAGAATGATGGATTCCGGATCGCAGACAATGGAATATTATACCTCAGGGACCGATTATGTGTTCCCGGGGATCCAGAGTTGCGAAGAAGGATACTAGAGGAAGCTCATTCAACACCCTATGCAATGCACCCAGGATCCACCAAAATGTACCAAGATTTGAAAAAGAAATTTTGGTGGTCCGGTATGAAAAGAGATGTGGCTCAGTATGTCGGTACTTGCCTGACCTGTCAGAGGATTAAAGCAGAACATCAGAGACCGGGGGGATTACTGTAGCCTGTCCAAATTCCAGAATGGAAATGGGAAGATATCTCTATGGACTTTATAGCAGGATTACCCAAGACAACAAACGACTATGACGCCATATGGGTAATTGTGGATAGATTGACTAAATCCGTCCATTTTCTAGCAATCAAAATGACTTATTCGATTGAGCAACTGGCTCAATTATATGTCAAGGAAATTGTTAGACTACATGGGATCCCGAAGACCATCCTTTCAGACAGAGATGGTCGTTTCGTTTCACATTTCTGGGAATGCATTCAGAAGACTCTTGGTACGAAGCTATTGTTCAGTACTGCCTTTCACCCTCAGACCGACGGATAAACAGAAAGGGTTAATCAAGTGCTAGAAGATATGTTACGGGCATGCGCATTAGACTTCAAGGGAAGCTGGAGCCGATATTTATGCCTGGCGAAATTTGCCTACAACAATAGTTACCAGGCTACTATTGGGATGGCACCTTACGAGGCTCTGTACGGGAGGAAATGCAGATCCCCTATATGTTGGTACGAAGGCGGTGAAAAGAAGGAGATGGGATTCCAGACCGAGTTCATCGATAATACCACTCAGGCTATACAGAACATCCACCAACGAATAGAAACTGCTTAGAGTCGACAAAAGAATTATGCGGATAAGCGACGAAGGCCATTGGAATTCAGTGTCGGAGACTTGGTATTTCTCAAAGTAGCTCCTATGAAAGGGGTAATGAGGTTTGGTAAGAAGGGAAAGCTAAGCCCACGTTATGTGGGACCATACCGAGTTCTGAAAAGAATCAGCAAAGTAGCTTATGAAATAGAGCTGCCTCAAGAGATGTCAGCCATCCACAATGTGTTCCACGTTTCGATGCTAAAGAAATGCATTCTGAGCACGGATCAAGTAATCGAACCCCGGACAGTACAAGTGCAAGAGGACCTAACTTACGAGAGCCGACCAATTCAGATATTGGATCGAAATGTCAAAAGACTAAGGAACAAAGAAGTACCTTTAGTAAAGGTTCTATGGCAAAACCAACGATATGAAGAAGCCACGTGGGAACGAGAAAATGATATGAGACAGAAGTATCCATCGCTATTCTAAGTTCGAGGATGAACTTTTTATGAGGTATGGGGTACTGTAACACCCACGAAATTATACGATAGGTATATGAATATTATTTTCCTTAGAGCATAAAGAAAAGAAAAGAATAAGAGAAAAAGGAAAATAAAAACAAAAAGAAAATATAGAATAAGAAGAGGTGAGGTCAAGGATTGAACCTTGAACCTCCCACAATTGATGGAGATAAAGTGACGAATGTTAACCATTAGGATAAGGAGAAATAATTGGATAGAAAGGAATCAAAAAATTTAGTTAAAGAAGAAAAGAAAACAAAGAAAAAAGAGCAAGAGAAAACCAAGTTGCTTACCTTCCTTTCCCTCTTGGTTAAGAAAAGGAGCAAGCAAAAGAGGGATTGTCTACTTCCCTCCCTCTCTCTATTTTCGTGGGAATTAAAGGAGTGGGGGAAAAGAGGAGTTGAGGGAATGAATGAGGGCATGTTTCATTTGGCAAAGGGATAAATAGGTTAGAGAAGAAAAACAAGGGATTAAATTCTTTTTCTTCTTCCTCCTTCTCCCTTCTTCATTCTTTACCGAACCAAGAAAACTTCCCTCTCCTCATTCCAATAACTAAGTTAAGTTCTTCTCCAAGAAAGCTAATTCCCGAGAAGAAACCTTCAAGTTCTAGCCCTTACAAGCAAAGGAAACAAAAGGAGGTAACAGAAGAAGAAGCTTGCTCCTTCCTTGACACCTAGAACACTTTTCACTCTAAGGAAAATCACAAGCGAAAGGATATAAGTTCCCCTCACCTGTGGTACAATAGCTCTTGTTGTTCTATGAAGATTCGGTTACATAAAAATCTAAGAAAACATCATGAAGAATTCCAACCAAGATAAAACCAAAGGAAGGACCTAGGGAATGAAAAGATCTAAATTTGATATGCTCGATATTCTTCTTGTAACATGTATTTTATGATAAGGATTTATATCATGTCTCTATGTTAAAATGTTTGGTAGAACTTAGATTCATGAGTATTCGGCCATGGTAGAACTAAGGGCCTAGGAGAGCTTTAATTTAAAACTAAGCATGCCATGATCTCCCTAAGATAAGATATGAAACTATTATGATATGCCCATGATTGTATGTTAAGTGGAACTCTATTTCATGTCCATGAAGGTTCAGCCATGTTTAGTTTTGAAGTTTAGGAGAATTTAAAACAAGTCTAAGATGCTCATGACCTCCTTGATGAAATGTTATGAAATTAACTTAATGTTCTTATGTTTGTTGTTGCATGGAAATTAAATTACATGCTCTATAACATTCGGCCACATCATGTTCAAGGGCTTAGGAAACTTAGAACCTAACTCAACTATGCTCATGTTATTCCTTGAAATATTTGCTATGAAAGTTGTTTAAGGTTCTCATGCTTTTAGGACACTTGAACCTTAGTTTTAAGTCCTATAACATTCGGCCACATCATGTTCAAGGGCTTTGGAAACTTAGAACCTAACTCAACTATGCTCATGTTGTTTCTTGAAATATTTTCTATGAAAGTTGTTTAAGGTTCTCATGCTTTTAGGACACTTGAACCCTAGTTTTAAGCTCTACAAGTTTCGACCACTTCATAATTAAGGGCTTAGGAAACTTAGAACCTAACTCAACTATGCTCATGTTATTCCTTGAAATATTTGCTATGAAAGTTGTTTAAGGTTCTCATGCTTTTAGGACACTTGAACCTTAGTTTTAAGTCCTATAACATTCGGCCACATCATGTTCAAGGGTTTAGGAAACTTAGAACCTAACTCAACTATGCTCATGTTATTCCTTGAAATATTTGCTATGAAAGTTGTTTAAGGTTCTCATGCTTTTAAGACACTTGAACCTTAGTTTTAAGTCCTATAACTCTCGGCCACTTCATGTTTAAGGGCCTAGGAAACTTAGAACCTAACTCAACTATGCTCATGTTATTCCTTGATATGTTTGCTATGGAAGTTGTTTAGGGTTCACAAGCTTGAATGATAGTTTTTAACCCAATGTATGCTTGGCAAGTTTCGGCCATGATAAGTTGTAAGCTTAAGAATCCTAGAACTCTACCTAAACTTGCTCATGGTGTTTCTTATGGTATAAGAAATGATGCTTACTTAGGGTTCACATGTTGGTATGGAGTTTTTACCAAAAACCCAATCTATATGGTTCGTCCACGATAAGACATTAGGGTTAGAAACCTAATTATGTTTTCCATGTATATTATATGCCATGATTATGAGATTTCTATGCTTCTATGTTTAATTATGCACACTTATGATCTATACATGATGAAAACCCTTATGCTATGGTGTGTATTATTTATGATGAGTTATGTGCCAATTTATGCATGATATATGTGATGAGCTGTGTGCCCAATTTATGCATAAAATATATAATGTGCTGTGTGCCCAAATCTTTACATACCATTATGATGAGCTGTGTGCCCAAAATTCTATATGGTATGATATGATAAGAGATACGATGTGCAAGAAATGATAAGAACCATGATATGTAAGACATGCTATTTTACTTTATGTATGGCTTGTACCAAGGGTGGGCTCCATAAGCGCCCCGGGGTCGATGGACTAAGAAACGGGCCTCGTTAGGGTTGGGCTCCTAAGTGCCCCTAGGTCGATGGACTAAGAAACGGGCCTAGTATGTATGCCTTGTAGGGTTCAAGACTTGCTACCTTGGACCTACATAGGACGCGCGCATTTATGTAAGTGGTACAAGCCAGGGCCCTAACCATGTTATGATTATGTTTAAGTACGTAAGAAATAAGTTTTCAAAGGACATGTTGCATATATATATTATTGCTTGAATTATGTTTTTAAAAGTCATCTTGCATAACACATTATGATTATGTTACGATATACCATGATGCCTATGATTATGTTATATTATGTTAGGACGAACCTTATGATTATGTTTTGATATGTTATGATCATTATCATGTTATGCTAGAATGCACTTTATGACTTTATGAGGATATGCCATGATACCATATGATTTTGTTATGATATGATGCTTCTATACATGATATGATGAGTTGCCTTTATGCTTTATGCATTGAAGCTTTATTTATGCTATACGGTTTTTGTGAGTAGGAAAGGATCTTACTGAGCCTTGAGTGCTCACAGCTTACTTTCCTTGTACCACAGATAAGGGCAAAGAATGGATGTACTAAGGGAGCAGCAGGAGGGGGCAAGAAGGACGTGTGTAGTAGTGACTTGGCTAAAGAGGAAAAACCTGCTTTTAATTAATAAAGAATTATGTTCATGTTGTTTTCCTTTATAACTCTATGACACTTCATCATGCACTTTAGTATCATGGTCTAAGTTTATGTTAAGCATGTTATGTGACTCATATGATAGGTAGTTGATGATGATGTGTTAAAGAAAAAGAAAGGTTTAAAGAAAAGAAAAAAAATAAATAAATTTATATGCTATATATAAGACTTCCGCTGTGTTTTTTAGAAGTAAGGATAGGTAACCTCCGTCAGCTAGAGCAGGAAGGGGCGGGTGAGCCCTATTCCGGTTGGCCACAATCACCTAAAAGAACGGAGCGTTGGAAGCTGAAGAAACCAAGCTGAAATTGGAGCTGCCAGCTTGGAGGCGCCTCCATCAGGCTTGGAGGCGCCTCCAGCTTGAAGGCGCCTTCAAGCTTGTTGAAGGCGCCTTCAACAGGTCAAAGTGACCGTTTCAAGTCGCGGTTAAAGTTTTATCCACTCACCTCTTGGAGGCGCCTTAGACCCCTATTGGAGGCGCCTTGGACCCTCGAGATCCGATTTCCAGAGGCTATTTAAAGGCTCCTGGAACTAGGAATTCACAACAATTTCTACATTCAACTCTGTAAGCATTTCCTAGCAGTAGTTCTTAGCCATTAGAGTGTAAAAGGCTTCTCAGCCTTCAGCAAAGGAGAATTTTCTTAATGTGCTTTTTACTGCCTTGGATTAACAACCCTCTTGGTTGTAACCAAGGTAAAATTCTATTTCTGCTTTTATTTTCTATCTATTATTTTACTACTGCATTTATTTCTGAGTTGAAATCCGGGGAGGGTAGTTTTAATTTTTGTTTTCAGTAATTCACCCCCCTCTTGCCGGTCTCCGCTGCACCTACAATTGGTATCAGAGCCAGGATGCCTGCAACCACAGAGTTAAATCTATTTGTACATCCTACTATTATCCTGCCTAAAAATTATATGACATGTGCATAATTAAACTTAAAACCAAATATACAGAGGCAAACCCTAGCTCTGATACCAATTGTTGGTTGTTACCTAGAATATCGTACTGGTTCCCCTATACGAAAATTTTAATACAAGTCCTGAACCTTTCCTAACAACCAATTGTGTTATTTAGAAATTAAATTTGGAATCGCAAACAGAACTTAACATTATTAATTCTAAATTCAACTTATCAATTCTTAGAGGTTTAGACATGGTTCGTAAATGATGCTTAACATTATTAATCCAAATCCACCCATATTACAAATTTGATTAAATATTTATTTCAAAGATCAACTTCCAGGTTAAACATGGCGATGCACTAGGCCTTCTTGGGTATAGGATCATCCACCACTTCCTAGACAAAATCTTTCAATGAAATTCAATATTTAATCCCCTTATAATAACCCTAGGTTTAACCATTAAGAATAATCGAATCACAAGATCGAAAAACAAAAGAAACACAAAATCAAATCATAAATCCGAAACCTAGAATTGTTATCCTCTTGTGTTTGGTATTTCAAAATCTAAATAAATGAATGAACTAGTTATGATGTGGAAACTAATAACTAGTTATACCTTTTGTATTTTATAGACCTCTTGATCTTCTGTCATATTCCTCTTCTTATCTCGGACGCCGTGTGGGCGACGATCTACCGAGAAGAGAATCCACCAAAACCTTCTTTTTTCCTTCCATGTTTCGGCCACCAACAATCTCCTAGAGATGAAGAACTTCGGCCACCAACCAAGCTCCAAGTGATGCTAAGAAACAATGCCTCCTATCTCTCCTTCTTCCTCTAACAAGATCCGACCACCAACAACTCCTAGAGATGAGATGCCGCCGGCCACCAAGGAAGAAGAATAGGGGAAGACGAGGGCCGACCACCACCAAGGAAGAGAGGAGAGGAATAATAGATGTATATTTCTCATGGGGCAACCCCTCCCTCTCTTTTATAATCCTTGGTCATGGCAAATAAAGAAAGTTTTAAACATAATTAATACTTCCTTATTTTCCTTGCCGATGACTAAAAAGGAAAATTTAATTAAAACTTCCTTTTAATCTTTCAATGGCCGACCACATCATGTGCACAAAACAAGGCAAGTTTTAAACATAAAATTAAAACTTTCTTATTTGTTTCCAGAAATTTTTTAAAATAAAAATTTCTCTTTTAAATTCCCTTCATGGTTGGTTATAAAAGGAAACTTTTATAAATTAAAATCTCTCTTTTAAAACATGTGGATGATTACAATTAAGGAAAATTTTCTCCAAAAATTAAAATCTTCCTTTTAACTACAAATAAGGAAAGATATCAAACCTTTCTCTTAATCCTTTGTAGAAACTATAAAAGGAAAGATTTAATTTTTAAAACTCTATTTTAAAAGCATGGCTTCCACATAAGGAAAGATTTTAAAAATAAACTCCCTTTTTATTTTTTATGTGGCTGGCCACCTATGCTTGGGCTCCAAGCTAGGACGACCACATCTTAATCACATCTAAGGCTTGGTTTGGCCGGCCCTTGCTTGGGCTCCAAGCTTGGCTTGGCCGGCCACCTAAGGATGGGTAAGAAGGTGGGCTTTAGATGGATATAAGACTTTATAATTAAGATGCTACGACAGGGACTGAGAGGAGGAATTGGTTTTGGTCTCCCGATGAACTAAGTATTACAAACTAAGTATTACAATAAGTGCAATAAATAAATCTATACCAACGACGGAAAATGAAATCTCGGAGCTCTGGGTCGTCGGGCACGAGTAGCAGCACTTCGAAGCGTCTTTTGGAGTAGCACGTGAATGAGAGAAGGCTTAGAATTGATATACTGAGGTGCTGCTCGAAACTTGCTTTTAAAGCATGCTGGAGGCGCCTCCAAGCTCGTCCGAGGTGCCTCCAGATCGCCCGAGTCGCATGCATGGATCAGTGACGAACTGGTCGAACGAAACCTATCTGCTAGAAGGCGCCTTCATGGGTCTTCAAGGCGCCTCTATAACCTTCCGAGGCGCCTTCAGCCCTATTTCACGGCCAGCTCAGCTTTTGCACCCGAGGCGCCTCCAAGCTCCATGGAGGTGCCTCGGACACTATTTATCCGAGGGAAGACTTCATTATTTGTACCTGCAAGACATGTTAGTCCCAAACAATATCCTACAACACAAAGTTAGCTCATGAAGCAATAAATAAAGTAATAAAATATTATCGATAGTAATCAGACAACCCAGGTCTGACTTCGGATTTCCAACCGGAAACCCTAGGTCGACCCGACGCCTACTGTTCCCTCTGCGGGAAACGCGTCCTCACCTACTCCACTCAGGAGATTTACCATTTGCCAGTTCGGTCCTCCAGACCAACTGGACTTTTGCTCAGCGTCCGTTGCTTCCGGTCTTCATGCTGGACGTCCGGTCCTCGACCTTTCCAGACTTCTACCCGGTTCACAACACCAGGATTTTAACCTAGGGTTACCACCCCCTAGGATTTTTGCCCGAAGCTTCGACCCGCCAAGACTTTCCGCATAGGGTTTCCTCCCCCTATGACCTAGGGTTACCACCCCCTAGGATTTTCCCTTTGCCTAACCGCAGCTAGGACTTTTCTCCACCTAGGGTTACCACCCCTTAGGACCTAGGGTTACCACCCCCTAGGGTTTTCACCTTGCATAACCGCAGCTAGGACTTTCCTGAAACACTCAGTCATACACATTAGATAACAATTAAACTTAATACGTCGGAGATGTCCTAATTTACCTATTTGCCGTCTGGAGATGTCCTGTCGCTGCTTAGCCCCCAAATAGATCTAATAGAACCTCGTCAAAATATGTTAGAATTCCGAAACGAGAAAATCGACGGAATCCGTACAAATCCGAAAACACCCAGATAAACTCGTAAACTCCAGAACACAAGAAACAAGTATCAGAAATCCTCTCTAATACCAAATAAATTGGTATTAGATAAACACACAAATCCATAACACAGAAGTAGGTATCGTAAACCTACTCTAATATAAACTCAAAAATTCGGAACAGGTAACGCAAACCTGCTCTGATACCAAATAAATTGGTATCAGATAAATCTCAAAAATCCAAAACGAAAAGCAAGTATCGTGTACCAAGCTCTGATATCAAATAAATTGGTATCATATAAACTCAAGAATCAAATACATGAAGAGCAGATATCGTAAACCTGCTCTGATACCAAATAAATTGGTATAAGATAAACTCAAAAATCCGGAACAGGAATCGTAAACCTGCTCTGATACCAAATAAATTGTCACGCCCCAGGTAGTCCCTGTCAGAAGAAATTTCGACAGCATCTCCCCTGTACGGGTGACAATATGAATCCATAATACATATATCTATACGTCGACCACACACGACCCGAATAATACAATACAAAAAAGAAATAAACCACGCAGTTTATATCAACATTCCACACAATTCAACATATAATCAATCCATGCAGTTTAATATAGAAAGACGATAAAGAATCCTCAAAGATATATGTAAACATCCTACTCCACTACAACAAAGAAAACAAAATCCACGAAGTAATGAGAAAATCCGCAGCGAAAAACAAAGTAGCAAACCCGAATGTTCAGTGTCCACAATACAAACCCACAATACAAGTATATAAGATGCAAAAGCAAAATATAATCCGACAAAGAAAATCCTCGCGATAATGGGGCTAGCGACTGGAATATCTCCCGACGGCCTCAACTTGAAAAATAGTAACAACGGGGTGAGTTCAAAGAACTCAGCAGGTAATCCAATAGATATGTACAGCAACATATAACTACCAGCAACAATCCTACGGTACAGTATCCTAATAATACAACATATAGTACAGTCTCCTAACAGTATAACAGGTATGCATAACTGAATAAACTACAGTAACCAACAATAGGCATATAATACAGTCTACTGCAAGAATAATAAGAAATGCAATACTGAAATAAACTATACTCACCTGCGAGGCTTGGGCGAATGACTGTGGACATACACAGATAAAGATAGTCAGAGCAAATACGCATGTATCCTGTATGCATGTCAATCATATGCAGTCACCCAACTGCACCATCCAATATGCAACAATCACAATAAATACAATCTGTGCATATGATGTAATATGACATGGTCACCCCTGACGCCAATCAGCCATCTTACACACAATGGTGAGACCGAGTGGGTAGGGCTATGACACCGTGCACTCTGCCGTCACTACCCCTGAAGAGTGACCGAGTGGACGGGATGCACCGGAGTACACCTATCCTCCAACCTCAACCATAGGAGGGAGCGCAATGCTCTCATCTCCCGGTACACAATGACGGGGAGGGACCCCGGTGTGCTACCACGCTGCCTATCACACTACCCATGAGTGGAGCCTCCAGCGGAGCACCACCGAGCAACCTACACACCCTGTGTGATGTGCCAATACCCATGCAGTGGTCACGTGGTGCGCAGGTCAATGTAGCCGGCCGACGAGCTCAACAATAATGGAGTCGTCAATCGCCCAGCATGCAATCTTGCGATATGGTGCATGCGGCTACAGTATGTCATACCTGAACATTTCCTCCTCCATATGTGTAGATGCCAAACAGATAAATACATATATAACAATGATAATAAACAGCATGAATCCAACATCACATATCCAACATATCTATCATCTAATCCAGTATAGAGGGAAGCACAATAAATACATCTATCTCTATGAACTCAGATAAGCATAGAAAGAAAGAAAAGCATTCTAGACTAAGGTATAGCAGCTATCAGTAGAAACATATATCAGGTATCGACTAATCTAACTAGGGAAGTACTAATTACCAACACTAGTAAGTATATATAAACTGCACATATCATAAGACACTATCAAGAGATAAGTCAAAGGGTACCCGCCTCAAATAGAAGGTACAAGTCAAACAATCCAAGGTTGAGAAGCCCGTCTCGAATCAGAATCCTGCGTCAAACAACATATATATATTTTATTTAGCTAAATCCATTTGAATAGCTAAATAAAATCTCTAACCCTAAATTAGGGTAAAACCCTAATCCATCAATCTCAACCTACCTAATAAATCTAACGGCCAATTAGGGTTAGTTACCTAATCCCTAATCACCAATTAGATTAGAAATATAAACTTAAATTAAATCCAATAGTTGACTAGGGTTAATTGTTTTAACCCTAATCATTCCATTAGATTAAATCTAAGCAAATATATCTAATCATAACCAACAACTAATTACGACCTCCAATCAAACCTACACATGATCATCCATCAAAAATAATCAAATCCAATCATGATCTACACATTATATATCAACTACCTCTATACGTACATCAATTCAGCCACTGGAATACAAGGTGATCTGTTGGAACTAGGGGAAATTGCTGGTGGAAATGTTACCAGAATCAAGAACAAGAAATCTCACTGCCCTCATCCATTGATCCACCACTGAGGATCATCACTGCTGGAACCCAGCAATCCATAGAACCCAATAGAATGGAACAGAACCTCCTCTCTGCCCGGATCGAGCTGCTGTCAACCAAGATGTTGCTCGATGGAGGTTCTGCCAAGACGAAGGTGAGCTACTTGATCAAGAACAATCCACAGCACACAAATTGAAATCCACAGGCAGATCCTCACAGGAATCAAACGGATCACAACAGAAATTAAGCAGTGATTACCTAATCTTACCTCACTGATCGGATCAAGATTGGAATCAAGCCGAAAGATTACTGATCCAGCACAACTCCTCTGGTCTCTACCTAACAACCCAAGCACAACTCACTGATCCCCTCCAATCCGTGACCTAATTCAGCCGCCAAGAAGAGAAGGTGATTCGGTGACCTAGGGCTATGATGAGCTCGCAGGTGATCGGGATCGGTGGCGTCGCCGGCAACACCGGGAGGAGAAAGAGATCGATGCTCTCACCTAAGACTGGAGAAGGTCATCCACGACTGGATCTGTACCGGCATCTGCTCCCCTAGGTCGACGGCAAAGTCGGGATGGTGCAGCTTTGGCGGCGATCGATGGCGATCCGAAAGAAGAAGAAAGGATCGGGCAGGAGAAGGGACTTTGGCTAGATCTGAGCGTACTGGTCGATGCCAGCAGAAGGAGATCACCGGAGCTCTCGGCTTGCTTCGTCCGCAAGAGAGAGTGCGTCGAACGGAGGGAGATCGGGGAAGAGATCGGGAATTCGCGTCGGCAGAGAGGGGAAAGGTCGGGTCGGGATCGGCGTTTGGGGAGAAAAGAAATAAGAAAAGGGAATTTATATAATCAAACATTTCCTCTCTTAAATAGGTCTCTCGAATAGGCTTTATCCGAACCCGTCAAATCGTCCCCTCAAAACCCGTCGTACGAACTCCGAAAAATTCCAAGAAAATTCCTAAAAACTCCTAAAAAATTTTGTAAGGCTATTTCTCAAATAACCCTATTTATTTAAATTTCCGATATCTCACATTCTCCCCTACTAATAAAAAATTTGGTCCCCAAATTTTGCAATAACCAACAGCCAACACTATAATATAACCAAATAGTATAAATGCTGAAAGGAACTCTAACCCACATACCTCAAGTAAAAAGATGGGGATATCGAGCTCGGATCGTATCCTCCAGCTCCCACGTAGCCTCCTCGTCAGAATGATACTGCCATCCGACTTTAACCAGCCGGACCGTCTTGTTCCGCAGCTGACGCTCCCTATGGTCCAGAATCCGTACCGGAACCTCCTCGTAAGTGACGTCGGGCTGAATAGGAACTGATACATCTGACAGAACATGTGCCGGATCGGATACGTATCTCCTCAGCATAGATACATGGAATACATCGTGGATGCCAGCTAGAGATGGTGGTAGCGCCAAACGGTAAGCTACTGCTCAATCCTCTCCAAGATCTGGAATGACCCAAAATATCGTGGAGCTAACTTACCTCGAAGACCAAATCTCTTCACCCCTTTCGTGGGTGAAACTCTCAAAAACACATGATCGCCAGTAGAGAACTCCAGGGGTCTCCGTCGCCGATCAGCATAACTCTTCTGACGGTCCTGAGCCTCTGACATCCTCCATCTGATAGTACGAAACTAACTCTGCATCCTGCTGGGCTCTATTAGGTCCTAGCAGCTGTGCCTCCCCAACCTCCTCCCAGAGGGTGGGTGTCCGACAAGGTCAACCATACAACGCCTCAAACGGTGCCATCTGGATAGTCGAATGATAGCTGTTGTTGTAGGCGAACTCTACCAATGGAAGATAGTCCTCCCAACAACCTCCGAAATCCATAACACATGACCTCAGCAAGTCCTCCAAAGTCTAAATGGTCCGCTCTGACTGTCCATCTGTCTGCGGATGGAATGTTGTACTAAAACGGAGCTGTGTGCCCAAAGCCTGCTGTAGACTATGCCAGAAACGGGACGTGAATCATGGGTCTCTATATGATATATTACTCAAAGGAACACCATGCAACTTGATAATCTCTCGACAGTATAACTCTGCTAATCGATCCAGAGAATCAGTCTTCCGGATCGCTATAAAATGTGCGGATTTGGTTAATCGGTCAACGATTACCCAAATCGCATCATAGCCTCGTCGAGTCCTAAGCAATCCTACTACAAATTCCATAGTAATATGCTCCCACTTCCACTCTGGAATAGGGATCCTCTGAAGTAAACCAGCAGGTTTCTGGTGCTCAGCCTTCACTTGCTGACAGACAAGACATCTAGCTACAAACTCTGCGATGTCTTTCTTTATACCGTTCCACCAATAGGAACGCCTCAAATCACGATACATACGAGCCCCACCTGGGTGGATAGCAAATCTAGAACGATGAGCCTCCTGAAGTAACTTCTCCATGACCGGGTGAGACTGAGGTACACATAATCTGCCTCGGAAATAAACAATACCCTCGTCATCTCGTGTAAACTCGGTCTGCTGCCAATGAACTGTAAATGCTGATCTCCGGCCTGGGCCTCTCGAATCCTCATCCTGATCGACGAATGAGCAACCATGGTAACAAGAATACCCTGCTCTGTCTGTCCCTGCTCCTCAAGGCCCAACTCGGAGAATCCCTGAATCAAGTCCGTGACTAAAACTCAGTGACAAGCTAAAGCCCCTCTGGACTTTCTGCTAAGTATATCAGCAACCACATTAGCTTTACCCGGATGGTAGCTAATAGTACAATCATAATCCTACAGGAACTCCATCCATCTGCTCTGTCGGAGATTGAGTTCCTTCTGTGTAAAAATATATTTGAGACTCTTATGATCAGTAAGAATCTCAAAAGTAATACCATAAAGATGATGTCATCAAAACTTCAAAGCAAAGATAATAGCTGTTAGCTAGAGCCCTAGAGCCAATCATTTGATGATTGTATTTTTGGACTTGTTGTATCATATTCTATATAAATAAAGGCATTTGATTTTTGGTTATTATACTTGCTTGTATTGGTGCCAAATAAACTAAGTATAATAACGTCCTTGAGTAGAAGGTTCTTACCTATATCAATCAATTGGTTGAATCGATAGTGAGATAATATAGGGAACACTACTCTTAATCATTCCTAGTCGAGTATTAACATTCAGGGACAATGTTAATACAATAAGACTAGCATGTAGGTCAACTCGATGACTTGATCTCACAAGTCATAGATATAGAGATATCAAGTTGACACATGAGTATGCATTAGAGAATGTATACTGAATGACCCGCCATGAGAAAGTATCATGGATCGTTATATGAGTGTCATATACTTTCTCATGTGGCTATTAGTATGACTATTAGTCCTTAGACCTGAAGTCACCATGGCTCCCTACATAAGGAGTTACGTACTTTGGTTTCGTCAAACGTCACCCGTAACTGGGTGGACTATAAAGGCGATTACTGGGTATATAACAAATTATGCGGAGGGATGTGAGTGATGTAGATGGGATCTATCCCTCCTATATGACGGGAGAGACATCGGTATTCTTGATAGAGTGAGACCACGAAGTGCATGGCCATGCCCAAATGAGTCAATATGAGATATTGAGCTCATTTGATTTAGTGAGTCTACTTGGAGTTCAAGATTTAGATTGATCAGAGGATGACACGGTCTATGCCTCACATTGATCAATCTAGATGTCTAGGATAGAAGGACACTTGTCATATTTTGTGAGGAGTCACAATTAGTAGTCACAAAGGTGATGTTAGATCTCAACATTCTTGTAACATTGGGTAGTAATGATGTGTTGCTAGATACCGCTCATTACTTATGCTCCTAAATGGGTTTAGGGGCATTGCCAACATTACAAGAACCTATAGGGTCACACACTAAGGACAATTAGATGGAGATTAGGTTCATATGATGAACCAAGAGGATTAGATTCATTTGATGAATCAAATTGGATTAAGAGTAATCTTAATTGGGCTAATTGAGTTAGACTCAAGTTGATTCATGTGTTTAATGAGTCTAATTTGGATTATGACTCATTGAATCAATTTAATTAAATGAATTAGATTCATTATATTAAATAGGCTTGAATTAAATGGTTGGATTAGATCAACCATGAGAGAGATTAAGTCAAGTTTGACTTGACTTGAGAGGAAGATGAAGAGTCAAGTTTGACTTGACTTTATGCCACCTCATTGGTGAGTTGGCATTAAGTGGGCCAATGATGATGCTCCACACATCATGGTTGCTTAAGTGGGATGCCACCTCATGGGAGTTACCAAGAGTTGTGACTCTTGGCATTCCATGGGAGTTACACACCCTCTTAATGTGGCCGGCCACATGAATGGGTTGATGAGTTTCATTTTGTGAATTAATCTCATTCATTCCTTCATCTTCTTCCTTGCTCCAATTTTGCTCTCCCTCTCCTCTCTTGGCCGAATCATCCAAAGGTGCTAGCACACCTTTTGTGTGGTTTTCTCCACCTACTTGTTTGTGTGGATACATATAGAGAGTTGTCTACGTTGACAACTTCGAGATCCGACACCATTTGGACGAGCGGGAACGCGAAGGGCTTTGCTTCAAAGGTATAACCTTTCTTTTGTAGATCTAAGTGTAGATCTAGGTAGAAACTCATATTCATATGTTTTTCAAAATTTTTCTTTGCACGGATCCGTTGGCTAGGGGCTTTCGGGGTTTCCGCGACGTGAAAAGTGGTTTTCGCGGCCCGAAAAACCCAACAATGGAGGCTAGCTCTAAATCATGTACTAGGTAGTTCTTCTCATGCACCTTCAACTTACGAGAAGCATAGGAGACTACCCTACCGTGCTACATCAAAACAGCGCCCAAGCCCTGAAGAGATGCGTCTGTGTAAAGTACGAATCTGTCATCACCAGAAGGTAAAACCAAAACTGGTGTTGATACTAATCTCTGCTTCAGCTCCTGGAAGCTGGTCTCGCAAGCCTCTGACCAAGTGAATTTCTCGCCCTTTCTGGTCAGACGTGTCAACGACATAGCAATACTGGAGAAACCCTCAACGAATCGTTTGTAATATCCAGCCAGTCCCAAGAAACTGCGGATCTCCTGGACTGACTTCGGCTGCTCCCAGCTAGGGATAGCCTCGATCTTCTGAGGATCTACTGAAATACCTCGGCTTGACACCACGTGTCCCAGAAAACCAACTGAAGATAGCTAAAATGCACACTTGCTGAACTTCGCATACAGATGATGTCGTCGTAGAGTCTCCAAGACTATGCGAAGATGCTGCGCGTGCTCCTCCTCAGAACGCGAATAGATCAATATATCATCGATAAACACAATAACAAACTGATCTAGGTACTCCAGAAAGATACGGATCATCAGATCCATAAATACTGCAGGAGCATTGGTAAGCCCAAAAGGCATTACCAAAAACTCGTAATGTCCGTATCTGGTGCGAAATGCTGTCTTCTGAATATCAGAATCTCTAACTCTCAGCTGATGATACACAAACCGCAGATCAATCTTAGAATACACTGATGTATCTCTAAGCTGATCAAATAAATCCTCAATCCATGGCAAGGGGTACTTATTCCTGATAGTCACTGCATTCAGCTGCCTATAATCGATGCACAACCTCAGAGTACCATCCTTCTTCTTGACGAATAGTACAGGAGAACACTAAGGCAGAACACCATGGGGTTCTCCATGAGGACACAGGAATGCTCCTGCCCGTGCATGCCATATGCAGCTGCTACAGGGGAAGCTGTCCTCTGCTGACGATGCGAAGATTGGCCTTTCGGCTCTCCTCGCTGAGTCTCGGACTGACCAAATTGTCCTCCCGGAACAAAAATCCCGGAGGCTACCTGTTGAGATTTCAGCGCACAGTCTCATCTCAAGTGCCCAGGTAGTTTGCAATAATAGCAAACTGACTGTCCCAAGGTGCATGCAGAGGTGATGTGATCTCGGGATCCACATCTGGTGCAAAAAGAGTCACCAGTGGACTGTTTCCGGTTCTGCTGAGCAGACTGGGAACGTCCTGATCGTCCTGACTTCTGGTTTCGGCCATATAACCCAGAAGTACCCTGACCCATCTGAGGGCGACTGCTCTGATGTTGTCCGGTAACCTGTGGTTGCTGGATCTGTCCGGAAGTCCGATCAGTCTGCTTCCTCTTCTTGTCTACTTTCACTCTCTAATGAGCAGACTCAATCATAAGCACTCTATCTAGTGCCTCTGTGTATGATGAAATACCAAAACCGGCAATCTTCGCCTGAAGATGCCCGTCCAGTCCCTGGACAAACTAAAGCATACGAGATCTGTCCTCGTCTACCAACTCAGGACAAAATCTGGCCAATCGATTAAATTCGACATTATACTTTATCACTGAGCGGTTATTCTGTCGAAGACTCAGAAAATCCTGTCGACGAGTCATCTGATATGCTCGGGGGAAATACTGACTCTCCAACGCCTCCCTAAATCTTGTCCAGGAAATATGATGCTCGCCTATAATGGAGCGCTGTGTGTCCCACCAGATCTCTGCCCAGTCGCGCAAGTGATAAGCAGCCAGCTCAGCCTTCTCCCACTCAGAGCAGGCCATGTAAAAGAAAGTCCACTCCATAGTCTCTATCCAAGACTGAGCTATGCTCGGATCGGTCTCCCCACGGAACAATGTGAATCGGCTCTTCACCGACTCTGCTAAGGCTAGGATCCGTACTCGTGCCGCAACTATATCAGTAGGGATCGCTGCGAAACTAGATAGAGCCACTAGAGTTGATCCTATGGGTGGTACTGAGGGATAGGCCGGAAGGGGTACCACTGGTGCTGCCATATAAACTGGGGTGGGTACTGCTGGTGGAACTGCTGAGTAGGCATAAGTAGGGGCGACTGGAGGTACGGTAGGCGGTACCGGATAAGGAGCAACCGGTACTGCTGGTGCAGGTGTCGGGTATGTAGAAACTGGCACAGGTATCTGTGGTGCCAAGTACGTAGTAGCAAGCACGGCTAGAGGGGCTGCTGGGTATACTACAGGTACTGCTGATGGGGGAGGTGCTGAATATGCCGACGGTGGTACCACTGGTGGTACAGTCGAGGTAGGTACCTCTGAAGTTGGAACTATCGGGGTCTGATAAGCAGACGTACCCACAATGACCTGAGGAGTCTGCCCCTGACGGACAGGCTCAACCCTAGCAGACCTCTCTGAAGACTCTGTCTCCGAAGAATCTATCGGCCTCTTACGTGGTCGCCCACGTCTCGGTATCGGAACACGTGTAGGTGTCATATCTGTAAACAAAATGTTACCGAGATATCACTACAGGTATAAAAACTATAAAATTACCTAATTTACCTATTTGTCGTCTGGAGATGTCCTATCGCTGCTATAGATCCAATAGAACCTCATCAAAATACGTCGAAATTCCAAAACGAGAAAATCAACGGAATCCGTACAAATCCGAAAACACCTAGATAAACTCGTAAGCTCGAGAACACGAGAAACAAGTATCAGAAATCTGCTCTGATACCAAATAAATTGGTATCAGATAAACTCACAAATCCATAACACAGAAGAAGGTATCGTAAACCTGCTCTAATATAAACTCAAAAATCCGGAACAGGCAACACAAACCTGCTCTGATACCAAATAATTTGGTATCAGATAAATCTCGAAAATCCAAAACAAAAAGCAAGTATCGTGTACCTAGCTCTGATAACAAATAAATTGGTATCAGATAAACTCAAGAATCAAATACACGAAGAGCAGATATCGTAAACTTGCTCTGATACCAAATAAATTGGTATCAGATAAACTCAAAAATCCGGAACAGTTATCGTAAACCTGCTCTGATACCAAATAAATTGTCACGCCCCAGGTAGTCCCTGTCAGAAGAAATTTTGAGAGCATCTCCCCTGTACGGGTGACAATATGAATCCAGAATACATATATCTATACCTCGGCCACACACGGCCGGAACAATACAATACAAATAAGAAACAAACCACGCAGTTTATATCAACATTCCACACAATTCAACATATAATCAATCCACGCAGTTTAATATAAAAAGACGATAAAGAATCCTCAAAGATATATGTAAACATCCTACTCCACTACAACGAAGAAAACAAAATCCACAAAGTAATGAGAAAATCCGCAGCGAAAAACAAAGTAGCAAACCCGAATGTTCAATGTCCACAATATAAACCCACAATACAAGTATATAAGATGCAAAAGCAAAATATAATCCGACAAAGAAAATCCTCGCGATAATGGGGCTAGCGACTGAATATCTCCCGACGGCCTCAACCTGAAAAATAGTAACAACGGGGTGAGTTCAAAGAACTCAGCAGGTAATCCAATAGATATGTACAGCAACATATAACTACCAGCAACAATCCTACGGTACAGTATCCTAATAATACAACATATAGTACAGTCTCCTAACAGTATAACAGGTATGCATAACTGAATAAACTGTAGTAACCAACAATAGGCATATAATACAGTCTACTGCAAGAATAATAAGAAAAGCAATACTGGAATAAACTGTACTCACCTGCGAGGCTTGGGCGAATGACTGTGGACATACACAGATAAAGATAGTCAGAGCAAATACGCATGTATCCTGTATGCATGTCAATCATATGCAGTCACCCAAGTGCACCATCCAATATGCAACAATCACAATAAATGCAATCTATGCATATGATGCAATATGACATGGTCACCCCTGACGTCAATCAGCCATCTTGCACACAATGGTGAGACCGAGTGGGTAGGGCTGTGACACCGTGCACTCTGCCGTCACTACCCCTGAAGAGTGACCGAGTGGACAGGATGCACTGGAGTACACCTATCCTCCAACCTCAACCATAGGAGGGAGCGCAATGCTCTCATCTCCTGGTACACAATGACGGGGAGGGACCCCGGCGTGCTACCACGCTGCCTATCACACTACCCATGAGTGGAGCCTCCAGCGGAGCACCACCGAGCAACCTACACACCCTGTGTACTGTGCCACTACCCATGCAGTGGTCACGTGGTGCGCAGGTCAATGTAGCCAGCCGACGAGCTCAACAATAATGGAGTCATCAATCGCCCAGCATGCAAACATGCGATATGGTGCATGCGACTACAATATGTCATACCTGAACATATCCTCCTCCATATGTGTAGATGCCAAACAGATAAACACATATATAACAATGATAATAAACAGCATGAATCCAACATCACATACCCAACATATCTATCATCTAATCCAGTATAGAGGGAAGCACAATAAATACATCTATCTCTATGAACTCAGATAAGCATAGCAAGAAAGAAAAGCATTCCAGACTAAGGTATAGCAGCTATCAGTAGAAGCATATATCAGGTATCAACTAAACTAACTAGGGAAGTACTAACTACCAACACTAGTAAGTATATATAAACTACACATATCATAAGACACTATCAAGAGATAAGTCAAAGGGTACCCGCCTCAAATAGAAGGTACAAGTCAAACAATCCAAGGTCAAGACGCCCCTATCGAATCAGAATCCTATGTCAAACAACATATATATATTTTATTTAGTTAAATCCATATGAATAGCTAAATAAAATCTCTAACACTAAATTAGGGTAAAACCCTAATCCATCAATCTCAACCTACCTAATAAATCTAACGGTCAATTAGGGTTAGTTACCTAATCGCTAATCACCAATTAGATTAGAAATATAAACTTAAATTAAATCCAATAGTTGACTAGGGTTAATTATCTTAACCCTAATCATTCCATTAGATTAAATCTAAGCAAATATATCTAATCATAACCAACAACTAATTACAACCTCCAATCAAACCTACACATGATCATCCATCTAAAATAATCAAATCCAATCATGATCTACACATCATATATCAACTACCTCTATACGTACCTCAATTCAGCCACTGGAATACAAGGTGATCTGCTGGAACTAGGGGAAATTGCTGGTGGAAATGTTACCAGAACCAAGAACAAGAAATCTCACAGCCCTCATCCATTGATCCACCACTGAGGATCATCACTGTTGGAACCCAGCAATCCATAGAACCCAATAGAATGGAACAGAACCTCCTCTCTGCTGAATCCTTCCCAACCAAGATGTTCGGATGGAGGTGAGACCAAGAACACCAAGAACAATCCACAGCACACAAATTGAAATCCACAGACAGATCCTCACAGGAATCAAACGGATCACAACAGAAATTAAGCAGTGATTACCTAATCTTACCTCACTGATCGGATCAAGATTGGAATCAAGCCGAAAGATTACTGATCCAGCACAACTCCTATGGTCTCTACCCGACAACCCAAGCACAACTCACTGATCCCCTCTAATCCGTGACCTAATTCAGCCGCCAAGAAGTGAAGGTGCGTTGGTGACCTAGGGTTGTTATTAGCTCGCAGGTTATCGGGATCGGTGGCGTCGCCGGCAACACCGGGAGGAGAAAGAGATCAATTGTCTCACCTAAGACTGGAGAAGGTCATCCACGATTGGATCTGTACCGGCGTCTGCTCCCCTAGGTCGACGGAAAAGTCGGGATGGTGCAGCTTCGGCGGCGATCGAAGGCGATTGGAAAGAAGAAGAAATGATCGGGCAGGAGAAGGGACTTTGGCTAGATCTGAGCGTACTGGTCGATGCCGGCAGAAGGAGATCACCGGAGCTCTCGGCTTGCTTCATCCGTAAGAGAGAGTGCGTCGAACAGAGGGAGATCGGGGAAGAGATCGGGAATTCGCGTCGGCAGAGAGGGGAAAGGTCGGGTCGGGATCGGCGTTTGAGGAGAAAAGAAATAAGAAAAGGGAATTTATATAATCAAACATTTCCTCTCTTAAATAGGTCTCCCAAATAGGCTTTATCCGAACCCGTCAAATCGTCCCTCAAAACCCGTCGTACGAACTCCGAAAAATTCCCAGAAAATTCCTAAAAACTCCAAAAAAAATTTTGTAAGGCTATTTCTCAAATAACCATATTTATTTAAATTTCTGATATCTCACACCGTGAACCCTAGTTTCACATCTTGATGCCATGAACCCTAGCTTTTCTTCACTAAGCAGAATTACTTCACTTTACTGCCGTGAGTTTTATCAACTTTTCTTGCATCTCTGTTGAATGACTCTTCGGATGATCATGTCTCAATTTTTGATAATTATAGAAATCTCTACGACTCCTTGTTTTACTAGTCTATTTATTTGGATGATCCAATAATTTGTGTTGGAGACAATATTATTCGGTTTTGTGCTTTCTGGCCTTTTTTTAGACAGTGACGAAGTTGAAACGGGAAAGAAGAAAAAATAAATAAATAAATAAAATAGTTCTTTCTCTTGTTTGGTTAGGAATAAAGAATGAGGTTAATCAAAGTTCTCTTATTCGGTAAGTAACCTGAAAGAATAGGAGGTGGTCTGTAAAATTGTATAGATCTATGATCTCGCAAAGGAAATTTATAGTTTGTAGGTTTCAGCTTGTTCTTTTGATACTTGCTTCCATGAAACTTAAGAATTCTCATGATGTTGTTTGGGTTTTTGATCTACCATTATGTTTCATCTTTTTCTGTTATTTAAGTTCGTAGCTTTAAATCTTTGCAATGTATTTTTTTCCTTAAAGAACTGTTATATAAAATGTATGCCTTTGCCTGCTTGTTGGCACTACTTTCTCAGATTTTGAATCTTGTTATCTAGCTCAATTGGATCGGATATACCTCTTATAAGTTATAGTCTTTCACTGGACAGCTATCTAAAGTGCTCATCTCTTTAGTACCCTTTCATCACATATGACATTGGCAGCAAACTTACTTGTTTTACTCAAATGAGATTGGTGTAAGACATGGAGGTCATGAGTTTTCTTCTTGTAACCACAGAACCCTCTCCTTTGCCTTTTTGCCTTGGTCCTAGCGAAAGTAACCATTCCACTATGTTTGTCACAGTCAAGTTACAAGTCCAAGATTCAGTATTTATACTGCGATAGGATCTTCAGAATAAAATAGATTCCCTTATGAAAATAGGTTAAGCGTTAGCCATGTTTTGTTTTCATTTACCCTTTATGAGAAGTTATAAGTATGAAAAGACCAAGGTCTTGATAGGATCCCAAAATTTTAAGTATTGGGATCAGTAGCACACCAAGTGCTCAAAGAAATGCCAAGGCATTATATTATAAGAACATAAAATGACAATAAGTATTTTATTTTAAAGAAAGGCTAGTACCCGACTTCCAAGGTTGTCGTTAAACAAATCCAGGTGACCAATTCCAAGGTCTTTACCCTCGTAGGACTGATGACTAGCTACCACAGTCTCTATTAGGGAGTGCGCATTGGTACTAAGTCTGGGCCCCAAGAGAAGTTGATTATTATTTTAAAGTAATAAAGTATAAGTTTTGAAACAAATGAAATAAGCTCCATTTATGCTTAGAGTCAGCAAGTTTAGCTTCTTTTAATTTGAAGCATGCAGTATTAGTTTTATTTGTTTCCTAATTAGTTATTTAGCATGATTAGCTTTATCTTCCAGCATGCAGTTTTATCCTTGTATAGCATGATTAGCTATTAGAATTACATGAGTAGATTCCTTAGCTTTTCTTTGCTTTTAGATTAACATGAGCAGCTATGTTTATGCTTTATTTTCTTTTAGAGCATACAGTTTCTAGTTTCTTCTTGTATACATGCATATCTATGTTTTTGTGAGTTAGATAGCGCTTACTAAGCAAATTTTGCTTATAGATTGCATTTCCTCTTACTGCAGATAAAGGAAAGGAAAAGATTTAGCAAGGAAGGCGACAAGGTGGTGCGGATGGTGTGTGATGCCAGGACTGTGGGAGAGATCTGTGGAATTGAGTCGTACTTTATGGTTTATGTTATTTGAGATTGTATTTTATATTCCATGTTTTATTGAGTTTATTCACGTTTTAGATTGCATGCTGTGATGAGGTTCTATGTAATAAGTAGATATTATAGTTTTTGACTCTTATTAAACTGCATGGGTGTTTGATACATGTTCCAGCCGCCTGTGGATGAAGTATATATTTTATGTATCTCAGTTTATGGTCACCGGTATAGGGGAGACTCTGCCGAAATTTTTCGGTAAGGACTTCTCGTGGTTTCGATCATACCGGTTAAGTAGAGTTAGTAGTTAAGTAACGGTCATCCTTAGAAAGTAGTATAGTATAGTAAGAAGGGTGGTCGTTACAGTTGGTATCAGAGCAGTTCCCATTTTCCAGCATCACACATCAGCATCATCCTTGCCGTCTTCAAGTAAGAAAGTATTTAAGTTTCCTTTTTTGCTTTCTTTATTATTTGTAGTATGGAGTAATTGCTTATATGCGCTTTAGTAAGATAGAAGTTTTGTTTCTCTTTTATGCATATACATAAGTGTGTTTAGAAAGGATAGAGAAGATATCAAGTCTTTTTCTTTGCATAATTAGATGTCAAGAAGAGAACGTCCTCGTACCGCTCGTACTGAAGATCAGCACAAGAGAACGAAGAGCCCAGAACAGCTGAACCAAATCTCTCTGAAGTTGTTGCTCAACCCCAGAGACAAGTAGCAGAGCAGCAATAAGTGATCGTCAATCTGATGGCGAATCAGTAGCCAGTCCCTCCCACTCCTCCAACTATCAATGTGGAGACTCCAGTGGTGACTAAGGTCCCACCAGCCGCCCTGGAAGTCACCACAGCACCTAGAAGACAAGAAGCATACCTGATACAGTGGCTGAAACTGAAGCCAGAGAGTTTCTCAGGCACGACTGAGCCCTGGGATGCTCAGGCTTGGTTCAAGACACTTGAGAGCACCATGGAGCTTCTTGACTGGCCAGAAGTCGAGAAGGTCAAGTGTGCTTCTTTCTGCCTATCTGGAGATGCCCGTATGTGGTGGGAGAGAGTGAAGAGCAAGAGAGCAGTCAATCAGATGAGCTGGGCTGACTTTGAGACAGAATTTTATGAAGATTTCTTCTGCCAGTGGATCACCAATAAGCATTATGTGGAGTTCATAGAATTCAGACAAGGTGACCTGTCAGTGGAAGAAGTAGTAAAGAAATTTAATAGGCTAGCTCGTCTCTGCCCAGAGCTAGTAAGCACGAAGAAGGAACGAGTCAGACTGATGCTCAGGATGCTGAAGCCAGTGATAGCACTTAATGTGAGTAGTGGAACCCACCAGCCCCAGACTGGCGAAGAGCTGGTCAGCAGAGCATTAGTTGTTGAGCACTATCTGGACAGCATCAGGGCACAACGAGCGCAGCATAAGCCATTCAAGATCGAAGACAAGACAGCTGGAAGTCAGAAACCTAAGGCAAATAAGCAGCACTGGAAGGGCAAAGATAATAAGAGAAACCAGTGGAACTCAAGAGGTATCCAGAAAGGAAGACCAGCAAATAAGCAGACCAAGTTCCCTCCCTGTCCTAAATGTGGGAGAACACATCCAGGAGCCTGTCTTTTGGATAAGGCTGGATGTTATTCATGTGGGCAAGAAGGACACATGGCTAAAGAATGTCCTAACAAGTTGAAAGCACCTCAGCCACAGCCAATACAATATGGAGGCAAACCTCAGCTACATTATATGCCTGCAACTCTGGAAGGACCTCAGCTCAGTCAAGGAAGGTTGGAAGCCCCACCAGTTCCAGCCAGTGCCAGAGTATTCTCCCTCACTAAAGAAGAAGCTGCTAGTGCCTCCACGGTCATAACAGGTCAAGTAGTTATTTTTCAACATTTAGCTACTGCACTATTTAATACTGGAGCGACCCATTCTTTTGTATCAGTGCCCTTTGCCAAAGAATTACAGGTACCTATAGAAAGTATGAACTCCAAGTTCTTGACGACCCTACCTTCTGGGGAAGTCATGGAATCCAACCAGTGGCTTCGGGCTGTACCAGTCAGAATTTCAGACCGTAAGCTATATGTAGATTTGGTAGTCCTCGCCATGCAGGATTTAGATATCATTTTGGGTATGGATTTCCTCAGCAAGTACAGTGCTTCAGTGGACTACCGCAGAAGGAAAGTAATCTTCAGTCCAGAAGGTGAACCATTCTTTGAATTCACAGGAGTGCCAAAGAGGAGGACCCAGAAGCTCCTCTCTTCTCTGGGAGCTCACCAAATGTTAGCTAAAGGGTGTGCTGGTTTTCTTGCGCACATTGTGAGTACAGAAGAACAAGAAGGACCCAAGCAGGAGGAGGTTCGGGTAGTCTGTGAGTATCCAGAGGTATTCCCAGAAGAGCTACCTGGACTACCTCCCAACATAGAAGTGGAGTTTGAGATTGAATTGGTTCCTGGTACCGGTCTAATTTCAAAAGCTCCATACTGTATGTCTCCAGCAGAGTTGAAAGAGTTACAAGAGCAACTTCAGGAGTTGCTTGACAAAGGCTTCATCCGCCCTAGTCATTCACCATGGGGAGCTCCTGTGTTATTTGTCAAGAAGAAGGACGGATCTATGCGGATGTGCATAGATTATAGAGCTCTGAATCAAGTCACAATCAAGAACAGGTACCCCCTTCCCAGGATCGACGACTTATTTGATCAGTTGAGAGGGGAAACAGTGTTCTCAAAGATAGACCTGCGCTCTAGGTACCATCAGCTGAAAGTGAAAGAAAGGGATATACCCAGAACGACTTTCAGGACCAGATACGGACACTACGAGTTTGTAGTCATGCCTTTTGGTGTGACTAATGCACCAGTGGTCTTCATGGACTTAATGAACAGAGTGTTCAGAGAATACCTTGACAAATTTGTCATCGTATTCATTGACAACATTCTAGTCTATTCCAATACCTCAGAGGAGCATGACACGCACTTGAGAATAGTGTTGCAGACCCTTCAGCAAAAGTAGCTTTATGCTAAATTCTCAAAGTGCGAGTTCTGGTTAGATCAGGTGGCATTTCTAGGTCACATAATTTCTAAAGAAGGCATCCAAGTGGATCCAGCCAAAATAGAAGCAGTCAACAACTAGAGTAGACCCAAGAATGCCAGGGAGATTAGAAGCTTCCTTGGGTTGGCTGGGTACTACAGGAAATTCGTGGAGGATTTTTCCAGGATAGCTTCTCCACTAATGGCCCTAACCAGGAAGAACAAGAAGTTTGAATGGTCAGACAAATGTGAGCAGAGTTTCCAAGAGCTAAAGAAGAGACTGACCAGTGCTCCTTTCCTGATAGTTCTAGAAAGTGACAAGAGTTTTGACATCTACAGTGATGCTTCCAAGATGGGCCTAGGAGCTGTTCTGATGCAAGAAGGAAAAGTTATAGCTTATGCTTCCAGACAACTCAAAGATTATGAGAAGAACTACCCCACTCATGATCTTGAGCTGACAGCTGTGGTCTTTACACTGAAACTCTGGTGACACTGCCTGTATGGAGTCCAGTGCAGAATCTTCACAGACCATCAGAGTTTAAAGTATTTCTTCATCGAGAAAGATTTAAACATGAGATAGCGCAGGTGGCTAGAGTTGGTCAAGGACTATGACTGTGAAATCCTCTACCACCCAGGCAAAGCTAATAAAGTGGTAGATGCACTAAGCAGAAAATCCAGTGCATCCCTGATGCCTTTGTCATCATTAGCCCTACCACTGCAGAAGGAGTTGTCAGAGTTTGGAATGGAAATTATTTATGGGCAACTCTCTACATTAACCTTAGAGTCTACCTTGCTTGAGGATATACAAAGAAAGCAAAGTGAAGATCCAGATATCCAGAAGATCAAGCAAGGGATACAGAAAGAAGAAAATTCGGAGTTTCGAGTATCAGATAGTGGAATTCTTTATCAGGGGAGCCGCCTTTGTGTCCCCAATGATGAAGAGCTGAGAAAGAAAATTTTAGAGGAAGCTCATAGTACACCTTACTCCATGCATCCTGGTTCTACCAAGATGTACCAAGACGTGAAACAAAGGTTCTGGTGGTCTGGACTCAAAAGAGATGTAGCTAAATATGTCAGTACTTGCCTGACATGTCAGAGAGTCAAAGCAGAGCACCAGAGACCAGGAGGAGTTCTACAGTCTCTTCCTATACTAGAGTGGAAGTGGGAAGACATATCCATGGACTTCATAACAGGTCTCCCAAGAACCACAAATGGATATGATGCGATATGGGTGATGGTGGACAGATTGACAAAGTCTGCACATTTTCTAGCCATCAAGGTGTCCCACTCTATAGAGCAGTTGGCACAGTTATATGTTAAGGAGGTGATCAGACTTCACGGAGTTCCTAAATCTATTGTTTCTGATAGAGATGGACGCTTCACCTCACACTTTTGGGAGTGTGTTCAGAATGCACTAGGCACCAAACTCAAGTTCAGTACAGTCTTCCATCCTCAGATTGATGGACAGACAAAGCGAGTAAATCAGATTCTAGAAGATATACTCAGAGCTTGTGCACTAGATTTCAAGGGAAATTGGTGCAAGTATCTATGCTTAGCTGAGTTTGCCTACAACAATAGTTATCAGGCCACCATCAAGATGACACCTTATGAGGTGTTGTATGGTAGGAAGTGAAGATCACCCATTTGCTGGCAAGAAGCAGGTGAAAGAAGAGAAATGAAAGTAGAGATGGGCATTCAGACTGAGATGATAGAAGAAACCACTCAGGCTATCCAGAAGATCAGACAGAGGATTGAGACTACCCAGAGTAGACAGAAGAGTTATGCTGACACACGCCATAGGCCACTTGAATTCCAAGTAGGGGATTCAGTCTTTCTCAAGGTTCCTCCTATGAAGGGACGGATGAGATTTGGCAAGAAGGGCAAATTAAGTCCTCGCTACGTAGGACCTTACCTGATCATAGAGAGGATTGGGAAATTAGCTTACAAGCTGGACTTACCACAAGACATGTCAGCAATACATAATGTATTTCATGTCTCCATGCTAAAGAAGTGTCTCCATGACCCTAGCCAAGTGATTGAGCCTCAGTCAGTGCAGATTCAGGAGGATCTTAGCTATGAGAGTAGACCTACACAGATAGTGGACAGAGAAGTTAAGAGACTATGGAATAAAGAAGTATCACTAGTGAAGGTCATCTGGCAGAATCAGAAGCACGAGGAAGTCACTTGGGAACGTGAGGACAGTATGAGGCAGAAATATCCAGAACTATTCTAAGTTCGAGGACGAACTTTTTATAAGGTATGGGGGATTGTAACAACCTAATTTTCCCTATTTCGAGTTCTAAATGTCCTTAAAAATATTTGGAAGTGCTTTTAAAATATTCTAGAGATTTTTAGAGTATTTTTATGTAATTTTGGAGGTCATTTGGTATTTTTACTAAACGAAAGAAGTTTTGGCAAAAAAATGTCCAAGCCGAGGTTCGAACCAGCAACCCTTGACCCGGTCAAAACGCAACTAGCCAACTGTTCCGCAAGTGTTTCGTCAATGAATATGGAACAAATATATTTATATGGTAATAGTTGATAGAATACCGAGTTATAAAAAAGGGGAAACTTAGGTTTTATTCCCGAAACCTTCTCCCCTCTTCCCTTCTTCGTGCGTCGTTTCTGCCCGAGCGAGAACCAAACGAAGCCGAGCTAGGGCACGGCTCCGGCGGCCGGCGGGAGTGTTCTCCGAGGGATTCTTCACGCGGGGTGAACCTCTTGTCGAGGAGAGTCTGTGGGCGCGAGGAGAGGTCAAGAGCTCGAGTTTTCCCGAAGCCCTAGCTATCTTTTTTCTGGCTGTGAGTTCAAGAACAGCAAGGTAAGTTGCTACTCACCTGTAGTAGGATAGCTCCGAATTTCTTTAGTTTCTCACTTTGCTTCCGAAGCACACATGAACCCTAGAATTGTTTCTTCACTGCACAACAAGCTTTTCTTTCACTGTGAATCCTAGTTTCACATCTTGATGCCGTGAACCCTAGCTTTTCTTCACTAAGCAGAATTACTTCACTTTGCTGCCGTGAGTTTTATCAACTTTTCTTGCATCTCTGTTGAATGACTCTCCTGATGATCATGTCTCAATTTTTGATAATTATAGAAATCTCTACGACTCCTTGTTTTACTGGTCTATTTATTTGGATGATCCAATAATTTGTGTCAAAGACAATATTATTCAGTTTTGTGCTTTCTGGCCTTTTTTTGGACAGTGAAGAAGTTGAAACGGGAAAGAAGAAAAATAAATAAATAAATAAAATAGTCCTTTCTCTTGTTTGGTTAGGAATAAAGAATGAGGTTAATCAAAGTTCTCTTATTCGATAAGTAACCAGAAAAAATAGGAGGTGGTCTGTAAAATTGTATAGATCTATGATCCCGCAAAGGAAATTTATAGTTTGTAGGTTTCGGCTTGTTCTTTTGATACTTGCTTCCATGAAACTTAAGAATTCTCATGATGTTGTTTGGGTTTTTGATCTACCATTATGTTTCATCTTTTTCTGTTATTTAAGTTCATAGCTTTAAATCTTTGCAATGTATATTTTTCCTTCAAGAACTGTTATATAAAATGTATGCCTTTGCCTGCTTGTTGGCACTACTTTCTCAGATTTTGAATCTTGTTATCTAGCTCAATTGGATTGGATATACCTATTATAAGTTATAGTCTTTCACTGGACAGCTACCTAAAGTTCTCATCTCTTTAGTACCCTTTCATCACATATGACATTGGCAGCAAACTTGTTTTACTCAAATGACATTGGTGTAATCGATGGAGGTCATGAGTTTTCTTCTTGTAACCACGGAACCCTCTCCTTTGCCTTTTTGCCTTGGTCCTAGCGAAAGTAACCATTCCACTATGTTTGTCACAGTCAAGTTACAAGTCCAAGATTCAGTATTTATACTGCGATAGGATCTTCAGAATAAAATAGATTCCCTTATGAAAATAGGTTAAGCGTTAGCCATGTTTTGTTTTCATTTACCCTTTATGAGAAGTTATAAGTAAGAAAAGACCAAGGTCTTGATAGGATCCCTAAATTTTAAGTATTGGGATCAGTAGCACACCAAGTGCTCAAAGAAATGCCAAGGCATTATATTATAAGAACATAAAAAGACAATAAGTATTTTATTTTAAAGAAAGGCTAGTACCCGACTTCCAAGGTTGTCGTTAAACAAATCCAGGTGACCAATTCCAAGGTTTTGGCCCTGGTAAGACCAAGGTCTTTACCCTCGTAGGACTGATGACTAGCTACCACAGTCCCTATTAGGGAGCGCGCATTGGTACTAAGACTGAGCCCCAAGAGAAGTTGATTATTATTTTAAAGTAATAAAGTATAAGTTTTGAAACAAATGAAATAAGCTCCATTTATGCTTAGAGTCAGCAAGTTTAGCTTCTTTTAATTTGAAGCATGCAGTATTAGTTTTATTTGTTTCCTGATTAGTTATTTAGCATGATTAGCTTTATCTTCCAGCATGTAGTTTTATCCTTGTATAGCATGATTAGCTATTAGAATTACATGAGTAGATTCCTTAGCTTCTCTTTGCTTTTAGATTAGCATGAGCAGCTATGTTTATGCTTTATTTTCTTTTAGAGCATACAGTTTCTAGTTTCTTCTTGTATACATGCATATCCATGTTTTTGTGAGTTAGATAGCGCTTACTAAGTAAATTTTGCTTATAGATTGCATTTCCTCTTACTGCAGATAAAGGAAAGGAAAAGATTTAGCAAGGAAGACGACAAGGTGGTGCGGATGGTGTGTGATGCCAGGACTGTGGGAGAGATCTGGGGAATTGAGTCATACTTTATGGTTTATGTCATTTGAGATTGTATTTTATATTCCATGTTTTATTGAGTTTATTCTTGTTTTAGATTGCATGCTGTGATGAGGTTCTATGTAATAAGTAGATATTATAGTTTTTGACTCTTATTAAACTGCATGGGTGTTTGATACATGTTCCAGCCGCCTGTGGCTGAAGTATATATTTTATGTATCTTAGTTTATGGTCACCGGTACAGGGGAGACTCTGTCGAAATTTTTTGGTAAGGACTCCTCGTGGTTTCGATCATACCGGTTAAGTATAGTTAGTAGTTAAGTAACGGTCATCCTTAGAAAGTAGTATAGTATAGTAAGAAGGGTGGTCGTTACACCAAGTCCGACTTTATTATAAACGACTCACTGTTTTCCAAAAATCAAATCCAGATTCTTGGAACCCATGATAAACCGTTCCAACGTGTCCTTGAGTTCTTTAATTTGAGTTTTCAAATTGAAATTTTCTTCCTCAAGTTGTTGGACTTGAGTTGAACTTCCAATTTGAACTGGTTCATTTAAAGAACTTAAGTCAGTCGCTTCCTTAAGGGTTGTTACCTCCTTTTGGAGCGATTTGACCCGGACGTTGGATTTAGCCAACTTCTTTAGTAAATAAGGAACTTAATTTCTTAAGTCATCTAATTGAGTTTCGGCAAGTAAGGCACTTACAGTGGGGTTTGGACCTTCAGAAACGGATGTGGATCTGTGGCTTCGCTCGGACTCAGTTACCGACTCGCTCTCGGTTTCTGAATTGGACTCGAACTCGGACTCGGTTTCAGCAACATGTGCTAGTACTGGTAGAGCGAGAAGGTTCCCTTTCTCTTCTTCATCCGATTCGGATTCGTCTGATGACTCGGACCAGGTTGCTTTCAACGCCTTCTTTATGCGTTGGTTTTTGTTTGGACAATCCGGCTTGTAGTGCCCCTTCTGGTTACAGTCGAAGCAGGTGACTTCAGATCTGTCCTTTGTGTTCGTTTGAGTTGCTTTCTTCGATTTACACATCTTCCGTACGAGTTTTATTAATTTTGAAATAACCTCATCTTCGTCCTTTGAGTCTGATTCGTCTTTGGACTCAGGTTTGAATTTGCGCCTTGATGTTGACTCACGCGTTCTGCTGGTACCTGCAACCAGAGCAACACCTTTCTCGACCGGGTGTGTATTAATCTGCTCATGCAATTCTAATTCGGAAAACAATTCATCTAGTTTTATCGAAGATAAATCCTTGGAAACTTTGTAGGCATCAACCATGGATGCCCACAAAGTGTTCCTCGAAAAAGCGCTTAGCGCGTACCTTATTATGTCGTGGTTTTCCACCTTTTGGCCGATCGCATGAAGCCCGTTGAGTAGGTCCCGGATGTGTGTGTGAAGATGGCTCGCTGGCTCACCTTCCTACATTTTAATATTATATAATTTATTTAAAATTAAATCGCAATTACTTTCCTTAGCATCGGAGGTGCCCTCGTGCAGTTCGATCAGTTTTCTCCATAGCTCTTTGGCGCTTGCGAAAGGTCCAACTCTGTTGAGTTCTTCTTTTGTAAGCCCACATTGTAGCATGCAGGTTGCTTTGGCATCAGCTTCAACCTTGTTCCTTATGCTGGTGTCCCAGTTTGTGTAGGAAACCAGTTCTCCAGCGCCGTCACGTGGTAGCTCGAGACCGGTCTAGATGATAATCCACATCTCGATTTGCGTCTTGAGGTGGTACTCCATCCGGTTCTTCCAATATGCAAAATCATTTCCGGAGAAGAGCGAGGGGCAAGACGTGCTAAACCCTTCTTGGAGGGCCATTTTAAAATAACTTGCACACAACAAAAAGTAAAGAATGTTCCAAAACTAGGTCTTGGATTAGCAGTGCGGGAGAAATAAGGGAAAACGAGCTCGAGTGGTATTGTACCAATCTTGAGCAAAACTGATTCGATAAAACAATTAGAATGTAGCTAGCAAGCTAATTCTAATTTGACTCCGAAAATCTGAAAATACCATGAAAAAAAATTTGTTTTGAATAGTGGTTGCACTGATTCAAAACGACCTCGCTCTGATACCAATTGTTGGATCGAGAAGCGCTAGAGGGGGGTGAATAGCGCTCGTGGCTATTTCCATTTTGTCGATTATCAGAATCGTAAATTAAGAGCAAACGCAGCGGAAATGAAATAAATGCAAAGAAGGAACATAATGATTTACTTCGTTCGGAGCCTAGATCGACTCCTACTCGAAGGCCCGCGATCCTTGATCGCTTTCGGTGGGCAACAACTATAAGCACGATTATTACAAACTAAGTATTACAATAAGTGCAATAAATAAATCTATACCAACTACGGAAAATGAAATCTCGGAGCTCTGGGTCGTCGGGCATGAGTAGCAGCACTTCGAAGTGTCTTTTGGAGTAGCACGTGAATGAGAGAAGGCTTAGAATTGATATACTGAGGTGTTGCTCAAAACCTGCTTTTAAAGCATGCTGGAGGCGCCTCCAAGCTGGTCCGAGGCGCCTCTAGTTCGCCCGAGTCGCATGCGTGGATCAGTGACGAACTGGTCGAAACCTATCTGCTAGAAGGCGCCTTCATGGGTCTTCAAGGCACCTTCCAAGGCGCCTCCATAACCTTTCGAGGCACCTTCAGCCCTGTTTCATGGTCAGCTTAGCTTTTACACCCAAGGCGCCTCCAAGCTCCATGGAGGCGCCTTGGACACTGTTCATCCCAGGGAAGACTTCATTATTTTGTACCTGCAAGACATGTTAGTCCCAAACAATATCCTGCAACACAAAGTTTGCTCATGAAGAAATAAATAAAGTAATAAAATATTATCGATAGTCATCAGACTACCCGAGTCTGACTTCGAATTTCCAACCGGAAACTCTAGGTCGACCCGACGCCTACTCTTCCCTCTGCGGGGAACGCGTCCTCACCTACTCCACTCAAGAGATTTACCTTTTGCCAGTTCGGTCCTCCAGACCAACTGGACTTTTTCTCAGCGTCCGTTGCTTCCAGTCTTCATGTTGGACGTCCGGTCCTCGACCCTTCCAGACTTCTACCCGGTTCGCGACACCAGGATTTTAACCTAGGGTTACCACCCCCTAGGATTTTTGCCCGAAGCTTCGACCCGCCAAGACTTTCCGCATAGGGTTTCCACCCCCTATGACCTAGGGTTACCACCCCCTAGGGTTTTCCCTTTGCCTAATTGCAGCTAGGACTTTTCTCCACCTAGGGTTACCACCCCCTAGGACCTAGCGTTACCACCCCCTAGGATTTTCACCTTGCCTAACCGCAGCTAGGACTTTCTTGAAACACTCAGTCATACACATTAGATAACAATTAAACTTAACTTTGAATCCCTTTTCCATTTTCAAAACTATGGTTCGATCGTCGGATGCTTCCCGCACCAACATACATGACAATCCTTATGAGCTCCTCAAGGGGTCATCATCAACCTAGATTACTAGGACACAATTTTCTTCTATAACCAACAACACATCATATAAATAATATTATTTCCCAACCTATCGGGCATTTTGATTTAACGAGCTAAATCTCACCCATTGATAAGTCAAAGAAATAAATACTAAGTATATGTGCCTGTTGTTATATCGGGATTAAGAGTACACACTTCCATAATAACTGAGGTATTGTTCTTTTATATAGTTAGTATAAAAAGATACTATCTCAAATGGTTCTGCTCAATACACTCATAGTGTACTAATACCTAATTACACTACGACAACAAGAAAACAGGGCTTCAGAAATAAATTTTTGAGACAGAATTAAAATTTGTTTCAGATTTAGGTCAATCAGAGACGGATTTACTACGGAATTACTAATCTATTTCAATTTAATAAAATAAAAAATAAATTGAAATGGAAATTGAAATAAATTTGAGACGAAACTTGAAATAAATTTTTTAAAATGAAAATAAATATAGTTTATTAACAAAATTTGAAACGATATGATTTCTGTCAAAAAATTTTGTTTAAAATTTTATGAAAAAATGAGACAGAAAAAAATTCATTTTACATTTATATAAATTATAGATAATTTTTTTGACAGAAATAAAATTCGTTTCAAATTTATGTAAATCATAGATGAATTTACTACATAATTTAGTAGTATGTTTATAAATATAATAAAATTAAAATGATTTTTTGAAAAAATTATAACTAAATTTTAATAAATAAAAATAAATATAAATTATAAATACAATTTGAATTTTTGTAATTTTTATAAAAAATTCCTTTAAAATTTAATGAAAATTTGAGATGAAAAAAATCCATTTTAAATTTACATAGATTTGTTTAAAAATACAAATGTATTTCATTTAAAAAAATATAATATCTAAAAATAATTTAAGATAAAATATAAAATAAATTTAAAATAATATTTCATCTAAATTTATTAAAAATAATGTTAAATACATATAAATATAAATAATTTATTTGCCCTTTAACTTATAATTTCTTTTCCCTTTCCTCTTTCATCGCTCTTAACCTAATTCCTTCTTGTAACCGAGCCTCCTTACGAGCAAGTTGTGCACCTCACATGGCGGTGAGGATGACTGGGCTACGGTGACAAGGATGCCCACAACAGTAAGGACACTCGCGGTTGCTTCAATGCCGCCATTGGTAAGCCTCCAGTGCTCAACATTGTCACCTTCGAAAGCGACCAAATTAAGGTTTTTTCTCCCCCAAATCGCATTATAGAATCTAAGTTTTTAAATCCACCAATGCTCCACCACCATCCATGTCCTCCTCTGGAACCACAACTTCCCCGACAAGCTGATCCCCAAGTTCGTCAAGTGCTTCTCCTACGACGACTCCTCTGGTCTCCTCGAGGTCCGACTTTATGCCCACTGCTATGCGCACTACGAAGACGGGCTCACCTACTTCGACAACAAGGTGCGGGGGAACCTCAGCTACGACACTCTGTAGGGTGGTCGGGTGGGCGCAGGAGGAGCTGTTCCTTAAATTTCTAGTTATGGGGATCATTGTCACCAATCCCACCTTTGGCGTGATACTCTTCGACATCGGCATTGTACACAAGCGCCTTGCCGCCTCCGCCTTTGACCTGCCACCAGAATGCCTCCTGGAAGTCGAAGAAGTGACCATCGAAATAGGTGAGTAGACCCGATTGAAAACGAAGCGATTTTGCCCAGCTGTAATTCCTTTCGTGTTGGATTAGGGATTAATTTTGGTGTGATTGTTGCTGCATTTGTTGGCTACTGGATGATCGACATCTACTTCCTCAACATTTTCTATTTCTTCTTTCTTTCCAACTAAAGATTGATTTTTTTCCCATTGACAATCCGTTCTCTTCTACAAAATATGATCTTCATGTTGTAAATTTATTAATTTTTCTGAAATTAAACTTCAACATACATCCATTTCAAATAGAAATGCTTGTTGTGAAGACACCTTTATTCTTTGACATTTCTTGTTACTTCAATGTTGATTCTACCAATGTGACATTTTGTTGATTAATATTTCTTTAGTGTTTCTTCTGCTTAGTTGATTTTGATTTTAGTCTGTATTTCCTTTTGCAAGTTTTGGCTTTTGCTTCTCCAAATATGTTGAGTTCCACAAACTAGAACCTTGCTTACAAGCAACTGCTTAATTATTTTACTTCATTTCATTGTCAATGGCGTGCCAACTTGCTTGCCAAAGGCATGGAAATTAGTTCAACCTGTGTCCTCCATTTCTATTACAAGATTTCTGGATACTATATTAAATTAGTTACTGAGATTATTTTGCAATTGCAATCTCTTACTTATGGTATATTTCCTCTTGAGTTGTGCAGTCCTTGTCTTTAGTTTTGTTCCTTTCTTGTGCAAGGTGTGTGGCTTTTGTTCTTTGTTGCTTCAAATATGAGTAATTTTTCAACACTATTTGAGCTGAACTCATTGAATGTGTCTGTGTTTTCTTAGTTCCCTTTGCAGAGTCATTGCGAATAGTTGGACAATTTCTTCATTAGAGTTGATCATCACAAAAAAAAGTACTCCCAAATTTCCTTTTCATCTTTCAACATTCATTTCTCTTCATAAGTTTATGGTGCATTGTAAATGCAATAATGTTCTTCAAACCATTTCACTGCGTGTTTTTCATCTCTTCAGTAATTTATAAAATTGCCAATGGTTGCACTACTCGATGAAGTTAAGATCCAAGGTTTTGTTCTTATTGCAAAGGGTTTATTTTAAACTTTCAAAGATGAGGCTATCTTCTTCAAATCTCTCTGATAACCAAAAGAAGGTATTTCTTTACTGGTTCCTTCCCATCTTATTGTTACTGTTGATGTATTGTATTACACTTGGCTACTTTAAAGCCCATTTTAATAATTTTTTCTTCAACTGGGTTTTTCTTGCAAGTAACCTATAGTTTTAAAAGGACTTGATTTCCTATCAAACTTCCTTGCATCCTGGTTTATACAATAGCAAACATGGTGTTCAAAGGAAGTTTTGCATTATGAATATTAGTTGAATAATAACTGATTGTTTTTCTCTGACATATATAGAAGAAAATTTTTACTAGATTGAATTTTTTAGTTCCTTGACTTAGCCTATTGTTTTTCTCTAACCCTTCATATGACACTTTCATAGGTGTAAATGATACTTCCATTTATTCAGAATATTTGACAATCTTCAAGTTCTATGTGAAGCCTTTACAAAGACTCAAAATATTTGCTTCTATTATTGGAAAATCTGTCTGCGTTCTTCTTTTAATTTTTAGCAACTGTATCAGAGAGTTCGCGGATAACAAATCGACCTGAGTTAGTGTAAGTTAAAATAATAAATTTTTCATTATTTTTATATTATATCATGTATGTATCTCATTTGTTTATTTTTATATTTATTAGACTAATATAAGTTAATCTAATATGAACAGGAATAAAATAGAGAAAAATAAAATGTTGATGACTACTCTACTCATTCTTCATTCAGTCTTCAATAATGATGTGATGTGGTGGGTGGAAAATTTGCTAGAGGGTGGTAGTCTACAGTGATGTGATGTGATGGGTGAATCATGTAAGGGGATGGTGTATGAACTTCAACGCGATGGACACGTTGGAAGATAAAATAATTAAAGTTTCAATAGATTTGCTCTAATAAGATGAATAAAGAATTATCACAAGAAATTGAAGACATGCATACTACTAGCAAGAGGATGGAAGAAGAAATTATTAAAAGGAAAGGAAAATTGGAATCGTAATGTATGATTGCTTTTATCTCAAGACTATGTGAATGTTTATTTATCTCAATGGTAATCATATTGTACTGTTGAATTTAGAAATTAGTTATTTTAATATTTTTAATTTATTTGAAATTTGTGATTGCTTATTGTAAAATAATATGTAGATATGAAATATAGATAAAATTAGTGATAAATTTGAAAATAAATTTATATGTGGAATTATAAATAGAATTATAAATGGATTGATAAACAGATTAAAGATTATATTTGTTAGGTAATTTGAGACAGATTAAAGATAAATTTAAAACAAAATTAGAAACAAAATTTGTATTTGAAATTAATTTCATTTAGTCAAATTAAAAACAAATTTATAAACAATTTTTAAATCCATTTTTGAAATTAGAGATGGGATATTTCTGTCTCAAAATTAGTTACAGGGCTTTCATTAACAGATTTTTGAGACGAAATATTCCGTCTCAAACATTCTTTAGAGACAGAAAAATGACTTTCAGAGACAGAATTTTTCATCTCTGAAGTCATGTTTTCTTGTAGTATAAAACCACTCCAATGGTTTGTCCCATTCCATCTTGGTTGTGAGCAACTGTTTATAATTTATAAGGAACTGATAGTATGATCTTCTGTGTGTCTCCTCACACCATGTTATCTACAATATAAATTAAATGGACAACTACACATAGCATAAATGTAGACATTTGACCAATGTGATTCTTATTTTTAAATAAATATTTATACAAAAGCTAGGCTTTTAGTATACATTCCAACAATATCCATCGACCTAGTGTGACCATCATGCTTCCGTAATGTTAGCATTGCTTGGTTCTCAACATATCATCATATCTCATATATCGATGATCCCTTGAATCATTGTAGTATCCAATACCCAAGACCACCATTTAAGTAAAATACATGCCCTAACTGCGATCTAGAATCGTCCTTGTCAATTTTGGAAGCTTGCACCGCTGTAACCCTTTACAACAACAGTTATAACCCTTTACAGCAATAGTTGTAACCCTTTACAGCAAGCTCTTCATTGCCTCAAAAGATCAAGAAATAATATTGAGTTTTCTCAAGTACTTAAGAATATTCTTGACTGCTATCCAGTGACCTTCACCTGAATCTGACTAGTATATGCTCGTCATGCTTAACACATACAAGACATCTGGACGAGTACAAAGCATGGCGTATAGGATAGATCCTATAGTAGATGCATAAGGAATCTGATCCATGCGGTCCCTTGCTTCCTCATAAGAGGGACATTGAGTTTTCGAAAGACTCACACCATGTGACATAGGCAGGAATCCCTTCTTAGAATTCTGCATGGCAAAACTTTTAAGCACCTTGTCAATATATGTACTCTGGCTTAGAACAAGCCATCTCTTGGATCTATCTCTATAGATCTTGATGCCTAAAATATAGGCTGCTTCACCTAAGTCCTTCATTGAGAAACAATTCCCAAGCTAAGTCTTCACTAACTGAAGACTATGTTCGACCGCTGGGTCGGCTAGAAGGGGGGGTTGAATAGCCTGCAAAAACAAAAGCACAACCCTTCTCGATCTTTTAACAGAATACTTGCATAAAATGTAAAAGCAATAAACAAAAAATAAAAGGCAAGAGGATTTACTTGGTTACAACCAGGGAGGTTGTTAATCCAAGGAAAATGTCGCACTAACTATCTCCTTCAGGCGGAGAAGCCTCTTACAGCAATTAAGCGCACAAATAAGAAGCTAATCTAGAAATTGAGCATACAAGTGTTGGAAATGAATTGCTTGGAATGAATGAAAAGCTTTTGGATCAAGGCTATATTTATAGCCTTGGTTGGGGCACCCCGAAGGGTTCCAGGCACCCTGAGGGGGATAAAATTTTATCCCCCAACGTTCAGAACGTGATTGACGTGATTTTGGTCAAAGTTTAGGTCTAGGCACCCAGAAGCATTCCGAGCGGCCCGCGCTATTCCGGGCGCTCAGAATGGTTCCGGGCGCCCGGAGCCATAAAGTCAACACCAGTTGACTTTTTCATCCGGGACCACTTCTCCGGTTCAGTTCACCTCGGTCCAGGTCTTCAACTCCGGATTCGCTCTCTTGGGTGATCTTGGCCATCCAGAAAAGGGCTCACCCGAACCCAACTCTCGGTCTTCTCGAGCAGGCTTCCGCTCTGACTTCTCATTCCTCGGAATCGCCACGTGCTTCCTTCTCGTCCACCAGCGTACTCATCCGTAGTCTTCATCCCTCGATCGCACCCCGTGCCGACCTTCTCACTAGTTGCGTCTCTTGCTCCTCGAGCAGTCTTCCGCTCTGACTTTCATCCCTCGGAACCACCGCACGGTTCCTTCTCGCCCACCGGTGTACTCTTCTGCAACGCCTTGTCCCTCGGACGCACCGCGTGCCATCCTTCTCGCTAGCTGCGTCTTCCGCTCGACCCCCTATGCTCCTAACCTCCTGCACACTTAGACACAAGGTTAACAACACACAGGACCTAACTTAACTTGTTGATCACACTAAAATAACCTTGGGGTTCCAACAATCTCCTCCTTTTTGATGTGAGCAATCCAAGTTAAGCTAGGGTAAAAATAGACATAAAAATAAACTAACCAAATTTGCAATTAAGTGCAAAAAGAAAGAAAAATTAGTCTACCTCCCCATAGACTTATACTTTTCCTTCTCCCCCTTTGATCACATAAAAAATATGGGGTTGCAAGAACAATCTAAGGGCTGCAATCAATAAAACTTAAGTAAAAAAAATTTACTTTTTTACAAAAATTAATTTTGAGATTTCTTAAGCAAAAAAAAATTCTAAGTTAGATATTTGGTAAAAATGTTTTTTGAAATTTTTTTTCTAACTTAAATCTTTGAGAATTTGCTGAGTAAAAAGAAATTTAAGAAACAATTTATAATTTTCAGAAGAATTTTAACTTAAGCAAAAAAAATTTTAAGTTAAAGAAATTTCTTAGTCACTTTTTATTAAAAAAAACTTTGAAAATTTTCGAAGTGGAAATTTCACGCAAGAAAAATTTTTCTAAGTATAAAAATTATTTATTATTATTATTATTTTTTAAAAATTACCAAAATATGTTAAAAAAACTTTTTCAAACCATTATTAATTTCAACCTTAATGCTTTATCAAAAAATTAATTAAACATTTTATTTCAATATTTTGGCTTCCAAGTTGTGGCGAGGCACTAGGCCTTATTGGTTATTGGAGCAACAACCACTTCCTTAGATAAAGCCTCATAAAGAAACTCACTGTTTAATTTTTTCACTGAAAGCACTAAATCAAATTAAAAGTTCAAGTTAAACAAGACTTAGGAACCTAATATAAGTTCCAGCCAACTGAATTAACTAAAAATTTCTTAGGGACATACCTTTTTGAAATATTCCTAATTTGTCTCTGGTGATATCTAAAATACCAATTTAAATTATTAAATCTTCTAAAATTTATATTAGATGAGCATGCACGGTTTTTCATGTTTTCTACTTGATTTTCATTTTACATTTTTTTATTTCAATTTTTCATTTTCTAATTTTGATTTGTCTAAATCTTCTAGAGGGAAAGATTTAGCTAGTATTACTTTTAAATTTTTATTTCCATTTTATAATTTGCAACAATCTTTTGTTAACAATTTAACGAATTTAAAGAGTTTATCGGGAGGAAGAGATCGTACCTGACTTACCTTATCGATCTCGTTATCCGTGTCTCCCTCTGAACCGCTGCTTTCTTCCGATGTAGCTCCCCCTTGATCGATGCTCTCGATGCTCATTTCAGAAGAACTTGAATCGCAATCGTCATCTTGATGACTCGCCATTAATGCGAGCTCGAAGAATACCTCGACTTTCGATTTGGACGACGTATCGTCCCACGCCACCTTTAGGACCTTGTGTTTTGGACAGGCTTCTTACCTTTATCCTTGTCCTTGTTCTTTAGCTTGGGGCAGTTGTCATTGACGTGCCCTTCTTCGTCACAGTGGTAGCAGCAGATCATCCTTTTCTTTTTACCCTACGGTTGATTAGAGGTTCTAGATTTACAAAAAATTTTAAACCATCATTACCATTTCCTCATCATCGAGAGAAGACTCCGACTCAGGTTCGTCTCTCGATGCTTTGAGGGAGACGTTGTGTTTGGGCTCCTTCAAACCTGCATGTCTTGATTCACGCACTTTAAATGTCGAGAATAATTCTTCTAATGTAATTTTTTTTCTAAATCTTTTTAAATATAAACGACATCTACTACTGATGCCCATTTTGAATTTCTCAAAAAAGAATTTAACGTGTACCTTAGCGAATCTCAATTACTTACCTTTTCTCTGAGATTCGATAGTCCGGTGATGATTTCTTTAATTCTTGAGTGCAGATGCAAAACTGTCTCGTCTTCCCCAAGTCGCAGGCTGGTGAGCTGATTACGAAGTAGATCCCATCTAGCGAGCTTGGATTCGGACGTTCCTTCGTGCAGCTCAAGGAACTTCTCTTAAAGTTCCTTTGCTGAGTCATAGTTCCCGATCCAGTTGACTTCTTGTGGCAGGAGAACGCTTAGCAGATGGTACTCTTCTTTGCCGTTCGCCACGTAGTCGGCCTACTCCTTTTTCGTCCATTGATATTTTTCTTCTCCCTCTGGAGCTACAAAACCAAATTCCATTATTAGAATTAACTCAAAATCTGTTGTAAAAAATACCTGCATTTGCTTTTTCTAGGTACCGAAATCCCCTTTGAACTGAAGCTAGTAGATGCTCGATTCGGCCATTATCTTTACTTCGATCGGGAGTTAGTCCTCCTGAAGGGCCTTGGCTTTGATACCACTTGTTGCACCGCTGGGTCGATTAGAAGGGGGGTTGAATAGCCTGTAAAAATAAAGGCACAACCCTTCTCGTTCTTTTAACATAACACTTGCATAAAATGTAAAAGCAATAAACAGAAAAGAAGAGGCAAGAGGATTTACTTGGTTACAACTGGGGAGGTTGTTAATACAAGGAAAATGTCACACTATCTATCTCCTTCAGGCGGAGAAGCCTCTTATAGCAATTAAGCACACAAATAAAGAAGCTAATCTAGAAATTAAGCGTACAAGTGTTGGAAATGAATTGCTTGGAATGAATGAAAAGCTTCTGGACCAAGGCTATATTTATCCCCCAATGTTCAGATCGCGATTGACGTGATCCTGGTCAAAGTTTAGGTCTGGGCGCCTGGAAGCATTCCGGGCGCCCTGGGCTGTTCCGGGTGCCCGGAGCCATAGAGTCAACACCAGTTGACTTTTTCATCCGGGACCTCTGCTCCGGTTCAGTTCGCCTCGGTCCGGGTCTTCAACTCCGGATCCGTTCGCTTGGGTGATCTCGACTATCCGGAAAAGGGCTCACCCGAACCCAACTCCCGGCCTTCTCAAGCAGGCTTCCGCTCCAGCTTCTCGTCCCTCATAATCACCGCGTGCTTCCTTCTCATCCGCAAGCGTACTCATCCGCAGTCTTCATCCCTCGGCTGCACCCCGTGCCGACCTTCTCACTAGTTGCGTCTCTTGCTCCTCGAGCAGTCTTCCGCTCCTACTTTCATCCCTCGGAACCACTGCACGCTTCCTTCTCGTCTACCGGTGTACTCTTCCACAGTGCCTCGTCCCTCAGACGCACCGCGTGTCGTCCTTCTCGCTAGCTGCATCTTTCGCTCGACCCCCTGTGCTCCTAAGATCCTGCACACTTAGATACAAGGTTAACAATACACAGGACCTAACTTAACTTGTTGATCACACCAAAGCAACCTTAGGATTCCAATAGAGTAGGGATATCATTTCCAATGAGAAGTATGTCATCTTCATACAATATGAGAAAAATGACTGTGCTCCCACCAACCCACTTGTAGACACAAGGTTCATCTTCATTCTTGATGAAACCAAATGCTTTGATTGCATCATTGAATTAAATATTCCAGCTTCTAGAAGCTTGCTTTAATCCATAAATGGATTGTTGCAACTTATACACCTTTCCAGCATGCTCTAGATCGACAAAACCCTCAGGTTGTATCATGTACACATCCTAAAGTAGATTTCCATTAAGAAATTCAATTTTAACATCCATCAGACAGATCTCATAATTATAGCAAGCATGATCCGAATAGACTTGAGCATCATAATGTTGGAGTGTATACTAAAAGCCTAGCTTTTGTATATACATTTATAAGAATCACATTGGTCAAGTGTCTACATTTATATATACCAAATGTAGATGTTCAATTAATTTATATTGTAGATAACATGGTGTGTGGTGTCACACATAGAGGATCATGTTATCAGTACCTTATAAATTATAAACAGTAGATCACGACCAAGATGGAAAGGAACAAACCATTGGAAGGTCGTAGTGTAATTAGGTATTAGTTTATCTTAACTATATAATTACACTAGTACACTTAGAGTGTATTGAGCAGGACCATTTAAGGTAAGTTCTTTTTATACTGATTTAATAAAAGAACTAGACCTTAGTTATTATGGAAGTGTATGCTCTTAATCCTAATATAATAACAAGCACATGTATTTAATATTTATTTCTTTGACTTATCAAAGGGTGAGATTTAGTTCGATAAATTAAAATACCCGATAAGTTGGGAAATGGTGTTACTTATAGTGTGTATTGTTGATTATAGAAGGAATCTGCGTCCTAGTTATCTAGGTTGAGAATGTCCCCAAGAGGAGCTCATAAGGATTGTCATGTTAAACCCTGCAGGTGGACTTAGTCCGACATGAAGATAAGGTTGAGTGGTACTACTCTTGGACTAAGATATTAATTAAATGAGTTGTCAGTAACTCACTTAATTAGTGGGCATTCGACATCTTAAACACAGAGAGACTAACACACTCATAATAAGAAGGAGCCCAAAAATGTAATTTGGGATTGGTGCGGTAGTTCAATAATAATTCTTTAGTGGTATAAATTATTATTGATGAAGTTAAGTTGTGTGTTCGGGGCGAACACGGGAAGCTTAATTTCATCGGGAGATCAAAACCAATTCCTCCTCTCGGTCTCTATCGTAGCCTCTTGTATATAGAGATTTATACCCACCACATACCCACCTTCTTACCCAACCTATAGGGGCCGGCCAAGCCAAGCTTGAAGCTCAAGCTTAGGGCCGGCCAAGCCTAAAGGTTGAGCCTTAAGGTGGCCGGCCAACAGCTTGGAGCCCAAGCTTAGGTGGTCGGCCACATCATATTAAAAAGGGTTTTTTATTAAAATTATTTCTTATGTGGATATCATGGTTTTAAAAGAGAGTTTGAAATTTAAATCTTTCCTTTTATAGCTTTCTACAAAAGATTAAGAAAAGATTTGAAATCTTTCCTTATTTGTAGATTGAAAGGAGATTTTAATTTTGAAAAAACTTTCCTTTTTTAACCATGTTTATAATTTAAAAGAGAGTTTAAAAATTAAATATCTCTTTTATAAGTTTCTACAAAAGATTAAGAAAAGATTTGATATCTTTCCTTATTTGTAGATTGAAAGGAGATTTTAATTTTTAGAGATAACTTTCCTTTTGAAAATTATCCACATGTTTAAAAGAAAAATTTTATTTTATAAAATTTCTTTTTTTTTATAAATCCACCATGAAGGGAAAAATTATTGGAGAAATTTTTATAAATTTCCGGAAGCAAATAAGAAAATATTAATTTGTGTTTAAAATTTTATTTGCTTGGAGATTTTAATGTGGCCAGCCATTGAAGTTGGAAAAATAAATTTAATTTTAATTAATTAAAATTTTCTTTTTCATGGAAAAATAATTAAGGAAGTTTTTATTTAAATTTCCTTATTTGCCAAGACCAAGGATTATAAAAGAGGGGGTAGAGGTGCCTTCATGGTTAACGACTCTATTATTCTTTTCCTCCCTCTCTTCCTTGGTGTGGTGGCCGGCCTCTTCCTCTTCTCTCTTCTCCTTCTTGTGGCCAAACCATCTTGTTCTCTTGGAGTCCTTGTGGTGGCCGAATCTAGCTTGGAGAAAAGGAGAGAAAGGAGGCTTCGTTCTTGCATCCCTTGGAGCTTGGTGGTGGTGGCCGAACCTCATTCTCTCTTGGAGTCTTGTGGTGGCCGAACCTTGCAAAGAAGAAGAAGGTGCTTGGTGGTTCTCATCTCGGAAGATCGTTGCCCACACAACGTCCGAGGTTAAAAGAGGAATACGGTAGAAGATCAAGAGGTTATTTTTGCTTACAAAGAAAGGTATAACTAGTAATTATTTTCCGCATCATACTAGTTTTCTTTGTATAGTTATTTATGGAAATACCAAACACAAGAGGCATATGACTCTAGAGTTTTCAAAATAGTTTTTTTTCGAGTTTGTGTTTTCTTCTTTTTCGAATTTGTGATACGATTGTTCTTTTTGGTTAACCTAGATTATTTAAGGAAATAAATATTAGCTTTCCTTAAAAGCCTTTGCCTAGGCGGTGGTGGTTGCTCCCATATCCAAGAAGGTCATGTGCCTTGCCATGCAGTCCTGGAAGCCAATTTTGGAAATTAATATTTATGGAATTAATAACTTAGGTAGATTTGAATCAATAGTGTTAAGTTCCGCTTGCGATTCAAATCTAAACCATTAAGAACAGATAAGTTAAATTTGGAATCAATGATGTTAAGTTCCGTCTGCGATTCCTAATTTAACTTCTAAAGAACACAATAGGTTATTTAAGGAAAGGTTCGACACTTGTACAAAAAAAATTTATACAGTGGAATCGATACGTTTTCCTAGGACTAACCAACACATAATTGATGAAAAGGTTTCATCATAGTCTATACTATGAATTTTCTTGAATCCTTTAGCTACTAATCTACCTTTATAGGTATGTATATGCCCATCCATGTCAATCTTCACCTTGAAGACCCACTTACACCCAATGGGTTTGATCCCTTCAGGTGGATCAACCAAAGTTCATACTTGGTTAGTGTACATGGATTCCATTTTGGATCTTATGGCCTCTAGCCATTTCTCAGAATCTGGACCCTGTACAACTTTTTGATAAGATGTGTGCTCGTTGAAACCAACTAGCACTACATCACTGTTGTCAGACAAGAGAAAAGAATATCTCTTAGGTTGACGATGGGTCCTATCAGATCTGCGTAGAGCTTGTGCTACTTAAATAGGTTATTGTTCCACAACTTCTTGCGGTGTAACAAAATCTTGATCCACAACATCTTGTGGTACCTGTTCAATTTCTATCACGATGTCAGTGCTAGTTTATGTATCTTGAATTTCTTCAAGATCGACTCCACTCCCACTAGTTTTTCTAGAAATAAATTCCCTTTCTAGAAATACACCAGTTTTGGCAACAAACACTTTCTTGTCTGGGATTATAAAAGTAATATCCCTTTGTTTCCTTGGGATATCCAACAAAATAACACTTGTCTGATTTGGGTCCTAGTTTATCTGAGACTTGTCATCTAACGTAAGCCTCGCAACCCTAAATCTTTATAAAAGACATCTTGGGGCTCTTCCCTGTCCATATCGTATATGGTGTCTTTATGATGACCTTAGATGGAACATGGTTAAGTGTAAAAGTGGTCATCTCTAGAGCATGTCCCCAGAAGGAAGTAGAAAGATCTGCATGACTCATCATCGATCGTACCATATCTAATAAAGTATGGTTCCTCCTTTCTGATACACCATTCCATTGTGGTGTTCCAGGTGGAGTGAGTTGAGATATGATCCCAAACTCAACGAGATGGTCATGAAACTCTTGGCTAAGGTATTCCTCACCTCGATCTGATTGAAGCATCTTAATACTCTTACCAAGTTGGTTTTGTACTTCATTCTTGAATTCTTTGAACTTTTCAAAGGATTCTGACTTGTGTCTCATCAGATACGCATAGTCGTATCTACAGTAATCATTAGTGAAGGTAATGAAGTAATAATAGCCTCCTCTAGCTTCTACTTTGAAAGGGTCACATACATCAGTATGTATGAGTTCTAACATATCATTAGCCCTTTCGCCGTGTCACTAAATGGAGTCTTTGTCATCTTGCCTTGAAGACAAGATTCGCATGCCTCATATGATTCAAAATCAAATGAGTCCAAAAGTCCATCCTTATGGAGTTGGGATATGCAACTCTCATTTATGTGACCTAAGCAACAATGCCAGAGATATGCTTGATTCAAATCATTAGACTTGAACCATTTGGTATTTATGTTATAGATTGGGTTATCATAGTCTAGAACATAGAGTACACTCACAGGATGTGCACTATAATAGAATATTTCATTGAAATAAACAGAACAATATTTTTCCTTTATTACAAATAAAAGCCCCTTCTTGTCTAAACAAGAAAGAGAGATAATGTTCTTGGTCAAGGTAGGCATATAACAGCACTCTTCAAGTTCCAAAACAAGCCCAGTAGGCAAAGATAAGGAATATGTTCCTACATCGACAACAACAACTCTTGCACCATTACCTACTCGTAGGTCCACTTCGCCCTTTGTCAATGTTCTACTATTTCTTTTCCACTACACATTAGTATCATGCACACTGGGTATCTAATACTGGTGAAGAAAAAATAGACAGATTGACTTCTATAACATATATACTTGAGGCAGAAGTCTTACTTCTCTTCCTTTTCAGTTCCTCTAGGTGTAACTTGCAGTTCCTCTTCTAGTGTCTGGTCTCACTGCAATGGAAGCAGGTTCTTTCCTTAGTAACCCCACCTTTGGCTTTCAGTACATGAGCCTTGCCCTTGCCTTTGGCTTGGGTCTTACCCTTACCTTTAGGCTTCCACTTGCCTTTGCCCTTAGACACCATCAAAATAGAACTAGGCTTTGCCTTCTTAAGGATAGTTCAACAGTTCTCAACATGCTCAACATTTCAGGCAGTGGTTTGTCAATTTCATTCATGTTGTAGTTCATGACAAATTGACTATAACTATCAGGCAACGACTATAGAATAAGGTTAGTGGTTAATTCTTGGCCTAGTGGAAATCCCAACCTTTGTAGATTCTCCACATACCCGATCATTTTGAGCACATAAGGCTCTATGGGACTTCCTTTTTGCATTCTGTATTGAAATATTGCTTTAGAGATCTCAAATCTCTCATACCTTGCTTGTCCTTGATATAGTTGTCTAAGATGTTCAACCATATCATAAGCATCCATGTTCTCATGTTGCTTCTGAAGCTCAGAGTTCATGGTGGTGAGCATAAGGCATGATACATCTAATGCATCATCTCGATGCTTCTTGTAAGCATCCCTATGAGCTCTAGTGGCAATAGCAGGGGTACTTCAGGAATAGGCTGCTCTAGGATGTACAATTTTCTTTCTCTCTTGAGAACTATTCTCATGTTTCTATACCAGTCTAGAAGACATGGTGGTCTACAATAATAAAATGCAGAGAAGTATCATACTTAGATCATTTAATTAGGCCTTTAATTAAATGATTCTCCCACTGAATTCTTAAGCTTGATAGGAGCAAGTCACTACTAGCTCTAAACCCAAAAGCAAAGACATTCAAGTGGGACAAGATTCACATTATACCTCATCTTGTGTTACCTTTGGCTAATCACCCAAGACTTGTATAAATTAGGTAGGCAACGTGTACCAATTGGACAAGATCCATATTATACCTTATCTTGAGTTAGCTTTGGCTAATCTCCCAAGACTTAGTGCAACTTAGGTAGATAACGTTTACCAATTACATCCTATGTAACTCTTGTATCTTTAGGTGAACAAAACTGTTTGTTCGTTTTCCCATCTTATGAAACTCATACTATTACTCATCTTGAGTTAGCTTTGGCTAATCACCCAAGACTAGTATAATATGATTTACATCTTATAGGATATGTCTCTAAGTTCTCAACTTAGTTAAGTCACACCCAAAGTCCAATAGTCGGACATCACAATTGTCCAGTCGCACTCTACCAAGATAAAACGAGTCACTTTGCTTTACAAACCTGACTACAAATGATCGAGGTAGTAGTGAGTACCAAACTTTGGTAGGCATATGTAAAGGACCTAATTATGATAGCTACACATGCATCACATACATTCATGGCATATCATGACATACATCAACATATATGCTAATTTAAATGTGACATGGTTATGACCCCCATAAATTACGATCTTCTCAAGCTAATGAGAAGAGCGATAAGTCAACCTAGGTTTAAGCCGCTTCTCCAAGCGCTTCCTTGGCTGTGGTATGTTGTTGTCCTTCCTTCATTTTCACCCGTCGTCCAGAAAACTAACTCTTTCTAATTTTGTACATTACAAAATCTAAAGAAACTCAAGTTACATTCGAGTGTAATCTAATTACAATAAAAATAAAAGGGATGAAGGCACGACACGCAGGTCATATTATAAATTACAACATTACACACATCCAAACACATTGGGGGGTGAAGAGACATAACCATGCACCATGTCATATCTATTCATAATATTTTATGACATAAAATTTACTATGATTTCAACAACAAATTATGAGCCACAATGCCATGGCGGTCCCACTAGTTGGTTAGTGGGCGGGGGTCAAGGGGGCAGCGCCCCCGAAGCAAATTTTATTTTGCATACTCATTTTATGAGTTGCTGCTATACCTGATACCCCACTACCCACAATACCAACTATGTTTTGTTCCAAACAAAACACCTCTGGTCGAGACCTTGTTGGTCACACACCAACTATATTTTGTTCCCAACAAAACACCCATTTCGGTCAAGGCTTAGGATTTTGCTAAGACACAAAATCTGGCTAAGACTCATAGTCTGGCCGAGATTCACAATCTGGCCAAAACCTTGTTTGGCTGAGACCCATAATTTTGCAAATCACAGTAAAATTATCATACAATTTCTATATCATATATAAAAATTCTAACAACTTAGTATATGCATTTGCAAGTGGCTCTGATACCACTGTAGGGATCTAGCGCTCTAAACACGCTTAAGCACAGCAGAAAAATTAACTAGATCCTCTCCAGAAGATCCATGCGAAGGAGAAAAAAAATCATTTACTAAGTTTTTACATGAGAGGTATACCTTTGTTGCGTGCCTTTCACAATCCCGACAGCAACCTTTTCTTTGGATCCAGATCTCAGCGCGTTCAAGCGTCCGCGCCTCTATGGTATCCACACGAACATATCCTTCATTCATCGCACAAATGAAGCCTTTGGAGAAGAACCATCTTCTTGTGCTAGCAAGAAACATGGTTCGGCCAAGCTTGAAGATTCGGCTAAGGAGGAAGGAGGAAGAAGAGAGAATCTCAAGAGACACCTTTTCTCATCTAAATAAAAAATAAATCCAAAAGCCTATTTATATTCATCCAATGAATACCAAGGGGTTTTTGTCTCTTTGTATTCCTCCTAATGGGTTAGATTATTATATTGGATTAACCATTAATCCAATAACCCAATAAGTCTAACCCATTGAGTCTAACCCATTAATCCAATGTGTCTAATTTGGATTGGACTCAATCCAATGAGTGGGTTCATTTGAGTCTAACTCAATGAGTAACCCAAAAGGCCTAATCATCTCATCATTGGCTCTTAGGGCTAATTACTAACACTCACGCCTCTCCATCTTCTCCCGATCACCACTTTCCTCTCCCTGTACCCTAGCCGTCTCCATCGCCGCCCTTCTCCCTACTCGAGCCGTGATTGCGGCTACGAGACGAGGCCGAGCGCCAGCGCCGATCAATCACCTACTCATCGCAGAGATCTCAGCAACCGCCGGTCCATGCCCTAACCTCCACCTTTCTCATCTCTGCCGATTTCACGTCTCAACGCCGCCCTCTCCGATCTCCTCTGTGCCAGCCACCGAGATTTCCCAACCGGCCAAACTCCTCTGCCCTAGATCTGTCCCTCTCTACCGCACCTCTACACAGGGCCACCGCCGCATGGAACAGCGCCGACCGCCTCCATGCTATGCCCTAGTTTCCAGATGCTAAGTTCTTCCTCTCACTGATCTGGAATAGAGGTAGGTCATGATCTCATTTTCAGTTTCTGTTGTGGAGGGATTAATACTTGCTTAGTTTTGGTTTGTATGGCAGATTAGGGTTTTTAATCTGCTGTGGATGATCTTGCTTCAGCAGAGGGTTTTTACGGAGGAGGTGGACTTAGTCTAAGTTGTTGGCATTTGGTAAGTTTGGATAGATAATGTTGCTGCTGGATTGTGGTAGTGAATAAACTTCATGGTTGCTTCCTTAATCCTCTTTTATCAGGGCAGTGCGGAGGTTTCCAATAAGAGTAGAGGTGTTTTTCTGAGGATTTCCAGCAGCTGCGATCCCTAGCTGTGGACTAACAGTAGAGGCTTAGTGTTGAGGTAAGAAGTAGAAGAATTGTTGTAGCGTTCACAGATTTGAAGCTAGGAAAGGATAATGATAAATTGCACTTGAATTTAATTAAGTTTAAGTTGATAATGCTAGTTGCAAATCCTAATTGGAAGGTGAAATAGTTAGAATTTGTTTAATTCAAGGATTTTAAATATAAAGGAAGGATAAGATTATTAAATAGGTTTAGAGATTTTTATTTAGCTATATAGCTAAATACACTATGTTTGATATCACAGGACTTTGATTTGAGATGGTATCTCGACGAGGGATCTATTTTGGATACGATCCTCTTATTGGAGGCGGGTACCTTGACTTATCTATTTTGATATGTCATGTTGATATGCTTAGTAATATTTAACAAGTAGTAATATTTAGATTCATTGTTGCATCGGTATGTCATTATCTATTACCTGAGCATGCTGTATTTATTTCCTGCTGTTGCATTCATGTTCCTTTGATTATATATGACCTTAAGATAATGACATACAATGCATGATTATGTTCAGGACATTGATTTATTTTACCTGACCTGTGTACCTAGGATATTAATTGATGCATATATCTTTTGGTACACATTTTGGTAGAGATTGATAGGATCAGGATATTTCCATGCTTAGTGTCATGCATCATCCCGCATGCTTGCATGCTGTGCGATTGTTGGCTCCATTATTGTTGAGCACATCGCCAGTTACATGGATCTGCACACACAACCACTCATGGGTTAGTGGTTTTTATCAGGAAGGGAGTGTTGCAGCAGGTTGCTCTGTCAAGGGCTCCGCTGGTCCACTCATGGGTAGTGTGACACAGCGTGATAGCAAGACAGAGATCCCTCCTCTGGACTAGCTCAGGGAGATGAGAACATTGAGCTCCCCCACTTATGATTTGGGGTAAGGAGGATAGGTATACTCCGACAGCATCCCGTCCACTCGGTCTCTCAGGAGCAGTGATGGCAGAGTGCACGGTTGTCATAGTCCTACCCACTTGGTCTCACCATCGTATGTGAGACGGCTGACTGGCAGTAGGGGTGACCAAGACATGTCATTGGCATCATACGCATTGATGCATTGATTGCTTGTGTTTGCTGCACTTTATATGCTGCATATTTGGTGGATGCATATGTTTGACATGCATACAGGATTTATGATACTCTCGGTCTGACGACCTTGTTATCCATATACTAGGTCCTAGTTAGTACAGATACTCCTACTCCTTATAGTTTGACATTTTTCATATGATATGTATATCCAGGAGACTGTACGCATATTTATTAATAGTTGTTATTTCTTACTATGCATGTCAGTAGTTACCCGCTGAGGAGTTGACTCACCCCGTTGATATTACTATTTCAAGTTGAGGCTGTCCGAAGGATTTCCAGTCGCAAGTCCCCTTATAGATCGAAAGGATATTTGTTTGGTCTTTTAGTTTTTCTTATTATACTATCCAGACTATGTTTTAGACTTGTATCTTTTTGGCACTTGGATCTTGTATGGTCCTTTATTTGTCGATGGGGTTTTATTTGGATATGTTCTGCTACATGCCTGCCTGGACGACAAATGAGGTGAGTTGATTTTATTTGCGTCATTGTGATTTGAGTTTTATGGGTGTAGTTGAGTAGGAATATGATTTGAATTTTATGAGTGTAGTGGAGTAGGATATTTGGGATGATTTTCCTTATCGTTGTTTTAGTGGATTGTGATACTAAACCGCATGGTATGTTATTATACATATGTTCCAGTCATGTTGGCCGAGGTATCTGGATTGATGTAGTCAAGTTTCATATTGTCACCCGTACAGGGGAGATGCTGTCGAAATTTCTTCTAGCAGAGACTCCCCCGGGGTATGACAATTTATTTGGTATCAGAGACAGGTTTCTGATGCTTGGTATTCATATTTTGGTTTTGCATATTAATCTTATACCAATTTATTTGGTATCAGAGCGGGTTACGATACCTGCTTTTCGTGTTATGGATTTGAGAGTTAGCCTAAGTTTGCTAGTTAACTTGGGTATTTATTTTTTAGATTTGTTCGGGTTTCCGTCGATTTTCTCGTATCAGATTCCGAGGTTATATATGGGGACTGGACAGCGATGGAACATCTTCTGATGGCAAATAAGTAAAAAGTAATTTTATAATTTTTGTTACTTGTGGTAATATCTGAGTTATAACTTAACAGATATGAGGAGATCTACACGGGCAGTATCTGCGAGACATGGTGTTGGACGACCACGTAAGAGGACTTTGGAATCTCTGGCAACGGACTCGCCAGAGATCCCTACTGGGCTTGAGCCTGTCGGTCAGGGACAGACTCAAGATACTGCGGGTGCGTCGGGCTCTCAAACTCCGATGGCTTCATTAGAGGTACCCACCCATACCGTACACACTGTACCACCCGTGGCAAACCCGATATCTCCACCAGCAGAGGCTGCGGCGTACCTGGCACCACTGCCACTTGGACCTACCGTGTACCTGACACCAGCGGCACCCGCACCCCCAGTGCCTATAGTGTACCCAGCACCCACACCAGCGGTATCGGTTGTGCTATTTCCGGTACCACCACCTACCGTACCTCCAGCCGCGGCCACTCATATCGACCCTGCAGTACCACCAGTGGTACATGCTCCAGCTTATGCAGCAACACCAGAGTACCACCCCCGATCTATCCAGCGGTACTACCTGTACCACCAGCTTCAGGGATTCCACCAGTTCCCGCGTCGATCCCTTCGCACCTCACTGATATTGTCGTGGCACGAGATCGGATTCCAGCTTTCGTAGTGTCGATGAAGAGTTGATTCACACTATTCTGAGGAGAAACTGATCCGAGTGTGGCCCAGTCCTAGATTGAGACTATGGAGCGGACCTTCTTCTGTAACGACCCGGCCCCTCAGCCCCATGGGCAGCCCATTTGGCGGTCCCTTGGGCGGTCCAACTGCCGACCCCTTATGTCGTCGACCGATGATCCTCGGTCGTGTCGTTACTCACTAGGTCTTCCCACCCCTGGCTAGTGGATTTTTGCCTTCCCCCAGATTCGAACTCTAGACCTCCAGGTTAAGTACTAGAGTTTATGAATCCTAGTAGCCAAGTGAGTGCCGCTACTTCCCACGGGCATATCAGATGACTCGCCGGTAGGATTTTCTAAGTTTGCGACAGAACAACCGCTCGGTGATAAAGTATAATGCGGAGTTTAATCGGTTGGCTAGATTTTATCCAGAACTAGTTGCTGAGGATAGTTCCTGTATGCATCAGTTTATTCAGGAACTGGATGGACATCTGCAAGTAAAGCTTGCCGGTTTTAGGAACTCATCTTACATAGAGACACTGGACCGACCCCTTATGATTGAGTCAACTCACCAAAGAGTGTATTTAGATAAGAAAAGGAAGCAGACAGATCAGACATTTGGACAGATCCAGCAGCCACAATCTACACAGTCGTAGAGTGGTCATAGTCGGACATGTCAGGTAACTTCTGGGGCATCTGGTCAGCCTCAGAAGTCGAGACGGTCTTCAACAGGACGTTTCCGACCTCCTCAGCAGATCTGGAAACAACCCGCCAGTGACATCCACTGCGCTTGGTGTGGATCCAGAGAGCGCGCCACATCAGCCTGCACCCTAGGACAGTCAGTTTGCTATTATTGCAAACTGCCTAAACACATGAGCCGAGATTGTTCGCTGAAGGCTCAGCATATCGCTTCCGGAGTTTCTGGTCATGGAGTTCAACTCAGTCAGACAAGGACTCAGCGAGGCAGGCACAGAGCCCAAACTTCGCATCACCAGCAGAGGATAGCTCTGTTAGGATGTATACTAAAAGCCTAGCTTTGGGTATAAACATTTATCTAGAAATAAAAATCACATTGGTCAAATGTCTACATTTATGATAAATGTAGTTGTTCAATTAATTTATATTGTAGATAACATGGTGTGTGGTGTCACACACAGAGGATCATGTTATCAGTACCTTATAAATTATAAACAGTATCTCACGACCATGATGGAAAGGAACAAACCATTGGAATGTCATAGTGTAATTAGGTATTAGTTTATCTTAACTATATAATTACACTAGTACACTTAGTGTGTATTGAGTAGGACCATTAGAGGTCGTTTCATTTTATACTGACTTTATAAAGGAACAAAGACCTCAGTTATTATGGAAGTGTGTGCTCTTAATCCTAATATAATAACAAATACATATATTTAGTATTTATTTCTTTGACTTATCAATGGGTGAGATTTAGCTCGATAAATCAATAAGCCCGATAAGTTGGGAAATGATATTACTTATAGTGTGTGTTATTGATTATAGAAGGAGACTGTGTCCTAGTAATCTAGGTTGAGAATGACCCCAAGAGGAGCTCATAAGGATTGTCATGTTAAACCCTACAGGTGGACTTAGTCCGACATGATGATAAGGTTGAGTGGTACTACTCTTGGACTAAGATATTAATTAAGTGAGTTGTCAGTAACTCATTTAATTAGTGGACATTCATTATCTTAAACACAGGGAGACTAACACACTCATAATAAGAAGGAGCCCAAAATATAATTTGGGATTGGAGCGGTAGTTCAATAATAGTTCTTTAGTGGAATGAATTATTATTGATGAAATTAAGTTATGTGTTCGGGGTGAACACGGGATGCTTAATTTCATCGGGAGACCAAAACCAATTCCTCCTCTCGGTCCCTATCGTAGCCTCTTAATTATAGCGTCTATACCCACCTTCTTACCCATCCTATAGGGGCCGGCCATGCTAGCTTGGAGTCCAAGCTAGTGCCAGCCAAAGGTATGGTTCATGGGTTAATGAGGTGGTCGGCCCTAGCTTAAACCCAAGCTTAGGTGGACGTCCCTATTAAAATAGAAAGGAAATTTATTTTTAAAATTTTTCTTATGTGGATTCCATGGTTTTAAAAGAGAGTTTAAAATTTAAATCTTTCCTTTTATAGCTTTCTACAAAAGATTAAGAAAAGATTTGAAATCTTTCCTTATTTGTAGATTGAAAGGTAGATTTTAATTTTGAGAAAACTTTCCTTTTTTAACTATGTTCATGATTTAAAAGAGAGTTTAAAAATTAAATATTCTCTTTTATTAGTTTCTACAAAAGATTAAGAAAAGATTTGATATCTTTCCTTATTTGTAGATTGAAAGGAGATTTTAATTTTTAGAGATAACTTTCCTTTTTGAAAATCATCCACATGTTTAAAAGAAAGATTTTAATTTATAAAATTTCCTTTTTATAATCCACCATGAAGGGAAAAATTATTGGAGAAATTTTTTTTATAAATTTCCGGAGACAAATTAGGAAGTTTTAATTCTCATTATAATTAAAACTCTCCTTGTTTATAGCTTAAGAGGTGGCCGGCCATTGTAATTGAAAAAAGGAATTTGATTTTAATTAATTAAAATTTTCTTTTTCATGGCAAAGGAATTAAGGAAGTTTTTTATTAAAATTTCCTTATTTGTCAAGACCAAGGAATATAAAAGAGGGGGTAGAGGTGCCTTCATGGTTGAACGACTCTATTCTTTTTCTTTCTCCCTCTCTTCCTTGGTGGTGTGGCTGACCCCTTCTTTTTCTCTCCTCTCCTTATTGTGGTCGAAACTTCTTCATTGGTGGAGTTCTCTTAGTGGCCGGATCAAGCAAGGAGAAGAAGGAGAGAAAGGAAGCCTAGTCTCTAGCATCCCTTAGAGCATTGGTGGTGGCCAAACCTATCCATCAAGAAGGACTCTTGGTGGCCGAAACCTAGAAGGAAGAAGAAGGTGCTTGGTGGTTCTCATCTTAGAAGATCATTGCCCACACAACGTCCGAGGTTAGAAGAGGAATACGGTAGAAGATCAAGAGGTTATTTGCTTACAAAGAAAGGTATAACTAGTAATTGTTTTCCTCATCATACTAGTTTTCTTTGTATAGTTATTTTTGGAAATACCAAACACAAGAGGCATATGATTCTAGAGTTTTCAGATTTGTTTCGAATTTGTGTTTCTTTTGTTTTATTTTTTGAATTTGTGATTCGATTGTTCTTTTTGGTTAAACCTAGAGTTATTTAAGGAAATTAAATATTAGCTTTCCTTAAAAGGTTTTGTCTAGGCGGTGGTGGTTGCTCCTATATCCAAGAAGGTCATGTGCCTCGCCATGCAGTCCTAGAAGCCAATTTTGGAAATTAATATTTAATGGAATTAATAACATAGGTGGATTTGAATCAATAGTGTTAAGTTCCGCTTGTGATTCAAATCTAAACCATTAAGAACAAATAAGTTAATTTGAAATCAATGATGTTAAGTTCCGTCTGCGATTCCTAATTTAACTTCTAAAGAACACAATAGGTTATTTACGGAAAGGTTCGACACTTGTACAAAAAAAAATTGTACAGTGGAACCGGTATGTTTTCCTAGGACTAACCAACAAGCCCCCCTGCAGCTGCTGCATATGGCATGCATGGACAAGAGCACCCCAATGCCCTCATAGTACCACAGACTTCTGTCGTGGGATCACCATATCAGTTACAGCCTCAACCCCTAGTCCAGTATCTACAGCCCCAACCTCTAGTTTAGTACCAGATGTAGTCCTAGCTACCAGTACAGTATCAGTCGCAGCCCTTACATCCACCTCTGGCACAGTATCCAGCACTGCCTCAGTGGTCGGCTCCTGCTCAGTTGCAACCACCGCTGGCAGTGCTACCACCTCCACCTCCGCCAAAGACTGGACGGATACACGCGGTTACCAGAGAGGATGCGCAGCGGACCGATGGATCCGTTTTCCGTGGTACAATTTCCATTTATGCCTTATCTGCGGATATGCTGATAGATACTGGTAGCTCGCATTCTTTTATATCCTGTACCTTTATGAGGGAGATTGGTAGATTACCCACTTTCAGACCGCAGCAACTGACCATTCCTCTACCGTCTAGTGATACTTTGGACGTCACTCAGGAGGTCAGAGGTTGCTTGTTAGATTTTGGCAACATGATACTTACGGTAGATCTTTTAGTACTGGAAATGGTTGAGTTTGATATTATTTTTGGCATGGATTGGTTGTCAGCATATCATGCCACTGTTGATTGCCCACTTTCAGACCACAACAACTGACCATTTCTCTACCGTTTGGTGATACTTTGGACGTCATTCAGGAGGTCAGAGGTTGCTTGTTAGATTTTGGCAACATGATACTTACGGTAGATCTTTTGGTACTAGAAATGGTTGAGTTTAATATTATTCTTGGCATGGATTGGTTGTCAGCATATCATGCCACTGTTGATTGCTAGATGAGGGTGGTCACATTCCGGCCTCTGAACCAACCCTCATGGGAATTCACTGGCATCAGAGACGATGGCATATCGACTATTTCAACGATTCAGGCTCAGAAGCTACTATCATAGGGATGTCAGGGTTTTCTGTTATCTTTGATTAATACTGAAGACGGTAGTTGTTCTCAACTCTCTGACGTTCCAGTAGTCCGAGAGTATCCGGATGTATTTCCAGAGGAGCTACCAGGTTTGCCTCCCAGAAGGCAAGTAGAGTTTGCTATTGAGTTGATTCCAGGAACCGCGCCAACATCAAAAGCTCCTTACCGTGTGACACCAAAAGAGTTGAACGAACTGAAGGTTCAACTCTAGGAGCTTTTAGACAAGGGATTTATACGCCCTAGCGCTTCTCCGTGGGGTTCTCCGGTATTATTTGTCAAGAAAAAAGATGGTACTCTGAGGTTGTGCATAGATTATAGACAGCTGAATGTAGAGACCGTCAGAAATAAGTACCCCTTACCTCAGATCGAGGATTTATTTGATCATCTCAGAGGTACATCAGTGTATTCTAAGATTGATCTATGGTCTGGATATCATCAGCTGAGAGTCAAAGAATATGATATTCAGAAGACAACATTCCGTACCAGATACGACTATTATGAGTTTTTGGTAATGCCATTTGGGCTTACCAATGCTCCAGCGGTATTTATGGATTTGATGAACCGCGTCTTCCTGGAGTATCTTAATCAGTTTGTTATCATTTTCATCGATGAGATATTGATCTACTCGCATTCTGAGGAGGAACATGCACAACATCTTCGAACAGTTTTGAAGACTCTTCGACGACATTAGCTATATGCGAAGTTCAGCAAATGTGGAACATGCACAACATCTTCGAACAGTTTTGAAGACTCTTCGACGACATTAGCTATATGCGAAGTTCAGCAAATGTGCCTCCTGGCTATCTTCAGTCGATTTTCTGGGACACGTGGTCTCTAGCCGAGGTATTTTAGTAGACCCTCAGAAGATCGAGGTTGTCACTAGCTGGGAGCAGCCGAAATCAGTATAGGAGATCAACAGTTTCTTGGGACTAGTAGGATATTATAGACGTTTTGTAGAGGGTTTCTCCCACATAGCTATGCCACTTACACGCTTGACCAGGAAAGGCGTGAAGTTCACATGGTCCGAGGCCTGCAAGACCAGCTTCAGAGAGCTTAAGTGGAGATTAGTGACGGCTCCGGTGTTGGTTTTGTCGGCTGGAGAGGATGGATTCATACTTTACACTGACGCATTTCTTTAGGGTTTGGGTGCTATTCTAATGCAGCACGGCAGAGTAGTCTCCTATGCTTCTCGTCAGTTGAAGGAGCATGAGAAGAACTACCCAGTGCATGATCTAGAGCTAGCCTCCATTATCTTTTCTTTGAAGATTTGGCAGCATCATCTGTACGACATTATCTTTGAGATTCTCACGGATCATAAGAGTCTCAAATATGTTTTTTACCCAGAAGGAACTTAATCTCCGACAGAGGAGATGGATGGAGTTCCTGAAGGATTACGATTGTACCATTAGCTATCACCTGGGGAAAGCTAATGTGGTTGTCGATGCACTCAGCAAAAAATCTAGAGGGACTTTAGCTTTCCACCGAGCTTCAGTCACGGACTTGATTCAGGGTTTCTCCGAGTTGGGCCTTGAGGAGCAGGGACAGACAGAGTAAGGTGTTTTAGCTACTATGGTTGCTCAATCGTCGATCAGGATGAGGATCCAAGAGGCCCAAGCTGGTGATCAGCATTTTCAGTTCATTGGCAGCCAGATATCTTCCGGGAAGCAGACAGGGTTCACCCGAGATGATGCGGGTATTATATATTTCCGAGACCAATTATGCGTACCTCCATCTCACTCGGTCAGGGAGGAGTTACTTCAGGAGGCTCATCGCTCCCGATTTGCTATCCACCCAGGCGGGACCCTCATGTATCAGGATTTGAGGCATTCCTACTGGTGGAACGACATGAAGAAAGACATCACGGAATTCGTAGCTAGATGTCTTGTCTGTCAGCAGGTGAAAACTGAGCACCAGAGACTTGTCAGATTACTTCAGCGGACTCCTATTCCTGAGTGGAAATGGGAACACATTATCATGGATTTTGTGGTGGGTTTACCTAGGACACGATGAGGTCATGATGCGATTTGGGTAATCGTTGATCGATTAACCAAATCGGTGCACTTCTTAGCGATCTGGAAGACTGAGTCCCTGGATCAATTGACAAATTTGTATTGCTAGGAGATCATCAGATTACATGGTGTTCCTTTCAGTATTATTTCAGATAGGGACCTTCGGTTCATGTCCCGATTCTGGTATAGTCTGCAGCAGGCCTTGGGTACTCAGCTCCGTTTCAATACGGCTTTCCATCCGCAGACTGATGAATAGTTAGAGCGGACCATTCAGACTCTAGAGGACTTGCTGAGGTCTTGTGTATTGGATTTTAGAGGTAGTTGGGAGGACTATTTGCCATTGGTAGAGTTCGCCTACAATAATAGTATAAGATCAAAAAGAATTTAGATATCTCCATAATGACATGATATTGTCCACTTTGGGCCTAAGACCTCATGGCTTTGCTCTTGGGCACTCCCCAAAAGGCCTCATGCCAATGGAGATATCTTTTCTCTTATAAACCCATGATCTTTCCCATGTGTTTCCAATATGGGACTATGTTTGCAACCTTGCAACCCCAACCATCCCCCCCCCTCAAACAAAGGACCATAGGCTTCCCACGTCCAATCCTCGACCCACCAGGTCTTCTAGCCCCTCGGTCCACCTGACCTACTAGGACTTCCTTACCTAGTCGCAACTAGGACTTCCTGCCTGGTGTCTGGTCCTCTTGATCCGAACATAGGAGCCCCCACTTTCTTTGTTCGAGGTCAATATTATACTCACATGGCTCAATCAAACCATAGCTCTTGTGCACAGTCGGCGGTTAAATCTTCTGGCAGTCCGGGCTTTGATACCAATTGTAGGATCGAAAAGAATTTAGATATCTCCACAATGACATGATATTGTCCACTTTGGGCGTAAGACCTCATGGCTTTGCTCTTGGGCTCTCCCCAAAAGGCCTCATGCCAATGGAGATATCTTTTCTCTTATAAACTCATGATCTTTCCCATGTGTTTCCAATATGGGACTATGTTTTCAACCTTGCAACCCCAACAAACAGCTTTCATTCGGCTATCCATATGACACCATTTGAAGCATTGTATGGTAGGCCTTGTTAGACACCCACCCTTTGGGAGGAGGTTGGAGAGGCCCAGCTGTTAGGGCCTCATAGAGCTCAGCAAGAGGCAGAGTTGGTCTGTACTATCAAACGGAGGATGTTAGAGGCGCAGGACCGCTAGAAGAGTTATGCGGATTGGAGACGGAGACCCCTGAAGTTCTCTATTGGCGATCATGTTTGTTTGCGTGTTTCACCCACGAAAGGGGAGAAGAGATTTGGCCTCCTAGGTAAGCTAGCTCCATGATACATTGGACCTTTCCAGATTTTGGAGAGGATTGGAGCGATAGCTTACCGACTGGCACAGTCACCATCCCTGGCAGGTGTCCATGACGTATTCCATGTGTCTATGCTGAGGAGATATATATCTGACATGACACATATGCTAACAGATATCTCAATTCCTATTCATCCTGACATTACCTATGAGGAGGTTCCGGCTCGGAATCTAGGCTAGAAAGAGCGTTAGCTGCGGAACAAAACTAACCGGCTGGTTAAAGTCAGATGGCAGCATCATTTGGACGAGGAGGCTACCTGGGAGCTCGAGGATACGATCCGAGCTCAATACCCCCATCTTTTCACTTGAGGTATGTGAGTTAATTTCTGTTCAACATTTATACTATCTATTTATTGATAGTACTTACTGATGGTAATAACGAAATTTGGGGACCCAATTTGTATTAGTGGAGGAAAATGTAAAATACCGAAAAAATGACGAATAACCATAAGGGAATTTTCTGAAATTTTTAGAAATTTTCCGAAAATTTTTTGGAGCCCGTATGACTTAGGTTACGTGGATAAATATGGGTTACGGGAAAGCCTATTTAGGATACCCCATTTAAACGAAGAAATGTTTGATTTTATTTTTATTTCTCTTTTTCTTTTTCTTTCTTTTTCTTTTCTTCCTTCGTTTCCTCATGCATGCCCGAGCCATCCCCTGTTGGTGCGGGAAGCATCCGACGATCAAACTCGTGATTTGATAATGGCAAAGGATTCAAAGTTAAGGTGTTTTGTGATTTAACAAGTCTACTTGAGTATTTCAGGAAAGTCCTAACTGCGGTTTGGAAAAGGGAAAACCCTAGGGGGTGGTAACCCTAGGTCATAGGGGGTGGTAACCCTATGCGGGAAGTCTTGGCAGGTCGATTGCTTCAGGCAAAAGTCCTAGGGGGTGGTAACCCTAGGTGGAAAGTCCTGGTGTCACGAACTAGGTGAAAACTAGACTAGCCGGGAAGCGGATGTCCAGCAGAAAGTCTGGAAGCGTCGAGTGCTGAGCAAAAGTCTAGTCGATTTGGAGGATCGCACTGGCAGCAGGTTAATCTCCTGAGTGGAGTAGGTGAGGACGCGTTCCCCGTAGAGGGAACAGTAGGCGTCGGGTCGACCTAGGGTTTCTGGACGGAAATCCGAAGTCAGACTCGGACAGTCCAGAGACTGTCATTACTCAGTTATCATATTTTCTGTTGTATTGTGCTAACTTTGGTTTGCAGGGTATGTGTTTGTGACTAACACTGTTGCAGGACCAAAGGAGCACAAGTTAACCTCGGATGAACAGTGCCCGAGGCGCCTCCATGGGGTTTGGAGGCGTCTCGGGTGCAAAGCCGGAGCTGGCTGCGAAGCACTCTAGAGGCGCCTTGAAGGAGTCATAAGACGCCTTGGAAGGCGCTTTGAATGAGGCATAAGGCGCCTTGAAGAGATAAAAATCGACCAGTTCAAGCTTGATCCACGCGGGCGACTCGGCTTGTTTAAGGTGCCTTGGATGACTTTTAAGGCGACTTAAACACTCTTTATAAAGGGGTTTCGAGCAGCACCTTCATTTATCAGATTCTAAGTAATCCTCTTACTGCGTGCTGCTAAATCGACGACCCGGAAGTGCTACGACTTGACACCGACATCCCGGAGCTCCGAAACATGTGATTTCTATACTATTGTCAGTATAACTGTGTTTCTTTTTATTGTACTTATTTGCAATACTTGTACTCTATTCGAACTTATAGTTGTTGCCCATGGAAAGCGATCAAGGATCGCGGGCCTTTGAGTAGGAGTCGTCACAGGCTCCGAACGAAGTAAATTCCCCTGTGTTTGTGTGTTTGTTTTTATTCCACTGCGTTTTAACTCCGATAGTTTTGTGATTCGAAAAGTGTGAAAGTCGCGAGCGCTATTCACCCCCCCCTCTAGCGCGTCTCGATCCAACAATTGTTATCAGAGCGGGGTCATTTTGAATTGGTGCAACCACCATTCAAAATAATTTTTTCGTGGTAATTTCAGATTTTTAGAGTCAATTAGAATTTAGCTTTATAGCTATATTCTAATTCTTTTTCTCGAATCGGTTTTTGCTCGAGGTTAGTGCAACACCACCCGAGTTCGTGTTCTATTTTTAAATACTTCTCGCACTACTAATCCAGGACCAAGTCCTAGAATTTTCTTGTCATTTATTTTCTTCATAGTTAATCTAAAATGACCCAACAAGAGGGTTATAGTACTGTCCATCCCCCGCTCTTCACCGGAGAGGACTTTGGATACTGGAAGGGCAAAATGGAGAACTTCTTGAAGATCCAGTTTGAAACCTGGATGATCGTCAAAACTGGTTTGGATCTGCCAACAGATAAAGACGGCAATCCTACACCCTGTGAAGATTGGGAGCCTACATTAATCAAGAAGGTGGAGGCAAACGCCAGAGCAACTTGTACCCTCAAGTGCGGACTAACAAAGGAGGAGTTAAACCGCGTCAGTCCATTCTCAAGCGCCAAGGAGCTATGGGAGAAGCTGATCGAGCTTCACGAAGGGACCTCCGATACCAAAGTAAGTAAGCGTGATTTACTATTCAATAAATTGTATAACTTAAAAATGCAGGAAAATGAGACGGCAAGCCAGCTACACGCGCGAATTTAAGACATCCTTAACTCCCTTCACGGAATCAGGCAGAAGGTAGAAAATAGGGATATAATAAGGTACGCTCTTAACTCGTTTCCAAGGAGTACATTGTGGGCATCAATGGTAGATGCCTACAAAGTGTCCAAGGATTTGTCTTTTTTAAAGTTAGATGAACTATTTAGTGAATTTGAACTTCATGAACAAACTAATGCACAGCCAACCGAGAAGGGTATTACTTTGGTTGCAAGTACTAGTCGAACACGGGAACCAAGATTACGGCGAAAAACTGAACCGGAATCAGAAGATGAAGAAGACGAACTGAGCAGCGAACTCGTGAACCTCGTGAAGAAGCTCTACAAGAAGAAGAAGGGCTTCAACAAGAAAGATCTGAAGAAGGTGGTACAATCCAAGGAGGCCCAACCTAGTTCTAAGGTAAAATTTGAAGTTACCTGCTATGGGTGCAACCAGAAAGGGCACATCAAGGCCAACTGTCCTAACCAAAAAGAAGCGAAAAAGCAAAGAAGGAAGAAGGCCCTGAAGGCGACGTGGGACGAATCTTCTTCGGAGGACGACGACGACGAACTCGATTAGACGAGTTTACTCGCGTTGATGGCCCGGGACCAGATCAACGAATCCGAGAGCGAGTCAGAGGCCGAGTCCGAGCGAAGCTACGGATCCACATCCGTTTCCGAAGGGCCAGACTTCGCTGTAAGTATTCCTAGACTTAATAATTTAGTCAATTATTTATTACGCAAGTTAGCTAAGTCAAACCTTAAGATTATGTCACTTCTAAAGAAAGTAGCTGTCCTTAAAGAAGTGACTAACTCTAAATCCTTACTTGATCAAATTCAGACTGGAAATTCAACTCAAGTTCAAAAACTTGAGGAAGAAAATTCTAGTTTAAAAAATCAGGTTAAGGATTTAAAAAATACCTTAGAACGGTTTTCTTTAGGCTCCAAGAATTTTGACCTAATTCTTGGGACACAAAGAGCGGTTTACAATAGAACAGGGCTAGGATATAAAACTAAAAAGAAATATAAATCTTATTTATCCTTAATAAACAAACCAAATACAAAGGTAATCCAAGCATGGGTCCCCAAATCCAAATTGGTCAATCAAATTGGACTTGGCCAATACTGGGTCCCGAAGGATCAAATACACTACCTCGATAGACCATATCGAGGCTATGATCCAGGGGGAGTAAACACGAAAACAATTCAAATTTTAAATCAAAATTCAAAATTAAATTAAAATTCAAAAATTCAAAATTCAATTTACAAACTCAAAATTCAAAATTAAATTAAAATTCAAAATTCAATTTACAAACTCAAAATTCAAAATTAAATTAAAATTCAAAAATTCAAAATTCAATTTACAAACTCAAAGTTTGAAATTAAATCAAAATTAAAAAATTCAAAATTTAATTTACAAACTCAAAATTCGAAATTAAATTAAAATTCAAAAATTCAAAATTCAATTTACAAATTCAAATTTCGAAATTAAATCAAAATTCAAAAATTAGAAATTCAAACTTAAATTAAAAATTCAAAATAATTCGAATTCAAATCAAATAAAATATAGATGGAGGATCCAGAATAGCTGGCACCCCCAACTGAACTACCCGACTGGGTAACTGAACTTAATCTACCCGAAATGGGTAAAACAAGAGTAGATTACCCGGCAGGGTAATTAAGGTTAGGTTAAAACGGGCTAGGTTTAACTTGACCCACAGTACTGGTGAAGTTTTTAGATGATAGTACGTTAGGGAAGCTTGGGCATCGCATGTCTAGGAAGATATGGCTTCGACCTGGTGCATTTGGCCAAGTGGAACTGCCCGAAGCTACCCTTAAATGGATCCTAACTAGTTAGACCAAAGTTTAGTATTAAGTTCAATGGGTAGGACTATTTGGGAAACCTTGAAGTCATGGTTACTTTAATGAGTTCCTTGTGACTCACTATAGCCCAAAAGTTTATCCAAAGAATTCTTACTTGTTGAACTCAAAGCTAAACTTGAATCTAACACAAAGTTAAACCTTACCCTAAAATTCAACCATAATTCATCTCACAACAATTATAGGAATACCTGATTGAAAATTTATATCGGGTGAGATGACTAAGAAATTAAAACTGACTTAAACTTAAATCAAGTTAATTCAACTAAATTAAACTAATTGAAATTAATTAACTTAAAATTCTTTTTCAAAAATTAATTAACTTAAAATTCTTTTTCAAAAATTAATTAACTTAAAATTCTTTTTTCAAAAATTAATTTTCTTAAAATTATTTTCAAAATTAATTTTCTTAAAATTATTTTCAAAATTAATTAAATCAAAATTATTTTAAAACTTAATTTCAAAATGATTTTAAAACTGAATTTCAAAATTATTTTAAAACTTAATTTCAAAATTATTTTAAAACTTAATTTCAAAATTATTTTAAAACTTAATTTCAAAACGATTTTAAAACTTAATTTCAAAATGATTTTAAAACTTAATTTAAAAATTATTTTAAAACTTAATTTCAAAATGATTTTAAAACTTAATTTCAAAATTATTTTAAAACTTAATTTCAAAACGATTTTAAAACTTAATTTCAAAATGATTTTAAAACTTAATTTCAAAATTATTTTAAAACTTAATTTCAAAATGATTTTAAAACTTAATTTCAAAATTATTTTAAAACTTAATTTCAAAATTATTTTAAAAATTAATTAAATCTAAATTATTTCAAAACTTAATTTCAAAATGATTTTAAAACTTAATTTCAAAATGATTTTAAAACTTAATTTCAAAATGATTTTAAAACTTAATTTCAAAATTATTTTAAAATTAATTTCAAAACGATTTTAAAACTTAATTTCAAAATGATTTTAAAACTTAATTTCAAAATGATTTTAAAACTTAATTTCAAAATTATTTTAAAACTTAATTTCAAAATGATTTTAAAACTTAATTTCAAAATGATTTTAAAACTTAATTTCAAAACGATTTTAAAACTTAATTTCAAAATTATTTTAAAACTTAATTTCAAAATGATTTTAAAATTTAATTTCAAAACAATTTTAAAACTTAATTTCAAAATGATTTTAAAACTTAATTTCAAAATTATTTTAAAACTCAATTTCAAAACTCTTTTAAAACTTTTTAAAACTATTTTAATCTTTAAAACTCTTTTTAAAATCTTTTCAAAATTATTTTAAAATCCTTAAAACTCTTTTAAAAATCTTTTCAAAATTATTTTAAAAATCTTTTTAACTTAATTTCAAAATCTTTTTAAAACTTTATCCTTTTAAAACTTAATTTCAAAATCTTATTTAAAACCTTCTCCAAAACTTTTCAAAATGTTAATTTAATTAAAAACAACCATAGGATTAATTGTTTGCTAACTTAGATTGGGTGAGATAGAAAAACTAAGGAGTCTACTTCAATTAAGCTATCTTTAAATCCATTAAAAGGAAACTAATTCAACTACTTCATGTGTAGGAATTGGATCAATGGATGTTGGATAGTGGATGCTCCAGACACATGACTGGAAAAAAGTTAAAGTTTACTAAACTCAAGTACAAGAATTTAGGATCGGTTGCATTCGGCAACGACGGTAAACTTAAAGTAATCGGAAAAGGTAATATTGAACTTAGTTCCGATTTCATTATTTGAAATGTTTTATTGGTTGAAAATTTTAACTTTAATTTACTGAGTATAAGTCAATTGTGTGACAGTGGATATCTAGTCAATTTTGATAAATTTGGTGTCTAGTTAAAAACATCGAAAACTCTAAAATTAGACTTAAGGGACTTAGGAAGAATAACATCTACACAATTGACTTATCAATATCCTCAATAAAGTGTCTCTTGACACAACAAGAGGAAACCCAACTGTGGCACAGAAGACTGGGTCACACTCACACTAGACTCATTTCAAAAATAAGTCAAAATGGTCTAGTTAGAGGTTTTCCCAAATTAAAATTTATTGAAAACTCAATATGTGATGCGTGTCAACAAGGAAAATAAACCAAGTCAACCCACAAGTCAACCAACCTAGAAAGAACTAACTCCTTACTTGAACTCCTTCACCTTGACCTATTTGATTCACATGGAGCCAAATCACTAAGCAAGAACCAATATTGCTTAGTGATAATCGATGACTACTCTAGGTACACATGGGTAAAATTCCTAAAAACAAAAGATGAAACCTATGAAATATTTAGTAATTTTTGCAAATTAACGGAAAATGAAAAAGATACTAAAATTAAAAGAATAAGAAGTGATCACGGAGGGGAATTTAAAAATCATAGGTTTACCCAATTTTGTAAAATAAATGGATACCAACATGAATTTTCATGTCCTAGAACCCCCCAACAAAATGGTCTAGTGGAACGTAAAAATAGAACACTACAAGAAGCCGCTAGGACTATGTTAAACGAATATAATTTAAATCATCAATTTTGGGCTGAAGCAATAAATACTGCAAATTATATTCAAAACAGAATTTTAATAAACAAACCTCACAATAAAACACCTTATGAACTTTACTACCATAAAATTCCCAACCTAAACTATTTAAAAGTATTTGGTTGTAAAGTTCACATTTTAAATACTAAAGATTACTTAGGAAAATTTACACCCAGGTCTAATCAAGGAATATTTTTAGGATACTCCTCAACCAGTAGGGCCTTTAGAGTATATAATCAAAATACCTTGAAAGTTGAAGAAACAACTAATGTAATCTTTGATGAAGAAAACAACCTACCCAATATAAATGAAAATATTGACATCAATCCAAGAGCTATAGAAGATGATGAAATCCAACCTAACCTTAATAAACCAGAAGAACTAATTTCTGACCCACAAATAAGACCAACTAGAGTAAGTACCTCTCACCCACCTGACCAAATTTTGGGTGACCCAAACCTAGGAGTCAGAACCAGATCCTCCTATAGAAACCTTAGTCAGATTGCCCTTATTTCTAAAATTGAACCTAAGACTATAGAAGAAGCCCTACCTGATCCAGACTGGATCATTGTAATGCCGGAAGAATTAGCACAATTTGAAAGAAACCAAGTCTGGGACCTTATACCTAAACCCATAGATAAATCAATAATAGACACCAAATGAGTTTTTAGAAACAAGTTGGATGTGTTGGTGCAACATCCCTCAGGTCAAGGTTGACCTGGTTGACCAATCTGAGTCTTGGTTTGAGTTTAGATGTTTGACAATAAGAAATTGATTGAAGAAGAGTCAAGTAGGTCAAGGTTGACCGGATACTTGACTGGGAAGTCCTAACTGGGATGTTAGGTAGAATGGAAGTCCTGGTGAGTGAAGCCAGGCAGAAGGAAAGTCCTAGTGAGTGAAGCTAGGCAGATTGAAAACCCTAGTGAGTGAAGCTAGGTGAAAGTCCTGGTGAGTGAAGCCAGGCAAGGGAAAATCCAGATGGATCAAGGATAATCGGACATCTGGTGTTGGGAAGTCCAAGTAGGTCAAAGGATTGACTGGATACTTGGCACGAGGAAATACAGATAGGTCAAAGGGATTGACCAGACATCTGATGGAAGTCCAAGTAGGTCAAGGGAGTGACCAGATACTTGGCATGAATAGAAAAGTCCAAGTGGGTCAAAGGGATTGACCAGACACTTGGTGGGAAGTCCTAGCAGGTCAAAGGAGTGACCAGATGCTAGGCATGATGTACCAACAGGTCAAGGTTGACTGGATGTTGGTTTGAGAGGCTTGGAACTTGGTTTTGGGCAAAAACCAAGTGTTGGATCGATCAGTGGATCGATCCAGGAGCTGGATCGATCAGTGGATCGATCCAGGCCTTTTCTAGCGAACAGAGAGCCTCTGGATCGATCCGTGGATCGATCCAGATATCCCAATCGATCAGTGAATCGATTGGGACGCTGCTGCTTCGCGCGATAAGCGCTGGATCGATCCGTGGATCGATCCAGGCATTTTTCTAGAGCACAGAGGCGCTCTGGATCGATCCGTGGATCGATCCAAAGCCTCCCCGATCGATTGGGAACATTCGAATCGATAGGGATCCGACCGTTGACGTCGATAAAGGTCGCAGGCGCACGATTCCTTCGTAGCTATCTTCGCAGATTCATCTCAGATCTCTCGCCAGCTTCTCCACAGCACTCACAAAGCTCAGATCGCCAGTTCTTGAAGGATCTTGGAAGGTTTCCAAGTCAAGAGGTGGATCAAAGCAAAGAAGAGAAGCTAGGGTTAGGGTTTGTACTCATTGTAAGCTTGTAAGCTTGTATTTCTTGTATCCTTTCCCTCTCTTCTTGTATTGCATCTTGTAGGGCTTCTCCGCCTTTGGTAGTTACCATAAAGGAGTGTCATTCATAGTGGAGGGTGTGTGTGTTGGTGTGGATCCTTGGATTAGTCACCTCTTGTGAGGTGGATACCAAGTAAACCAACCGTGTTAGCGTTGTGTGATTGTTTCTTTGTATTTCCGCTGCACATCTTTGAAGGAACAAGCAACGCCGAACACTGAGCGAACGCGACGAGCTATTCACCCCCCCCCCCTCTAGCTACTTTTGGTCCTAACAAGTGGTATCATAGCAAGGCCGCTCTTCACCGGAATCATCGTCGGAAGGGTCAAGCATAACAAGAAAAGCTAGAGGGTGAAGAAGTTGGAGCAATTCTTCAAGTTCAAGACTTTATCAAGCTCAACTTCAAGATGCAATTCCAAGATGGACTTGGATTTGACACAAGGGTGGCTCCACCATACACATCCACAAGCTTCGATTCTTGGAAATCAAGAATCGAAAATTTTCTTATGATGGAGATAGAGCAATGGTTTGCTCTAATGGAAGGCTTCAAGGCTCCAAGAAATTCAAAGGGCAAAGTTCTCAAGAGGAGCAAGTGGAGCCAAGAGCAAGTCCAAAGGTGCGAGGCCAATGACAAAGTGACCAAGCTTTTGGTCAATTTATTGCCAAGCACCATCCTTTGCAAAATTGGAGAATTTGAAGATGCAAAGGATTTATGGAGCAAATTGGCCAAGCTTCATGAAGAGATCCCCTCCACTGCACAAGATCATGAAGAATCCAGAGAGGGTGACTCTTTGGAGCAAGACCAAGAGGAGGACTCCGAGATTGAGAGATGCTCAACCTCCGAAGAAGAGGAAATCCAAGAAGCTTCATCCTCAAGGGAATGCACCGAAGGGAACAAGGAGGGAGTATACTCCTTGTTTCATATTCAAGATGATGAAGCCTCCACCTCTAGGATTGAGGGGGAGCAATCCTTGGTGACACCGGATCAAGAAGAAGGAGAAGCTTCTACATCCGGGTCAAGTGAAGAAGAAGAAGATGGTGCCACCTCCAACATTCAAGAAATATCAAATGGAGGAGCAAGTGCAATCCCTACACAAGAAGGTAAAAATAGTTCAATTAATAATAAAAATCATATTATATGTTTTGAATGTAGGGAACATGGGCACTACAAGAGCAAGTGTCCAAACTTGGCCAAGAAGAAGGGTCAAGTGGCACCAAAGGGCAAGGAGAAGCCAAAGGAGACCATTCCCGGAACAAAGAAGAGCAAGGAGCACATTGTGTGCTTCTCTTGCAATCAAAAGGGGCATTACCGGAGTCAATGCCCTAAGGGGAAGAAGATGGTCAAGGCTCAAGGAGGGAGCTCAAGTCAAGGGGGAGCTTCTAAGGTAAAAAGGAAGGTAACTTTTATTGAGCCTACCCCTTTACATCATGGTAAAAAGCATGATAGTTCTAATTTTTATCATTTTAATGCAATTTACCATAAGAATAGAAAGCTTGAGGGCTTTAAGGAAATGCATGTGGCCCTACATGCCAAAACTACCCAACCTAAGGTAAGGAATGTAGGTAAAAGTCTAGGCAAGAACTCTAAGGATTTTAGCTACAAGCCTAGAAACAAAAATGCTCATGGACTTAATGGAAAATCAAAAACTAAGGACTTAGTGATGGAAAATCAAGTCTTGAGGTCAAGACTTGACAAACTAGAAAAGACCCTAAAAAGGATGGAAAATATCCTTAAAGGGCAAAATGAGCAAAATCTAGGTTTAGGACAACAAGGGTCATCTAAGGGCCATAGAGGTTTGGGATACAAACCTAAAATCAAAAAGGATGTACCTACTTACCATAGGGTTCCATATAGCTATGGAACAAACCCTAAGTCTAGAGGTCAAGTCAAAGATACAAGGGAAGATATCCTTAGAAGTATCTTTGCAACCAAAGTGACTAAGACTTCTAAGAAGTCTAAGAAAGTCACTAACAAGGTCACAAGGGAGGCTATCCCTAGAGTTGACCTAGAAAAAGTGACCAAGACTTCTAAGAAACCAAACAAGGTCACTAGAAAGGTATCTAGGGAAGTTATCCCTAGTGAATACCTAGAGCATCCAAGGAGCACCAATAGGTTTTGGGTTCCTAGGAGCATTTTCTCTACCCCATAGATGGGTTAGAGAGTGTCAACTCTAAGAAGAAGGGTAGTTAACTCAACTTTGAAGAAATTGACACTCAAGGAGCATTTTCAAGGTTTTGTTAACCTTTGAAAATGAAATGGAATTATTATTTACTCCTTGAAAGAGTAAAATGTGCCTAATGGTGGAAGAATTGATTTTAATCTTAAATAATGCATATTGGGAAATTCATAAGAACTACCAAGTTGGGATTTTGGTATGTTCTTAGGAAATTTAAGGCGATCCGAGCCTTAATTTAAAGGTGCTACTCTTGTGGAAAAATGAAATATGCCAACATTTGAGGATATGCTTATTTTCAATTGGCATGCATTAATCAAGGGAATTAGAAATGCCAATTTAGGCTTTGGCATTTTCTTGAAGCACTTTAGGGCAATCTAGGTTTAAGTTGTAAGTTTAGCTAAGATTTTAATGATACTTAGATAGTTAATCTAGGTATATTTTATTTATGCTAAATCTTGTCATGATTGTTTGCCCATCATATGCCATGACATCATGTCTATTTTTGCATTCATGTTTTATTATGCAAAATCCAAAAATACCATGTCATGATATTCATACATCATGTAGTTATAGGAATCTTTCTTTTGAAAGTTATTTTATTTTGATGTATGCCATAACATTATCATGCATTAGTTTAATCCCTAGTAATTAAGGACAAATGGCATTTAACAACACTTATTAACAAGTGACATCCTAGGTGGATGTCTAATATCTTTAAAATGCCTAGATAGATATGCATGATCCCTAGATTAGGGCAAAACCAAAATCTACATCTCACAAAGACTATAAGGTGACTTGTATGTGCTTTAGTGCACAATAGATACAAGTGAGATGTTAGGAAGACGAACAAAACTCAACATGCTGAGTTAGTGCATTTCCTTGAGTTTTAAGTTCATCAAAACACATAGTTATGTGTTTTCCCATCATTGGGAAAGCTAAATGTACAAGTCATGTGCATTATGCCCAAGGAACATGATGGGATATTGGTTTTGAAAATGTTTTTAAAATGATTTTGGAAAACCTTGGTGAAGGCTATCTTTTGATAGTAATCACCATTGAAGAGTTAGACACAAACTTGAAGAAAACACTAAAGTTTTTGCAAGTTCTCAAGTTTGTGTCAATCTTTGAAAATATGATGTATTTTCATAGAAAACTATTTTTCCATGATTATGTATCCCCTAAATAATGTCTACACTAAATTTTATGATTTTTGGATTTTTGTAGAATTTTCTAGGGGTTTCTGAAGTTGACTGAAATGGAATTTCAGCAACTATCAGAGCTTCTATCGATCCATGGATCGATTGGAGTGCCTGAATCGATCCGTGGATCGATTCAGAAGGCAAGTCTCCCGCGAGCAGAAGCTCGCTGGATTGATCAACCGATCGATCCAGGTAGTCTGAATCGATCAGTGGATCGATTCAGAAAGGTTCAATCGATTGGATCCCAACTCCAATCGATCCAAGTTGCTGATTTTGGCTGGGAAGGCCTGATTTCAGCATCTTTGAACCTCTTTGAGTCTAGGTAACCATTCCAAACCCCTAAAATACATTTGTATACATACAAAGGGTGTTTTCATGTGAAAACAAGGATGGATTGGTTAAGGAAGGCTTCATTGAAGTTTAGGTTGAGGTTTGTTTCAAATTTTGAGTATTTGAACCTCAAAACTTCTAAATTTGGGTTTCCTAAAGGTTTAGGGATTCCAAGTCATTGTTGGTGCAATGACAGAAGTTACCACCATGTCTTTAGGGGGAGGGACTCTTTAAAGACATGAAAAATTTATTTTTCATGAACCTTGGAAGGTGGTTAACCTTCTTTAAAGAAAATGCTCATGTATGAGCTTTTGAACTTGAAATGGGGAGTGGATATCCTCATTATTTCAAGTGGGAACTCAAGTGGTTAGAAAATACTCAAGGTTGGGTATTTGTCTACATTGAGGGAGAAGTTAAGGATAAATGAAGGGTATGGGACCTTCATTATCGTGTTGATCACAACGAGTGATGTTGTGAACAACGAGGAGCAACTCTTCAGGGGGAGAGTCGTCAACAAATGGATTTGTTGATGTGTACCCAAAATTGGGGCAAGGGTTGATGTGTGCCCAAAGATGGGTTGATGTGTGCCAATAGGGGGAGAATGAAAGGACCTATGAATGGGTGTAAGTTAGGCTTTCATTACCTAGAGGGAGTGTGCCCTCTTAGGGGGAAAATGAAGAGCTTAATTTATGTGTTCATTACCTAGTGGCATGAAGATTGAGGCTATAGGATTAGCATAACTTACATGTGGTATTGTAAGTGTTATTGTGGTATTGTCAAACATCAAAAAGGGGGAGATTGTTGGTGCAACATCCCTCAGGTCAAGGTTGACCTGGTTGACCAAGCTGAGTCTTGGTTTGAGTTTAGATATTTGACAATAAGAAATTGATTGAAGAAGAGTTAAGTAGGTCAAGGTTGACCGGATACTTGACTGGGAAGTCCTAACTGGGATGTTAGATAGAATGGAAGTCCTGGTGAGTGAAGCCAGGCAGAAGGAAAGTCCTAGTGAGTGAAGCTAGGCAGATTGAAAACCCTAGTGAGTGAAGCTAAGTGAAAGTCCTGGTGAGTGAAGCCAGGCAAGGGAAAATCCAGATGGATCAAGGATGATCGGACATCTGGTGTTGGGAAATCCAAGTAGGTCAAAGCATTGACTGGATACTTGGCACGAGGAAATACAGATAGGTCAAAGGGATTGACCAGACATCTGATGGAAGTCCAAGTAGGTCAAGGGAATGACCAGATACTTGGCATGAATAGAAAAGTCCAAGTGGGTCAAAGGGATTGACCAGACACTTGGTGGGAAGTCCTAGCAGGTCAAAGGAGTGACCAGATGCCAGGCATGATGTACCAACAGGTCAAGGTTGACCGGATGTTGGTTTGAGAGGCTTGGAGCTTGGTTTTGGGCAAAAACCAAGTGTTGGATCGATCAGTGGATCGATCCAGGCCTTTTCTAGCGAACAGAGAGCCTCTGGATCGATCCGTGGATCGATCCAGATGTCCCAATCGATCAGTGAATCGATTGGGACGCTGCTGCTTCGCGCGATTAGCGCTGGATCGATCCGTGGATCGATCCAGGCATTTTTCCAGAGCACAGAGGCGCTCTGGATCGATCCGTGGATCGATCCATAGCCTCCCCGATCGATTGGGAACATTCGAATCGATCGGGATCCGACCGTTGACGTCGATAAAGGCCGCAGGCGCACGATTCCTTCGTAGCTATCTTCGCAGATTCATCTCAGATCTCTCGCCAACTTCTCCACAGCACTCACAAAGCTCAGATCGCCAGTTCTTGAAGGATCTTGGAAGGTTTCCAAGTCAAGAGGTGGATCAAAGCAAAGAAGAGAAGCTAGGGTTAGGGTTTGTACTCATTGTAAGCTTGTAAGCTTGTATTTCTTGTATCCTTTCCCTCTCTTCATGTATTGAGTCTTGTAGGGCTTCTCCGCCTTTGGTAGTTACCATAAAGGAGTGTCATTCATAGTGGAGGGTGTGTGTGTTGGTGTGGATCCTTGGATTAGTCACCTCTTGTGAGGTGGATACCAAGTAAACCAACCGTGTTAGCGTTGTGTGATTGTTTCTTTGTATTTCCGCTGCACATCTTTGAAGGAACAAGCAACGCCGACCACCGAGCGAACGCGACGAGCTATTCACCCCCCCCCCCCTCTAGCTACTTTTGGTCCTAACAGGATGATCAGGGTGATATAATAAGAAACAAAGCTAGACTAGTAGCCAAAGGGTTCAGTCAAGTTGAAGGCTTAGACTATGATGAAACCTATGCACCAGGAGCCAGACTCGAATCCATTAGGTTGTTATTAGCCTATGCAGCAAATAAAGGGTTTAGGTTATACCAAATGGGCGTTAAGTCAGCCTTTTTGAATGGGTTTATCAAGGAAGAGGTCTATGTAAGCCAACCCCCAGGATTTGAAGACTTAGATTACCCAAATCAAGTATTTAAACTAAAAAAGGCTTTATATGGACTAAAACAAGCCCCTAGGGCATGGTATGAAAGATTATCTAATTATTTAATATCCAAAGGCTTTAACCAAGGACAAATAGATCCGACCCTATTTATAAAAACTATAGAAAAAGACATCTTTATAGCCCAAATCTATGTTGACGATATAATTTTTAGCTCAACTAACTCGAAGTTTTTAAAAGAATTTGTTGGATTAATGGAAAATGAATTTGAAATGAGTATGGTTGGGGAACTCAACTTTTTCTTAGGCTTACAAATAAAACAACCAAAGATGGAATCTACATTTATCAAACTAAATATGCTAAGGAGCTAATTAAAAAATTCTGCATGGAAAATTCAAAAATAATAAATACTCCAATGGCAACCAACATCAACATTGACTCTAACCCAGAAAGAAAACCAGTAGATCCAAAGTACTATAGGAGTGCCATAGGTAGCTTACTTTATCTAACTGCAAGCCGACCCGATATATTTTTTTCAGTAGGTATGTGCACAAGATACCAATCCTATGCAAAAGAGTCACACCTAACATATGTTAAAAGAATACTTAGGTACATTAAAGGAACTCTAAATGTAGGACTTTGGTACCCTAGAACTTGCACTTTTGACCTTTATGGCTATTCTGATTCGGACTATGCCGGGTGCAAATTAGACAGAAAAAGTACAAGTGGTAGCTGCCAAATTCTAGGAGAGTGCCTAGTAAGTTGGTCAAGCAGAAAGCAACACTGTGTTGCTTTATCTTCCACAGAAGCTGAATACATAGCCCTAGGAGAGTGTGCATCTCAACTATTGTGGATGATGCATACATTAAAAGACTATCAACTAGAATATAAAAATACAAAAATCAATATTGATAATATCAGCTCAATTAATCTGACCAAAAATCCTATTCACCATTCTAGGACTAAACACATAGAGGTAAAACATTATTTTGTAAGGGATCACGTAGCTAAGGGTGAAATTGCACTCAACCATGTTAAGTCCAAATCAAACCTAGCTGACATTTTTACAAAACCCTTACCTGAACTTGAGTTCAGTGCACGTAGAAGGCAAATAGGAATGTGTTGGGTAGAATAGGTGTTTCTTTTTAATCATCTTGCTTTTACATGTTTTTTAAAATTCTAGGAAAAATGACTTTAAAATCCCTTTTTTCTTAGAAGTTTCAAAAATTGTATTTAACTTAGGCTTTCCCCCTAGAAATCATGTTCCCCTAGACTTAAGCCAGAGCATCTCACAAACACCTAGGTATACCTTGATTATGTTTTGAAAAACATAGAATGGCGTGAGATGCATAGGGTACAGCCTGGACTCAAGAATGCTTATATCTGTGCATCAATATGAGTCTGGGCGTTAAACACATACTATACATCAATCAAGTCAAGTTTTCCAGCTCTAGTTAAATCTATCTGGACCAAATTGACTTAACTTGACTAACCAAGTGAAAGTTGTTGCCCTCTAGGCAGCAAGTAGCTAAAGGTTAGATAGTTGGTAAAAGAATACTTAGTTTTCAGATTAAGCATGTGTGATCTTTAGGGCTCTGATACCTCTAAAAGTAAAACTGGATAATTTGAAATCTATTGAACTTGACTCGCGCTTGGACTTAAGGACTAACTAAATAACCTAAACGAAATTTTTAGCTACTTCATTCCCTCCTTGTCCTAAAATTTAATAAGTATTGTTTAAAATTAAGCTAAGTTTTTTAACCTAGGCTTTAGTTTTCAAAATACAATACTTGCAAAGAGCTTAGATAAGGTCCAATCTTTATTCTCAAATTTTTAAAACTTAGCCCACTTTTAAATCTAACTTTGTAAATTCTTGCTTTCCTATGTAGTTTTGCAAACTTTAACTCATTTCTTCCAAAAACTTTTACTAAGCAAAAAGAGACTTAAAATTTTTTTTTCTCAAAATTCATTTGGCCCCAAATATTTCTCTAACAAATTTTCAAAATCTATACTAGTACTTCTCTACATATAGTTTACTCTTAGATTTTTATTAGCTAAAGGTAAGAAATGAAAATTATAAAATGTTAAGTGTTACCAAAGTCTTGTTATCCCTCTTTAAAAATCAAATGATTATTTTGATTATTTTTTTGATTTATGGCAAAGGGGGAGAGTAGCAAATTCAAATATAGCAAATTCAAATACTCAAATAATTATCAAATTCAAAAATGAGAGTAGCAAATTCAAATTTAAAATAATGAGTAACAAAATATTAAAGGGGGAATAACAATTAAGGGGGAGCCTAAACTTAATGCTATGCTTGCTTTAAATGTTTTTACTTGCATCTACTCTTTATTTGATATCTGTTTACTTAACTTTGAATTTAAGTTGCCATAATAAAAAAGGGGGAGATTGTTGGTGCGGGAAGCATCCGACGATCGAACTCATGTTTTGATAATGGGAAAGGATTCAAAGTTAAGATGTTTTGTGATCTAACAAGTCTGCTTGAGTATTTCAGGAAAGTCCTAGCTGTGGTTAGGCAAAGGGAAAACCCTAGGAGGTGGTAACCCTAAGTCATAGGGGGTGGTAACCCTATGCGGAAAGTCTTGGCAGTTCGATGGCTTCAGGCAAAAGTCCTTGGGGGTGGTAACCCTAGGTGGAAAGTCCTGGTGTCACGAAGCAGGTGAAAGACTGGACTAGCCGGGAAGCGGATGTCCAGCAGAAAGTCCGAAAGTGTCGAGTGCTGAGCAAAAGTCCAGTCGATCTGGAGGATCGCATTGGTAGTAGGTAAATCTCCTGAGTGGAGTAGATGAGGACGTGTTCCCCGTAGAGGGAACAGTAGGCGTTGGGTCGACCAAGGGTTTCCGGACGGAAATCCGAAGTCAGACCCAGACAGTCCGGAGACTGTCATTACTCTGTTATCATATTTTCTGTTGTATTGTGCTAACTTTGGTTTGCAGGGTATGTGTTTGTGACTAACACTATTGCAGGACCAAAGGAGCACAAGTTAACCTCGGATGAACAGTGTCCGAGGTGCCTCCATGGGGCTTGGAGGCGCCTCGGGTGCAAAGCTAGAGCTGGCTGCGAAGCACTCTGGAGGCGCCTTGAAGGAGTCATAAGGCGCCTTGGAAGGCGCCTTGAATGAGGCATAAGGTGCCTTGAAGAGATAAAAATCGACTAGTTCAAGCTTGATCCACGCGGGCGACTCGGCTTGTTTAAGGCGCCTTGGATGGCTTTCAAGACGCCTTGAACACCCTTTATAAAGGGGTTTCGAGTAGCACCTTCATTCATCAGATTCTAAGTAATCCTCTTACTGCGCGCTGCTAAATCGACGACCCGGAAGTGCTACGACTTGACACCGACGACCCGGAGCTCCGAAACTTGTGATTTCTATACTGTTGTCGGTATAACTGTATTTCTTTTTATTGTACTTATTTGCAATACTTGTACTCTATTCGAACTTATAGTTGTTGCCCATGGAAAGCGATCAAGGATCGCAAGTCTTCGAGTAGGAGTCGTCACAGGTTCCGAACGAAGTAAATTCCCCTGTGTTTGTGTGTTTGTTTTTATTCCGCTACGTTTTAACTCCGATAGTTTTACGAATCGAAAAGTGTGAAAGCCGGGAGCGCTATTCACCGCCCCCCTCTAGCGCGTCTCGATCCAACATCCCCGACGTCAAACCCGTGCACGTGCCCTAAGCCATCAACTTGTCCGTTCCCTTCCTAACCGGCGTTGCACACGATGGTTTCTCCTTCCTCGTGTATAAGGCAGTGGCCAAGGGAAGCCTCATGCCTCTCCATATTCTCCCGATCGCCACATTCCTCTCCCTGTGCCCTAGCCGTCTCCATCGCTGCCCTTCTCCCTATTCGAGCCATGATTGCGACTACGAGACGAGGCCGACCGTCGGCGCTGATCGATCACCTACTCGTCGCAGGGAACTCAGCCACCGCCGGTCCGTGCCCTAACCTCCACCTTTCTCATCTATGTCGATTTGACATCTCAACGCTGCCCTCTCCGATCTCCTCTGTGCCAGCCACCGAGATTTCCTAGCCAGCCAAACTCCTCTGCCCTAGATCTATCCCTCTTTGCCGCACCTCTACACTGCACCGCCGCCGCACGGAACAGCGCTGGCCGCCTCCACGCTATGCCCTAGTTTCCAAATGCGGAGTTCTTCCTCTCACTGATCTAGAATAGAGGTAGGTCATGATCTCATTTTCAGTTTCTGTCGTGTAGGGATTAATACTTGCTTAGTTTTGGTTTGTATGGCAGATTAGGGTTTTTAATCTGCTGTGGCTGATCTTGCTTCAGCTAAGGGTTTTTACGGAGGTGGTGGACTTAGTCTAAGTTGTTGGCATTTGGTAAGTTTGGATAGATAATGTTGCTGATGGATTGTGGTAGTGAATAAACTTCATGGTTGCTTCCTTAATCCTCTTTTATCAGGGTAGTGCGGAGGTTTCCAACAAGAGTAGAGGAGTTTTTCCGAGGATTTCCAGCAGCTGCGATCCCTAGTTGTGGACTAACAGTAGAGGCTTAGTGTTGAGGTAAGAAGTAGAAGAATTGTTGTAGCATTCACAGATTTGAAGCTAGGAAAGGATAATGATAAATTGTACTTGAATTTAATTAAGTTTAGGTTGATAATGCTAGTTGCAAATCCTAATTGGAAGTTGAAATAGTTAGAATTTGTTTAATTCAAGGATTTTAAATATAAAGGAAGGATAAGATTATTAAATAGGTTTGGAGATTTTTATTTAGCTATATAGCTAAATACATTATGTTTGATATCACAGGACTTTGATTCGAGACGGTGTCTCGACGAGGGATCTATTTTGGATATGATCCTCTTATTGGAGGTGAGTACCTTGACTTATCTATTTTGATATGTCATGTTGATATGCTTAGTAATATTTAACAAGTAGTAATATTTATATTCATTATTGCATCAGTAGTTCATTATCTATTACCTGAGCATGCGGTATTTATTTCCTGCTGTTGCATTCATGTTCTCTTGATTATACATGACCTTAAGGTAATGACATACCATGCCTGATTATGTTAAGGACATTAATTTATTTTACCTGACCTGTGTACTTAGGATATTATTTGATCCATATATCTTTTGGTACACATTTTGGTAGAGATGGATAGGATCAGGATATTTCCATGCTTATCATGCATCATCTCGCATGATTGCATGCTGTGTGATTGTTGGCTCCATTATTGTTGAGTACATCACCAGTTACATGGATCTGCACGCACAACCACTCATGGGTTAGTGGTTTTTATCAGGCAGGGAGTGTTGCAGCAGGTTGCTCTATCAAGGGGTCTGCTGGTCCACTCATGGGTAGTGTGACGCAACGTGGTAGTAGGACCGAGATCCCTCCTCTAGACTAGCTCAGGGAGATGAGAGCATTGAGCTCCCCCACTTATGATTTTGTAAAATACTGGAAAAATAGGGAATATTAATAAGGGATTTTTCTGGAATTTTTGGAAATTTTTCGGGAATTTTTCGGAGTCGTATGGATAAGTTCACGGGGATAAAAATGGGGTCCGGAAAAGCCTGTTTAGGTTACCCTGTTTTAATGAGGAAAAGATTTATTTTCTTTTCCTTTTTCTTTTTTTTTTTTTCTTTTTCTCTTATTTTTTCCCCCCTAGCCCTAATTTCCTCCCCCGATCCCGAGCGGTTCCCCCTCCTCTTCATCCTCGCCGAATCTGTCTTCTTCCTCGCGACGCCCATCTCCACTGCCACAGCCGACGCCGCCCGGAGAAGTGCTGACGGTCGTCTCCTCTGTGCCGAGCCCTAGCGCTGACCGCACACCGCCGGCCGCCTGTCCTCAGCAAAGGAGCGCCGGCCACCAGGTCCGTCACCAGTCGCGGCTGTGCCCTAGGCTTCTCTTCTAGTGCCGCCACCACAGCGACACCATCTCGGTGCCCTAGCCGCCGGCGACGCACGGAGCCAGCGCCGCCGTCCGCCTATATTTCCTCGGCCGAGACTTTCTTCTCCTGTGCCCTAGCGCCGGGCCACACCGCCGTCGCCACTACCGCCGGCGACGCACGGAGCAGCGCCGGTCATCTTCCTCTGTGCTCGTGCCTAGCTAGTCACCGACGCCCCGTCACCCCTTGCCGTGGAGATTTCAGCGCCGCCGTAGTTACCACTGCTTAGTTCTTTGCTGTGGGGCAGAGCCCTTCTGATCTGCCCTAGATCTGTCGAAGCCATTCAAGCCGTGTCTGAGACCTCTCTATCGGGTCATCCTTCTTCGTCATCAGATGCCGGCAGGAAGAAATCTACCGACACAAGTTTAGGGTAAAATATTGATTTAATCTTATTTAGTTGAGTAATTTATTGTGGATTTAGGCATTTAACTATGTTAGGTGCCTGATTTTAGAAATGTTGATTTGTTGGGCAGCAACTTGACCTAATGTCACCACCCAGCATTTGATTGGATCTGCTGCCATCGTTGAAAAGAGGAAAATTAGGAATCTATTGAGGTGAGTTTAGGAAGATGAATTTGATGATTTAGATGGTTTGAGCTATTGGTATTATTTTTTGTTATGTAAGCATAGGGTTAATTATATTAAATACTGGGTAGACCTTATATAGTGATTTTCTTTGCAGACATTGTTGGAGAGAGAGCACTAACCGCTGTGATCTTCCTTTTGTTTGATCCAGAGGTAAGGCTTAATGAATACAATCAAATATGTCAGTTGATTTTGATTGATGGTGTAAATAGGGTTAATGAAACCAACCCTAGATGTTCGATGGTGGTGTTGATTTGGGTTAAGGAACTAACCCTAGTGGACCTACTGATTTTATTTAATTAGGGTTTGTTAATTGTGTTGTGTTAATTAGTTAGATCCAATTTAGAATTTCTTAATTGGATTTGGAATTTAATTGGCTAATTGTTGTATGATAGAATTAGCTAAACTAGACTTTTGTTGATAACACAGGACTATGATTTGAGACGGTATCTCGACGAGTATCTTGATTACCGGATTGGACCATTTTATCGGAGGCGGGTACTTTTGACTTATTGTCTTTGATATGCTTAGTAATGAAATTAACATGTTGCATTAATTATGTTTCTTATTTGTTTCGGTTAATCACTGCCCAATACATGTTACCTGTTTGATTGGTTGTTTGTTTGCATCTCGTATTGATCTTGTACCTGATTTTTCATGCTCATGGGTAGTGATATAACCATGTTTCACATGTTCAGTACCTAGGTTTGATACCTTATTGATCAGTATATCTTGATATGATTTATTCACTATGGTGCCCATTGTTATATGTCCAGAGGTTGGTTTAGTATATTACCATGCTTAGTGGCATGCACCATTTGCATGATCGCATGCTGTGCGATAGATTGCTCCATTATTGTTGAGCACATTGCCAGTTTCATCACTGTTCGGTGCTCCATTGTGACGCTCATGGGTAGCGTGACACAGCGTGGTAGCACGTCAGTTTGGCTCTTCCAGTGCTCCGTTGCGTTAGAGATCCCTCCCCGTCATAGCGTACCAAGAGATGAGAGCATTGCGCTCCCCCATTTATGATTTGGGGTAGGAGTACGTGTGTACTCCGACAGCATCCCGTCCACTCGATCACTCATCAGGGGTAGTGATGCAGAGTGCACGGTTGTCACAGCTCTACCCACTCGGTCCCACTTTTGTTATGAGTTGGCTGACTGGCGTCAGGGGTGACCATGACATTGGCATCATATGCATGATGCATTTATTGTTTGTGATTGTGTTTGCTGCATTTATATGCTGCATATTGTTTGGATACCTATGTTTGACATGCATACAGGTCTTCTATACATTTCAGACTGTTTGTCCTTATACCGGGTCCTGGTTAGTACAAATTCTCTCCTGTCTACTTCGGTTTGCATTTATCTTTATTTTTATCAGGAGACTGTACGCATGATTAGTGCTAGGTGTTATTTCTTTACTTTGCATATCAATTGTACCTGCTTAGTGATGGACTCACCCCGCCTCCATTGTTGTTATATTTTAGGTTGATGCTGTCAGGAGAGAGAGTTTCAGTTGCTAGTCCCCTGCAGACCACCAGCTATAGTTATCTTTGGTTTTGTTTATGCTTCTCATTTGACTATGTTTTAGACTTGGTTGATTTGATACTTGGATATTGTATAGATTCTTATGATCGATGGATTTTCGTATGGTTTAGATTTGTTCTACTACATGCCTGCCTAGACGGTAGAAGAGGTAAGTTGATCTTATCGTCGGATTTGAGCTTTACGAGTGTAGTGGAGTTGGGTGGATTTCGAGTCAGAGTATTATTTTTCTGTTTAATTATCTTAACTGCGTGGTTGTGACAGCCAGAGGCTGAATAAATTATAATAACTGCGTGGTGTTTGCTTTTATTTACTGTTATTATTCCAGCCGCATGTGGTTGAAGTATATGAGATGTAGAAAAGTTTCAGATTGTCCGCCGTACAGGGGATATGCTGCCGAAATTTTCTCAGACAGGGACTCCTCCGGGGCGTGACAATTTAGTGGTATCAGAGCTTAAGTTTTATGATCTTTGTTTTCGTATTTTGGATATTTGGGATATAACCTTATACCAATTGATATGTTATCAGAGCGCCAAATTTTGGCGATATTTGTTGTTTTTTGTGTTACGAATTTTTGAGATTTAACTGATACTAATTTATTGGTATCAGAGCGGGTTATGATACCTGCTTTTGGTGTTCTAGATTTTTGGTTATCTATTTCGGTTTGTATGGATTTTCGTTATGGTTATGTTTCGGTCTTCCGTTTCGGATTTATATGGATTTCCGGTGATTTTCTCATTTGAAATTTTGAGGTTAATTTGGGGACTGGACAGCGACGGAATATCTCCAGACGGCATATAAGTATGATGTTTATTTTATGATAGTTATGACATGTATTAGCACTTTATCTTTAGTACCTGTCTGGTTGTTGTAGCTCATATTACATGTGATGGGTTAGCCACTGATCTTGGTCGACCTTAATAGAGATTAAGGATTATAGGTTTCTGGTGATTTTTCATATCATACCATCAGTAGTTTTAGCTTCTGTTACTACCAGTAGGAGATGGAGGCACCTACCAGCCTCTGCTATTGTTATCTGGGTAGTGGATGATACCTACATATTCCTGTTGACTTAGCCAGTAGAGTTTTTATACTCATATCTTTTGGATATTAGGGTACCCGATACAATGAAAATTGGTCATTAGGGAGTTATCATGTTTGATCATGGTTGAGAATGGTTTGAGGTTGCGGGATATTGTGAGATCAGATATTGCGATATGTTGATTTCTAATGATTTATGAGAGTAAATGTTATGTGGTTGTCTGATGATCTATTATTAGATATTTGTTTTGATGATCTATTAGTGGATAACTATTTTGATGATCTATTATTTGGGTTGTCATTGATGGTGACATAGTAAGTGTCATGTATGATATTCACAGGTTTGATGATTTTAGTTGGTGATCAGATTATAATCGGGTGCTAGAGAGTTTACGGTTGAGTGTGCCTATGAGATTTTAATAAATCTGGTTAGTTGTGGTTAGTTAACAGGATGATAAAAATTGATATTTGCTTCCTCTGATATTGAACTATGTGGATAAATAATGATTTGATGTTTTGAATGCTAACTAGCTCTCATGGGGAGTAGAGATTTATTCATCTGATAGCATGTGGGCTGATATTTTTGAGGATAAAAATGAGAGTGTCTGATGTTCTTGAATTCTGACTTTTTCTTTTGGATCGTACACATTTATACATATGGTATTATGTGGGTTGACATTCTCTAGTTTGAGTTGATGTAATTAGTGTTGAATTGACCCATGAACTGATTTAGTTATTTAACAATGTAGTATACCATTTTATCTTAGTTAATTTTTATCAGTAAATATTGATTTACTCTTATTAGATCGGTCAGTAGAAGACTGATTTACATTTGTCGAGTTGGGTAGTCGTGGTTTGATATACCTTAGTTGCTTGTGGAGGATTAAGGTATTCTTGATTAGTTAGTAGATGAATGATTTAGTTTTGTTGGTTGATCAGTAGAGGATTTCCATACTCTATTTTTAGAGGTTCGAACCTTTAGGTTATTTGTGCTTAGTTATGTGTCTAGAGCACATTTGAGTACATGTTTTGTACTGACGTGGAAAGGATTGATTTAGCCATATACCATTGTCGGCTTGGATAGTTTATAGAGGATCGATGTATCCGATTCCATGAAGACTTTGACCATGGACTGTATATACCCGGTTGGATGACTCAGAAAGTGCATTGGGATATGTGACCCCGCTGATGTATGGAAGTGTAGAGCTAATTGCTTAACACTTATGGGATACAATCGTTACTAGTGTATACTGGGAGAGTACATTTGGATTTAAGATGATAAAATTTCCCCCATTAGATATAGTCTTGGTAGTGTACGACATTGACTTACAATGTTATACTATGGTGTGTATATCTTTCTTGTCCGATATTAGTTCCTTTGAACCTAGAGCAGGGTTGTTACTGGATGATTAGGTTGCTTTATTTTGGGTTGCTTTTGATTGATGTATTCATGCTTGATACATATGCATGAATTTTGTTTAGATATACCCGTAAACCATGAGTGTTGGTAGCATAAGGTTGGTCTCTTTGATTGAGCTGGTATGCTGATTTTGCATGTCTATGTTGCATGTATATTATGATTGTTATGTGTTGTAGGAGTCCTATGGTAGACTTCCCATTTGTGAGTAGTATATGTATCCATGTTCTGATATGGTTTGTAGGTTCCTTGTGGATCATGGTTATGTAGTTCGATGTATGTATCTGAATGTATTATTGAAGATATCTTGTCGATTAAATTCGAGTTGTGGTATAAGTACATCTGTGGTGTTTTGATGGAGGTATCTTGTCGATTTAATTTGAGTCGTGATATGTACATATGTGTTTGGTGTGGTATCTGAGGTATCTTTTTGATTATATTTGATTTGTGAGTGCACCTGGGTTTAGTATGTTTTATTGGAAGTATATGTTGGTTATTCTCTTGGCATAGGTGTATATATGTCATGTGAGTGATGTTTGAGGTGTATTGTTGATTTTATCTACATTAATTTTGCACACGTGTTCGGTATGTATTGTTGGAAGTATCAAACTGAATATACCTGAGTTGTGTGTGTGTTTGGTATGTACTAATTGGAGGGTTATGTCGACCATACACATGTTGTGTGAGCACGTGTGCCAGGTGTATTATTGGTAGCAGCATAATGTTTCTACTTATGTTGAATGCAGGATGTGGAGTGTCTGCATTATGTCATTTGTTGGATTAACCCGTCAACTAATTCTCCTATCAGTAGATGATCCACTGGGATGCTGATAGAGTTGATGATGGATTTGATTAGCTTACTAGGTTGTTATACCCTAGGCTAACCACAGTGATTTATGGTAGAGAGATCTCGTGCAGTCTTTAGCTGGATAGTTAGGTGCTTTGGGGCACTTATATATTGTTTTGTGGTGGAGTGTTGCTCCCACATATTAAGGATTTCTTGTGGTAGAGAGTTGCTCCCACATATGTGGTATTTCCTGTGATGGAGCGTTGCTCTCACACTAGAGGATTTATTCTTGGTGATTTATGTTGTTGATGATCAGATTTTTGATTTATTATCTGAGATCTTATGGATAGGAATGTTTGTGATACGAATATTATGAGTCTTTGTTTTTGCCATATAGGCTTACAGTGCCTTAGATGTTCTCAGGGACTCGATGATCCTGGTATGTCGAGGATGTTTGGATCGGTTTCCATTGTCTTAGTTGACGATGATGTGATTTATTTCGGATCCACGGTGAGTCACGCACATCATCTTTGCATAGTTCTAGAGATGTTTAGATGGAAACGTTTAGATGTGAAGATCAGTAGTATGTATTTTGGTTGTCTTCTGTGAGATGTTTGAGACACATGGTCACCAGTAGGAGTATACCGTGGTTCCACAGGAGATCGAGGTTGTTACCGTTGGGAGTAGACGGAGTCTATAGAAGAGGCTCGCAACTTCCTTTGTTTGGCTCGATATTTCCGGAGATACGTTGAGGGTTTCTCTCGGATAACTATGTCACTGACACGCCTGACCTGGAAAGGCGTGAAGTTCACTTAGACTGAGGATGACAAGACCAGCTTCTAGGAGCTGAAGCGGAGACTAGTGTCGGCTCCGATTTTGAATTTTTACCTTCTGGAGAGGACGGATATGTCCTCTGTACCGACGCATCTATTCAGGGTTTGAGCGCTGTTTTGATGCAGCACGATATGGTAGTCTCTTATGCTTCTCGTCAGTTGAAGGAGCATGAGAAGGTCTACCCTGTACATGATCTGTAGATGGCCGCTATTATTTTTGCCCTAAAGATTTGGCGGCATTACCTTTATGATATTACATTGAGATTCTCACTGACCATCAAAGTCTCAAATATCTGTTCACTCAGAAGGAACTTAATCTTCGATAGAGGAGATGGATGGAGTTCCTGAAGGATTATGATTGTATCATTAGCTATCACCCGGGAAAGATAATGTGGTTGCTGATGCACTTAGCTGGAAGTCCAGAGGACTTTATCTTGTCATCGAGTTGTAGTCACAGACTTGATTCAGGATTTCTCCGAGTTAGACCTTGAGGAGCAGGGACAGACAGAGCAGGGTATTCTTGTTACCCTAGTTGCTCGGTCGTCAATCAGGACGAGAATCCAAGAGGCCAAATTATTGGGACCTCATAGAGCTCAGCGTGAGGCAGAGTGGTCAACACTATCAGACGGAGGATGTCAAAAGCATAAGACTGCCAAAAGAGTTATGCTGACCCGAGTTGGAGACTCTTAGAGTTCTCCATTTGCGACCATGCATTTCTGCGAGTTTTGCCCACGAAAGGGGTGAAGAGATTTGACCTCAGAGGTAAGCCAGCTCCGCGGTACATTGGATCTTTCCATATCTCAGAAAGGATTGGAGCAGTAGCTTACCGGCTAGCACTACCACCGTCCCTGGCAGGCGTCCACGATGTATTCCACGTGTCTATGCTGAGGAGATACGTACCTGATCCGATGCATGTGCTGACAGGTGTCTCAGTTCCAGTTCAGCCTGACGTCACTTATGAGGAGATTCCGGTATGGATTCTCGACCAAAAAGAGCGTCAGTTGCGGAACTAGACTATCCGGCTGATTAAAGTCGGATGGCAGAATCATTCAGACGAGGAGGCTACTTGGGAGCTCGAGGATACTATCCGAGCTTGATATCCCTATCTTTTCACTTGAGGTATGTGATTTTATTTACCGTTCAGCATTTATTATTGTTACCTGTTATTAGTACTTACTGATGGTAGATACTGAAATTTGGGGACTAAATTTTTATTAGTGGGGGAGAATGTAAAATACCGGAAAAATAGGGAATATTAATAAGGGAATTTTTGGAAATTTTTCGACAATTTTTCGGAGCTCGTATGGATAAGATCACGGGGATAAAAACGGGGTCCGGAAAAGCCTGTTTAGGTTACCCTGTTTTAATGAGGAAAAGATTTATTTTCTTTTCCTTTTTCTTTTCTTTTTTCTTTTTCTCTTATTTTTTCCCCCCGAGCCCTAATTTCCTCCCCCGATCCCGAGCGGTTCCCCCTCCTCTTCATCCTCGCCGAATCTGTCTCCTTCCTCGCGACGCCCATCTCCATTGCCACAGCCGATGCCGCCCGGAGAAGTGCTGACGGTCGCCTCCTCTGTGCCGAGCCCTAGCGCTGACCGCACACCGCCGGCCGCCTGTCCTCAGCAAAGGAGCGCCGGCCACCAGGTCCGTCACCAGTCGCGGCTGTGCCCTAGGCTTCTCTTCTAGTGCCGCCACCACAGCGACACAGTCTCGGTGCCCTAGCCGCCGGTGACTCACGGAGCCAGCGCCGCCATCCGCCTACTTTTCCTCGGCCGAGACTTTCTTCTCTTGTGCCCTAGCGCCGGGCCACACCGCCGTCGCCACTGCCACCGGCGACGCACGGAGCAGCGCCGGTCATCTTCCTCTGTGCTCGTGCCTAGCTAGTCACCGGCGCCCGTCACCCCTTGCCGTGGAGATTTCAGTGCCGCCGCATTTACCACTGCTTAGCTCTTTGCTGTGGGGCAGAGCCCTTCTGATCTGCCCTAGATCTGTCGAAGCCCTTCAAGCCGTGTCTAAGACCTCTCTATCGGGTCATCCTTCTTCGTCATCAGATGCCGGCAGGAAGAAAGCTACCGACACAAGTTTAGAGTAAACATTGATTTAATCTTATTTAGTTGAGAATTTATTGTGGATTTAGGCATTTAACTATGTTAGGTGCTTGATTTTAGAAATGTTGATTTGTTGGGCAGCAACTTGACCTAATGTCACCACCCAGCATTTGATTGGATCTGCTGCCATCGTTGAAAAGAGGAAAATTAGGAATCTGTTTAGGTGAGTTTGGGAAGATGAATTTGATGATTTAGATGGTTTGAGCTATTGGTATTAATTTTTGTTATGTAAGCATAGGGTTAATTATATTAAATACTAGGTAGACCTTATATGGTGATTTTCTTTGCAGACATTGTTGGATAGAGAGCACTAACCGCTGTGATCTTCCTTTTGTTTGATCCAGAGGTAAGGCTTAATGAATACAATCAAATATGTCAGTTGATTTTGATTGATGGTGTAAATAGGGTTAATGAAACCAACCCTAGATGTTCGATGGTGGTGTTGATTTGGGTTAAGGAACTAACCCTAGTGGACCCACTGATTTTATTTAATTAGGGTTCGTTAATTGTGTTGTGTTAATTAGTTGGATCCAATTTAGAATTTCTTAATTGGATTTGGAATTTAATTGGCTAATTGTTGTATGATAGAATTAGCTAAACTAGACTTTTGTTGATAACACAGGACTCTGATTCGAGACGGTATCTCGACGAGTATCTTGATTACCGGATTGGACCATTTTATCGGAGGCGGGTACTTTTGAATTATTGTCTTTGATATGCTTAGTAATGAAATTAACATGTTGCATTAATTGTGTTTCTTATTTGTTTCGGTTAATCACTGCCCAATACATGTTACTTGTTTGATTGGTTGTTTGTTTGCATCTCGTATTGATCTTGTACCTTATTTTTCATGCTCATGGGTAGTGATATAACCATGTTTCACATGTTCAGGACATAGGTTTGATACCTTATTGATCAGTATATCTTGATATGATTTATTCACTATGGTGCCCATTGTTATATGTCCAGAGGTTGGTTTAGTATATTACCATGCTTAGTGACATGCACCATTTGCATGATCGCATGCTGTGTGATAGATTGCTCCATTATTGTTGAGCACATTGCCAGTTTCATCACTGTTCGGTGCTCCGTTGTGACGCTCATGGGTAGCGTGGCACAACGTGGTAGCACGTCAGTTTGGCTCTTCTGGTGCTTCGTTGGTCCGCTCATGGGTAGTGTGACGCAGCGTGTAGCACGTTAGAGATCCATCCCCGTCATGGCGTACCGGGAGATGAGAGCATTGCGCTCCCCCATTTATGATTTGGGGTAGGAGTACGTGTGTACTCCGACAGCATCCCGTCCACTCGATCACTCATCAGGGGTAGTGATGCAGAGTGCACGGTTGTCACAGCTCTACCCACTCGGTCCCACTTTTGTTATGAGTTGGCTGGCTGGCGTCAGGGGTGACCATGACATTGGCATCATATGCATGATGCATTTATTGTTTGTGATTGTGTTTGCTGCATTTATATGCTGCATATTGTTTGGATACCTATGTTTGACATGCATACAGGTCTTCTATACCTTTCGGACTATTTGTCCTTATACCGGGTCCTGGTTAGTACAAATTCTCTCCTGTCTACTTCGGTTTGCATTTATCTTTATTTTTATCAGGAGACTGTACGCATGATTAGTGCTAGGTGTTATTTCTTTACTTTGCATATCAATTGTACCTGCTGTGTGATGGACTCACCCCGCCTCCATTGTTGTTATATTTCAGGTTGATGCTGTCAGGAGAGAGAGTTCCAGTTGCTAGTCCCCTGCAGACCACCAGCTATAGTTATCTTTGGTTTTGTTTATGCTTCTCATTTGACTATGTTTTAGACTTGGTTGATTTGATACTTGGATATTGTATGGATTCTTATGATCGATGGATTTTCGTATGGTTTAGATTTGTTCTACTACATGCCTGCCTAGACGGTAGAAGAGGTAAGTTGATCTTATCGTCGGATTTGAGCTTTACGAGTGTAGTGGAGTAGGGTGGATTTCGAGCCAGAGTATTATTTTTCTGTTTAATTATCTTAACTGCGTGGTTGTTACAGCCAGAGGCTGAATAAATTATAATAACTGCGTGGTGTTTGCTTTTATTTACTGTTATTATTCCAGCCGCATGTGGCTGAGGTATATGAGATGTAGAAAAGTTTCAGATTGTCCGCCGTACAGGGGAGATGTTGCCGAAATTTTCTCGGACAGGGACTCCTCCGGGGCGTGACAGATTTGGGTAAGGAGGATAGGTATACTCCGACAGCATCCCGTCCACTCGGTCTCTCAGGAGCAGTGATGACAGAATGCACTGTTGTCATAACCCTACCCACTCGGTCTCACCATTGTGTGTGAGACGGCTGATTGGCAGTTGGGTTGACCAGGACATGTCATTGGCATCATACACATTGATGCATTGATAGCTTGTGTTTGCTGCACATTATATGCTGCATATTTGGTGGATGCATATGTTTGACATGCATACAGGATCTGTGATACTCTCGGTTTGATGACCTTGTTATCCTTATACCAAGTCCTGGTTAGTACAGATACTCCTGCTCCTTACAGTTTGATATTTTTCATATGATATGTATGTCCAGGAGACTGTACGCATATTTATTATTAGTTGTTATTTCTTACTATGCATGTCAGTAGTTACCCGCTGAGGAGTTGACTCACCCCGTTGACATTACTATTTCAGGTTGAGGTTGTCCAGAGGATTTCCAGTCGCTAGTTCCCTTGCAGATTGCAAGGATGTTTGTTTAGTCTTTTGGTTTTTCTTATTATACTATCTAGACTATGTTTTAGAATTGTATCTTTTTAGCACTTGGATCTATTATGGTCCTTTATTTGTCGATGGGTTTTTATTTGGATATGTTCTGCTACATGCCTGCCTGGACGGTAGAAGAGGTGAGTTGATTTTATTTGCGTCATTGTTATTTGAGTTGTATGGGTGTAGTTGAGTAGAAATATGATTTAAATTTTATGAGTGTGGTGGAGTAGGATATTTGGGATGATTTTTCTTATCGTTGTTTTAGTGGATTGTGATACTAAACTGCGTGGTATGTTATTATACATATGTTTCGACCGTGTTGGCCGAGGTATCTGGATTGATGTAGTCAATTTTCATATTGTCATCCGTACAGGGGAGATGCTGTCGAAATTTCTTCTGGTAGAGACTCCCCCGGGGCGTGACACCAATTGTTATAAATAACTCTCCAACTTCATCCTCTCCTACTCTATCTGATCCACAGATTTATCGAAGTATTGTTGGAGTCTTACAATATGTCACTATCACATGCCCTGATATTACTTTTGTGGTAAATCGTGCTTGTCAATTCATGCATGCTCCAACTAAACAAAATTGAGAAAATGTAAAAAGAATTCTTCATTATCTCAAAGGTACTATTCTACGTATGGTCTTCTTTTATATCGCCAATCGTCTCGAGATTTACATGCATATAGTGATGCAGATTGAGCAAGTTCTCCTGAAGATAGACGCTCTAGTAGTGGATATGCAATATTTCTTGACGAAATCTTATCTCATGGAATTCAAAAAAGTAACCTACAATATCTCGTTCAAGCACTGAGACAGAATATAAAGGTATAGCAAATATAACGTCAGAAATTATTTAGCTTCAATCACTTCTCTCTGAACTTCATCTTGCATTAAATATTGTACCAAAAATTTGGTGCGACAATATTGGAGCAACATATCTCATAGCAAATCCAATATTTCATTCTCGTACAAAACATGTGGAAATTAATTTTCATTTTGTTCGTGAACGTGTGATAACTCAGCAGTTATCCGTCTCTTATATTTCTGCTGAAGATCAAATCGCTGATATCTTACTAAACCATTATCTAGACAACGTTTCAATAAGTTAGCAAGCAAACTCAATGTCAAAGATCTTCTGTTAAGTTTGTCAGGGGGTAAAAGAGATAAAAAAAAATTACTAGAATTGACCAGATAAAATCACCAAATCAAATCAAATTAGTATTTAGATTATTCTAATAATTCTGTTATTATTATTAAAATAATTCTCAGAATTATTCTTAGAATAATTCTATTATTTATCAATTGATTAATTGATTAAAATTTTTTTGAACATTATATATCCTATTATTCTTAGGATAAATATCAATGAATAATAAATTTTATTATTTTCATATTATTTTTTATTCTTTTCCTATTCTTCTTTTTACAATTGCCATGTAGCAATTTCCGAGGACACACCATGACGAAGAGTCTGTTGATGTAATCAAAATGCACTAAAAGACCTCATCGAAGGTCGTGGGAGCAGGCTGTTGAAAATGTGGAGATGAATCAGCACAACAAAAAAAACTTTCAATTTGCAGGTATCGTATATCGTGTAAAAGAATCTGGTGAAATGCATGCAAATGCATGGAATGTACAGCTATTATAGCGTAAGTGCAAATGTGCATCAAGAATGAATGTATAGCACTGAGAATAATTCACCTCACAGAAAGAGAAAAATATTCTTAATTGAAAGATCATCCAATACAAGGGATCATGACTCTTTTCTAGCAAGACAATGAGGCCATTTTATAAAAATACCCTAAAACTATAACAAATTTTCAAATAAATTTAAAACAAATGTCCAAATAAATCAGGATCCTGACCACTATCTTTAGTTTGACAATAAGAACAATTTAACAATAACAACCACCAAACATTTATCTCACTCCGTGAGGTCGGTTATATAGATTCTCCTACGCCATTAGATCTAATCTTCTACTATATCATTATCTATATTTAAAAAAATTTTGTCTCTCTTTTTCTATTAATGTGTGTATTTGTCTTGGTTTTACATTGGTTTACTGAGCTATTTATTGGGTGCCTAGGTACATATCCATATTATTTTAAATGTATCCGTTAGAGTTTTCCTCAATAGGTGCACCTTTAACATCCATCTTTACATCTTCATCTCCCTCATTTTTTGCTCTTTTGCTCACTTCTACATATTCTAACATTCAGTTTCATACAACATAGCGGGTTTAATTATTATTTTGTAAAAGTTCTCTTTAAACTTTAGAGGTACCTTACGATCAATGGGCTCGAGCCCTGCCCAATAGAGACGGGGAGTAGCTCGCCGGTATTGGGATCGACAAGGAGGAAGGACTGAGTGAAGAGGTGGCCATGGGGGCTCTGAAAGTAGGTTTGTTGTTTGCGGACACCTTGGGACAAGTAATATTCCTCTCCAGGCTTGTCAACCCAAAAGTACTTGGTCGGAGGAGTTGCCGGTGTGGAGCGATGAAGCCCATCTGTAAAATACAGCACCTAAATATAACCTTAAGGGAATTTTCAGGAATTTTTAGAATTTCTTTGAAAATTTTTTGGAGCTCGTATGATGAGTTTAAGGGGGGCAATTATTGAACCACGGGAAAGCCTGTTTAAGCTACCTATTTAAACAAGGAAAAGTTTTATTTTTTATTTTTTCGTTTTCCTTTTATTTTTCTTCCCCCATCGCCGAACCCTTCACCCGACGCCTCCTCTCCTCACCCGCGCCATCTCCCTCTCGCGACACCTCTTCTCCCATGAGTACAAAAGCTTCGAGCCCGAGCCTCCCCCCTTGCGTCAAATCCTTTCATCTTCCCCTCCTCTTCGCCGACTCGCCCCTCGCTCCTCCATCGCAAGCACCATCATCTTCCCGATGCACCCCCGATGTCAAACGGCAGTTGGCCTCGTTCCCTAGCCGTCTCTCTTCACCATTGACTGACGTTGGAGTATTAACGTTGCCGGCTACCTCTCCTCATTGTCCTCGTGCCCTAACTTCCACCCGATTTCCTTTTTTCCTTCTCCTATTCCAATTGTCGGATCTCGTCGCCACTTCAAATCCAACGCGGGCCGAGAGTCATCAGCCAAGGGCAGGGGGCCTAGATCTAGCCATCGATCCGCTCGATCGCCATCATCAAGCCTAGCGTTGTGTTATGCCCTAGCATCGACACGATTCCAACACTTTCTTCTTCGAGCCGTACCCTGGTGTCGTTTCCCCTATTGCCACTGATCGCTTATTGCCAGTACCTAAGCACACATGACTGCCGAAGCATACTGACTGAGTTCTTCCCTTCGGTTGGTTGGCCTGATCCCTGGCACTGCAAACACAGATCTACAGTAAGGTGATTGAATTAATCTTGATTGATCTAAGCAGGATCTAGATACATATCTGATTTGGGGCATCTATTTGGTTGATCAGCAGCATCATTCAACTCTGACTGCCAATTTCCAGCAAGTATAGTTGTGTTATGTGGAGCTAGAACCGTAACAGTATTAGCAAGAACTATATACTGAGGTAAATGCATTGAATTAAGTATGAATTGGATTACATGGTTAAAGGATGGATTTATATTTGGGTGAGTTTAGGTTGATTTATGTATGGACTTAATCTAATTGAATAGTGGAACGATTAGGATTAATGAAGCTAGCCCTAGTTGGTCAATGGATTAGATTTAGTTGGGGATTTGGTTTAGCTAATTAGTTTATGTAATTAGCTACATATGTATGTCATGCATTGCAGGACTCTAATTTGAGACGAGCGTCTCGACGTCGGATTGGTTGAATACTATCTTATTTTTTAGGCGGGTACCTTGACTTATCTTTTAGATATTGTCATTTAATATGCATAGTAGATTTTAATGAGTAGTAATAATTATGTTATATCTGCATTGGTATGTCATTGCTTGAATTCCTTCAGCATGCTTATTTATTACCTGTTTTGCATTCATTACCCTCTTGATTATTTATCTCATAGAGGTAGCGACATACCATGTCTTATGATATACCAGACTAGACATTTACCATATTTGATACGTGTACCTAGATCTTCTTATTTGAGCCATTTATTTTTAGCACATGTTTTATGGAGGTAGATATGATCAGGATTTTCATGATTAGTGTCATGCACCATCTTGTATGATTACATGCTGAGTGATTGTCGGCTCCATTATTGTTGAGCACAACGCCAGTTACATGGATCAACACACATAACCACTCATGGGTTAGTGGTTTTTATTCAGGCAGGGTGTGTTGTAGCAGGTTGCTCTGACAGTGCTCCGCTGTTCCACTCATGGGCAGCGTGGTAGCAGGACAGGGATCCCTCCTCTGGACTGGCTCAGGGAGATGAGAGCATTGAGCTCCCCCCACTTATGATTTGGGGTAAGTGGATAGGTGTACTCCGACAACATCCTGTCAATCGGTCACTCAGGAGCAGTGATGGCAGAGTGCACAGTTGTGACAACCCTACCTACTCGATCTCACCATCATGTGTGAGATGACTGACTGACGTCAGGGGTGACCAGGACATGTCATTTGCATCATATGCATGATTGTATTTATTGTTTGTGTTTGCTGCACTTTGTTTGCTACATATTTGGTGGATGCATATGATTGACATGCATACATGAGATATGACATTTTCGGTCTGACGACCTTATTATTCTGATAGGAGGTTAATGTGCACAAATATTATGATTATTTACGCATGTTTTAGCGCAGATTGACGTACTTTATGCATACGTATTCGTTACACGATTGCCTCTTTCATCTTGTATTCATTATATATGCCCTTTTGTTTGGATATCTGCTCTTTGTTTGGTTTCATGTTGACAGGGACAACTTTCGGAGCGAAAACAGCGATTATTGATGCATCGGAACAAGCCAAAGAACATGGTCGTGCTATCTCGCACGACTGTGTGACCAGACTGACGAGGGGAAGTGCATGGCCGTGCAACCCTGCATGGTCGTGCGGTTGAGACCGAGGCAGATCAACACATGACCGTGCAACCCTGCACGGTCGTGCCACCCGTTGACTGAGACCAAGAAGTGCCCGGCCGTGCATCCTTGCACGGCCGTGCGGCAAGGACCGAGGCCAAACACCACACAGCCGTGCCAATTGCCACGGTCGTGCAGCGCCATCAGAGAAGAGAATGAACATGGTCGTGCCATCTTGGCACGGCCGTGTCGCCGCAGCCGAACCCTAGTCTATATAAGGGTTTTAACCCTTTTCCATGAGGGGGAGCATAGGGAAGTGAGCCATCAGTTAGAGAAACATCTTGAATCCATCTCATGCCATCTTGGACCTCCGTCCAGCGATCTCCCACCACCGTATCAACTCCAAAAGTAGAGAATTGGATCTGAAGGTCACTCGTCGTCATTGGATAAACATATTCTTTCTCTCTCTCTCTCTCTCTGTGTCTGAAGATTGTATGTTTATCTACATTATGTCTTTGGATATTTCTCTGACACTTATCGAGTAGATCCTTTGTTCTAGGACTAGGGAGTAGTTGTGGTTCGATTTGATATAAGACTCGTATTATGCTCTTGCTCGTTGGATGATCTTTTATGCTTTGTCTAAATTGCATGTTGCTTGATTGTGTAGAACTTGTTATCCTCATAGAGGGATTATCCCTAGATCGTACACCCGAGGGGCCCTAGTGACAGGGGTAACCCGTTCACGGACATCTAGGATACTTCCTTGAAAGCAGAGGAAAATTCCTCTTAAGGAAGCGAGAGTCCAAACTTAGCTCTTAACCACTATTTTCGACTTACCAATTAGAGTCGTGTCCTCAAGATTTACCGAGGTGCCCTAGTGACAGGGGTAAACCGTAATAGGCCTTTTTAGGGTCCTTCTTTATTCTGGCATTTAAGAATAACCGCTTTAGCTTCCGGTAATTGCATGTTAAAGGACAACGAGCGTAGGATAAAACGTGACACATCAATACTACGATAACGAAACCGACCTCCTAGAGCTTCTCATAACCAAGTGAACACTTCGACTCACCAGCTCTCGATTCTTCTTCCCGACCTTTCTTCCCTAGATTATCCAAAACCATTGGTAGTCTAGCTAACCCTTAGTGAACAATTGCTAGTGCTTATAACCAGTCCCTGTGGGATCGATATTTTTATTACTGACGACGAATCCGTGCACTTACGGTTAGTAACATGTTTTTGGCGTCGTTATCGGGGACTCCGTCCATAACATTAGCAAAATCATATTGGATTAGACTAGACTTTCTTTTCTTTTCTTAATTTTCTGCATTCATTTATTTTATTTTATTTTATTTTCTGTTCTGCTATCATATTTCATATCTTATTATTGCATGCGTAGAGCTAACCTTCCAGGAAAGCTACTACCCTTTGATCTAGAGATTGACAGGACCTTTCTGAGGAGAAGAAATCAACAGAAGGCATTCCAAGCAGCACAAGAATCCTCAGAAATGGCCGACAAACTGCTGAAAGATTACGCGGCACCATATGCACGAGGGGTTCGGTCCAGCATTACCCGACCGCCCATTGAGGCCAACAACTTTGAAATCAAGCCTGCAGTAATCCACATGGTCCAGCAAAATCAATTCGGAGAAGGACCACGTGAGGACCCAAACCACCACCTAGAGTTGTTCTACGAGATCTATGGCACTATGAAGGTGAACGGGGTCCCTCCAGAATCAGTCAGACTAGTTTTCTTCGGGTTTTCCCTAAAAGACAGAGCCAAGTAGTGGCTGAACTCCCTTCCAGCGAATAGCATATCATCCTGGGAGCAGTGTGAGCAGAAGTTTCTAGATAAGTTCTACCCACCTAGCAAAACTGCTAACATGAGGAACCTGATTTCCAGATTCAAATAGATAGACTCAGAATCATTATTTGAAGCTTGGGACAGATTCAAGAGTATGCTAAGACAGTGCCCCCATCATGGCCTTGAAAAATGGTTGGTTCTGCACACCTTCTACAATGGGATAAATTATCACACGAAGGTATCTCAAGACACCTGCCCCTTTAGGCCGATACAGGCACAGATGAACCAACTTGAGCAGTGTGATGTAATAACTAGCTACAATCAGAGGAAAAATAATCCATACTCCAGTACATACAACCCTGGATGGAGGAATCACCCCAATTTCTCATACCGGAATAATCAGGATCAAGGACTAGCACATCAGAATTATCAGCCTGGGTAACAGAGCCACCAATCTGGACAACAGACCTACCAACAACAGCAACCTTCACAATTATCCAGGATTGAAAAGATGCTTGAGGAAGCTCTCTCAGAGCAAAAGGAGATGAGAATTGAGATCAAACAACTGACTCAGAGGCTGGAAAACTACGAAAAACACCAGAAGATGCATGACAGCCAGATAGCTCAGATAGCTCAGTCCGTTTCAAGAGCACAGGGTACATTCCCAGGGAAGCCAGATTTAAATCCAGTGGAACATTGCAACCGCATTGAGCTGAGGAGCAAACGTACTATGAGAGATCCCCAAATCATTACTCAGAAGGAGCTTGACTAAGAAAAAGGGGTCTCTCTCCTACTGCCCAATCAGACTCAAAACAGGGATGGAGAAGAGACTACTAAAAAGATTGAAGAGACTCTTCAAGCTGCCCCACAGAATCAGACGATCCCTTTTCCTCAGAAGCTTATAGCATCCCAGAAAGACGAAGAGTTCAACCGATTCCTAAAGAAGATCAAAGAAATCTGCATAGAAGTACCAATGATAGATGCGCTGCACTAAATGTCAAAGTTCGTGAAATTTTTAAATGGAATTTTATCTAATAGGAGGCAGAAGGGCGACTTCTAGACTGTGGCATTGACAAAGAATTGCAACGCTCTCCTTATGGTGAATTCTCTACCAAAGCTTCAGGATCCAGGAAGCTTCTCCATACCGTGCCAGATTAGTTCTGAACTCATACCGAGAGCCTTCTGCGACTTGGGGCCAGCGTCAGCCTACTTCCGTACACTTTATGCAAGAAGCTGGGCCTCCAGAACATTAAATTGACCACTATGACACTACAATTAGCTAACCATTCATGCAGATACCCAATGGGGATAGTGGAAGTTATACCAGTTAAAGTGGGTGGATGTATAGTTCCCACAGATTTCATTATCTTGGATATGGAGGAAGACCCTAAGATACCGATTATCCTTGGAAGACCATTCCTTGTCATAGCTGGAGCCATCATCGATGTAAAAAGTCACAGGTTATCCTTGGAGATCGGCAAATAAAAAATTGTGTTTGATTTATCTGATTCCTCCATCTGCAACCCCCCTTCTCAGGGAAATTCTTGTAAGATCAACATACACAAAGTCGAGGAATGCAATTTCCATGAGAGTCCCCCTCCAGCAAGCACCATGAAGTACATTTGTCCTGCACGAGTAAAACTAAAGGCGCAGGCTGGAGCATTGACCCTAGGAGGAGAGCCGTCCTTCCACAGGTTTAGTCCGTATTAACTGAAACGGGGTCGAGCTAATGACCTAAAATAAGCGCTTCTTGGGAGGCAGCCCAAGGGTTTTTCTTTCATTTTAATTCATTATTCCTTTTTGTCATTCTATTTCTCTAGTGAGTTTTAGTCTAGAATTTTATTTTGGGTATTTCATTTTCAGGATGTGCATAGCCTCCGTGAGCTAGCCATGAGCATTTTCATGGGCGTGGAGGCGATGGAGGAGACAAAATGACGAAGAGTGAACCACTATGAGCTTAAGGGAGTTGGTCATGTGACCTCACACGACTGCGTGGAGCCAACGCAGAGACTAAAGCCAAAGGTCGTGCAACTCTGCACGGCCGTGTGGCTTGTGCAGAGAAGAAAGAGGCACGAGCCGTGCCAATTGGCACGCCCGTGCAGCCCTGGCAGAGAGGAAGAAGGTCCAGGTCGTGCCAACTGGCACGGCCGTGTGACTTATACAGTGGAGAAAAAGACAGGGGTCGTGCCAATCGACACGGCCGTGCCACTTCGGCCAAGGGGAGAAAGAAGGAGGTCGTGCCAATCGGCACGGCTGTGCAGCATCCCGTTTGACCCGCCCGTGTTTATAAGACACGGTCATGCCCTTGCCCATGTGCGCCACCTCCTCTTCCAAGAAACCCTATTTCCATCTCCCTCTCTCCCAAAAGCCTTCTCTCTCTACTACACCTCATCAACCCCTGATTTCTCACCTCTAGAGCTCACTTTTTCCTAGATCTACATCTAGATCTAAAACTTCCTCAAGCCACAAATCCGAAAAGAGAGAAGAAACTTCCCTATTTTCCCTTCCTTCTCCTCACTATTCCCATCATCAAGATCCATCTCCATAAGAAACTCCTCAAAGCCTTGTACCATGTCGCAGATCTTGAAGAGGCTTCATCGAGGAAGCAGTGGATCAGGCGAAGGAGACGCACTGGGAGGCGACAAAGGCAAGGGGAAGGCTTCATCATCTAAGGGCAAAGGAAAGCGGGTGGCACGCGACGAAGGTAACAAAAACGAGTTCAATATTATTTTTAGAAATCATGAGCAAAAAGCTAATATGATACTCTTGTCGCTAGTAAAATCTTATGCACTAAATATATGGATCCCACTACTATGGATGTGCTAGGAATTAGGGATGACATAGATTGGATGATTAGTGCTTTAGATTGGAACGATATAATGTACGTCAATGCACCGACTTACCCCCGCCTAGTTCTTGAGATTTTGATCTCGATAGATGTTAAATTCCCTTCTGAGGATGACTACGCAGGGGTCATAACTTTTAGAATGATGAATAAAGAAGTTCGGTAGACCTTTAGTGATTTTAATGATTATTTTGGATTACCTACTGGTGGTTCGCGTGGATTTGATGGTGGTATTAAGTGGAATGAATTTTGGATGTCGATTACCAGATCACAAGACCCTTATGAACCCTCTAGAGCCAAAGCATCCAGGATGCAAAACCCAACCTTTAGATACCTTCACGGAGTGATGAGTAAAACGATCTTTGGTTGAGGAGAGAGCGATGGGGTGGTTAAGAAGATAGAACTCTATTCTCTTTGGGAGATGTTAAATAAAGTTGATTTTGTTTCGGGGTTTCATTTCTTGCTAACTTTGTGGAAGGCAGCTAAGGCATCTTCGGGGATGATAGTGTTTGGAGGATTAATCACCCAAGTAGCATTCAATCTAGGTTGTGCACTTGATGGATTAAAGGTGATTCATGGTAATGACAAGATCGACATCGATTCTTGTCTTGCTATGAAGATGATTTATCGGGATGAGAATGAGTTTTATTTCCCTAGAACCAATGGTTTTCCACTACCCCATCCTTGCACCGAGCGCACTTCAGTTCGCGACCCCGTGAATTGGGTGATTACTGATTTACACCCTGAGACTGTACCGTCCATTGTAGAAGAACCCGAGTACCACCAAGAGCCCTCATCATCAGGATTCCCGCAGCCTTTCGGATATCCGGAACCTCCTAGACACTCTTTTGCTTATGGCACGGGATCCTCTAGGTTTGGTTTTTCTGATTTCCGTACCTCTTTAGACTCCCTTCATGAGAAGCAAAATACCTAACAATGATTGTTGGAGGGTCAGTTCAAGTTATCTGATGACCAGTTTAGGGAGGTACAGGACCATTTTCAGTTCACTAGGAACTTCTATAGTCAGGTGACGGGGTTCGTTCAGGATTATGATGTTGACCAGGAAAGGATGAGAAATTTTATGGATGATATGGACATCACTAGACAAAAAATAGATGCCCTATATCAATATCATCAACACCTTGGCCATCTTCCTGGTATGCGTAGAATTCACTGGCTCACATCGAGGTCTTGTTTCACAACCACATATTGATTTACATTGCTTTGTTTTATTTAGTCTTGCTTATTTATTTGCATTTTATTCTACTTGCACCTCATTTGCATTTTTCTTTTCCATCTTTAATTTTGTGGCATATTTGAGAACATTAACCGTTTACTTTTGCTGCTACTTGTCCGATAGCAAAATAGCTAGCATTTTCTTAGTTCATGAGTTTCCAAATGGTGTTAGTATGTTTGGTGTATCTTCTTTCTCTATCTTTAGTAGCATGAAATAAGCTAAGTATTGTACGGAGTTGGGAATGAGTTTTGGCCTAACCTTAAGGACCTTATTTTCACTACACTTAAGTACTTAAGCTTGAATGGTAGATATACTTTTGAAATAGTTATGATTCATTCAAATTGTTTAGTACTTTTGTTCCCATGGTGATTCCTTACTTACATTTTGGTTACTGGATAACCTCGGATCATGGAAGCTCATTTGGAAAAATTCAAATCCCAACATATGCATTGCATGTGTAATAAGTGCTACACCTCTATAGCACCCAAAAAAAAATGAAAAAAAAATAAGGGATAAAAAACAGTTGTCGTGAGTGGAAACTAACAATTTACCCCTTTGAGACCAAGTTAGGTTACTAGGGAAATGAATGTTATGTTTCTCTTGATTTCGAGAAGTACCCTTTGAGACCTTGTGTAAATTAAGGAAAATGAACCAAGTGTGTGGCAGGTAAGTGCCTATCACCGGGAACATTAGGAACTCAATTGTATGATGACTTAACTAGGACAAAGAATTAAAACTTGAAAAGTTTGAGCTACTTACTGCACCGAGCACAAAGGACTTATGCTTAGGCCATACTTTGATTACTCCACAGTCATGCTTATCAATGAAACTAATTGATAGAGTTAAGCAAATGCACTAGGGATTATGAAGCACTGCAGGAACTTATGAACATAGTTTGTAGCATTTTGCTTGAGGATAAGCAAAGGATCAAGTCTGGGGGTGTGATGTGCGCAAATATTATGATCATTTACGCATGTTTTAGCACACATTCACATACTTTATGCATACGAATTCATTGAACGATTGCCTCTTTCATCTTGTATTCATTTTATATGCTATTTTGTTCGGATATATGCTCTTTGTTTGGTTTCGTATTGACAGGGATGACTTTCGGAGTGAAAATGGCGATTATCGACGCATCAGAACAAGCTAAAGAACATGGCCATGTGATCTCACACGACCGTCTGACCAGATCAAAGAGGGGAAGTGGATGGTTGTGCAACCCTACACGGTCGTGCGGTCGAGACCGAGGTAGATCAACACACGGCCGTGCAACCCTGCATGGCCGAGCCACCCCTTGACCGAGACCAGGAAGTGCCTAGCCGTGCATCCTTGCATGGTCGTGCGGCAGGGACCGAGGCCAGACATCACACGGCCTTGCCAATTGGCACGATCGTGCAGCGCCACCAGAGAAGAGAATGAACACAGTCGTGCCATCTTAGCACGACCGTGTCACCGCAGCCGAACCCTAGTCTATATAAGGGTTTTAACCCTTTTCCTCGAGGGGGAGCGCAGGGAAGCGAGCCGTCAGCTGGAGAAACATCTTGAAGCCATCTCACGCTGTCTTGGACCTCCGTCCAGTGATCTTCCACCACCGTATCGACTTTATAAGCAGAGGATTGGATCCGAAGGCCACATATCATCATTGGATAAACATATTCTTTCTTTCTCTCTTCGTGTCTGAAGATTGTATGTTTATATACATTATGTCTTTGGATATTTTTCTGACACTTATAGAGTAGATCTTTTGTTCTAGGACTAGGGAGTAGTTGTGGTTCAGTTTGATGTAAGACTCGTATTATGCTTATGCTCATTGGATGATCTTTTATGCTTTGTCTCAATTGCATGTTGCTTGATTGTGTAGAACTTGTTAACCTCGTAGAGGGATTATCCCTATATCATACACCCGAGGGGCCCTAGTGACAAGGGTAATCCGTTCACAGACATCTAGGATACTTCTTTGAAAGGAGAGGCAAATACACCTCAAGGAAGCGAGAGACCAAACTTAGCTGTTAACCACTATTCTTGACTTACCAATTAGAGTCGTGTCCTCAAGATTTGCTGAGGTACCCTAGTGACAGGGTTAAACCGTAATAGGTCTTCTTAGGGTCCTTATTTATTCTGGCATGTAAGAATAACCGCTTTAGCTTCCGGCAATTGTATGTTAAAGGACAACGAGCGTAGGATAAAACGTGACACATCAATACCACCACAACGAAACCGACCTCCTAGAGCTTCTCATAAACAAGTGAACACTTCGACTCACCAACTCTCGATTCTTCTTCCCGACCTTTCTTCCCTAGATTATCCACAACCATTGGTAGTCTAGCTAACCCTTAGTGAACAATTGCTAGTGCTTATAACCAGTCCCTGTGGGATTGATATTTTTATTACTGACGACGAATCTGTGCACTTGCGGTTCGTAACAGAGGTCCTGGAGAGTACAACTTCTCCCATTTTCTCCAGTTTTGCATTTTCCATTATTATTCCAAGAGACTGTACGTATAATTTAACTATTGGTTATTTTTTTACTATTCATGTCAGCTTGGTATCCACTGAGTGTTGGACTCACCCCGTTGATATATTTTTTATTTCAGGTTGATGCTATCAGGATGTTCCAGTCCCTAGTCCCCACCTTGAGTCACGACAGTTTTCTATCTTTGAACTTTTGGTTTCCTTGTTATGTTCCTACATACTTATGATGTGTGGTTATACTCGAGGATTTTTATATCAAGTTTCGGTCTACTACCTTTATTTTTCCGTTGCGATGGTTTTCCGTTGTGGGTTGCATTTTCCTCTAGTATTGGTATAGGTTTATTAAACTGCGTGGTTGTGAAGTGTAGTCAACCGGAGGCTGAATTATATAAACTACGTGGTTGTTTAAATATTTCATTATATATGTTCCGACTGTGTTGGCCGAGGTTTGTGAGCCCTGAGGGCTTTGTAGATGAGTTCCATATTGTCACCCATACAGGGAAGATGTTGCCAAAATTTCCTCTAGCATGGACTCCCCCGGGGTGTGACAATTTATTTGGTATCAGAGCCAATTTGAGATGCCTATTTTTCGTGTTTTAGATTTTCGAGTTAATCTGATACCAATTTATTTGGTATCAGAGCCAGTTTGAAATGCCTATTTTTCATGTTCTAGATTTTACTTTTCAATGCTAGTATACTTAGTGACTTATGCATTATATCACTTATGAATCAAAATGTTCATAGAATTTGTTTGATAACAAAATATTTTGCACGTTTATGGTTTAGTATCATGTAGTTAGGTCATTAGTGCTAGTATGGGTGGTGATATACTTTTCTATATCTTCAATTGTAGGACATGGGCATTAGATTCATTGAAAGGACATTCTATAATCAACAACACACCATATAAATAGTACTATTACCCAACTCATCGGGCCTATTGATTTAACGAATAAATCTCACCCATTGATAAGATAAAGAAATAAATACTAAGTATACGTGCTTGTTATTATATAGAGATTAAGAGGATGCACATCCATAATAACAGAGGTTCTATTCTTTTATGTAGTCAGTATAAATCAAACAACCTCAAACGGTCCTACTCAATACACACATAGTGTACTAGTGTAATTTTATAGTCAAGACAGACTAATATCAAATTACACTACAACCGTTCCAATGGTTTGTCCCAATCCATCTTGGTTGTGAGCTACTATTTATAATTTACAAAGAACCGATAACATGATCTTTTGTGTGGCACCACACACCATATTATCTACAATATAAATTAAATGGACAACTGCATTGACATATATATAAATATAAAATGTAAATATTTGACCAAAATGATTCTCATTTCAAAATATTTCAAAACAGATGTTCATACAAAAGCTAGGCTTATAGTATACATCCCAATAATTGCTATCCATGAGCAGACCAACAGAGCCCTGATAGAGAAAACTATAATACACACCCTGCCTGAAATACCACTAACCCATGAGTGGTTGTGTGTGTCCTGGTCATGTAACTGTCGATGTGTTCAACAACAATAGAGCCGACAATCGCTCAGCATGCAATCATGCAAAATGGTGCATGACACTAAAGCATGTAAATCCTGAAAAATACCAGCCTCCTCATAATGTGTACCAAAAAGGAAATCAAGTCTATAACAATGATCTAGGTACACATGCCAAAAAATAAAATTAGGTACACATGTCAAGTAATAAACCTAGGTACACCTGCCAGGTAATAAAACTATGTATACATGCCAAGTGATAAACTAGTAGCTAGACCTATATCCATTACTACATTGCATATCACTACTTCTATGAACAAAGTGCACATGGCAAGAATCAAGAAGACATAAGTAGAAATACACAATAGATAACACTATAGGCATACTACGGTATCAAGTAGTGACATACCAAAGCAGATAATAACATAACCATTACTACTAGTTATAACCTACTAAGCATATCAGAATGACAATATCAAAAGATAAGTCAAAGTACCCACCTTTATACGTAGATCATGTCAACTCAATCCCATGTTGAGACGCTCGCCTCGAATCAATGTCCTGCGATCACATAATGTATTTAGCTAATACATATGTAGCAAATAGCTAAATAAAACTCCCAACCTAATTAGGAAAAACTCTAATCAAAATAATTAACCTAATCCATGAATCCAATTATGTTTAACTCAATCCATAATTCCTTCACTTCAATCCTACTCATGAGTTAATCAATTTGATCATGGTCATCTTCTAAGATCAATACACACTTAATTCATCCACAACAATTCAATGATCCTAACATCAACCATGCATCCATCTAAATCAATCAACTACCAAATAACCATCATGAATCAAACCAAACTCACCCAAGCTGTATACTTCAACATTAATTTATCGATGGAGCACTCGCTGCGGAAAATTGTGGTCAGAGCTAGATAAAATTGATGATCTCTAAATCAAGCATCCTAGATCAAGATCAACACATCCACATCTAAGCATTAACCTTAAATCCAAATCCACAAATGTTAAACAAGAACTCTACCTTCCATTGATCTCTAGGTTCTGTTGTTATCGCTATAAAACTACCTTGCTTGTGTAGTGCTAAACTTAGAAAGGGGTGAGATCATAGGCAGATTGCCTGGACTTAAGATGCCTATATCAGTGCAATAATACAAGTCTAGGTGTTAAAAAATCACACTAATAGTAATTAGGTTAAGTTGTTCAGCTTAGTCAAACACTGACTGAATCAACTAAACTTAACCTGACTAATCAAGTGAAAGTTGCTATCTTCTGATAGTTAGTAAGTAACTAATGGTTAGACAGTTAAGGACATTTTCTAGTTGTTTTATTTTTAAAATACTATCAGGTTCATGGGGAGTATTAATATCTTGCAAACTACTTGTTTTTTAAATTATTTTTAAAAAAATTTCATTTACTTCCTTAATCTTTAAAAGTTTTAAAGATAAGTTTTAAAAATCTATTTGTCAAAATTTTTGAAAATGACTCGACATAAATTTACTTAAAAATTATTTTTAAACCTTAAAATTTTGAAAATATATCTTTTTCAAATTGTTGTTCAAACTGTTAAAATGTTCAAAATGTTTTCCAAATTTTTTTTCCATTTTAAAAATATTGTTTTAACATTTTCAAGCCATTTCTTTAATCTTCTAACTCTGTCCTAGCATTTTCAAAATTTTGGAAATCTAATAAAAAAATGGTAAATTTTGAAAATTATGTGACATTAGTAGATTTTAAAAATTATTTCTAACTTCCTGAAGATTTTCTGTTGTCCAAAAATCCTTTACTTAGTCAATTTGTCTACACTTGTTTATACTTATTATTTTTGATAAATACCAAAGGGGGAGGGTTAGGTGGATTAAGTTAGTCAAAACTAAATGATACTTCAAAATCAGACTAACTTAAACCATTAAACCATGTCATGTGTTTATTTATTTATTTTTTCATATTTTTCACTAACTTAACCCAGGTTGTCATTGCATCAAAAAGGGGGAGATTGTTGGTACGATTAACACTAATAGTCTAACTCAGGTTTTGAAGAATGATAAAGTAGGTTAAGTTAGTTTTGATGTGATCTAACACTTTGAATGAGTGTGTAAGAGAAATCCAGCTAGGTCAATAGGCCGACTAGATAGCTGGTGTGAAGTCCATCTAGGTCGATGAGATGACCGAATAGATGGCATGAAGATCAGATAGGTCGACGGGCTGACCGGATATTTGGCACGAAGTTCAGCTAGGTCGACGAGTTGACCAGATAGCTGGCACGAAGGCTAGTCGACAGGCTGACGACATGTTTGGCAAAAGGTGAGTAAAGGTAAGTCACTGGAGGAGAGTGACTATGAGGACATGTCCCAGTTGAGGGACAGTAGGCGTCGGTCCAGTCTAGGTCCATTTGGGATCCCTAGACTGAGACCTTGACTAGTTCCTTGTAACGACCCGTCCCTTTGGCCTCTTGGGCGGCCCTTGTGGCGGCCCAACTGGCGGCCCTTATGTCGTCGGCTCATTTGGCGACCTCTCATGTCGTCATCTCACTTGGTTACCAGGATTCATTAACTCTAATACTTAAGCCTGGAGGTTTAGAGTACAAGGGCCGCCCAAGAGGCCAAAAGGTTGGGGTCATTACATTCCTGGTCCTGAGAGGACAGAAACTAATTACTCTTTTTATTATTGTGCTAACACTTGTCTTGTAGGATATTTTGGACTAACACATTTGTTGCACGACAAGAAAGTAAGCAAAGAAGTAAAGTTACTTTCGGGTGAACAGTACCCAAAGGCGCCTTCCATGGCTATGGAAGGTGCCTCGGTACTGTTCATAGAAGGCGCCTTCCATGGCTATGGAAGGCGCCTTCCGCTGGATGAAATTTGGCCGAAGTCAAGGATAAGCACCGATCACTTCATGATGGATTTTGCCTCATTGGAGGTGCCTACCATGCATATGGAAGGTGCCTTCCAAGCCTTTTATAAGGCAGTTTCGAGGAGGCATTGTATCATCAAGTACATTATAGCTACTACGCGTACATTTGAGCTTACAATTGCTTCTGGTTCTTGCTGTGACTCTGTTGCGAAGCTGCTGAGCCCGACGACTACTCCAAGGAGTTCCAATCATGCCCGGTAGACAGACATCAACTCAAAGTGCTTTATTCTTTGATCCCTAAAAGTGTTGGTAATATTTTCTTCTATTGTACTTAACTATTATAAAAGTCAAGTGAAATGTGTTACACTTGGCTTTATTTCTATTGTAGTTTGATTCTCTCTTCTACACTTGGAGGTACAGGAAGAGATTTTTAATGGATTGTCCATCGATAGGTCCGCGGGACTTGGGCCTTGGAGTAGGAGTTGCCGAAGGCTCTAAACCAAGTAAAAACCGCTCGTGTTTTTCTAGTGTTGCTTTCGTATTTACTTTCCGCAGCTTACTCGATAACGATTTTCAACGAACACTATTCACCCCCCTCTAGAATTTTCATGATCCAACAAGTGGTATCAGAGCAGGTACCGCTTTGATTTGGTACAACCACCAATCGAGCAAGGGGGTGAAAGTTTTTGTTTCTTTTTTGACTTTAAGTTTATTTAATATAATCCAAACTTGTATTATTACCTTTTTGGAAACATTTTCTTCATAGCAAATTAAACTGAACTGGTGCAACACCATTTCAATCGTAATATTTTTCTTTCTCCCACATTACTAATCCATGACCAAGTCTTGGGACTCTCTCTCTTTTTCTCTCTTTGTGTGCAGGATTCATGGCTCAGCACGAGGGTTACAACACCGTCCGACCTCCCCTATTTAGTGGTGATAACTTCCCATACTGGAAGAAATGAATGGAAGTCTACTTGAAGACCGACTTCGACCAGTGGTTTAACGTCACCAGAGAGAACTCCAGAAACCCAATGGACCCGAAACATTTGAACCCAAAAATGAAGAAGAAAGCCCAGATCGACTTCAAGGCACTCAACAAACTACAATATGGGTTATCAAAGAAGGAGCTGAACCGAGTGGGCCCACACGAAATGTGAAGGAATTGTATGTAGGATCGTCACGGCCGGCTAGAAGGGGGGGTTGAATAATCCTGTAAAAATTAAAACAAAACAACCCTTCCTCGAACTCTTTAAGCTAACACTTGCATAAATAAAGTAAAGCAGTAAATTAAAATCATAAAGAACGAGGTACAAGATATTTACTTGGTTACAACCGATGTGGTTGTTAATCCAAGGAAGATTAAGCACTAAAAACTCCTTCAGGCGGAGAAGCCTTTTACAACATTGAAGCACAGAAACAGAAGCTTTAACTACAACTCTAAAGCCCATAAGCGTTGGAATTACAAGTAATGAGTTCGTTAAAAAGCTTCTGGACCAAGGCTATATTTATAGACTTGGTCGGGGTGCCTAGAAGGGTTCTGGGCGCCTTGGGGGGATAAATTTTATCCCCCAACGTTCAGATCGAGATTTGACTCGATCTGGTCAAAATTCAATCTCCGGGCGCCCCGGGCTGGTCCGGGCGCCCCGGGTTGTTCCGGGCGCCCCGGGCTGGTCCGGGCGCCCCGGGTTGTTCCGGGCGCCCCGGGCTGTTCCGAGCGCCCCGGACCCTAACTCAACTCCAGTTGACTTTTTTCGCCTCGGTCCGAGTCTTCAACTACGGTTCCACTCGCTTGGGTGATCTCTGCCATCCAGAAAAGGGCTCACCCAAACCCAACTTCCGGTCTTCTTGAGCGGGCTTCCCTCCGACTTCTCGTCCCTCGGAATCACCGCGTGTTTCCTTCTCGTCCGTCGGCGTACCGCAGTCTTCATCCCTCGGACGCACCGCGTGTCGTCCTTCTCGCTAGCTGCGTCTCTTTCTCCCCGAGCAATCTTCCGCTCCGGCTTTCGTCCCTCGGAACCACCGCACGCTTCCTTCTCGTCTGCCGATGTACTCTTCTGCAGCACCTCATCCCTTAGACTGCCGTCCTTCTCGCTAGCTGCGTCTTCCGCTCGACTACCTGTGTTCCTAAGCTCCTGCACACTTAGACACAAGGTTAGAAACACACAGAACCTAACTTAACTTGTTATTCACACATAAACATCTTTGGGGTTCCAACAATCTCCCCCTCTTTGGTGTGAGCAACCCAAGTTAAGCTTGGTTAAAAATAGACATAAAATAAAACTAACTTAATTTGCAATTTAAGTGCAAAAAGATAAAACAAGTTAAATTTTGGTCTACCTCCCCCTAGACTTATACTTTTACTTCTCCCCCTTTGATCACATAAAAAAATGGGGTACAAAAACAATCTAAGGGTTGATACTTAGAAAAATTATGATCAGGAAAAAAATATTTCCAAGTCAAGGAAAAATTTCTAAGTCAAAAATAACTTTTGAAAAGTTTCTAAGTTTTCGCCATAAAAAAAAAAATTCTAAGCCCAAAACATTATGCAAGAAAATTTAAGAGAATTGATAACATTAAGAGAAATTTTCTATGCATTTATTTGTTTATATATTTTATTCTTTATGCTTTTATCAGAAGGTTTTAAATTTCCATTTTAATATATCATAACTTCTTAAATCACATTTTTTCAGATTTAAAGCAACAAATATTATGCATGTAAAAAATTGTATCATGTTAATTTCTATTAATAGCTTGTGCGTCTCAGCTCTAATACCACTTGTAGGACCGTCACGGCCGGCTAGAAGGTGGGGGGGGGATGAATAGCCCTGTAAAAATAAAAACAAAACAACCCTTCCTCGAACTCTTTAAGCTAACACTCGCATAAATAAAGTAAAGTAGTAAATTAAAATCATAAAGAACGAGGCACAAGATATTTACTTGGTTACAACCGATGTGGTTGTTAATCCAAGGAAGATTAAGCACTAAAAACTCCTTCAAGCGAAGAAGCCTCTTACAATGTTGAAGCGCAGAAACAGAAGCTTTAACTACAACTCTAAAGCCCACAAGCGTTGGAATTACAAGTAATGAGTTCGTTAAAAAGCTTCTGGACCAAGGCTATATTTATAGCCTTGGTCGGGGTGCCTGGAAGGGTTCCGGGCGCCCTGGGGGTGGGGGATAAATTTTATCCCCCAACGTTCAGATCATGATTTGACTCGATCTGGTCAAAATTCAATCTCCGAGCTCCCGGAAGGGTTCCGGGCGCCTCGGGCTGGTCCGGGCGCCCCGGGCTGGTTCGGGCACCCCGGACAGTTTCGGGTACCCCGGACCCTAAGTCAACTCCGATTGACTTTTTTGGCCTCGGTCCGGGTCTTCAACTCCGGTTCCGCTCGCTTGGGTGATCTCTGCCATCCGAAAAAGGGCTCACCTGAACCTAACTTCCGGTCTTCTCGAGCAGGCTTCCCTCCGGCTTTTTGTCCCTCAGAATAGCTGCGTGTTTCCTTCTCGTCCGCCGGCGTACTCATCCGCAGTCTTCGTCCCTCGGACGTATCGCGTGTCGTCCTTCTCGCTAGCTGCGTCTCTTTCTCCCCAAGCAATCTTCCGCTCCAGCTTTCGTCCCTCGGAACCACCGCACGCTTCCTTCTCGTCCACCGGTGTACTCTTCTGCAGCACCTCGTCGCTCGGACTGCCATCCTTCTCGCTAACTGTGTCTTCCGCTCGACTACATGTGTTCCTAATCTCCTGCACACTTAGACACAAGGTTAGAAACACACAGGACCTAACTTAACTTATTGTTCACACCAAAACATCCTTGGGGTTCCAACACTGTAGGACAAGCTCATCGAACTGCACGAAGGAACTAGCGATGCAAAGGTAACCAAACGAGATCTTTATTTAAATAAATTGTTTAACATTAAGAAGAAGGAAGGAGAATCTGTGAGTCAACTCCATGCGAGGATCAAAGACATCCTCAACGGGCTTCTTACCATCGACCACCAAATGGAGAACCATGATTTAATAAGGTACGCCCTAAACGTGTTTCCCCAAAATGCATTGTGGGCATCCATCGTGGATGCCTACAAGATTTCGAAGAATCTTTCAAAGTTAAAATTAGATGAATTATTTTGTGAACTTGAGCTACATGACCAAACTAACGCCAGAACCGAGAAAGGTATTGCTCTTTCTGTAGGTTCCTCCAAGGAAAAGTCAAGAACCATTCCTTGATCTGAAGGTGAGTCAGACCAAGACTCATAAGACGAAGAAAACCTAGTGAACTTGGTAAGAAAAATGTTCACCAGGAGAAAGAAGAACTTCAACAGAAAAGACCTGCAGCATATCAACTCCACTACTGAACCAAAGAATGTGCCCTGCTTCGGATGCAACAAGAAGGGTCACTACAAGAACGAGTGCCTAAAACTGAAGAACGAAAAACCAAGACAACCAAAAAGAAGGAACTCAATGTAACGTGGGATGAATCGTCTTCAGAGGAATCGGAAGCTGAAGAGCAGAAGAACCAAAGCTACCTCACGTTGATGGAACACAAATCAGAATCGGAGGATGATTCGGAAGACGAGTCTAAACCCGAATCAAGCCACGAGTCCGTACTCATTTCCGAAGGTTCTAATGAGGTAAATTTTAATTTAAGAAAAAAGTTTTTTAAAGTTATTTCATGCTTAAATACAAAATTAATTGAACACAAAAATCAAAATAAATTGCTCCTTGAGGAAAACCAACAACTCAAGGAACAAATTGAAAAATCAAATCCAAATCAAGTCAAAAAACATGAGAAGGAAAATTCAAAACTAAAAATTGAAATTAACAAACTTAAAGAGTTATTAGAAAAGTTCACAACTAGATCTAAAATTTGGACCTAATATTAAATAATAAAAAAGGAGTATACAATAAATCTGGACTTGGATACAAGTTTTAGCTCAACAAGTAAATTGTTTATTTCACTTGTATCTCAAAATAAAAAACAAACCAAAGCTTGGGATCCAAAATCATGTCTATCCATGTAAGTAGGAATTAATCAACACTACATACCTAAATATAAAATATATTATGTAAAATCCAAAAACCCAATTCAGAATTCTAACTATAAAACTAAATCAACTAAACCAAAATTGTAAAATATGGTACCCCCAAATAAAGATTTAATAGGCGAATGACCATAAGGAAATTTTTAGGAATTTTTAGAAATTTTTTGAGAATTTTTTGAAACTCGTATGACGAGTTTAAGGGGATCAAATTATTAGGCCAAGGGAAAGCCTGTTTGGATATCCCAATTAAAGTGGGAGTTGATTGACGAATAAACTTAGGTTTTGATTTACCGAAAACCTAAGTTCAAGTTATAAAACCTATTACTGTGTCCATGCCCTAATTATTCCTTCCTCCTAATCTCCTCTTCCCCTCGCTGAACCCGATCGCCTCTCCCTCACTCTGTGTGGAGCGCCGACCCCCTTCTCATCTTCTCTCCCGATTTTCCTCAGCCATCGCCTCTCTTTATTTCATGAAGGTTTGCCGATGATGCCACAGTCGTCGCCCTCTCCCTTGCCTTATCTTCCCTCTCGCGACACCAGATGCCACTGCCGACTCCCGATCCGTCGACTTCCCTTTCTGCTTCAGCCATCTCCTCACGGAGCAGCGCCGACACAACTACAGCCTCCCTCTCCCTCTCACGGCATGGAGCCTTTATCCTCTCTGTCCCTTCTCGTGATTGGGCTACGGTCGACCGCCGAACTTGAGCCCCTATACCCTAGTTGAATTCACCAATCCTCCCTTCTCTCTCGCGCTGTCACCCCACGGTCGCCACTTCTTGTGAGGCTAGCACGGTGACACCAATGCCATCAGCCATCACGAGAGGCTAGATTCGACAGCGGCCATCCCTAATCAGTGCTTCTCCACCGCAGGGAACTACAAGAGAGGAAGGAGGTCAACTATTTGATTTAGGTAATGGATTTCCTTATGCTAATATTGTTAATTTGTGTTTGGTGATTTGGGGATTTGGTTTGGATGACTACAGCTTCACTTAACGCTGACCCTCTTGTTCTGGCAGTGAACTTATCCAGGAGTGAGTTCGACGGAGGGGCAATCCAATTAGGGTAAGTTGTTGGGGATTGGATTCTTTTTTTAGCTTAATCAAAATTAATGCTGGTATGGTTAGGAGTAACTTATCATGTGGTTTCGGAATGATTAAGGATATATGTAGGATTCAATCTAGGCTTTGGGTTGAATCTAATTTATTTAGTTAATCGAGATCAATGAATAAATTAGGGTTTCCTGGTTAATAGGAAATTTTATTAAGCTATTGGATATCTGCAAGCATGACTAAATTATATGCTTGTTGTTACAGGACTTTGATTCGAGATGAGCATCTCGACATCAGATTGGTTGGATATGATCTTCTTTTTAAGGCGGATACCTATGACTTATCTCCTTGATATGGTCATTTTGGATATGCATAGTAGTTTATAGCTGTTAGTAATGATTGTGTTTACCTCTACTTTGGTATGTCACTTCTTGGTTCTTGTAGTCTGTCTATATTCCTATTTATTATGCATTCATACTATACTCTCTTGTTTGTTGCCATGTTTACTCTGTTCATAGAAATAGGGACATACATTGCCCTACTGTGTAGTAGTCTAGTTATTGGACATGTCTGACTTGTGTACCCAGTTTATTGTTACCTAGATCATTGTATGGATTTATTTCTTTTTTTATACATTTTATATGGAGGTGTATACTGTCAGTATCTACATGTTTAGTGTCATGCACCATCTTGCATAATTGCATGCTGAGCGATTGTCGGCTCCATTATTGTTGAGCGCATCGCCAGTTACATGATCTGCACACACAACCACTCATGGGTTAGTGGTACATCAGGCAGAGTGTGTGTAGTTTGCTCTATTAGGGCTCTGCTGGTCCGCTCATGGGTAGTGATGCCTACAGTGTGTAGCGGGCCGGGATCCCTCCCCTTGAGCATGATACAGGGAGATGAGAGCTTAGACTCCCCCACTATGTTTGGGGTAGGAGGATATGTGTATTCTGACAGCATCCTGTCCACTCGGTCACTCAGGAGCAGTGATGGCAAAATGTACAGTTGTCATATCCCTACCCACTCAGTCTCACCATCACGTGTGAGATAGTTGACTAGCGTCAAGGGTGACCATGCCATTTTTACATCATATGCAAGAATTACATTTATTGTTTGTGATTACTGCATTTTGGATTATCGCATTTGTTTGGGTTACATATGTTTGACATGCATATAGGTGACATTTTATATCTAGTCTAACGACCCTTATGTTCAGATAGGAGGTTCTGGTGAGTATAATTTTCTTCAGCCTTTTCAGTTTGCATTCCCTTTTATTGTTCAGAAAGCTATACTGCATGATTATTAGTATTATTTATAACTTATTATATGTGTTTATCCGGTATCTGCTGAGTTGTTGAACTCACACCATTAATTTATTCCTATTTTAGGTTAAAGTTGTCAAGAAGTTCTAGTTGCTAGTCCCCTTGCCACAAGGATTTTCACTTTGGTCTTTTGGCTTTCTGTCTATTTGTTTAGAGCTATGTTTCAGACTTGTTCTGGTTTTACACTCTAGATTTTGTGTGTTTTGTCTTAAGACATTGTAATGGTTGAACTTTTGCATGCTCAATGGATTTTCTATTTGGCATGTTTAGCTACGTGCTTGCCGGTAGGCAGAAGAGGTAAGTTTGGATGTTATTTTCGATTTCTTTTCATATTGTGATAACAGTTGGAGGTTGATATATTATAACTGCGTGGATTGTTTGTTTATGTATGTCATATATATTCCAGCCATGTTGGCTAATGAGTGCAAGCCCTGAGGGCTATGTATATAAGTTTCAGATTGTCGCCTGTATAAGGGAGATGCTGCCAAAATTTCTTCTGGCAGAGACTTCCTCGGGGCATGACAATTTATTTAGTATCAGAACAGGTTTACGATGCCTATTTTTTGTTTCATGTTCTGAATTTTTGAGTTAATCTGATACCAATTTATTTGATATCAGAGCCAGGTTTTGCGAGTTAATCTGGGTATTTTTGGATTTATAGTGCACCAATTCGGTTTAATTTGCTACGAATAAAATACATGGGAAAGAACATGAGTTTATAAGAAAAAGATATCTTCATTGCCATGAGGCCTTTTAGGGAGAGCCAAAGAGAAAAGCCATGAGGGCTTAAGCCCAAAGTGGATAATATCATGTCATTATGGAGATATGTGAATATCCTTCGTTCCTAATAATTGGTATCAGAGAGAAGTCACTCTTCACCGGACTAATCGCCGGAAGAAGCACGAGCCAAAGCCATGATCCAAAGATCTAACCATGTGGATGAAACCTTGAATGAAGTAGGGGAGGCCCTGAGCAGGTCAATGACCCGATGCTTGAGGGGACTCTAAGCAGGTCAAGAGTGACCCGATGCTTGAGGGGAGACCCTAAGTAGGTCAAGAGTGACCTGATACTTGAGGGGGACCCTGTGGTCCTTTATTTGAGGGGGAATTATTGGGGTTGCAAGGTTGCAAACATAGTCCGACATTGAAAATACATGGAAAAGATCATGGGTTTATAAGAAAAAGATATATCCATTGGTATAAGGCCTTTAGGGTAGAGCCCAAGAGCAAAATCACGAAGGATTAGGCTCAAAGTGGACAATATCATACCATTGTGGAGATATCTAAATTATTTTTGATCCTATAGATCCATTTTGTAAGGAAATATGTTGCTAAACACGTAAACAAGCAGCGGAAAAACATATTTCCTCCAGAAGATCCATGCTAAGGGAAAGAAAAATTCCTACATATACTAAGTTTTCTAGCATAGCATGAGAGATTATACCTTTGTAGCGAGCTCACGGACTCCCGACACCTCGGATCACAGCACGATCTTGCGTTCGCGCCTCTACGGTATTCACACGAATAAGCGTTCATTTGTCTCACAAACTCACGAAAGGAGAAAGGTTGTGCTAGCAACCTTGAAAGTGGATTTCGGCCAAGAGGAGAGGAGCAAGGAGAATGAAGAGAATTAATTCCAAAATAAAGAGTAAAAAAGCTTAAGTATTTTCATCAAATGAAAATACTTAATTAGCATTAATAGCCTTAATGAGCATTTACACTCCATTAAGGACCAAACTTGTAACTCCTCATTTCAAATGAGTGTAACTCTTCATTTCAAATTCAATTTCAAAAATTGAATGAAATGAATAATTAAATTTCGAAATTCAATAATTATCTTCATTAAATCTCACTTAAGTATAACTCAAGTCTCCTCACTTGAGTCTAACTCAAGTCTAATTCACTTGAGTCTAACTCAAGTCTAATTCAATCGAGTCTTACTCAATTAATCATCATGCAATTCAAATTCAATGAATCACTATTTCATTAATTCAAATAGACTCCTTGAGTCTAATTTAATTGGACTTAATCCAACAATTAGATCCAATTGAGTCCAACTCAATAAGTCCAATTCGAATTAGACTTAATCGAATGATTCATCATATGAACTCATCTCCAAATCTACTTGTTCTTTGTGTGTGACCCAAAAGGTTCTTGTAACATTGGCAATGTACCCAAATCAACATTTATATACATAAGCAATGAGCGGCATCTAGCAAGGCATCATTGCTACCCAAGTGACGAGAAGGTCAAGATCCGACCTAACTTGTCCGTGGCTATTATATTGTATGACTTTGTCTCTCTATCCTTGATATCTAGGTTGATCAATGAGGCATAGACCGTGTCATCCTCTTATCAACCTTTGTGTTTCTTGATCTCTAAGTATATACACTCAATCAAATAAGCTCAATATCTAATATTGACCCATTTACGAATGGCCATGCTTTCTTGTGTCCCACTAATCAAGGGGTCCACATATATCACTTTCGTCAAATGGAAGGGATAGATCCCATCTACATCACTCACATCTCTCCGCATAATTCATTGCATACCCAGTGATCGACTTTATTGTCCACCTTGTTACAGGTGACGTTTGTCGATACCAAAGTACACAACTCCTTATGTAGGGAACCGTAGCGACTTCAGGTCTAAGGACTATTCACACCAATAGTTACATGAGAATGTTTATGACACTCATATAACGATCCATGAAATATTCTCATGGCGGGTCATTCAGTATATATTATCTAATATATACCCATGTGTCAGCCTGATATCTCATATCTATGACTTATGAGATCAAGTCATCCGTTGACCTACACGCTAGTCTCAATGCATTAATATTGTCCATGTATATTAATGTTTGACTAGGAACAATTAAGAGTAGTGTTCTCTACAATATCTCACTATCAATTCAACCAATTAATATACTGTAGATAAGAACCTACTACCCAAGGACATTATTATACTTATTCAATTGGCACTGAACTGAAATAAATATAATAACCAACTTTACCTTTTATTAATAATGATATATAATATAAAATGAGCCCTTTACAATCATCTCATAATTGGTACTAGGGCTAACACTAACAATCTCCCACTAGCACTAGTGCCAATCACTAAGATATTGAATACCCATTGACCTAGTGTGACCATCATGCTTTCTCTGTGTCAAAGCCTTGGTCAAAGGATCTGCAATGTTAGCATCGGTCAGTACTCTGCATATCTTCACATCTCCTCTATCGATGATCTCTCGAATGAGATGGAATCACCTTAGTATGTGTTTGGATCTCTGATGAGAGCGAGGTTCCTTAGCCTATGCAATAGCCCCATTGTTATCACAATAGAGGTCAATTGGACTCGCTATGCTAGGAACAACACCAAGCTCTGTAATGAACTTCCTGATCTAAACAACCTCCTTTGTTGTAGCTGAAGCAGCAATGTATTCGTCCTCTATTGTAGAATCAGTACTGTGTCCTACTTCAAACTCTTCCAGCTCACAGCACCATCATTTAAGCAAAACACATACCCTGACTACGATTTGTAATCATCCTTATATGTTTGGAAGCTAGCATCGGTGTAACCCTTTACAACAATCTCTTCATCCCCTCCAAGGATCAAGAAATAATCTTAAGTCCTTCTCAAGTACTTAAGAATATTCTTGACTGCTGTCCAGTGACCTTCATCTGGATCTGACTGGTATCTGCTCGTCATGATTAACGCATACGAGACATCTGAGCGAGTACAAAGCATGGAGTACATGATAGACCCTATAGCAGATGCATAAGGAATCTGATCCATTTGATCCCTTTCTACATTAGAAGAAGGGCATTGAGTCTTCGAAAGACTCACACCATGTGACATAGGCAAGAATCCCTTCTTGGAATTCACCATGGAAAAATGTTTAAGCACCTTGTCAATGTATGTACTCTGGCTTAGGCCAAGCAATATTTTAGATCTATCTCTATAAATCTTAAGGCTTAAAATATAGGCTTCTCCTCCTAAGTCTTTCATTGAAAAACTATTCCTAAGCCAAGTCTTCACTGACTGAAGAGTAGGGATATCATTTCCAATGAGTAGTATGTCATCTACATACAATATGAGAAAGATGATTGTGCTCCCACTAACCTTCTTGTAGACACAAGGTTCATCTTCATTCTTAATGAAACCAAACGTTTTGATCGCATCATCAAATCGAAGATTCCAGCTTCTAGAAGTTTTCTTTAATCCATAAATGGATCTTTGCAACTTACAAACCTTTCCAGCATGCTTTGGATCTACAAAACCCTCAGGTTGTGTCATGTACACATCCTCAAGTATATTTCCATTAAGAAATGTGTTTTTAACATCCATCTGCCAGATCTCATAATCATAGTAAGCTGCAATAGCAAGTAAAATCTGAATGGACTTAAGCATCGCAACTGGTGAAAAAGTTTCATAATAGTCTATACCATGAGTTTTCTTGAAACCTTTAGCTACCAATCTACCTTTATAGGTATGCTTATGCCCATCCATGTCAGTTTTCACTTTGAAGACCCACTTACACCCAATGGGTTTTATCCCTTCAAGTGGATCAACCAAAGTCCATACTTGGTTAGTGTACGTGGATTCCATTTCGGATCTCATGGCCTCTAGCCATTTCTCAAAATCTGGGCCCTGTACAGCTTCCTGATAAGATGTAGGCTCATCAAGACCAATAAGCTCTACATCACCGTGGTCAGACAAGAGAAATGAATATCTCTCAGGTTGACGACGGGTCCTATTAGATTTGTGTAGAGCGTGTGCTACTTAAACAGGTTGTTGCTCCACAACTTCTTATGGTGCCTGTTCAATTTCCATCAAGGCATCGGTGCTAGTTTGTGTATCTTGAATTTCTTCAAGATCGACTTCACTCCCACTAGTCTTTCTAGAAATAAATTTCCTTTCTAGAAAGACACCAGTTCTGGCAACAAACACTTTGCCTTCTGTGGGATTATAGAAGTAATATCCCTTTGTTTCCTTGGGATATCCTACAAAATAGCACTTGTCTTATTTGGGTCCAAATTTATCTGAGACTTATCGTCGAACGTAAGCCTCATAAACCCAAATCTTCATAAAAGACATCTTGAAACTCTTCCCAGTCCATATCGTATAAGGTGTTTTATGATGGCCTTAAATGGAACTCGGTTAAGTGTGAAAGCGACCGTCTCTAGAGCATGTCCTAGAAGGAAATAGGAAGATCTGTATGACTCATCATCGATCATACCATATCTAATAAGGTGTGATTTCTCCTTTCTGATACACCATTCCATTGTGGTGTTCCAGGTGAAGTGAACTGAGATATAATCCCACACTCAATGAGATGGTCATGAATTTTGCATACTCATTTATGAGTTGCTGTCATGCTTGAGACCCTACTACCCTTAAGACCGACTATGTTTCATTCCGAACAAAGCACCTTTGGCCGAGACCTTGTTGGTCACATACCAACTATGTTTCGTTCTCAACAAAACACTAATTTTTGGTCAAAACTCATAATTTTGCAGATCATAAGAAACCTATCATGCTTTTCTATATCACATATAAAACTCTAAAACTTAGTATATCCCTTTGCAAGTGGCTCTGATACCACTGTAAGGAAATATGTTGCTAAACACGCAAACGTGTAGCGAAAAAACATATTTCCTCCAGAAGATCCATGCGAAGGGAAAGAGAAATTCCTACATATACTAAGTTTCTAACATAGCATGAGAGATTATACCTTTGTAGTGTGCTCACGCACTCCCGACAGCTCAGATCACAGCACAATCTCTCGTTCGTGCCTCTACGGTATCCACACGAACAAGCCTTCATTTGTCTCACAAACTCACAAAAGGAGAAAGGTTGTGCTAGCAACCTTGAAAGTGGATTTCAGCCAAGTTGAGAGGAGCAAGGAGAATGAAGAGAATTAATTCCAAAATGAAGAGTAAAAAGCTTAAGTGTTTTCATCCAATGAAAATACTTAATTAGCATTAATAGCCTTAATGAGCATTTACACTCCATTAAGGACCAAACTTGTAACTCCTCATTTCAAATGAGTGTAACTCTCCATTTCAAATTCAATTCCAAAAATTGAATGAAATGAATAATTGAATTTCAAAATTCAATAATTATCTTCATTAAAATCTCACTTGAGTATAACTCAAGTCTCCTCACTTGAGTCTAACTCAAGTCTCCTCACTTGAGTTTAACTCAAGTCTAATTCAATCGAGTCTTACTCAATTAATCATCATGCAATTTAAATTCAATGAATCACTATTTCATTAATTCAAATTGACTCCTTGAGTCTTATTTGATTTGGACTTAATCCAACAATTAGATCTAATTGAGTCCAACTCAATAAGTCCAATTCGAATTAGACTTAATCCAATGATTCATCATATGAACCCATCTCCAAATCTACTTGTTCTTTATGTGTGACCCAATAGGTTCTTGTAACATTGGCAATGTATCCAAATCAACATTTAGATACATAAGCATTGAGTGGCATCTAGCAAGGCATCATTGCTACCCAAGTGACGAGAAGGTCAAGATCCGACCTAACCTGTCGGTGGCTATTATCTTGTATGACTTTGTCCCTCTATCCTTGATATCTAGGTTGATCAATGAGGCATAGAATGTGTCATCCTCTTATCAACCTTTTGTGTTTCTTGATCTCTAAGTAGACACACTCAATTAAATAAGCTCAATATCTAATATTGACTCATTTACGAATGACCATGCTTTCTTGTGTCCCACTAATCAAGGGGCCCACATATATCACTTCCATCATATGGAAGAGATATATCCCATCTACATAACTCACATCTCTCCGCATAATTCATTACATACCCAGTTATCAACTTTATTGTCCACCTTGTTACAGGTGACGTTTGCCGATACCAAAGTACACAACTCCTTATATAGGGAACCGTAGCGACTTCAGGTCTAAGGACTATTCTCACCAATAGTCACATGAGAATGTTTTTGACACTCATATAACGATCCATGAAATATTCTCATGGCGGGTCATTCAGTATATATTCTCTAATATATACCCATGTGTCAACTTGATATCTCATATTAATGACTTATGAGATCAAGTCATCCGTTGACCTACATGCTAGTCTCAACGCATTAATATTGTCCTTGTATATTAATGTTCGACTAGGAACAGTTAAGAGTAGTGTTCTCTATAATATCTATTGGATCGAAAGCGCTAGAGGGGGGCTGAATAGCGCTCGTGGCTTTCACTCGTTTCGGATTCGTAAAAATGTTCAAGTAAATGCAGCGGAATTAGAAAGAGAACAACACACGAACACAAGCTATTTACATGGTTTGGAGCCTTGAGCGACTCCTACTCCAAGGCCCATGCTCGTTGAGCGTTTACGTTGTGCAACAACTATAATCTCGTAAAGTTCAGTACAAGTATAAAGTATAATGTTAAAATTAAAACAACAATTATACCGACGATGAAAAATAACAATTTTGAAGCTTCGGGTCGTCAGGGACTTGTCGTAGCTCAATCGGAATGTCTCGTTCGCAGCGTACTTGAAGAAGAATCGATTTGGAAGTTTTGAAGTGAAGTGCTATTCGAGATGTCTTTAAATAGCCTGCTTGAGGCGCCTCAAAGCCCCATTGAGGCGCCTCAAACATGGAGGCTTATCCCACGTTTTGTGCTGCGATGATCTTCTCGTCAATGCCTCTTATCTGCCTGGAGGCACCTTAATCACACTCTGAGGCGCCTCAAAGGAAGCATTCTAGGCGCCTCAGCCTCTATTCAAGGCGCCTAAAAGCCTGCAGCGTGCAATGTCTGCTCCTTTGCACCCGAGGCACATACAAGCTCCATGAAAGTGCCTCGGACACTGTTCATCCGAGGCTTGACTTGCTCCTTTATCCCTGCAAGACATGTTATTCCACAAAACACACACATACCCTGTAAAACAGAGTTAGCACACATAAAATATGACAATAGAATATTATGACAGTCTCCGGACTGTCCGGTTCTGACTTCGGATTTCCTACCGAAAATCCTAGGTCGAACCGACGCCTACTGTTCCCTCTACGGGAAATGCACCCTCACCTACTCCACTCAGGAGATTTACCTTTTGCCAGTTCGGTCCTCCAAACCGATTGGACTTTTGCTCAGCGCCCTAAGCTTTCAGTCTTCATGCTGGATGTCCGGTCCTCGATCCATCCAGACTTTTACCCGGTTTGCGACACTAGGATTTTAACCTAGGGTTACCGCCCCCTTGGATTTTTACCCAAAGCTCCGAACCGCCAAGACTTCTCACATAGGGTTACCACCCCTATGACCTAGGGTTACCACCCCCTAAGGTTTTCCCCTTGCCTAACCGCAGCTAGGACTTTCCTGAAACACTCAATCATACACATTAGATAACAATTAAACTTAACTTTGAATCCATTTGCCATTATCAAAACTTGAGGTTGATCGTCGGATGCTTCCCGCACCAACAATCTCCCCCTTTTTTATTATGGCAACCGAAATTCAAAGTTAAGTAAAAAAAATGCAATAAAGATAAGCATAAATTATCACAAGCATAAATAAAACATAAGCACATTAAAGCTCCCCCTTAATAGAAGCTCCCCCTTAAAATAATTTCTTTTTATTTTAAATTTTCTTTAATTTCTTTTGAATTTCCTTATACCCTCCCCCTTTGCCATATGTCAAAATAAATAAGAGAGTAAAATGAGTATAGACATAAACACTTAGCTCTTTTAAGATAAGTTTTCTTGTAAATATTTAGCTAAGTTAGAAAATAATTTGCCATAAGTTTGGAACCATAATTTTTTCAAGGATTTTAAAATCTAAGTTTAAGAAGTAATTTTTAAAATTTTCAAATAATTTCCAAAGTATGCATTTAAAATATTGTTCAAATGATTTTTCAAAACATTTTGAAAGATTTAAATGAAATTTTTAAATAAGTTTTTGAAATAATTTTCAAAGGATTTTAAAATAAGTTTTTGAAATAATTTTCAAAATAAATTTTGAAATTAAGTTTTAAAATATTTTTAAACTGATTTTTTAAAAGATTTTTCAAATAATTTTTAAAAGAATTTTTAAAATGATTTTTAAAATATTTTTTAAAGAATTTTTAAAAGATTTTTAAAATATTTTTAAAAGAATTTTTAAAATATTTTCCAAATAATTTTTAAAGAATTTTTAAAATATTTTTAAAAGAATTTTTAAAAGATTTTTCAAATAATTTTTAAAGAATTTTTAGAAGATTTTTCAAATAATTTTTAAAATATTTTCCATATAATTTTTAAAAGATTTTTCAAATAATTTTTAAAAGAATTTTTTAAATATTTTCAAAATAATTTTCAAATAATTTTTAAAAGATTTTTCAAATAATTTTTAAAAAAAAATTTTAAATATTTTTCAAATAATTTTTAAAGAATTTTTAAAAGATTTTACAAATAATTTTTAAAAGATTTTTCTAATAATTTTTAAAAGATTTTTTAAAAGATTTTTCAAATAATGTTTAAATAAATTTTAAAAAGATTTTTCAAATAATTTTTAAATAAAGGTTGATTGGGTTTAGTTGATTTTAATTAAATTTGCTTAAATTTTGAACAATTTGAATTTATTTGAACCTAGATCCATCTCACCCGGTTATAAATTATCAATCAGGTAATCTTAAGTAATTTTGTGAGATGGTTATCTTTTATTTAGGTTATTTCTAAGGATTAATTTACATTTGAGTTAAACTTAGGTTTTCCAATTAGTCAATTAAATATGTCTTTCCATGATTGATTCCCAGGTCAGGGTGAGGCTCTAGGCCTTTTTGGGTATGTGATCATCCACCCCTTCCTAGACAGAATCGCTCAAAGAAATATATATTTAATTTTCTTTTTGAAACTCCTAGATTTAACTAGCAAGTGTAAATTACGCCTAAATCCTAGTCTAAGCATGTATATTGCAAGGAAAATAAATAAACAAGCATCAATCAATTTTATCTATTTATTGAGATAGTTTTTCTATTAGCTCCCCCTGGATCATAGCCTTGATATGATCTATTAAGGAAATGGATCTGATCCTTGGGGACCTAATAGTGATCAGGTCCAACTTGATTAACCAAGTTTGACTTGGGGACCCATGCGTGAATTATGTTTCTATTATTTCTATTTACTAGAGATATATATGATTTATACTTACTTTTGGTTTTGAATCCAAGTCCGGACTTGTTGTAAACAGCTCGCTGTTTTCCAAGAATCAGGTCCAAATTCTTGGAGCCCATGGTGAACCATTCCAACGTGTCCTTGAGTTCTTTAATTTGAGTTTTCAAACTGGAGTTTTCTTCCTCAAGTTGTTCGACTTGAGTTGAGTTTCCAATTTAAACTGGCTCAGTTAAAAAATACAAGTCAGTCACTTCCTTAAGGGTTGTTACCTCCTTTTGGAGTGACTTGACCCGAACGTTGGATTTAGCCAACTTTTTTAATAAGGTACTAATTCTTTCAATTCATCTAAATGAGTTCCGGCAAGTAGGGCACTTACAGTGGGGTTCGGTCCTTCGGAAATGGATGCGGATTTGTGGCTTCGCTCGGACTCGGTTTCTGACTCGCTATCAGTTTCTGAATCAGTTTCGATAATGTTCGCCTGCACTGGTAACGCAAGGAAGCTCATCGGTTCTTCTTCATCAGTCTCAAATTCATCTGATGACTCAAACCAAGTCGCCTTCAGTACCTTCCTTCTTTTCTTCTTGTTTGGACAATCTGGCTTGTAGTGCCCCTTCTGGTTACAGCCGTAACAGGTGACTCCAGACTTGTCCTTCATGTTTGTTTGAGTCACCTTTTTCGACTTGCATATCTTTCGTACGAGCTTTATTAGTTCGGAAACAACTTCGTCATCGTCCTCTACGTCTGATTCATCTTTGGACTTGGGTTTTGTTTTGCGCCTCGACGTCGATTCGCGCATTCTGCTGGTACCTGCAACCAAAGCAACATCTTTCTCAACCTAGCGTGCATTAGTCTGCTCATGCAATTCTAATTCAGAAAAAAGTTTGTCTAATTTGATTGAAGAAAGGTCCTTAGAAACCTTGTAAGCATCAACCATGGATGCCCACAAGGTGTTCCTCGGAAAAGTGCTAAGCGTGTACCTTATTATGTCGCGGTTTTCTATTCTTTGGCCGATTGCGTGAAGGTCATTTAAGAGGTCCTGGATGCGCACATGGAGTTGTCTGGCCGTCTCACCTTCCTGCATTTTAATATTGTATAATTTATTTAAAATTAAATCGCGCTTACATACTTTAGCATCGGAGGTGCCCTCATGCATCTTGATTAGTTTGTTCCACAACTCTTTTGCACTTGAGAATGGTCCAACTCTGTTGAGTTCTTCTTTTGAAAGGCCGCATTGTAGCATGCAGGTTGCTTTAGCATCAGCTTCCACCTTCTTCTTTATGCTAGCATCCTAGTTGATGCATGAGACAAGTTCTCCAGTGCCATCGCGTGGAAGCTCGAGACCGGTCTAGATAATGATCCACATCTCGACTTGCGTCTTGAGGTGGTATTCCATCCGGTTTTTCCAATAGGCAAAGTCCTCGCCGGAGAAGAGTGGCGGGTGGACTATGCTAAACCCTTCTTGGAGGGCCATTTGAAAAGCCTGCAAGCAAAAAAAAGAGAAAAACAACTGGTCCCAGGACTTGATCCTGGATTAGTAGTGTGAGAGAGGGATAAAGATAACAACTAATTTTGAAAAAAAAAATTAATAATAAAATAATATTAAAAAAATATTATATCAAATTTTTGAATGTGCGATATTTTGCTAATGCTGATCAATGGTGAAAAGATGAGAATGAGTTTTTTGAAAATTGTTTTGGAGGGAAAAAACGAAAGGTAGTTGTACCAATTTAGAGCAACCCCGCTCTGATACCAATTGTTGGATCGAAAGCGCTAGAGGAGGGGGGGGTGAATAGCGCTCGTGGCTTTCACTCGTTTTGGATTCGTAAAAACGTTCGAGTAAATGCAGCGGAATTAGAAAGAGAACAACACACGAACACAAGCTATTTACTTGGTTCGGAGCCTTGAGCGACTCCTACTCCAAGGCCCACGCTCGTTGAGCGTTTATGTTGGGCAACAACTATAATCTCGTAAAGTTCAGTACAAGTATGAAGTACAATGTTAAAATTAAAACAATAATTATACCGACGATGAAAAATAACAATTTTGAAGCTTCGGGTCATCAGGGACTTGTCGTAGCTCAACCAGAATGTCTCGTTCGCAGCGTACTTGAAGAAGAATCAATTTGGAAGTTCTGAAATGAAGTGTTGTTCGAGATGTCTTTAAATAGCCTGCTTGAGGTGCCCCAAACATGGAGGTTTATCCCGCATTTTGTGCTGCGATGATCTTCTCGTCAATTCCTCTTATCTCCCTAGAGGCACCTTAATCACACTCTGCGGCGCCTCAAAGGAAGCATTCAAGGCGCCTCAGCCTCTATTCAAGGCGCCTCAAAGCCTGCAACGTGCAACGTCTGCTCCTTTGCACCCGAGGCGCCTACAAGCTCCATGGAGGCGCCTCGGACACTGTTCATCCGAGGATTGACTTGCTCCTTTGTCCCTGTAAGACATGTTATTCCACAAAACACACACATACCCAGCAAAACAGAGTTAGCACACATAAAATATGATAATAGAATATTCTAACAGTCTCTGGACTGTCCGATTCTAACATCGGATTTCCTACCGGAAACCTTAGGTCGAACCGACGCCTACTGTTCCCTCTACGGGGAACGCATCCTCACCTACTAGATCTACTCAGGAGATTTACCTTTTACCAGTTCAGTCCTCCAAACCAACTGGACTTTTGCTCAATGTCCTAAGCTTCCGGTCTGGATGTCCGGTCCTCGACCCATCCAGACTTTTACCCGGTTCGCGACACCAGGATTTTAACCTAGGGTTACCGCCCCCTAGGATATTTGCCTGGAGCTCCGAACCGCCAAGACTTCTAGCATAGGGTTACCACCCCCTATGACCTAGGGTTACCACCCCCTAGGGTTTTCCCCTTGCCTAACCGCAGCTAGGACTTTCCTGAAACACTCAATCATACACATTAGATAACAATTAAACTTAACTTTAAATCCCTTTTCCATTATCAAAACTTGAGTTCGATCGTCGGATGCTTTCCGCACCAACAATATCTCACTATCAATTCAACCAATTAATATACTGTAGATAAGAACATACTACCCAAGGATATTATTATACTTATTCAATTCACACTGAACTGAAATAAATATAATAATCAACTTTGCCTTTTTTTAATAATGATATATGATACAAAATGAGCTCTTTACAATTACTAGGGCTAACACTAACAATCTCCCACTAGCACTAGTGCCAATCACTGAGATATCGAATACCCATTGACCTAGTGTGACTATCATGCTTTCTCTGTGCCAAAGCCTTGGTCAAAGGATCCGTAATGTTAGCATCGGTCGATACTCTGCATATCTTCACATCTCCTCTATCGATGATCTCTCGAATGAGATGGAATCTCCTTAGTATGTGTTTGGATCTCCGATGAGAGCGAGATTCCTTAGCCTATGCAATAGCCCCATTGTTATCACAATAAAGGTCTATTGGACTCGCTATGCTAGAACAACACCAAGCTCTGTAATGAACTTCTTGATCCAAACAGCCTCCTTTGCTGCAACTGAAGTAGCAATGTACTCGGCCTCTGTTGTAGAATCAGTGACTATGTCCTGCTTCTAACCCTTCCAGCACACAACACCACCATTTAAGCAAAACACTTACCCTGACTACGATTTGTAATCATCCTTATTTGTTTGGAAGCTAGCATCGGTGTAACCCTTTACAACAAGCTCTTCATCGCCTCCAAGGATCAAGAAATAATCTTGAGTCCTTCTCAAGTACTTAAGAATATTCTTGACTGCTGTCTAGTGGCCTTCACCTAGATCTGACTTGTATCTGCTCATCATGCTTAACTAATACGAGACATCTGGATGAGTACAAAGCATGGCGTACATGATAGACCCTATAACAGATGCATAAGGAATCTGATCCATGCGATCCCTTTCTACCTTAGAAGAGCAAAATTGAGTCTTCGAAAGACTCACACCATATGACATAGGCAAGAATCCCTTCTTGGAATTCTCCATGGAAAAATGTTTAAGCACCTTGTCAATGTATGTACTCTGGCTTAGGCCAAGCAATCTTTTAGATCTATCTCTATAGATCTTAATTTTGGATCGAGATGCGCTCGAGGGGGGGGGGGGGGGGAATAGCGCACGTGACTTTCACTCGTTTCGGATTCGTAAAACATTCGAGAGTTTAAGTAGCGGAATAGAGAGAAATAAAAAACACACACAAAGACACAGGGTATTTACTTGGTTCGGAGCCTTTGCGACTCCAACTCTAAGGCCCACGTTCGTTGAACGTTTACTTTGGGCAACACCTATTATTTCGTAAAATGATTACAAATGAAGTATAATTGAATATTGAAAAATATCCCGACAACAATAGAAATCGCAAATTCAGAGCTCCGGGTTATCGGTGTCAAGTCGCAGCTTCGTTAGAAGGTCTCTTTAGCAGTTCGTAGCAGAAGGGTTTATTGTTCAGTGATTTTTTAACTTGCTGCTCGAGAGCTCCTTTATACACTGCTGGAGGCGCCTCCAACACCATCCATGGTGCCTCCAACAAGTCGAGTCAGCCGCGTGGATTTGAACGGACCTGATCGCAACTCATCCACTTGAAGGCGCCTTCAGGCCAATCCAAGGCGCCTCCAGCTCCATCCGAGGCACCTCCAGCACTGCTTCGCGGCTAGCTCACAATCTGCACCCGAGGAGCCTCCATGCTCCATGGAGGAACCTCGGACACTGTTCATCCGAGGCATAACTTTATTTTTTGACCCTGCAAGACATGTTAGACCATACAAACACAACATATCTTACAAAACAAAGTTAGCGCATATTAAGTATGATAATCAAAATACTTTGACAGTCTCCGGACTGTCCGGTTTTGACTTCGAATTTTCGATCGGAAATCCTAGGTCGAACCGACGCCTATTGTTCCCTCTTCCGGGGAGCACGTCCTCACCTACTCCACTTAGGAGAGTTTACCTTTTGCTATTTCGGTCCTTCAGACCGACTGGACTTTTGCTCAGCGTCCGATGCTCCCAGTCTTCATGCTGGACGTCCGGTCCACGACCTGTCTAGACTTCTTCCTGGTTCGCGACACTAGGATTTCAACCTAGGGTTACCTCCCCTTAGGATTTTGCCCGAAGCTCCGACCCGCCAAGGATTTCCGTATAGGGTTACCACCCCCTATGACCTAGGGTTACTGCCCGCTAGGGTTTTGTACCTACCTAACCGTAGCTAGGACTTTTGCCTAAGTACACTAAGGACTTTTCCTATAAAGCTCACTCATTCAACATATCAAAACATACATTCGACCGTTAGATGCTTCCCGTACCAACAGTCTCCCCCTTTTTTATTATGGAAACCCAGTTCAAAGATAAGTAAAACATAACAGTAATTATGAAAATTTCTAACAAGAAATAGGAGCATAAGTAAGCAAAAATAAATTTAAAAATTTTAAATTACAGACATTTACTCCAAAGCTCCCCCTATATTAAAGGTTTTTAAATATGTTTAAGTTAACTTTGACTTTTCTCTCCCCCTTTAACATAAATCAAAAAGAACCCAAGTAGAGAGAGGTTTGTTAAAAAAAATATTAACTTTGTTTAGTTTTAAGCTCCCCCTAAAGGGTGGCAAAGATTTGAAAAGATGTTTAAAATTTTAACAACAAATATTTTGAAAAAAAACTTAGCTAATTTTGAAAGTGCTTTGAAAGACTTAGTTCTTTAAAAAAAACTGAGTTTTGTTAAATAATTGCTTTGAAAAGTATTTAGCTAAATTCTTTTGAAACTAATTTTCTAAAGATTGTTAAATAATTTTTCAAATAATTTTTAAAAGACTTTTCAAATAATTTTTAAAAGATTTTTCAAATAATTTTTAAAAGATTTTTATAATAATTTTTAAAGATTTTTCAAATAATTTTTAAACGATTTTTCAAATAATTTTTAAAGATTTTGAAATTAAATAAAGAATTTTGAAATTAAATAAATTTAATTAGTAAAATAAATTTGATTAATTAAGTTAAGATTGTTAATTATTTAAATTGAGTTAATTGAGTTAATTAAGTTAATTAAATTAAATTTATTTAAGTTAATTTAGACTAAGTTCAACCTAGATCTATCTCACCGATTCTTGGTTATCAATCAGGTAATCTTAAGTAATTTTATGAGATGATTATCTTTAATTTTGGTTATTTCTAAGGTTTATTTTACATTTGAGTTAAACTTAGGGTTTTCAATTAGTCAATTAAACACACATTTCAAAGATTGGTTCCTAGGTCGTGGCGAGGCACTAGGCCTTCTTGGGTATGGGATCATCCACCACTTTCTATACAGAGCCGCTCAAAGAAATTATGTATTTAATTTACTTTTTGAAACCACTAGGTTTAACTAGGAAAGTGTAAATTATGCCTAGGTCCTTAAGCTATCTTAATCTAAACATGCATATTAAAAAGTAGAAAGTTCAAGCATCAAACAATTCTATCTATTGGCAAAAATGGTCTTTCTATTAGCTCCCCCTGGATCATAGCCTCGATATGGTCTATCAAGGTAGTATATCTGATCCTTGGGGACCCAATATACTCCAAGTCCAACTTGATTAACCAAGTTCGACTTGGGGACCCATGCTTGGACTATGTTTCTATTATTTCTATTAACTAGGGATAGATATGCTCTGTATTTTCTTTTGGTTTTAAATCCAAGTCCAGATTTGTTAAAAATAGCTCGTTGTTTTCCAAGAATCAGATTAAGATTCTTGGAACCCAGGGTGAACCGTTCCAACGTGTCCTTGAGTTCTTTAATTTAAGTTTTCAAATTAGAATTTTCTTCCTCAAGTTGTTGGACTTGAGTTGAACTTCCAATTTGAACTGGCTCAGTTAAAGAACTCGAGTCAGTCGCTTCCATAAGGGTTGTTACCTCCTTTTGGCCTGACTTAATTTAGACGTTGGATTTAGCCAACTTCTTTAGTAAGTAGGGAATTAATTTTTGCAAATTATCTAAATTAGTCTCGGTGAGTAGCGAACTTACAGTGGGGTTTGGTCCTTCAGAAACGGATACGGATCCGTGGCTTTGCTCAGACTCGATTTCTGACTCGCTCTCGCTTTCAGACTCAGACTCGGACTCGGTTTCGACAATGTTTGCTTGCACTAGTAACGTGAGGAAGCTTGCCGGTTCTTCTTTGTCAGTCTCGGATTCGTCTGAAGACTTGAACCAAGTTTCCTTCAATGCCTTCTTTCTTCGTTGCTTTTTATTTGGACAATTCGGCTTGTAGTGCCCCTTTTTGTTACAGCCGTAGCGGGTGACTCCGGACTTGTCCTTTGTGTTTGTTTGAGTCACCTTTTTATTTCTGCAAATCTTTCGTACGAGCTTTAATAGCTCGGAAACAATCTCGTTTTCATCCTCCAATTCATCTTTGGACTCGATTTTGGTTTTGCGCTTTGTTTTAGATTCCTGGGTGCTGCTTGTACCTGCAACCAAAGCAATACCTTCCTCGACCGAGCGTGCATTAGTCTGCTCATGGAGTTCAAACTCTGCAAATAATTCATCTAATTTAAAAGAGGAAAGATCCTTGGAAACCTTGTACGCATCTACCATGGATGCCCACAAGGTATTCCTCGGAAATGCGTTTAAGGAGTACCTGATTATGTCCCTGTTGTCTACCTTTTGTCCGATCGCATGAAGCCCATTGAGTAGGTCTTGTATCCGGGCATGGAGTTGGCTAGCCATCCCATTTTCCTGCATTTTAATATTATATAATTTATTGAAAATTAAGTCGTGCTTACTTACTTTAGCGTCAGAGGTGCCCTCGTGTAGCTCGATTAGCTTTTCCCATAGCTCTTTGGCGCTTGAGAAGAGTCATACTCTGTTGAGTTCCTCCTTCGTCAGTCCGCATTGTAGCATGCAGGTTGCTTTGGCATCGGCTTCAACCTTCTTCTTTATGCTGGTGTCCCAATTGATGCATGAAACTAATTCTCCAGTGCCGTCACGTGGAAGCTCGAAACCTGTCTGGATAATGATCCACATCTCGACTTGTGTCTTAAGGTGGTATTCCATCCGGTTCTTCCAATAGCCAAAATCTTCTCCGGTGAAAAGTGGGGGTCGAACTGTGCTAAAGCCTTCTTGGAGGGTCATTTAAAACTTGCACAAGAAAGACAATAAAGGAATGCCCCAGGACTTGATCCTGGATTAACAGTGCGGTATAAAATAGGAAAAGCGAACTCGAGTGGTGTTGCACCAATTTCGAGCAAAAATCGATTCAAAAAAAAATAGACCGGAATATAGCAATTAAACTAATTCCAATCGACTCCGAAAAATTAAAAAGACCACAAAAAGTTTGCTTGACTGGTGGTTGCACCAAATCGAAGCGACCCCGCTCTGATACCAATTGTTGGATCGAGATGCGCTAGAGGGGGGGGGGGGGGGGGAATAGCGCACGTGGCTTTCACTCATTTCGGATTCGTAAAATGTTCGAGAGTTTAAGTAGCGGAATAGAGAGAAATAACAAACACACACAAAGACACAGGGTATTTACTTGGTTCGGAGCCTTGTGCGACTCCTACTCCAAGGCCCACATTCGTTGAATATTTACTTTGGGCAACACTTAGTATTTCATAAAATGATTACAAATGAAGTACAATTGAATACAGAAAAATATACCGACAACAATAGAAATCACATATTCAGAGCTCCGGGTTGTCGGTGTCAAGTCGCAGCTTCGTCGGAAGGTCTCTATAGCAGTTCGTAGCAGAAGGGTTGCTTGTTCAATGATTTTTTAACTTGCTGCTCGAGAGCTCCTTTTATACACTGCTGGAGGCACCTCTAACACCATCCAAGGTGCCTCCAACAAGCCAAGTCAGCCGCGTGGATCAGAATAGACCTGGTCGCAACTCATCCACTTGAAGGCGCCTTCAAGCCAATCCAAGGCACCTCCAATCTCTGGTCCAAGGCGCCTCCAGCTCCATCTGAGGTGCCTCTAGCACTGCTTCACAGCCAGCTCACAATCTACACCCGAGGTGCCTCCAAGCTCCATGGAGGCGCCTCGGACACTATTCATCCGAGGTATAACTTTGTTTTTTTGACCCTGCAAGACATGTTAGACCATACAAACACAACATATCCTGCAAAACAAAGTTAGCACATAATAAGTATGATAATCGAAATACTTTGACAGTCTCCGGACTATCCAGTTCTAAATTCGGATTTCCGACCGGAAATCCTAGGTCGAACCGACGCCTACTGTTCCCTCTTCCGAGGAACGCGTCCTCACCTACTCCACTCAGGAGAGTTTACCTTTTTCCAGTTCGATCCTTCAGACCGACTGGACTTTTGCTCAGCGTCCGATGCTCCCAGTCTTGATGTTGGACGTCCGGTCCATGACCCATCCAGACTTCCACCTGGTTCGCGACACCAGGATTTCAACTTAGGGTTACCTCCCCTTAGGATTTTTCCCGAAGCTCCGACCTGCCAAGGCTTTCCGCATAGGGTTACCACCCCCTATGACCTAGGGTTACCGCCCCCTAGGGTTTTGTATCTGCCTAATTGCAGCTAGGACTTTTGTCTAAGTACACTTAGGACTTTTCTTGCAAAGCACATTCAATATATCAGAAAACAAAACACCTTAACTTTGAACCCTCTGACATAATCAAAACATAGGTTCGACCGTCAGATGCTTCCCGCACGAATAATTAAGGCCTAAAATATAAGCTTCTCCTCCTAAGTCTTTCATTGAAAAATAATTCCCAAGCCAAGTCTTCACTAACTGAAGAGTAGGGATATCATTTCCAATGAGTAGTATGTCATCTACATACAATATGAGAAAGATGACTGTGCTCCCACTAACCTTCTTGTAGACACAAGGTTCATCTTCATGTTTAATGAAACCAAACGTTTTGATCGCATCATCGAATCAAAGATTCCAGCTTCTAGAAGCATGCTTTAATCCATAAATGGATCTTTGCAACTTACAAACCTTTCCAGCATGCTTTGGATCTACAAAACATGTTCAAGTAGGAGTCGACAAAGACTCCGAACCAAGTAAAATTTGTTTTGTTAGAATTGTTCTTATTATTCTCTATTGGATACTCGAATTACTAACGAAATTTTGACAATTGCTATTCACCCCCCCCCCCCTCTAGCAAACTTTATGATCCAACATAAAGTTGTACCAGTTGACTGGTACTAGGATTAGTCGACTGGGGGTGAGCACAGAGAGGTTCTATGCCCAAATGGCTAGGATCAGTCGACTGGTGTTGACACCAGTCGATTGGTAAAGAGTCGTTGGCCAGGCACCAGTCGACTAGTGCAAGGACCAGTCGACTGGTAACGGTAAAACAGCAGGGTTGTTTTCTCAAGCTCTATATAATGGAGCTTGAGGTGGCTAGCTTTGGTTGACAAAATTGGACTTGGTCAAAGTCTAATTAGAGTCTCCAAGCTCTCATTGTAATTTTGGTGTTCTTGATCGAGTTATGGTGAGGTTTCTCTACTGACAAGGAGGATTGTGCTAACCAGAGTTTTCGGGGATTAATGCACCGACGGATAGGGATCGTCCACCTTAAGGATAGCCGTGGAGTAGGATCCTTATCTCTGAACCACGTAAATTGGCGTGTAGTGGTTTGCTTGTTCTTTCCTTTAGTATTTAGCTTTCATATTTGTATTTAGTATTAGATTTCCACTGCGCAACTAATAAATACGTAGGAAGTGATCAATTGGGGGAACTGCCTATTCAACCCCTTTCTAGCCGACCATCTGATCCCCAACAAGTGGTATCAGAGTAGAGGTCGCACTTCACCGGGTTAACCGCCAAGAAGAGTAACTATAAGAAGATGACCGACTTGAAAACACCTCCGAAGTTTGATGGAGGAGGCTTATAGGGCATCACATATTGGATGATGAAGATGGAGGTCTTCTTCGATATGGATTGGGACACCATGATGGTGGTCAAGGAGTCATTTGAAGTCTCAAGAGAAAAGAAAGGGAAGAGACTCTGACCACATTATTGGATGTAGGAGCAAACTTCATGGTTAAAGGCAAATGATAAGGTAATATCGATTTTAATTGATATTTTGCCTAATGACATGATGAGTCATATAGGTGAATATAAGAACTCCCATGATTTGTGGAGAAAGATAAAGAAGGTTTCATGGGAAGAACCTTTGCCTACACAAGAGGAGGAAAGATCCGAAGAACCGAATAAAGAAACTCAAGTATAGGAGGAGCAACCGGGAGGTGACATGTGTTCAACTTCTGAGGAGAAGGAGGATGAGGAAATGCCATCCATAAGTGTGGATGAGTATACATCCTCAAGGGTTGAAGAAGAATCCAAGACAAGTGAAGAGGAAGTCTTGGAAGTCAACCTTGCTAGCACCTCCACCGAAGTGAAGTCAAAGGACAACATCATTTGCTTCGGGTACAATGAGAAGGGACACTACAAAAGTAGGAGTCCATTGGGTAAGAAAGAGGTAACTCCTAAACCTATTCAAGTTAATTTAAACACTAACAAGGATCGTAGGAATGAAGAATTCCAAAGGAGGAGAATGGGATTCATATGCTTCACGTGTGGAGAGAAGGGGCACTATCACACAAAATGCCCAAAGAAAAGAGAGCTCAAGAAGCTAGCGCATCTAAAGAAATGAGAGAAGAAGAGGAGCTTGAGTCAAAGGGGAGTTTAAAGGGTAAGAGAGGTATATCATAACCTGAAGGTTAATTCAAATTTAAACTCCTCCATGCATGCTAGAAATAATTTTCATTATTTGCCTATGCATAATTTTGGTTTTAGATATCATGATAGAAATAGGGTCATGTAGATCATAACCCTAGGAGACCCACAATGATAACTCTAGAAATGATAGACCTAAGGAGAACCAAGACATTAATCCCAAGAAGGGGAGACACATGCCTAGGAAGGGTAGGTTTAGGAATGTCCATGGTGGACATGTTGACTCTAGGTTTAGGAACCTAGAAAGGGAAAATCAAACTTTGAAGGCAAAGCTTGAAAATTTAAAGAAATTCCTTAAGATATTCAATGTTAGATCTAAGGGATTAGGTATGGTGTTGGGTAGCTAAAGACCCAACAATGATAGATCAGGTTTGGGATACCGATTTACTTCCTCTGAGGCCAAGGAGAGATCATATGCTAGGGTGGCAAATGATCATGGCAAGGGAGAGTCATCCAAGGCCAAGAAGAAATATGCTAGGGTTGTATATGACTATGGCAAGGATGATATGTCCAAGGTCAAGAAGATAAGAAAATCTTCTAAGGAGCATCATTGTGGTTTAGCCATAATAGATGAGTCACCTAGGGAGGTGACTATGGTTAAGAGCTCTAGGGGGTGCTCTAAGAGTCAAGTAAGGACCCATGGCAAATAGATCTTAAGTGGGTTTTTCTTGGGAGTCTAGATTGGGTCATGGAACGTGCCAAGTGGTTTTGGAGACAGACTTAAGTCTCAAACTTAGGGAATTGACACACAATTGGGTTTGTTTCATGCAAGAAATATGACATTGGGGATCATATTGCATAATAATTGATTTTGGATGTATAAATGTCATATAAATCAATGCTAGATGCATTGTGGATTAGTATGAGTAAATACATCAAGAGGAACCAAAACTAGGACTTTAGGTCAAGGTTTAATTAAACAATTAAGCTAAGTTTTGGATTTTGTATCAATCTTAGGATTTGTGATAGATACATTTTTAAATATATTTTTTTCAAGTAGACATGGGTAAATTAGACCTTTCCATAAAATTTAGAGATTTTTAGATGTCTGTATAATTTTTGGCGATTTCTGAAATCAAGTTTAGAATACTGAAATGGACTGGAAAAGGCTACCAGATGACTGGTGCAGTTACCAGTCGACTGGTAATAGTATATTTTGAACACAGAATGCCTCTGTGTGTTAAAGTCAATAAGGGCAGTAGACTGATGTTGGAGGTAGTCGACCAATACTAGGCTGATACTATTTTCAGTATTTATTTTGACTAGGTCAACTCGTTTAGATGTATGAGATCCATATAGGATAAATACATGAGTTTAGGGTCAGTTTGGAAAATCAAGTTTCGATAATTGGGATATTATTGGAAGGTTTTAAATGTTAGGTAAAGTGGGAGAAGTAGGATTTAGTTGGGAAAACCTTAAGTACCTTTATGTAGGGGGAGCCTCATGATAGGTTCTTAAATATCTCTGTGATAAAATTCCTAGCTCAATGGGGAGCTTAGGTGTAGGGGGAGCCTTGGGATAGGTTCTGATGTACATAAATTATATACACTTGTATGCATACTTTGACGCACATCTGCTTGTATTTCATGAGCATAATCTATATTTATTACACCATATTTCATTAGAATGTCATACTTCCATTATATTTTGTTCGGAGATCTACTCTTTGCTTGTTTTGATTGATAAGGCGTGATTTGGAGCAAAAAAATGGAGCTTAAATGAAGTATAGAGCTTCCAGGGTATTTAGGCCATGTAGAACTCACACGGGCATGTGAAAACTTATTTTTTCCATGTTCTGGCCGTGTGGAATCCACATGGTCGTGTGGCGGTAGAGGCCGTGTGAAATTTTTAGTAATGCAGACTAAAACTAAAATGACCAAAACTTTGTGCTCGGTTGGAGTTACGGGCTGTTCTTTATATCAAAATGTAGATAACTTCAAGATCTACAACTATTATGAAGACTTCAACCAAAGAAAACCCCATCTTGGTGGTCTCAAAGACGTTACAATGAAACATGGCTATGCAAAGCCATGACAAGGGCTTGTAAGGGGTGTGCGAGATCCACACGGCTGTATAGCACTTCTAGAGAGCAAGCAGAGGCAGGTCATGTGAGCCACATGTCCGTGCAAGATTTCTAGAGACCAAACAATGTCAGGCCGTGTGAGCCACATGGCTGTGCCACATTTCCAGAGAAGAAGCAGAACATGGTCGTGTGAGCCACATGGCCGTGTCACATTTCCAGAGAAGAAGCAGAGCTAGGTCGTGTGAACCACACGTCCGTGTCACCCCAGCAGTGTATCTAGCACACGACCGTGTAGATCTACATGGCAATGCAACATTTCTAGAGGCCAAGCATTGCCAGGCCATGTGTGCCACACGGCCATGTAATATTTCCGAAGGCCAAGATTGTCACAGTCGTGTGAGCCACATGGCCGTGTAAGCCATCCAGAGAGGGAGCATGACACGCGCGTGTGAGGGCCACACGACCATGTGACCCTGGCCGTGAGGGCCACAAGGGCGTGTGACCCTGGCCGAGAGCAGACACCTCCAGGCCGTGTGAGATCCACACGGCCGTGTCACGGGTCGTGTGGTGGTCATGCCCTGCTCTATAAAAGGGGTTGTTCTATCCTTGTCACCAATCTTTGGCTTGGGGCTCACCCCCATTCCTTGTAGAAGGGTTTTCCCCTTGGGGGAACCCTAGATCTTCATATTCGCCAATCCGTCCACCTCCGGAGCAAGGTTTGCAAGTAAGAAGACAGGCGGATCATAGATAAGCATTCCTCTCTTCTCTATCACTTGCTTTGGAGTGTGTAATGCTTAATTTCTTGTCTCTTATTTGTAAATCCTTTGCTATGAAGTAGATCTCTAGATCTAGGATGTAGGAAGTAGCTATGATGTGATTGTGAATGTATGAACTATGTATTTGGATATTTTCCTATGAAATGAAGTGCTTATATCATCTATGTGTGTTGTGCTGTGCATTTAACGAAATGTGTATAAGGTCAATCCATGTAAATGTAGGGTTTAGATCACCATGTAGAGGAAGAGCCCTAGAATGTAAGATCATGGAACCTTGTGACAGAAGGTATCCCTTACTTTCTACGGCGTTTCCTTGAAATGGGGATCAACTCTCTACTAGGAAAACTAATTAGAGTTTAGAGGGTTCTCCCAAATTAATGTTAAGAAGTAATCTGTGTAATCTAGGAACGTAGAACCGTGGGCCCTTGTGACAGAAGGATGATCCCTATAATCGGACTTCCTAAGTTACCTCTTCTACTTAATTGCATTAATCTACCGTTAGGAAGTGATTTGTGTAATTTAGGAATGTAAGACCATGGGCCCTTGTGATAGAAGGATGTTTCCTATAATCAGACTTACTAAATTACCTCTTCTACCTAATGGTGGTAGAACATATATAAACTCTTCGGTGCGATCTTCGCGGGATAATTGTTGGGATTTTCGGGCCACAAAAATCACTTTTTCGCGTTGCGGAAACCCCGATTCCCATGCCACCGGATCCGTGTGAAGTAAAATAAAACAAAAATTTTACGTGTACGAGTTTCTTACATCTAGATCTACACTAGAACTATATGGTTGAGAGATTTTACCCTTGATGCGATGCCCTTCGCAATCCCGCTCGTCCAATGGTTCGCCGGATCTCGAGATCGTCAAGTGTACGATCCTCTATACGTATCCACACGAACAAACTAGGTGGAGAAGACCAAACAAAGGTGTGCTAGCACCTTAGGTGGTTCGCCCAAGGAGGAGGAGAGGGAGAGACGAATGAGAGGAGGAAGAGGATGGAATGAATTGGCTTGAAATTGAAAAACAACTCATTCACGCCACAATAAGTGGCCGGCCACATTAAGGAGTGTAACCTCCTTTCTCATTTAATGTGGCCATTAAAGAGGAGATTTGTAACCTCCATAAGGTGGCACACACATGTGCTAAACTTAATGATGTGTAACACCATTATTGGCCACTTAATGCCAACTCACAAATGAGGTGGCATATAGTCAAGTCAAACTTGACTTTTCATCTTCCTCTCAAGTCAAGTCAAACTTGACATTATAACTCCCATGGTTGATCAAATCCAACCATTTGATTTAAGCCAATTTAATATAATGGATCTAATTCATTTAATTAAATTGATTCAATGAGTCATAATCTAAATTAGACTCATTGAACACATGAATCAAATTGAGTCCAACTCAATTAGTTCAATTAGGATTACTCTTAATCCAATTTGATTCATCACATGAATCTAATCCTCTTGGTTCATCATATGAACCTAATCTCCATCTAATTGTCCTTTGTGTGTGACCCTATAGGTTCTTGTAACGTTGGCAATGCTTCTAAACCCATTAAGAAGCATAAGTAATGAGCGGTATCTAGCAAAACATCATTACTACCCAAGTTACAAGAATGTTGAGATCCAACATCACCTTGTGACTACTAATTGTGACTCCTCACAAAATATGACAAGTGTCCTTCTATCCTTGACATCTAGATTGATCAATGTGAGGCATAGACCGTGTCATCCTCTAATCAATCTAAATCTTGAACTCCAAGTAGACTCACTCAATCAAATTAGCTCAACATCTCATATTGACTCATTTGGGCATGGCCATGCACTTAGTGGTCTCACTCTATCAAGAATATCGATGTCACTCCTGTCATATTGGAGGGATAGATCCCATCTACATCACTCACATCCCTCCGCATAATTTGTTACATACTAAGTAATCGCCTTTATAGTCCACCCAGTTATGGGTGACGTTTGACGAATCCAAAGTACGTAACTCCTTATGTAGGGAACCATGGTGACTTCAAGTCCAAGGACTAGTAGTCATACTAATAGCCACATGAGAAAGTATCTTACACTCATATAACGATCCATGATACTTTCTCATGGCGGGTCATTCAGTATGCATTCTCTAATGCATACTCATGTGTCAACTTGATATCTCCATATCCATGACTTGTGAGATCAAGTCATCGAGTTGACCTACATGCTAGTCTCGTCGTATTAACATTGTCCCTGAATGTTAATACTCGAGTATGAAAGATTAAGAGTAGTGTTCCCTATATCATCTCACTATCGATTCAACCAATCGATTGATATAGGTAAGAACCTTCTACTCAAGGATGCTATTATACTTAGTTATTTGGCACCAATACAACTATAATAATCAAAACAAATGCCTTTATTTATATAAGAATATGATACAACGAGTCCATACAACAATCATTAAATGATTGGCTCTAGGGCTCTAACTAACAATAATATCGGACTTTAGTTAGAACTCCTATATGAGTGTAAGCATGGAGTTAGGGAGATGAACAATGCATAGGGATATTAACTAGCATCACAGCGAAACCAAAATCCTAGTATCTATCCATACCCAAATCCAACTCTCCCTCTTTCTCTAGCATCATAGTTTCTCTCTTTTCTTCACTCTCTTTCTCAATTAATCTTCAATTATCTAGATAATTCACCGTGAGAAGTTAACTTGTGTTTAATCAATAGTCCCTATGGATTCGATATCTTTTATATTACTGATGACATAACCGTGTACTTGCGGTTCGTAACAAGTTTTTGGCGCCATTGCCGAGGACTGTTTTCGATTAACATTAGTTGATTAGCATATGAGTTACTCTAGACATTTTTTCTTTTTCTTTTTTCATTTTATTTCTAGTTTTTATTATGCATTTTCTTTCTTGTCTTTAATTCTGCATTTTTAATTTTTCTTATAATTTTTTTAGATATCTTGAGCACTAACATGTCAAGCAGGCCTTTAAGAGAATTTTTCACACCCATGAATGCAAGAGCAAAATCTCCCATCTATAAAAATCATGACTCAGAAGATGATGAATTTGAGTTCCTTTGTGGAGTGTGTGGTAGCACATCTCATCCAGCTGCTATTTGTCACTTCTTCCAAAAATCTACTAATACTCCGGAACTTCAGTATTTGGTTCAACCTTAACATCAAGATACATATGAATAAGTTCCTGATACTTATGGCTATGACTGGGGAGATCATCAAATTCAGAACCTTCAACCCCAGCTAATTCAATAGCAGAGTGAGCAGTCATTATTCCAGCAACAAATCTCTGACCCGCCTTAACATTACAATCAATTTAGGATGGACCATCAAAATTTGGCACTACAAGAAAAACCCTCATAGACATCGGTGGAACAACAGCGGTTTTAAGCAAAAACCGATGTCTATGAGTATTTTACACCAGTTTTTCCAAATATCGGTGTCTATAAGCACAGATTTTTGCTCATTGACATCGGTTTTTTAAGCTGATGTCTATGAGCATTTTTTTTTATTAATAGACATCGATTTTAACAGCGGTTTTTAAAATCCGGTGTTTATGATAAAATAAAATAATTTAATTTTCCCACCAATACTTAGCCGAAATTTGCAACACTTCACTCTTTCCTCCAAACCTAAACCTATATCGCGCCGTCCACCGTATACCGTCGCAACGCCACCACCACTTTCCTCCTCGCCGCTAGCCGCCCGACCATCTCTCTCAGCCTCATCTCCCTCTTCCCCTTCCTAGATCGACACCCCCTCCTCTCCCGATCAGGATCAAGACATGACGCCCTTGCTTCTCCGTCCAACCACACCGCATCTCCTCCAACTCCACCCTTAGGTTGAGAAGAGGAGCCCTTCATTTTATAGAAATGCTCGCTGTTAAAAGGGCAAGTCAGCGACAGAAGCGGAGCATCGGTGAAGGTTTCATTTTCTCGCTCTTCGAGACACTCGTTGCTTTGTTGCGGTGCTCTCTAACACATATTTCTCGTTTCTTGAGGAGGAACAATGGCTAGAAAAGGGCTTGATCATCTTGCATTTGTTCTTCGTCGGCGATCGCCCTCAAACTGAAGAGGAGAGAGCCACCACTTCGCAACAGCTGCTCACTTCCCCTTTCTTCCTCCTCCTGCGCTCCTGGTTACGATCTACTTTCCCTTATATTCTTGTACAAATGTTGCTCTCCATAAGGGAAAAAATAAGGGTTTTGTGGAAGCGATTTATGATTTCTGCAGAGTGTTTCTTGTAGGCGGGAAAAAAAGAGGAGATTTCTCCCTCTCAAAACAAGTTGCTTTTGCTTTGATTTTTTATTTTTTCTGTCGATGTTTTGTTTTTATAGAAAAGGGATTACTTCCCTAAAATCTACCCTTTGATTGATGGTTAGAAATCTCTTTTCTTCCTTAAAATCTACAATTTCTGTTTGCATTTTCGTTCCTTTAATTTACTAAGCAACTAAAGTTTACCAACTTATCAACAGTTTGATTAAACAAGCTCACATTGGCTATTTGAGATCCAATCTCATGGAGCTTTTACTCACTTAAGCTATTTTCCCTGTCTCAACCCTCGCCGGAGAGAAGCGAGGTGCAGAATCGAAGACAGCGGTCGTTCCCGCCCCCGTTCGCGTTTCACCACCGATCCTCCTGGTGGCCGCCATCTCTAAACCCTAAAATCTCTTCTTTTGGTCGGCGCAATTCGATCTCTCTTCAAAACACATTTTTTTTCCTTTTCGCCAGAGAATGAGAAGTCGGCTCCATCCGACGGCGGCGAGAGGAAAAAATCTGCGAGAAAATTCACCTTCAGAGATCTCGCCACAGCCACTCACAACTTTAGGGAGTCGAATCTGATCGGAGAAGGCGGCTTCGGGAGAGTCTACAAAGGTGATTCGATTCAGACTAGGCAAGTTGCTCACTCCTACTCCCCTCCTCCTTGCTTCTGCCATCTTGCGGCTTCGTCTGAACACCGGAACTCGGAAACCAGATTGTGGCCATCAAGCAGCTTAAGCAGGATGGTTATCAGGAGAGCAACGAGTTCCTGGTGGAAGTCCTAATGCTCACTGTGCTGCGGCATCCCAATCTTGTGAACCTGATCGGCTACTGCGCCGAGGGAGATGAGAGGCTGCTAGTTTAAGAGTACATGTGCAAAGGAACCTTGGAAGGCCACCTATTTGGTAAGTTCTCTGCTACTTGTTTGATTATCCAAGTCTGAGATCGACTGTTTAACACTTGTGGTGGAGGTGGAGGAATCCAAGGCCAACAATATTCTTTTAGTCATTTGTTAAATCTTTGGGTTTATGCAAATCTGACTCCTGACAAGGCGCCGATCGATTGGAACACACGAATGAAGATTGCTCTCGGTGCTGCAAAGGGGCTCACATACTTGCACGATGTTGCAAACCCTCCCGTAATTTACAGGGATATGAAGGCGGCAAACGTGTTGTTGGATGAAAACTTCAACCCCAAGCTGTCTGATTTTGGACTTGCTAAACTTGGGGCTGTCGGCGACAAAACGCCTATTTATCTTAGCTTATAGTTCAGAAATTGAAACCTACTTCTGTGCCTTTGATGTTGAAATTCTTATTTGCTCTTCACCATTGTTTCTTCTTGTGTGGAAATTGAAACCACGACTTGTATTTCTCTTTAGAAGATACACTTGAAATGCACTATATATGGTCGATTCTCATAACTGATTGTTTGCCAAGACTATAGAAGATGAATGTAGACTCCATTAAGTATCCAGTTTAAAGCAAAGGATCTCCATGTGTGTGTATTTTAATTGCATAATTTTAACCCTTCTAATACCATTTTGTCGCAGGTGCGGACACTGCAAGAAGCTTGCCCCTGAATATGAAAAGCTTGGATCGAGCTTTAAAAAGGCTAAATCTATTTTGATTGGGAAGGTTAGCATCATTCTAAATCAGGCCAAGAAGCATCATCTCTTTTACTGAATAGAACATGCTCAGATTCCTTTTTTGGTTTTATCTTTTCTGATCATTTTGAGTCTAAATGTAGCACACTACTAGTGTGCTATACTGCCATGTAGTGATTGGGCTTAATTTACCTTTTTTGTTGTTATATTTAGGTGGACTGTGACATAAGAGCATATGCAGCAAGTATGGATTGTCAGGATACCCAACAATTCAGTGGTTTCCTAAAGGGTCCTTGGAACCAAAAAAGTGAGTATGATCCTGTCCTGGAATTAGATACATCATTTTGGTTTTATGTTTTTCTTTTTCTTTCGCAGAACAGTCGTCTTTACATATGATGCATAATAAATATGAACAATCATGCAGATATGAAGGTCCACGAACTACAGAAGCACTTACTGAGTTTGTGAATACTGAAGGGGGTACATTACAAATTATATTTACTAAAAATTCTTGAAATGACAATTTTAGATATGGTCAAATATTATTCTTTCACCTAAATTAATTTTTTACCTTTTATTTGTGGGCTTATTATTGTAGGAACAAATGTGAAACTAGCAACTATCCCTTCTAATGTAGTAGTATTGACTCCAGACATTTGATCAGATTGTTCTTGATGTAAATAAAGATGTTCTTGTTGAATTCTATGCACCATGGTTAGTGTATTTGCTGAGGTTATTTTTTTTTCTCCATTTGTAGCATTAGATACTTTTCCTTATCCACTGTAGACGACTAAGTTTCTTATCTTCAAACAGGTGTGGCCACTGCAAGCATCTTGCTCCTATGAGTATTTTTGTTGAGATAGGGCTTAAGACCTAGATTAGCCTAAGGTCATATTTGCCATGTTTTTAATTATGAGATTACTAGATCTAACCTAATTCATTGATGTGGATTCAATCAATTGTGTACCTTGAATGCTTCATTAGTTCTGCTACCTATTTAGATTTTGGAGAAATATTATATGATGTTAATTTAGAGTAAGTTGAAAGTAGGTATCAGTTATTGAATTATATGTATTTTGAAACTTGCATATTGATAAATAGTTGTCAAACTGAGAGTTTTGTATTTCTAATCACCTATGTACTAGATTTAGATTTGGGGAATTGTGGTATTGTGATGTCAGTTGATACCTTAAATGCAGAATCAACATCTGATTGAGAGGAGGATCAGATTCACTCACAATTCTTGTTTTCAACAAATTTAATATTTGAATTCGTTGATGTTTGAGAAGAAGTGCAATGCTAAAATACTTCCAACCTTATCCAACATTCATCTGACATGAAAATTGTGTAAAAAATGTGCATTATGACCTACTATATTTTGTGCTTAATCATTATTATTTCTCAAATTATCATGATGAAGTCCTCTTTAGTCATTTTTTTTGGTATATCATCCTTACTATGATAGGGTGCTAGCAATAATTTGGTTTGATATGAATGATTCCATCTAAAAATTCACTATACTAAAGACTATTTAGTCATTTCCTATGTGGGAGGACCAGAATTTTCAACTTTGTCATTCTGAAATTAGTTTGTTAAGCGGGATGCCTTCTGCATTTCAGGTATGGAGTTAGTGGTTATCCTACCTTGAAGTTTTTTCCCAAGGAAAACAAAGCTGGTGAAGATTATGAGGCTGAACGGGAGTAGGATGATTTTGTTAAATTTATTAATGAGAAATGTGGCACTAGCCGTGATGCGAATGGTCAACTTACTTTCCAGTGAGTGATAGATTGTGAAGGATCATATTGACAAACTTTGTTCTTCAACCGTATTTGAAGATTGGTTTGACTAATGCAGGCTGGTATTGTGGCAAGCTTAGATGCTTTAGTGAAGGAGTTCGTGAGTGCTTCCAATGAAGAGCAAAAGGCAATTCTCTCTAGGATGGAAGAGGAAGTTGCAAAGCTAACTGGTTCATTTGCAAGGTAGGACATTTTTCAAGTCTTTAGCTATTGCACTCACTACTACCGAATATGTATATGAATGTGTTGTCAGCTGGTTTTCTTCAATGCATTTCTTTGATAACAACATGTTACTTTGTTTTGGTATTCTCTCTCATATTTAAGAATTTCTCTCCCCTTAGATGATATATATAACATAATGCATTGTACATTTGTACTTGATAAGGTCGAACACTGATTAGGACCGATCCTGGGATGTTAGAGTTGATATTTTTTAGTTTATGTTGTGTATTTTTTTTAAAAAAAAAAACTACTCCAGTTAGACACTGTTTTTGACCCTTGACGCTCCTTTTTATCCCTTAAACCTCCATTTTTTCCTTGGAGCATCCAGAACTTGGGTAAAACATGAACAAGTAGATAGATCCCTTTTAGATATTCGTTGCTCCAGTTATTGCGCTTGGGGTTTATGATCTAATCTTTCATTTGATCTCCTCTAGTTCTACAAAATTTTTGTTTGGTTGAAAGAACAGTCTTGAATTTGTCGATTTTGTTCTTAGAAATGATTTCATAAGCCTAGCTTGAAGAGGATAAGGTTTGAAATTCATGTTGACTAGTTAGCATTTTAGTTATTTTCTCCTTGAAATAAAAACTTGTTTTGATGTTATTGTATCATTGGAAATCATATAAATGAATTGATGTTACTCATCTTTATTGTTGCTGAGGAATTTATTTACTTTCCATGTACTCTTAGTGATAAAAGTGAATTTATTATTTGCAAACTAAAAGTGAATTTATTTACTTTCCATATACTCTAAGTGATAAACAGTTATGTCATTTGGGTCAACTACTAATGAATTGAATTTGAAAGATTAAAATTGTTGTTTATGTAGTTAGATTAAAAATTTTGGTTTGGAATATATTAAGTCCCAGGAATGATAGATCTATCATTATATGATGTGGTTGAGATAATTGATGAATGTTTCTCTTTTTAAGCATTCCAATTAGTCATCTTGTTACCTAGTGCTCTTACTGTTCTTTTCAACTATGATTTTTTGTCTTGGTTTACTAATATATTATTTATGTGTTTTTATAGTTTACAAATCTCAAGTACTCCAGAGTTGAAATTGATGAAGTGCGGTTCAAGTGGGCTGAATGCATGCTAGATTACATTTGAGTAGGAAAGATATTTGATTTTTGAAAATTTTGGATGAAGCATGCATTTGCATGGAATGTAAATTGCGGATACTACCTTGATGTGTACAATATCTATTACCTTTTGATATTGTAAAAAGAATATTTGTGTATTTTATGGATACTGTTGTAAGAAGAATATTTATGTAATTTGTGAATATTTTAGTATTTTATGGATACTGTTGGAAGAAGAATATGTGTAATTTGTGAATATTTATGTATTTTATGGATACTGTTGTAAGAATAATATTGGTGTATTTTATCGATTTTTCACTATTTCAGAAATTGAATTTGTGCCGTTAAACAATATTGATATTACATCGGTTTTACACCGTTGATGAAACAGTGTCGTTAAGTGATACTACACCGGTTAATAACCAATTCGAACACCGGTGTCGTTAAGTGATACTACACCGGTTTTAACCTGATGTCTAAAATGACAGACTTTTTACATCGCCTTCATAGACATCAGTCGAAAATGTAATAGACACCGGTGAAAAACCGATGTGTATGAGGGTTTTTGTTGTAGTGTGGACTACAATTACATGGAAAATGTTGAGCATATTTCACAAGTAAATTAGAGTCAGTTAGAGTGTCAGGATGACTCATCATTAGATGGACCACATCATTCACTACTAGATGAGTCAACTGACTGGGAGGACTCCCAAGACCCAAATACTCTTGCTCCCAATCAGATAAAGACCACAACATAAGATTCTGAAGAGCTAATGGTACAACGGGGGATCCTAGCTTTACGACTATTATTACAAATTTCTAATAAAGCTGTTGATCCTTCTATTGATGATATTATAGTTAGTGGACTTTTTACCACTTATGTTGATGATGTGGATAAAAGTGTAGGAACAATTACTATGGAGGAAATGTCACAAGGATCACCTCCTTTGATCGCACAACCAATTGATACTATGGAATTTGTAAGAATGGAATTGGTTGAGGATAATTGTGTAGGGACTTGTGCAATGGAAGCAAAGCCTCAAGAATCACCATTTTCAGAAGCACCACCACTTGAGTCAGATCTAGAGCCACTACATAATTCTGAAGGGGTCACGTCCACTTGTTTAGAACTTTCAGGTATCTCTCAGCAAAGCATGGTTAGTATTTCTTGTGATCTTTTGAAAAACTTTATAGAGGTACCTATAATTGACTTTGTTGAATGTGATTTAGTTTTTATTACTTATTCATCTTATCTTGATATGGTTCTAGTTCTATACTATATAACATGCTTGTGGGAGATTTGTTTTTCTTTTGGGTGTGTAGATTTCACTTGGGCTAAAATTTGGAAGCTTAATCTGAACCATCTTCAACCACCTGAAAAAACTTCCAAGAAGACGAAGATGGAGAGAGTTATACTTTACTCTACATCTCCTTTGATGAAAGCTCTCTCCATAATAAGAGCCCTTGGTAGGAGGGTTTTGAAATATCTTACCCCTCCAAGAGCGAGATTTAGATGAATCTAATGAGGTGGTCGAGCTAATGACCTTAAACAAGCACTTCTTGGGAGGCAACTCAAGTTCAATCTTGTTTTCATTTTAGTTTTAGTTTCTTCCAAGTTCCTTTATAGTTTCTTTATTCATAATAAATCATGCTCTCTACTTAATTTTTCTTGTCTATTTTATTTTTGTAGAATTCAAAGTTGTGGAGGAATGTGAGAATTTGATAAAGGAGTATCTCCGGAACATCGATGTCTCATTCATTTGAAGATCATCATTTGGTAACTTCTCTAACTTCATATATCTCCTCCATACTACATTTCTAGTTTTCATTGGGACAATGAAAAGTTTAAATCTGGGGGATGTTTGGGTTTAGTTTAGTGTTTGTCATATTTCTTAGTTTTTGCACATTTCTTTTTTTTGCTAGTTGCATCATTCATCACATCATGATTGTTTGTTCCTTAATGCAAAATACTAGTACGTTTCATCTAGATATTTATGTTGTGTGATTTGGTATGCTAGTATGTCTATTGATCTATGTTTTCCTATCCATAGTAGCATGAAGTGAGCATTGTAATTACTAGAAGAATTTGATGTTGGCCTAGTTTTATGATCTCTTCACATAATGCTTGACTTTGATGGTAGATATTTTTGAAAATAGTCATGATTCATAGAACCAGACTAGTACTCTTTCTTCTATAGTGACCTCTCAACTACATTTTGGTTACTAGATAAACTCAGATCATGTAAGCTCATTTGGAAAAATCAATCCAAAAAAATGAAAGTTTGTTCAAGTTTGATACTTTGTAAACATTCAAAGAAAGAAGAAAAAAAGAATAAAGGATAAAAATATAGTTATCATGAGTGGAAACTAATAATTCACCCCTTTGAGAACGAGTTAGGTTACTGGGGAAATGAATGCTATGTTTCTCTTGATACTGAGTATTCCTTTGAGACCTTGTGTAGACAATGCATAGCATTTTTGTAGGGAATGAACCTTGTGTGCGGCAGGTAAGTGCCTATCGCCGAAAGTATGAGGAACACAGTTAAATGAAAAATTGACAAGGCTTAGATATTGACACTTGAAAAAGTTAAGCCACTTATTGCACTGAGCACGGAGAACTTCTACTTTGGCCACACTCAAATAATTTTCATATCATGCTCATCAACGAGACTATATGATAGGTTTATATTGATTCATTAGGGATTATTACATACCATCTACGAACATAAATCTAGATTGCGGGTTTTGCTTGAGGACAAGCAAAGGTTTAAGTCTAGGGGTGTGATGTGCGTAGATTATATACACTTTTATGCATACTTTGACGCACATCTACTTGTATTTCATGAGCATAATCTATGTTTATTGCACCCTATTTCATTAAAATTTCATACTTCCATTATATTCTATTTAGAGATCTAATCTTTGCTTGGTTTAATCGATAGGATGTGATTTAGAACAAAAAAAATGGAGCTTAAATGAAGTCTAGAGCTTCCAGAGTATTTGGGCCATGTAGAACTCACACGGCCATGCGAAAACTTAGTTTTTCCATGTTCTGGCCGTGTGGAATCCACACGGTCGTGTGGGGGGCGTGTGGAGGCCGTGTGAATGTCACACGGCCGTGTGAAGGTCATGTGGAATTTTTAACATTGCAGACTAAAACTAAAATGGCCATAACTTTGTGCTCAGTTGAAGTTACGAGTTGTTCTTTATTACAAAATATAGATAACTTTAAGACCTACAACTCTTATGAAGACTTCAACCAGAGAACCCCCAATCTTGGTGGTCTAAAAGATGTTGCAATAAAACATGATTATGTAGAGCCATGACAAGGGCCATGCAAGGGGTGTGCGAGATCCACACAACCGTGTAGCACTTCCAGAGAGCAAGAAGAGGCAATTCGTGTGAGACACATGGCCGTGCAAGATTTCCAGATACCAAACAATGTTAGGCCATGTGAGCCACATGGTCGTGTCACATTTCCAGAGAAGAAGCAGAACATGGTCATGTGAGCCAAATGGCCACGTGAGCCACATGGTCGTGTGAGCCACATGGTCGTGTCACATTTCTAGAGAAGAAGCAGAGCTAGGTCGTGTGAGCCACATGGTCGTGTCACCCCAGCAGTGTATCCAACACACGGTTGTGTAGATCTACATGGCCGTGCAACATTTCTAGTGACCAAGCATTGTCAGGTCATGTGTGTCACACGGCCATGTAACATATCCAGAGGCCAAGATTGGCATGGAGATGTGAGCCACACGGCCTTGTAAGCCATACAAAGAGGGAGCATGACATGACCGTGTGAGGGCCATACAGTTGTGTGACCCTGGCCGAGAGCAAACACCTCCAGGTCATGTGAGATCCACACGGTCGTGTCACGGGCCATGTGGTGGTCATGCCCTGCTCTATAAAAGGGGTTGTTCTCCCCTTTTCACCAATCTTTGGCTTGGGGCACACCCCCATTCCTTAGAGAAGGGTTCTCCCCTTTGGGGGAACCCTAGATCTTCATCTTCACCAATCCGTCCACCTCCGAAGCAAGGTTTGCAAGTAAGAAGACCGGCAGATCATAGATAAGCATTCCTCTCTTCTCTATCTCTTGCTTTGGAGTGTGTAATGCTTAATTTCTTGTCTCTTATTTATAAATCCTTTGCTATGGAGTAGATCTCTAGATCTAGGATGTAGGAAGTAGCTGTGATGTGATTGTGAATGTATGAACTATGTATTTGGATATTTTCCTATGCAATGAAGTGCTTATATCATCATTTATGTGTGTTGTTCCTTGTGTACTTTAACAAAATGTATATGAGGTCAATCCATGTAGATGTAGGGTTTAGATCACCATGTAGAGGAAGAGCCCTAGAATGAAAGATCATGGAACCTTATGGCAGAAGCTATCCCTTACTTTCTATGGTGTTTCTTTTAAACGGTGGTCAACTCTCTACTAGGAAAACTAATTAGAGTTTAGAGGGTTCTCCCAAATTAATGTTAAGAAGTAATCTGTGTAATCTAGGAACGAAGGACCGTGGGCCCTTGTGACAGAAGGATGATCCCTATAATCGGACTTCCTAAGTTACCTCTTCTACTTAATTGCATTAATCTACCGTTAGGAAGTGATTTGTGTAAATATAAGACCATGGGCCCTTGTGACAGAAGGATATTCCCTATAATCGGACTTCCTAAATTACCTCTTCTACTTAATGGTGGTAGAACTTAGATAAACTCTTCGGTGCGATCTTCGCAGGATAATATCGGACTTTAGTTAGAACTCCTATATGAGTGTAAGCATAGAGTTAGGAAGATAAACAATGCATAGGGACATTAACTAGCATCACTGAGAAACCAAAATCCTAGTATCTATCCATACCCAAATCCAACTCTCCCTCTTTCTCTAGCATCATAGTTTCTCTCTTTTCTTCACTCTCTTTCTCGATTAATCTTCGATTGTCTAGATAATTCACCGTGCGAAGTTAACTAGTTTTTAATTAATAGTCCCTGTAGATTTGATATCTTTTATATTACTGACGACGTAACTGTACACTTACGGTGACATAACAGGTTCCAATGCATGTTGCATATTAACATTCGACGGTGTAAGTCCAAGTGTGTAGCCTTGGCAATATAAGTCCATTCGGCAATGTAACTCCAAGTTGTGTAGCCATATCAATGTAAGTCCATTTGGCAGTGTAAGTCCAAGTTGTGTAGTCTTGGCAACGTAAGTCCATTTGGCAGTGTAAGTCCAATTATGTATCCTTAGCAACGTAAGTCCATTCGGCAATGTAAGTCCAAGTTGTGTAGCCTTGGCAACATAAGTCCATTTGGCAATGTAAATCTAAGTTGTATAGCCTTGGCAACGTAAATCCATTCGGTGGTGTAAGTCCAAGTGTGTAGCCTTGGCAACGTAAGTCCATTCGACGGTGTAAGTCCAAGTGTGTAGCCTTAGCAATGTAAGTGTAAAATACTGAAAAAGGATGTATACCAATAAGGAAATTTTTGGGAATTTTAGGAATTTTATAGGATTTAATCGGAGCTCATATGGCGTATTTGGAGGGGATGCATTTATGGGCTTGGGAAAAGCCTGTTTGGAATACCAATAAAGAGGGAGTTGATTGAGAAACTAACCTTGGGTTTAATTAAAAATACCTAAGTTTAATATTTCATTTTATCTTTTATTTTTCTTTCTTCCTCTTCCTTACCCGTGCCCTAAACCTCCCATGCACCGAAGCCTTCTCCTCTTCCCCAAGCCTGATCGTCTTCCCCTCTCGCGACGCTTCTTCTCCCACGGGTACAAAGCCTCCGGCCAAGCTCTTCTCCTCCTTTACATCGCGTTGTCCCCTTCTTTCTCTCTGCCCTAGCTTCCACCCGAGCCCTTCCTCTTCCATCATCATGCATCTCCTTCTGTCTTCCACATGACACCGTCGAGCTCTCTTCAAATTTTCGCTGATGGTGTTGCTGCTCCGCTTGATCGCCACACCACCTCGATTGCCCAGCGGATTGACGCGGCACCACCGCTGATTGCGACAAGCCTATGGCCGACACCGTACGCCCTTCTTCTTGATCTGATGGTGCCCTAACCAAGTTGGGCAACTGTCGCTCCTTCCTCCTTCCTTTGTCGCAGAACGCGACAATCCACCTTGCCGACACTATGGATTCCTCGGCACCTTAGGGGATTTGATTTGGAGGTTAGTAGCTTCATCCATCCCTGATTATCGATTTCGACAGTGAGTCTCTTTAGCTGTGAATCATCGATTGCTAGATCTACTTTAGGGATTGACAACAACACTGGTTTGCTTTGGTCACTATTTTTCCCGACAACCCTCTTCTCCGACAGTGAGGCAAGAGGAGAAGATTTGTTGAGGTTAAGGTGTTAATCCAAATTACTATTGGTATAGTTAGGGATAGCTGGTCATGTGGTTTCGGTATAATTGAGGCTAAAATGTTGGATCTAATCTAAGCTTCGGGTTAGATTTGATATATTAACCGAGATCAATAAATAAATTAGGGTTTCCTGGTTAATAGGAAATGTGATTAAGCTATTGGATATCTGCGAGCATGGCTTAATTATATGCATGTTTATTACAGGACTTTGATTCGAGACGAGCGTCTCAATGTGGGATCTATTTCGGATATGATCTCCATATTTTAGGCGGGTACTTTTGACTTATCTTTTTGATATTGTCATTCTGATAAGCTTAGTGAGTTATAACTAGTAGTAATAGTTATGCTTATATCTGCTTGGTATGTCAACTTGATACCGTAGTTTACCATATTGTTATCTGTGATATATTTATGCTTATGTCCTCTTGATTCTTGCATTGTGTACTTATGTAGTGACATACGATGCATTACCGGATACAGATCTAGCTATTAGATATATTTGACATGTGTACCTAATTTATTACCTGGCATATGTACCTAAATCATTGATATGGACTTGGTTTTTCTTTTGATACACATTATGAGGAGGTTGGTATTTTCAAGAGTTACATGCTTAGTGTCATGCACCATTTTGCATGATTACATACTGAGTGATTGTCGGCTCCATTGTTATTGAGCACATCGTTAGTTACATGATCTGCACACACAACTACTCATGGGTTAGTGGTATATCAGGCAGGGTGTGTGTAATTTGCTCTATCAGGGCTCTACTGGTCCGCTCATGGGTAGTGTGACTGCAACGTTGTAGCGGGCAGGGATCCCTCCTCTTGACTATGACACAGGGAGATGGGAGCTTTGGCTCCCCCACTCTGTTTGGGGTAGGAGGATAGGTGTACTCCGACAGCATCCTGTCCACTCGATCACTCAGGAGTAGTGATGGCAGAGTGCATAGTTGTCATAGCCCTACCCACTCGGTCTCACCATCGCGTGTGAGATGGTTGACTAGCGTCAGGGGTGACCATGTCATTTGCATCATATGCATGGATTGTATTTATTGCTTATGATTGTTGTATATTAGATGCTATATTTTTGTGGTTGCATATGATTGACATATATACAGGAGACATGAGGTATTTGGTCTGACGACCCTTATATTCGGATAGGAGGTCCTGGTGAGTACAGGTTCTTTGTTTGTTCAGTTCTTTGCATTTCCTGTTATTGATCAGGAGACTATACTCTATGATTATTACTGATAACTATATCTTATTATGCATGTCAGCTTGATACCCACTAAGTTCATTGAACTCACCCTGTTGCTTTATTTTTCTATTTCAGGTTGAAGCTGTTAGGAGGTTCCAATCGCTATTCCCCACTCCGTGTTATGACAATTTTTTATTTTTCAGTCTTTGTTTTCTTGTTATGAATACACATACTGGTGATGTGTGTGCCTTGCACTCATGGATTTTATATTGTGATTTGAGTATGCTGCCCATGTTTTCCGCTGTGAAGGTTTTTCGTTGTGTTGTGTTTTTCCTCGCTGTAGTGGAGTAGGTATTATTATAAACTGTGTGGTTGTGTAGTCAGTCGGAGGCTGATTTATTATAACTATGTGGAATGTTCATTTATTGTATTGTATATGTTCCGACCGTGTTGGCCAAGGATTGAGAGGCCCTGAGTGCTGTGTAGACAAGTTTCAAATTGTCACCCATATAAGGGAGATGCTATCGAAATTTCACCGGTAGGGACACCCTTGGGGAGTGACTATTTATTTAGTATCAAAGCCAAGTTTTGCGAGCCAATCTAGGTATTTTCATATTTATACGGATTTCCGTTGATTTTCATGTTTCAGAATTCTGAGGTATTCTTAGACAAGGCTATATTTGAGGACTTGGCAGCGACGGAACATCTCCAAATGACAAAAAGGTATGATGGTTAATTTTATAATTTTGGTACCCGTAGTAATACCTGTGTAATAATTTAACCGATATGAAGCGAGCTACATGTGTTCCCGCGCCGAGACATGGCGCAGGATGGACACGTACGAGGATGTTGGAATCTTTAGCGACAGAGTCTCCAGAGAGGTCTGCTAGAATCGAGCCTGTCGGTCAAGGACAGACTCCTCACGGTACTGCGAGTGCGTCGAGCTCACAGATTTCGATGGTTCCTTCTTCAAAGGTACCTACCTCGACCGTACCCATCGGAGCCACACTTACAGCATCCACTGTACCACCCACGGTACCATCTGAGCTTACCCAGCACCCCCACCAGTCGTGCCTGGTACTGCATACCCGGCACCCACACCAACAGTACAAGTTGTTCCTTATCTGGTACCACCACCTACCGTACCTCCAGTCACTCCTACCTATATTTTGCCTGCAGGGCCACCAGCGGTACCTGCCTCAGCTTATGTAGCAGCACCAGGGGTACCTTTCTCGGCCTATCCAGCGGTATCACCCGTAGTATCAGCTCCAGTGGTTCCATCAGTTCTCGTGGCGATCTCTACCCACCCTACTAACTTAATTGTGGCACGAGCTCGGATTCTAGCTTTGGCGGAGTCGGTGAAAAGCCAATTCACGCTATTCTACAGAGAGACCGATCTAAGCGTGGCTTAGTCTTGGATAGAGACCTTGGAGCAGACTTTCTTCTAGTTGGCTTGCTCCGAGTGGGAGAAGGCAGAGCTAGCTGCTTTCCATTTACGGGATGAGGCCGATATCTGGTGGGACATGCAGCGCTCGATCATAGGCGAGCAGCACATCACCTGGGTGAGATTTAGAGATGCTTTTAAGAGCTGGTATTTTTCACGGTCATATCAGATGACATGCCATCAAGATTTTTTGAGTTTTCGGCAGAATAACTGTATGGTGACGGAATATAACACTGAATTTAATCGGTTAGCCAGATTTTGTCCAGAGTTAGTTGCTGAGGACAGGTCACGTATGCTTTAGTTTGTCCAAGGACTGGATGGGCATCTGCAAGTAAAAATTGTAGGTTTTGGAAATTCATCTTGCCTAGAGGCATTGGACAGAGTCCTTATGATCAAATTGGCTCAGCGGAGAACTAGTACGGACAAGAAAAGGAAGCAGACAAATCAGACTTCAAGATAGAACCAACAACCATAGGCTACCGGACAGCATCAGAGTGGTCATAGTCAGTCAGGTCAGGGTACTTCTGGGGCATTTGGTCGGCCTTAGAAGTCAGGGCGGACTTCATCAGGACATTCCCAGTCTTCTCAGCAGAACTGGAAACAGTCCGCCAGTGACATGCACTACACCCGATGTGGGTCCAGAGATCACATCACATTAGCCTGCTCCCTGGGACAGTCAGTTTGCTATTATTGCAAACTGCTCGAACACATGAGCTGAGATTGTTCGCTAAAGGCTCAGCATGTGGCTTCTGGAGTCTCTATTCAGGGAGGACAGTTCAGTTAGACAGGGACTCAGTGAGGGGGGCAAAAAGCCCAATCTTCGCATCATCAGCAGAGGACAGCTCCCCCTATAGTAGCTGCATATGACATGCACGGGTTGGAGCACTCCAATTCTTTTACGGTATCACAGAGTCCTATCTCAGGACCTCAGTATCTGACATAGGGGCAGTATCAGCTGCATCTCCAACCACTAGTTCAGTACCAGTCGCAGCCTCAGCCCCTAGTGCAGTACCAGCCGCAACCCCTGTCACAGGTTCAATACCAGTCGCAGCCTCAGCCTCTAGTGTAGTACCAGCCGTGGCCCCAGCCACAGGTTTAGTATTAGTCACGGTCCTCTTATCCATCTCTGGCTCAGTATCCGGCTGTAGGGATTTTTGGGTCACAAAAACCGCCTTTTTGAGTTGCGGAAACCCCGAATCCCATGCCACCGGATCCGTGCGAAGTTTAAACTTCGTGTACGAGTTTCTCTACTCCTAGAGCTACATTAGATTTACAAGATCAGAAGGTATATCTTTGAAGCGATGCCCTTCGCTTATTCCAGCTCGTCCAAATGATGTCGGATCTCGAGAATGTCAAAGTAGACACTCCTCTATGTGTATCCACATGAACAAGGAGATGGAGAAAAGACACTAGAGTGTGCTAGCACTCTTTGTGGCTCTCGGCAATGGAGGAAGAGAGGGAGAGAAGAGAGCTTGAGGAAGAAGATAAGAGTTACACACAAAATGAAAAACTCCTCTCTTGAATAATTGTGGTCGGCCACATTAAGAGGTTAATAACCTCCATGGAATACCAAGAGTCACAACTCTTGGTAACTCCCATGAGGTGGCATCCCACTTAAGCAACCATGATAATGTGGAGCATCATCATTGGTCCACTCTTTGCCAACTCACCAATGAGGTGGCAAATGGTCAAGTCAAACTTGACTCTTCATCTTGCTCTCAAGTCAAGTCAAACTTGACCACTTCTCTCCCATGGTTGATTAAATCTAACCATTGGTTCAAGTCAATTTTAATTTAATGAATCTCTATTCATTGAATTAAATTGACTCAATGAGTCTAAGTCCAAATTAGACTCATCTAACACATGAACCAAATTGAGTCCAACTCAATTAGTCTAATTTGGATTACTCTTAATCCAATTTAGTTCATCACATGGACCTAATCCTTTAGGTTCATCAAATGAACCTAATCTCCATCTAATTGCCCTTTGTGTGTGACCCTATAGGTTCTTATAACATTGGCAATGCTCCTAAACCCATTTAGAAGCATAAGTAATGAGTGGTATCTACCAACACATTATTACTACCCAAGTTATAAGAATGTTGAGATCCAATATCACCTTGTGACTACTAATTGTGACTCTTCACAATATATCACAAGTGTCCTTCTATCCTTGACATCTAAATTGATCAATGTGACGCATAGACCGTGTCATCCTCTAATCAATCTAAATCTTGAATCCTAAGTAGACTCACTCAATCAAATGAGCTCAACATCTCATATTGACTCATTTGGGCATGGCCATGCACTTAGTGGTCTCACTCTATCAAGAATATCGATGTCTCTCCCGTCATATAGGAGGGATAGATCCCATCTACATCACTCACATCCCTCTGCATAATTTGTTACATACCCAGTAATCGCCTTTATAGTCCACCCAGTTACGGGTGACGTTTGACGAAGCCAAAATATGTAACTCCTTATGTAGGGAACCATGGTGACTTCAGGTCCAAGGACTAATAGTCATACTAATAGCCACATGAGAAAGTATATGACACTCATATAACGATCCATGATACTTTCTCATGGCGGGTCATTCAGTATACATTCTCCAATGCATACCCATGTGTCAACTTGATATCTCTATATCCATGACTTGTGAGATCAAGTCATTGAGTTGACCTACATGCTAGTCTCGTCGCATTAACATTGTCCCTGAATGCTAATACTAGACTAGGAATGATTAAGAGTAGTGTTCCCTATATCATCTCACTATCGATTCAACTAACCAATTGATATAGGTAAGAACCTTCTACTCAAGGACGCTATTATACTTAGTTATTTGGCACCAATACAAGTAAGCATAATAACCATAAACAAATGCCTTTATATATATAAGAATATGATACAACGAGTCCATACAACAATCATCAAATGATTGGCTCTAGGGCTCTAACTAACAATCTCCCACTAGCACTATTGCCAATCAGTATAGGCTCTAAGGCCCAAAGACCTAGTGTGACCATCATGCTTTCTCTGTGCCAAAGCCTTGGTCAAGGGATCTACGATGTTAGCCTCAGTGGGTACTCTGCAAATCTTCATATCTCCTCTATTGATGATCTCTCGAATGAGATGGAAGCGCCGTAGTATGTGTTTGGTCCGCTAGTGTGAGCAAGGTTCCTTAGCCTGTGCTATTGCTCCATTGTTGTCACAATAGAGCTCTATGGAATCAGCTATGCTAGGAGCCACCCCAAGTTCAGTAATGAACTTGCGGATCCAAACTGCCTCCTTTGCTGCTTCTGATGTAGCAATATTCTCGGCCACTGTTGTAGAATCAGCGACTGTGTCCTACTTCGAACTCTTCCAGCTCATAGCACCACCATTTATGCAAAACACGAACCCAGACTGTGATCGATAATCATCCTGGTCAGTTTGGAAGCTAGCATCACTGTAACCCTTTACAGCTAGCTCGTCATCGCCTCCATATATCAAGAAATATTCTTTAATCCTTCTCAATTACTTAAGAATTTTTTTTACCGCTATCCAGTGACTTTCACCTAGATCTGACTGGTATCTGCTCATCATGCTCAAAGCATACAAGACATCAGGATGAGTACATAGATGTCGTACATGATAGATCCTATGGCTGAAGCATAAGGGATCTGATCCATGCGGTCTCTCTCCTCTCTAGAAGAGGGACCTTGAGTCTTCGAAAGACTCACACCATGTGACATCGACAGAAATCCCTTCTTGGAGTTTTGCATGGCAAACCGTAGTAGTACCTTGTCAATGTATGTACTCTGACTTAGGCCAAGCAATCTTTTAGATCTATCTCTATAGATTTGTATGCCTAGAATGTGGGATGCTTCACCTAAGTCCTTCATTGAGAAACAAGTCCCTAGCCAAGTCTTGACAGACTGCAGCAAAGGGATGTCTTTCCCAATGAGTAGTATGTCATCCACATACAATATAAGGAAGACAACTGTGCTCCCAACAACCTTCTTGTAGACACAAGGTTCATCTTCATTCTTGATGAAACCAAACTGTTTGATTGCATCATCGAATCGAAGATTCCAGCTCCGAGAAGTTTGCTTTAGTCCATAAATGGACCTATGCAGCTTGCATATCTGCTAGTATGCTGTGGATCTACAAAACCCTCAGGTTGTGTCATGTACACATCCTCGAGCAGGTTTCCATTCAGAAACGCATTTTTGACATCCATCTACCAGATCTCATAATCATGGTGCGCTGCAATAGCAAGCATGATCTGAATGGATTTAAACATCGCAACTGGAGAAAAGGTTTCATCATAGTCAATACCATGAATTTGCTAGAAACCTTTAGCTACCAAGAGACCCTTATAAATAAGTCTATCCATGTCAGTCTTTCTCTTAAAGACTCATTTACACCCAATGGGTTTGACCCCTACAGGTGGATCAACCAAAGTCCATACTTGGTTAGTCTACATGGATTCCATCTCGGATCTCATGGCCTCTAGCCATTTCTCAGAATCTAGTCTCATCACAGCTTCCTGATAGGAGGTAGGCTCATCCTCAATGAGCACAACGTCATCATGGTCAGACAAGAGAAATGAATATCTCTCAGGCTGACGACGTACCCTATCAAACCAGAGAAGAGGTAAGTCTACTTGAACTGGTTGTTGTTCCTCAACTCCTTGGGGAACATCATCCACAACACTTTGTGGCTCTAGTTCAACTTGCATCAAGGCTTCAGTGCTATGGTTCACATCTTGAACTTCATCAAAATCGAACGTACTCCCACTAGTTTTTCTAGAAACAAAATCCCTTTATAAAAATACCCCAGTCTTAGCCACAACTATCTTGTGTTGACTGGAAATGTAGAAGTAATATCATTTTGTTTCCTTGGGATATCCAATAAAATAGCACTCATCAGATTTGGGTCCCAATTGTTAGGATGTATACTAAAAACCTAGCTTTTGGTATAAACAATTATCTAAAAATAAGAATCACATTGGTCAAATGTCTACATTTATGATAAATATAATTGTTCAATTAATTTATATTGTAGATAACATGGTGTGTGGTGTCGCACACAGAAGATCATGTTATCGGTTCCTTATAAATTATAAACAGTAGCTCACGACCAGGATGGAAAGGAACAAACCATTGGAAGGTCGTAGTGTAATTAGGTATTAGTTTATCTTAACTATATAATTACACTAGTACACTTAGAGTGTATTGAGTAGGACCATTTGAGGTCGTTTCTTTTATACTGACTTTATAAAGGAACAAAGACCTCAGTTATTATGGAAGTGTGTGCTCTTAATCCTAATATAATAACAAGCACATATATTTGATATTTATTTCTTTAATTTATCAATGGGTGAGATTTAGTTCGATAAATCAATAAGCCTAATAAGTTGAGAAATGATATCACTTATAGTGTGTGTTGTTGATTATAGAAGGAAACTGTGTCCTAGTGATCTAGGTTGAGAATGTCCCCAAGAGGAGCTCATAAGGATTGTCATGTTAAACCCTGCAGGTGGACTTAGTCCGACATGACGATGAAGTTGAGTGGTACTACTCTTGGAGCTAGATATTAATTAAGTGAGTTGTCAGTAACTTACTTAATTAGTGGGCATTCGACATCTTAAACACAGGGAGACTAACACACTCATAATAAGAAGGAGCCCAAAATATAATTTGGGATTGGTGAGGTAGTTCAATAATAGTTCTCTAGTGGAATGAATTATTATTGATAAAATTAAGTTGTGTGTTCGGGGCGAACACGGGATGCTTAATTTTATCGGGAGACCAAAACCAATTTCTCCTCTCGGTCCCTATCGTAGCCTCTTAATTATAGAGTACTATACCCACCTATACCCACCTTCTTACTCATCCCATAGGGGCCGGCCAAGCTAGCTTGGAGACCAAGTTAGGGCCGGCCAAAGTTTGTTTCATGGGTGTTTCAAGGTGGCCGGCCCTAGCTTGGGTTCAAGCTTGGTGTGGCAGGCCCAAATTTAAATAAAAGGATTTTTATTTTTTAAATTTTTCTTATGTGGATAACATGATTTAAAAGAGAGTTTAAAATTTTAAATCTTTCCTTTTATAAGATTCTACAAAAGATTAAGAGAAGAGCTATATCTCTTTCCTTATTTGTAGATTAAAAGGTTGATTTTAATTTTGGTAAAAACTTTCTTATTAATCATGTTTATTATTTAAAAGAAAGTTTAAAAATTAAAAAAATTCTCTTTTATTAGTTTCTACAAAAGATTAAGAAAAGGTTTAATACCTTTCCTTATTTGTAGATTAAAAGAGATTTTAATTTTTAGAGATAACTTTCTTTTTATCCACATGTTAAAAGAAAGATTTTAATTTATAAAATTTCCTTTTTATTAACCAATCATGAAGGGAAAAATTATTAGAGAAATTTTTTATAAATTTCCGGAAGCAAATAAGGAAGTTTTAATTTGTGTTTAAAATTTTATTTGCTTGGAAATTTCATGGTGTGCCCGACCATTGTAAATTGAAAAGAAAAAATTGTTTTTAATTAAATAAATTTTCCTTTTCAATGGCAAAAGAATTAAGGAAGTTTTTATTAAATTTTCCTTATTTTCCAAGACCAAGGATTATAAAAGAGGGGGTAGAGAAGGCTTCATGGTAAACAACTCTATTCTATTTTCTCCCTCTTTTTCTTCCTTGGTGTGGCCGGCCATCCTCTCCTCCTCTCTTCTCTTTGATGGCCGAACCTCATCCTTCTTGTGGAGATTCATATGGTGGCCGGATCAAGTTTAGAGAAGAAGAAGAAGAAGGAGAGAAAGCTTGCATCCCTTGGAGCTTGGTTGGTGTTTTTTCTTCATCCTTGGTGAAGCTTTTGATTTGGCCGAACCTAGCAAGGAGGAGAAGAAGGTGCTTTGGTGGTTTCTCATCTTGGAAGATCGTTGCCCACACAACGTCCGAGGTTAGAAGAGGAATACGGTAAAAGATCAAGAGGTTTTTCTAAAAGGTATAACTAGTATTTTTCCTTTCCGCATCATACTAGTTATTTTTGGAAATAATACCAAATACAAGAGGCATGCGATTCTAGTATTTCGAATTTATTTTCGATGTTGTGTTCTTTGTTATTTTTTCTTTTCCTTGTGATTTGATTGTTCCTTTCGGTTAACCTAAAGTTATTTTAGGAAATTAAATATTAGCTTTCCTTAAAAGGTTTTGTCTAGTCGGTGGTGGTTGCTCCCATATCCAAGAAGGTCATGTGCCTCGCCACGTCAGTACTGGGAACCAATTATGGAAATTAATATTTAATGGAATTAATAACTTAGGTGATTTGGATCGAACGTGTTAAGTTCCACAGGAGATCCAAGTCAAAACCTAAAAGAACAAATAGATTAAACTTTGGATCAAACGTGTTAAGTTCCGCAGGCGATCCGAGTTTAATTTAAAAGAACACATGGTAGCTAGGAAAAGGTTCAGACCTTTGTACAAAATTTTTGTACAGTGGAACCATTAGGTTTTCTGAGTAGCAACCAACATTTGGTATCAGAGCTAGGGTTTTGCCTCTGTGTATTTGGTATTAGTTTAATTATGCACATGTCATACATAATTTAGGCAGGTTAATAGTAGGATGTGCTAACTTTGTGGATGCAGGATCCAACTATTATGGCTTATAGTTATTATGTGTGTGATTGGACCCTTGGACATGTCAAGGGCATTTTATTGTGTGCATGATTGTATTATAAAATACAGCAGGAGCTGTATTTAGTTTTATCAGGATTTTTTTTTTTTTGATCTAGTTACATGTACATTCCTTTTATGGAATATTGGATCGATGGATGTAAATTTTATTTTATGTTCGATCTAGTTTACATGTACATTCCTTCGAGGAATATAGGATTGAAAAATGTAAAATTCTATTTATGTCGCGGATCGGATCTTGCAAGGCGTGGAACCTTTTGAGGACTAGAGGCGCAGCGGAACAAGGAGCAAGATGGATGCGACAACTAGACCCGGTGGCGGTGGCCAAAGATGGCAGCAGTTAGGGTTGGCGACACACGGAGGACAGCAATAGATAAAAGCCATAATAATTGAAAATTAGTTTTTCTATTTATTGCTTTTTATGCTGTGTTGTGTGTGCTTGTTAGTATGCATGCTAAGTAGGCTAGCATAGTCAAAATTCCTCACTTTAAATAACTAAGTGGGAGAGAGATTTATTTTTAAATAAATTCCACGGTCTCCATTACTGGTTTATAAGTGATGCAACAAGCTTGCGCGTTGGCTCTGAGTGCCTTCCTCCATATCGGTTGAGCTTGTTTGCGGATCACTAGCTTAAACTTCCATTTTGGATGACTATAGGAAGTTAATTAAGAGCGTATGATCTTCCCCATCGGAAGGGACACAATCTTATTAACGGACTTAGTGTCAAGTAATGGTATACACTTAGGCACGTCTAACAGTATCCTCCCCATCGGAGTCACTGCTATTATTTGTGTGACTGAAGAAAACCAACTATTGATTTGTCAAATAAATAAGTTGACAAGATAATAAAATTAAATACCCCTCTTACAAATGTTTGATTTTGTATACGTCCACACTATCGTGGCATATAAAATTCAACGGTAATTGAGGTAATTTTATTTTGTCATAAAGATTTATTGACAAGATAATTAATGGGTAAAATCCTCCTCTTACAAATGTTTAAATTTTATATACGTCCACACTATCGTGGCATGCAAAATTCACGGTGGTTGAGGTGTTGGTGAATTTAAATAATATTGTTTGAGGAATCAATGTTATTTTAAATTCAAAAAGTTTTGACCAAATATTTGATCAAAGACAGATCAACTATTAATTTTATTCGTCATAAAGTAATGTTGACTAGATAATAAAATTAATGGATAAAATCTCTTTTTTGATTTTGTATACGTCCACACTATCGTGGCATACAAAATTAAAAGGGATTTTAAAAGAATTGATCTTGACCTAATATTTTTGTGATTCTTAGGATTTAAAATGTTTGTCAATCCCCTAGTTGTTATACTATAGAAAAGACTTAGTAGTCCCAATTGTAATGATTGGAAATAGGACTTGGACATTAAGGTAGACTGTCTTCTTAGAACTAAGAACAATTTAGGTGTATTTAATTCATTAGTTGAAACATGTCTAGTGGTGTTATCTACCAGAACCTGGAGTGTAGATACAGATGTCATTAATCATATCTGTAATTCATTGCAGGGTTCCAGGAAATCTGACAACTAAATGAAAATAAAAAACACCGTCCACATGGGCACTACTGCAAAAGTAGCAGCTGTTGCAGTGGGAGAGGTTTATTCTCTAATAGGAATAAAATATGAATTATTAGAAATTGTCTTTACATACTAAGTTTAGAAAGAACCTGATTTCAATTTCTAAACTATTATAGAATAGATATTGTGTCTATTTTGATAACAAAGTTGTTATCAAGAAAAAATAGGAAAGTTATTTATTCTGGTGTGTTGGTTGACAATTTATAATCCAATAACTCCCACGATGCAACAAATGGAAATTAGTAACACATATTCTAACTTTTAGAGAAAACAACCTTTGGAAATGAACCAATTATATCTTTGGCATCTAAAGCTAGGTTATATTAACTTAAGTAGGATTCATTGGTAGCTGATGAACTTTTGGGTTCATTAGTAGTGGAAATCTTTCCAACCTGCGAGTCTTACTTGGAAGGAAAAATAACCAAGAAGATTTTAAGTCCAAGGTGTATGGAGCCAAAGATATGTTGGAATTGGTTCATTCTGATTTGTGTGATCCTATGACTATCCAAGCAAGAGGTAGTATCGAATATTTCATCTATTTTATAGATAACTATTCAAGATACAAATACATTTACTTAATGTGCCGCAAGACTAAGTACTTTGATTAGTTCAAAGAGTACAAGGCTTATGCGGAGAAACGTCAAAGTAAAAGTATCAAGACACTACGGTGAGATCGTAGTGGCAAGTACCTCTTGGGAGAATTTAGGAGTCACTTATCAGAAGTAGGGATTCAATCCAAACTAACTGCACCTGGTACACCCCTACAGAATGGTGTAGAAAAAGGAAGGTATAGGACTCTCATGGAAATAAGTAGATTGATGATGAGTTATTTGGAAAATTACCAAATTCATTTTAAGGATATACTCTGGAAACAGAAGTGAACATAGTACCTTCCAAAGTCAGAACTCTTTACTCATATAGAATTGCTAAATAGGCATAAGCCTATTTTGAAGCATATTCGGATTCGGGTAGTCCAGCACATATGTTGAAGAGAGACAATGATAAGTTGGACAGGAATTCACTTGTTTGTAAGTTATCCTAGAGAATGAAAGTAGGTTTATAGTCTTAAAAATCAGAAGGTCATTGTTAGCATCAATGATCGATTTTTAGAAAAGGACTATGTAATAAACCACAAGCCCATAAATAAATTTGTTCTTAAAGAAATTATAAAGAACATGTCTAATCTAGTACCAACTGTACAAGATGAAATATCACAAGAAACTGCAACACGTATCACAATTGATACACAATTATAGACAGTACATCATCGTAGTGGGAGGGTTGTCAAACAACCAAAAGGATTCATGTTTTGGGAAAGTTTTTGGACTTGATCCCAAATGAACATGAGTCTGATCCCGGAAATATGATGAAGCACTCCAAAATAAAGATGCAGCATCTTGGCAAAGAGCAATGAATACAGAATTAGAATATAAGTATTCTAATCAAATCTAGAAGCTTGTAGAACCACCAGATGGTATAAAAGCCATTGGGTGAAAATATGTCTACAATAGGAAAAGATGGATAGACAGGAAGGTGGAAACTTTCAAAGCAAGGCTTGATGAAAAAGGAAACTTTTTCACTGGTAGTCATGCTTAAGTCTATCCAGATTCTTTTATCTATTTAGCAAGTGGATGTCAAGACAGCATTCCTTAATGGAAGTCTTGAAGAAAGCATCCATACAAAACAACCAGAAGGGTTCATTGCAAAGGGCAAAGAGCATTTTGTGTGCAAGCTCAATCAGTCTATGGACTGAGGCAAAGCTTCAAGGTCTTGGAACATCCGGTTTATCAAAGGAATCCTGACCTATGGATTTATTTAGTAACTGGATAAGTTTTGTGTATACAAAAAGTATGATAGAAACGTGGTGGTATTTCTTGTACTATACGTAGATAACATTTTTGGTAGTTGGAAACAATATCAAAATGTTGTCAGAAGTAAGGGTATGGTTATCCAAATAATTCGATATGAAAGACTTGGGAGAATGTATATATTCTTGGGATCAAAGTAATAAGGGATCGCAAGAAAAGAATATTTTACTTATCCCAAACTTCATATATCGAAAAAATCCTTGCTCGTTTTAGCATGCAAAACTCCAAGAAAGGTTTTCTACCTTTTAAGCATGGAGTGTCTTTATCTAAAGATATGTCTCGGAAGACATCAAACGAGATAAAGGACATGAAGGCAGTTCCTTATGCTTCGGCTGTAGGAAGCCTAATGTATGCAATGCTATGTACGAGACTGGATATCTATTTTGTCATGGGCATAGTTATTAGATATCAAAGCAACGCTAGACAAGGACATTGATCTGCAGTAAAGCATATATTGAAGTACCTTAGAGGCACTAGAGATTATATGCTAGCTTATAAGGCAGATAATTTGTTCCCTGTTGGGTTGCATGGCTTTTAACATCCAATCAGAAAGAGACAATAGTAAGTCAACCTCGGGGTTTTGTGTTTACTTTAGGAAGTAAAGTCATAACTATGGAAGAGTGATAAGCATAGGTGTTTTTCTGGACTCTACCATAGAAGTTTAGTATATGGCAAGCCTCTGAGGCAGTCATAAAAGCTAAATGACTCAATAACCTCAAGATAGACTTAGATATGATTTCTAGTTTGTCCAAAAATTATTACAATTTATTGTAATGATATTGGTGCAGTAACAAACTCGAAGAAACCATAAGTCTATAAGGCAGGTAAACACAATAGAGCGCAAGTACCATCCAATACGAGAAATCGTATAAACGAGGAGAAGTTGTTGCTGCCTAGATTACATTAGATGATGACCTATAGATCATTTCACTAAGGCCTTTAAAGCAAGAGCTTTTGATGAGCATGTTGAAGAGTTGGGAATCAGATGTATGGCAGCAGATATAGCAGCTTAGTCTTTTAGTATAAGTGGGAGATTGTTAGGATGTATACTAAAAGCCTAGCTTTTGGTATAAACATTTATCTAGAAATAAGAATCACATTGGTCAAATGTCTACATTTATGATAAATGTAATTGTTCAATTAATTTGTATTGTAGAAAACATGGTGTGTGGTGTCACACACAGAAGATCATGTTATCGGTTCCTTATAAATTATAAACAGTAGCTCACAACCAAGATGGAAAGGAACAAACCATTGGAAGGTCGTAGTGTAATTAGGTATTAGTTTATCTTAACTATATAATTACACTAGTACACTTAGAGTGTATTGAGTAGGACCATTTGAGGTCGTTTCTTTTATACTGACTTTATAAAGGAACAAAGATCTCAGTTATTATGGAAGTGTGTGCTCTTAATCCTAATATAATAACAAGCACATATATTTGATATTTATTTCTTTAATTTATCAATGGGTGAGATTTAGTTCGATAAATCAATAAGCCTGATAAGTTGGGAAATGATATCACTTATAGTGTGTGTTGTTGATTATAGAAGGAAACTATGTCCTAGTGATCTAGGTTGAGAATGTCCCCAAGAGGAGCTCATAAGGATTGTCATGTTAAACCCTGCAGGTGGACTTAGTCCGACATGACGATGAAGTTGAGTGGTACTACTCTTGGAGCTAGATATTAATTAAGTGAGTTGTCAGTAACTTACTTAAGTAGTGGACATTCGACATCTTAAACACAGGGAGACTAACACACTCATAATAAGAAGGAGCCCAAAATGTAATTTGGGATTGGTGAGGTAGTTCAATAATAGTTCTCTAGTGGAATGAATTATTATTGATAAAATTAAGTGTGTGTTCGGGGCGAACAAGGGATGCTTAATTTTATCGGGAGACCAAAACCAATTCCTCCTCTCGGTCCCTATCGTAGCCTCTTAATTATAGAGTACTATACCCACCTATACCCACCTTCTTACCCATCCCATAGGGGCTGACCAAGCTAGCTTGGAGACCAAGCTAGGGCCGACCAAAGTTTAGTTCATGGGTGTTTCAAGGTGGCCGGCCCTAGCTTGGGTTCAAGCTTGGTGTGGCCGGCCCAAATTTAAATAAAAAGATTTTTATTTTTAAAAATTTTCTTATGTGGATAACATGATTTAAAAGAGAGTTTAAAATTTTAAATCTTTCCTTTTATAAGATTCTACAAAAGATTAAGAGAAGAGCTATATCTCTTTACTTATTTGTAGATTAAAAGGTTGATTTTAATTTTGGTAAAAACTTTCCTATTAATCATGTTTATTATTTAAAAGAAAGTTTAAAAATTAAAAAATTTTCTTTTATTAGTTTCTACAAAAGATTAAGAAAAGGTTTAATACCTTTCCTTATTTGTAGATTAAAAGAGATTTTAATTTTTAGAGATAACTTTCTTTTTATCCACATGTTAAAAGAAATATTTTAATTTATAAAATTTCCTTTTTATTAACCAATCATGAAGGGAAAAATTATTGGAGAAATTTTTTATAAATTTCCGGAAGCAAATATGGAAGTTTTAATTTGTGTTTAAAATTTTATTTGCTTGGAAATTTCATGGTGTGGCCGGCCATTGTAAATTGAAAAGAAAATTTTTTTTTTAATTAAATAAATTTTCCTTTTCAATGGCAAAAGAATTAAGGAAGTTTTTATTAAATTTTCCTTATTTGCCAAGACCAAGGATTATAAAAGAGGAGGTAGAGAAGGCTTCATGGTGAACAACTCTATTCTATTTTCTCCCTCTTTTTCTTCCTTGGTGTGGCCGGCCATCCTCTCCTTCTCTCTTCTCTTTGATGGCCGAACCTCATCCTTCTTGTGGAGATTCATATGGTGGCCGGATCAAGTTTAGAGAAGAAGAAGAAGAAGGAGAGAAAGCTTGCATCCCTTAGAGCTTGGTTGGTGTTTTTTCTTCATCCTTGGTGAAGCTTTTGATTTGGCCGAACCTAGCAAGGAGGAGAAGAAGGTTCTTTGGTGGTTTCTCATCTTGGAAGATCGTTGCCCACACAATGTCCGAGGTTAGAAGAGGAATACGGTAAAAGATCAAGAGGTTTTTCTAAAAGGTATAACTAGTATTTGTAACGACCAGGCCCTCTTGGCCCATTTGGCAGCCCATTTGGCGACCCTCGGGTCGTCGACCGTCGGCCCTTATGTCGTCGGCCCATTTGGCGACCTCTCATGTCGTCGACTGACGACCCTTGGCCGTGCCGTTACTCACTAGGACTTTCCACCCCTGGCAGTGGATTTTTGCCTCCCCCAGGATTCGAACTCTAAACCTCCAGGCTTAAGTATTAGAGTTTATGAATTCTTGGAACTCAGGTTCCTGTACCGGTCCAAGAAGTTAGCTTCATTGAGCTTGTCCTTATCGAGGACAGAACGCAGGGAGAAGGAGTTCGTGTTTGACGACATGGTAATTTACAACAGAAAAATGCAGAAAAATAAATATCATATTCCAATTAATCATCTAATTAGGCTTTTAATTAAATGATGCTCCCACTGAATTCTATAATTCAAGTAGTACAAGATCCACATCATACTACGCCTTGAGTTAGATTTGGTTAAATCGCCCAAGACTTAGTATTATCGGTTGATAACTAATTACCAATTACATCTCTATGCAACTATTGTTTATAGGATCAAGATCCGCATGTATATTAAAACTTGAGTTAGCTTTGGCTAAATCGCCCAAGAATTAATATAAATGTGATTTTGACTTATCTACCAACCATTGGAAAATGCCTATAGTTAAACTCGATCCAATTGAGTTAACTAGTTTTCTCAATCTAATTAAGTTGTACTCACCCATGCATTGATAGGCGGGACCAAGATTATCCCTCCGCACCCTACCAAGATAATATGCGTTGCTCTGCTTTGGTAGATTCAACAACAACATGTGATCGAGGTAGTGATGTGTATCACGGCATGGTAGGCATTTCGAGTTGACACGATTGAGATCTAATATAATCGTCGATGTGTATCATATACTCGATTTAGATCTAATCTAATCGTGGAGGTGCATCATGTGCGTGACTTAGATCTAATCTAATCGTTAAGGCACTAATTAATAACTAATATAGCATGTATCACATATACACACACAAGCAATTAATTAAACTTTTTGTGATTAGTCATGGCCCTACTACGATCTTCTCAAGCCAATGAGAAGATCGGATGGTCAACCTAAGGTCAACATCTTCTCAAGCTCCTTCCGGTGACCACCTTGTGTTGCTCGCACCCTCCTCGTAACTCCATCTCGAGTGGACCTTCCACCGCTCCAATTTTGTACATTACAAAAGGTGAAACTCGAGTTACATTCGAGTCTAAAAACTATTTTACAATAGGAATATAAATATAAGGTAACGACGCGTAGGTCGCGTATCATATACAACACGCACATCACAGAAAATGGCAAGCAGACCATAATATAAATTACAACACAATTTTTTTTAATCAAATTAGGGTCCTTGGGCCATGACCATCACAAAATGATACATAATTCTAAATTATGTAATTTATATAAATTTCTGTAAATTTTCCCATAATTTTTACAATTTTATGAGTAAAAATTCTCGGCAGTCCCATTTAGCTATTTTCGGGCACAATCACGGAACGAAGCCCCTTGCGGGATTAGGGGCAGCACCCCTACCCGCGATATAACCATCACAAGAGTTCCTAAGCGATCTTACAGCGCCTTAGTCCGCCGTCCCAAAATGAATTGGGCGAAACCTTGCCGTTTCGGAAAGGTTTTCTCGGTAGTCCAAGCCTACAAGTGTCGAAACATTTGTTGCTTCGCTTCTACGAGAAAATTACCCATAAAACACATAAAATTAGGAAATTCATAGAAAGTTACAAAACTGAAAGTTTTTCATAAAAACACAAAATAAACACGTACGCGCTTTGCACGTGGCTCTGATACCACTGTAGGGATTTTCGGGCTGCAAAAACTGCCTTTTTGCGTTGCGGACACCTCGAATCCCATGCCACCGGATCCGTGCGAAGTTTAAATTTCATGTACGAGTTTCTATACTCCTAGATCTACATTAGATCTACAAGATCAGAAGGTATACCTTTGAAGCGATGCCCTTCACTTAATCCCGCTCGTCCAAATGATGTCGGATCTCGAGAATGTCAAAGTAGACACTCCTCTATGTGTATCACACGAACAAGGAGATGGAGAAAAGACACTAGAGTGCGCTAGCACTCTTTGTGGCTCTCGACAATGGAGGAAGAGAGGGAGAGAAGAGAGCTTGAGGAAGAAGATGAGAGTTACACACAAAATGAAAAACTCCTCTCTTGAATAATTGTGGTCGGCCACATTAAGAGGTTAATAACCTCCATGGAATACCAAGAGTCACAACTCTTGGTAACTCCCATGAGGTAGCATCCCACTTAAGCAACCATGATGATGTGGAGCATCATCATTGGTCCACTCTTTGCGAACTCACCAATGAGGTGGCAAATGGTCAAGTCAAACTTGACTCTTCATCTTCCTCTCAAGTCAAGTCAAACTTGACCACTTCTCTCCCATGGTTGATCAAATCTAACGATTGGTTCAAGTCAATTTTAATTTAATGAATCTCTATTCATTGAATTAAATTGACTCAACGAGTCTAAGTCCAAATTAGACTCATCTAACACATGAATCAAATTGAGTCCAACTCAATTAGCCTAATTTAGATTACTCTTAATCCAATTTGGTTCATCACATGGACCTAATCCTCTTGTTTCATCAAATGAACCTAATCTCCATCTAATTGCCCTTTGTGTGTGACCCTATAGGTTCTTATAACATTGGAAATGCTCCTAAGCCCATTTAGAAGCATAAGTAATGAGCGGTATCTAGCAACACATCATTACTACCCAAGTTATAAGAATGTTGAGATCCAACATCACCTTGTGACTACTAATTGTGACTCTTCACAATATATGACAAGTGTCCTTCTATCCTTGACATCTAGATTGATCAATGTGAGGCATAGACCGTGTCATCCTCTAATCAATCTAAATCTTGAATCCGAAGTAGACTCACTTAATCAAATGAGCTCAACATCTCATATTGACTCATTTGGGCATGTCCATGCACTTAGTGGTCTCACTCTATCAAGAATATCGATGTCTCTCCCATCATATAGGAGGGATAGATCCCATCTACATCACTCACATCCCTCCGCATAATTTGTTACATACCCATTAATCGCCTTTATAGTCCACCCAATTACGGGTGACGTTTGACGAAGCCAAAGTATGTAACTCCTTATGTAGGGAACCATGGTGACTTCAGGTCCAAAGACTAATAGTCATACTAATAGTCACATGAGAAAGTATATGGCACTCATATAACGATCTATGATACTTTCTCATGGCGGGTCATTCAGTATACATTCTCCAATGCATACCCATGTGTCAACTTGATATCTCTATATCCATGACTTGTGAGATCAAGTCATCGAGTTGACCTACATGCTAGTCTTGTCGCATTAACATTGTCCTTGAATGCTAATACTTGACTTGGAATGATTAAGAGTAGTGTTCCCTATATCATCTCACTATCGATTCAACTAACCAATTGATATAGGTAAGAACCTTCTACTCAAGGACGCTATTATACTTAGTTATTTGGCACCAATACAAGTAAGCATAATAACCATAAACAAATGCATTTATATATATAAAAATATGATATAACAAGTCCATACAACAATCATCAAATGATTGGCTCTAGGGCTCTAACTAACACCGGCACTGCCTCAGTGGCAGGCTCAAGCTCAGTCGCTGCATCCTTTGGTAGCGCTACCACCTCCACCCCCGCTAGAGACTGGACGAATTCATGCAGTTACCATATAGGATGCGCAACGGGTCGACGGATCCATTTTCAGCGGTACGATTTTACTTTATGCATTTTCCGCTGATATGCTAATTGATATTGGTAGTTCACATTCCTTTATTTCTCGTGCATTTATTAGGAAGATTGGTAGACTACCTATCCTTAGACTGCGGTGACTGACCGTCGCCCTACCGTCCGGTGATGCATTGGACGTCACTCAGGAGGTCAGAGGATGCCCGTTGGACTTTGGCAACCATATACTCATTGTAGATTTACTAGTACTCGAAATGGTCGAATTCGACATTATCCTTGGCATGGATTGGTTGTCAACATATCATGCCACGGTAGATTGTCAGACAAGGGTGCTCACATTCCGACCTCCAAACCAACCCTCATGGGATTTCACTAGCATCCAGGATGGCAGTATATCAACCATTTCTGTAATTCAAGCTCAGAAGTTGTTGTCACATGGTTGTCAGGGAATTCTATTGTCATTGATTAATGCTGACGACAGCAGTAGTTCTCAACTCTCAAATGTTCCAATGGTCTAAGAGTATCCGAATGTATTTCTAGATGAGCTACCAGGCTTGCCTCCACGATGACAAGTGGAGTTTGCTATTAAGCTAATTCGAGGGATCGTGCCTGCATCGAAAGCTCCTTATGTATGACACCAAAAAAGTTAGACGAGTTAAAGGTCCAACTCCATGAGTTATTGGAAAGGGGATTTATTCACCCTAGCGTATCTCCGTGGGGTTCTCTGGTATTGTTTGTTAAGAAAAATGATGGTACTTTGAGGTTGTGCATCAATTATAGACAGCTGAATGCAGTGACCGTCATAAATAAGTACCCCTTACCACATAGCAAGGATTTATTTGATCAGCTCAGAGGTACATCAGTGTATTGTGGGATTTATCTGTGATTCGGATATCACCAACTGAGAGTTAAAGATTTTGATATTCAGAAGACAACATTCCACACCAGATATGGACATTATGAGTTTTTGGTAATGCCATTTAGGTTTACTAATGCTCCAGTGGTATTTATGGATTTGATAAATCGTGTCTTTCTGGAGTATCTAGATCAGTTCGTTATCATTTTCATCGATGACATTTTGATCTACTCGCGTTCCGAGGAGGAACATGCACAATATCTTCGCATAGTCTTAGAGACTCTTCGACAACATCGTTTATATGTGATGTTCAACAAGTGTGCTTTCTAGCTATCCTCAGCCGATTTTCTGGGATACGTGATTTTTAGTCGAGGTATTTTCATAGACCCTCAGAAGATCGAGGCCGTCACTAGCTGGGAGCAACCGAAATCAGTTCAAGAGATCCACAGTTTCTTTGGTTTGGCCGAATATTATAGATGATTTGTTGAGGGTTTCTCTCACATTGCTATGCCGCTGACATGCCTGACCAGGAAAGGCATGAAGTTCACGTGGTCAGAAGCCTACGAGACAAACTTCCAGGAGCTAAAACGGAGACTAGTGTAGGCACTAGTACTGGTATTGCCCTCTGGAGAGGACGGATTCGTGCTCTACACCGATGCTTCTCTATAGGGTTTGGATGCTATTTTGATGCAGCACAGCAGGGTAGTCTCCTATGCTTCTCGTCAGTTGAAGGAGCATGAGAAGAACTACCCAGTATATGATTTGGAGCTAGTCGCTATTATCTTTGCTTTAAAGATTTGGCAGCATCATCTGTATGGTATTACATTTGGTATTACATTTGAGATTCTCACTGATCATAAGAGTCTCAAATATCTTTTCACTCAGAAGGAACTCAATCTTCGACAGAGGAGATGGATGGAGTTCCTAAAGGATTATGATTATACCATTAGCTACCACCGGGGAAAGCTAATGTGGTTACCTATGCACTTAGTCGGAAGTCCAGAGGTACTTTAGCATGCCACCAAGTTTTGGTCATGGACTTGATTTAGGGTTTCTTCGAGATGGGCCTTGAGGAGCAGGGGCAGGCATAGTAGGGTATTCTGGTTACCATGGTTGCTCAATCGTTAATCAGGATGAGGATCCGAGAGGCCCAAGCCGGTGATCAGCGCTTATAGTCCATTGGTAGCCAGATATCTTCTGGGTAATAGACAGAGTTCACCCGAGATGATGAGGGTATTATTTATTTCTGAGGCAGGTTATGCATACCTCAAGCTCACCCGGTTATGGAGGAGTTGCTTCAGGAGGCTCATCGCTCCCGATTTTCTTTCCACCCCGACGGAATACACATGTATCGAGATTTGAGGCGTTCCTATTGGTGGAATGACATAAAGAAAGACATCGCGAAGTTTGCAGCTAGATGTCTAGTCTGTCAGCAGGTGAAGGCTGAGCACTAGAGATGTGCCGATTTACTTCAGAGGATTCCCATTCCAGAGTGGAAATGGGAGCACATCACTATGGATTTTGTGGTGGGATTGCCTAGGACACGACGAGGTCATGACGCGATTTGGGTAAACGTTGATCGATTAACCAAATCCACACACTTCTTAGTGATTCAGAAGACAGATTCTCTGGATTGATTGGCAGAGCTGTATTGTCGGGAGATCATCAGATTGCATGGTGTTTCTTTGAGCATTATATCGGATAGAGACCCACGGTTCACATCCCAGTTCTGGCAGAGTTTACAGCAGGTCTTGGGCACACAACTTCATTTCAGTACAGCAATCCATCCGCAGATAGATGGACAGTCAGAGTGGACCATCCAGACTTTAGAGGACTTACTGAGGTCTTGTGTTATGGATTTCGGAGGCAGCTGGGAGGACCACCTGCCATTAGTGGAGTTCGCCTACAGCAACAACTATCATTCGGCTATCCAGATGGAACCGTTTGAAGCATTGTATGGTAGGCCTTGTTAGACACCAACCCTCTGGGAGGAGGTTGGGGAGGCCCTGCTGCTAGGACCTCAGAGAGCTCAGTAAGAGGCAGAATTGGTCTGTACTATCAGACGGAGGATGTCCGAGGCACAGGACCATCAGAAGAGTTATGCGGATTGGAGATGTAGACCCCTGGAGTTCTCTACTAGCGACCATGTATTTTTGAGAGTCTCACCCAAGAAAGGGGTGAAGAGATTTGTCCTTTGAGGTAAGCTAACTCCATGAAACATTGTGTCTTTCCATATCTTAGAGATGATTGGAGCGGTAGCTTACCGTCTGGCGCTACCTCTAGCTCTAGCAGGCATTCACAATGTATTCCATGCGTCTATGCTAAGGAGATATGTATCTGACCCAGCAAATGTTCTGTCAGATATATCAATTCCCATCCAGTCTGACGTTATATACGAAGAGGTTCTGATACAAATTCTAGACCACAAAGAGCGTCAACTGTGGAACAAGACTATCCGATTGGTTAAAGTCTGATGGCAGTATCATTCTGATGAGGAGGCTACCTGGGAGCTTGAGGATACGATCCGAGCTCGATACCCCTACCTTTTTACTCGAGGTATGTGGGTTAATTTGCATTCAGCATTTATACTGTCTATTTATTGTTTGTACTTGTTGATGGTAATTAACAAAAATTTGGAGACCAAATTTTTATTAGTAGGGGAGAATATAAAATACCGAAAAGGGGTGTATAACCATAAGGGAATTTTTTGGAATTTTAGGAATTTTTTAGGATTTAATCGGAGCTCATATGGTGTATTTGAAGGGGATGCATTTATGGGCTTGGGAAAATCCTATTTGGAATACCAATAAAGAGGGAGTTGATTGAGAAACTAATCTTAGGTTTAATTAAAAATACCTAAGGTTAACATTTCATTTTATCTTTTATTTTTCTTTCTTCCTCTTCCTTACCCGTGCCCTAAACCTCCCATGTGTCGAAGCCTTCTCCCCTTCCTTGAGCCCGATCGTCTTCCCCTCTCGCGACGCTTCTGTTGGATCGAGAAGCACTAGAGGGGGGTGAATAGCGCTCGTGGCTTTCACGCATTTCGGATTAGGAAATCTATCGAGTTAAAGCAGTGGAAATAAAAGAGAACAAACACGAACACAAGTATTTACTTGGTTCGGAGCCTGTGGCAACTCCTACTCTAAGGCCCACGCTCGTTGAATGCTTATGTTGGGCAACAACTATAATATCGTAAAAGATTTACAAATGAAGTACAATTAATAGCAAATAAATATACCGACGACAAAAGAAATGGCAGAAATAAAACTCCAGGTCGTTGGCGTCAAGTTGTAGCTTCGTCGAAACTTCTCGTTAGCAGCCGGTTGTAGAAAGGTCGCTTGGAATCTGATTTGCTTGCTGCTGCCTCGAGACCCCCTTTTATACACTGCTCGAGGCACCTCCAACACTATCCAAGGCGCCTCCAACAAGCCAAGTCAACCGCGTGGATCAGAACGGACCTGGTCGCAACTCATCCACTTGAAGGCGCCTTCAAGCCAATCCAAGGCGCGTCCAATCTCTGGTCCAAGGCGCTTCCAGCTCCATCCGAGGCGCCAACAACACTGCTTTACGGCCAGCTCACATTCTGCACCCGAGGCACCTCCAAGCTCCATGGAGGCGCCTCGGACACTGTTCATCCGAGGCTTGACTTGTTCCTTTTGTACCTGCAAGACATGTTAGTCCCAAAACAACAACGTACCCTGCAAGACAAAGTTAGAACAGATATAAATATAATAAATCAAGTGGTTGACAGTCATCGGACTGTCCGGGTCTGACTTCGGATTTCCAATCGAAAACCCTAGGTCGACCCGACGCCTGCTGTTCCCTCTGCGAGGAATGCGTCCTCACCTACTCCCCTCAAGAGAGATTACCTGATGTCAGTCTGGTCCTCCAGACTGACTGGACTTTTTGCCTAGGGTTACCACCCCCTAGGACCTAGGGTTACCGCCCCCTAGGGATTTTCTCCACCTAGGGTTACCACCCCCAAGGACCTAAGGTTACCCCCCCTTAGGATTTCTCCACCTAGGGTTACCACCCCCTTGTTGGTTAGTCCTAGGAAAATCGTACCGATTTCACTGTACAAAAATTTTGTACAAGTGTCGAACCTTTCCTTAAATAACCTATTGTGTTCTTTAGAAGTTAAATTAGGAATCACAGACGGAACTTAACATCATTGATTCCAAATTTAACTTATCTGTTCTTAATGGTTTAGATTTGAATCGCAAGCGGAACTTAACACTATTGATTCAAATCCACCTATGTTATTAATTCCATTAAATATTAATTTCCAAAATTAGCTTCCAGGACTGCATGGCGAGGCACATGGCCTTTTTGGATATGGGAGCAACCACCACCGCCTAGACAAAGCCTTTTAAGGAAAGCTAATATTTAATTTCCATAAATAACTCTAGGTTTAACCAAAAAGAACAATCGAATCACAAATTCAAAAAATAAAACAAAAGAAACACAAACTCGAAAGAAATCCGAAAACTCTAGAATCATATGCCTCTTATGTTTGGTATTTCCAAAAATAACTATACAAAGAAAAACTAGTATGATGCGGAAAACAATTACTAATTATACCTTTCTTTATAAGCAAAAATAACCTCTTGATCTTCTACCGTATTCCTCTTCTAACATCGGGCGTTGTGTGGGCAACGATCTTCCGAGACGAGAACCACCAAGCACCTTCTTCTTCCTTCTAGGTTTCGGCCACCAAAAACTCCTCCAAAGATGAAGAGGTTCGACCACCACCAAGCTCCAAGGGATGCTAGAAATATCGCCTCCTTTTCTCTTCTTCTTCTCCAAGCAAGATCCGGCCACCACAAGGACTCCAAGGAAAAGATGTGGTTCGACCACAAAGTGGAGAGAATAGAAAAGAGAAAGAGATGTTGGTCGGCCACACCAAGGAAGAGAGGGAGAGAAAAAGAAATAGAGTCGTTAACCATGAAGGCACCTCTACCCTTTCTTTTATAATCCTTGGTCTTGGAAAATAAAGAAATTTAAATAAAAACCTCCTTAATTCTTTTGCCATGAAAAATAAAATTTTAATTAATTAAAATTAAATTCCCTTTTCCAATTACAATGGCCGACCACATTAAAATCTCCAAGCAAATAAAATTTTAAACACAAATTAAAATTTCCTTATTTGCTTCCGAAAATTTATAAAAATTTCTCCAATAATTTTTTCCTTCATGGTGGATTATAAAAAGGAAATTTTATAAATTAAAAACTTTCTTTTAAACATGTGGATAATTTTTCAAAAGGAAAGTTATCTCTAAAAATTAAAATCTCCTTTCAATCTACAAATAAGGAAAGACATCAAATCTTTTCTTAATCTTTTGTAGAAACTTATAAAAGAGATATTTAATTTTTAAACTCTCTTTTAAATCATGAACATGGTTTAAAAAAGGAAAGTTTTCTCAAAATTAAAATCTACCTTTTAATCTACAAATAAGGAAAGATTTTAAATCTTTTCTTAATCTTTTATAGAAAGCTATAAAGGAAAGATTTAAATTTCAAACTCTCTTTTAAAACATGATATCCACATTAAAAATAATTTTAAAAAATCCCTTTTTAATATGATGTGGCCGGCCACCTAAGCTTGGGCTCCAAGCAATTGGTCGACCACCTTAAGGCTCAACCTTTAGGCTTGGCCGACCCCTATAGATTGGGTATGAAGGTGGGTATGTGGTGGGTATAAATCTCTATATACAAGAGGCTACGATTGGGACCGAGAGGAGAAATTAGTTTTGGTCTCCCGATGAAATTAAGCTTCCAATGTTCATCCCGAACACACAACTTAATTTCATCAATAATAATTCATTCCGCTAAAGAACTATTATTGAACTACCGCACCAATCTCAAATTACATTTTTGGGCTCCTTCTTATTATGAGTGTGCTAGTCTCCCTGTGTTTAAGATATCGAATGTCCACTAATTAAGTGAGTTACTGAAAACTCATTTAATTAATATCTTAGTCCAAAAGTAGTACCACTCAACCTTATCGTCATGTCGGACTAAGTCCACCTGCAGGGTTTAACATGACAATCCTTATGAGCTCCTCTTGGGGACATTATCAACCTAGATCACTAGGACACAGTTTCCTTCTATAATCAACAACACACACTATAAGTGATATCATTTCCCAACTTATCGGGCTTATTGATTTATCGAACTAAATCTCACCCATTGATAAATTAAAGAAATAAATATCAAATATATGTGCTTGTTATTATATTAGGATTAAGAGCACACACTTCCATAATAACTGAGGTCTTTGTTCCTTTATAAAGTCAGTATAAAAGAAACAACCTCTAAATGGTCCTGCTCAATACACTCTAAGTGTACTAGTGTAATTATATAGTTAAGGCAAACTAATACCTAATTACGCTACGACCTTTCAATGGTTTGTTCCTTTCCATCTTGGTCATGAGCTACTGTTTTTAATTTATAAAGAACCGATAACACTATCTTCTGTGTGTGACACCACACACTATGTTATGTACAATATAAATTAATTGAACATCTACATTTGGTATATATAAATGTAGACACTTGACCAATGTGATTCTTATAAATATTTATACAAAAGCTAGGCTTTTAGTATACACTCCAACAATCTCCCACTTATACTAAAAGACTATGCTGCCATAAATGTTGTCATACATCTGATTCTCATCCATTCAATATGCCCATCAAAAGCTCTTACCTTAAGGGCCTTAGTGAAAGGATCTATAGGTCATCATTTGATGTAATCTAGGCGGCAACAACTTCTCCTCGTTTATACGATTTCTCGTATTGGGTGGTACTTACGCTCTTTTGTGTTCACTTGCCTTATGGACTCATGGTTTCTTCGAGTTTGCTACTGCACCATTATTATTACAATAAATTGTAATAATCTTTGGATAAACTAGAAATCAAATCTTAGTCCATCTTGAGGTTACTGAGTCACTCAGCTTCTATGACTGCCTCAGAGACTGCCACTTAGCTTCTATGGTTGAGTCCGAAAAAGCACTTTTGCTTATCATTCTTCCATAGTTATGACTTTACCTCCTAAAGTAAACACAAAACCCCGAGGTTGACTTACTATTATCCCTATTTGATTGGAGGTCAAAATCCGTGCAACCTACATGGACCAAATGATCTGCCTTGTAAGTTAGCATATAATCTCTAGTGCCTCTAAGGTACTTCAATATATGCTTTACCGCAGACCAATGTCCTTGTCCAGGGTTACTTTGATGTCTGCTAACCATGCCTACGGCAAAACAGATATCCAGTCTCGTACACAGCATTGCATACATTAGGCTTCCCACAGCCGAAGCATAATGAACTGCCTTCATGTCCTTTATCTCCTTTGATGTCTTCGAAGACATCTTTTAGATAAAGTTACTCCATGCCTAAAAGGTAAGAAACCTTTCTTGGAGTTCTGCATGCTTAAAACGAGCAAGGATTATTTCAATATATGAAGCTTGGGATAAGTAAAATATTCTTTTCTTGCGAGCCCTTATTAGTTTGATCCCAAGAATATATACATTCTCCCAAGTCCTTCATATCGAATTGTTTGGACAACCATACCCTTACCTCTGACAACACTTTGATATTGTTTCCAACTACCAAAAATGTTATCTACGTATAGTACAAGAAATATCACCACGTTTTCATCACACTTTTTGTATACACAAGACTTATCCGGTTACTAAATAAATCCATAGGTCTGGATTACTTTGATAAACCGGATATTCCAACACCTTGAAGTTTTGCTTCAGTCCATAAACTGATTGAGCTTGCACACAAGATGCTCTTTGCCCTTTGCAATGAACCCTTCTGGTTACTTTATATGGATGCTTTCTTCAAGACTTCCATTAAGGAATGCTGTCTTGACATCCACTTGCCAAATAGATAAAAGAATCCGGATAGACTTAAGCATGGCTACCGATAAAAAGTTTCCCTTTTTCAACAAGCCTTGCTTTGAAAGTTTCCACTTTCCCATCTATCCTTTTTTCCTATTGTAGACTTATTTTCACCTAATGGCTTTTACACCATTTGGTGATTCTATAAGCTCCCAGAATTTATTAAAATACTAAATTCTATTTCTATATTCATCGCTCTTTGCCAAGATGTTGCATCTTTATCTTGGAGTGCTTCGTCATATATCTAGGGATTGGGTTCATGTTGATCAGGAATCAAGTCCAAAGACTTTCCCAAAGCACGAATCTTTTAGGTTGCTTGACAACCCTCCCACTAAGACGAGACACTGTCTATAATTGTGTATCATTTGTGATACGTGTTGTAGTTTCTTGTGATATTTCATCTTGTATAGTTGATACTAGATTAGACGTGTCCTTTATTATTTCCTTAAGAAAAAATTTACTCATGGGCTTGTGGTTCATAGTATAGTCCTTTTATAAAATCGGGCATTGGTGCCAACAATGACCTTCCGATTTTAAGGACTAAAAACCTCTTTTCATTTTTCTAGGATAACTCACAAACTAGTGAACTCATGTCCAATATTATCAGTGTCTCTCATGTGCTAGACCACCCAAATTTGAATATGCTTCAAACTAGGCTTACGCCCAATCTGTAATTCTATGGAGTAGAGAGTTCTGACTTAGAAGGTACTATGTTCACTTCCGTTTCCGGTGTATATCCTTAAAATGAATTTGGTAATTTTCTGAATAACTCATCATCGATCTAATTATTCCATAAGAGCCTTATACCTTCTTTCTACTACACCATTCTATTGGGGTGTACCAGGTGGAGTTAGTTGGATTGAATCCCGACTTCTGATAAGTGACTCCTAAACTCTCCTAAGAGGTACTTGTTACTACGATTTCACCGTAGTATCTTGATACTTTTACTTTGACGTTACTCCACATCAGCCTAGTATTCTTTGAACTAATCAAAGCACTTAGACTTGTGGCGAGTCAAGTAAATGTATCCTTATCTCGAATAGTCGTCTATAAAAGAGACGAAATATTCGAAACAACCTCTTGCCTGGATAGTCAAAGGTCTACACAAATCAGAATGAACCAATTCCAACATATCTTTGGCTCTATACCCCTTTAAAATCTTCTTGGTTATTTTTCCTTCCAAATAAGACTCGCAGGTTGGAAAGATTTCCACTACCAATGAACCCAAGAGTTCATTGGTTATTATCCTTTGAATCCTACTCAAGTTAATATAACCTAGCCTTGGATGCCAAAAATATGATTGGTTCATTTCCGAAGGTTACTTTCTCTTAAAGTTAGAAAATGTGTTATTAATTTTCATTTATTGCATCGTGGGAGTTATTGGATTATAAATTGTCAACCAACGTACCAGAACAAATAACTTCCCTATTTTTCTTGATAACAAGTTTGTTATCAAAATAGACAGAATAGTTTAGAAACTACAATCAGGTTCTTTCTAAACTTAGTACGTAAAGACAATTTCTAATAATCTATATTTTTTTCCTATCAAAGGATAAACATCTCCCACTGCAACAGCTGCTACTTTTACAGCAGTGCCCATGTGGACGGTGATTTATATAGTTGTCGGATTTTCTGGAACCCCTGCAATGAATTGCAGACATAATCAATGGTTCCTGTATCTATACACCAGGTACCGGTAGATAACACCACTAAATATGTTTCAACAACTAATACACCATTATTGTTCTCAGTTTTGAGAGGACAGTCTACCTTAATGTCCAAGTTTTCCAATCATTACAATTGGGACTACTAAGTCTATTCTATAGTATAACAACTAGGGGATTGACAAACATTTAAAATCCTAAGAATCACAAAAATATTTGGTCAAGACCAACATCTCAAAATCCCCATGAATTTTGTATGCCACGATAGTGTGGATGTATACAAATTCTAAAAGGAGATTTTATCCATTAATTTTTATTATCTTGTCAACCTATGACAAATAAAATTAATAGTTGGCCTGTCTTTGATCAAATATTTGGTCAAGACTCTAAATTTAAAATAATATTGATTCCTCAAACAATACTATTTAAATTTACCAACACCTCAAAACACCGTGAATTTTGCATGCCACGTTAGTGTGGACGTATACAAAATCAACATTTGTAAGAGGAGGGTTTTACCCATTAACTATCTTGTCAACCTAACTTTATGACAAATAAAATTATCTCAAACACTGTTAATTTTGTATGCCACGTTAGTGCGGACGTATACAAAATCAATCATTTGTATGAGAGGTTTTAACCCATTAATTTTATTATCTTGTCACCCTAGTTTTATGACAAATTAATAGTTAGTTTCCCTTTGGTCACACAAGTAATAGCAGTGACTCCGTTGGGGAGGATACTATTAAATGTGTCTAAGTGTATACCATTACTTGATACTTAGTCCATTAAATAGAATTGTGCCCCTTCAGTTGGAGAAGATCACACACATCCTAAATAATTTTCTATAACAATCCATAAAGGAAGTTTGATCTAGCGATCCGTAAACAAACCCATCCGTTGTGGAGGAAGGCACTCAGATCCAACACGTAAGCTTGTTGCATCACTTACAAACCAGTAATGGAGACCGTGGGATTTATATACTAATCCCTCTCCCACTTAGTTATTTATGGTGAGGAATTTTAACCTATGCAAGCATACATTACATGCACACACACATCACAGTAAATAAAAGCAATAAATATGGAAATTATTTTTCCAACTATTATGGTCTTTTCTATCACTGTCTTCCATTTGCTCCAACCCTAGCTGCTGCCATCTTTAGCCACCGCCATCGGGTCGAGTCATCGCATCCATCTTGCTTCTTAATCCGCTGCGCCTCTGGTGCTCCAAAAGTACCACGCCTCGCAAGAATCCGATCCGCGACAAAAATAGAATTTTACATATATCGATCTTATATTCCATGAGGGAATGTACATGTAATCTAGATCGAAAATAAAATTCTAAAAATCCTAGGGCTAATACAGTTCCTGCTGTATTAGTTACATATAATCATGCACACACAAAATAATGCCCTTGACATGTCCAAGGGTCCAATCACACACAACATCTATAAGCCATAATAGTTGGAGCCTACAACCACAAAGTTAGCACATCCTACTATTATCCTGCCAAATTATGTATGACATGTGCATAACCTAATTTGAAAACCAAAACACACAGAGGCAAACCCTAGCTCTGATACCAATTGTTGGTTAGTCCTAGGAAAATCGTACCGGTTCCACTATACAAAAATTTTGTACAAGTGTCGAACCTTTCCTTAAATAACCTATTGTGTTCTTTAGAAGTTAAATTAGGAATCGCAGATGGAACTTAACATCATTGATTCCAAATTTAACTTATCTGTTCTTAATGGTTTAGATTTGAATCGCAAGCGGAACTTAACACTATTGATTCAAATCCACCTATGTTATTAATTCCATTAAATATTAATTTCCTAAATTAGCTTCCAGGACTGCATGGCGAGGCACATGGCCTTCTTGGATACGGGAGCAACCACCATCGCCTAGACAAAGCCTTTTAAGGAAAGCTAATATTTAATTTCCATAAATAACTCTAGGTTTAACCAAAAAGAACAATCGAATCACAAATTCGAAAAATAAAACAAAAGAAACACAAACTCGAAACAAATCTGAAAACTCTAGAATCATATGCCTCTTGGTTTGGTATTTCCAAAAATAACTATACAAAGAAAAACTAGTATGATGCGAAAAACAATTACTAGTTATACCTTTCTTTGTAAGCAAAAATAACCTCTTGATCTTCTACCGTATTCCTCTTCTAACCTCGGGCGTTGTGTGGGCAACGATCTTCCGAGACGAGAACCACCAAGCACCTTCTTCTTCCTTCTAGGTTTCGGCCACCAAAAACTCCTCCAAAGATGAAGAGGTTCGACCACCACCAAGCTCCAAGGGATGCTAGAAATATCGCCTCCTTTTCTCTTCTTCTTCTCCAAGCAAGATCCAGCCACCACAAGGACTCCAAGGAAGAGATGTGGTTCGACCACAAAGTGGAGAGAAGAGAAAAGAGAAAGAGATGTTGGTCGGCCACACTAAGGAAGAGAGGGAGAGAAAAATAAATAGAGTCGTTAACCATGAAGGCACCTCTACCCTCTTTTTAATAATCCTTAAGGAAATTTAAATATAAACTTCCTTAATTCTTTTGCCATGAAAAATAAAATTTTAATTAATTAAAATTAAATTCCCTTTTCCAATTACAATGGCCGGCCACATTAAAATCTCCAAGCAAATAAAATTTTAAACACAAATTAAAACTTCCTTATTTGCTTCCGGAAATTTATAAATATTTCTCCAATAATTTTTCCCTTCATGGTGGATTATAAAAATGAAATTTTATAAATTAAAAACTTTCTTTTAAACATGTGGATAATTTTTCAAAAGGAAAGTTATCTCTAAAAATTAAAATCTCCTTTCAATCTACAAATAAGGAAAGACATCAAATCTTTTCTTAATCTTTTGTAGAAACTTATAAAAGAGATATTTAATTTTTAAACTCTCTTTTAAATCATGAACATGGTTTAGAAAAGGAAAGTTTTCTCAAAATTAAAATCTACCTTTCAATCTACAAATAAAGAAAGATTTCAAATCTTTTCTTAATATTTTGTAGAAAGCTATAAAGGAATGATTTAAATTTCAAACTCTCTTTTAAAACATGATATCCACATAAGAAATAATTTTAAAAAATCCCTTTTTAATATGATGTGGCCGGCCACCTAAGCTTGGGCTCCAAGCAATTGGCCAGCCACCTTAAGGCTCAACCTTTAGGCTTGGCCGACCCCTATAGGTTGGGTATGAAGGTGGGTATGTGGTGGGTATAAATCTCTATATACAAGAGGCTACGATAGGGACCGAGAGGAGGAATTAGTTTTGGTCTCCCGATGAAATTAAGCTTCCAATGTTCGCCCCGAACACACAACTTAATTTCATCAATAATAATTCATTCCACTAAAGAACTATTATTGAACTACCGCGCCAATCCCAAATTACATTTTTGGGCTTCTTCTTATTATGAGTGTGTTAGTCTCCCTGTGTTTAAGATGTCGAATGTCCACTAATTAAGTGAGTCACTGACAACTCATTTAATTAATATCTTAGTCCAAAAGTAGTCTCCCTGTGTTAGTCTCCCTGTGTTAGTCTCCCTGTGTTTAATATCTTAGTCTCCCTGTGTGTTATTTAATCAACAACACATACTATAAGTGATATCATTTCCCAACTTATCGGGCTTATTGATTTATCGAACTAAATCTCACCCATTGATAAATTAAAGAAATAAATATCAAATATATATGCTTGTTATTATATTAGGATTAAGAGCACACACTTCCATAATAACTGAGGTCTTTGTTCCTTTATAAAGTCAGTATAAAAGAAACAACCTCTAAATGGTCCTGCTCAATACACTCTAAGTGTACTAGTGTAATTATATAGTTAAGACAAACTAATACCTAATTACGCTACGACCTTCCAATGGTTTATTCCTTTCCATCTTGGTCATGAGCTACTGTTTTTAATTTATAAGGAACCGATAACACGATCTTCTGTGTGTGACACCACACACTATGTTATCTACAATATAAATTAATTGAACATCTACATTTGGTATATATAAATGTAGACACTTGACCAATGTGATTCTTATAAATGTTTATACAAAAGGTAGGCTTTTAGTATACACTCCAACACCCCTAAGACCTAAGGTTACCCCCCCTTAGGATTTCTCCTCCACCTAGGGTTACCACTCCCTAGGACCTAAGGTTGCCGCCCCTTAGGGTTTTTCTCCACCTAGGGTTACCACCCCCTACGACCTAGGGTTACCACCCCTAGGGGTTTTCACCTGCCTAACCGCAGTTAGGACTTTCCTGTAAACTTATTCAAGTACATTGGATAACAAAACAACTTAACTTGAACCCTTTGACATAATCAAAACACCGGTTCGATCGTCGGATGCTTCCCGCACCAACAATCTACCCCTTTTTTATTATGGCAACACGGTTCAAAGTTAAGTAAAAACATGACAAAATTTTAAATATGTAATTATTAAGAAATTTAAACAGAGCATGAATGTAAAAATTTGTAAAACTTATGCTCCTCTTTATGTTGAAATTCTTAATTCTTAATTTTATTTAACTTTGACTTTTCTCTCCCCCTTTGATAAATCAAAAAGAATACCAGAAAGAGAAAAGAATAATTATTTTATTTAAGCTCCCCCTGAAGAGTAGCATTTTATTTAATGTCTTAGTGTTTCAAAAAGAATTATTTTACTTAAATTAGGAAATGCCTTGGAAAATACTTAGTGCTTTCAACAAAAAATTTAGCATTTGAAAATAATTGCTTTGGTAAACACTTTGCTGAAATTGAAAAGCCTTTAAAAGATTTTTGATAAACCCTTAAAAGTATTGATAAATACTTAACTTCTTAAAAGGATTTTCTTTTAGTTTGAGTACTTAACTTTCAAAACATTTTTACTTTCATTAGAGATTTAGCTAAATTTTAAAAGTAAATGTTTTGTCAAGTACTTAGCTTTCAAAATTTAACTTAAAAATATTTTGATAAATTTAGTACTTAGCTTTAAAATATGATGAAAACAAATTTTTGATAAACTTAAGTTTTGAACCTTTATTTTTCACAACTTAGCTAAAATTTTTTCTTTGAAAATACTTTTATCAAAATACTTAGCTAAACTTTTGAAAATAATTGTTTTGTCAAGTGTATAGCCTTAAAAAGACTTAGTTTAAGACTTAGCCTATTTTAAAAAAACTTTGAAAAAGTTCTCAACTTAAAACCGATTTTTGAAAAAAAATATTTAAAATAGAATTTCAAAAAAATATTTTCTTGAAAATCCTACTTAAGTGATTTGAAAGATACTTAGTTTTTGTAGATAATAAATTAATTTTTTTTTTGGAAATAAAAAAAACTTAGTTCAACTCCCCTCACTCCCCCTTGATTAATGCCTTAAAAGTTTTGTGGATCCTAAAGTCCAAGCATGTCTTTAAAGGTAATTATTTTCCTAATTTACCATCTCACTCATTCTAGGTTATCAAGCAAGTTTAGCTTATGAGTGTGTATGAGACCGAGTTGTCTTTGTTTAAATTATAATTGATATATAAAATGATTTTGAGTTTGAATTTCAAATGAGTAATCATTTAAAATTATGAATATTTTGAAAATGGATTTTGAAATTATAATTTCAAAATATGATTTCAAAATTAATTTAGATTTAAAAGTTAATTATCATTAAGACTTTGAATCAAATATAATTTAAAAATTACTCAACATTAAAATTTTGAAAGTCATTAAAACCAATTGTGATTAAGATTTTGAAAATTAAATCAGTTAATTAATTCTAATAATTACAATGATTTGTAAGATATTTTAAAATATTTTTAAAGTAATTTTTTAAATAATTTTCAAATAATTTTTGAAAGCATTTTTAAATAATTTTCAAATAATTTTTGAAAGGATTTTTTAAATAACTTTTAAATAATTTTTTATATCATTTTTTAAATAATTTTCAAATAATTTTAGAAAGGATTATTAAAAAATATTTTTAAAAGATTTTTTAAAATATTTTTAAAATGATTTTTTTTTAAAAATTAAAATAATTTTTAAAAGATTTTTAAAATATTTTTAAAATTATTTTAAACAGATTTTTCAAAGATTTTTAAAATTATTTTTAAAATATTTTTAAAAGAATTTCAAAATAATTTTAAAATAATTTTAAAAGATTTTTTAAAAATTTTTAAAAGAATTTTTAAAATTATTTTTAAAAGATTTTAAAAATAATTTTTAAAATATTTTTAAAAGATTTTTAAAAGATTTTTAAAATGATTTTTAAAAGAATTTTAAAATGATTTTTTAAATAATTTTAAAATATTTTTAAAATAATTTTGAAAATTATTTTTAAAATATTTTAAAAAGACTTTTAAAATTATTTTTAAAATATTTTTAATAGAATTTTTAAAGGATTTTTAAAAGATTTTTAAAATGATTTTTTAAAAAAAATATTTTTAAAATAATTTTTAAAAGAATTTTTAAAAGATTTGTAAAAGGATTTTTAAAAGATTTTTTAAAAGGATTTTTAAAAGATTTTTTAAAAGTATTTTTAAAAGGATTTTTAAAAGATTTTTTAAAAATATTTTTAAAAGGATTTTTAAAAGGATTTTTAAAAGATTTTTAAAAGGCTTTTTAAAAGATTTTTTAACAGGATTTTTAAAAGATTTTTTTTTAAAAAAAATATTTTTAAAATGATTTGTAAAAGGATTTTTAATAGATTTTTAGAAAGGATTTTTAAAAGATTTTTTAAAAGGATTTTTAAAAAGATTTTTAAAAGGATTTTTAAAAGATTTTTTAAAAGGATTTTTAAAAGGATTTTAAATTAATTAAATTTATTAGATTGATTAAGGTTGATTAATTAGATTAAATATATGTGACTAAGTTCATCGTAGGTCCATCTCACCCGATTCGAAGTATCAATCAGGGAATCCTATGTAATTTCGTGAGATGATTATTTTTAATTTAGATTATATCTAAGGATTAATTTAATTTGAATTAAACTTAGGTTTTTCAATTGGTTAATTAAATATACATTTCAAAGATCGGCTCCCAAGCTGTGGCGAGGCACTAGGCCCTTTTTAAAGACAAAGCCTTAATCTATCCAGACACTTCCAAATGTATGATCGAGCCTTAATCGATCATCCACCACTTCCAGACAGAGCCTTTCAAAGAAAATATATATTTAATTTTCCTTTTGAAACCCCTAGGTTTAATTAAACAAGTGTAAATTACGCCTAGGTCCTTAATCTATCCTAGTCTAAGCATGTTCATCGCAAAAAATATACAAGTATCAAACAATTCTATTTTATAATTAAAATGGTCTTTTTATTGGCTCCCCCCGGATCATAACCTCGATAAGATCTATCAAGGTAATGAATTTGATCCTTGGGGACCCAATATTGTCGAAGTCCAACTTGATTAACCAAGTTCGACTTGGGGACCCATGCTTGGACTAAGTTTCTATTATTTATATTTACTAGTGATAAGTAAGACTTATATTTGTGTTTGGTCTTAAATCTAAGTTCGGATTTGTTGTAAACGGCTCGCTGTTTTCCAAGAATCAGATCCAGATTCTTGGAACCCACGGTAAACCATTCCAACGTGTCCTTGAGTTCTTCAACTTAAGTTTTCAAATTGGAATTTTCTTCCTCAAGTTGTTGGACTTGGGTTGAATTTCCAATTTGAACTGGCTCAGTTAAGGGACTCGAGTTAGTCACTTCCTTAAGGAATGTTACCTCCTTTTGGAGTGACTTGACCCGGACATTGGATTTGGCTAATTTCTTTAACAAATAAGACACTAAGTTTTGTAAATCATCTACTTGAGTACAAGCGAATAGGGAACTTACAATGGGATTAGGCCCTTCAGAAACGGATACGGATCTGTGGCTTCTCTCGGACTCGGTTTCTGATTTGCTCTCAGTTTTAGTCTCGAACTCGGACTCGGTTTCGACAACATGTGCTAGTACAGGTAGAGCGAGTAGGCTAGATTGTTCTTCTTCGTTGGATTCAGATTCCCCTGACGACTCGGACCATGTAGCCTTCAGTGCTTTCTTCGTCTTGCTTGTTCCTACAAATAATGCAACACCTTTCACGGCTAGAGTAGTATTAGTCTGCTCAAATAATTTGTCTATTAAATTACACTTACTTACTTTCATGTGATATATCAAAAAATTTAAATAATAGGGTTATTTGAGAAATAGCCTGATAAAATTTTTCTGGAATTTTTAGAAATTTTATGGGAATTTTTCGGAGCTCGTACGACGGGTTTTGAGGGGATCAATTACGGGTACGAATAAAGCCTGTTTGGGATACCTGTTTAGGTGGAGAAATGTTTTTAATTATAAATCCTTTTCTTTCTTTTATTTCCTTCTTCCTCCAAAAGCGTCGACCCGACCCTCTCTTCCTTGATCTCCCCTCTGCTCATGCTTTGTCTCCCTCTCTCTCTGACGAATCGACACCGACGGGAACGGAGTTTTGACCTCCAGCGATCTTTCTCCGTCAGCATCATCTCCGATTGATTTTAGATCCGGCTGGCATTTCCCTCTTCGGGCTGCATCATAGCATCTTGTCTTCTCACGCTTGCCTGCTGAGCCCTAGTTCTTGTTCCGGTGCCGTTGGATTGAGCTCAGATCTGGTCGATGCCTTTTGTCTCCGGACTGCAGACGTCGTATTGCGTCTGCCACCACTCGATCACCGGCGTAGATTGGGCTTGGAGCATGGAGGTGAGGAGCTAGCTTCCCAGATCCATCGATTGCTGGTGTGGAGAGGCAGTTAGGGCTTCAAGGGTAAGCAATCCGAACCTTATTCCTTCTGTCTCTGATTTGTGCCCTAACTTCGAGCCTTACTCTTCGATTTTTCCTTCTGACGTCGCTGGATCAGATCTTAGACTTTTCTGATTCTTAGTGTGATTGAGCTCACGGTTGAAGGTAAGGTTTGGTTTCAGAAATTAGGTTGTTGTTTGAATTTGAAATGCTTGGTTGAATTTGTGATCTCCTCATCTTGATCCAATCTAGGGAGGTGGGGTTCTGTGATCGTGAGGTGAAATTGAGTGTTGTGGATCAACAAGCGTGGCTGCGAAGTTCTGTTCTGTTCTATGTACTGTTGGTGTTCTTGGTTCGGCTCTACTTGTTCCAGCATCAACAGTAGCTGTGATTTGAGGTGAGGTGTAGGAATTAGGGTTAATTGGATTACTAGATCAGTTAGTATGATTGGTATATCATTAGTTGATACATGTTGTAATTAGTTGTTGATTGTGATTAGATTTATTTGCTTAGATTAATCTAATGGAATGATTAGGGTTAAGATAATTAATCCTAGTCAACTATTAGATTTAATTTAAGTTTAGAATTCTAATCTAATTGGTGATTAGGGATTAGGTAACTAACCCTAATTAACCGTTAGATTTAATTAGGTAGATTGAGGATGTGTTGATTAGGGTTTTGCCCTAATTTAGTTTTAGGGATTTTATTTAGCTATTCATTTGATTTAGCTAAATAAAATTGATTGTTTGACGTAGGACACTAATTCGATATGGGTGTCTCGACATCGACTTTGGATTGCTTGATTGGACCCTATATTTGAGGCGGGTACCCTTTGACTTATCTTTTCGATATTATCTTTTGATATGTATAGTATATATATAATTACTAGTGATTGGTAGTTTAGCACTTTCCCTGGGTTTAGTTTAGTTGATACCTGATACATGATTCTACTGTTAGCTGCTATACATTAGTCTGGCATGCTTTTCTTTCTGGCTATGTTTATCTGTGTTCATAGAGATAGAGGTATTTATTGTGCTTCCCTCTATACTGGATTAGTTGATAGATATGTTGGATATGTGATGTTGGATTCATGTTGTTTATTATCCTTGTTATATATGTGTTTACCTTTATGGCACCGATATATGGAGGAGGATATGTTCAGGTATGACATGCTGTAGCCGCATGCACCATATCGCATGTTTGCATGTTGGGCGATTGACGACTCCATTATTGTTGAGCTCGTCGACCGGCTACATGGACCTCTGCACACGTGACCACTGCATGGGTAGTGGCACAACACTCAGGGTGTGTATGGTAGGTTGCTCGGTGGTGCTCCACTGGAGGCTGCACTCATGGGTAGTGTGATAGGCAGTGTGGTAGCACGCCGGGGTCCCTCCCCGTCATTGCGTACTGGGAGATGAGAGCATTGCGCTCCCTCATTATGTTTGAGGTAGGAGGATAGGTGTACTCCGATAGCATCTCGTCCACTCGGTCACTTATCAGGGGTAGTGACGGCAGAATGCACGGTTGTCACAGCCCTACCCACTCGCTCTCACCATTGTGTGTAAGATGGCTGACTATCAGTAGGGGTGACCAAGACATGTCATTTGCTTCATATGCACAGATTGCATTATTTGTGATTGATGCATTTTGGTGATTGCATATGATTGACATGCATACAGGTTATATGCTTTTACTCTGACTATTTTTATCTGTGTATGTTCACAGTTAGTTGCACAAGTCTCGCAGGTGAGTACAATTTATTTCAGTTATGCATTTCTTATTGTTCTTGCAGTAGACTGTATTACATGCTTATTGTTGGTTACTGCAGTTTATTCAGTTATGCATACCTGTTATACTGTTAGGAGACTGTACTATATGTTATACAGTTAGGATACTGTACCGTAGGATTGTTGCTGGTAGTTATATGTTGTTGTACATATCTATTGGATTACCTGTTGAGTTCTTTAGACTCACACCATTATATTACTACCTTTCAGGTTGATGCCGTCGGGAGATATTCCAGTCGCTAGCCCCCTTGTCGCGAGGATTCCTTCTTGTTGATTTCTGTTATGGTTTCTGTAGGTCCCTTTGGAGGCCGACAAGAGGGGAGGGGTGAATTGCCCTACAAAATAAAACTCGAACCTTTCTCAGATTTCAACTATATAATGAACACTTGTAATAAATAAATAAAAGAGACTAAGTAAAGAAAAGCAGACACCAGAGTTTTACTTGGTTTGCAATCAGGGGATTGATAATCCAAGGAATGTAAGCGCACTATCTGATTCTACTTTGGGCGGAGTAGCCTCTTTACAACGTTGACAGCACAAATGAAAAGAACAGAATTGAAAGCACAGAAGGAATTGATTACAAGTGAGTTAAAAACATCTGTGCAAACCAGTGCTATATTTATAGCACTGGTCGGAGCGCCCCGAAGGGGTTCCGGGCGCCCTAGGGGGATAAAACTTTATCCCCCAACGTTCAGATCGAGTTTGACTCGATCTGGTCAAAAACTTCGGTCCGGGCGCCCCGGAGGGTTCCGGGCGCCCCGGAGGGGTCCGGGCGCCCCGGAGGGTTCCGGGTGCCCCGGACCCCAAAAGTCAACTCTGGTTGACTTTTTCCGTCCGGTCGCTCCACTTCGGTTGAGCTCGTCTCAGTCCGGGTTTTATGTTCCGGCTCCACTAGCTTGGGTGATCTCGGCCATCCGGAATAGGGCTCACCCGAACCCATGTTCCGGCCTTCTCCTCAAGCAGCCTTCCTTCCCAGTTTCTCGTCCCTCGAACGCCGCGCACGTTCTTCTCGTCCACCGGTGTACTCTTCCGCGGTCACCTCGTCCCTCGGACGCACCGAGCCCGTCGGCTCTCTCCCGTGCCGTCCTTCTCGCTAGCCGCGTCTTCCACTCGACTTCCTATGTTCCTAAGCTCCTGCACACTTAGACACAAGGGTTAAACAAACGCAAGACCTAACTTAGCTTGTTTGATCACATCAAAACACCTTGGGGTTCCAACAATCTCCCCCTTTTTGATGTGAGCAACCCAAGTTAAGTTAGGGTAACCATATGCAATAAAAATAATTTATTTCAAATAAGTCCAAATATTTTTCAATTGAAAAATTATATTACCACCCCCTAGAATTAACATACTTCTCCCCCTTCGATCACATAAAAATTGGGGTTATAAACAAGTCTAAGGTAAATTCAAAAAAAAAAATTGAGTGTAAAAAAATGTCTAAGTCAATTTAAAGACACTGTTCAGAATTTTTCTTTCGAGAAAAATTTAAGTAAAACATTTTTCAGAAAAAAACAGTCATAATTGTTAATTAAATTTTGAGTTTGAAACTTATTTTAACATTCCCAAAAAAAACTTTTCTAACAAAAAAAATTTTCTAAGTCAATTTTCATAAAAACTTCTAAGATAAAAAATTTTTAAAAAAAAAAAATTTTTTTTAAATATTTTCTAACACAAATTGAATAACTCTTTTAAAGCATTAAGTAATTTAAATTAATACTTTTTCAGTTAGTCAATTAAACTTTTCATTTCGATACTTGGCTTCCAGGTCGTGGCGAGGCACTAGGCCTTCTTGGTTATTGGAGCAACAACCACTTCCTTAGACAAAGCCTCATAAAGAAATTAGTTGTTTAATTTCCTTGCTGAAAATGCTAAGTCTGACTTTAATTTTAAGTTAAACAGGTTTTTGGAACCCAGTAGAGGTTCCTACCTACAGGATTAACCAAGTATTTCCTAGGTATATAGATTTTTGATATATTTCTAATTTGACTTTGATGAAATCTATAATACCAATTTAAACCTCTATAATTTATAAAAGTAGGAATATTTGAACCATTAGATTTTTCAATCTTTCTATTTCTTCTTTTAGTTTTTCATTTTCAATTTTTAATTTTTCAAAATCCTCTATAAGACATGTTTTTGCCAAAATTCTCTTTGTTTCTAAAATTTCATTTTCTAATTTGGCAATTTTATTTTCTAATTTATACATGGATTTAGTCATAGCTTTGATACCAAAGTAAAGTTCATCAGGGGGTAAGAGGCATACCTCACTTACCATATCAGACTTGAAGCCTGAATCTCCCCCTGCTTCGCTACTTCCATCTGAGGTCGCTCCCGCTTCATCGATGCTGCGTTCTGATGTACTTTGTCCTTCGTGGCTTGCCATCAGTGCAATCCCCGCATATTCTTGAGCTTCTGATTCAGATGAAGAACTGTTGTCCCAAGTTGCTTTTAGGTTGTGTTTCTTGGGTGCCTTCATTTTGACCTTCTTGAGTTCTGGGCAGTCTTCCCTTAGGTGTCCCTCCTTCTGACACTGGTAGCACCGTACCTTTCTTCTAGCTTTTTGATTCTTTTTATTCTGCATTTTAAATTTATTAGATCTAAAAAACTTTTTAAAGTTTCTTACCATGTACGCTTCTTGATCGTCTTCGGAGTCTGACTCGGGTTCATCCTTGTTGGTTGCGTTTAGCGCCATAGTCTGGGCTGTGTCCTTTGATATCTCTGCATATCTAGTTTCGTGTAATTCAAGGGTAGAAAACAACTCTTCTAAAGTACTTACCTCCAGGTCTTTTGAGATGTAGTAAGCATCGACGATTGATGTCCACTCCGGAGTTCTTGGAAATGCGTTGAGCGCGTAGCGTATAGTGTCTCGGTTTGTTACCGTTTCACTAAGGTTTTCGAGACCAGTAACTAGTTCTTTTACCTTTGCATGTAGACCGTCTACTTTCTCACCTTTCTCCAGACGGATGTTCATCAGTTTGTTGCGGAGGATGTCCCTTCTAGCGAGCTTTGCTTCGGACGTGCCTTCGTGGAGTTCCAAGAACTTCTCCCAAAGTTCTTTAGCAGATAAATAGTTTCCGATGCGGTTGACCTCTTGAGGTAGTAATGTAACGACCCGCCTTCTACTACTAGGCTGTAGGGCGAATCGCTACCCTCGTTCTACCCTATACTGTGCGGAAAGCTGGGCTAATTCAAAATTTTACTAATTATCTAATTAATGTTAACTCTGACACTAACATTCCGGGTGTACCTTGGAGTTGTACACATGCTAGGGGAGGTATTTACAACTGGTAACACCCTCCGGATCGATCCACAGACCGATCTGCTGATACTGGTACGTCACGAGACCCTAGATCGGTCGGTTGTCCGATCCCGAAGCTACATCGCTTCTGTCCCCAGCTGGATCGGTCTACCGACCGATCCAGGTGTGGCCTGATCGGTCGGCACGACCGATCCAGGTATGTATGGATCGGTCGGTTGACCGATCCAGGCACCTGGAAATCGGGGACTCGCCACTGTATCGTGCTGGATCGGTCAGCTGACCGATCCAGGAGGATACAGTAGCATACTGTATCTGGCTGGATCGGTCGGCTGACCAATCCAGTGACACAGCCAGGCTCTGATCGGTCGGGAGACCGATCAGAGTCTGATTTCAGACCCAGGAAACTCTGATTTCAGCACTTTGGCGTGCCAAAACCCCACATAACATCTAACTAATGCATCATAACTATTCTAACAACATGTACTAACATCCTAATGACATAAACTAGTAATCTAACTTAACATAAGGCATAGTTTAGGAATTCATGGCAACACACACAACTAAAAGTGCCTAGAACATGTAAACCAAAACCAATAAATAAAATGCTAAAGTAAATGCTAAAGAGTCTAATGCTCAATTTGCTACGTCCCCTAAGGACCTTTGATTCCAGTTCCATACACACCCACCACCTTTGCATTTCCCTCCAGCTTCCTCTGCTAGTCCATTTTCCTTTTTCCTGTATCTGCAGTATAAGGAAAATAGTATCTGTAAGCCAAAAAGCTTAGTAAGAAACCATCTACCTCACAAAAACATGCGACGATGCAAATATGCTTTGAAATCATGCTGTTTAAAACATATGCTGAATGTACTGAATAAACTGAGCATGGCATGGCATATAAGCATACAATCATGGCATATCTAAAGCTGTACATGAAATCAATGGAGATAATTGAACTAAGCATATAAAAGCTAACTGGAGCTAACTGATACTGAATTCAAACTCAACTAACAAGACCAATTTTGAGTTTTGAAAACTAATTCGTAATAAGTGAAAATACATAATCATACTGTTTTGGGCCCGGCAACTGTACTTGTTGTGCGCGCATCCCTAACTAGACCCGGGATTGCAAGTTCCGAATCTAGTAGGGTTTACTAGGTTGTCTGAACCTAGGGACGACTGTGGGAGTCCAACCCAACGGATATCTGATCCTGTACAGTGCCTACTGAAAATAAAATACTGAATGTAGCTAATTACTGTGTAACTTACTGATTCTAGGTTATCTGAACCTAGAGCTAGGTTGTCTAAACCTAGAGGCGACTGTGGGAGCCCACCCATTGGACCGTAGTCCCATATAGCTAAAATAAACTGATTTACTATTTTAAACGCTTCTAATGCATTTAGTTGTACTATCAAAATGCCTAAGCTGCATTTTTACTGATCTAGTTATTTTGTCGAACACTTAGTGTGCCCCAACTCTCCTCTTCATTAGGGAGATCACCTTTAGGCATCCGACAACGTCTACAACCCCAACTGAAGAGGGTAAACGTGTCCGGCCCATCTAAAGGTGCTCAACTAAATCCCTAAATCTGAGAGGAGGGTTAAAACACCCTACATGTCCACAAAAATCTGCATATTACTAATCTAATGCATAGAAAATCCAAACGGAGCTATTATACTGCTGGTGAGGGGTTTCTTACCTCTTGATCGTAATTTCTTACGATTCTATTCGCTAGAGTTCCGGTGGAGATGATCCTCTCGATGATCCGATCACGTCTTCGCGTTCCTCTCGCGGAGAAGAACCTCTTTCGTGTTGGAGTCGTCGCCGGAAGATGAACCTATGGACCCTTGCCTTGGTGTGCCGTGCGTGAGGAAGAGGAGAAAGAGGGAGAGGCGGCGGTGAGGTTTTGGAAGGGAAAAGTGGAGTGAGGTGAGGAGGTGCCGAACCAATTCTAAAATAAACCAACCCAACTTAAGTTCTTCTATTTATATTAAGTGGGTAACTAGGCCCAATTCTAATATAAATATAATTGATTCCTCTTTCTTTCAGCACGACCCTACTGGGTTCACCGGTTACTAAACTTATCCGTAAACCATAGGTCTCGAGTTCGATTCCCCGCCTAAGCTATTTTACGGTTCTAATTATTTTTGCTACTTCCGCTACTCGGAAAATTCCATAAAAATATCTAAAAATTCTAGAAAAATCATACTATATTTCTAAAACAGTTTTGAGAATTTTTGGGCTTTACAATCCCCCATACCTTATAAAAAGTTCATCCCCGAACTTAAAACAATTCTGGGTACTTCTGTCTCATGCTGGCCTCTGTCTCCCAAGTCGCCTCTGCTGCTGTGTGATTTTGCCAGCTGACTTTGACTAATGGTACTTCCTTGTTCCGTAATTTCTTTACTGCTCGGTCTATTATCTGAATAGGCCGACTGTCATAGCTGAGATCATCACGGACTTGCCTGGGGCTCAATCACCTGGGTGGCGTCTGGAATATGCTTCTTCAGCATGGAGACATGAAATACGTTGTGGACGGCTGACATCTCCTGAGGTAGCTCTAGCTCATATGCTACCTTGCCTACTCTCTTCGTGATAAGGTATGGTCTCACATATCTGGGAGCTAGCTTGCCCTTCTTCCCAAAACGCATGACTCCCTTCATGGGAGCTACTCTGAGGAAAACTGTATCCCCAACTGAAAACTCTAGGGGTCTACGTCGTGTATCAGCATAGCTTTTCTAGCGGCTCTGTGATGTCTCTATCCTCTGGCGAATCTGCTGTATGGCTGCTGTGGTATCTGCCACTAGATCTGTCTGAAGCTCTAGTTCCTTCTGTTCACCACTCTCATACCAACAGATTGGTGATCTGCACCTCCACCCATAGAGTGCCTCATAAGGTGCCATGCCGATAGTGGCCTGATAACTGTTGTTGTATGCAAATTCTGCTAAACTCAGATATTTGCACCAACTTCCCTTGAAGTCTAGGGCACACGCTCGGAGCATATCTTCGAGTACCTGATTTACTCGCTCCGTCTGACCATCTGTCTGAGGATGGAAGGCTGTGCTGAATTTCAATTTGGTGCCCAATGCTGACTGTACACACTCCCAGAAGTGTGATGTGAATCTGCTGTCTCTGTCTGAAATGATGGTTCGTGGGACTCCATGTAGTCTGACGATCTCCTGGAGATACAACTGAGCTAGCTTCTCCATGGAGTAGGATATCTTGATAGCTAAAAAGTGGGCTGATTTAGTCAACCTGTCGACTATTACCCAGATGGCATCAAAACCATTCGTGGTTCTGGGTAGCCCCACTATGAAGTCCATCGAGATATCCTCCCACTTCCATTCTGGGATCTGTATAGACTGCAGAACTCCTCCTGGTCGCTGATGTTCTGCCTTGACCCTCTGACAGGTGAGGCAGATGCTAACATATCTGGTGATGTCTCACTTCATCCCGGGCCACCAAAAACGTTTCTTCAGGTCTTGATACATTTTGGTGGAGCCTGGATGCATCGCATAGGGAGTCCTGTGAGCCTCATCTAAAATCTGTCTCCGTAGCTCCTCCTGATCTGGAACACAGAGTCTATCACCAAAATACAACACCCCGCTATCGGACACTCTGAATTCTCTACTTTCTGATTCTGTTAGCCCTTGCTTGATTTTCTGAATTTCAGGGTCCTGATCCTGAGCTGACTGAATATCACCAAGCAAGGTAGACTCTAAGGTCATAGTAGAGAGCTGTCCTAGGATGAGTTCGAGACCAAAATCCGCGATCTCCTTCTGTAGGGGTGGTGACATGGCTGCTAGAGATAATAAGGTAGCGCTGGATTTTCTGCTAAGTGCATCTGCTACCCTATTGGCTTTCCCTGGGTGGTAGAGGATGTCTATGTCATAATCTTTGACTAGCTCTAGCCACCTGCGCTGTCGCATATTCAGATCCTTCTGAGTGAAGAAGTACTTCAGACTCTGATGATCTGTATACACTCTGCACTGAGCTCCATACAAGTAATGTCTCCAAATTTTGAGAGCGAACACTACTGCTGCAAGCTCAAGATCATGAGTAGGGTAGTTCTTCTCATAATCCTTGAGTTGTCTGGAGGCATAGGCGATTACCTTGCCATCTTGCATCAGCACTGCTCCTAATCCCAATTTAGAGGCGTCACTATATATATTGAAGATGTCTGTATTTTCTGGCAGTGTCAGAATAGGTGCACTAGTCAATCTCCTCTTGAGTTCGCTGAAGCTGTTCTCGCAGTCCTCTGTCCACTGAAATTTCTTGTTCAGAGCTGTCAGTGGGGAGGCTATCTGGAGAAGTCCTCTACAAACTTTCTGTAATATCCCAGAAAGCTCCCGATCTCGCTGGCGTTCTTAGGTCTCCTCCAGTTACTTACTTTCTATCTTCTTGGGATCTACCATAATACCATCCTTTGAGATGACGTGACCCGGGAAGGACACTGATTTAGCCAAAACTCACATTTCGTGAACTTGGCGTATAGTTGGTTCTGAAGGGTCTGCAATACTAGTTTCAGGTGCTCTGAGTGTTCTTCCTGAGTTCCTGAGTAGATAAGAATGTCATCGATAAACACAATAAAAAACTTCTCTAAATACTCCCTGAATACCCTGTTCATGAGATACATGAATGTAGCTGGAGCATTTGTCACGCCAAAAGGCATGACTACGAACTCGTAATGTCCGTATCTGGTCCTGAATGTTGTCTTCGGTATATCACCCTCCTTGACTCTGACTTGGTGATATCCTGATCTGAGGTCAATTTTTGAGAACACTGCTGCTCCCTTTAACTGGTCGAACAGGTCATCTATTCTGGGAAGAGGATACCTGTTCTTGATCGTGACCTGATTCAGTGCTCTGTAGTCTATACATAGCCGCATGCTTCCATCCTTCTTCTTCACGAATAGCACAGGCGCTCCCCATGGTGAGTGACTAGGGCGTATGAAGCCCTTGTCAAGTAGCTCCTGTAGCTGCTCATGAAGTTCCTTCAGTTCTGCTGGAGCCATGCGGTAGGGCGCTTTGGAAATAGGATTGGTGCCGGGGAAGAGCTCTATCTCAAATTCAATCTCCCTGACTGGTGCTAGGCCTGGTAACTCTTCAGGGAAGACTGCTGGGTAGTCACATACAACTCGGACCTCTGTTAGCTGTTGGTCCTCGTCCTGGCTGGTAGTGACTACATGTGCTAGGTACCCCGTACATCCCGAATCCATCAACTTCTGTGCCTTCATAGCTGAGAGAAATTTTCTGGCTTTTCTCTTTGGTTCTCCGATGTACTCGAACTATGCTTCTGGAATACGACTTTTCTTTTACGGCACTCTATGGAAGCACCGTATTTGATCGAAAGTCCATCCCAAGGATGACGTCGTAGTCGATCATTTCAGCAGGATCGGATCACGAAGAGTTCCCATGCGCTATAATGACCGGCAGTGCGTGGATGCCATGACCTCTCCTGAAGGTAGTGCCGACTGAGTACCTCTGGGGGTATTTCTAATTTCTCGGAGAACACCGGCTATATATGAATGGGTTGCCCCATCAAATAGAACAGTAGCACTATATTGAAAAATGCTAATCGACCTGTGACGACTGTGGAAGCTACGTCCTCTCCGGTGAGTGAGTAGATCCTCGCGTTCGCCATAGCTGGAGGGGTTCTGCCCTGGCCGATAAGTGGACCTTCTAGAGCGGCTTGCATCTGATGCTGAGCTGGCTGGCCTGCATACTGGATCTGCTGTGGCTGAGGAAGACCGGTCTTGTTCGGGCACTGCTTGGCCATGTGCCCTTCTTGTCCACATTCAAAGCACCCTCGTGTGCCCTTGCGACAAACCCCTGGGTGGAATTTCCCACAAGTGGCACACTTTGGATAACTGGGTCGCTTGCTAGATGGTCCTCCTTTTGAGTCACTCCCTGATTTGCGCTTGCTGTTGGAGTTCCCTTTCCAGTTAGAGCTGTGGCCTTGCTGTTTTTGAGTGTGAGAGTTTCCTTGGCCCTTGGACTCTGAGGAGACTTGCTTCTGCTGCTTCATGCTATTCTGGTAATGCTCTGTGGTCAAGGCACTGCTCACTAACTCCTCTGTGGTTTGTGGCCTATGTATGCCACCAGCCACGTTCACTGCTATCTCTGGCCTCAGCATCTTGAGCATCAACCTGATCCGTTCCTTTTCCGTGCTGACTAGCTCTGGGCATAGACGAGCCAACCTGTTGAATTTCTTCACGGCTTCCTCAACTGAGAGGTTGCCCTGACGAAACTCAGTGAACTCGTCATAGTGGCGGTTTGTAACCCGCATATGAAAGAACTCCTCAAAGAATTCCTTCTCAAAGTCAGCCCATGTCATCTGGTTCACTGGGCGCTTCGTTCTGATTCTTTCCCACCACATGCGTGCGTCTCTTGTCAGGCAGAAGGAGGCACACTTCACCTTCTCGTGTTCCGGCCAGTCCAAAAGCTCCATCGTGCTTTCCAGTGTTTTGAACCATGCTTGTGCATCCCATGGTTCACTAGTGCCTGAGAAGTTCTCTGGCTTGACTCGCTGCCACTGGATCAGATAGGCTTCCTTTCTTGGCTCAGCTGCTGGGACTGCTGGTGTTGGTACTGGTGCCGGTGTTGGCGCTGTAGGCTGAGCTGGTGGAACCTCTAAGACTTCTGGAGTCGTCAGATTCGGTTCCGGGGTGACTGTGGGGGTATTCTGCTGATTAGCCTTTAAGGTGGCTATTTCCTGTTGCTGTTCAGCTAGTTGCTGTAAGGTCTGGAGGAGGCACTGAACTGCCTGCCTCTTGCTGGGGCTCAGTAGCTAGTGCCCTTCTAGCTGGGCGTCCTCGTGCCATTTCTAAAGACATAGAGAACATAGGTATAACTAACACTATCACAGTTATCTAACTACTGATATCATGTTTAAACTATCACATACTAACAAGCAGTAGGTATATAAACATGAACTGTAATAATAAACAAGAAGCATAAATAAAGTAGAGGTGTTCTTACTTGGAAGCTGCAGGTACAATGCTGATGTGTGTGTAGGAAGTATGGAACACTGCTCTGATACCACTCTGTAACGACCCGCCTTCTACTACTAGGCTGTAGGGTGAATCGCTACCCTCGTTCTACCCTATACTGTGCGGAAAGCTGGGCTAATTCAAAATTTTACTAATTATCTGATTAATGTTAACTCTGACACTAACATTCCGGGTGTACCTTGGAGTTGTACACATGCTAGGGGAGGTATTTACAACTGGTAACACCCTCCGGATCTATCCACAGACCGATCTGCTGACACTAGTACGTCACAAGACCCTGGATCGGTCGGTTGTCCGATCCCGAAGCTACATCGCTTCTGTTCCCAGCTGGATCGGTCTACCGACCGATCTAGGTGTGGCCTGATCGGTCGGCACGACCGATCCAGGTATGTATGGATCGGTCGGTTGACCGATCCAGGCACCTGGAAATCGGGGACTCGCCACTGTATCGTGCTGGATCGGTCAGCTGACCGATCCAGGAGGATACAGTAGCATACAGTATCTGGCTGGATCGGTCGGCTGACCGATCCAGTGACACAGCCAGGCTCTGATCGGTCGGGAGACCGATCAGAGTCTGATTTCAGACCCAGGAAACTCTGATTTCAGCACTTTGGCGTGCCAAAACCCCACATAACATCTAACTAATGCATCATAACTATTCTAACAACATGTACTAACATCCTAACGACATAAACTAATAATCTAACTTAACATAAGGCATAGTTTAGGAATTCATGGCAACACACACAACTAAAAGTGCCTAGAACATGTAAACCAAAACCAATAAATAAAATGCTAAAGTAAATGCTAAAGAGTCTAATGCTCAATTTGCTACGTCCCCTAAGGACCTTTGATTCCAGTTCCATACACACCCACCACCTTTGCATTGCCCTCCAGCTTCCTCTGCTAGTTCATTTTCCTTTTTCCTGTATCTGCAGTATAAGGAAAATAGTATCTGTAAGCCAAAAAGCTTAGTAAGAAACCATCTACCTCACAAAAACATGCGACGATGCAAATATGCTTTGAAATCATGCTGTTTAAAACATATGCTGAATGTACTGAATAAACTGTGCATGGCATGGCATATAAGCATACAATCATGGCATATCTAAAGCTGTACATGAAATCAATCAGATGGTATGAATAAATAACTAAGCTAATCTGGAGCTAACTGATACTGAATTCAAACTCAACTAACAAGACCAATTTTGAGTTTTGAAAACTAATTCGTAATAAGTGAAAATACATAATCATACTGTTTTGGGGTACTTACTGTGCGCGCATCCCTAACTAGACCCGGGATTGTAAGTTCCGAATCTAGTAGGGTTTACTAGGTTGTCTGAACCTAGGGACGACTGTGGGAGTCCAACCCAACGGATATCTGATCCTGTACAGTGCCTACTGAAAATAAAATACTGAATGTAGCTAATTACTGTGTAACTTACTGATTCTAGGTTATCTGAACCTAGAGCTAGGTTGTCTAAACCTAGAGGCGACTGTGGGAGCCCACCCATTGGACCGTAGTCCCATATAGCTAAAATAAACTGATTTACTGTTTTAAACGCTTCTAATGCATTTAGCTGTACTATCAAAATGCCTAAGCTGCATTTTTACTGATCTAGTTATTTTGTCGAACACTTAGTGTGCCCCAACTCTCCTCTTCGTTAGGGAGATCACCTTTAGGCACCCGACAACGTCTACAACCCCAACTGAAGAGGGTAAACGTGTCCGGCCCATCTAAAGGTGCTCAACTAAATCCCTAAATCTGAGAGGAGGGTTAAAACACCCTACATGTCCACAAAAATCTGCATATTACTAATCTAATGCATAGAAAATCCAAACGGAGCTATTATACTGCAGGTGAGGGGTTTCTTACCTCTTGATCATAATTTCTTACGATTCTATTCGCTAGAGTTCCGGTGGAGATGATCCTCTCGACGATCCGATCACGTCTTCGCGTTCCTCTCGCGGAGAAGAACCTCTTTCGTGTTGGAGTCATCGCCGGAAGATGAACCTATGGACCCTTGCCTTGGTGTGCCGTGCGTGAGGAAGAGGAGAAAGAGGGAGAGGCGGCGGTGAGGTTTTGGAAGGGAAAAGTGGCGTGAGGTGAGGAGGTGCCGAACCAATTCTAAAATAAACCAACCCAACATAAGTTCTTCTATTTATATTAAGTGGGTAACTAGGCCCAATTCTAATATAAATATAATTGATTCCTCTTTCTTTCAGCATGGCCCTGCTGGGTTCACCGGTTACTAAACTTATCCGTAAACCATAGGTCTCGAGTTCGATTCCCCGCCTAAGCTATTTTACGGTTCTAATTATTTTTGCTACTTCCGCTACTCGGAAAATTCCGGAAAAATATGTAAAAATTCCAGAAAAATCATACTATATTTCAAAAACAGTTTTGAGAATTTTCGGGCTTTACAGGTAACACGCTCAGCAGGTGATGCTCCGCACGGCTGTTAGCTACCGACTCATTCTGCTCCTTCTTTGTCCAATCGCTCTCTTCTTTTTCTTTTCCATCTTTATCTATTGGAGCTACAAAACCATATTTCATGATAAACCGAATTTCAAAATCTATTTTTAGGAATACCTCCATACGACGCTTCCAGTCTGCGAAGTTCCCCTCGAATTTTGGTGGAACAATGCTTGGTCCGGCCATCTTTGTTGCTTCGATCGGCGGTTAGTCCTCCTAAAGCGCCTTGCTCTGATACCACTTGTAGGTCCCTTTGGAGGCCGGCAAGAGGGGAGGGGTGAATTTCCCTACAAAATAAAACTCGAACCTTTCTCGGATTTCAACTATATAATGAACACTTGTAATAAATAAATAAAAGAGACTAAGTAAAGAAAAGCAGACACCAGAGTTTTACTTGGTTTGCAATCAGGGGATTGCTAATCCAAGGAATGTAAGCGCACTATCTGATTCTCCTTTGGGCGGAGTAGCCTCTTTACAACGTTGACAGCACAAATGAAAAGAATAGAATTGAAAGCACAGAAGGAATTGATTACAAGTGAGTTAAAAACATCTGTGCAAACCAGTGCTATATTTATAGCACTGGTCGGGGCGCCCCGAAGGGGTTCCGGGCAACCTAGGGGGATAAAACTTTATCCCCCAATGTTCAGATCGAGTTTGACTCGATCTGGTCAAAAACTTCGGTCCTGGCGCCCCGGACCCCAAAAGTCAACTCTGGTTGAGCTCCTCTTCGGTTGAGCTCGTCTCGGTCCGGGTTTTCTGTTCCGGCTCCACTAGTTTGGGTGATCTCGGCCATCCGGAATAGGGCTCACCCGAACCCATGTTCCGGCCTTCTCCTCGAGCAGCCTTCCTTCCCGGTTTCTCATCCCTCGAACGCCGTGCACGTTCTTCTCGTCCACCGGTGTACTCTTCCGCGGTCACCTCATCCCTCAGACGCACCGAGCCCGTCGGCTCTCTCTCGTGCCGTCCTTCTCGCTAGCCGCGTCTTCCGCTCGACTTCCTATGTTCCTAAGCTCCTGCACACTTAGACACAAGGGTTAAACAAACGCAGGACCTAACTTAGCTTGTTTGATCACATCAAAACACCTTGGGGTTCCAATAGTTTCTATGCATATACCGGTGATGTGGGTTTTGTATTGTGGACTTTATGTTGAACATTCGGGTTTGCTACTTTTGTTTTCCGCTGCGGATATTTTCATTACTTCGTGGATTTTGTTATTCTTTGTTATAGTAGAGTAGGAGGTTTTACATATATCTACGATGATTTTTATATCGTCTTTCTGATTGTGGATGGTTCATATTACATTGTGTGGAATGATTATATAAACTGCGTGGTTTGTTTAGTATTTGTATTATATTGATTCCGACCGTGTGGGTCGAGGTAGATATATGTATTCTGGATTCATATTGTCACCCGGACAGGGAAGATGCTGCCGAAATTTCTTCTGGCAGGTACTACCTGGGGCGTGACAATTTATTTTTGGTATCAGAGCAGGTTATGATACTTGCTAAGCATTCTGGATTTTTGGGATTTCATCTGATACCAATATTTTTGGTAGTAGAGCAGGTTACGATACTTGCTAGGCATTCTGGATTTTTAAGATTTTATCTGATACCAATTTATTTGGTATCAGAGCTAGGCTCCGATTTCGGATTTTTGTGTTCTGGAGTTTGTGAGTGTATTTGGATATTTTCGGATTGTACGGATTTCTGTCGATTTTTTTCGATTCCGAATTTCGAGGTATGTTTTGACGAGGCTTTATTTGGGGGACTAAGCAGCGACAGGACATCTCCAGATGGTAAATAGGTAAAATAGGTAATTTTATAGTTTTCATACCTGTAGTAATATCTGGGTAACATTTTATTTTCAGATATGACACATACACGTGTTCCGGTACCGAGACATGGTCATCCACGTAAGAGGGCGATAGATTCTCTGGAGACAGAGTCTCCAGAGAGATATGCTCAGGTCGAGCTTGTCCGTTAGGGATAGACTCGTCAGGATATTATAGGCACGTCGGATTATAAGTTCCCGATGGTTCCGACTTCAGAGGTACATACCTCGACTATACCACTAGTGGTATCACCTTCAGTATATCCGGCACCCCCTCCAGTTGTGCCTACTACTACGTACTTGAGGTATGAGACGAGGCAGAAATCTGGTGGGACACGTAGCGCTCGATTATAGGCGAGCATCATATTACTTAGGCGAGATTTAGGGAGGCATTTGAGAGTCAGTATTTTCCTCCGGCGTATCAGATGACATGTCGGCAGGATTTTCTGAGTCTTCGGCAAAATAACCGCTCAGTTATGGTATATAATGGCGAATTTAATTGGTTGGCCAGATTTTGTCCTGAGTTGGTTGCCGAGAACAGATCTCGTATGCTTCAGTTTGTCCAGGGACTGGACGGGCATCTTCAGGTGAAGATTACCGGTTTTGGTAGATCATCATACACAGAGGGACTGGATAGAGCTCTTATGATTAAGTCTGCTCATTAGAGAGTGAATGCAGACAAGAAGAGGAAGCAGACTGATCAGACTTCAGGACAGATCCAGCAGCCATAGACTACGGGACAGCAGCAGAGCAGTCGTACCCAAATGGGTCAGGATACTTCTGGGTCATTTGGACGACCCCAGAAGTCAGGACGATCTTCATCTGGACGTTCCCGGTCTTCTCAGCAGAACCGGAAATAGTCCACCGGTGACCCTTACTACACCTGATGCTGACCCTGAGATCACATCACCTCTACATACACCCTGGGATAGTCAGTTTGCTATTATTACAAACATCCTGGGCACATGAGTTGAAACTGTTCACTGAAGGCGCAGCATGTAGCTTCTGGAGTTCCTGTTTCGGGAGGACAGGTTGGTCAATCCGGGACCAGGGAGGCGGGCCGAAAGCCTAATCTTCACATCGTCAGCAGAAGACAGCTCCCCCTGTAGCAGCTGTATATGGCATGCACGGGTAGGAGCATTCCGGTGTCCTTGTGGAGAACCCCACGGTATTCTGCCTTAGTGTTCTCCTGTACTATTCGTCAAGAAGAAGGATGGTACTCTGAGGTTGTGCATCGATTATAAGCAGTTGAATGCAGTGACTATCAAAAATAAGTACCCCTTGCCACGGATTAAGGATTTATTTGATCAGCTCATAGCTACATCAGTGTATTCTAAGATTGATCTGCAGTCTGTATATCATCAGCTGAGAGTCAAAGATTCTGATATTCAGAAGACAGCTTTCCGCACTAGATACGGACATTATGAGTTTTTGGTGATGTCATTTGGGCTTACCAATGCTCCTGTAGTATTTATGGATTTGATGAACCGTATCTTTCTGGAGTACCTAGATCAGTTTGTTATTGTGTTTATCGATGATATATTGATATCAGTTGGTTTTCTGGGACACGTGGTGTCAAGCCGAGGTATTTCAGTAGATCCTCAGAAGATCGAGGCTATCACTAGCTGGGAGCAGCCGAAGTCAGTCCAGGAGATCCGTAGTTTCTTAGCATTGGCTGGATATTACAGATGATTTGTTGAGGGGTTCTCCAGTATTGTTATGCCATTGACACGTCTGACCAAAAAAAGGCGTGAAGTTCACTTGGTTAGAGGCCTATGAGACCAACTTTTAGGAGCTGAAGCGAAGATTAGTATCGGCATCAGTTTTAGTATTACCTTCTGGAGATGACGGATTCGTACTTTACACAGACGCATCTCTACAGGGCTTGGGCACTGTTTTGAAGCAGCATAGCAGGGTAGTCTCCTATGCTTCTTGTCAGTTGAAGGAGCATGAGAAGAATTACCCGGTACACGATTTAGAGCTAGCCGCTATTATCTTTGCTTTGAAGATTTGGCGACATCATCTTTATGGTATTACTTTTGAGATTCTTACTGATCATAAGAGTCTCAAATATATTTTCACACAGAAGGAACTCAATCTCCGGCAGAGGATATGGATGGAGTTCCTGAAGGATTATGATTGTACTATTAGCTACCATACGGGTAAAGCTAATGTGGTGGTTGATGCACTTACCAGGAAGTCTAGAGGGACTTTAGCTTGTCACCGAGTTTTAGTCACGGACTTGATTCAGGAATTCTCCGAGTTGGGCCTTATGGAGCAGGGATGGACAGGTTACCATGGTTGCTTAGTCGTCGATCAGGATGAGGATTCGAGAGGCCCAGGACGGAAATCAGCATTTACAGTTCATTAGCAACCAGATGGCCTCCGGACAGCAGACCGAGTTTACACAAGATGACGAGGCTATTGTATATTTTCGAGGCAGATTATGTGTACCTCAGTCTCACTCGATCATAGAGGAGTTACTTCAAGAGGCTCATCGTTCTAGATTTGCTATCCACCCAGGTGGGACCCGTATGTATCATGATTTGAGGTGTTCCTATTGGTGGAACGACATGAAGAAAGACATCGCAGAGTTTGTAGCTAGATATCTTGTCTGTCAATAGGTGAAGGCTGAGCACCAGAGACCTGTTGGTTTACTTCAGAGGATCCCTATTTTAGAGTGGAAGTGGGAGCATATTACTATGGATTTTGTGGTAGGATTGCCTAGGACTCGACGAGGCCATGATGCGATTTGGGTAATCATTGATAGATTAACCAAATCCGCACATTTTATAGCGATCCGGAAGACTGATTCTCTGGATCGATTAGCAGAGCTATACTGTCGTGAGATTATCAGGTTGCATGGTGTTCCTTTGAGTATTATATCAAATAGAGACCCACGATTCACGTCCCGGTTCTGGCAGAGTCTACAGCAGGCTTTGGGCACATAGCTCCGTTTCAGTACGGCATTCCATCCGCAGACAGCTAGACAGTCAGAGTGGACCATTCAGACTTTGGAGGACTTGCTGAGGTCTTGTGTTATGGACTTCGGAGGCAGCTGGGAGGACCACTTTCCATTGGTGGAGTTCGCCTACAACAATAGCTATCATTCGGCTATCCAGATGGCACCGTTTGAGGCTTTGTATGGTAGACAGTGTCGGACACCCATCCTCTGGGAGGAGATTGGGGAGGCCCAGCTATTAGGACCTCAAAGAGCTCAGCAGGAGGCAGAGTTGGTTCGTACTATTAGACGGAGGATGTCTGAGGCTCAGGACCGTCAGAAGAGTTATGTTGATCAGAGACGGAGACCCCTGGAGTTCTCTATTGGTGATCATGTATTTCTGAGAGTTTCACCCACGAAAGGGGTGAAGAGATTTGGTCTTCGAGGTAAGCTAGCTCCACGATATATTGGGCGCCATTCTAGATCTTGGAAAGGATAGGAGCAGTAGCTTACCGTCTGGCGCTACCACCATCTTTAGCGGGCATTCACGATGTATTCCATGTATCTATGCTGAGGAGATACGTATCTGATCCAGCACATGTACTATCAGATATATCAGTTCTCATTCAGCCTGACGTTACTTACGAGGAGGTTCCTGTATGGATTCTAGACCATAGAGAGCGTCAGTTGCGCAACAAGACTGTCCGACTGGTTAAAGTCGAATGGCAGCATCATTCTGTTTACTTGAGGTATGTGGGTTAGAGTTTCTTTCAGCATTTATACTGTTGGTTATATTCTAGTGTTTGCTATTGGTTATAGTGAAATTTGGGGACCAAATTTTTTAGTATGGGAGAATGTGAGATATCAAAAAATTTAAATAATATGGTTATTTGAGAAATAGTCTTACAAAATTTTTTCAGAATTTTCTGAAAATTTTTTGGAGCTCGTACGACGGGTTTTGAGGGGATCAATTACGGGTACGAATAAAGCCTGTTTGGGACATCCGTTTAGGTGAGGAAATGTTTTTAATTATAAATCCTTTTCTTTCTTTTATTTCCTTCTTCCCCCAAAAGCGCCGACCCGACCCTCTCTTCCTCGATCTCCCCTCTGCTCACGCTTTGTCTCCCTCTCTCTCTGACGAATCGGCACCGACGGGAACAGAGTTTCGACCTCCGACGATCTTTCTCCGTCAGCATCGTCTCCAATTGATCTTAGATCCGGCTAGAATTTCCCTCTCCGGGCTACATCATAGCATCTTGTCTTCTCAAACCTGCCTGCCGAGCCCTAGTTCTTGTTCCGGTGCCACTGGATTGAGCTCAGATCCGATCGACGCCTTTCATCTCCAGACTGCAGACGTCGTATTACGTCTGCCACCACTCGATCGCCGGCATAGATTGGGCTTGGAGCACGGAGGTGAGGAGCTAGCTTCCCAGATCCATCGATCGCCGGTGCGGAGAGGTAGTTAGGGTTTCAAGGGTAAGCAATCCGAACCTTATTCCTTCTATGTCTCTGATTTGTTCCCTAACTTCGAGCCTTACTCTTCAATTCTTCCTACTGACGTCGTTGGATCAGATCTTAGACTTTTCTGTTTCTTGGTGTGATTGAGCTCACGGTTGAAGGTAAGGTTTGGTTTCGAAAATTAGGTTTTTGTTTGAATTTGGAATGCTTGATTGAATTTGTGATCTCCTCATCTTGATCCAATCCAAGGAGGTGGGGTTTTGTGATCGTGAGGTGAAATTGAGTGTTGTGGATCAACAAGCGTGGCTGTTAAGTTCTGTTCTGTTCTGTGTACTGTTGGTGTTCTTGGTTCGGCTCTACTTGTTCCAGCATCAACAGTAGCTATGATTTGAGGTAAGGTGTAGGAATTAGGGTTAATTGGATTACTAGATCAGTTAGTATGATTGGTATATCATTAGTTGATACATGTTGTAATTAGTTGTTGATTGTGATTAGATTTATTTGCTTAGATTAATCTAATGGAATGATTAGGGTTAAGATAATTAATCCTAGTCAACTATTAGATTTAATTTAAGTTTAGATTTCTAATCTAATTGGTGATTAGGGATTAGGTAACTAACCCTAATTAACCATTAGATTTAATTAGGTAGATTGAGGTTGTGTTGATTAGGGTTTTGCCCTAATTTAGTTTTAGGGATTTTATTTAGCTATTCATTTGATTTAGCTAAATAAAATTGATTGTTTGACGCAGGACTCTAATTCGATATGGGTGTCTCGACGTCGACTTTGGATTGCTTGATTGGACCCTATATTTGAGGTGGGTACCCTTTGACTTATCTTTTCGATATTGTCTTATGATATGTATAGTATATATATAATTACTAGTGATTGGTAGTTTAGCGCTTTCCCTGGGTTTAGTTTAGTTGATACCTGATACATGATTCTACTGTTAGCTACTATACATTAGTCTGGCATGCTTTTCTTTCTGGCTATGTTTATCTGTGTTCATAGAGATAGATGTATTTATTGTGCTTCCCTCTATACTGGATTAGTTGATAGATATGTTGGATATGTGATGTTTGATTCATGTTGTTTATTATCCTTGTTATATATGTATTTACCTTTCTGGCACTGATATATGGAGGAGGATATGTTCAGGTATGACATGCTGTAGCCGCATGCACCATATCGCATGTTTGCATGCTGGGCGATTGACGACTCCATTATTGTTGAGCTCGTCGGCCGGCTACATGGACCTCTGCACACGTGACCACTGCATGGGTAGTGGCACAACACTCAGGGTGTGTATGGTAGGTTGCTCGGTGGTGCTCCGCTGGAGGCTGCACTCATGGGTAGTGTGATAGGCAGCATGGTAGCACGCAGGGATCCCTCCCCGTCATTGTGTACTGGGAGATGAAAGCATTGCGCTCCCTCATTATGTTTGAGGTAGGAGGATTGTGTACTCCGACAGCATCCCGTCCACTCAGTCACTCTTCAGGGGTAGTGACGGCAGAGTGCACGGTTGTCACAGCCCTACCCACTCGCTCTCACCATTGTGTGTGAGATGGCTGACTGTCAGTAGGGGTGACCATGACATGTCATTTGCATCATATACAAAGATTGCATTATTTGTGATTAATGCATTTTGGTGATTGCATATGATTGACATGCATACAGGTTATATGCTTTTGCTCTGACTATTTTTATCTGTGTATGTTCACAATCAGTTGCACAAGCCTCGCAGGTGAGTACAGTTTATTTCAGTTATGCATTTCTTATTATTCTTGCAGTAGACTGTATTACATGCTTATTGTTGGTTGCTGCAGTTTATTCAGTTATACATACCTGTTATAGTGTTAGGAGACTGTACTATATGTTATACAGTTAGGATATTGTACAGTAGGATTGTTGCTGGTAGTTATATGTTGCTGTACATATCTATTGGATTACCTGCTGAGTTCTTTAGACTCACACCATTAAATCACACATTCAAGTGGTCAGCCACAATAGAGAGGTTATAAACCTCCATGGGATACCAAGAGTCATGGCTCTTGGTCTCCCTCATGAGGTGACATTTGGTCAAGTCAATCTTGACCAAATGATGTGGCCTTGATGATGTGTAACACCATCATTGGCCGGCCATATGCCAAGTCACAATGACATGGCATTTGGTCAAGTCAAAGTCAAGTCAAACTTGACTCCTCATCTTCCCTCTTAAGTCAAGTCAAACTTGACCTCTTATCTCCCATGGTTGATCAAATCCAACAATTTGATTCATATCAATTTAATCTAATGAATCTATATTCATTGAATTAAATTGACTCAATGAATCGTAATCTAATTAGACTCATTGGACACATGAATCAAATTGAATCCAACTCAATTAGTCTAATTTGGATTACTCTTGATCCAATTTGGTTCATCACATGAACCTAATCCTCTTGGTTCATCATAGGAACCTAATCTCCATCTAATTGCTCTTTGTGTGTGACCCTATAGGTTCTTGTAACGTTGGCAATGCTGCTAAACTCATTTAGAAGCATAAGTAATGAGCGGTATCTAACAACACATCATTACTACCCAAGTTACAAGAATGTTGAGATCTAACATCACCTTTGTGACTACTAATTGTGACCCTCACAATATATGACAATGTCCTTCTATCCTTGACATCTAGATTGATCAGTTTGAGGCATAGACCGTGTCATCCTCTAATCAATCTAAATCTTGAACCCCAAGTAGACTCACTCTAATCAAATTAGCTCAATATCTCATATTGACTTATTTGGGCATGGTCATGCACTTAGTGGTCTCACTCTATCAAGAATAATGATGTTGCTCCCGTCATATAGGAGGGATAGATCTCATCTACATCACTCACATCCCTCCGCATAATTTGTTACATACCTAGTAATCGCCTTTATAGTCCACCCAGTTACGGGTGACGTTTGACGAAGCCAAAGTATGTAACTCCTTATGTAGGGAACCATGGTGACTTCAGGTCCAAGGACTGATAGTCATACTAATAGTCACATGAGAAAGTATATGACACTCATATAACGATCCATGATACTTTCTCATGGCGGGTCATTTAGTATACATTCTCCAATGCATACCCATGTGTCAACTTGATATCTCTATATCCATGACTTGTGAGATCAAGTCATCGAGTTGACCTACATGCTAGTCTCATCGCATTAACATTGTCCCTGAATGTTAATACTTGACTATGAATGATTAAGAGTAGTGTTCTCTATATCATCTCACTATCGATTCAACTAATCGATTGATATAGATAAGAACCTTCTACTCATGGATGCTATTATACTTAGTTATTTGGCACCAATACAAGTAAGTATAATAACCATAAAGAAAATGCCTTTATAAATATATAGGAATATAATACATCAAGTCCATACAACAATCATCATATGATTGGCTCTAGGACTCTAACTAACAATCTCCCACTAGCACTAGTGCCAATCAGTATAGGCTCTAAGGCCCAATGACCTAGTGTGACCATCATGCTTTCTCTGTGCCAAAGCCTTGGTTAAGGGATCAGCGGCGTTAGCCTCTGTGGGTACTCTACAAATCTTCACATCTCCTCTATCGATGAAATCTCGAATGAGATGGAAGGACCGTAGTATGTGTTTGGTCCGCTGGTGTGAGCGAGGTTCCTTAGCCTGTGCAATTGCTCCATTGTTGTCACAATAGAGCTCAATAGGATCTGCAATGCTAGGAACCACCCCAAGCTCAGTAATGAACTTGCGAATCCAAACTGCCTCCTTTGCTGCTTCTGATGCAGCAATATACTCGGCCTTTATTGTAGAATCAGCAACTGTGTCCTGCTTTGAACTCTTCCAGCTCACAGCACCACCATTCAAGTAAAACACGAACCCAGATTGCGATCTATAGTCATCCTGGTCAGTTTGGAAGCTGGCATCACTATAACCCTTTACAGCCAGCTCGTCATCGCCTCCATATATCAAGAAATATTTTTTAGTCCTTCTCAAGTACTTAAGAATATTCTTGACCGCTATCCAGTGACACTCACCTGGATCTGACTGGTATCTACTCGTCACGCTCAAAGCATACGAGATATCAGGACGAGTACATAGCATGGCGTACATGATAGATCCTATGGCTGAAGCATAAGGGATCTTATCCATGCTGTCTCTCTACTCTCTAGAAGAGGGACTTTGAGTCTTCGAAAGACTCACACCATGTGACATCGGCAGAAATCCTTTCTTGGAATTCTGCATGGCAAACCGTAGTAATACCTTGTCAACATATGTACTCTGACTTAGGCCAAGCAATATCATAGATCTATCTCTATAGATCTTTATGCCTAGAATGCAGGTTGCTTCACCTAAGTCCTTCATTGAGAAATAATTCCCCAGCCAAGTCTTGACAGACTGCAGCAAAGGGATGTCATTCCCAAGAAAGACAACTGTGTTCTCAACAACCTTCTTGTAGACACAGGGTTCATCTTCATTCTTGATGAAACCAAACTGTTTGATCGCATCATTGAATCGAAGATTCCAACTCGGAGAAGCTTACTTTAGTCCATAAATGGACTTATGCAGCTTGCATACTCTGCCAGTATGCTGTGGATCTACAAAACCCTCAGGTTGTGTCATGTACACATCCTCGAGCAAGTTTTCATTCAGAAATACAGTTTTGACATCTATCTGCCAGATTTCATAATCGTGGTATGTTGCAATAGCAAGCATGATCCGAATGGACTTTAACATCGCTTCTAGAGAAAAGGTTTCATCATAGTCAATACCATGAATTTGCTTGAAATCTTTAGCTACCAGATGACCCTTATATATAAGTCCATCCATGTCAGTCTTTCTCTTAAAGACCCACTTACACCCTATGGGTTTGACGCCTTCAGGTGGATCAACCAAAGTCCATACTTGGTTGGTGTACATGGATTCTATCTCGGATCTCATGACCTCTAGCTATTTCTCAGAATCTGGTCTCATCACAGCTTCCTGATAGGAGGTAGGCTCATTCTCAATGAGCATAACGTCATCATGGTCAGACAAGATAAATGAGTATCTCTCAGGCTGACGACGTACCCTATCAGACCTGCAAAGAGGTAGGTCTACTTGAACTGGTTGTTATTCCTCAACTCCTTGTGGAACAATCTCATCATCTACAACACTTTGTGGTTCCAGTTCAACTTCCATCAAGGCTTCAGTGCTATGGTCCATATCTTGAACTTCTTCAAGATTGAACGTACTCCCATTAGTTTTTCTAGAAACAAAGTCTCTTTCTAGAAATACCCTAGTCTTAACCACAACTACTTTGTGTTGATTGGGAATGTAGAAGTAATATCCCTTCGTTTTCTTGGGATATCCTATGAAATAGCACTTATCAGATTTGGGTCCTAGTTTGTCCGAGACTTGACGTCGAACGTAAGCCTCACAACCCCAAATCCTCATAAAAGACACTTGGGCATCTCTCCCAGTCCATATCTTATATGGTGTCTTTATCACAGTCTTGTATAGAACACGGTTAAGTATGAAGGTTGCTGTGTCTAGAGCATAGCCCCAAAGAGATATAGGAAGATCTGTGTGACTCATCATAGATCACACCATATTTAATAGGGTACGATTCCTCTTTTCGGATACACCATTCCACTGTGGTGTTTCAGGAGGAGTGAGTTAGGATAGAATCTCACACTCGGCTAGATAGTCACGAAACTCATGGCTATACTACAAGAAAAACCCTCATAGACATCGGTGGAACAACAACAGTTTTAAGCAAAAACCGATGTCTTTGAATATTTTACACCGGTTTTTCCAAAAACCGGTGTCTATGAGCGCAGATTTTCGCTCATAGACATCGGTTTTTTAGCCGATGTCTATGAGCGCCTTTTTTTTTTGTTAATAGACACCGGTTTAACAGCGGTTTTTAAAACCCGGTGTTAATGAACCAAAAATAATAATTTAATTTCTCCACCAGCCAAAATTTACAACACTTCATAAAGTTCCCTCCAAACCTAAACTAATATCGCGCCGCTTCTCTCAGTGTAAACCTAAACCTAAACCTCCTGACCATCTCTCTCAGCCTCATCTCCCTCTTCCCCTTACTGGATCTCTTCCCCTTCTTGGATCTTGGATCGATGAGGAAGATCAAAACCACCTGCTTCTTCTCCACGCTCGCCAGCACGATCTGGCCGGGCCAGTCTGGCGGCTCCGGCCTCACCGGCACCCACGGGGGCTCCGTTGAAGGCTCTTGCTTGCTGAACGACGGCGGCGAACTCGTGTTGAGGCAAAAGGAAGCAGAGAACAGGGATGCGTCTCCTCCATTTCCTTGTTGCTGCTGAAGCTCGAGAATCGATTCCTCCAACCTCTGAGCAAACTCCTCCACATTATCCTCCTCCGCTCGACCATCATCGACGCCGCCAGAAGGGAAGCACTCGATCCTGGTGCCGAAGGCGCGGCGGCGTAAAAAGCCATGTCCAAGCGGCTACCTTCCTCTGCCTCCCCCAACCTCCATCGACCGAGTCCGCAGTAGCCTGGCCGATTCGCCAGCCCCAAGGAACGTGAAGCCCACGATGCCCTTACGCTTGCCGGACCCAACGGTGGAGACAACGACAACGAAGGTGGCCTGCGACGGCGTCGTGGAGGCGGACCACGTCCCAGCGACCTGAACACCCATCTCCTCTCGACGTCTTCTCCGCCTCTGTGCTTTCAATGAAGTCAAACCTTACCTTTTCGTGACTGAAAACGTAGGCCTCCTCTCACCCTACCCGCCCATGGAAAGTGTTCATCAAGAACAATACTAAAACCGGACACTATCACACAGTCTGGCACCAAGGAGATCTGGTGAACAATTTGGGCACTATCGCACGGTCTAGCACCAAGGAAAAATCTATAGCGAGGCAAGAGCAGCAACCCCGTGCGCTTCCTTCACCGAAAGGAGTGAGCTTTGGTCGTGGATGCCTTCCTATCTCTGTCCTCAACCCTACTTGTGAAAAAGATCATCTTTGGCTGATCTCGCGCCTGGTGAGTTGTATTGGTAGTTCCTGGATAATTAATGGGTAACTGCTGGGTCAAAGGGAAGACATCCGTCTACGGAGTGTCATCCAGTTCGAAGTCAGGTGGGTCTCCTCTTTTTTAACTCCAGTGATTTGGTTGTCTCTGAGAGTTGATTTTTTGTTTCTTATACTTATTTTTTAGTAGCTAAAGCTGTGATATTTTGCTAAAGAGCAAAGTAGATACGTGCTAAGTTTGATAAAGAAACTTCCTATTTGTTCTCTGGGGTTTTGCAAGTAAGGAATAGACACATGGTTTTCCTTGTATTCTTTAAAGTTGCTTGTGAATTTTTGACCTGAAACCATTATAGACTTTGTATCTTTTGGGGGAAACAGATTTAACCATGTTTTCTTTTGATAATAGTGTTTATGCCTTAGTACAAATAGTCAGGTTTTAGCTTGTGCTGTACTGATGCATGTTAGATACACCAAAGGAAGCATGGGTTGTAAAAGCTTGTTTTGTCCATCAACAGAATGCCCAAGACTCCAGACACATGTTGTGAGACAAGAGGAGAAGGAAGGTAGCAAACTGCCTTCAAACCCTGAGGAAGTTGAGGATTTGCGACGGGACACAGCAATAAATCCCCTCATAGCCTTCACTTTCAGTGAGCTGAAGCTAATCACAGGGAATTTTAGGCAGGATCATGTTTTGGGTGTTGGAGGATTTGGTAGAGTTTACAAAGGTTTGATCAGCGAAGATCTCAGGGATGGGCTGCAACCCCTTCAAGTAGCAGTGAAAGTCCATGATGGTGATAACAGTCATCAAGGTCATAGGGAATGGCTGGTATCCATCTCCAATAACTCAATTGTTGGTTCTGTCTCACTACTGTATTTTTGCTATAACAATATGGTGTTTACAGGCTGAAGTTATATTCCTCGGGCAAATTTTCTAGCTAGGTTTTTTTTTCCTTATGTGGACTTTGTGGCCTTTTTTTTCCCTTCTATTTTAGATGATGAGTATTAGAATGATAAAGTCATCTAGAAATGGGACATGCTTCAAGCATAATTAATCTATTCTAGGAAACACTGCTGAATTAGTCAATACCATGCCACATTTGTGTACATGATCATATGGTCGTGTTTGCAAAATTTGTCCAGATTGTCAGGTTCAACCGGTAAAAATTGAAACCCAAAGCCATACTGGTCCAAAGATTATTGATTAAATTACATTATTGATTAAAGTATTGATTAAACTGGGTAAGAGAATTACATTATTGATTAAATTTGAAATATCTTTTATGGTTACTTCTCGCCAAATATCTTTTATAGTATAGCCTTGGGAGTGTTTGGCGAGCTAACTTACAGCCACTGCATGAAGGAGTGCTGCAACGATGAGAGATGATGATCCAAAGAAAACAAGGTTTTTTTTTGCAAGATGAAAAAATAATATATTTCTCTTCTTTAGTTCTGTTTTCTTCATCTCTAAGATGGTTGATTTGGGGCATGCTTTGTTCCCTCAATTTCTTGGGAGCAGCTGTCTTGGTCCAAGGCCTTTGTTAAAAAATGGTTCAACATCAAGAGCAAAGGTCAGGATAACCATGTCGATGAGATTGCTAGCAAAGGTGTGCCTGATCTCTTCTTCTTATTCAATTCCAGTTTATTTTAATTTTAATATAGTTAGAATATTTTTTCTAGATTGATTGTTTTTGTTGGTCGTCGTATTCTATTGTTGTTATGTGTTTGGTGCTTTATGATTTGTTTGTTTATGACTGTGAACTTGTTTTAATTGATTAAGGGTACAATTGTTATATATACGTATTGAGAAAATTAGATATTCATTAAACTATTCCATCCTATAAATACTCCCTCGGAGCCTCGTCCTCTACCGCATCCGTGTCTGAAGATCGCGACGATCTCTCTCTTTCCGATCCCGATCACTACGCCCTCATCGCTTCCGATTCCTTCGTCAAGGTAAAAGCATCGCACTCTTGGTTTCGGTTCCTGCTTTAATCTCTTTTAGTCTTGATTTTGATCATTTACTTGCATTGAAATCATTAAACTATTCGTGAATTATCGATCTGCTGTAGTAATGCTGGTGAACTTGATGAAGGACTTATTTTTATGAGGTCTTGTTAAGTGATGAAACCTTCTACATTGCTTTAAATGCAAGCAGTTGGTTGATTATCCAATTAGTGCCCTGTAATTTGTATACGGTTCATTAGTACCACAATGATTATGCGAGCATAAAAATGAAACAATAACATATTTTTCAACTTGTCCAGTAATTTTTCATTCTTTAATTTGTTGGATACAAGTTCAATTGTTAATTAACTTCCATAATAGGGGAACAAATGGCCATCTTTTGGATTTGCAACTCTGTTTGACGTCAGCTATCATATTACTAAACTTTCATTCTAATAATGCCAAGGCGCAAAACTTCCAGATTGCTAGTTTTTTGTTTTCTCTCTATATATTTTTTTTCAAGGATCATGAGTTACCTTGGACTTTTGTTATCAATAAACTCTTGCAATGTCCTCAAATACTCCTTATTATGTTGTTATGTATGTAGAAATATGAGCGGACAACAGGAGAATGTTGCAGCTCCAAAGTTGAATGAAAGGATATTGTCGTCATTGTCCAAGAGATTAGTGGCTGCCCATCTTTGGCATGATCTTGAAACAGGTAACCGAAAATGAAAGAAACAATTCCACTAATATTTACACATCTATTAATTTGATTTGTCTCAGTATCTGTTTCTGAACATGAATTTGTCTCCAGGTAAAGAGGCCCCTGTTGTGTTCAATGTGGTAAGTGTACTTTTTTCCTTTTAACTGATAAAATGTACAAAATAAAGTATCAGAAGTGATATTGTTTTTTACAAATGCAAACTAATTTTGAGTAAATCATCTTTTTGCTCGTTTATCAAATTAGATTGCCTCCCAAAAGGATGCAAGGGTTAGATTTGAACCTGTTATTCATAGATCTATCACTATATGATGTGGTTGAGATAATTGATGAATGTTTATCTTTTTAAGCATTCCAATTAGTCATCTTGTTACCTGGTGCTCTTATTGCATTTTCAACTATGATCTTTGGTCTTGGTTTACTAATATATTATTTATGTGTTTTTACAGTTTACAAATCTCAAGTACTCCAGAGTTGAAATTGATGAAGTGCGATTCGAGTGGGCTGAATGCATGCTAGATTACATTTGAAGTGCGGTTCTACCTTGATGTGTTAAAAGAATGTTCTACCTTGATTTTGATATCTATTAGCTAGCTTTTGATGTAAAAAGAATGTTTGGGTATTTTATGGATACTGTTGTAAGAAGATTATTTATATAATTTATGAATATTTGTGTATTTTATGGATATTGTTGAATGAAGAATATTTGTATAATTTGTGAATATTTGTGTTTTTTTTTTTATTATTGTCGGTTTTTCATTGTTTCGAAAATCAAATTTGTGCTGTTAAAAAATATACATATTACATCGGTTTTCCACCGCTTCAAAATCAGTGTTATTAACTAATATTACATCGGTCATTTACCACTGCCAAAACTGGTGTTATTAACATACAATATTACATCGGTTTTACACCGTTGATGAAACGGTGTCGTTAAGTGATACTACACCGGTTAATAACCGATTCAAAGACCGGTGTCGTTAAGTGATACTACACCGATTTTAACCCGATGTCTAAAATGGCAGACTTTTAACATCGGCTTCATAGACATCGGTCGAAAATGAAATAGACACCGGTGGAAAACCGATGTCTATGAGGATTTTTGTTGTAGTGCTAAGGTATTCACCACCTCGATCTGATCGAAGTATCTTCATACTCTTGCCAAGATGGTTTTGTACTTCATTCTTGAATGCTTTGAACTTTTCAAAGGATTCTGACTTATGTGTCATCAAATACACATAACCATATCTACTGAAGTTATCAGTAAATGTAATGAAGTACCTATAACCACCTCTGGCAGCGACATTAAAAGGGCCACATACATCACTATGTATAAGTCCTAACAAGTCAGTCGCTCTTTCATTGTGTCCACTAAAGGGAGTCTTGGTCATCTTGCCTCGTAGGCATGACTCGCATGTCTCATATGATTCAAAATCAAATTAGTCCAGCAAACCATCTTTATGGAGCTGGGATAAGCGTTTGTCATTTATATGACATAAGCGACAATGCCAGAGATAGATTTGGTTCATTTCATTTGATTTGAACCTTTTGGTATTTATGTTATAGATGGGGTTCTCTAAGTCTAGAATATAGAGTCCATTCATCAGAGGTGCACTACAATAGAACATATCATTTAAATAGACGGAACAACATTTGTTCTTTATGATAAACGAAAAACCTTTCTTGTCCAAACAAGAAACTGATATAATGTTCTTAGTAAGAGCAGGCACATAACAACATTCATCTAATTCTAGTACAATCCTAGAGGGTAGAGATAGAAAGTAAGTCTCTACAGCAACAGCAACAACCCGTTCTCCATTGCCTACTCGTAGGTCCACCTCGCCCTTCGTCAATACCCTGCTATTTCTCAACGCCTGCACATTAGTACAAATGTGAGAAGTACATCTAGTATCTAATACCCATGATGAAGAAATAGAGAGATTAACTTCTATAACATATATACCTGAAGTAGAAGTCTCACTTCTCTTCTTCTTAAGATCTTCCAGGTAAACTTTGCAGTTCCTCTTCCAGTGCCTGGTCTGACCGCAGTGGAAGCAGGTAGCATCCTTGGCGACCCCTCCTTTGGGTTTCAGTGCTTTACCTTTGCCCTTGGCTTGGGACTTTCCTTTACCTTTAGGCTTACCCTTGCCCTTATGCTTTTGTACCATCAAAATGGAGTTGGGCTTAGCCTTCTTAAGGTTGAGCTCAGCAGTTCTCAACATGCTAAGCAGCTCGGGTAGTGGCTTATCAATTTCGTTCATGTTGTAGTTCATGATGAATTGACTGTAGCTCTCTGGCAAGGATTACAAGACCAAGTTAGTGGCTAGCTCTTGGCCAAGTGGGAATCCCAACCTCTGTAGGTTCTCTATGTACCCAATCATCTAGAGCACATATGGTCCTACAGGAGTCCCATCTTGCATCTTGTACTGAAACAGTGCCTTAGAGATCTTGAATCTCTCGTGCCTCGCTTGTCCTTGATATAGTTGACGAAGATGTTCAACCATATCATAAGCACCCATCAACTCATGTTGCTTCTGAAGCTCAGAGTTCATGGTCGCGAGCATGAGGCATGACACATCTAATGAATCATCTTGATGCTTCTTATAAGCATCTCGATCAGCTCCCGTGGCAATGGCAGGAGGTGCCTCGGGAATGGGTTGCTCCAGGACGTACAATTTTTGTTCTTGTGTGAGAACGATTCTCAGATTCCTGTACCAGTCCAGGAAATTAGCTCCATTGAGCTTGTCCTTATCAAGGACAAAACGTAGAGAGAAGGTGTTCGTGTTTGTCGACATGGCAATCTACAACAGAAAAAAATAGAAAATAAATATCATATTCCACTAATCATTTAATTAGGCCTTTAATTAAATGATGCTCCCACTGAATTATAGAATTTTTGTAGAATCAAGTCATGGATGTGGTCCAACCACACTTACTAGATTCTAATCAATTAGCTATAATTCTTTCGGGACAAGATCCACATCATACTACGCCTTGAGTTAGCTTTGACTAAATCGCCCAAGACTTAGTATGATTGGTAGATAACTAATTATCAATTACATCTCTATGCAACTCTTGTTTATAGGATCAAGATCCTCATTTATATTAGAACTTGAGTTAGCTTTAGCTAAATCGCCCAAGATTTAATATAAATGTGATTTTGTCCTATTTTCCAACCGTTGGAAAAATGCCTACAGTTATACTCGATCTAATTGAGTTAACTAGTTATACTTAATCCAATTAAGTTTGTACTCACCCAAGCTTTGATAAGCGGGACCAAGATTGTCCCTCCACACGCTACCAAGATAATATGTGTTGCTCTACTTTGACAGATTCAACAACAACATGTGATCGAGGTAGTGATGGATATCAAAACTTGGTAGGCATTTCGAGTTGAGTTGATTTAGATCTAATCTAATCGTGGATTCGTATCTTATACGCATCAAGGCACTAATTAATTACTCTACATTATCATGCATCACATACACAAGCAATTAATTAAATTTTGATTAGGTCATGGCCCTACTACGATCTTCTCAAGCCAATGAGAAGATCGGACGGTCAACCTAGGGTCAACAGCTTCTCTAAGCTCCTCCCTTTGACCACCATGTGTTGCTCACACCCTCCTCGTCGTTCCTTCTCGAGTGGACCTTCCACCGCTCCAATTTTTGTACATTACAAATATGAAACTCGAATTACATTTGAGTCTAAAACTATTTTACAATAGGAATATAAAAATGAGGGAGGTACGACACGCAGGTCGCATAATATATACAACACGCACAACACACAAAATGGCGCGCAGACCATATTATGAATTACAACACATTTAGTCTAATCAAATTAAGTTTTTTGGGCCATTACCATCACAAAATTATACATAATTCTAAATTATGTATTAAATATAAATTTCTATAATTTTACTACTATTTTTACGATTTTATGAGTAACAATTTCCCGGCGGTCCCGTTTAGCGATTTTCGGGCGCGATCGCGGGACAATACCCCTTGCGGGGTTAGGGGCAGCACCCCTTCTTGTGAAAGTAGTCACACGAGTGTCCATTTATGATCTTACAGCGCCTTGAGCCGCTGTCCCAAAATAATTTGGGCGAGACCTTTCCGATTCGGAAGGTTTTTCTCGGTAGTCGAAGCCTACAAGTGTCCAAACACTTGTTGATTCGCCTCTACGAGAAAAATACTCATAAAATACATAAAAATAGAAAATTTACATAAACTTACATATCTGATATTTTTCATAAAAATACAAAATGAAACAAGTACATGCTTCGCACGTGGCTCTGATACCACTGTTGGGATTTTCGGGCCGCAAAAATCGCTTTTTGCGTTGCAGAAACCCCGAAATCTTGCCACGGATCCGTGCGAAGATATATAAAAATTATCATGTACATGTTTCCTAATCATAGATCTACACTAGATCTATAAGAAAGGGGTTTATACCTTTGAAGCGAAGCCCTTCGCAAATCCCGCTCGTCCAGAAGGGTTGCCGGATCTCAAGAGTGTCAAATGTACACTCCTTTATGTGTATCCACACGAACAATAGGTGGAGAAAAACACAACTAAGAGTGTGCTAGCACCCTTAGAAGGTCACCGCAATGGAGCAAGAAAGGGAGAGAAGAGAGGAAGAGAGGAGGAAGAAGAAGACCTCTTGAATGAGCACACAAATGCAATCACTCACACATTCAAGTGGTCGGCCACAATAGAGAGGTTATAAACCTCCATGGGATACCAAGAGTCATGGCTCTTGGTCTCCCTCATGAGGTGGCATTTGGTCTTGATGTGGCCTTGATGATGTGTAACACCATCATTGGTCAGCCCTATGCCAAGTCACAATGACATGGCATTTGGTCAAGTCAAAGTTAAGTCAAACTTGACTCTTCATCTTCCCTCTTAAGTCAAGTCAAACTTGACCTCTTATCTCCCATGGTTGATCAAATCCAACCATTTGATTCATATCAATTTAATCTAATGAATCTATATTCATTGAACAAAATTGACTCAATGAATCATAATCTAATTAGACTCTGATCCTGTCTGAGAAGCTTGACAAAACGGAGAGCTGGGAAAAAAAACCTACTGCCTTGATGAAGAATAATACCTGACTGGATGTCAATCCGAGAAACCCAAAGAGGATCGGGAAGAGTAGAATCACATAATACCTTCCTGGTGCATAGCTCCAATGGCAAGAAAGAGATCTAACCGAAGAAAACCTAGATCCAAAGCTTCCGAGGCTTCCTGTGCACAAGAGATCAACCAACACTATCGTCAGTGACCTAAGACCGGGGTGGGAATCCCTGGCTAGGCCCTCCGACGCTCAAGTCAGTGATCTCTCCTCGGATGGAAGGAGGAACAAGAAGAAAAATGAACCGTAGTTGAGAATTAGGGTTATAAATGTGCGCAATGATGTGAACTTACCTAGCCAACGGAGAGGATTCCCCTTTTTATACCACTTCATATAACCTCCGTAGTCATGAAGTGGACCCCGGTTTGTTAGAGTTTGTTATGAGATGACGTAAGCTGCGTACTTGTAGTAAATAACTTTTAAGGAATCTTTTTTATACCCCAGATGTACCTTCTTTGTCGTCTAGTACCTGCAAAATAGTCTAAAAACACATTTCCCGCCAAATATATAACACCTGTTATACAATCACATACTGCAAATATCTTTATTAACTACTTTACTTGAAATATTTACTTCTATCATGTTTCGCAAATCCTCTTACAGTGTCTCTACCGTTCCTATTTGCCTCTCCTATTTTTGCTATATCATAGATAGCTTAATATAACGATGTTCCTTGTGTCGGTCGAAGCTGAACTTAATTAGGTTTGGTCAATTATTATTACCTCTCCTGAGGCTCCTTGGGCCATGCCTGTCCGTACCCCTTCTAGGTTTATTATCCCAGCTAACGCTAGGCTGTATTTTATCAGGTATGTAATCTTGATCAATGTTGGTATATCTTTTCGAGTCACTATTCAGCCCAGCCGATATTAACCTTCCTCCCTGAAGGTATATCTCGATCGATGCCGGCCTGCTTACTTGGAGGTATATCTCAATCGATATTGACCTACCTCCTTTGAGGTATATACCGATCTATATTGGCCCGCTTACTTGAAAGTATATCCCGACCGATATTGACCTTCCTTCCTAAAGGCATGTCTCAATCGATATTGGCCTGCTTTCTTAGAAGTATATCCTGGCCAATATTGGCCTTCCTTCCTGAAGGCATGTCTCAATCGATATTGGCCTGCTTACTTGGAAGTATATCCCGGCCGATATTAGCCTTCCTTCATGAAGACATGTCTCGATCGATATTGGCCTGCTTACTTGGAAGTTTACCACGGCCGATATTGACCTACCTCCTTTGAGGTATATCCCGGTCGATATTGGCCTTCCTTACTTGAAAGTCTATCACGACCGATATTGACCTACCTCCTTTGAGGTATATCCCGATCGATATCGGCCTTCCTCCTTTGAGGTATATCCTGGCCGATATTGGCCTACCTCCCTTGAGGTATATCCCGGCCACTATTGGCTTACATCTCTTGAGGTATATCCCAGCCGATATTGGCCTACCTCCCTTGAGGCATATCCCGACCGATATTGTCTTACCTCTCTTAAGGTATATCCCGGCCGATATTGGCCTACCTCCCTTAAGGTATATCTCGGCCGCTATTGGCCTACTTCTCTTAAGGTATGTCCAGGCCGATATTGGCCTACCTCCCTTGAGGTATATCCCAGCCACTATTGGCCTACCTCTCTTGAGGTATATCCCGGCCGATATTGGCCTACCTCCCTTGAAGTATATCTCGGCCGATATTGGCCCACCTCCCTTGGGGTATATCTCAGTCGATATTGTCCTTCCCTTCTGGAAGTATGTCCTGATCGATATTGGCCTTCCTCCTTTGAGGTATATCCCGACCAATATTGATCTATCTTCTCCACTCGGTTATCCCCTTTCCCTTCCTTATCGGGGATCCATGAAACCTAACCCATATCACTAGCCTTCCCTTCAAGTATAGTCGAAGGAGGTGTTGACGACTGACTAGACAAAAGTCTGATTTTTTTTTTTCTTACCCGTGACTCTGCCACAGGTACTGAAGTGACCTTACGAATTTTTTGTACATCTATCTTGTGAACCTGAGTACAGTGATCCCGTGAACCTTAGTACAGTGATTCCTTGGGTCCTTTGGTCCTTTAAATAGGGCTACCACCTTCTTGTTGTTCATCACCTACCTTAGTTATTTTCCTTCTTCGCTAATTTTTCCTGCTAAGAGTATGACCTTGGATTCCCCTCTTTGGGGACGACTTTTGTTGGACAAGGCGAGATCTATATATGAGTTTATTCAAGTTTTTGCTTTGGCTAACTCTAGGGTTCGAGAAACTGTCCCAAGGGACGAGGTTTTTCGAGATCTAGGATCTTCATCCAAAGGCACTACTGTTTTACAAATCCGGCGGGTTTCCGAGGAGTTCCCACTACTCACAGAGGACCAACTCAATAGCTCAGGGATGTCGCGACAAACGTGTAACCCGTGTTGCCCTTGAGCTAGGATTGGTTTCTCTAGTTGCAAAACTCTGGGGCTCGAACAGGGGAGAGGCTCTTTCAGTCACCTTTGCACCGGGGCCTGAATAGATCTGTCCCTTTGCCCTTGAGTCTCTCTGCTTCATAGTTTCCTTCATCCCGGGCAAAATATTGCCACTTCTATAGCCTGAGCAAGCTTCCTTCGTGCCAGATAAATATTTCCACTTCTGCTCCATGGCAGGTTTAACTCCGGTGGGATGGAAATTTGCTAAGCATTTCGAGAGCTTATGTTTGTAATTTTTGTTGAACTTTCGAGGTTTAATATTTTGGAGGGGAAATGTAATGTTATGTATTTGATCAGATTCTAAATGTAAATTCAAACAATCTTTTGTATTGAATCGGGCAACTCTATTGAATCTTTCTAATTCATAAGAACAGACGTGATGCTGTGCTCAATATCCACTCGTATATCATAAGCATTGTTATTTCGACAAATATTCCCTTGTTTTATAACAGAAAAGGTTGTCTCGGTCAATGCTGTACTTATCTATTGTGGCTAATCGCTATACCAACTGATGTTCGTTTGTTTATCACAAACAAGGTTATCTTGACCAATATTATACCTATCTATCATAGTTATGTCGGCCGATATAAGTAAAATTATCTTGATCAATGCCAGTTTACACTTTATAATGACATTAATTTTAAACATGTTATATGCCTAAATAGCTCTCCTTAGTTTTTCTTGTCCATAACTTGGATTTAGTCAAACTCAGTTCCTCTTCCTTTATTATGCCTAGTAAACTACGTCTTCTTTCAAAATTTCCTGGCTTGTGATTGGCTTTACCCCTGGTAAGAGAATGTTGGAAGCATATAACAAGGTGTTATCAACCCCGGCATGATCCGATTTGTCGCGTCCAACATAAATGCTTCTTTATGATTATGTGACACATACTTTCTCTCTCTGCTACGTCATGTAAGCCTTTGTCCTTTTTTCTGTAATCCTCAACGTCTATTGAGATAAAAATGTTTTGATCTAACGACAGTTATGTGTTTTTCAAACCCTAAACCCTTTGTCTCCTTTTCGACTTTGTCCCTTCCTTTCTTGCCTTAGCGTTCTTTTTTTGCTGCAGTCTTCGATCACACCTCATGCTCACCGTTTTCCGACGATCTCTTTTCTTGCTTCCAGTAAGTAACTTGTTGTTCTGCTAGCCTTTACTTCTGTCTATGGCAAGGAATCGATTTCTCCTTGGTATGTCCAAATGTCTTCTTCCTTCGATAAAAGTGCTAGGCTTACCATCCGTTGTCAATATGAAATCCCCAGGGAGTATAGCATCTTAATCCCGAAACCAGATGATCATCCTCATCGTCCCCCCGCTAATTGCGTGACTTTCTTCAAGGATCAGTTGATAGGAGGTTTAAGGTTTCCCATTCTTCCTTTCCTAATTGAAGTAAGCCAGTATTTTGATATTCCTTTGCAGTAGTATGCACCTAATGCCTTTCGTTATCTATGTGGTGCTTACATGTTATTTCGTCTATTAGATATCCCTCCTACTCCTCAAAATTTCTTCATGTTTTTTTACCCTAAGTGTTCGAAACCTGGTGTTTTCCTGTTCCAATCTCGGACTAAAATGGTCCTTTTTGAGGATATGCCCTTGTCTCTTAAAGCTTGGAAATCTCGTTTCTTCTTCATAAAGTTTCCAGGACCCATTCCTTGGTCTCATGCCTGGAAATCCTCCTTACCTCCCTTGCCCGACGTCAGGGAGTTTCTGTTGGAACCCCAAGGTTGGTTTTGGTGTGATCAACAAGTTAAGTTAGGTTCTGTTGTTTTCTAACCTTGTGTCTAAGTGTGCAGGAGCTTAGGAGCACAGGTACTCGAGCGGAAGACGCAGCTAGCGAGAAGGACGGCACGCGGTGCGTCCGAGGGACGAGGCGCTGCGGAAGAGTACACCGGCGGACGAGAAGGAAGTGCGCGCGATGGTTCCGAGGTACGAAAGCCGGAGCGGAAGATTGCTCGGAGAGCAAGAGACGCAGCTAGCGCGATGGTCGGCACGGGGTGCGATCAAGGGATGAAGTCTGCGGATGAGTACGCTGGTGGACGAGAAGGGACACGCGGCAATTCCGAGGGACGAGAAGTCGGAGGGAAGCACGCTCGAGAAGACCGGAAGATGGGTTCGGGTGAGCCCTATTCCGGATGTCAGAGATCACCCAATCAAGCGGATCCGGAGCAGAAGACCCGGACCGAAACGGGGACTTAACGGAGAAGTGGTCCCGGACAAAAAGTCAACTGTAGTTGACTTTTTGCTCCGGGGCGCCCGGAACCAATCCGGGTGCCCAGACCCTGATTTTGACCAAGATCACGATTTACACGATCTGAACGTTGGGGGATAAAACTTTATCCCCCCCAGGGCGCCCGGAACCCTTCCAGGCACCCCGACCAAGGCTATAAATATAGCCTTGGTCCAGAAGCTCTTCATCAGTTCAGAAATTGTAAACAACACTTGTGTGCTTCCACTGTTTAGTTTAGCTTCTGTCTTTCTGTGCTTACACTGCTGTAAACGAGGCTTCTCCGCCTGAAGGAGCTCTTAGTGCGATCTTCATCCTTGGATTAACAACCTCCCCGGTTGTAACCAAGTCAAATTCGGTGCCTCGTTTTTATGCTTTATTTTCTGTTTAATCTATTTTTTATGTGTTAGCTTAATCGTACGAGAAAGGGTTGTGTTTGATTTTTCAGGGCTATTCAACCCCCCCTTCTACCCGGCCGCATCGGTCCTACAGTATCAACGGTAATCGCCGAACGAAGCAACAAGATGGCCGGATCCAACATCCACGCACCAAAATTCGAAGGGGACTTCGCTAGCTGGAAAAAGCGAATGGAGGTATTTCTTGAAACAGATTATGATTTATTACTAACAATGGAATTTGGCTATGAAGCACCAGAGGGCAAAGCAAGAAATCAATGGTCAAAGAAGGAGCAGGCTGACCACGTGGCAAACAAGAAAGCAGAATTTCATCTGCTAAGTGTACTTCCAACACAAGAAGTCAATCGAGTCGGTACCTACAACTCGGCAAAGGAGCTTTGGGAGAAATTCCTTGAGTTACACGAAGGAACATCCAAAGCCAAAAAGACGGGATTTACTTCGTAACCAACTTACAAACCTCCGATTTGAAGAAGGTGAAACAATTGCACATCTACACTCGAGGATTCAGGAACTCATCACCGGACTTACGAATCTCGGAGAAGAGGTAAGTAACCGAGATTCGCTAAGGTATGCCTAAATTCCTTTCCTAGAAACTCAAAATGGGCATCACTAGTAGATGCCTTTTACATTTCAAAAGATCTAGAAAAAATTTCATTAGACGAATTCTTTTCAACTTTTGAAGTGCATGAGTCAAGATGTGCAGGTCTGAAGGAGCCCAAGAATAATGTCGCCCTTAAAGCTTCGAGAGACGAACCTGAGTCAGAATCTTCTCTCGACGACGAGGAAATGGTAATGATGGTAAGACGATTTAAAAATATTTGTAAATCTAGGAAATCTAACCATCCGTAGGGAAGAAAGAAAAGAACCATCCGCTGCTACCATTGCGATGAAGAAGGGCACGTCAAGGACAATTGCCCTAAACTGAAGAACAACGGGAAGGACAAGGGTAAGAAGCCTATCCAAAAGCGCAAGGCCCTAAAAGCGACGTGGGACGATACGTCGTCGGAATCAGAAGTCGAGGAGTTCTCCGGGCTCGCGTTAATGGCGAGTCATCAAGACGACGACTGCGAATCAAGCTCTTCCGAAATGAGCATCGAAAGCATCAATGAAGAGGGAGCCACGTCAAGAGAGCAGCAGTTCAGGGGGAGAAACCGACAACGAGATCGACAAGGTAAGTGAGGTACGATCTCTTCCTCCTAATAAAATGTTTAAATTCATTAAAATTTTAACAAAAGATTGCTGCAAATTAGAAAATGAAAATAAAGATTTAAAAGCAATATTAGCTACATCTTGTCCGTTAGAAATGCTAGATAAATCAAATTTAGAAAATGAAAAATTAAAATTAGAAATTCAAAATTTAAAAATTCAAGTAGAAAACTTGAAAAACTCTGCTTGCTCATCTAAAACCAATTTTAGAAGGTTCAATAATTTGAATTGGTATTATAGATATCACCAGGGACAAATTAAAAATATCTCTAGAAAATATGTCCCTAAAAAATTTTTAGTTAATCCAGTAGGTTGGAACCTTTATTGGGTTCCTAAATCTTGCTTAGTGTAAATTTTAAAATCAAAGTTAGCGCTTTAAGTGAGAAAATTAAACAAAAATTTCTTTATGGGCTTTGACTAGAAAGTGGTTGTTGCTCCAATAACCAAGAAGGCCTAGTGCCTCGCCACTGCCTGGAAGCCAAATATTGAAATAAATGTTTAATTAATAAAGCATTAATACTAGAATTATTTAATGCTTTAAAAAGTTATTCAAACATGGATCAAAATTTTGACTTAAAATTTTTTTTAAATTTTTTTTTAAAATAATTAGTTTTTTTTTAAATTCTATTTTCAAAAATAACTTTTACTTAGAGTGTTTAGAAAAATTTTCAAAAACTATTTTTTCCTAAGTTAAAACCTTAAAAAATAATAATAAATAAATAAAATAAATCTCAAAATTCTTTTACTTAAAATTTTACTTAGAATTTATTCTGCTTTTATTGATTCAAAAATATTTTTCAAAATATTTAATTAAGTTTTATTGATTGCAAAATTCTTTTTCTAACTTAGAATCTTTTGATTTAGAAATTTTTTAAGGTAGCTTTTCAAAATTTTCTAAGTCTTTAACCTTTAGATTTTTTTTCTTGGAACCCCATTTTTTTTGTGATCAAAGGGGGAGAAGGATAAGTATAGGTCTAGGGGGAGGTAGCCTAAAACTATTTTTTTCTATCTTTGTGCACTAAATTGTAAATTTAGTTAGTTTATTTTTTGTCTAGTTAACCCTAGCTTAACTTGGGTTGATCACACCAAAAAGGGGGAGATTGTTGGAACCCCAAGGTTGGTTTTGGTGTGATCAACAAGTTAAGTTAGGTTCTGTTGTTTTCTAACCTTGTGTCTAAGTGTGCAGGAGCTTAGGAGCATAGGTACTCGAGCGGAAGACGCAGCTAGCGAGAAGGCGGTGCGTCCGAGGGACGAGGCGCTGCGGAAGAGTACACCGGCGGATGAGAAGGAAGTGTGCGCGATGGTTCCGAGGTACGGCCGGAGCGGAAGATTGCTCGGGAGCAAGAGACGCAGCTAGCGAAGGTCGGCACGGGGTGCGATCAAGGGACAAAGTCTGCGGATGAGTACGCTGGTGGGCGAGAAGGAAACTCCGAGGGGCGAGAAGCCGGAGGGAAGCACGCTCGAGAAGACCGGAAGATGGGTTCGGGTGAGCCCTTCGGATGTCAGAGATCACCCAATCAAGCGGATCCGGAGCAGAAGACCCGGACCGAAACGGGGACTTAACGGAGAAGTGGTCCCGGACAAAAAGTCAACCGTAGTTGACTTTTTGCTCCGGGGCGCCCGGAACCAATCCGAGCGCCCGGAGCTGTCCGGGGCGCCTGGAATGCTTCCGGGCGCCCGGACCCTGATTTTGACCAAGATCGTGATTTACGCGATCTGAACGTTGGGGGATAAAACTTTATCCCCCCCCAGGGCGCCCAGAACCCTTCTAGGCGCCCCGACCAAGGCTATAAATATAGCCTTGGTCCAGAAGCTCTTCATCAGTTCAGAAATTGTAAACAACACTTGTGTGCTTCCACTGTTTAGTTTAGCTTCTGTCTTTCTGTGCTTACACTGCTGTAAACGAGGCTTCTCCGCCTGAAGGAGCTCTTAGTGCGATCTTCATCCTTGGATTAACAACCTCCCCGGTTGTAACCAAGTCAAATTCGGTGCCTCATTTTTATGCTTTATTTTCTGTTTAATCTATTTTTTATGTGTTAGCTTAATCGTACGAGAAAGGGTTGTGTTTGATTTTTCAGGGCTATTCAACCCCCCCCCCCCTTCTAGTCGGCCGCATCGGTCCTACAGTTTCATCTTCATCCTTCTTTTCCTATTTATTGTGAAAAGTTTTTATGTCGTCGACTTTCTATCCCCAAGTGGCTCAGAGTTTATCTTCTATACTTATTTGGTCTAAGCCCCGTCAAGTCTACTACACAAGGCTCTTTAGGTAAAATCCTGCTTCCTTCTTGTTGATTTTAACTAACTAAAATATTTTTCTTTTCTATGTAGTGGAGAACTTTTATTCTTAATCGATGAAGAACTGCGCCTGGAGGAGGATGCAATTCGTGCAAAAGAAAAAGAGCTTCTTGCTGCTATTACTCCGCCACCTCCAGTTGAAGATCAGATTCCTCTGGTTGAGGCGTCCAGCTCTCAAGTGGTTCCAGAGGCTCCTAAGGGTCCTTCTACGGAAATTCCTGTTATTCCCTTGCCAGTTGCCTCTTTACCGGTGGTGGCTGCTCCTTCGTCAGCTATTCCCCTTCCTGTTATCGAGCTTACATCTCCCGTGAGCTCCGGCAAATCGATAACCGAAGTAGCTCTTGGTAAACGCCCTAGGCGCAAACTCACTAGGGCTCCCCCTCCCAAAAGGAGACTCATTCTTCCCGCCGATGAGCTTGTCTCAGAAGATTTTGTTCCTGCCGACCTTCCTTCTGATGAACCTACTTTGGCTGAGCTCTATCCTTCTCTAACCTTCCCTGCCTCACCTTCTTCCAGCACCATTGCCCCTGGTGATGTTTCTTTCACCTTTCCATTGTCTATTCCAGCATCCGAATCCTTACCTTCCTCACCCTCTTCTTATTTAGTTTTTGCTCCTCCTTCTATTCCTACTTCCTCTTTCTCCGTGGGTTCTTCTGCTATTCCCGTCCTCCCCATACTGCTAGGAGGTTCCTTTGCTAATGCTTGGGAGAAAGTTCATCCTATTTTTGAAGAACTTACCACTCCCGAAATAATTGATCATTTTTCCCATAGCGAAAATCAGGTATGTTTATTGGTGTATACTTATTATTCATCAGTGACTATGTCATAACCCTTTATTATATTTCTAGCGATGGATAGAAAATATGGGCTTATCTCGGCTAATGCACAATTTATACAACGAGAACCAGAAGCTGAGATCTGAGAACGATAAGCTGAGATAGCAAGTTACCGAGTTATCTTCTACCACACTCTCTGCTGTCTCCAAGAAACAACTTGAAGTCCAAATTGAAAGTCTTCAGTCACAGTTCAAATCAGCTACGGATCTCAACAAAGAATTAACTTCCAACTTGGAGAAATGGACAGCTGAGCTCGGTAAGTTAAAGGCTGATTACTAGTCGGCATTAGCTAAAAAACTTAAAGCCTTGCAACTGAAGGATGACGAAATAACCTCCCTGAATACTTCCCTGAATTCAGCTAAAACCGAGGTCTCCACCAAAGAAGCCGAACTGAAGACTTCCCAAACGGCTTTGGTCATCTACAAGGCTAATGAAGACACTCGCTACAAGGAAAGGGCCACTATCATGATTAAATCTACTGAGTTCAACAGGTCGATCATGAAGTCTATCTTAGCAGCCTTCAATGCTGGAGCTGAAGGGGCGGTGCGACAATTGAAAGAGGAAGACTTTTTATCTCGTGATCCTCCTCCCAACTTCCTGAACCATCGCAAACTTCTGGAGAACAGGCCTCCTGATCTGTTTCCCCAACTGACCCTAGAATGATTTTCTTCCTTGAATCCAAATCCTTGTAAAGTGGGTTAGGATTTTGTGATGACAACCTAGTAAATTTATGTGAAGTTGATCCTCCCTCTTTATTGTTAAACCTGTTCTTCCTCATGATGATTGTTTGCTTTGTTTAAATATGTTGACTGTCACCCGGCTGGCCATCATAAAACTTCGCTCAACATATTATATTGTCCTTTATTTTGACCGTTTTATCATGCCTAGCCGATATATATCAACGCTGACAAATATCGTCCGATATTTCATAGCTAATTGTGTCCCGTTCGATTTAATACAGTCCTATTGTAATATTCTCAATATTGGTCGACTTGTCATATTCGATTAATCTATACTTGTGTTTATGCATATCATCTTATGTATTATACTTAACCAAATTTCATATGGTTTATCATGGTGGACGTCACCCGACTTACTATTATAAACCTCTGATCGACATATTAGAATAGTATTTATCTCGACCGGTCTACTATGACCGACCGATTCATACTCATATCTATGAGTCCCATCCGGTAGTTTCTAATCAAGTCTCGTTTGCTGTGTTAATTTTGACATCCATTGGTTTACTATACCTGGTCGATATATCCTTATGCGGGAATATATCGACTAATGCCTCATACTCAACTTTCGCCCGGTCTATTATGCCCATCTAGGTTTGTTGTTTTAATACGCGAATAATTTGACCTTATAGTACCTGACCGATTTTCCCCGTATTTGTTTGATTCTCTTAAGAATCAAGCCCATATCGAGAGAAACTTGGTCACATTTTCCGAGGAAGATGGCCCAACTTAACATCTTTGTCTTGGGATTCATCCTTCTTTTTGCATTTGATTTTATCCTATTTATGACGATTGGGATTCCGAGTATTTTTCCTTTTTCTACTCCTGATGTTGTCTTTATTTGGGGGTTTTGGCATAGGCTCGAAAGGAAAAACAAGGGTTTAAGAAGTTTTCCTTAACCTCCCGACTCTCTTCTTGCCTTCCCCGATTCATCTCCCTTCTACTATTTCTCCATGGATACCTCCTCTCCCGCGTGGTTCCTTTCTTGTGCTTCTGACCTTACAGAGACAGAGGAAGTGGATTTAAAGGCAAGCTATGGTTTTCCTTCCTATATAGTTCATCCTACTCCTCAGGATGGCCCTCATCTCCCTCCTCTTGGGTGCGTATCTATTTTTCGGGATCAAGTCCTACAAGGTTTTCGATTCCCTCTTCATCCCTTTTTTTCTGATGTTAGTGTATATTTCAATATACCCCTTAACCAGCTTATCCCTCAGTCTTTTTCTATCCTCATAGGTTTCATTGGAGTATCTAAACTGCTAGATTTTCCTTTATCTCCTCATCTTTTTCACCACTTCTTCGTTCCACGCCAAGTAGACATAGGTATCTTCAAATTTCAGTCTCGCCCTAAGGCTATTTTGTTCAACCGCATTCCCCCTCAAGGGGAATGGCACCACAAATTTTTCCGTATGCGTCTCTCTTCTCCTCCTCCTTTTCCTATCCAATGGATATGCGATTTACCTCCAGTTCCTAGTACCAATAATCTCCTCAGTGATCCCTCTATTGCCTTTGCTTTATCTAAACTGAGGGGAGCAAAATTCAGCTTGCCATATTTAATTGTGGAGGGTTTGATGTTTCCTTTTGGGATAAGCAACATTGACACTCCCTTGGATGGCTCTTTCGGTACGTATAAACATTTCGCCCTACGTTTACTGATTGGTATATCTCCTTTATAATGGTGCTTAATTCCGGTGTTTCAGCTGATGCTCTTCTTCCGGCTTTCATGTACAAGAACACTATTATGACTAAGTCTTTTGTGAATAATCTCGGAGAAGAATGGCTGCGAACTCGCCGAGCTAATCCTAATTCCTCTACCCTGGGCCTACTATCTAAAGAAGAGCAACAAGCAGAAGCTATTGCGGCCATGGAAGAGGAAGAAGAACAGCCTTTTATTGCTTTAATCAAAAAGCCAAAGCTTACTGAGGATGCTCCCTTTGGCGATCTTTTTGGTACCTTTGTGCAAGCTCCTCTTGTTCCGGCGCCTATTTCTCTTGAGAGAGGTAAGGCACCGATGTCCCCTACCCATATTATCTCCAATCCTACTCTTAGGATGATGAGACCTGCTTTGCTCATCCCCTCTTCTTCTGCCCTTGTTTCAGCTCCTTCTGCTTCTGCTTCTGAGATGGTCGTTATCCCTTCTATGTATTCTCAACCTCTTGCATTGGCCTTGCCTCCTTTGGCATCTGGGCCGCGAGCAAAATGAACACCTTGCCGGAGATCTTCTCCCAGGGCAGGGTCCTCAGATATTCGTGTTTCGACGATTGAGTCAGCATCCCTTGCATCACCACCCTCCATCCCATCTAGTTCTTCTTCTACTGCCCTTGTTTCTACCACTTATTTCCCTCCTATTGCTTCTTCTTCCTCTTCACCTTCTTCTTCTTCAGTTCCCTCACCTTTATTCAGACAAGCTTTGGGTCTGCCCTCTCAAATGGGGCAGACTTCTAATCCCCCTAGTTATGGTTCCCTGCGGTTACAAGGTTTATTGGCTGAATCTTGGCTACATAGCCAAGAGCAATTAAGAGGCATCAATATTTTAGATCGGGCCGACAATCACAGTCGTCAAGCTATCGTCGTACGTATTCTTAGTTATAGGTTACTATCTACTTGTCATTTTTCCTAATTCTTATTATTATTCTGTTTTGTTTCTTGCTTCAAGTATCCACATAGACCAGCTACTTATGGCTCGGGACCAGGAGAACCATAAGCTAAAAGCTCAAATAGAGACATTGAAGGCTACTTTACCTCCTTCTCATGATGACGTGACTCAGTTGCGAGAGAAAGTGGTCTTGCAAGATCAGCAACTAAGGGTATTGAGGTAGGAATTACAAGAATCGCAACAATTATTGAAAGATAAAGAGCTTACAAGGAGAACTTTGGAGCTACAGGTGGACTGACTACATTCTGGTCTTCGATTAGAACTTTAAAGGAAAAAGCCCTCTCAGACGCTTCTCATAAAAGCTTTGTTTTAGAGAAAGTAGAGAGGCTTCATAATGTCTATCTTTCTGAACAAGCTCAAGACCTAGCCTCTCATGATTTTGCTATCCAACAGGAACAAGAGCAAAGAAAGACTCAAGATGCTGAGCTGTCACTACTCCAAAAGGAACTAAAACAACTCAAATTGGATAAAGATGCTTTAAAAGATCAAAACACTAAACTACAAGCTGATTTTCAGAGTTATAAGAAGCAGGAGAAGAACAGATGGGAAGAGTGGCGAATAGCTTATCTAAAGTCTCCGGCATTTGTTACAGAATATGTTCGCCGAATGGTAGGAACTTTAAATCATTCTGTGTCAGGGATTCTTCAAGAACTGAGAGAGGGTGGTTATCTGCCTAAGGAAACTCCTTCTTCATTCATAAGTCGTCGTAGACTCAACAAAGAACTACCCGAAGATTTAACGAGTCATTTTAAGTAAGTATGTCTATGTATTCAAAAAGATTGGCCATGAAAGAACTTGCAATGGAAAAACTTGTAATGAAAGGAACTGTAACTGAAAACTTTGTAATTAAGTGATTGCAATATAGGGGAAAGTTTTGATACTTACCTGTTTCTTTTTCCAATTTGTGTTAGCTTAAGAGTGCCTCCTTTGAAATGCTTCCAGATATTGGGTATGAGTGCTATTTTATTCAAGAATTCCTTGCTTAATTTTTGAAGTTAAACCTTGTTTTAATAAACTCCTTTGCAGATAACATCTTTCATGACCATATAACTTTGATCAATAAAATCTTCCATAATCTCCCTGCGTTTCACTCAGGTAGGAATGTGCCGAGTATGCTTCATATTTCAAAAGAACAAATAGATGAGGACCCGAATAGATGAGGATCAGAATAGATGAGGACCCGAGCTGCTCCTATATGACGAGCGGCTTGCAATCCAGCTATCAAGGCTTCATATTCTGCCTCATTGTTAGTAGCTCTATAATTCAACCTGATGGAAAGTTGGAGTCTGTCCTCCCTTGAAGATATAAGAAGAATACCAATTCCGCTACCTTGTCTGGTTGAGGAGCCATCCACATAAACTTTCCAAATGTTTTCTTCCTCGGGGCCTTGAAGTTCTATAATGAAATCTGTTAAAGCTTGTGCCTTGATGGCCGATCGAGGTTGATACTGTATGTCATATTCACCAAGTTCAGTTGTCCATTTGATCAGCCGGCCTGATGCCTCTGGTTGAGTAGCACCCGTCCGAGCGTATTGTTGGTCAATACAACGATTTCATGTGCTAAGAAATATGGGCGCAACCTCCGAGCAGTCAACACTAACGCATAAGCCAACTTTTCTAGTGTAGTGTATCTACACTCAGCTCCTTTTAATAAATAGCTAGAAAAATATACAGGTTGTTGCTCTTTCCCTTCCTACCTAACTAATATAGAACCTACAGCATTCTCATTAGCTGATAAATACACCCAGAGGGTCTCTCCTACTATAGGTTTAGCTAATACAGGAAGGGTAGACAAGTAATCTTTTAACTCTTGGAAGGCCTTATCACATTTCTCGTTCCACTGAAATTTATTTACCTTCCAGAGTATTTTAAAGAAGTGGAAGCTGCGATCGTCCGACCTAGAAATAAACCTAGACAAGGCTGTAATTTGGCTAGTAAGTCTTTGATCTTCCCTCATGTTGCGCAGCGGCTCCATGTTTTGAAGTGCCTTGACTTTGCTCAGATTGGCCTCTATTCCTCACTCGGACACCATATAGCCCAGGAACTTTCCCCCTTTTGCTCCAAATAAGCATTTGCTCGGGTTCAGCTTGAGCCCATATTGTCTCAATGTCTTGCAGGTCTCCTCTACATCCCTGCACAGATCAACAGCTTGAAGAGACTTAATTAAGATATCATCGACATATACTTCCATATTTCTTCCAATCTATTTCTGGAAGACATTATTCATAAGCCTCTGATAAGTTGCTCCTACATTTTTTAGTCCGAAGGGCATAACATTATAACAATAAGTTCCTTCAGATGTTATAAAATTGACTTTTTCTTGATCCTCCTTAGCTAGGGGGACCTGATGATAGCCTTGATAAGCGTCTAGCATAGAGATGTATTCGCACCCAGCAGTGGAGTCTACCAGTTGATCGATCCTGGTAACGGATAATAATCTTTTGGACAAGCCTTGTTGAGATCTCGGAAATCAATGCATACTCGCCATTTATTTCCTGGCTTAGAGACTAGAACTACATTAGCTAGCCAGCTAGGAAATTGTACCTCCCTGATGTAACCAGCCTCCATGAGTTTAGTTATTTCTTCCTTGATGATCTGGTTCTGCTCTGCGCTAAAATTTCTTTTTCTTTACATAACCGGGTGGGCATCTGGGAAGACATGTAATGAATGCTCCATGACTGCAGGAGAAACGCCCGAGACCTCTTTGGGCGTCCAGGCAAACACATCATTATTCTTCTTCAGGCATTGTACCAGTTCAGCTTTCAGAGTGGGATCAAGATCAGCTGCAATATATGTAGTAGCTTCAGGTCGACCGGTCTGAATCTGGACCTCTTCCTTTTCTTCATAAACCAGAACAGGAGGCTTCTCCTAGATGGCATTAACTTCCATTCTTTGAATCTTTCGGGCAGCGTTAGCTTCAGTCCGAACGATCTCTACATAACATTTTCGAGCTATCTTCTAATCACCTCGCACCTCCCCGACCTGGTCATCAACGAGAAATTTAACCCTTTGACAGAAAGTAGAAACGACCACCCTAAACTTATTTAAGGCAGGTCGACCCAGTATCACATTATAAGAGGATGGGGCGTCCACCACCATAAAATAAGATCTCTTTGTTCTCATCAGAGGCTCCTCACCCAGAGATATGGCCAACTTTATTTGACCGAGCGGTTGTACTTCATTGCCCGTGAATCCATATAAAGGAGTTACCATCTGTTGAAGTTCACTCGGGTCGATCTGTAATTGATCGAAAGCCTTCTTAAAGATAATGTTGACAGAACTACCGGTGTCTATAAAGGTATGAGAAATAGCATAGTTGGCTATCACAGCTTTGATTATTAATGCATCATCATGGGGTATTTCTACCCCCTCAAGATCTCTAGGTCAAAAACTTATCTCAGGACCAGTTGCTCGTTCCATGCTGCACCCCACAGCATGAATCTCCAGTCTTCGGGCATGTGCTTTCCTGGCCCTGTTAGAATCCCCGCGATCATATTGATATTACCTCGGGTGGCATTACTCCTATTTTCTTCTTGTCGGGTTGTCATGGCTTCAGATGGAGTCTTCTCAGACACCTGGCTTGTTCCGGCTGGGGTAGGCAATGCATCCTGCCAAGGCTCGACCGGACGATATTCTAATTTGAGTGGACTTTGTTGTCTAGGGTACTGCTGCCGATAATAATTCTGCCTTTGGTAGCGCTCCCTGTTTGCTCATTTATTTCTTAAAACAAAATAGTCTTCAGTATGGTGACTGCTAGTTTTATGATAAGTGCACCATCTTCTTGGTGCCTCTGGCTGTATCTCTACGTGTTGTACTGCCTGTGGACGATCTTCTGGCTGACAATGAGGTGGATGAGTCGCTCGAGGCCCCCTTGGTGGAGGAACAGGGGCAGGAGCTTTCTCCTTAACCGGAGTAGGAGAAGAAGTAATGCCCTACTTTCTGCGTGCGGCTTGAGCTTCTTCCACATTAATAAATTCAGTGGCACGTTCAATTAAGGAATCAAAATTGGCAGGAGGGTTTCTCACCGGATCTTTGAAGAAATCATTATCATTTAAACCTTGAGAGAAAGCGCTTACTAAGATTTCATTAGTAGCATTGGGTACATCAATAGCTACCTGATTGAATCTTTTGATGTAGGCTCGGATGGACTCTTTGGATGCTTGCTTAATTGAGAATAAAATCCAAGGAGCCTTATGATACCTCTTGTTACTAGAAAAGTGGTGTAGAAAAACTTTCTTGAAGTCCTTAAATTTTCGAATAGATTTTTCTGGCAATCTCTTGAACCAGCATTGTGCGGCTCCTCCGAGTGTAGTAAGAAACATCCGACATTTCACCCCATCAGAGAATTATTGTAATAATGTTACATTCTCAAATTTTAATAGATGATCCTCTGGATCTGTAGTCTCAGTGTACTCACCGATCTGAAGATTTTGATATCGCTTAGGAAGCGGATCGTCCAGTACACTTTGAGAGAAGGGAGAGATGACTTTCTCTGGTGAGCTATCACTAGCTATCATTTTAATCTTACGCTATTCTTTATCTGGTGCTTCGCTAGAAGATTCTTGAAACACAGGCCTTCGTCCTCCCTATTCCATGGGAGTACGAAGAAAGGCCCGTGGACGCCTTGTCGGAGAAACTGCAGCTGGAGGAAAATATGCATGTTCTTCCTCTTCTAGTTCTCTTCCCTTCCAGTGCTCAGTAGTTGAGATTTCCGGATTATGAGTTACTGGCAAAGTAGCTCCAGTATGAGCTTGAAGTTGTTGTTGTTGTTGTAAAGCCTTTTGTACATGAGAATTAATGAGAAAATCCAGATCCTCAAGGCTAATGGTGAGTAGATTTGATTTTCTAGCCTCTTCCATCTTGTAGTCTCAGATTCAGGTGAAATTCCCACAGACGGCGCCAAATTTGATCCTGTCTGAGAAGCTTGACAAAACGGAGAGCTGGGAGAAAAAACCTACTGCCTTGATGAAGAATAATACTTGACTGGATGCCAATCCGAGAAACCCAAAGTGGATCGAGAAGAGTAGAATCACAGAATATCTTCCTGGTGCAAAGCTCCAATGGCAAGAAAGAGATCTAACCGAAGAAAACCTAGATCCAAAGCTTCCGAGGCTTCCTGCGCATAAGAGATCAACCAACACTATCGTCAGTGACCTAAGACCGGGGTGGGAATCCCTGGCTAGGCCCTCCGACGCTCAAGTCAGAGATCTCTCCTCGGATGGAAGGAGGAACAAGAAGAAAAATGAACCGTAGTTGAGAATTAGGGTTATGAATGTGCGCAATGATGTGAACTTACCTAGCCAACGGAGAGGATTCCCCTTTTTATACTACTTCATATAACCTCCGTAGTCATGAAGTGGACCCCGGTTTGTTAGAGTTTGTTATGAGATGACATAAGCTGCGTACTTGTAATAAATAACTTTTAAGGAATCTTTTTTGTACCCCAGATATACCTTCTTTGTCGTCTAGTACCTGCAAAATAGTATAAAAACACATTTCCCGCCAAATATATAACACCTGTTATACAATCACATACTGCAAATATTTTTATTAACTACTTTACTCGAAATATTTACTTCTATCCTGTTTCGCAAATCCTCTTACAGTGTCTCTACCGTTCCTACTTGCCTCTCCTGTTTTTGCTATATCATAGATAGCTTAATATAACGATGTTCCTTGTGTCGGTCGAAGCTGAACTTAATTAGGTTTGGTCAATTATTATTACCTCTCATGAGTCTCCTTGGGTCATGCCTGTCCGTGCCCCTTCTAGGTTTATTATCCCAGCTAACGCTAGGCTATATTTTATCAGGTATGTAATCTTGATCAATGTTGGTATATCTTTACGAGTCACTATTCAGCCCAACCGATATTAACCTTCCTCCCTGAAGGTATATCTCGATCGATGCAGGCCTGCTTACTTGGAGGTATATCCCGATCGATATTGACCTACCTCCTTTGAGGTATATGCCGATCGATATTGGCCCGCTTACTTGAAAGTATATCCCGACCGATATTGGCCTTCCTTCCTGAAGGCATGTCTCAATCGATATTGGCCTGCTTTCTTAGAAGTATATCCCGACCGATATTGACCTTCCTTCCTGAAGGCATGTCTCAATCGATATTGGTCTGCTTACTTGGAAGTATATCCCAGCCGATATTGGCCTTCCTTCATGAAGACATGTCTCGATCGATATTGGCCTGCTTACTTGGAAGTCTATCCCGGCCGATATTGACCTACCTCCTTTGAGGTATATTCCGGTCGATATTGGCCTTCCTTACTTGGAAGTCTATCACGACCGATATTGACCTACCTCCTTTGAGGTATATCCCGGTCGATATTAGCCTACATCCTTTGGGGTATATCCCAATCGATATCGGCCTTCCTCCTTTAAGGTATATCCCAGCCGATATTGGCCTACCTCCCTTGAGGTATATCCCGGCCACTATTGGCTTACCTCTCTTGAGGTATATCCCGGCCGATATTGGCCTACCTCCCTTGAGGTATATCCCGGCCGCTATTGTCTTACCTCTCTTGAGGTATATCCCGGCCGATATTGGCCTACCTCCCTTGAGGTATATCTCGACCGCTATTGGCCTACTTCTCTTAAGTTATATCCCGGCCGATATTGGCCTACCTCCCTTGATGTATATCCCGGCCACTATTGGTCTACCTCTCTTGAGGTATATCCCGGCCGATATTGGCCTACCTCCCTTGAAGTATATCTCGGCCGATATTGGCCTACCTCCCTTAGGGTATATCTCGGCCGATATTGGCCTTCCCTTCTGGAAGTATGTCCTGATCGATATTGGTCTTCCTCCTTTGAGGTAAATCCCGACCAATATTGATCTATCTTCTCCACTCGGTTATCCCCTTTCCCTTCCTTATCGAGGATCCATGAAACCTAACCTATATCAGACTCATTGGACACATGAATCAAATTGCGTCTAACTCAATTAGTCTAATTTGGATTACTCTTGATCCAATTTGGTTCATCACATGAACCTAATCCTCTTGGTTCATCATATGAACCTAATCTCCATCTAATTGCTCTTTGTGTGTCAACCTATAGGTTCTTGTAATGTTAGCAATGCTTCTAAACCCATTTAGAAGCATAAGTAATGAGTTGTACATAGCAACACATCATTACTACCCAAGTTACAAGAATGTTGAGACCCAACATCACCTTTGTGACTACTAATTGTGACCCTCACAATATATGACAATGTCCTTCTATCCTTGACATCTAGATTGATTAGTTTGAGGTATAGACCGTGTCATCCTCTAATCAATCTAAATCTTGAACTCCAAGTAGACTCACTCTAATCAAATGAGTTCAATATCTCATATTGACTCATTTGAGCATGCCCATGCACTTAGTGGTCTCACTCTATCAAGAATAATGATGTCGCTCCCGTCATATAGGAAGGATAGATCTCATCTACATCACTCACATCCCTCCGCATAATTTGTTAAATACCCAGTAATCGCCTTTATAATCCACCCAGTTACGGGTAACGTTTGACGAAGTCAAAGTATACAACTCCTTATGTAGGGAACCATGGTGACTTCAGGTCCAAGGACTGATAGTCATACAAATAGTCACATGAGAAAGTATATGACACTCATATAATGATCCATGATACTTTCTCATGGCAGGTCATTTAGTATACATTCTCCAATGCATACCCATGTGTCAACTTGATATCTCTATATCCATGACTTGTGAGATCAAGTCATCGAGTTGACCTACATGCTAGTCTCATCACATTAACATTGTCCCTAAATGTTAATACTTGACTAGGAATGATTAAGAGTAGTGTTCTCTATATCATCTCACTATCGATTCAACCAATCGATTGATATAGATAAGAACATTCTACTCATGGATGCTATTATACTTAGTTATTTGGCACCAATACTAGTAAGTATAATAACCATAAAGAAAATACCTTTATAAATATATAGGAATATGATACATCGAGTCCATACAACAATCATCATATGATTGGCTCTAGGACTCTAACTAACATATACCGGTGATGTGGGTTTTGTATTGTGGACTTTATATTGAACATTCGGGTTTGCTACTTTTGTTTTCCGTTACTGATATTTTCATTACTTCGTGGATTTTGTTATTCTTCATTGTAGTGGAGTAGGAGGTTTTACATATATCTATGATGATTTTTATATCGTCTTTCTGATTGTGGATGGTTCATATTACATTGTGTGGAATGATTATATAAACTGTGTGGTTTGTTTAGTATTTGTATTGTATTGATTCCGGTCGTGTGGGACGAGGTAGATATATGTATTCTAGATTCATATTGTCACCCGGACAGGGGAGATGCTGTCGAAATTTCTTCTGGCAGGGACTACCTGGGGCGTGACATTCATGTCTGATTTACTCTTGTGTAGCTTGATCAGCTTCTCCCATAACTCCTTTGCACTTGAGAAGGGGCCAACGCGGTTCAGCTCTTCATTGGTTATGTCGCACTGGAGTGTATACGTTGCTTTGGCATTTGCCTCGACTTTCTTGATTTGATTTGCATCCCAGGTCTCGTATGGAATTAGTTTGCCGACGCCGTCAGTTGGTAGTTCCATCCTGGTTTTGATGATCATCCAGGTTTCTAAACTGATTTGAAGGTACGCCTCTATCCGTCCCTTCCAATAGCTAAAATCGTCTCCGATGAAGAGCGGGGGTCGGGCTGTACTGTAGCCTTCTTGGAGAGCCATGAAAGTAGAATCTCGCACACAAAGTAAAAAAATGGAAAGAATGTCCTAGGACTTAATCCTAGATTAGTAGTGCGGGAAAAAGATAGAAATAGAAAATCATGAATTTCGAGAAAAATAATAAAATATTATTAAAAATATTAAAAAATATTATTTCAAATTTTTCTAAATGCGATATTTTATCAATACTAATAAGTGGTGAAGAGACGAAAGTGAGTTTTTTCAAAATAGTTTTGGAGGGAAAAAATGAAAGGCGTAACCCTGCTCTGATACCAATTGTTGGATCGAGAAGCGCTAGAGGCGGGGGGTGAATAGCGCTCGTGGCTTTCACGCGTTTCGGATTCGGAAATCTATCGAGTTAAAGCAGCGGAAATAAAAGAGAACAAACACTAACACAAGTATTTACTTTGTTCGGAGCCTGTGGCAACTCCTACTCCAAGGCCCACGCTCGTTGAGCGTTTATGTTGGGCAACAACTATAATATCGTAAAAGCTTTACAAATGAAGTACAATTAATAGCAAATAAATATACCGACGACAAAAAAAAATGACAGAAATAAAACTCCAGGTCGTCGACGTCAAGTTATACCTTCGTCGGAACTTCTCGTTAGCAGCCGGTTGTAGAAAGGTCGCTTGGAATCTGATTTGCTTGATGCTACCTCGAGACCCCCTTTTATACACTGCTAGAGGCGCCTCCAACACCATCCAAGGTGCCTCCAACAAGCCGAGTCATCCGCGTGGATCAGAACGGACCTGGTCGCAACTCATCCACTTGAAGGCGCCTTCAAGCCAATCCAAAGCGCCTCCAATCTCTAGTCCAAGGCGCCTCCAGCTCCATCCGAGGCGCCTCTAGCACTGCTTCGCGGCCAGCTCACATTCTACACCGGAGGCACCTCCAAGCTCCATGGAGGCACCTCGGACACTGTTCATCCGAGGCTTGACTTGTTCCTTTTGTACCTGCAAGACATGTTAGTCCCAAAACAACAACATACCCTGTAAGACAAAGTTAGAATAGATATAAACATGATAAATCAAGTGGTTGACAGTCATCGGACTGTTCGGGTCTGACTTCGAATTTTCATTCGAAAACCCTAGGTCGACCCGACGCCTACTGTTCCCTCTGCGGGGAACGTGTCCTCACCTACTCCCCTCAGGAGAGATTACCTGATATCAGTCCGGTCCTCCAGACTAACTGGACTTTCTGCCTAGGGTTACCACCCCCTAGGACCTAGGGTTACCGCCCCCTAGGGTTTTTCTCCACCTAGGATTACCACCCTTAGGACCTAAGGTTACCCCCCCCTTAGGATTTCTCCACCTAGGGTTACCACCCCCTAGGACCTAAGGTTACCCCTCCTTAGGATTTCTCCTCCACCTAGGGTTACCGCCCCCTAGGACCTAAGGTTGCCACCCCTTAGGGTTTTTCTCAACCTAGGGCTACCACTATAAGGGATCGGTGGCCGGCTTGAAGGGGGGTTGAATAGCTAGGACACCCCCAACTTCGATTCTTCTCTACAAGGTTAGTTACGCAAGGGGAATACGAAAACTAAAGCAATGAAAATAAACAAGTAAGAGCACAAACGCTAACATGATTCCTTTACGTGGTTCGAAGATTGCTTGCTCTTACTCCACGGCATGTCCTTGAGGTGGTCGAACCCTTAATCCTTCGGTGGATCAATCCTCGGCAATCTCCGGCTAGAGCTTACTTCTTCTCGGTGGAGTACAACCTCTCACAAAGCTCTCTTCCTCTTACAAGATGAAGATTTAGATTAGGAGGAAGAGAATGGCTTGGAAGCTTTGGACAATTGCTAAGGAGTTATTCAATAAGCATGAGTAACCTCCTTCAAGCCCCAAAGCTTCCCTTAAATAGGAGGAGAGAGTTGATCATCATATCAACTCATCTCGGCACCAGTCTACTGGCAAAATCATCAGTCGACTGGTGTTACCGTTGGAGGTAGCCAACGGCTACTTCGCAGCACCAACAGTATACCAACGGTCATTTACCAGTCGACTGCTAAACATGCAGTCGACTGATCCACACTGACCGAACGAATAGAACCATTATGTTTGCACCCAGTCGACTGCGTGGTCAACTGCACCAGTCGACTGCTAAAACATGTAATCGACTGCTACAGTACTGCTACAGTACTGCTGCAGTAACGCTGCAGCACTGCTACAGTGATTCTATAGTACTGCTACAGTAACGCTGCAATAAAACCCTAAAACTATGATTTTACTCCGAGTACAATTTCTCATGCACCCGTACCCTCACCCTTACGACTCATTTGACGCTTCCTTTGCAGCTTTAACCTCTTGTCTTCAAGCATACTTCCTTTGGCTCTCGTCCCTTGGATGCATTCAAGCCCGCGGCTCGTCCCCAATGCTATCCTTCACGTATGCCTCGAAGTCACTTCCCTCGACCCTTGTCCTCGCTGCCTTGTCCACAGTCCCTCAGATGCTTCATCCTTCACCGGACCCGAAGCCATCAACCTGAGTCGCATGTGTATCCTGCAAACCTGCACAACTCAAATACACATATCAAATACAAGGGTGAACCTAACTTAAACTCTTTGATACACACATCAAAACTATGATCGTACCGATCAAAACCTAGGTCGATTGCACCAACAACCACCCCCTGGGACCTAGGGTTACCACCCCCTACGACCTAAGGTTACCACCCCCTAGAGTTTTTCACCTACCTAACTACAGTTAGGACTTTCCTGTAAACTTATTCAAGCACATTAGATAACAAAACAACTTAACTTGAACCCTTTAACACAATCAAAACACCGGTTTGATCGTCGGATGCTTCCCGCACCAACAGCTTCTTCTCCCGCGGGTACAAAACCGTCGGCCAAGCTCTTCTCCTCCTTTACATCACATTTTTCCCTTCTTTCTCTCTGCCCTAGCTTCCACCCGAGCCCTTCCTCTTCCTTGATCTTACGCCGCCTTCTGTCTTCAATATGACACCATCGGGCTCTCTTCAAATTTTCGTTGATGGTGGTGCTGCTCCGCTAGATCGTCACGCCGCCTTGATCACCCGACGGATTGACGCCGCACCACCGCTGATTGCGACAAGCCTATGACCAACACCGTAGGCCCTTCTTCTTGATCTGATGGAGCCCTAACCAAGTTGGTCAGTCGTCACTCCTTCCTCCTTCCCTTGCCGCCTTGCTGACACTATGGATTCCTTGGCACCTGAGGGGATTTGATTTAGAGGTTAGTAGCTTCATCCAGCCCTGATTATCGATTTTGACAGTATGTCTTTTTAGCTGTGAATCATCGATTACTGGATCTACTTTAGGGATTGACAGCAACACTGGTTTGCTTTAGTCACTATTTTTCCCGACAACCCTCTTCTCCGACAGTGAGGCAACAGGAGAAGCTTTATTGAGGGTAAGGTGTTAATCCAAATTATTGTTGGTATGGTTAGGGATAGCTGGTCATGTGGTTTCGGTATAATTGAGGCTAAAATGTTGGATCTAATCTAAGCTTTGGGTTAGATCCGATAAACCAAGATCAATAAATAAATTAGGGTTTCCTAATTAATAGGAAATTTGATTAAGCTATTGGATATCTGCGAGCATGGCTTAATTATATGCATGTTGTTACAGGACTTTGATTCGAGATGAGCATCTCGACGTGGGATCTATTTCGGATACGATTTCTATTTTTTAGTCGGGTACCTTTGACTTATCTTTTTGATATTGTCATTCTGATATGCTTAGTGAGTTATTACTAGTAGTAATAGTTATGCTTATATCTGCTTGGTATGTCACTACTTGATACTGTAGTTTACCATATTGTTATCTGTGATACATTTATGCTTATGTCCTCTTGATTCTTACATTATGTACTTATGTAGTGACATACGATGCATTACCAGATATAGGTCTAGCTACTAGATATATTTAACATGTGTACCTAGTTTATTACCTGGCATGTGTACCTAGATCATTGATATGGACTTGGTTTTCCTTTTGATACACATTATGAGGAGGATGGTATTTTCAGGAGTTACATGCTTAGTGGCATGCACCATTTTGCATGATTGCATGCTGAGCGATTGTCGGCTCTATTATTATTGAGCACATCATCAGTTACATGATCTACACACACAGCCACTCATGGGTTAGTGGTATATCAGGTAAAGTGTGTGCAGTTTGCTCTGTCAGGGCTCCGCTAGTCCGCTCATGGGTAGTGTGACTGCAGCGTGGTAGCGGGCAAGGATCCCTCCTCTTGACTATGACACAGAGAGATGAGAGCTTTGGCTCCCCCACTCTGTTTGGGGTAGGAGGATAGGTGTACTCCGACAGCATCCTGTCCACTTGGTCACTCTGGAGTAGTAATGGCAAAGTGCACAGTTGTCATAGCCCTACCCACTCGATCTCACTATCACGTGTGAGATGGCTGACTGGCGTCAAGGGTGACCATGTCATTTGCATCATATGCATGGATTGCATTTATTGCTTGTGATTGCTACATATTTGATGCTATATTTTTGTGGTTGCATATGATTGACATGAGGTATTTGGTCTAACGACCCTTATATCCGGATAGAAGGTCCTGGTGAGTACAGGTTCTTTGCATTTTCAGTTATTGATCAGGACACTGTACTCCATGATTATTACTGATAGCTATATCTGATTATACATGTCAACTTGATACCCGCTGAGTTCATTGAACTCACCCCATTTCTTTATTTTCCTATTTCAGGTTGAAGCTGTCAGGAGATTCCAGTCACTAGTCCCTACTCCGTGTTGTGACAGTTTTCTATTTTTCAGTCTTTGTTTTCTTGTTATGAATATACATACTAGTGATGTGTGTGCCTTGCACTTATGGATTTTATATTGTGATTTGAGTATGCTACCCATGTTTTCCGCTATGAAAGTTTTCTATTATATTGTGTTTTTCCTCACTGTAGTGGAGTAGGTATTATTATAAACTGCGTGGTTATGTAGTCAGCCGGGGGCTGATTTATTATAAACTTCATGGAATGTTCATTTATTGTATTGTATATGTTCCGACCGTGTTGGCCGAGCATTGAGAGGCCCTAAGGGCTGTGTAAACAAGTTTTAGATTGTCACTCATATAAGGGAGATGCTGTCGAAATTTCACCGGTAGGGACTCCCCTGGGGTGTGACAGTAAGTCCATTTATTATTAGCATTATTATTTGCTATTTGTCTTCCCTAACTTAAACGTATTACTAAACATCAAAAAGGGGGAGATTGTTGGAGCAATCCCAATGGTCCGTGTGACCATGTGTTTTAGTGTATGGGAAGGGTTTAAGTTAGGTTTACCTTTGTTATTTGATATGTGTATGTGAGTATGCAAGTTTGCAAGATACACATATGACTCAGCTTGATGGCTTCGAGACCGGTGAAGGATGGAGCATCCGAAGGACCGTGGACAAGACAACAAAGACAAGGGCCGAGGGAAGCGACTTCAAGCCATACACAAAGGATGACATTGAGTATGAGCCATGGGCTTGGATGTGTTAGTAATTAGCCCTAAGAGCCAATCATGAGATGATTCGGCCTTTTGCGTTACTCATTGAGTTAGACTCAAATGAACTCACTCATTGGATTGAGTCCAATCCAAATTAAACACATTGGATTAATGGGTTAGACTCAATGGGTTAGACTTATTGGGTTATTGGATTAATGGTTAATCCAATATAATAAATCCAACCCATTAAGAGGAATACAAAGAGACAAAAGACCCTTGGTATTCATGGGATGAATATAAATAGCCTTTTGTAATGAATTTTTCATAAGTGTTGAAATGTGAAGAGAATGGTGTCTCTTCATCTCCCCCTTCTTCCTCCTCCTTGCATGGCCGAACCAATCTTCTTGCTAGCACAAGAAGATGGTTCTTCTCCGAAGGCTTCGTTCATGCGACGAACGAAAGATATGTTTGTGTGGATACTGTAACACCCACGAAATGCTAAGCTATACCTAGGAGTATTTTTCTTTAAAATGGAAGAATAAAAGAAAGAAAGAGAAAAATAGAAACCAAAATAAAAAGAGGTGAGGTCAAGGATTGAACCTTGAACCTCCCACAAATGATAGAGTTAAATTGGTGCATAGAACCACTAGAGTAATGAATCATATGTAAATAGGATAGAATAGAAATATTAGTTAAAGGTGAGAGGATGGTTAAGTAAAGGAACAAGAGAAAACCAAGTAGCTTACTTTCTCTTCCTCTTGGTTAAGAGAAGAAGCAAGCAAAAGACAAGTTGCTTGCTTCCCTCCTTCTCTCTATTTTCATGGAATTAAAAGAGTGAAGAAAATAGGAGGGCTAAGGGGGATGAATGAAAGTATGTTCATTACATAGGAAATAAATAGGATGGAAAGAAGAAAAGACAAGTGAGTAATCCTTTCTTCCTCCTTTCCCTCTCCTTCTTCATTCTCCACCGAAACCAAAAGCTCTCCCCTCCTCATTTCCAAAAGCTAAGCTAAGGTTCCTCTCCAAGAAAACTAATTTACAAGAAGGAGCATTCAAGGTCTACCCCTTCCAAGCAAGAGAAATCAAAGAGAGTGCTAGAAGAAGAAGCTCTCTTCTTCCTCTTCACCTAGAGTACCTTTCTTTAAGAAAAACCACAAGCGGAAGGATGTAAGTATCCCCTCACCTGTGGTACAAGTTGCTCTTGTTTTTACATAGGAGTAGAATGCTTAAAACCTAGGATCACAAGTGGAAACTGTAGGACCGTTGGGCCGGCTAGAAGGGGGGTTGAATAGCCTGTAAAAAAAACCAACAAAGACCCTTCTCGAACTTTCAACAGAACACTTGCATAAAGTAAATTAGCAGTAAATAAAAAGCAGAAAGAAGAGGCTCACAACTTGACTTGGTTACAACCAAGGAGGTTGTTAATCCAAGGAATGAACGTGCACTAAAATATCTCCTTCAGGCGGAGAAGCCTCTTATAGCAGTGAAAGCATAAAAGACAGAAGCTAAACTAGAACAGAATCGCACAAGTGTTTGGAATGTAAATCTCTGAGATGATTTGAAGCTTCTGGACCAAGGCTATATTTATAGCCTTGGTCGGGGCGCCTGGAAGGGTTCCGGGCGCCCTAGGGGGGATAAAACTTTATCCCCCAACGTCCAGAACGCGAAAGATGCGTTCTGGTCAAACTTCACGTTCCGGGCGCCCCGGAGCAAAAAGTCAACTCTGGTTGACTTTTACGTACGGGACCTCTGCTCCGTTTCAGTCCCGCCTCGGTCCGGGTCTTCTCCTCCGGATCCGCTCGCTTGGATGATCTCTGCCATCCGGAATAGGGCTCACCCGAACCCAACTTCCGGTCTTCTCGAGCGTGCTTCCCTCCAGCTTCTCATCCCTCGGAATTGCCGCATGTTTCCTTCTCGTCCGCTAGCGTACTCATCCGCAGTCTTCGTCCCTCGGTCGTCGACCTTCTCGCCAGTTGCGTCTCTTGCTCCGGCTTTCGTCCCTCGGAACCACCGTGCGCTTCCTTCTCGTCCGCCGGTGTACTCTTCTGCAGCGCCTCGTCCCTCGGACGCACAGCGTGTCGTCCTTCTCGCTAGCTGCGTCTTCCGCTCGAGTACCTGTGCTCCTAAGCTCCTGCATACTTAGACACAAGGTTAAATACACACAGGATCTAACTTAACTTGTTGATCACACCAAAACAACCTTGGGGTTCCAACAATCTCCCCCTTTTTGGTGTGATCAACCCAAGTTAAGCTAGGGTAAAAATAGACATTAAATAAAATTAAGTAAATTAACTTAATTTGCAATTTAAGTACAAAAAGATAGAAAAATTAAATCTATCTACCTACCTCCTAGACTTATACTTTCCCTTCTCCCCCTTTGATCACAAAAAAATGAGGTTCCAAGAAAAATAATCTAAGGGCTATAGACTTGAAAAAATATTTCAAAAAAAATTCTAAATTTTTAAGAAATTTAGAAAGTTTTTCTGAGTAATTTAAGCTGAGATTTCTTGTTTAAAAAGATTCTTAACTAAAAAAAATGATTTTTGAGAATATTTAAAAAAAATTCTGAGTAAGTAAATTTGAAATAAAATGTTTTGAATAACCTTTTTCAAGCACTAATTAATTCTTGTATTAATGCTTCATTAGTAAGTTAATTAAACATTTATTTCAATATTTTGTCTTCCAGGTCGTGGCGAGGCACTAGGCCTTCTTGGTTATTGGAGCAACAACCACTTCCCTAGACAAAGGCTCATAAAGAAATTATTTGTTTAATTTTCTCACTTAAAGCGCTAATTTTAATTTTAAAATTAATTTAAGCATGATTTAGGAACCCAATATAGGTTCCAACCTATTGGATTAATTAAAAAGCTTTTAGGGACATATTTTCTTGAAATATTCCTAATTTATCCCGGGTGATATTTAAAGTACCAATTTAAATTATTAAATCTTCTAAAATTGGTTTTAGATGAGCATGCATAGTTTTTCAAGTTATCTACTTGAATTTTCAAATCATCATTTTCAAGTTTCAATTTTTCATTTGCTATTTTTAATTTATCTAATTCTTCTAAGGGACAAGACTTAGCTAGAATTACTTTTAAATTTTTATTTTCACTTTCTAATTTGCAGCAATCTTTTGTTAAAAGTTTAACGAACTTAAACATTTTATCGGGAGGAAGAGATCGTACCTGACTTACCTTGTCGATCTCGTTGTCCGTTTCTCCCCCTGAGCTGCTGCTTTCTTCCGACGTGTCTCCCCCTTCATCGATGCTCTCGATGCTCATTTCGGAAGAGCTTGAATCGCAGTCGTCGTCTTGATGACTCGCCATCAGTGCGAGTCCGGAGAATGCTTCGACTTCCGATTCGGACGACGTATCGTCCCACGTCGCCTTCAGGGCCTTTCGTTTTTGGATAGGCTTCTTACCCTTTTCCTTGTCTTTGTTCTTCAGCTTGGGGCAGTTGTCCTTGACATGCCCTTCTTCGTCGCAATGGTAGCAGCGGATCGTTCTTTTCTTTCTACCCTGTGGATGGTTAGTTTTTCTAGAATTGTATAACTTCTTAAATCGTCTTACCATCATTACCATTTCCTCGTCGTCGAGAGAAGATTCTGATTCAGGTTCGTCTCTCGAAGCTTTGAGGGCGACGTTGTTCTTTGGCTCCCTCATTCCTGCACATCTTGACTCATGCACTTCAAATGTTGAAAAAAATTCTTCTAATGAAATTTTTTCTAAGTCCTTCGAAATGTAAAAGGCATCTACTAATGATGCCCATTTTGAATTTCTAGGGAAGGAATTTAAAGCGTACCTGAGCGAATCTCGGTTACTTACCTCTTCTCCGAGATTCGAAAGTCCGGTGATGAGCTCCTGTATCCTCGAGTGTAGATGTGCAATTGTTTCACCTTCTTCAAGACGGAGGTTGGTAAGCTGGTTGCCAAGCTTGGCTTCGGATGTTCCTTCGTGTAATTCAAGGAACTTCTCCCAAAGCTCCTTTGCCGAATTGTAGGTGCTGACACGGTTGACTTCTTGTGGCGGAAGTACGGTTAGCAGATGAAATTCTACTTTCTTGTTTGCCACGTACTCGGCCTGCTCTTTCTTTGTCCATTGATTTTTTGCTTTGCCCTCGGGAGCTTCAAAACTGAGTTCCATTATTAGTAATAAATCAAAATCGGTACCGAAAAATACCTCCATGTGCTTCTTCCAGCTTGCAAAGTCCCCCTCGAATTTTGGCGGGTGGATGTTAGATCCGGCCATCTCGTTGTTCGTTCGGCGGTTAGTCCTCCTGAAGCGTCTCGGCTCTGATACCACTTGTAGGACCGTTGGGCCGGCTAGAAGGGGGGTTGAATAGCCTGTAAAAAAACCAACAAAGACCCTTCTCGAACTTTCAACAGAACACTTGCATAAAGTAAATTAGCAGTAAATAAAAAGCAGAAAGAAGAGGCTCACAACTTGACTTGGTTACAACCAAGGAGGTTGTTAATCCAAGGAATGAACGTGCACTAAAATATCTCCTTCAGGCGGAGAAGCCTCTTACAGCAGTGAAAGCACAAAAGACAGAAGCTAAACTAGAACAGAATCGCACAAGTGTTTGGAATGTAAATCTCTGAGATGATTTGAAGCTTCTGGACCAAGGCTATATTTATAGCCTTGGTCGGGGCGCCTAGAAGGGTTCCGGGCGCCCTAGGGGGGATAAAACTTTATCCCCCAACGTCCAGAACGTGAAAGATGCGTTCTGGTCAAACTTCACGTTCCGGGCGCCCCGGAGCAAAAAGTCAACTCTAGTTGACTTTTACGTACGGGACCTCTGCTCCGTTTCAGTCCCGCCTCGGTCCGGGTCTTCTCCTCCGGATCCGCTCGCCTGGGTGATCTATGCCATCCGGAATAGGGCTCACCCGAACCCAACTTCCGGTCTTCTCGAGCGTGCTTCCCTCCGGCTTCTCGTCCCTCGGAATTGCCGCATGTTTCCTTCTCGTCCGCCAGCATACTCATGCGCAGTCTTCGTCCCTCGGTCGTCGACCTTCTCGCCAGCTGCGTCTCTTGCTCCCCGAGCAATCTTCTGCTCCGGCTTTCGTCCCTCGAAACCACCGCGCGCTTCCTTCTCGTCCGCCGGTGTACTCTTCCGCAGCGCCTCGTCCCTCGGACACACAGCGTGCCGTCCTTCTCTCTAGCTGCGTCTTCCGCTCGAGTACCTGTGCTCCTAAGCTCCTGCATACTTAGACACAAGGTTAAATACACACAGGATCTAACTTAACTTGTTAATCACACCAAAACAACCTTGGGGTTCCAACAGAAACTTTCGGCCAAGTATAAAATAAAAAGAAAGATTTGGGTAGATCAAGATCTAAATAAAGCATGTTCATTATGTTCTTATGATAAGTACCCTAGTATAAGAAGCTAGTTAATGTTCTCATGTTGTATGTTGACTTAAAACCTAGATTTTTAAACATGAACTTTCGGCCAAGTATAGATGAAGGACCTAGGAAAGCTTAAGACCTAAACTAACCATGTTTACTACATCCTTATGATATGTATGCTATGTTAAGGGATTGGGTTGGTTTTCTTATGCTTGAATGTTGCCTAAAGTTAGCTTTCCCTTCAAGTATGTTTCGGCCAAGAACAAAACTAGGGCTTAGAGAAGCTAAAAAGTTAACCTAACATGCTCATGTATCTCTTAATAATATGATATGAAATTAGCTAGGTGATTATGCTTATATGTTGATTTAAAACCTAGTTTTTCTTTCAAGTATGTTTCGGCCAAGAACAAAATCAAGGCTTAAAGAAGCTAAAAAGTTAACCTAACATGCTCATGTATCTCTTAATAATATGATATGAAATTAGCTAGGTGATTATGCTTATATGTTGATTTAAAACCTAGTTTTTCCTTTCATGTGTGTTTCGGCCAAGAACAAAACTAAGACTTAAAGAAGCTAAAAAGTTAACCTAGTATGCTCATGTATCTCTTGATAATGTGATATGAATGTAGTTAGGTGTTCATGCTTATATGTTGTTTAAAAGTTAGCTTTCCCTTCATGTATGTTTCGGCCAAGAACAAAACTAAGGCTTAGAGAAGCTAAAAAGTTAACCTAGCATGCTCATGTATCTCTTGATATTGTGATATGAATGTAGTTAGGTGTTCATGCTTATATGTTGTTTAAAAGTTAGCTTTCCCTTCATGTATGTTTCGGCCAAGAACAAAACTAAGGCTTAGAGAAGCTAAAAAGTTAACCTAGCATGCTCATGTATCTCTTGATAATGTGATATGAATGTAGTTAGGTGTTCATGCTTATATGTTGTTTAAAGTTAGCTTTCCCTTCATGTATGTTTCGGCCAAGAACCAAATTAGGGTTTAGAGAAGCTAAAAAGTTAACCTAGCATGCTCATGTACCTCTTGATAATATGATATGAATTTAGCTAGGTGTTCACACTTGCATGTTGCCTATAGCTTGATTTTCTCCTTATGAGTGGTTCGGCCATTATGAGTTTAAAAGCTTAGATATGCCTCACATGATGCGTTATGAATTAGGAAATGTTATTTACTGATGCTATGCATGATTGTATTTTTTTTTTTATGATGTGCTATGTGCCCAAGGATGCATGTTTTATGATATGATAGATGACATGTTCATTATGTATGCTTATGATCCATGCATGTGCTGTATGCCCAAATATGCATGTTTTATGATATGATAGATGACATGTTCATTATGTATGCTTATGATCCATGCATGTGCTGTGTGCCCAAATATGCATGTTTTATGATATGATAAATGACATGTTCATTATGTATGTTTATGATCCATGCATGTGTTGTGTGCCCAAATATGCATGCTTTACTTCTCATGATATGATAAGATAAGATGTGTTATGTTATGATATGAACCATGATATGATATTTTACTTTGTTTGGCTTGTACCAAAGGTGGGCTCCATAAGCGCCCCTAGGCCGACGGACTATGAACGGGTCTAGTAAAGGGATGGGCTCCTTAGTACGCCCCTAGGTCGACGGACTATGAACGGACCTAGATCCCTAGTAGGTTCGGGGCTAGCTACCCTGTCCTAGGGATTGCGCGCATTCATGTATGTATGTGGTACAAGCCGAGCCCTCATGATGATATTATGTTCAAGTACCATATGCTATGCTTTAAAACATCTTGCATATGACATGACATATGTTTTAAAAGACATCTTGCATGATACGATTTATGATTTATAGGACATGATGATTTATGATATGATATAGCATGATGTTATTTATGAGCTGATATGATATGATTTACGATATGACATGCTATGCTCTTATGATATTTGGATTTATGATATGATATAGCATGATGTTATTTATGAGCTGATATGATATGATTTATAAGATGACATGCTATGCTCTTATGATATTTTGATTTATGACATGATGTAGCATGATGTTCCTTATGATGTATGATATGACATGCTATGCCCTTATGATGTTAGATGATCATATTTTTTTATGGTTGTATGCTTATGTGCTTATACATTGATATATGGATTTTGTGAGTAGGAAAGGATCTTACTAAGCCTGTGTGCTTATAGCTTACTTTCCTTGTACCATAGATAAGGGCAAAGAATGGATGACCTAAGGGAGCTGCAGGAGAGGCAAGGAGATGTGTGTGGTAGTGGCTCGGCTAAGACAAATGAAGACCTGCTTAAGTTATTTGGTTATGTTAACATAGACTAGTGTGTTATGTTATTGTCCATATGACTTCAAGATATTCTTAAGTGTTTTTATTTTTTTTTGAAAGAAATTTTAATATGCATATATGCTTCCGCAAATAGAAATGGTTAAGTACGTAACCCCACACCCTACTAGCAGGAGGGGCGGGCGTTACAGATACCGTAGAGGCGCGGATGCTTGAATGCGATGAGATATGGATCCAAAGAAAAGATTGCTGTCGGATTGCGAAAGGCATGCAACAAAGGTATAATCCTATCATGTAACTTAGTATAGATTGCTTTAGCAATATTTCTTCCCTTCGCATGGATCTGCTGGATAGAGGATCTAGTTAATTTTCGCTGCGCTTAAGCGTGTTTAGCACGCTAGATCCCTACAGGATGCATCTGAGGTATGAGAGCTAAATGAAGTAGGCTTGAAGGAAAAAGTTCAAGGCTACAAAGAAGAGTCAAGTGAGTCGTGAGAGTCCGAGTGTGAGAGAAATGTACTCGGGAAGAAAACTCTAAGTTTAGGATTGTACCAGTCAACTGGTATTGGGACCAGTCAACTAGGGATGAGCACAGAGAGGTTCTATGTCCGAACAGCTAGGATCAGTCAACTGGTGTTGACACCGGTCGACTAGTAAAGAGCCATTGGCCAGACACCAGTCGACTGGTGCAAGGACCAGTTGACTGGTAACGGTCAAATAGCAGGGTTGTTTTCCCAAGCTCTATATAATAGAGCTTGGGGTGGCTGGCTTTGGTTGACGAAATTGGATTTGGTTAAAGTCTAATTAGAGTCTCTAAGCTCTCATTACAATCCAGGTGTTTTTGATCAAGTTGTGGCGAGGTTTCTCTACCGACAAGGAGGATTGTGCTAACCAAAGTTCCGGGAACTAATCTACTGACGGATAGGGATCGTCCACCTTACGGATAGCCGTGGAAGATGAGCCTTATCTCTGAACCATGTAAATCGGCGTATAGTAGTTTGTTTGTTTTTTCCTTTAGTCTTTAGCTTTCGTATTTATATTTAGTATTAGATTTCCACTGCGTAACTAACAAATACATAGGAAGTGATCAATTAGGGGCACCGCCTATTCAACCCCCCTTCTAGCCGGCCATCTGATCCCCAACACTATTTTCAATATGTGCAGATCTGAAGAAGGAGACAAAGCACAACATTCCCTTAAAGGTAAAAACGGACGAACGAGATTCTAAATATTCTCTCGATGATGATGAAATGACACTCATGGTAAGAAAATTTAAAAAATTATTTAAAACTAATAAATTTAATCTAGTGCAGGGTAATAGAAATAAAAGAAAGATAAGATGCTACCACTGTAATGAAGGACACGTGAAAGATAACTGCCCTAAATTGAAGAGTAAGGACAAGAACAAAGACAAGGAGAAGAACAAGAAGCCAGCCTAGATCAAGTATAATCTAAAAGCGACATGGGATAAAATGTTGTCTGAACCAGAGATAAAAGCCCTCGCTGGACTTGCATAAGTGGCAAGTCACCATGAAGACGAAGACGAAGCAAGCTCGTCCGAAATAAGCATCGATGAAAGGGGAGCGACATCGGAAGAAAGCAGTACTTCGGAATGAGCTTAAGACTACGGGATCGACATAGTAAATCAGGTACGGTCTCTTCCTCTTGATAAGTTATTTCAGTTCGTAAAAATGTTATCGAAAAAATATTGTATGTTAGAAAAATAAAATAAAGAGTTAAAATCAACCTTAGCTATATCTTGTCGATTAGAAGATCTCGACATAATAAAAATAAAAAATGGAAAATTGAAAGCAAAAATAGAAGAATTTAAAAATCATGCATGCTCATATAGTCAATATATTAGAAAATACAATAGATTAAATTGACACTTTAAATACCATAAGGGCTAAATTAGGAAAATATCAAAGAAATATATTCCTAAGAAATTCTTGATTAATCCTATAAGAAGGAATCTATTTTGAGTTCTAAAATTATATTTAGATTAACTGTTTTTGGACTTAGGGTTTTTAGAATGAAAATTAAATGTTTAATTTCTTTAAATAACTTTTTCTATAAGTGGTTGTTGTTCCAATAACCAAGAAGGCTAGTGTCTCGTCATAGTTTGAAAGTCAATTAGTGAAATATATGTTTAATTGACTAATTGTGAAGCATTTAATTATTTTAACTAATACTTTAAATTATTTGTTAAAATTTCTATTAAAAAAATTATGATCGTTAAAATTTATTTAACAAAAGTCATATTTGTTAGAGTTATTTTAGCAAATTTATTTTTCTATATCTAAACAACTCCTTAAAATCTTTTTACCATTAGAAAATCTTCTATGAATTAGTTATCCAAATGTAAATTTTTAACATTCTGCTTAAAACTCAATATTTTATGGAAATTTTATATTTGTCTAATTAACCTTTGTTAAATTTTTTCAACAATTAAAAGAGTTTTAATTGTTCCCTTAGACTTTAAATTTAACTTTTCCAAAGTCATTTTCAAGTACTCTATTTAATGTGATTAAAGTAGGAGAAGGGAAGATTAAATCTAGGGGGAGGGTAAGGTAATTTAATTTTTTTGCACATTATTGAGTTGCATATTTATTACCTTGTTATTACTTCTTTTATGTTTATTTACCCTAACTTAACTTGGGTTGCTCACATCAAAAAGGGGGAGATTGTAAGTATCTCAAGGTAGTTTTGATATGCTCAACCAAGCCAGGTTAGGTCCTGTTGATATTTAACCCCTGTGTTTAAGTGTGGAGAAATTTAAGAGCATAGTAAGTTGAGCAAAAGACACAACTAGCGAGAAGGACGGCACGGAAGAGAGTCGACGGACTCGGTGCGTCTGAAGTACGAAGTGCTGTGGAAGAGTATGCGGGCGGACGAGAAGGAGGCGCGTTGTGTTCTCTGAGGGACGAGAAGTTGGAGTGGAAGTTTACTCAAAAAGGTCAGAAGTTGAGTTTGGGTGAGCCCTATTCCGGATGGCCAAAATGACCCAAGCGAGTGGAACCGGAGCGGAAGACCCGGACTCCAGGCGCTTGGAATCCCTCTAGGCTCTCGGACCCAAAAATTTAGCCAAACATGACGTGGTGCGTTGCATTGTGATGGGGATAAAGTTTTATCCCCTAGAGGCACCTGGAACCCTTCTAAGCGCCCCAACTAGTGCTATAAATACAACTCTGGTCCCAATGGTTCATAACAACACTTATAATTGAGTTCATTTGAGTTTAGCTCTGTATTTTGAGTGCTTTAACTGCTATAAGAAGCTTCTTCACCTGAAGGAGACATTACTGAGCTTTTCATTTTTCTTTGATTAACAACCTCCCTAGTTGTAACCAAGTCAAACTTTTGTGCCTCTTCCTTTCTTTATTTAGTCTCTTATTTCTTTTATGCAAGTGTTGATTCTTATAAAGCTATAAAATTTGAGGAAGGTTCATTTTTCTATTGCAGGGCTATTCACCCCCTCTAGCCGACCGCCAAGGGTCCTACATCTTCTAATATGGAAAATCGTCCCCGTTGAAGAGTGGGGGGGCGAATAGTGATGTACCCTTCATTTTGGGCCATTTAGAGATGTAGATAGAAAACTGAAGAAAAGTACCAAGACTTTGTCTTGGATTAACAGAGTTTGAGAAGAGGAATAAGAAATTTTGAATAACTCGAGTGGTGTTGTACCAACTTCAAGTTAAAAATTGAACGATAAACCGTTATTTGAAAGGATAAGTTCTACCAATTCAAATGAATACAAAAAACTAAAATTCGAAAAGAAAATAAAACAATTCCCTTTGGCTTGATTGGTGGTTGCACCAATTCAGAGCAGAACCTGCTTTGATACCACTTATTAGATCTAGTCGCACGTGAGAGAGAGGGGGTGAATCACGTGGTTTTGAAAACTTGTTATTTTTTTTTGAAATTTAAAAGATAAGTACGCAGCGGAAAACTAAGAAGAAAGAGAGCACAAGAAAATACGGTCGATTTTACTTGGTTCGGAGCTTTCGATGACTCTCACTCAAGACCTAGGTCCCACGGACCTATCGATGAGTAATTCACTAAAATACCTTTTTTGGTGCCTCCGGAAGAGGGAATCGAGTAAAAAGAATTTAGACGAAGTGTAACACACTACACTTCCCTTTTTTAGTAATTAAGTATAGAATAACTTTGTTACTAACACGTAGGGATCGATGTGAAGCGCTCTTGTGTCGATGTTGGTCTATCGGTCATGATCGGAAGTCCTTAGAGAAATTGTCAGGTGCAGCATCTTCGCAGCAGAGTCGTAACAGGAAGTTAGAGCAGTCGGAACCTCAAATTGACATGTAGTGGCTCGTATAGTAGTTTTTGAATGAAGTTTGGTCGAGACTGCCTTAGATAGGGCATGGAAGGCGCCTTCCATAGGCGTTGAAGGCGCCTCCAATGGATCAAATCTGATCTCAACTTCGTTGTTCCTTATCTACGACGCGGTCCAAAACTTATTCCTTGGAGGTGCCTTCCAATATTTGAAGGTGCCTTCGGATAATGTTCATCTAAAGACTTTTTGCTCCTTTTACCCTATAAGTTATGTTAGTTCAAAACTAAAACATCTAATCTGTAAAATAAAGTTAGTACAGTGAAAAATAAAAAGTAGTAATTAGCTCCTGCCCTCCCAGGACCAAGAACTAGTCAAGGTCTCAAATTAAGGATTCAAAATGGACCTAACCTGAACCGACGTCTACTGTCCCTCAACCGAGATGCGTCCTCACTTTATCACTCTCCTCCAGTGACTTACTTTACTTACCAATTTACTGTTGATTGACTAGCCTCTTGACCCACTAGGTCTTCATGCCAGCTGTCCAGTCCACAGATCCAACTAGACTTCTACTAGTTGTCGGGTCCTGTAAACCCAACCGGTCTTCTTGCCAGATATCTAGTCAGCCCGTTCATTTATCTGAACTTTGCACCAACTATCTAATCCCACGGGCCTAGCTTGATTTCTGCCTAGTATCCAGTCCTTTAGACTATCAATTTCTGTATACTTGGTAAAGTAATCAAATCACAAAACACCTAACTTAACTCTCTTGTCATTCATCAAAATTCGAGTTAGACCGTTAGTGCAATCTGCACCAACCTTTTCTTCCTATGAGACATGAGATTCATCTTTCAAAGTCTATGTGTTCGAGCACACAAGACAAGAGGATATGCATGAGTCAGATCCTATATGTGTCGGCTATAGGATCAATCATATATGTTATGTTATGTACTAGACCCTATATATCATACATTCTAAGTGTCACGAGTAGATATTATTTGATCTAGGAATTGATCACTTAGTGGTTGTCAAGATAATCATTAAATACTTAAGAAGAACTAAGAATATATTCTTGGTATATGGAGATGATAATATGATAATATGTGAGTATACTGATGCCAGTTTTCAAATGAACAAGGAAGACTATCACAGTGAGCAGGCAATACTATCACAGTGAGAGTCGTTACTGAGTGCTGACGCGCGAATTAGTGAAATCTAATTTTAGGAGAGAATTAATATTTGCATATTTACATACAAATAACTTTTTCAGTTTTAATAATCTAATATAGTTAATAAAATATTTAATTATTAAAAATAATAATTCAATGATCTTAAAAAATCTATAAACAGTGGTTATTACAAATTCCTAAATACTTACTTTATATATATATATATATATATATATATATTTGATATGTTGAGCGACACTTTGTGTGTGATCGTGAGTGAAATCCGATGTGGGTTATCTGACACGGCCAAAACTTAATTTTTTTAATCTCTCTCTCATCTGCATACAATAACTTCTCTCTCATCTGCATGCAACAACTATAAAAAATTTTAATCTCTCTCTCATCTGCATTCTCATCTGCATGCAACAACTTTGCTCTCTTTCTTTTTAAATTAAAATGATATTTATCTTCCCTCTCCTATTATTATATGCAAAAAATTATTATGGTAGTGATAATACAGCGTTGTAGCAGTTACTATGCAGTAGCTGCTACAACTTGTAACAGTTACTATGCAGTAGCGTCTACAACTTATAGCAGTTACTACGCAGTAGCTGCTACAACGGTGCAGTAGCTGCTATAATGTTGCAGTAGCTGCTACAATAGCGCAGAAGGTGTTACAAAGGTGCAGAAGCTGCTACAAAGGTGCAAAAGCTGCTATAAAAGTGCAGAAGCTGCTACAATAGTGCAGTAGCTGCTACAACGGTGCAGAAGCTAATACAACGGTGTAGTAGTTGCTGCAACGATGCAGAAGCTACTACAATGGTGGAGTAGCTGCTACAACGGTGCAGAAGCTTGTACAATGATGTAGAAGCTGCTATAACGGTGCAGTAGCTGTTACAATAGTGCAGTTGCTGCTACAACTGTACAAAAGCTGCTACAACGATGTAGTAGCTGCTATAATGGTGCAGAAGCTGCTACAACGGTGCAGTAGCTACTATAACGGTGCAGTAGCTGCTACAACATAGTAGTTACATAATAACACTGCTACACATTATAGCAGCTACTATACAGAAACTGCTACAACGTTGTAGCAGCTACTACACAATAGCTGCTATACGTTGTAACAGCTACATCGCCTTTAAAAATTAGCAGCACAGTGATTGTTGCATGCAATCAGATTATGAGAAAGATTAAAAATTGTATAGTTGCATGCAGATGAGAGAGAAAAGTTGTTGCATGTAGATAAGAGAGAGATTAAAAAAATTAGATTTTGACCGTGTCAGATAATCCACGTCAGATTTTGCTCACAGTCACGTATAAAGTATCGCTTAGCATATACAAATATACGAATTTGTAATAACCAGTGTTTATAGATTTTTTAAGCTCATTGAATTATTATTTTTAATAATTAAATATTTTATTAACTAGATTAGATTATTAAAACTGAAAAAATTATTTGTATGTAAATATGTAAATATAACGGTAAACTATAGAAAAATCCCTATTCATGAATGTCTCTTTATGTCCACTCTGTTAGGATCTATGATCGCGGCTAGAGAGGGGGGGTGTGAATAGCCGACCCCAAATCTTCATTTCTTTCTACAAGTTGACATTAGCGCAGCGAAAATAAAACGAATAGAAACGAAAAGGAAAAGCAAACCTCAACATGAAGATGTAACGAGGTTCGGAGATGATACTCCTACTCCTCGGCGTGTCCGTAAGGTGGACGAGCCCTATCAATCCGTCGGTGGATGAGTCCCCGGAGAACCGGCTAATAAATACTCCTTGTGGGTGGAGAAACCTCGCCACAAACTCTTTGCAACAACAATAAGGAGTACAACAATAGAGAAAGCAAATAAGAAGAATATGAATGTACAAACACTACCAAGTTTTCTTGCCTTCTCGTTGTCGACTGAAGTCCATTGATGAAGCGACAACTTCACGGATTCAAGCACAGCAGCTAGACAACCAGCCGACGGAAGCTCACACGAAGCTTCAGCAATGGGGAGCTCAACAAAGCTCAGATCTCAGGAGCAAGAACCAGAAGAGAGAGTGATGTAGTAGAGACCCTCGACCTCCTTTTATAATCTGCACTCAACCTGCACTGCACCTGCGAGGAAGACACAGAAGAAACTAGTCGTTGCTACGCAACGGCTAGGACGTGGACCGATCAGGCTTCATCCTGATCGGTCCACAAGGGTCCTGATCGGTCACAAGACCGATCAGGCCCTTCCCTGATCGGTCATGGACCGATCAGGTCCTTCCCTGATCGGTCCCATGACCGATCAGGACCTTTCCCTCCTTCTGATCGTCTCCTTCTGATCGTCTCCTGATCGGTCTGCAGACCGATCAGGAACTTCACTGTATGCTACTGATCGGTCTACTGACCGATCAGATAAGCAACAGAATGCTTCTGTTTGGTTACTGATCGGTCACCAGACCGATCAGATAACCCAGCGTATCACTGGATCGGTCACCAGACCGATCTAGGTTTAGAGCTCCCAGCCCTAAACCCTACTTGGTCCTGAGAACGAACTACCGAGCCCTCTCCGACTTCGTCCGGTCCAGAGAACGAGCTACCGAGCCCTCTCTGGCCTCGTCCGGAGAACGAGCTACCGAGCCCTCTCCGACTCCATCCGGTCCAGAGAACGAGCTACCGAGCCCTCTCTGACCTAGTCCGGAGAACGAGCTACCGAGCCGTCTCCGACTTCGCATGCCAAGCTTCTATACTTGGACTTTTCCCGTGCCAAGCTCCCTGCTTGGATTTTTCCGTGCCAAGTCTCCATACTTGAACTTTTCCCGTGCCAAGTCTCCATACTTGGGCTTTTCCCGTGCCAAGCTCCCTGCTTGGACTTTTCCGTGCCAAGTCTCCATACTTGGACTTTACCCGTGCCAAGTCTCCATACTTGGACTTTTCACCAGATGTCTGGTCAACCTTGACCCATCTGGATTCCCCTTGCCTGGCTTCACTCATCAGGACTTCCAAACTGCCTAGCTTCACTCACCAGGACTTTCTCCAACTGCCTGGCTTCACTCACCAGGACTTCCCGACTGCCTGGCTTCACTCACCAGGACTTTCCGAACTGCCTAACATCCCAGTTAGGACTTTCCAGTCAAGTATCCGGTCAACCATGACCTACTTGACTCTTCTTCATCCAACCTGATCAGACCCTGATCAGTATCTCTCCGCATGGACAACTGCACCTGCATTGTCCATGTCTACATATCTTTCTGTATTGTCAAACATCGAAACCATGACCAAGGTTTACGCTTGGTCAACTAGGTCAACCTTGACCTACTGGAAATTGCACCAACAATCTCCCCCTTTTTGATGTTTGACAATACCTTTAAGTTAGGCTAATCCAATAGCCTCAACTTTCCTCATGCCACTAGGTAATGAAACATAAGTTACAACATTACATTCTCCTTCTAAGAAGGCAACCTCCTTCTTAGATAATGAAGGCCTAACTTAAACCCTTCATTCTCCCCCTATTGGCATACATCAACAAACTCTCCCCCTGAAGAGTAAGTTATCGTTGTTCACAACTTCACTCGTCGTGATCAACAAACTCTCCCACTAACTCCAATGTTCTTCCTTGAACATTCTCTAGACATTCTTCCCCTTTTTGACACACATCAAAAAGAGTGAATATCAAGGTCAAGAGTTTCTTCCTAATGAAAGTTCCATACTTTTCATTGAAACCCTTAATTTCCCCCTTGATACTGATGTCAATAGTCAATTTAGTGATAATCCCATATCACTCATGACAACTCCCCCTAAAGGTCAACTCCCCTTGACCAATAGGTAAAACTCCCCCTAAAGATCAACTCCCCCTTGACCATTGCACCAACAATGTCTTGGAGAGTTCCAAACCTTTAGAAACCTAAAACACCACTTCCCGAGCTGAAATTTCAGACAACCAGTCGAATTTCAGCAAGTTGGCACGCCCTGATCGGTCACCGGACCGATCAAGCTTCCTCTGGATCGGTCCAGTGACCGATCCACACAGACCTGGACCGATCAGAATCCTCTCTGATCGTTCCATAAGTCTGATATCAGAATTTCTGATTTTCCTCCCGAAATTCAGAAACTCCTAGAAAATTTCAAAAAATTCCAAAAATTGTAAAACTTTGAGGATACATTCCTCATAACATATATTATCAAGGAAAAATAGTTTTCTATGAAAATAGCTTCCATTTTTTAATCTTGATACAAAGTTCACAAGTCTTTGAAATAGCTCAAAGTTAAGTCATCTTTGTATCAACTTGTTCAATGATGAAGGCTATTACTAGAAAAGCTTCATCAAGGTTTCTCAAATCAATTTTGAAATGATTTTAAACCATTTAATTTAGGACCACAATCTTAGGGCTAAATGTACATGACTTGTACATAAGCTTTCCCTATGATCCCCAATTTCGAATTAGGCTCATCTAGGTATAAGAACTATGCACCTTGATCCTAACTCACAAACCTAATATCTCACACACATCTAAGGTGTATCAAAAACACATCCAAGTCAATTTTGATGTGAGATATGGGTTTAGGTTATCTTAGGCTAAGGTCTCATGCATTTTCTAAACATCAATTTGATCTCCATATCAAATTATATTTTTAACCTTAAATCAATTTCATTGATTATAAATGCAAGAAATGATGACATGGCATAAAATGATATCATACATAATAACATGTGCCAATGTCATGATGTCATGGCATAAAGTATGAAACTTAAATAAAGCATGACATTTAAACTAACCTAAGCATTATCATGACATTTTAAATGATCATAGATTAAATATGATGTCATGACATGGCATATGGCAAACAATATATGGCAAATAACATGTAAAGGTATAGAAAATACCTAATTCTAGCCTTAGTTGCCATTTTTGACATTTCAAATGATCATAGATTGTTGGGGTTGGAAGGTTGCAAACATAGTCCCATATTGAAAACACATGGAAAAGATCATGGGTTTATAAGAGAAAGATATCTCCATTGGCATAAGGCCTTTTGGGGAGAGCCCAAGAGCAAAGCCATGAGGGTCTAGACCTAAAGTGGACAATATCATGCTATTGTGGAGATATCTAAATTCTTTTTGATCCTACAATTGGTATCAGAGCTCGGACTGCCAGAAGGTTTAACCGCCGACTGTGCACAAGAGCTATGGTCTGATTGAACCATGTGAGTACAATATTGACCTCGAACAAAGAAAGTGGGGGCTCCTATGTTCGGATCAAGAGGACCAGACACCAGGCAAGAAGTCCTAGTAGGTCGGGTGGACCGAGGGGCAGGAAGTCCTAGTAGGTCGGGTAGACCGAGGGGCAGGAAGACTTGGTGGGTCGAGGATCGAACGTGGGAAGTCCATGGTCCTTTGTTTGAGGGGTGATTGTTGGGGTTGCAAGGTTACAAACATAGTCCCATATTGAAAACACATGGAAAAGATCATGGGTTTATAAGAGAAAGATATCTCCATTGGCATAAGGCCTTTTGGGGAGAGCCCAAGAGCAAAGCCATGAGGGTCTAGACCTAAAGTGGACAATATCATGCTATTGTGGAGATATCTAAATTCTTTTCGATCCTACACACTCCCCTTTTAAACAAAACTTATTTTACACTCCCCAATTTTTTTTTTACTCCCTAATACATGAATTTACAAATTTACCCCTCATTAATTCTTTTCCTCTCCCTCATTTTTTTCCCTGCCACATCCATCGGACATAACCATTTCTTTCCCAGCCCTAACCCTAACCAAGCACGCCAATCCTCACCTCTCCCCTATTTCTTTCCCAACCACATTCATCAGTCCATCTCTATGAAGGAAAAGTTCTAACCCTAACTAAACAAAGTCATTTGTGGCCCAATCCCACCGATAACAATGTAAAGCTCTAATCGCCGAGATCCACCAACCGACCGACCAAATCCATCGACGAGGAGACTGAAGCAAACGACGAAAGAAACAAAGTCGAAGTCAGCTAGTCACCTCAAAAAATAGTAAGTTTCTTCGCTATTTGTAGTGTTTGATCGATTAATCCCATTTTGTTCAATTTTCACATTACATTATTTGTTTGATGTTGGTTATTATTCAAATTTTTTGGCTTCTCAATTTTCAGCAGGTCATTGTGTGATTTGTGCAATATTTTGTGGTATTTGGTGGTGGTATTTTACATTTTAGTATCCTTTTTATAGATAAATGAAGTGTCTAACTATTATGAACCTATAAATTCTTCAACTGAATAATAAATGTTTTAAGAGAGATTAGCTTTATGTGAATCAGTTCCATTAGTATAGTATCAATCGTAAAGAAGTGGCGGAGTTAAAGTTCTTCAATTGGTAAATTGTTCATGTTTAATGATGATATTCAATTTTTTCTATTAAATTGAATGTTTATTTTTTTTTGTAAATATGCAAATGTTTACTTTATGATCTGAATGCAAAATTTGTGTTGGATATTTGCTTTATGTTTTTGGTGCAAAAATGGTATAAAAATTTAAGAAATTTAAGAAATGAAATTTTGAGATTGGAAAGAAGGTTAAGGGTTGTAAAGAGCAAAGATGGTTAAGATTAGCAAAGAAGCAAAGGAGGTTAAGAGTAGCAAAGAAGTTAAGGAGGTTAAGAGCGCCAAAAAAGCTCTATTGCGGTGTTCACCAACTTTTTTTAGAGCTGTAATGGCTGCTGAAGTCGGCCCAAAAATGAGTGATAAGCAAAAAAAGAGTATTGAAAACACCCACTTGGTCCATGGCTAAAGATGCCCAAATTGCCCATCAGCAGTTCTAGAGTTGATCTAATTTTAAAAAGATTCCAGTTGCAATCTCGTTCATTTGTTTTTGGTGAAAATATTGTTGTTCCCTTTACATCGCCAGAGTTTTCCATAGTTCTTGGATTGCGTTATTCAGGGAAACCAGTTGATCTAGATGTCAATCTGAAATCTAAATTTGTAGCTCGGCATTTTTCAGGAAGAGTTGGCAATATTAGTAGAAGTGTGATCTATGAGAGACTTTCCTCCTTAGCTGGATCAAAGAATAACTCCGATGTTGATGATTTTGTTAGGATGTTTATTTGTTTTGTGTTTAATTGTATCATTTTTCCTGTTGGCCGCTACTCAACACCTCGATTCATTATGTCATATATTGATGACCTGACAACCTTCTTTGATTATTCGTGGGGAGATGCGGCATATAGATTTTTGAACTACCATATTTTAAAATATATTGGAAAAGGAGATGGAAATGTTCCAAGAAAGAAGTATTTAGATGGTTCAACCGTTGGTTTGATGGTGAGTTTTTTAAGTATGTTTTTATTACGTTTTGTATTGTTATATTAATATATTTATTCATTTAGGCATGGCTATATGAAAAAATTCCTTCCCTTGGAGTTGTGCGTTCTCTACGTACTTTTCCCCGATTGTCCCGTTGGTGTGAAAGTATGATACCTAAAAAAGCTGATTCGGTTGAGAAGTTATTGAAATGCATTGACTATACTAAAGTAAGTTCATATTCTTTTAATAGGCATATTCAAATATGATCAGTTGTAGTGACCATTTGTTTTTAATTGTGAAAAGGTGTTGTCCATCGTACCATTTTCAGATAAAGATAATCTTTTTCATCAAAAGCGAGGATGCTTTTCGGTAATATTATGAATAATTAAATATTTTGTTAAATGAAATTGAAAAAACATTTATTTACTACATGAATCAAATTTTTTAGGTTCCGGAATGTGCAAAGTGTGGCGGAATCATTGATGGTACAAGTTGGTGGAATAGTGGACCGATAACAAAATACATTGATGGTGAGCCACAGCATAAGCCAGAGATTGAATGTGAAAGTAATACGGATGAGTGTAAAAGTAAGGAGAAAGATGAATCTAGTGAAAATATTAGTGAGAAAATAGAGAACAAGATATTGGAAGTTAAAGTTGATGGTGAAGGTGAAATTGATCAGTTTCTTGAAGTGCCTATGGAAAAGAATATTATATCAGCAGATCATTTTGTGAAGGGGACTAATGAGGAAAGTGACTCAGGGAGCATTGTTGGTAGTTCACTATCCATGGGCATGACCAATCATTTCCCATCGTCCATTGCAATGACTGTAATGACAAGGGCAGATCGTGTTAAGAAAAAAAAGGCTAAAATGTTTGTTACGCCGCCGAGTACAACGCCAAAATGTAGGAGAAAGGCAGGCAAAGAAGTTTTAGCATCGTTCATTGACACTATAACGGTGGAATCGGTAAAATAGAGTTAATTTTATTTGTTTGTTGCTAACCATGTTTCTATTTTTTTCTTGTGTTCCTAAATCTATTTCCCATGTAGGAAGACACAAGCACAACTAAATTACAAAGGAATGCTGTTGAGGATGTGATGAATGAATTTAGAGAAAAAGTAGATTTTTGTGGAAATGAAGAAGCAACAGATGAAGAGCGAAAGATGTTAACAAAGTATCTTTCTCGAGATAAGTTAGAGTATGTTAATCTTGTATGTAGTTCCTTTTTTTGAAATATTATTCATTTCTAGTGTAATATAAAATAAATTTTCATATTTTGTAGTGTTGTCGTGTGGGAGGAAGATCATGTGGTACTCGGTGGGCTCGAATTCTATGGTTTTTTATTTCGTAATCCAGTTAGAGGGGAAATTATTGATTGTTACATGAGAATAATGAAAAAGCAAAGTCACAAGAAAGGATTTGAAATTTTCTGCATGGACACTGGTGTTCAAGTTTTTGTTATTCTTTGACCTTACTATTGATTTATTTAATTTTCAAGAAGTATGACTCTATTTCTACATGTAGAGAGAAGTGCTTGATAAACTGGAACGACACAGGAACAATCGAACGCTGTGAAATGGGGAGTATGAAGATTTTGTTGGAAAACTAACTTCTGTAACAAGAAACTAACTGCAAGATCTAAATGAAAATTTATTTAAAAGATGCAAATATATTATTTTTTTCCCTTAAACTTGGATGGCATTGGTTTCTGTTAATCTATTCAGCTACAGAAGGTCAATTCAAGGTGATGAACCCAAAGCCTCATCCATCTTCTTTTGGGACAGCAAAAATTTATGTGAGTTTCATCATTTGTATTTCAATGACTGATAAAATTTAAATTTTAAAGCATAACCTATATTTGCAGGCACGATTTTTAGCTGGATACATGATGCATTTCTCGGGTTTCAACATTGGTGTTCTCACGGTAACTAAGAAAAAATGTCGTCATCAAGGTGAGACCCTCGACTGTGGTGTTTACACCTGTTTGTGGATTGAGTGTCTGGCGCGTGACGATGATGAAATGTGGAATTATGAAAGAGAAGTGAAAATGGACACTTATCGGGCCCACATGGCAGTCGTTATTTTGTCGGATGAAAATGGAATTATGAAAAGTAGTCTTCGCTAATTTATCCCATGTGATTATGGTTGTTGGTGGAAAACATGTTTAGGTTGTGAGTTGGTGTATCTATGGATATTTTGACTTTGATAAACTTTGTTTGCTATTTAAGTGTGTATGCTTAATATTTTGGAAAGTGGATGTTTTTGTTGTTGAAATCTGGAAAAAGGTAATGTTGGTTATATATGATATGTAGTCATAAGTGGTTTTGAATTATTTTGAGTTAATTTAGTTTGAAACCTGGAAAAATGCTGATATGAATATAATTTATTTTTCATAATAGAAATAGTGGATAACTTACACAAGATGTGTTTGAAATGAAACATTTTATGGTGCATACATGCATTATCAAATGAATACATAAGTATAGGGAGATTTATAGCCAAGTTATTCACAAATAATCCAATCTTGAGTATAATTTTTGATAAATTTAGCGTCTAGTACATAATAGGTTGTGTATGAACTTAAGAAGCAACCACACATTTAGTTTACCGTTTAGTTAGTAAGTAGGTAGGAAAATAAGTTGCTATTATATTTCACTACCAAGGAAATGCCAAGAGCAAGTATATTATTGGTACAAAATAATAAAATTTTAGTATACATTGTAAAATTTTACGTATGAATTTTTTAGATTGAATATTATTTTAAGAAAATTTAAGTACAAAGATCTGGTGGCACCTCCTTCATGATCTTGAAGCAAATTTACATGTAATTAGTAACTAAGTAGAAAAATAAATTGCTACCATTATTATTTCACTATTAAGGAAATGCCAAGAGCAAACAGATTATTAGTACAAAATAGTAAATTTCAGTATACATTATGAAAATGTAAGTATGAATTATTTTAAATTGAGTATTATTTTAAGACATTTAAGTATAAAGTTTAATTGACACCTCCTTCATGATCTTGATGCAAACTCACATGTAATTAGTAACTAAGTAGGAAGACACGTTGCTACCATTATTATCTCACTACTAAGGAAATGCTAAGAGCAACCAGATTATTAGTATAAAATAGTAAAATTTCAGTATGCATTGTGAAAATTTAAGTATGAATTGTTTTAGATTGAATATTATTTTAAAAAATGATAGTATAAAGTTCAAGTGACACCTCCATTATTTTGATGCAAACTCACATGTAATTAGTAATTAAGTAGAAAACAAGTTGCTACCATTATTATCTCACTACCAAGGAAATGCCAAGAGCAAGTGGATTATTAGTACAAAATAGTAAAATTTCAGTATACATTGTAAAAAATTAAGTATGAATTACCTTAGATTAAATATTATTTTAAGAAATTTCAGTATAAAGTTTCGGTGTCACCTCCTTCATGATCTTAATGCAAACTCACATGTAATCGAGCAACAAAGTAGGAAAACAAGTTGCTACCATTACTTTTTCACTATCAAGAAAATGCCAAGAGCAAACAGATTATTAGTATAAAATAATAAAATTTCAGTATATATTGTGAAAATTTAAATATGAATTGTTTTAAATTGAGTATTATCTTAAGAAATTTCAGTATAAAATTCTAATGACACCTCCTTCATGATCTTAATGCAAACTCACATGTAATCTAGCAACTAAGTAGGAAAACAAGTTGCTACCATTACTATTTCACTACCAAGAAAATACCAAGAACAAGCGGATTTAAGAAATTTGAGTATAATATTTCGGTGTCGTCTCCTTCATCATGTCGACTCAACCTTACATATAATTAGCAATCAAGTAGGAATTAAGTTGTTACCATTTCTATTTCACTATTATGGAAATGCCAAAGGCAAGCAGATTATTAGTATAAAATAGTAATATTTCAGTATACATTGTGAAAATTTAAGTATAAATTGTTTTAGATTTAGTATTATTTTAAGAAATTTGAGTATAAAGTTCAATTGACACCTCCTTCAAGATCTTGATGCAAACTCACATGTAATTAGTAACTAAGTAGGAAAACAAGTTGCTACCATTATTATCTCACTACTAAGGAAATGCCAAGAGCAAGCGGATTATTAGTATAAAATAGTAAAATTTCAGTATATATTAAGAAAATTTAAGTATGAATTACTTTAGATTAAATATTATTTTAAGAAATTTGAGTATAAAGTTTCGATAGCATCTCCTTCATAATCTTAATGCAAACTCATATGTAATGGAGCAACAAAGTGGGAAAACAAGTTACTACCATCACTTTTTAACTATCAAGAAAATGCCAAGAGCAAGCAGATTATTGGTATAAAATAGTAAAATTTCAGTTTATATTATAAAAATTTAAATATGAATTGTTTTAGATTGAGTATTATCTTAAGAAATTTGTGTATAAAGTTCCAATGACACATCCTTCATGATCTTAATGCAAACTCACATGTAATCGAGCAACTAAGTAGGAAAACAAGTTGCTACCATTACTATTTCACTACCAAGAAAATGCCAAGAGCAAGCGGATTATTAAAACTAAAATAGTATAATTTCAGTATACATTGTGTAAATTTAAGTATGAATTGTTTAAGATTAAGTATTATTTTAAGAAATTTGAGTATAATATTCCTATGGCGTCTCTTTCATCATCTGTTTTAGATTGAGTATTATTTTAAGAAATTTGAGTATAAAGTTCTGGTGTCACCTCCTTTATGATCTTGATGCAAACTCACATATAATTATGAATATAAGTATAAAATAGTAAAATTTCAGTATATAATGTGAAAATATTGTAGGACCGTTGCGACCGGCTAGGAGGGGGTTGTTGGATAGTCCTGTAAAATAAAAACAAACAACCCTTCTCGAACTCTTTAAGCTAACACTTGGATAAATAAAGCAGAACAATAAATTAAAAACATAAAGTAAGAGACAAGTGGTTTACTTGGTTACAACCGATGTGGTTGTTAATCCAAGGAAGATTAAGCACACTAAATACTCCTTTAGGTGGAGAAGCCTCTTACAACGTTGAAGCACAGAAACAGAAGCTTAACTCTAGTAGCACACAAGCATTGGAATTACAATTCTGGGTTCGTTGAAAAGCTTCTGGACCAAGGCTATATTTATAGCCTTGGTCGGGGCTCCCCGAAGGGTTCCGGGTGCCCTCGGGGGGATAAACTTTATCCCCCAATGATCAGATCGAGTCAAATCTCGATCCTGGTCAAAAGTCGAGTCCGCGCGCCCGGAAGCATTCCGGCGCCCCCGATAAAAAAGTCAACAATTGTTGACTTTTTGTACGGGACCTCTTCTCTGGTTCAGTCCCGCCTTGGTCCGGGTCTTCTGCTCTGGATCCACTTGCTTAGGTGATCTCTGTCATCCGAAATATGGCTCACCCGAACCCAACTTCCAATCTTCTCGAACAGCCTTCCGCTCCGGCTTCTCGTCCCTCGGAATCGCCGCATGTTTCCTTCTCGTCCAACAGCGTACTCATTCGCAGTCTTCGTCCCTCGGTCGCACCCCGTGCCGACCTTCTCGCTAGCTGCGTCTCTTGCTCCCCGAGCAATCTTCCGCTCCGGTTTTCGTCCCTCAGAATCACCGCACGCTTCCTTCTCATCCACCGGGTGTAACACCCACAAAATTATAAGATAAGTATATGGGTGTTATTTGCTTTAGAACATAAAAGAAGAAGAATCAAAGAAAAAGAAATAAGAGAAATAAAAAGAAGAGGTGAAGGTTTGAACCTTGAACCTCCCACCAAGGATAGAAATAAAATTATGTATGTTAACCACTAGGATAATGAATAATATATGAAAGGGAAATGATAGAAATTGTAGTTAAAAGTAAAGATATAATTTAGTAAGGGAACAAGAGAAAAACCAATGAGCTTTCTTCCTCTTGTTTACCTCTTGGTTAAGAAAAAGAGAAGCAAAAGACAAGTTGTCTTTCTCCCTTTCCTTCTCTATTTTCGTGGAGTTTAAAGAGGATAGTGAAGAGAAGAGTTAAGGGGAAGGAATGAGGACATCTTTTCATTAAAAAAAAATACATGTATGCATTAAGGAGGAAGGGAAGCAAAGTTCATTTTGGTAACTTCCACCTACTTAGCATAAAAAGGAAAGGAACTAAAGGTTTTCATTTTTTTTTCCCCTTCTCCCTCACCCTTTGCCGAGACTAGCATCCTCCTCCCTCATCTCCACAAGCCAAGTTTAGGTTTCTCCCTAAGAGAAAACTAAACTACAAGAAGGAGCCTTCAAGGTGTACCTTTCCAAGCAAGAGAAATCGAAAGGAGTGCTAGAAGAAGAAGCTCCCTACTTCCTCTTCACCAAGGGTACCATTTCTTAAGGATTAACAAGTGAACATTAGGTAAGCTTCCCCTCACCTGTGGTACAATGGTTTTTATGGTTTTTCATGGAGATAGATCGCTTAAAAAACTTAAGATGTTGTTTAAGAAAATTCGGTCAAAAACAAGAAGAAGAGTTTAAGAAAGTTGTGGTTAGATATGCTTTCTATTTTTCTTGTGACATGTATTTTATGTAAGAAGTTAATCTATGGTTTCCATGCTAGAATAATTAATGAAAAATTAGGTTCATGATTTACATATTTCGTCCAAGCATGAACAAGAAGACTAGGTAAGTTCAAAACTCAAACTAAGCATGTTTCCTTATTCTTTTGGTTATGTACCCTATGATAATGAGGTTGTTAACTTTTCTCTTACTTATATGTTGTTTGAAACTCCATTTGCATGCTCATGAATATTCGGCCAAGAAAGGAGTAAAGGCCTAGGAGAGTTTTAAAACCCAAGACCAAGCATGCTAAGATTTTTCCTAAGACAAGACATGAAGCTAAAATGTTATGCCATGATTGTATGTTAGTTATGAATCTTATTTCATGCTTATGAGGGTTCGGTTATGATGAGAGTTGAAGTCTAGGAAAGTTGAAACCAAGGATAAGAGGCTCATGACCTTCTTGATAAAATAATATGAAACAAGTTGATGTTTTATGGTTGCTTGTTATATAGAATTTTGAATACATGTAACTTTCGGCCACATTAGGTTTTAAAGCTAGTATGTGTAGATTTTTAACTAAGTATACTCATGTTGTTCCTTGTTATGAAGCCATGAAAATTGGGTAGGGTTTCCATGCTCTTATGCCACTAGAAACTTAGTTTCATGCTTGTTAAGTTTCGGCCACTACAAGTTTAAAGGGCCTAGAGAAATTTGAATCCAACTTATACATGCTTATGATGCCCTCGAGATATATGCTATGAAATGTAGTTGTGGTTTCATACTCTTATGCCACTAAAAACCTAATTCCATGATTGTTAGGTTCGGCCACCTTGAGTTAATGTGTCTAGGAAGTTTGAAATTTGAAACAAACATGCTTATGTTATTCCTCATGAAAATGTATAACATGTTGGCTTAAGGTTCAACACCTCTATGCTACTTGTAACCTAGGATGAGATAAGCTAGGGTTCGACCATGATATGATTAGGAGCTTAGGGAACTTAGAACCCAAACTAAATGTGCTTAAGTAGTTCCCTATGAAATATAATATGATATGGGTATAGGGTTTATATGTTTACATGTTGCTTAGAACTTGATTCCTCTTCATGAAAGGTTTCGGCTATGAAATAATTGGAAACCTAGGAGGGCTTTAAAATTTATGTTAACATGCTTATGATCTTTCTTATGTTAGTATGTGAAGATATCATGAGAATTTTTATGTTTGTATGTTGTCTAGAGATCATGTGGACCTTTCATGACTTTCGGCCATATGGGTTTAGTGACTAGATATACCTCACATGCTATGAAGAGATGATATTTAATGATTCCATGAATGGTTATGTCTTTTTAGGATATGTGTTATATTCTTTCATGTATGCTTATGACCCATGTATGTACTATGTGCTCAAACATGCTTACTTTATGACATGATAAAATGATACGTTCGTTATGCAAGCCTATGATTCATGCATGTGCTGTGTGCCCAAATATGCATGCTTTAAGATAAGTGATATGTTCATGATGTATGTTATGATTCATGCATGTGTTGTGTGCCCAAATATGCATGTTCTATGATATGTTAAGAAATATGATATGCATGAAATGATAAGAACTATGATATGTAAGTTAAGTCATGCTACTTTACTTTATGTATGGCTTGTACCAAGGGTGGGCTCCATAAGCGCCCCGGGGTTGATGGACTAAGAAACGGGCCTCGTTAGGGATGGGCTCCTAAGTGCCCCTAGGTCGATGGACTAAGAAATAGGCCTAGTATGTATGCCTTGTAGGGTTCAAGACTTGCTACCTTGGACCTACATAGGACGCGCGCAATTATGTATGTGGTACAAGCCGGGGCCCTAATCATGTTGAGATTATGTTCAAGTATGTATTGTATAAGTTTTCAAATGACATGTTGCATATGTTGCATGATATATGGTTAGGGATGTACCATGATTATACTTTATGATTACGCCATGCTAGTTATGCTGAGGTTATGCTATGACAGGATACGTTTGATGATCATGATATGTTATGCCATGATAATTTATGTTATGTTATGATATGCCATGATATGCTCTTAACATGTTACACTTGTCTTTATGCCTTATGACTTGTGATTTTAATATGCTTGACGGTTTTTGTGAGTAGGAAAGGAACTTATTGAGCCATGAGTGCTCATAGCTTACTTTCTTGTACCACAGATAAAGGCAAGGAATGGATGTACTAGGGGAGCAACAGGAGGGCTTGAAGGATGTGTGCGGTAGTGGACTGGCTAAAATAAATGACCTGCTTTCATTTAATAAGAAATTTGTCATGTTGATGTTTTCACTTTATGACTCCATGACTTTAAGTATGTGTTTGGTATTAAGACCCAAAATTTATGATAAGCATGCTATGTGGTCCTTTTATGTCTATTGTGACTTTTAAGTAAGAAAAAGGTTTTTAAATTCTCTAAGTAAGACTTCCGTTGTGTTAAGTATGCAAGAGTCGTCAAGTAACCCCCGTCGCCTTAGCAGGAGGGGCGGGGCGTTACAGTTTGGTATCAGAGCGAGGTTAGCCTTTCCACTACACACATGTCAAGCCTCTATCCTGCCGCTCCAAGTAAGATTTTATATGCTTAATGTAAATTTTATTTTAATTTTAATGCTTTGATATTATGCATGTTAGTTACTCTTGATTTAGTTAATTTATTTTTGATGCTTTAATATTTTGCATGTTTACTTATTCTTAATTTAGTTAATTTCAATTTTGATGCTTTAATATTATGCATGTTTATTTACTCTTGATTTAGCTAATTTATCTTTGATGCTTTAATATTCTGCATGTTTACTTATTCTTGATTTAGTAATTTTAATTTTGATGCTTTAATATTCTGCATGTCTACTTATTCTTGATTTAGTTAATTTTAATTTTGATGCTCTAATATTCTGCATGTTTAATTATACTTCGAATTAGGATAGGTATACATGATGGTAGGATAGGGATAGTAATAACCTTATGACAGCAAATAGGGTTAACGATAATTTGTTATTGTGTAATGAAGATAAACATGGCTAGGAGACGTACTACCCGAGCAGACGAGGCAATCACTCCACCAGATCTGACTCAGGTAGTCACCGACCTTCAACGTCAGATCACGGAACAACAACAGTTGATCACGACTTTGATGGGTCAACAAGGAACCCCTACCACCCCACCAGTAGTTCAGAATGCAGTGCCCGTTGTGCCACTAGTTGCACCAGTACCACCGGTAGCCCCTGCCCCAGTGGTTCGACAGGAGACCTATTTGATTCAGTGGTTGAGACTTAAACCGGAGAACTTCTCGGGTACTTGCGAGCCGTGGGATGCCCAGGCCTGGTTCAAGACAGTAGAAAGCACCGTGGAACTTTTGGACTGGCCTGAATCAGAGAAGATCAAATGTGTATCTTTCTGCTTCTCCGGAGATGCGAGAATGTGGTGGGAAAGAGTTAAAGCGAAGAGGCAAATTAATCTGATGAATTGGACGGATTTCGAGACAGAGTTCTTCGAAGAATTCTTTCATACGCAAGTGACAAACCGGCATTACGACGAGTTTACCGAGTTCCGGCAAGGTGACTTATCAGTGAACGAAGCAGTAAAGCGCTTCAACCGTCTAGCACGCCTTTGTCCTGAATTAGTACGTACAGAGAGAGAAAGAGTCAGACTGATGCTGAAGATGCTTCGACCCGAGATAACACTGAACGTGGCCGGCGGAGTTAATAGACCGCAGACTACAGAGGAATTAGTCAGCAGTGCACTGATTACGGAGCATTATCAGAAAGCAATGAAGGAGAATAAAGGTCAGACACGAGTCGAGGGATAGAAACCCCAGATACCAAAACAGGCTGGAAAGGAACTTCTACCGGAAAAAGAAAGCAGTGGGACAATGTAAAAAGTGGGTCAGTAAATAAGCAACCGAAATACCCCCAGTGTTCTATTTGTGGGAAGCTGCATTCTGGATTGTGTCACAAAGGTACAAGAAAGTGCTACAATTGTGGACAGGAAGGACATTTGGCCAGAGACTGCCCTACTCAGATGCAGGCACCATTCTAGCAGAACAACCAGAACAGGGGTGCTCCTTCACAGCTACACCAGATGCAAACGGCTATAGAAGGGACTTCAATCAGCCAAGGGAGGTTGGAAGCCCCGCCAGCGATGACGAATGCCAGGGTTTTCGCGATTACTAGTGAAGATGCAGCGAACGCCTCTACCGTCGTTACAGGTCAGCTGCTTATTTTTAATCAGCATGCTTTAGTATTATTTGATACTGGGGCGACACACTCGTTCGTCTCAACACCATTTACAAAGAAACTAGACATACCGCCTCAAACCCTAAAGGGTACATTTTTAACAACCCTACCATCCGGGGAAGTTATGCCGTCGGATCAAATGCTGCGGGTCGTACCTATCCGAATCGCAGACAGGGAACTCTACTGCAATCTGATAGTACTTGACATGCGGGATTTTGACATTATACTAGGCATGGACTTCTTGAGCAAGTACGGTGCCTCAATCGAGTGCCGTAATAAGAAGGTAGTCTTCCGACCTGAAGCTGAACCGATGTTTAAATTTATTGGGGAATCTGGAAAAGAAACTGAAAGATTCTTATCAGCGGTAAAGGCACAAAGTATGATAGACAAAGGTTGTAATGGATTTCTAGCGCAAGTGGTTGACACAAGACAAACCGGAAGTCAGAAACTAGAAGAGGTCAGAGTGGTATGCAACTATCCGGAATTATTTCCTGATGAACTACCGGGATTAGCACCCGACAGAGAAATAGAATTTACAATTGAGTTAGTTCCGGGTACTAAACCAATTTCCAAAGCACCTTACCGAATGGCACCGACTGAGTTGAAAGAACTTCAAGAACAGCTACGAGAGTTACTCGACAAAGGATTTATTCGTCCTAGTCACTCTCCATGGGGAGCTCCGGTACTGTTTGTGAAAAAGAAGGATGGATCTATGCGAATGTGTATAGATTACCGAGCACTGAACAACGTGACAATCAAGAACAGATACCCCCTTCCGCGGATCGATGATCTGTTTGACCAATTGAAGGGAGCAACTGTCTTCTCAAAGATTGACTTAAGGTCCGGCTATCATCAAGTAAAAGTGAAACAAGAAGATATACCAAAGACAGCCTTCCGAACAAGATACGGGCATTATGAGTTTGTAGTTATGCCCTTTGGAGTGACAAATGCCCCTGCTGTGTTCATGGATTTGATGAATCGGGTCTTTGCGGCATATCTCGACAAATTCGTGATTGTCTTCATTGACGATATTCTCGTATACTCGAGAACTCAAGAAGAGCATGCCGAACACCTGAATACAGTATTGCAGATCCTTCGAGAAAAACAACTATATGCGAAATTCTCCAAATGTGAGTTCTGGCTCGATCAAATATCATTCTTGGGTCATATTATCTCCAAGGACGGAGTAATGGTAGATCCGAATAAGATTGAGGTTGTAAGCAACTGGAATAGGCCAAAGAACGCCAGTGAAGTCAGGAGTTTTCTAGGACTAGCAGGCTACTACAGGAAGTTTGTGGAGGACTTCTCCAAGATAGCAGCCCCGATGACCCTTCTTACCAAGAAGAATAAAAAGTATGAATGGACGGACGACTGCGAGAAAAGTTTTACGGAACTGAAATGCAGACTGACCAGTGCTCCGGTTCTTACTCTTCCGGAAAGCAACAAGGACTTTGATATGTATAGCGATGCTTCCTTCTCAGGACTCGGAGCTGTACTCATGCAAGATGGCAAAGTCATTGCCTATGCCTCTAGACAGCTCAAAGAACATGAAAGGAACTACCCTGTTCATGATTTAGAGCTAGCAGCGGTGGTCTTCGCTCTAAAGACATGGAGGCATTATTTATATGGGGCTCAGTGCAGGATATATACAGACCACCAGAGTCTGAAATATTTCTTCACGCAGAAAGACCTAAATATGAGACAACGCAGATGGCTCGAGCTAGTCAAGGACTATGATTACGAGATCTTTTATCACCCTGGTAAAGCAAACAAGGTAGCCGATGCACTCAGAAAGAAGTCCGGCACTACCTGACGAAGCTATTCTAAGTTCGAGGACGAACTTTCTATGAGGTATGGGGTACTGTAACACCCACAAATTATAAGATAAGTATATGGGTGTTATTTGCTTTAGAACATAAAAGAAGAAGAATCAAAGAAAAAGAAATAAGAGAAATAAAAAGAAGAGGTGAAGGTTTGAACCTTGAACCTCCCACCAAGGATAGAAATAAAATTATGTATGTTAACCACTAGGATAATGAATAATATGTGAAAGGGAAATGATAGAAATTGTAGTTAAAAGTAAAGATATAATTTAGTAAGGGAACAAGAGAAAAACCAATGAGCTTTCTTCCTCTTGTTTACCTCTTGGTTAAGAAAAAGAGAAGCAAAAGACAAGTTGTCTTTCTCCCTTTCCTTCTCTATTTTCGTGGAGTTTAAAGAGGATAGTGAAGAGAAGAGTTAAGGGGAAGGAATGAGGACATCTTTTCATTTAAAAAAAATACATGTATGCATTAATGAGGAAGGGAAGCAAAGTTCATTTTGGTAACTTCCACCTACTTAGCATAAAAAGGAAAGGAACTAAAGGTTTTCATTTTTTTTCCCCTTCTCCCTCACCCTTTGCCGAGACTAGCATCCTCCTCCCTCATCTCCACAAGCCAAGTTTAGGTTTCTCCCTAAGAGAAAACTAAACTACAAGAAGGAGCCTTCAAGGTGTACCTTTCCAAGCAAGAGAAATCGAAAGGAGTGCTAGAAGAAGAAGCTCCCTACTTCCTCTTCACCAAGGGTACCATTTCTTAAGGATTAACAAGTGAACATTAGGTAAGCTTCCCCTCACCTGTGGTACAATGGTTTTTATGGTTTTTCATGGAGATAGATCGCTTAAAAAACTTAAGATGTTGTTTAAGAAAATTCGGTCAAAACAAGAAGAAGAGTTTAAGAAAGTTGTGGTTAGATATGCTTTCTATTTTTCTTGTGACATGTATTTTATGTAAGAAGTTAATCTATGGTTTCCATGCTAGAATAATTAATGAAAAATTAGTTTCATGATTTACATGTTTCGGCCAAGCATGAACAAGAAGACTAGGTAAGTTCAAAACTCAAACTAAGCATGTTTCCTTATTCTTTTGGTTATGTACCCTATGATAATGAGGTTGTTAACTTTTCTCTTACTTGTATGTTGTTTGAAACTCCATTTACATGCTCATGAATATTCGGCCAAGAAAGGAGTAAAGGCCTAGGAGAGTTTTAAAACCCAAGACCAAGCATGCTAAGATTTTTCCTAAGACAAGACATGAAGCTAAAATGTTATGCCATGATTGTATGTTAGTTATGAATCTTATTTCATGCTTATGAGGGTTCGGTTATGATGAGAGTTGAAGTCTAGGAAAGTTGAAACCAAGGCTAAGAGGCTCATGACCTTCTTGATAAAATAATATGAAACTAGTTGATGTTTTATGGTTGCTTGTTATATAGAATTTTGAATACATGTAACTTTCGGCCACATTAGGTTTTAAAGCTAGTATGTGTAGATTTTTAACTAAGTATACTCATGTTGTTCCTTGTTATGAAGCCATGAAAATTGGGTAGGGTTTCCATGCTCTTATGCCACTAGAAACTTAGTTTCATGCTTGTTAAGTTTCGGCCACTACAAGTTTAAAGGGCCTAGAGAAATTTGAATCCAACTTATACATGCTTATGATGCCCTTGAGATATATGCTATGAAATGTAGTTGTGGTTTCATACTCTTATGCCACTAAAAACCTAATTCCAAGATTGTTAGGTTCGGCCACCTTGAGTTAATGGGTCTAGGAAGTTTAAAATTTGAAACAAACATGCTTATGTTGTTCCTCATGAAAATGTATAACATGTTGGCTTAAGGTTCAACACCTCTATGCTACTTGTAACCTAGGATGAGATAAGCTAGGGTTCGGCCATGATATGATTAGGAGCTTAGGGAACTTAGAACCCAAACTAAATATGCTTAAGTAGTTCCCTATGAAATATAATATGATATGGGTATAGGGTTTATATGTTTACATGTTGCTTAGAACTTGATTCCTCTTCATGAAAGGTTTCGGCCATGAAATAATTGGAAACCTAGGAGGGCTTTAAAATTTATGTTAACATGCTTATGATCTTTCTTATGTTAGTATGTGAAGATATCATGAGAATTTTTATGTTTGTATGTTGTCTAGAGATCATGTGGACCTTTCATGACTTTCGGCCATATGGGTTTAGTGACTAGATATACCTCACATGCTATGAAGAGATGATATTTAATGATTCCATGAATGGTTATGTCTTTTTAGGATATGTGTTATATTCTTTCATGTATGCTTATGACCCATGTATGTACTATGTGCTCAAACATGCTTACTTTATGACATGATAAAATGATACGTTCGTTATGCAAGCCTATGATTCATGCATGTGCTGTGTGCCCAAATATGCATGCTTTAAGATAAGTGATATGTTCATGATGTATGTTATGATTCATGCATGTGCTGTGTGCCCAAATATGCATGTTCTATGATATGTTAAGAAATATGATATGCATGAAATGATAAGAACTATGATATGTAAGTTAAGTCATGCTACTTTACTTTATGTATGGCTTGTACCAAGGGTGGGCTCCATAAGCGCCCCGGGGTCGTTGGACTAAGAAACGGGCCTCGTTAAGGATGGGCTCCTAAGTGCCCCTAGGTCGATGGACTAAGAAACGGGCCTAATATGTATTCCTTGTAGGGTTCAAGACTTGCTACCTTGGACCTACATAGGACGCGCGCAATTATGTATGTGGTACAAGCCGGGGCCCTAATCATGTTGAGATTATGTTCAAGTATGTATTGTATAAGTTTCAAAAGACATGTTGCATATGTTGCATGATATATGGTTAGGGATGTACCATGATTATACTTTATGATTACGCCATGCTAGTTATGCTGAGGTTATGCTATGACAGGATACGTTTGATGATCATGATATGTTATGCCATGATAATTTATGTTATGTTATGATATGCCATGATATGCTCTTAACATGTTACACTTGTCTTTATGCCTTATGACTTGTGATTTTAATATGCTTGACGATTTTTGTGAGTAGGAAAGGAACTTATTGAGCCATGAGTGCTCATAGCTTACTTTCTTGTACCACAGATAAAGGCAAGGAATGGATGTACTAGGGGAGCAGCAGGAGGGCTTGAAGGATGTGTGCGGTAGTGGACTGGCTAAAATAAATGACCTGCTTTCATTTAATAAGAAATTTGCCATGTTGATGTTTTCACTTTATGACTCCATGACTTTAAGTATGTGTTTGGTATTAAGACCCAAAATTTATGATAAGCATGCTATGTGGACCTTTTATGTCTATTGTGACTTTTAAGTAAGAAAAAGGTTTTTAAATTCTCTAAGTAAGACTTCCGCTGTGTTAAGTATGCAAGAGTCATCAAGTAACCCCCGTCGCCTTAGCAGGAGGGGTGGGGCGTTACACCGGGGTACTCTTCCGCAGCACCTCGTCCCTCGGATGCACCGCGTGTCGTCCTTCTCGCTAGCTGCGTCTTCCACTTGAGTACCTGTGCTCCTAAGCTCCTGCACACTTAGACACAAGGTTAAAACAACACAGGACCTAACTTAACTTGTTGATCACACCAAAACAACCTTGGGGTTCCAACAATCTCCCCTTTTTGATGTGATCAACCCAAGTTAAGTTAGGGTCAAAAATAGATATGAAAATTAAACAATTTTTAATTTTTAATTTTTCAATAACGTGCAACAAGATAGAAACAATAAATTTCAAAAATTTTCAATTTCCAATTTTTCTGCCTCCCCCTAGACTTATACTTTTTCTTCTCCCGCTTTGATCACATAAAAAATTGGGATTGTAAGAAAAGTCTAAAGGTTGACACTTAGAAACGTATAAAAATCTATCTCAATGATTTTCTGGAAAATATTTCTAAGTCAAGAAAAATTTCTAAGCCTAAAACTTTATGCAAGAAAATTTAAGAAAAATTGATAACATTAAAACAACTCTATGTATTTATTTATTTATTTATTTATTCTAATGCTTTTATCAGAAGGTTTTAAATTTTCATTTAAATTTATCATAATTTCTTAAATTTGAAGCAAGGAAATTCAAACATGTAAAAATTTGTACAAATTGTAACATGTCATTTTCTATTATTTTTTGAATTCCTAATTCGTAAAAATATTTTGATAGTATAAATTCTAAGATAGAATTTTTTGACAATATAATTTGTAAAAATTCTTTCGGCAATGTCTTTACTTTACAAAATTCTTTCAGAAGAATATTTTGTAATTCGCAGAAGTATTTTGTCATAAATTCTAATTTACAAAAATCTGTCGATAAAATATTTTGTAATTCACAAGAATTTTTCGTCAAAACTTTTTGCAATTCGAGAAACTCTTTCGATAATTTGCAAGAAGTGTTCAGTAGTTGATTTTCTAATCCGAAAAACTCTTTTGATGATTCAATTTTTAATTCACAAAAATCTTCAGGCAATTTTTCAATTGATTGAACCAGTTGTTCAGAGGGTTGAGGTCATACCTTACTTACCTCGTCGGTCGTTGGTTTTCCCCCTATTGAATTACTTTCTTCTGGAGACTCTCCCCCTTAATAGATGCTCATCTCGGATAAGCTTTCTTCATCTGTAGGTGAGTCTTTCGCTATGATTGCTGTCTCGGCAATTTCTTCAGTCTCGGATTGCTCTGTCGGTGGCTCGGTGTCTATTAAGTCATCAGCTTCCAAAGGTTCTTCGTAGAGCTTTAAGAACTTTTCCCAAAGTTCTTTTGCACTTTTGTATTCGCCGACTCTGTTGAGATCTTCATTTGGTATTACGATTAGAATGTGAAACTCTGCCCGACCGTTTGCCATTGACTCGTCACGTTGCTTCTTGTTCTAGAGGCGTAGATCGAGTTCTTCTCCATTCGCTGTCTTTGGTGCTTCATAGCCAAATTTTAATATTAAAGAAATATCAAAATCAGAATTAAGATATACCTCCATTTGTTTCTTCCATAAAGAAAACTCCCCCTGGAATGCTGGTGGATATTCGCTAGCTTCGGCCATCGTTTTGTTGCTTCAGACGGCGGTTAGTCCTTTTGAGGCGTACTCGACTCTGATGCCATTTGTAGGACCATTGCGGCCGGATAGGAGGGGGTTGTTGGATAGTCCTGTAAAATAAAAGCAAACAACCCTTCTCAAACTCTTTAAGCTAACACTTGCATAAATAAAGCAGAACAATAAATTAAAAACATAAAGTAAGAGACAAGCGGTTTACTTGGTTACAACCGATGTGGTTGTTAATCCAAGGAAGATTAAGCGCACTAAATACTCCTTCAGGCGGAGAAACCTCTTACAACGTTGAAGCACAAAAATAGAAGCTTAACTCTAGTAGCACACAAGCGTTGGAATTACAATTCTGAGTTCGTTGAAAAACTTCTGGACCAAGGCTATATTTATAGCCTTGGTCGGGGCTCCCCGAAGGGTTCCGGGCGCCCTGGGGGGGATAAACTTTATCCCCCAACGATCAGATCGAGTCAAATCTCGATCCTAGTCAAAAGTCAGGTCCGGGCGCCCTGGAGCAAAAAGTCAACAGTTGTTGACTTTTTGTCCGAGACCTCTTCTCTGGTTCAGCCCCGCCTTGGTCCGGGTCTTCTGCTCCGGATCCGCTCGCTTGGTTGATCTCTGTCATCTGGAATATGGCTCACCCAAACCCAACTTCCGGTCTTCTCGAGCAGCCTTCCGCTTCGGCTTCTCGTCCCTTGGAATCGCCGCGTGTTTCCTTCTCGTCCACCAGCGTACTCATCCGCAGTCTTCGTCCCTCGGTCGCACCCCTTGCCGACCTTCTCGCTAGCTGCGTCTCTTGCTCCCCAGCAATCTTCCGCTCCGGCTTTCGTCCCTCGGAACCACCGCACGCTTCCTTCTCGTCCACCGGGGTACTCTTCCGCAGCACCTCGTCCCTCGGACGCACCGCGTGCCGTCCTTCTCGCTAGCTGCATCTTCTCGAGTACCTGTGCTCCTAAGCTCCTGCACACTTAGACACAAGGTTAAAATAACACAGGACCTAACTTAACTTGTTGATCACACCAAAACAACCTTGGGGTTCCAACAAATATAAGTATAAATTATTTTAGATTGAGTATTATTATAAGAAATTTGAGTATAAAGTTCCGGTGGTGTCTCCTTATCATCTCGAGTCAACCTTATATGTAATTTAGCAACTAAGTAGGAAAATAAGTTGCTACCATTACTATTTCACTACCAAGAAATTGTCAAGAGCAACTGGATTATCGGTACAAAATAGTAAAATTTCAGTATACATTGTGACCATTTAAGTATGAATTGTTTTAGATTGTATATTATTTTAAGAAATTTGAGTATAATGTTCCGGAGGCGTCTCCTTCATCATCTGGCAGCAACCTCACATGTAATCAGTAACTAAGTAAGAAAATAAGTCGTTACCATAATAATTTCACTACCATCATTATGCCAAGGGCAAGTAAATTATTGGTACAGAATAAAAATTTTTTAGTATATATTGTGAAAATTGAGTATGAATTGTTTTAGATTGTGTATTATTTTAATAAATTTAAGTATAAAGTTCTAATGACACCTCCATCATGATCTTGTTGCAACCTCACATATAATTAGTAACTAAGTAGCAAAACAAGTTGCTACCATTATTATTTCACTATCATTAATTTTTGATGAAATTTTGATAAGATCCTATTGCACATGTTACTATATCCACAAATGACATGGAAATAAAGAGTATACTAAACATTCAATTTCATGACTGAACTAGAAAATACACCGACACAACAACAACAAATACAAGTCACTTACTAAAAGTATGAAATATGGATATCACGCCATTCTCAAACATCAACTACTAATAAGATCACATTTCATAAATAGTACATAGGAGTCACTGACTTAATAGAATACAATAACAAAAAAGGGCCATCAACGCAACAAGATGCCACGAATACTATCGCTAGATCGAGTACACCTTCTTGTCGATGCATCCTTGCTTCTTCTTTGTTCTATCATCCCCCTTTTCCTATATATTGGAAAACATATTAGTTGTTTTTAGAATAATCATAATCTTTAGTTCAAATGTATGAGTACATGCTCATTAAAGAAATTTCAATGATTTACTTGTAAATCAAATAGTTTCACACTATTTCACAAAACAAAAGTAGAGTTAGTCAATGGCTTCTTTGCAATTGCGTCGGTTATGGCCTCGCCCATGACATCAACCACACTTTGTCACACGTATTTCGACTTGTGAAGGTACCCTTTGAGTTCTTCTTCTGCTTGGTTGGCTTCGAACATCAGGAGCATTGATTACAAATGGGTGCTCAGGATTGGACTCATACATGTAACATGTAGGGATTGGATTTAAGATTCCTCTGTAGCTTTCACGATACAACTCTATCTTAAAATATTTGTCACAGAAATCATATAATGACAATGACTTTGACTCTATTACTGCACATGCATGTTTGCATAGAAACCTATTAACCTGCCATGCTCTGCACAAACAAGTCATAGTAGACAAATCAACAGCAAATGATTTATCCCCATCCACAACCTCAAAACTCCAGCCACATGCCTTGCACAGTTTCAAGCTACGAATTCAGCGTATGTTTTTGCAAGAGCATTCTCCTTTGATGGACTCAATCTTTTAACCATCCCCATTGTTGCTTCACGTCGTCTGTGCATCATGTCCATAATTTGAATGCGTATATGGTCCACCATGGGCACAATAGGAAGAAACCGTGCTGTTTTAACCCAATTATTCCAAGATTCGACTATGTTATTATTCATGACACCCCACTGATTTCCTAGAAAACATGCATTTGCCCAACTTTCTGGACACGAAGATACTATGAAGTCTTTAGCAAGTGGCATTGACCGTATTATATTGTTAATATGTTCTTGAAACTCTTGTCTCGATAGGGCATATGCAACTTTCTTGAAAATAGATGACCAATATTTTTTGTTATGAAGTGGGTAGCTTTGCATGACCTACATTCAAATAACAAAAAAAATGAATATAAACTAGTATACACAAAGTAATATCTAAAAAGTAATGTTTTCTAACAAAAGTATACCATTAGACAAACCTGTTTCACGAAATTATCTACCAAATGCCTTAAACAGTAGGCATGATGACTGCCTGGGAATACTAACTGAATAGCTTTGATTATCCCAGGATGTCTGTCAGAGAAAAAGGTAAACTCATGGAACCCAATAAAGCGATGTGAAAGCAGAGCACTTTTAAGTTGGAAACAAAACCATCCCCAATTATCATCATTTTCAGCATCTATAACTGAGTATGCTAATATGAAAAGATCATCATTAGCATCCTTTGCCACAACAACCAAAATACATCCCTTGTATTTATTCTTTATGTGAGTGCCATCCAAGAAAACCAATGGCCTACATCCATTGATAAAACCAGTTGCACACGCATTGAAACAGATGAATAATCGTTTAAAGTTATTACAACAATGATCAATTTCACACTCGACAAAACTTTCAGGATTAGTTTCTTTGATAGCACTACAATATCATCTTAATCTATCATACGCCCTCTCCTCTACACCATGAATGTCATGCATTGACAATTCCTTCCCTTTCCAAACCTTGTTGTAATTAAGCTCGACCCCATAATCTCTGTGAATATCTTTCAACATCATGCATGGTCGATACGAGGGCTCTCCCCTCAATCTGTCCATCACAATATTAGAAACTCAGGCAGCATCAGCTTTAGGATGTCCTCTACTATGAAGATTATCATCTCCACAAGTATGAATTAGATTGCATTTTCTAATGCCAAAAAGTTTGTCAGCTTTATGTCTTGAAGCATATATTCTCCAAGAACAGTTGTTTGTGCTACAGACAAGAATAACCTTCTTATTATCATTCTTTTTATACAAAAATGACTGTTTCGTAGCAACTGCATAATTTTTAGCACATTTTCGAAATTCTGCAGCATCCTTGAATATTTGGCCCTCTCCACGGATGCAATGACTCCAAACGTCTATAGAATTTCTTACCAAACCCACTTCAAGATGGTCATCATTACTAGTCTGTGTCTCTTCTTCAGTTTCAAACCTTATCAATTTAACAATGAGTATAATATCATTGTACGCATAAATCAATTTTAGTTATCTATACATCAAAACACACACCATTCAATTCTTAAACAATTATCAAAGACTTATTAACAAAACTAAAATGTGTACAATACAAAATGTGGATGTGTATGAAATCTAAACAATAGGATATCATTTTTAACTATTTTAAGTAGTGCAATATTTTGTTGATCTCCCTTTTTTTACCTTTTAATAAATTATTAATGCAACGTAAATGAAATATAGTCATGTTCTATTTAATAGTTCAAATGATCTAATGTCTTCAAAACTAAAACTTACGCATGATCAAGATTCACAAGAAGCACACCCATAACATATCTTCATGAAACATATGATAAAAAATGATAAATAACTAAACAAGATATCATCAGCAATTGCAATCTACATATGAAATATCAAGCAAAGTAAAAATAATAATAATAATAAATTTCATCATCATCAATATCAACCCAATTCCTATGGAAAAAAATAAGGCAAAATTTTTTTACCTTTCAAGATTATGGGAACCCATTTTATCTTTTTTCACTGCTCTCATATTAATTATTATCAATCTCATACACGTGTAAAGATGTGTCATAATACGAACGTCATCATCTTCATTCAACGTCACATACATATTCTGATGTGGAACTAGATATTGCAGATCACATTTTGTGGAACAATCTCCTCCCATTTTCTTCCAAGATTAAGAAACAACTCCATTAGACTGAAGTCATTAAAAATTGAAATCATATAGAGGTCTTCTTTATACTTGCAACTACCCAGAAATGAAAAATTCGATGATCCTGATTCAAATTCCATTTCTTCAAGAAATTGAACAAAAACTTGCGTCACCTAAGTGGTTGAGGAATTGCATTAGAAAACATTATATAATTTTAGAATCAAATCATAACATAATATTAATTACAAAATAAATTGAGAAATGATATACAATTTCATAATACATCATAAATGAGGAACAATATACTCATTCAAATATTATTGACCTTTATTCTTATATAACATTAGAAAATTGTCTTTAGGAAGTGGGTCACACAATGTAATTTCTCAAATTCTATAACCCTATATTAGTTTGTTCTATATGCTTGCTCTCTCTAAAATAAAAATATCCAACACAAAGTGTTCCGTATTTTGGACAAAGAATCCATTTAATATATTAAATATCAGTGATATAAGTGAGATTTTTTTTTAAAAAAAATTATTTGTTTAATAAGTAAGTGTGATCTATTATAATGGACTATGATAATATGATAAAAGAAATAAATGAACTACCACAATATCCATATAAAATTGGAAATGACTTCTTATACTCACCATTTAATTATAATCAAGGAATTCTTAAATTAAAACCTTACAAAAGAAGGAAAATCGCACAATGACTTGTTGAAAATCGAGAAGCCAACAAATTCGAACAATAACTAACATCAAACAAATAATGAACTGCGGAAATTAAACAAAATGCTGCTAATCGATCAAAAAATTGTAAAATGTTAAGAAACTTAGGGTGCGTTTGGTTTGCCCCATTTTCATTTTCATTTTCTTAAAAACGCGCATTTTTCGTTTTTTAGAAAATGACTTTTCCGCGTTTTTCGTTTTCTTAGAAAACACTCTATCATTTTCTTAAAAATGAACGTGAAAAATGTAAATCAAACGCGTTTTCCATTTTCTCATAAAATGAAAACAGAAAATAACATGGAAAATACAAACCAAACGCCCCTTTACTATTTTTCGAGGTGACTGGTTAGAAGCAACAAGATCGGACTAATAAGAGGTTTAATGCAAGGTGAAGAAACTTCGAATATATGTTTCGTCGCCTGCTTCAGTTTTCTCGTCGGAGTGTTTGGTCGGTCGGTGAATCTTAGTGTTTAGGATTTTATATGATCATCAGTAGGGATTGTCTATGAATTTATTTGGTTAGGATTTTTCAGATGGAGACTATGGTTGAAAAAGAAATAGAGGAGAGATAAAATAATTAATGAGAATAAATTTATAAATTAATATATCAGGGAGTGAAAAAAAAAATTTAAGAAATATAATATAAAAATAATTCATACGGGAGTGGACATAAAAATATTATGCGACTTAGGTTTTTTCACTAAGTCTCCCTAAATATAATACGGTCAGATTTACATAAACACGCCGTCAGCCCCTGCTGATTCGCGCGTCAGCACTCAGTGGAGACTCTCACTGTGATAGTACTGCCCTGCTCACTCCCGCCAGAAGATGAACCTCATCTCGTTCTCGTCTGCCGCGCCCGTGAGATTAGACAGCAGCCATCACGATTTAATGCACATAATAAACATCGAGATTTAATCGTACGAAGAAAATAATCATCGATAGATGCACTGATAAATATATCTTAGGCTTCAGAAAGGATGCTGCGCTTGAGAAAACAATTAGGATATTCTCCTCTCCTCTGGTGTGGTGAGGGTGGGGTGAGGGTTTCGTGACGAGGAACAGGGAACAGAGGAAGCTGGAAGGTAGAGGAAGATGGTAAAACCCAAGAGAAAGAAGCAGGTTCTGGAGGACGAGATCGCGGAGCAGTGTTCTGGGGGGAAAAGGCTTTCTTGTCCTGCTCCTCTGCAACTTCCACCGCCTTCTTTCTTCAAGATCATGCTGGGTGACTTCACAAAGGTTTTGGTATGTCCTACTTTTTCAAATTTTTCTACCCCTTGTTTTTCCTCACTCAGATTATATATATATGCTTGTTTCCCAAGGTTATGGTCAAGAGCCTGAAAGGTCTCACTTTTGTGTGGCTATCTACTGCTTGGTGCTCTTGTGGTGTCGAGTTTCTTCTTTCAATATGCATGCATGTTTTTTCCCCTGTTATGGTCAGACATATCCATAAAGGAAGATTCAGTATAATCATCCAAAATACCTGAGGAACCTTACAATGTGAATCTTGTGAGGAACCTCACAGCTTCCAATTAATTAGTCCTAGGGACCTCAGTTGTCTTGTTAAATCTTAAAAGAGGATACGTGAAGATAACGATGTAGGTTGGTATTCATGAGCGTGCAAAACATGTATTTGGTAACACGATACTTCATCAGAAGTGATGAGCGGGGCCATGATTACCTGTCTCTTTGTGTGTCTTTTCGATGATATATTTACCCTTTTTCATCAAAAAAAAAAACAAAAAACTATTCACTACCATTTACACAAACATGTTGCATTGTGAGTGCTCAAGTTGACCACACCCAGACTCTCATGTGCCCATGGGAGTAACATAGTTGATTGACCAATTAATTGCATGATAGTTGTCATTGCCTTTCCATAATAAAGGCCTTCATGCCAATCAATTTCTTGAGTAATCCATTAAGGAGCCTTAGACAAAGACATAGTAGTCATGAATCGATATAAGACAAAGACATAGTGGAACATCCTTTCAACAATAGAAATTATCCACTCAAGCATCCTAAAAATTGCTTCCATTTCAGTTCTCTCTAATATGAGGGTTATTAAGGTACTCTAATAATATGGAATTTAGCATATTATCAATAGGCTTCCACAAAAAATTGTAATAGGTAATTAACGTGTATGATATCTTCTGATTTCTCAGATTTTAAAATGGAAAACTAATGTAAGTATGGTAGGAGAAGAACCAAAAGCATATGAGTTAAAAGGAAGCCACTATGGTATTTCACTTACAGCTTATTTTAGAGGATAATTCATCCAAATACTTTGAATCTAGGAATAATCATTGACAACTAAGTAGGTTACCAGGAAAATTACAAGAATTTTTTGGATTTTTCATTGTTAATAATCATTCTGGCTTTATGCTTGATAAACTATATTTACATTTTCCTTTCTCCTTTATGATACAGCACTTGTTTCTTCTGATACTTACCTGCTTTTTTTCTCCCCATTTTAACAACTATATGCAGTTCATACCGCCAAAGTTTACTTATAATTTGATTGACCATGTCAATCAGAATGTATATCTCAAAGATTGTAATGAACAATCGTCAAAGGTTAAAGTATCCAGGATTAATGGTCAGTTAGCTTTTCAAGAAGGATGGGCAAAGTTTGTGGTAGATCATTCTATTAACTTTGGCGAATTTTTAGTATTTATAAATGTCACTAGAGCATTGTTTTTTGTGAAGATCTTTGGTATCAGTGCGTGTGAAAGAGTTTCCTTTGGCGTAGGAAGCAACAGAGAGACATGCAGAAAAAACATTTTCAAAACAGCATCTCTTGAATCATCACAGTTTCCTAGAAGTTGCAATGGCATTGGAGCATCAAAAGATGAATATGGTACTTCTAGGAAAGATCCAGAAATTATAAATGACCTATCTAATTCTTGCAAGGAAATAATTATAGCCCAGGCTAATGATAAAGGAATTTCTAAATCTGGAAAAGAAGTTCTAAACTTTCTCCAACATTCTCATGATTCTGCAAGTCCACATAATGGAGAAGCCATTGACGTAATTGAATCATTGACTAATATTACAAATGGACAGGCATCAGAGGAATATGAACAGCCCAAAATATTTACTGTCGGTAGAAATTTGTTAGCACGGGAGTTATTTAAAGCTGACTTTGATTCAAATCTTATGTTAAGATTCACTCGTGATGAAAAATCTTATGGTTCTCCAATTGTTGCATGTTCAAGACCTGACAGTAACAATCACATTGTTCACCATTGGGATGTCATCAAACATGAATCTAGTGCAGGTTGCTCACTTCCATCAGTGAAAAAGGAGAAATACAATGTAATGCATGCATCTAGAGAGAACAGTAAGTATCCAAAGAGATTTTCTTTTGGTCCGAATAATTGTTGTCGGCATCATATTTGAAATAGAGTAAACTACTTTGATTCCGTGAAATACCTTTTGTTCTTTATCTAAAACTGTTTTTCCCTCTCAGTAGGAGGTTTTGGAAGTACCCTATGTGATAAATCTCTTTTGGACACTAAGAGGAAAACATGCCAATCTGGTGATTTTCTAAATATTCATTTAGTTTAAATTATGCGCTTGATTTCATTTCTTTTGACTGTTAACTAGAATAAGAACTTGAGTATGTTACACATAGTGCATGATACTCTTCCTGAAGAGGATCAGCAGGTAGATTCTTGCTGCCAAAGGAATCAGAATCCAGAAACTGCAAAAATTGAAGCTGTGAATAATGTTAAGGCAGCCTTATTACCGGATTCTTTCTCCTTCAGCTTAACATTGCCATCTGACAATTGGTGCTGCCTTGTGAGTATTATCCTGACATCTTTTATCAAGCTTGATACTTAGAAAACACACTACATCTACTTCAATCTTTTCATAACAGTTGATAATGCCAAAATTAGTGAATCTCTATTGTTTTTTCGTTACTCATAAAGAGATCAGTATAATTTCATTCTTGATCTAGTTTCGTAGAGTCTTCATAAATGCATGATCAAGGCTAAGTATTGCCTTTTGCTAGAGAATCTTGGAGAATCATATTGTATTGTAAGGTGATTCAAGTATTCTCTCATGGTGCAACTTGAGTTTTCCCAAGACATGAGTAACTACTAATGCTTAGTGATTAATTAGTGTAGTGAAGACGCCCACATTGATATAACTTTAAATCCCATAACATCTTTATGCCAATTTGATTATTACAGTTCAACTCTAACCCACTTTTTTGCTTTCAAACTTTTTTGACTCCTTTGATAGATTGCAAATACTTTAGCCTTGCTATCAAGTGACTTAGAGTAGGAAAGCTTCGTCTGTTAACAGTTTACTTATGCCTTTCTTATCTTGATTAGGCACAATCAAGTCTCATTTATTGCTGGATTTTAAAAGTAGCTATAAAAACATTTGTAACAATAAAAAAGGGTTTTTAGAGAAGGTTTTGCTTCTTGCTACTTTTATGCGGAAAATTAGCTGCTGCTTCTGCAGGAGTTGCCCCATAGGTTACCATTTAAGGGTCGCAGGAAAAATTATGAACACAGAATTGTAGTTCTTCAGGATCCATCTCGAAGGTCATGGCCGATCATGTATCAAGCAAACAACAAGTTTACAGGATTTTTGAGCGGGTGGAAGAATTTTGCAACATCCAACAAACTCCAACAGGGAAATCAGTGTGAGTTCTTTGTGATTCCAAATGAGATTGAGGCTGCATTTCAAGTGAAGATAATTCGACCATAAAACTCGTATATCATGAAACTCCATTGAGATGTTTGTGGTATGGACCCATTTTGACTTCTAGGTTATGTTCTTAGCGAAAGAAATTGTGAAGTTTATCTGGCATCATTTTGCCCTTGCAATGTGTACTATGCATAAGCACAAATCCGCCCAGGATGCTGTAAAAATGCGACATTTCTATTTTTGCAATGCTTATGTCTAGGAAGTTAGCTGGACGATAAGTTATGACTCAAAGCGGAGGAATGCTCTCTTTTATATTCTCAAAATATCCTTTTGGTTATTGAGATAGCTTTTGGGGTTGTAACTGTCTTAATAACGTTGAAAATATTATTCTTTGGATGAGAATTTGAAGGTTGGTGTGAAGATTATACTTTCTTTAGTGCCCCGTCTAGGTGCTTATAGCAGAATTGATAATCAATATAATGTGAATTACGATTTGAAATAAAAATAAATTTTGAGTTTAGCTAACTTTTTTAAAGAATAAATGGAGAGAAAAAAATCCAAAAGATAGTTTGTCATTCTGTGAATTATGATGAAGTTTAGAAGTATTTAAATCATGTATTTAAATTTTAAAATTCCGTGATTCATATTCATTTTACTTTTTCGTATTTATCTCAATTTATTACCGAGTGTAGGATAGAATGATTTAATATTTTAATTAATCCATTACTATACCATGGATAAAAAAATTAATTTGTGTTCGTTTAAGGTATATTAGGTCAAATAGTTATTTAAATATATAAATTTAATTCGAAAAATGAGATGAATACAATTCGATTTTAGTTCATTTAAAAAGCATGGATGATGTAAAATTAGGTTTTTTTTATTGTTTAATTTTTTTTTTTGATTATATAAATATCTTTAAATATCAATTTAACACCTATATTATTCTAGAATAATGATTTTTATCTTTTTTTCATCTAGTTTTTTTAATTATATATATATATATATATATATATATAATTTTGATATACTGCGCGACTGTACACCTCGCGCAGTATATCATGATTTTTTTTTAATTTTGATTAAAAAAATAAATAAAATATATTAATTTTGATTAAAAAAATAAATAAAATATATTTTTTACGATTTTATTGGTAGGATTCAGGCATCCTAATTGGGATATAATTTTTCAGTTAATTTTTTTTTAAGATTTTACCTCTAAGGTTTAGATTTTCCAATTGGATTATAGTATTTAGTTAAAAAAAATAAAAAAGAAATAAATTTAAATATTTACGGAGTATTGTAATATGTTAAGGGGATATCGTAACGTATTAGCTACTTATATAAAGAAATATTATTATTTTTAATAAAAATGTGTGTGTTTTGTTATTTTTTTTTAATTTTGAATTAAAAAAATAATTAATTTTTTTTAAGATTTTATTTCTAGGGTTCAGGCTTTGGGTTATAGTATCAAAGCTATTTTTTTTTTAAAAATTTTACCTCTAGGGTTCAGGCTTTGAGTTATAGTATCAAAGTTATTTAGGGTTCAGGCTTTGGGTTATAGTATCAAAGCTATTTTTTTTTTTAGATTTTACCTCTAGAGTTCAGGCTTTGGGTTATAGTATCAAAGCTATTTTTTTTTTTTAGATTTTACCTTTAGGGTTTAGGCTTTGGATTATAGTATCAAAGCTATTTCTTTTTTTAGATTTTACCTCTAGGGTTCAGGCTTCCCAATTAGGTTATAGTGTTTGGTTTAAAAAAAAATTAAAATAAAATTAATTTAAGTATTTATTGAGTATTGTAATATGTTGAGGGGATATATTAATGTATTAAAAATTTATATAAGGAAATGTTAATTTTTTTAATTAATTTTTTTAATTTAAAATATTAAAAAAACAAAAAAAGCTATTAATTGATCTCCTGCGCGACGCGCACAGTCGTGCACTGTGCGCATCGTGCAGGAGATCAAAACTCTCTCTCTCTCTCTCTCTCTCTCTATATATATATATATATATATATATATTCTCAAACATCAATACATATATATTCAGAGTAATAATTTTTTCAACATGAATATGTCAGAGAAATTTAATTCGTATTAAAAAAAAATCATCATCGTTCTCAATATATTTGATCAAATTGATATTTGAGTAAATTGATATAATCAGGAGAATTAGACGAACACATATAATTTGATTTTATATTTTTCTGAGTTCTTTAAATTCATATGTCGATTTTACTCGAAATAGATCAAAATCGGTTGATAAACTTAGAGAGTATTGGAGCAATCGATGTACCCTTAGGTTTTGATGTTTGGGCAAAGGGTTTAAGTTAGGGTATGCATCTGTATTTGATATGCGCTATTGAGTAAGCAGGTGATTAGTGCAAAGGTAAGTCCAAGTGTGATTTTGATAAAGGTAAGTCCAAATGTGACTTGGCAAGACTAAAGTTCCAAAGATGAGGAGCTTCTGGGCAAAAGAAGAACCGACAACAAAAACAACATCAAAGGAAGTTCTTGAAGGTAAGGCGTGAAGGATGGGGAAGCATATAAGAGACGCAAGGCTAATGGAGGAGGCTAGAAGATAAAGTCGAGGCTGTAAAGGATTTTCCAGTCAACTGATAAAGTCACCAGTCAACTAGTATACTAGTCGACTGGGCAGTCAACTGATTGCGAACATAATACCTCTGCTCGTTCAGCCCATAAAGACCAGTCGACTGATTTATAGTGGGCAGCCGATTAGTAGAATGTCGTTGGGTTGATGACGTTCAGAATCCTAGAAATTCCAAATGTGATAGTAGATGTTGCTTAAAATTAATCGACTGACATGTTCATCAGTTGACTGGCGATCGAATTTCAGGTATCTTGAAATCAGCCTCAATAACTCTATATAACATGCTTTAGAACTTAGAGAACGACACAATTTTTCTTAACCTGATACATGTTATTGGCTCTCTAAGTGATTTCAAAAAACAAAAAACTCTCATTCTCTCTTCTTCCTAAGTTTTACTTTCATTTTGTAAGAAGAAGAGAAGAATTCTTATTGTGAAGGTTTCTCCACCAAGAAGGAAGTGATAACTGGTGTTTACTAGAGATTGATCCACTGATAGATTGAGGGATCATCCACTTTACAGATATGTCGTGGAGTAATAGCATCATCTCCGAACCACATAAACAAATATGTTAGGGTTTACTTTCTTTCTTCTTGTCTCTATGGTTAGATTTTTATACTTATTTGATTGTATTTTCATTGCACTAACGAGTATAGGAAAGTGAACAAAGTAGAAGAACAACTATTCACCCACTTCTAGCCAGTTGATCAAAGATCAATAAGTGGTATCAGAGTAAGGTTCATCTCGGAAGAATTAACCTTCAACTGAATCTTCAAAATGACATTACAAGAGGGATATAGCACTGCTTGACTACCTTTCTTCGACGTCAATGACTTTGTATATTAGAAAGGTTGGATGGAGTATTACTTAATGAATGATATTGAAAATTGATTTAGTATTGTAGATGGGTTCGAAAAACCATTGGATGCGCTTGGTGCACCTCTTCCAACCAAGGATTGGATAAAAAATATTTCAAAGAAGGCTCAATCAAATGCAAAGACCACAATAACTCTACAATGTAGACTCTCCAAGGAGCAATTAAGCAAAGTAGGACCATTCAACTCCGCCAAAGAGTTATGGAAAAAGCTCATCGAGTTAAATGAAAGATCAAAAGACTCAAGGAGAGAGATCTCTTGGTGGGTCAACTTCAAACTTTCACCATGCAGTCAAATGAAACCGTAAGTCAAATGTATGGTAGATTCAAAGAGATAGTAAATGAGCTTCATGTCATAGGTGAGAAACTTAAAAATCGAGATCTAGTAAAGTATGTTCTTCAAGCTTTTCCTCAAAATACCTTATGGGCATCAATGGTCGATGCATATAAAATATCTAGAGATCTATCCATAGTTAAGATTAATAAATTATTTTATGAATTTGAACTTCATGAACAAGCTAATATGTCTTCAAAAGAGAAAAGTTTAAACCTTGTTGTAGAAAAGAAGGAGAAGGAGAAGAAAGAAAAGGAGGAATCCTCATCATCTGAATCTAAATAAGAATCATCAGATAGTGATGAAGAAATATCGGCTAGTGAAATAGCTCACTATGTTAAGAAAATGATGAGAAAAATAAGAAGATTCAAAAGGAGGGATGTGAAGAAGATGTTCCAACCCTCAAAAGGTAAGAGTAGTCGAAGTTCAAGTTTTAACACTAATGTCATTTGTTATGAACGCAACAAGAAAGGATACATCAAGCTGAATTGCCTGCAATTGAAGAAGAAAGAAGAAAAAGAAAAGAAGAAAAAGGAGAAGAAGAAGGAGATCATGGTAGCCTAAGCTACATGGGATACTAAAATTTTTGATAAGTCATCGGATGAGGAGGAACTATACCATGTCACTCGACATATGACACTTATGACATTTGAAGATGACAAGGAAGCTTCAAGTCAAAAAGAAGATTCAAGTGGAGAATCAAGTCATGAATCGTCATCTAGTGATGATTGTTAGGACTACAAGAATTAAGATATCTCTACAATGATATGATATTGTCCACTTTGGGCTTAAGCCCTCATGGTTTTTATTTTTGGGCTCTACCCAAAAGACCTTATATCAATAGAAATATCTTTTCCTTATAAGTCTGTGATCCTTTCCATGTGTTTTCAATGTGGGACTTCATTTGCAACTATTGCAACCCAACAATCCCCCCAACTCAAACGAAGGACCATTCTCTCAAGCCTATCCGCTTGATGTCATCTGATCATTAAACCACCAGGACTTTCCTACCCCTCGGTCCAACTGACCTACTAGAATTTCCTAGCCTCTCGGTCCATTTGACCTATTAGGACTTCCTTACCTAGCTGTGACTAGGACTTTTCTACCTGGTGTCTGGTTATTTTAATCCAGACATGGGAGCCCTCATTTTCTTCGTTAGAAGTCAATATTCCACCCATATGGCTTGATTGGACCATGACTCTTTTATAGAGTCGGTGATTAGTCCTTCTGGCAGTCCAGACTCTCATACCAATTGTTAGATCCCATGCGGCCGACTAGAGGAGATGAATAGCCTGCAATCAAATTTATACTTTCTTTTAATTTCAAGTTTATCAAATACAAACACAAGTTAACAAATAAAATGACACAAATTAAAGAAGTGGCACGAATGTTTTACTTGATTTGCAATCGGGAAGGTTGCTAATTCAAGGTTGTAGAAGCTCACTAAGAATCTCCTTCGATGTAGGCAGAGAAATCTCTTACAAAAGTTGAAGTATAGAAAAGAAACTATAGAATTTGAAATAAAAACTCAGAGTTCGTTAACTTATGTTGTGTTCTAAATAAAGAAGATCATGGTCTTATTTATAGCCCACTAGTCAAAATTATCCGTTTGCTAACGTGACATCTTCGAGCACCTGGACCTTCTCCGGGCGCCCCCAGCATGACAAACATTATTTCCGTGCAACGATTTCGCAACGGCTTGAAGATGAAAATTTTCATGTCTGGGTCTCGACCCTCTCCGAGCGCCCGGACTGTTGCTAACGTGGACCCGAAGAGCGATCTACTACGACAAGGCGCCTGTTGAGTACCTTGGTGGTCCGGGCTCCTGGACCACTTGGTCTAGATGTCTGGACGAGTCAATCCAGTACTTTACTTAAACTAAGTGTATCAATTTTGATAAATTTATTAGAGATTAATGAAGAGGGTGATAAAACACAGAAAAAAAAGATACAATACTAAAAATGTGACAATATATTAAGGAATCATAAATTCTAAAGTAATAATATGATGTGAAAGGATATACATATAAAAATAGCATACAACAAAAGAAGTAACTAAAGACCAAAGAAAATGACCAAATATTCAGATAACATATGGACGTGACGTTGAAAATGCACCTTACATCATTAGGAAATCTAGGCATCACAAATGTTGACAGAATTTGAGCAATAAAAAATTTAATTGGTTAGCAGGAACATATACAAACAAGTGGATAAGAACTCACATTTTATAAACTTCAACACAAAATACCTGCTTAATTGTAGTCAAATTCACACCTTCATTAATGACAATGACTGTTATCCTGAGTTCAGGAATTTATTATCAACATGTGACAAAGAAGAGAACAAACAAATATATCAACATCAAACATGCAAGATGTAAAGTTAAAATGCAAAAATACAGAAAATTATATAATTCAATGACCTAAAAATAATAATAACAATCAGTTTAGTCGATTAAATATGAGCAACTAGCACAGAGTAAAAAAAAGGTATTTAGTGTTTGTATTTTAGAATTTTTTTTTATCTAGTATTATTAAGTCCATCTCGTGATACAATCATTTCATTCATTGTAGATTATGTTTAACACAGACTAGAAAGTTACACATGCATGAAATTATTTTCTTTATAACAAACTCCTATTCCACTTACTTTTGTACATGTTCTGAATTAAGGAGGCTCCAGTAGGTTTTGAAGATGGAATATGCTCATTAAGATACTTCAAGCTAACTAGAACTTGGGGGAAGTGTCTCTACTAAGTAATGAGAGTTGGAAATTGGTACTGTCCCTTGAGAAACTACTCACAAAATGTCTTCAATGGGCTAAGTAGATCTTTACTCTTTAGATAAAGGTGCCAAAAAAGAGAGAGAAGATAAAAGGTTTGATGCCTCAAAAATGGTACAAGAAAGAAAAGAAAAACAAGATAGATTGCATGGGTACAGGTCCATGCAAATGAGCATACCAACACGGTAGTAAAAATCAATAAGGAAGAGGTTGTGACGAAGAGAGTTGAGAATTACCAAATTGGAGGAAGAGGCAAGCAAAGCAAGTAGTCCTTCAGCTTATGATGCTACCACATTAAGCTTGGATTTAACCTAATGATTAAGACAATTTCTAGAATTAAAGAAATAAAAGTGCACATTATGAAATTCGACATTAGAAATAGAAAGCATTAATACGTCTATATGCCCATATCTATTTGGAATAGGAAAAATAACTTCTTAGACAATGAATTGGACATACTAGTGATTTCTTGTGGGTAACACTTATTTTCTTGCTACAATCGAGCACGCCAACTCCAACCTGCAAATTCAAGATAATATATAAATGAAGGTGATAGAACTCCAAAAGATAAGGAATGCATTATGCTATACTGAAGAACTAAAATGAAAAAAAAAAAATATCTTAAATTTTTTTAGTGGCTTTGTCTAGCTCTGACATGTGTCGGAGGGGGCAAAGCACTTTTATGCTACTTGCACAAGTTACCAAAATTCCCAACACTTCTTTCACCAACATTCTTGGTTTTACATCTGAGTATGTGAAAATAGGCCTTCAAAAGCACTAGCCTGCGAGCAAAAGAAAAATGAATCTCAGGAGATTATATCATATCCAAACAATCTCTTTCCTCTAATGTCAGACTACACCCTATCATACATATAACTTATGACTATTGAACCTAATAGCTCTAACACTCCTTGGATGAAGAATAGATATTGTCTATGTTCAATTTATCAAATAAAGAATAAAAAAAGATCACTAAAATGCTTGATGATGAAACTAAAACAATATTGGTGAAGTGGTTAAGAAGCTTCAAAAGTTGATAAATAAATTGAAGTTGAAGTATTCAAAAGAGCTTTGATGGTGATGATCTTCAAACTGTTTGATATAATTTTTTTAGTTGATTCCTGTCAAACAGAAGATATCAGGATAAAATGACAACTTGTGCTAGTTGCAGAATGATGTAGACAGATTAGAGTTGCAACATCTACTCTTAAGACATGGAATTAATATCACTAGCAAAGTCTAATATACTCCGAGAGAGACAAGTGTATCTGAGAGAGACCGAGTAAGTTCACATTTATAATTAAGAGAAAGACCACTCAAATAAATCAAAAGGAATCCCTCTTTTTCAATCGTGCCCTAACCAAAGAGAGGAACTCGATACTTAGTCGTGAGAAAAATAAAAAAAATGTTAAGAATACCATAATATCCATTTCATTTGGATTGAGATGAAGGGCTCATTCCCATGGCCAAGAATAATAATAAGAATGCCAGATTATTCATTTTGTTTTGGGTTAGAAAGAAGATTAATACCAAAATTATAATATGACCGAGAAAAGGAACTCGGTTCCACAACCATAGATAATAAAAAGAAAAATGTCTAGAATGCCTAAATATCTATTATAATAGAATGCTAAGAGAAGCTCGATCCCATGACCATGAAGATACTAAACATAAGAATGCCCAAAATACCTCAATACTGATTATAATCCGATCGGAGAGAGGAGCTTGATCTCACAACCATGAAGATAATAAATATAAGAATGCTCATAATACCTGGATACCTATTATAATCCGATAGGGGATAGGAGCTCGATCCCATGACCAAGAACAAGAATGCACGGAATACCTGAATATCAATTATAATTTAACAGAGGGAGAAGCTCGATCCCACGATCATGAAAATAAAAAAAATATAAGAATGCCCAGAATACTTGAATACTGATTATAATCTGACAAGGAGAGAAGTTCGATCCCACGACCATGAAGATAATAATAAGAATGTCCAGAATGCTAAAGTACCAACTGTACCCTATCAAAGAAAAGTTCAATCCTAGCTAAAAATAAGAATGTCCGAAATACCTGAATCTCGATTATAATCAAATGGAGAGATCAGCACGATCCCACGACCATAAAAATAATAAGCATATGAATGCTCAGAATAGTGAACACCATAATAGCTAATCAAATTGGTATGTGAAGTACCTATGAATATCATCGAGCACATGATTGACATATGCCATTCTTAAAGTTAACATAATACAAAGTGCTAATGTATATATCTTTCTTTGTATGATAGTGGGTCTATCACTTATAAAGACAAGCATGCATTCCATCGAATCAACATTTATACAAGCAAACAAATAGTGGATGAACGATTCAATAATTGCAATTGTAGGTCAATACAAAATTCGAAGTCTATGATAGACAACAATTAAAAGTTTGAATGAAGGATGGAAGGTTTTTCAAAATCAAAGAATAACTCATTTTCAAGACTATGGAATAAAAAGAGACTTACCAACAACTCATTTCACTGTATAGATTAAAAAGTATTTGAGTGAATCAACAATTCGTAATAGAAATCTTTAGATTATTATAATGACATTCAAGTTTAGCTTATCTCAATTTGTTTGTTAAAGGTTAAAAAGTAATAGTTTAACATGAAAGTTCACTAAAGATTAAGATTCTAACAAGGTTTAGATGAAGGGACATTTACTAAATTTAAGGGCTAAATCAAGACATTTGAACCACCATGGAATATACTAGACAAAAGCCTAACAAAATCCAAAAGCTTAAATTACCACATGTATATTTAGTAACTTAATTATGTTAGAAACCACTTGCTCTAACAAGATGATGACTCTTGACTCATTAGATAAACAAGTACCTTCATGACCTCACCACAATGAAAGCTCGAACAAAAAGGATGGATATAGTGGCAATGAGTCATCTTCAAATGATTCAGTAAACAAGGCATATCCTCCTCATGTAGAAGTGTATGCTCCAACCCCGCTACTATGACCCTTAAGAACACTTTGTTTATGTTGAATAGTACTAACCTAATTATCCTGCTTAGTTGTCCCTGAAACTGTAAAATATCGAAAAAGGATGAATAACCATAAGGAAATTTTCCGAAATTTTTAGAAATTTTTCGAAAATTTTTCGGAGCTCGTATGACAAGTTTACTGGGATAAATATTAAGTCCCGGGAAAGCCTGTTTAGGCTACCCTATTTTAGTGAGGAAAAAGTTGAATTTTTATATATTTTTTTCTTTTTTCTTTTTCCTCTCTTTTTCCCATTTCCTTTCCCCGACCCGCGGCCCGCGCCTCACTTCGTTGGTTTCTCCTTTTCTTCCCCAAACCGACGCCGCCGCCGCCGCGTCGATTCCTCTCCTCCCCTCGCGTACAAAACGGCCGGCCAAAGGAAGCTTTGAGTCCTTCCTCCCTCCTCTTCCCCGATCGCGAACTCTTCCTTCCCTTCTTCTTCTCTCTGTTCTCGTGGACGACTCGACGAAACTTCTTTTCCATTCGTCGCCGGCTCCTATCCACACCGTCGCGTCTTCACCGCCAACCAAGGGTACGGTTGCCGGGTTATCCTCCTCATTCGGTGGTGTTCCCGTGACCTCGAGGCCGCAAGATCGTCTCGCGGTGCCGCCCAAATTGTCGGATCTCGCTAGACTTTTTCTTCTTCCCTCGGCACCGCCGGTGTAGATCTACTTCCGGAGCATCAAGGGTGATCTATCTAATTCTTCCTTGATTTCCCGTAAGACTCAACGCCGAACCTTTCTCCTGATCCTTCTCCTCTTCCTTTGGTGGCACTGTGCCCTAGTCGGATATGTCCAGTGATCGCGGTGTGGTGAGGTAACAACCTTGTCTTCACTGTTTTTGTTCATTCCTTTTCTTTGTGGCTGATTTAGGTCACGGGATGTGTGTTAAATAGTTGATCTCATTTCTTATGATCCGATTGACTCTAGTGAGATGAGGATTTGTGATCGTGAAGTGAATTCAACAGAGAGGTTCTGTAGGCTGTGAGGGTTGCTTGTTTTTGGTCCGGCAGCACCCCAACCAGTAGCTCTCCTGGTTTCCCCAATCAATAGTGGCTATTAATTGAGGGATTCTTGTCTGGTCCATCAGATCACCTTGCTTTCCAGTAGCTTGGTTGAGGTATGTGTAGGAGTAATTGATAAATGTTCTAGATGAATCAGGTTAAGTGTGATTGATTAGTTGAATATAGGTAATTGATCTTGGTTGTAGATCATATTGAATTTAGAGGATTTCATGATTAGTATGGTTGGAACATGTGGTAGATCATGTGTAGGCTTGATTTGAGGTTGTAATTAGTTGTGACGTGATTAGGGTTTTGCCCTAACTTAGTATTAGGGATTTTATTTAGCTATTCTTTTGGATTTAGCTAAATAAAATATATATTATTTGACGCAGGACTCTGATTTGAGACGGGCGTCTCGACTTTGGATTGCTTGGTGCTACCTTCTTTTTGAGGTGGGTACCTTAACCTATCTATTTTGATATGTCTTGTTGATATGTTTAGTAGATTTTAACAAGTAGTACTAAATATGTTTATATCTGCATCGACATGTCACTATTTGTTTTCCGAGCATGTTTTGTTTGTTACTTGTTTAACATTCATGCCCTGTTTACTACTTATGTTATAGAGGTAGTGGCATACCATGCTTTATGATATATCGGACTGGTTAGATACCATACCTGACATGTGTACCTAGATCATATTATTTGATCCACATATTTGGTACATATTTTTATGGAGGTAGATAGGATTAGGATATTTCTATGCTTAGTGTCATGCATCATTACGCATGATTGCATCCTGAGCGATTGACAACTCCATTATTGTTGAGCACATCGCCAGTTACATGGATCTGCACACACAACCACTCATGGGTTAGTGGTTTTTATTTAGGCAGGGTGTGTTGCAGCAGGTTGCTTTGTTTGTCTCCGTTGGTCCGCTCATGGGTAGTGTGACGCGGCGTGGTAGCCGGCAGGGATCCCTCCTCTGGATTGTCTCAGGGAGATGAGAGCATTGCGCTCCCCCACTTATGATTTGGGGTAGGAGGATAGGTGTACTCTGACAGCATCCCGTCCACTCGGTCACTCATCAGGAGCAGTGACGACAGGTGCACGGTTGTCACAGTCCTACCCACTTGGTCTCACTATCGTGTGTCAGATGGCTGACTGGCGTCAGGGGTGACCAGGACATGTCATTGACATCATACGCATTGATGCATTTATTGCTTGTGTTTGCTGCACTTTGTTTGTTGCATATTGGATGGATGCATTTGTTAGTTAGAGCCCTAGAGCCAATCATTTGATGATTGTTGTATGGACTCATTGTATCATATTCTTGTATATAAAAAAAGGCATTTGTTTTGGTTATTATACTTGTATTGGCGTCAAATAATTAAGTATAATAGCGTTCTTGAGTAGAAGGTTCTTACCTATATCAATCGATTGGTTGAACCGATAGTGAGATGATATAGGGAACACTACTCTTAATCATTCCTAATCGAGTATTAACATTCAGGGATAATGTTAATGCGACGAGACTAGCATGTAGGTCAACTCGATGACTTGATCTCACAAGTTATGGATATAGAGATATCAAGTTGACACATGGGTATACATTGGAGAATGTATACTGAATGACCAGCCATGAGAAAGTATCATGGATCATTATATGAGTGTCATATACTTTCTCATGTGGCTATTAGTATGACTACTAGTCCTTGGACCTGAAGTCACCATGGTTCCCTACATAAGGAGTTACGTACTTTGGCTTCGTCAAACGTCACCCGTAACTGGGTGGACTATAAAGGCGATTACTGGGTATGTAACAAATTATGCGGAGGGATGTGAGTGATGTAGATGGGATCTATCCCTCCAATATGACGGGAGAGACATCGATATTCTTGATAGAGTGAGACCACTAAGTTCATGGCCATGCCCAAATGAGTCAATATAAGATATTGAGCTCATTTGATCGAGTGAGTCTACTTGGAGTTCAAGATTTAGATTGATTAGAGGATGACACGGTCTATGCCTCATATTGATCAATCTAGATGTCTAAGATAGAAGGACACTTGTCATATATTGTGAGGAGTCACAATTAGTAGTCACAAGGTGATGTTGGATCTCAATATTCTTGTAACTTGGGTAGTAATGATGTGTTGCTAGATACCGCTCATTACTTATGCTTCTAAATGAGTTTAGGGGCATTGCCAACGTTACAAGAACCTATAGGGTCACACACAAAGGGCAATTAGATGGAGATTAGGTTCATTTGATGAACCTAAAGGATTAGGTTCATGTGATGAATCAAATTGGATTAAGAGTAATCCAAGTTAGGCTAATTGAGTTGGACTCAATTTGGTTCATGTGTTAAGTGAGTCTAATTTAGACTTAGACTCATTTAATTAATTTAATTCAATGAATAGAGATTCATTAAATTAAAATTGACTTGAACCAATGGTTAGATTAGATCAACCAAGAGAGAGAAGTGGTCAAGTTTGACTTGACTTGAGAGGAAGATGAAGGGTCAAGTTTGACTTGACCATTTGCCACCTCACTGGTGAGTTGGAATTAAGCGGGCCAATGGTGATGCTCCACATCATCAATGTTACTTCATGGTCTGCCACCTCATGAGGGAGATCAAGAGTTTTTGACTCTTGAAATTCCATGGAGTATATAAACCTTTTCTTGAAAGTGGCCGGCCACTTGTGATTAGTGTGGGAGTTTCATTTGTGTTGTGAAACCTCCATCTTCTTCCTCAAGCTCTTCTTTTCTCTCCCTCTCCTCCCTTGGCCGAACCCTAGAAAGGTGCTAGCACACCTTTTGTTTGGTCTCTCCATCTCTTGCTTGTGTGGATACACATAGAGAAGTATCTACCTTGATACTTTCGAGATCCGGCGAACCTAGGACGAGCGGGATTACGCGAAGGGCTTCGCTTCAAATGTATACCCTCTGATCTTGTAGATCTAGTGTAGATCTAGGCTTTAGTAAACTCGTACATAAAATTTTGTTTATAAACTTCGCACGGATCCGGTGGCATGGGAGATTCGGGGTTTTCGCAACTCAAAAAGGCGGTTTTTGCGCCCCGAAAATCCCAACAGTGGTATCAGAGCCACGTGCGAAGTCTTATATGAGTTTAATTTATATTTTTATGAAAAATAGCAGATCTGTAAGTTTCTGTGAATTTTCTAATTTTATAGTTTTTATGGGTAATTTTCTCGTAGAAGCGAAGCATAAGTGTTTAGACACTTGTAGGCTTCGACTACTGAGAAGATTTTTCCGAAACGGCAAGGTTTCACCCAAAACGTTTTGGGACAGCGGGCTAAGGCGCTGTAGGATCACTAAGGAACACTCACGATGGTTATATCGCGGGTAGGGGTACTGCCCCTAACCCCGCAAGGGGATTCGTTCCGCGATTGCGTCCGAAAATCGCTAATCGGGACCGCTGGGAATTCTTTACTCATAAAAATTGTAAAATAGTATTAAAATTACAGAAAATTATGGAAATTACATAATTTAGAATTATATATAATTTGTGATGGTCATGGCCCAAAAAGACCCAATTTGATTGGAATATTTGTGTTGTAATTCATAATACGGCCTGCGTGCCGTCATGTGATTGTGCGTGTTGTATTTGATTCGCGACCTGCGCGTCGTGCCTTCCTTCATTTATATTCTTGTTGTAAATAGTTTAGACTCGAATGTAACTCGAGTTTCACCCTTATGTAATGTACAAAATGAGCCGGTGGATGGTCCACTCGAGACGGAGCTACGAGGAGGGTGCGAGCAACACAAGGTGGTCAAAGGGAGGAGCTTGAAGAAGCTGTTGACCCTAGGTTGACCATCCGATCTTCTCATTGGCTTGAGAAGATCGTAGTAGGGCCATGACTAATCACAAATAGTATAATTAATTGCTTATGTGTGTGTATTTGATGCATGCTAGTAAAGTAGTTAATTAGCGCCTCGACGATTAGATTAGATCTAAATTGCGTAAATGATGCATAACGATTAGATTAGATCTAAATCGCTTATATGATGCACCACGATTAGATTAGATCTAAATCGCGTATATGATACACATCGTTAATTAGATTAGATCTAAATCGCGTCAACTCTAATGCCTACCATGTCGTGATACCTATCACTACCTCGATCGCATGTTGTTGTTGAATCTGTTGGGATAGGATGGCCGGCTTGAAGGGGGGTTGGATAGACGGCGCCCCCAAATAATCGCTTATTTCTACAACGTTAGTGCGCAAGCGGAAATGCAAACAAAGCAAGTAGAAAGCTAAATACTAAAGGAAAGAATGCAAACCAAGCTACACGATCATTTACGTGGTTCGGAGATAAAGCTCCTACTCCACGGCGTGTCCGTAAGGTGGACGATCCCTATCCGTCGGTGGATTACTCCCCGGAAGACCACCGGCTAGCTCACGTAGCTCCTTGTGGGTGGAGAAACCTCACCACAACTCTCACAAGAACTTCTTACAAGCTAGGGCACAGGTAGACTACTAATAGGGGTTAACCACCTCTATTTCGTCAACCTCAACCAAGCTCCCAAGGCTTGGTTATATAGGCCACGGGTTGGAAAACCCCGCCTACCAGTCGACTGCTAAAACATGCAGTCGACTGCCCTCTATGGAAATTCGACCGTTACATCCCAACGGCTCGATTCCACATTAACCGAGCGAACAGAGACATTCTGTTCGCTGTCAGTCGACTGCTAAAACATGCAGTCGACTGCTACAGTACTGCTACAGTAGCGCTACAGTACTGTTATAGTACTGCTACAGTACTGTTATAGTACTGCTACAGTACTGCTACAATAAAACCCTAAAACTAGGATTTTACTCCGAGTACAATCTCTCATGCAGTCGTACCCTCACCCTTATGACTCATTTGACGCTTCATTTGCAGCTTTAATCTCTTGCCTTCAAGCATACTTCCTTTGGCTCTCGTCCCTCGGATGCATTCAAGCCCGCGGCTCGTCCCCAATGCCATCCTTCGCGTATGCCTCGAAGTCGCTTCCCTCGACCCTTGTCCTCGCTGCCTTGTTCACGGTCCCTCAGATGCTCCATCCTTCACCGGACCCGACGAAGCCATCAACCTGAGTCACATGTGTATCCTGTAAACCTGCACAACTCAAATACACATATCAAATACAAGGGTGAACCTAACTTAAACCCTTTGCCCAAATACCAAAACACATGGTCGCACGGACCATTGGGATTGCTCCAACAATCTCCCCCTTTTTGGTGTTTGGCAATACGTTTAAGTTAGGGAAAACAAATAGCAAATAAACATGCTAATACAATGGACTTACGATGCCAAGGCTACACACTTGGACTTACTCCGCCGAGTGGACTTACGATGCCAAGGCTACACACTTGGACTTACTCCGCCGAGTGGACTTACGATGCCAAGGCTACACACTTGGACTTACAATGCCGAATCAATGCATCATGCATTTGAACCTATCCCAAGGCTCCCCCTACACCTACGCTCCCCAATGAGCTAGGATTTTTACAACGGGCTTTTTAAGAACCTATCCCAAGGCTCCCCCTACACAAAGGTACTTTCAGGTTTTCCCAACTAAACCTTACTTCTCCCCCTTTGCCTAACATCCAAAAATTTCTCCAACAATATCCTAATTGTTGACAACTTGTCATCCAAATTGACCCTAAACTCATGTATTAATCCCCCCATGGATTTCATACATCTATACGAGCTGACCCGGTCAAAATCCAGTGTTGAAAACACTTTCAGACTGGTATCAGTCGACTGCAAGAAGTACCAGTCGACTGCCCCCATGAAAACGAGCTTACAGAGACATTCTATGCTCGTGAATAGTGTTACCAGTTGACTGGTAACTGTACCAGTCGACTGGTACACTATTTATGAAAAAATCAACTTTTTCTGGCCAACTTCAGAAATGCGCCAGAAATTCCACAGACCTCCAAAAATCCCCAAATTTTGTGGAGAGGTCTATTATATCAATATCTACTTGGGAAATATATATATATAAATATATCTATCACCAATTCCAAGTTTACACAAAACACAAAACTAGCTAAAACGTTCAATTGAACCTTGACCTAAAGTCCTAGTTTTGGCTTTCTCTTGATGTATTTGCCCATACTAACCCACAATGCATCCCTAGCATTGGTTTATATGACATCTATATATCCAAAACCAATTATCATGCTATATAACCCCAATGTCATATTTTGAAGTATGAAACACAACCCATGTGTGTCAATTCCCTAGGTTTGAGACTCAAGTCCGTCTCCAAACCACTTGGGACATTCCATGACCTAACCTAGACTCCCAAGTAAAACTCACTTGAGATCCATTGTCCATGGGTCCCAAATTGACTCTTTGAGCTCCCCCTAGAGCTCTTAGCCTTAGCCACCTCCCTAGGTGACTAATCCACAATGGCTAGGCCATTCCGGTGCACCTCTGGTGACACTTGGCCTACAAATCTAACTTTCTTAACCTTGGATACTTTGTCCTTGGTTAATTTATCCTTACCATTAAATGGTTTTCCCTTGCCATTTATTAGCTTCTCCTTGCTATAGTCATATGCAACCCTAACATAAGACTTTCCCTTAGCTTTGGAGGACTCTCCCTTGCCATGATCATTTGCCACCCTAGCACATGATCTCTCATTAGCCTTGGAGGAACTAGATCGGTATCCCAAGCCCAATCTATCATGGTTGGGTCTTTGGCTACCCAACACCATATTTAATTACTTAGATCCAACATTGAATCTCTTAAGGAATTGTTCTAACTTATCAAGCTTTCCTCTTAAGGCTTGATTCTCCTTCTCTAGGTTCCTAACCCTAGAGTTAATTTGTCCAAATTGGACATTGCTAGATCTACCCTTTCTAGGCATATGTCTCCCCTTCTTGGGATTAATGCCTTGGGTCTCCTTAGGTCTACCATTTCTAGATTTTTCATGAATGAGTCTCCTAGGATTTTGATCTACAATTACCCTACTCCTATCATGATATTTGAAACCAAAATTTTGCATGGGCATATAATGATTAACATTATTTTTCCTAACATGCATGGGAACATAAGAATTTGAATTTGAATTACACTTCAAATTAGGGTATACCTCCCTTACCCTTGAAGCTCCCCCTTGACTTGAGCTCCTCTTCTTCTTCTCCCACTTCTTTAGATGCTCCAACTTCTTGAACTCTCCCTTCCTTGAGCATCTTGTGTGGTAGTGTCCAAGTTCTCCACACGTGAAGCATCTAATGTGCTTCTTCTCCTTCTTTTTCCTACAACTCAAATTAGATTCTAAAGTGATTGAATTGAGTTTAGGAGATACCTCTTTCTTACCCATAGGACATCTACTCTTGTAGTGTCCCTTCTCATTGCACCCGAAACAAATGATGTGATCTTTTGACTTTGCTTCGGTGGAGGTGCTCACTAGGTTGACTTCTTCCAAGATTTCTTCTTCTTCTTCTTCACTTGTCTTGGATTCTTCTTCAACCTTTGAGGATGTAGATGCTATATCTTCCTCATCCACACTTGTGGATGACCTTTCTTCATCCTTTTCCTCAAATGTGACCAAATTTACTTCCTCTTCTTCTTTTGATGTTGAATTGGTCTCCACATCCGATTGGTCATTCTTCTCCTCTTGGACCACTTCATAACTTTCTTCGGATTTTTCTTCTTCTTCTTGTGTAGGCAAAAATTCCTCCCATGGTAATTTCTTCACTTTGCTCCACAATTCATGGGCGTTCTCATATTTACCTACACCACTTATCACATTAGGAGGCAATAAATCAATTAAAATTGCTATTACCTTTGAGTTTGCCTCCGATCGTGAGGTTTGCTCCTCCGTCCAATGTCGTGTATTCTTTCCTTTCTTGTCCTTTGGGACTTTGAATGGCTCCTTTACCACCATCATGGTGTCCCAATCCGTGTTGAAGAAGATCTTCATCTTCATCATCCAATAGGTGATGTCCCCAAGGCTTCCTCCTTCAAACTTTGGAGGTTCAATCAAGCCGGTCATCTTTTGTCTCCTTGGCAGTTAGTCCAATAGAGAGCGGCCTCGCTCTGATACCACTTGTTGGGGATCGGATGACCGGCTTGAAGGGGGGTTGGATAGACGGCGCCCCTAAATAATCGCTTCTTTCTACAACGTTAGTGCGCAAGCGGAAATGCAAACAAAACAAGTAGAAAGCTAAATACTAAAGTAAAGAATGCAAACCAAGCTACACGATCATTTACGTGGTTCGGAGATAAAACTCCTACTCCACGGCGTGTCCGTAAGGTGGACGATCCCTATCCGTCGGTGGATTACTTCCCGGAAGACCTCCGGCTAGCTCACGTAGCTTCGTGTGGGTGGAGAAACCTCACCACAACTCTCACAAGAACTTCTTACAAGCTAGGGCATAGATAGACTACTAATAGGAGTTAACCACCTCTATTTCGTCAACCTCAACCAAGCTCCCAAGGCTTGGTTATATAGGCCACGAGTTAGAAAACCCCGCCTACCAGTCGACTACTAAAACATGCAGTCGATTGCCCTCTATGGAAATTTGACCGTTACATCCCAACGGCTCGATTCCACATTAACCGAGCGAACAGAGACATTCTGTTCGCTGCCAGTCGACTGCACCAGTCGACTGCTAAAACATGCAGTCGACTGCTACAGTACTGCTACAGTAACGCTACAGTACTGCTATAATAAAACCCTAAAGCTAGGATTTTACTCCGAGTACAATCTCTCATGCGCTCGTACCCTCACCCTTATGACTCATTTGACGCTTCATTTGCAACTTTAACCTCTTGCCTTCAAGCCTACTTCCTTTGGCTCTCGTCCCTCGGATGCATTCAAGCCCGTGGCTCGTCCCCAATGCCATCCTTCGCGTATGCCTCGAAGTCGCTTCCCTCGGCCCTTATCCTCACTGCCTTGTCCACGGTCCCTCAGATGCTCCATCCTTCACCGGACCCGAAGCCATCAACCTGAGTCACATGTGTATCCTACAAACCTGCACAACTCAAATACACATATCAAATACAAGGGTGAACCTAACTTAAACCCTTTGCCCAAACACCAAAACACATGGTCACACGGACCATTGAGATTGCTCCAACAGAATCTGCCAAAGCAAAGCAATGCATGCTATCTTGGTAGGGTACGGAGGGACAATTTTGGTCCCGCCTATCAACGCATAGGTGAGTACAACTCAATTAGATTAAGTAACTAGTTAACTCAATTGGATCGAGTTTAACTATAGGCATTTTCCAATTGTTGGTAGATAGGATAAAATCACGTTTATATTAACTCTTGGGCGTATTAGCCAAAGCTAACTCGAGTTTTAATATAAATGCGAATTTTGATCCTATAAACAAGAGTTGCATAGAGATGTAATTGGTAAATTAGTTACCTACCAATCATACTAAGTCTTGGGCGATTTAGCCAAAGCTAACTCAAGGCATAGTATGATGTGGATCTTGCCCCACATGAATTATAGAATTCAGTGGGAGCATCATTTAGTTAAAGGCCTAATTAAATGATTAATAGAATATGATGTTTATTTATTTTTCTGCATTTTTCTGTTGTAGATAACCATGACGTCAAACACGAACACCTTCTCTCTGCGTTCTGTCTTTGACAAGGACAAGCTCAACGGAGCAAATTTCCTGGACTGGTACAAGAATATGAGAATAGTTCTCACCCAAGAACATAAACTGTACGTTCTAGAGCAGCCCATTCCGGAGGCTCCTCCTGCCAATGCCACGCGAGCAGACAAAGATGCTTACAAGAAGCATCAAGATGACGCATTAGATGTATCATGTCTAATGCTCGTGACCATGAACTCTGAGTTTCAGAAGCAACATGAGTTAATGGGTGCTTATGATATGGTTGAACATCTTCATCAACTATATCAGGGACAAGCACGACACGAGAGATTTGAGATCTCAAGGGCACTATTTCAGTGCAAGATGTCAGATGGGGCTCCCGTAGGTCCATACGTACTCAAGATGATTGGGCACATAGAGAATCTACAGAGCTTGGGATTCCCACTTGGCCAAGAGCTGGCCACTGACCTGATCTTGCAGTCTTTGCTAGAGAGCTACAGTCAATTTGTCATGAACTACAACATGAACAAAATTGACAAGCCACTGCCCGAACTGCTTAGTATGTTACGAATTGCTGAGCTCAACCTTAAGAATGTTAAGCCCAACTCTATTCAGATGGTTTAGAAACACAAGGGCAAGGGCAAGACTAAAGGCAAGGGAAAGTCCTAAGCTAAGGGCAAAGGCAAGGCACTGAAGCCTAAAGGAGGGGTCGCCAAGGATGCTACCTGCTTCCACTGCGGTCAGACCGGGCATTGGAAGAGGAACTGCAAAGTCTACCTGGAAGATCTTAAGAAGAAGAGAAGTGAGACTTCCACTTCAGATATATATGTTATAGAAGTCAATCTATCTATTTCTTCATCATGGGTATTAAATACTGGATGTGCTTCTCACATTTGTACTAATGTGCAGGCGCTGAGAAATAGCAGGGCATTGACGAAGGGCGAGGTGGACCTACGCGTAGGCAATGGAGCACGGGTTGCTGCTGTTGCTGTAGGGACTTATTTTCTATCTCTACCCTCTGGGCTTGTACTAGAGTTGGATGATTGTTGTTATGTGCCTGCTTTAACTAAGAACATAATTTCAGTTTCTTGTTTGGACAAGAAAGGTTTTTCATTTATTATAAAGAACAAATGTTGTTCAGTTTATTTAAATGAAATGTTCTATTGTAGTACACCTCTGATGAACGGACTCTATATTCTAGACCTTGAGAGCCCTATCTATAACATAAGTAACAAGAGGTTCAAGTCAAATGACATGAACCCAATCTATCTCTAGCACTGTCGCTTAAGTCATATAAATGACAAACGCTTATCCCAGCTCCATAAAGATGGTTTGTTGGACTCATTTGATTTTGAATCATATGAGAGATGCGAGTCATGCGAGTCATGCCTACTAGGCAAGATGACCAAGACTCCTTTTAGTAGACACAGTGAGAGAGCGACTGACTTGTTAGGTCTTATACATAGTGATGTATGTGGCCCTTTCAATGTCGCTGCTAGAGGTGGTTATAGGTACTTCATTACATTTACTGATGACTTTAATAGATATGACTATGTGTACTTGATGACACGTAAGTCTGAATCCTTTGAAAAGTTCAAAGAATTCAAGAATGAGGTACAAATCCAGCTTGGCAATAGTATTAAGATACTTCGATCAGATCGAGGTGGGGAATACCTTAGCCATGAGTTTCGTGACTATCTAGCTGAGTGTGAGATTCTATCCCAACTCACTCCTCCTGGAACACCACAGTGGAATGGTGTATCCGAAAGGAGGAATCGTACCTTATTAGATATGGTACGGTCTATGATGAGTCACACAGATCTTCCTACATTCCTTTGAGGCTATGCTCTAGACACAGCAGCCTTCATTCTCAACCGAGTTCCATCCAAGGCTGTGATAAAGACACCATATAGGATATGGACTGGGAGAGATGCCCAGGTGTCTTTTATGAGGATTTGGGGTTGTGAGGCTTACGTTAGATGCCAAGTCTCGAATAAATTGGGACTCAAATCCGATAAGTGCTATTTCATTGGATATCCTAAGGAAACGAAGGGATATTACTTCTATGTTCCCAGTCAACACAAGGTGGTTGTGGCTAAGACTGGGATTTTTCTAGAAAGGAATTTTGTTTCTAGAAAGACTAGTGGGAGTACGCTCGATCTTGAAGAAGTTCAAGATGTGAACAATAGCACTGAAGCCTCGATGGAAGTTGAACTAGAGCCACAAAGTGTTGTGGATGATGTTGTTCCACAAGGAGTTGAGGAACAACAACCAATTCAAGTAGACATACCTCTTCGCAGGTTTGATAGGGTACGTCGTCAGCCTAAGAGATACTCATTTCTCTTGTCTGACCATGATGACGTTATGCTCATAGAGGATGAGCCCACCTCCTATCAGGAAGTTGTGATGAGACCAGATTCCGAGAAATGGCTAGAGGCCATGAGATCCGAGATGGAATCCATGTACACTAACCAAGTATGGACTTTGGCTGATCCACCTGAGGGCTAAAACCCATAGGGTGTAAGTGGGTCTTTAAGAAAAAGACTGACATGGATGGACTTATCTATAAGGGTCGCTTGGTAGCTAAAGGTTTCAAGCAGATTCACGGTATTGACTATGATGAAACCTTTTCTCTAGTAGTGATGTTTAAGTCCATTCGGATCATGCTTGCTATTGCAGCATACCATGACTATGAGATATGGCAGATGGATGTCAAAATCACGTTTCTGAATGGAAACCTGCTCGAGGATGTGTACATGACACAACCTGAGGATTTTGTAGATCCACAGCATACTAGGAGAGTATGCAAGCTGCATAGGTCCATTTATGGACTAAAGCAAGCTTCTCAGAGCTGGAATCTTCGATTCGATTATGCAATCAAACAGTTTGGTTTCATCAAGAACGAAGATGAACCTTGTGTCTACAAGAAGGTTGTTGAGAGCACAGTTGTCTTCCTAATATTGTATATGGATGACATACTACTCATTGGGAAAGACATCCCTTTGCTACAGTCTGTCAAGACTTGACTAGGGACTTGTTTCTCAATGAAGGACTTAGGTGAAACATCCCGCATTCTAGGCATACAGATCTATAGAGATAGATCTAAGAGGATGCTTGGCCTAAGTCAGAGTACATATATTGACAAGGTACTCCTACGGTTTGCCATGCAAAACTCCAAGAAGGGATTTCTGCCGATGTCACATGGCGTGAGTCTTTCGAAGACTGAAGGTCCCTCTTCTAGAGAGGAGAGAGACCACATGGATCAGATCCCTTATGCCTCAGCCATAGGATCTATCATGTACGCCACGCTATGTACTCGTCCTGATGTCTCGTATGCTTTCAGCATGACGAGCAGATACTAGTCAGTTCCAGGTGAAAGTCACTGGATAGCGGTCAAGAATATTCTTAAGTACTTAAGAAGGACTAAAGAATATTTCTTGATATATGGAGGCGATGATGAGCTAGCTGTAAAGGGTTACAGTGATGCCAGCTTCCAAACCGACCAGGATGATTATCAATCGCAGTCAGGGTTCGTGTTTTGTATAAATGGTGGTACTGTGAGCTGGAAGAGTTTGAAGCAGGATACAGTCGTTGATTCTACAACAGAGGCCGAATATATTGCTGCATCAGAGGCAGCAAAGGAGGCAGTTTGGATCCGCAAGTTCATCACTGAACTTGGGGTGGTTCCTAGCATCGCTGACCCTATTGAGCTCTATTGTGACAACAATGGAGCAATTGCACAGGCTAAGGAACCTCGCTCACACCAGCGGACCAAACACATACTACGGCGCTTCCATCTCATTCGAGAGATCATCGATAGAGGAGATGTGAAGATTTGCAGAGTACCTACAGAGGCTAACATCGCAGATCCCTTGACCAAGGCTTTGGCACAGAGAAAGCATGATGGCCACACTAGGTCATTAGGGCTTAGAGCCTACACTAATTGACACTAGTGCTAGTGGGAGATTGTTAGTTAGAGCTCTAGAGCCAATCATTTGATGATTGTTGTATGGACTTATTGTATCATATTCTTGTATATAAATAAATACATTTGTTTCGGTTATTATACTTACTTGTATTGGTGTCAAATAACTAAGTATAATAGCGTCCTTGAATAGAAGATCTTACCTATATCAATCGATTGGTTGAACCGATAGTGAGATGATATAGGGAACACTACTCTTAATCATTCCTAGTTGAGTATTAACATTCAGGGACAATGTTAATGCGACGAGACTAGCATGTAGGTCAACTCGATGACTTGATCTCACAAGTCATGGATATAAAGATATCAAGTTGACACATGGGTATACATTAGAGAATGTATACTGAATGACCTGCCATAAGAAAGTATCATGGATCGTTATATGAGTGTCATATAATTTCTCATGTGGCTATTAGTATGACTACTAGTCCTTGGACCTGAAGTCACCATAGTTCCCTACATAAGGAGTCACGTACTTTGGCTTCATCAAACGTCACCTGTAACTGGGTGTACTATAAAGGCGATTACTGGGTATGTAACAAATTATGCTGAGGGATGTGAGTGATGTAGATGTGATCTATCCCTCCTATATGACGGGAGAGACATCGATATTCTTGATAGAGTGAGACCACTAAGTGCATGACCATGCCCAAATGAGTCAATATAAGATATTGAGCTCATTTGATCGAGTGAGTCTACTTGGAGTTCATGATTTAGATTGATTAGAGGATGACACATTCTATGTCTCATATTTATCAATCTAGATGTCTTGGATAGAAGGACACTTGTCATATATTGTGAGGAGCCACAATTAGTAGTCACAAGGTGATGTTGGATCTCAACATTTTTGTAACTTGGGTAGTAATGATGTGTTGCTAGATACCGCACATTACTTATGCTTCTAAATGGGTTTAGGAGCATTGCCAACGTTACAAGAACCTATAGGGTCACACACAAAGGGCAATTAGATGGAGATTAGGTTCATTTGATGAACCTAAAGGATTAGGTTCATGTGATGAACCAAATTGGATTAAGAGTAATCCAAGTTAGTCTAATTGGTTTGGATTCAATTTGGTTCATATGTTAAGTGAGTCTAATTTGGACTTAGACTCATTTAATTAATTTAATTCAATGAATAGAGATTCATTAAATTAAAATTGACTTGAACCAATGGTTAGATTAGATCAACCAAGAGAGAGAAGTGGTCAAGTTTGACTTGACTTGAGAGGAAGATGTGAAGGGTCAAGTTTGACTTGACCATTTGCCACCTCATTGGTGAGTTGACATTAAGTGGGCCAATGGTGATGCTCCACATCATCAATGTTACTTCATGGTGTGCCACCTCATGAGAGAGATCAAGATTTTTTGACTCTTGAAATTCCATGGAGTATATAAACCTTTTCTTGAAAGTGGCCGACCACTTGTGATTAGTGTGGAAGTTTCATTTGTATTGTGAAACCTCCATCTTCTTCCTCAAGCTCTTCTTTTCTCTCCCTCTCCTCCCTTGGCCGAACCCTAGAAAGGTGCTAGCACACCTTTTATTTGGTCTCTCCATCTCTTGCTTATGTGGATACACATAGAGAAGTATCTACCTTGATACTTTCAAGATCCGGCGAACCTAGGACGAGCGAGATTACGCGAAGGACTTCGCTTCAAAGGTATACCCTCTGATCTTGTAGATCAAGTGTAGATCTAGGCTTTAGTAAACTCGTACATGAAATTTTGTTTATAAACTTCGCACGGATCCGGTGGCATGGGAGATTCGGGGTTCCGCAACGCAAAAAGGCGATTTTTGCAGCCCGAAAATCCCACGGCATTTGATTGACATGTATACAGGATTATGATACTCTTCGGTCTTACGACCTTGCTTTTCCTTATATCCAGGTCCTGGTTAGTACAGATACTCCTTTACCTTACAGTTTTTCATATGACATTTATTCAGGAGATTATATGCGTATTTATTACTGCTGGTTATTATTTACTATGCATGTCAACTAGGTATCCGCTGAGTGTTGAACTCACCCCCGTTATTACCATTTCAGGTTGAGGCTGTCCGGAGGAGTTCCAGTCGCTAGTTTCCCCTCCACGTTACGAGGATTTCTGTTTTGGATTTTCTCTTTGGTTTTTTTATTATGTTATCGTCTACGTTTTCATACTTGTACTTTTTGGTACTTGGATCTTGTATGATCCCTTATTATCGATGGATTTTCGTTTGGATGTATGCTGATGATTTAAGTTTTATGGGTGTAGTTGAGTAGGATATAAGATTTGAGTTTTATGGGTGTAGTTGAGTAGGATATTTGAGATGTTTTCCTTATCGTTGCTTATGTTTGGTTTTTACTATTAAACTGCGTGGGTGCTTGCTTAATATATATTGTTATTGTTCCGACCATGTTGGCCGAGGTATATGTGGCCCTGAGGGTATTGTAGGAAGTTTCATATTGTCACTCGTACAGGGAAGATGCTGTCGAAATTTCTTCTGGTAGAGACTACTTGGGGCGTGACAGAAACACCTTGATTTGCATTAGTGAAGTTAAGTCTAGTGCCACCAAATGTTCAACCCAAAATGTTTTGGTTCAATTTGATTCTTGAAACAAAGTTGAATAATAAGCACACAAATTGGGTACGAAATTAGTGGTCACTGGATATGGGTGCCAATGCAGTCACTTCAATGGTTTGCTATCACTATTAGTACCCCAAAGTTGTTTTGATATGATCAAACAAGTTAAGTTAGGTTCTGTTATGTTTAATCGTGTGTCTAAGTGTGCACGAACTTAGGAGCATAGGATGTCGAGCAAAAGACGCAGCTAGCGAGAAGGACGGCACAGGAGAGAGCCGACGGACTCGGTGCGTCTGAAGGATGAGGTGCTACAGAAGAGTACGCGGGCGGACGAGAAGGAGGCGCGCGACGTTTCCGATGGACGAGAAGCCGAAGCGGAAGCTTGCTCGAGGAGAAGGTCGGAAGTTGGGTTTGGGTGAGCCCTATTCCGGATGACCGAAATCACCCAAGCGAACTAATGTATGCCCAAGGGCTGAAGATAGGATAGATCAGTTATCACTTCCAGAAGGCCCAATTACAAGACTACGGGCAAAGCGTTTCAAAGAAGCACTAAATGGGCTAATCAAAAAACATTGGCAGGACTATGAGCAAGGAGAAACCGAGAGAATCGCAACTGCTAGTCGTGGCCTAATCCACGTAATCGGGCATAACCATCCATGACTGGCCGCGCTTAATGGAAGAACGCTAATAAGCATGCGAAGCATGGGAACTCGTTCATGCATGAAGACTTAAGTATTTTAGATTGTTTAATGAAGCATGCGACTTGAGACTCTAATTGTGCATGCATTTATTTTGTTTTGGGTTTCTAGATAGCTTGCATGAGGCATGCAACATTGGGACTCTAATTGTGTATGTACTTATCTTGTATTCTTCCTTGTTCACTCCCATTATATAAGGGAGGGATATCTTAGTATGAAGCAACTTAGTTTTTGGGTGAGATTGTGTGCTCTCTTAGTTCTTGAAAGAACTTGCTGGACTTATCGAGTCTACTCTCATGGCGTTCAACCCATCGAAACTTATCACCCCTAGGTGTGGTGTTTCTTTCCTTCGTAGGCTTGGTTCGCGCCAATTCTTGGTTACGGGTCAAGGCTCACATTCTTGTCGTTTAGTTCTTGGGGTTCTATCCACCTTTGTTTCGGGTTCCATCACATTTATTGGTGGGGTTCGTATCATCTGGTATCAGAGCTTCGGTTCAAAGGCAAGTGCAAATCTATCTTTACTTGTTGTTCAGCCAAAAGAAAAAAAAAATCGTGAAAAAAAAGAGCGCGCAACGAAAAGACAAAAAAAAAAAGAAAAAGAAAGCACGGGAAAAAAAACTGCATGTGCGAATCGAAGTAAATTGTCTTCAACCATCCCTTTCTTGTTTTCCTTTCTCTCAAACTTCTACTCTTTCATTTTCTCTTAAAAATTCTGCCTTTATAAGTTTCGATGGTATCTTTTGAATTGTTACGTGATATTTTGATTTGTTCTAGAGTTTGCTTAAGAACTAAGAGAGATCATCAATTGAGAGCTACCACCCAAACGTGAGTTGAGTGCTTGTGAGGTTTTTTTCTTTCATTTTGCAGCCATGTCCAACAACTAGGAGGATGGAGCAAATGAGGGGGCTAGGCCACTTCCGAACTTGCAATTGCAACCATTGATGGGGGAGATGCAGCGGATGATGAGGGCGGAATTAGAATCTATCCATGAGAGGTTGGATCGGGTGGAGGATGGGACACCAAGAAGACATCAACAAGACCATATTACTAGACCACAACGAAGACATGTCCAAGGGATTGATGTCGAAGAAGATGAAGAGGTTATTGTGGAAGACTTTGATGAGCAAAACTACAATCGGAGCAGGATTGGATATCGAGGAGATAGAAACGGAACTAGAAGAAATAATGATTTAGGAGGGATTAAGATGAAGATTCCAACCTTCCAAGGGAGAAATGACCCAGAAGCTTACTTGGAATGGGAAACTAAGATGGAAATGATATTTGACTGTCATGGATTCTCAGAGTTTAAAAAGGTAAAGTTAGCTGCCATTGAATTCACTGATTACGCTATTGTTTGGTGGGATCAAGTGGTGATGACTCGGAGAAGGAATAGAGGGCAACCTATATCCACTTGGGAGGAGATGAAAGTACTCATGAGAAGGAGGTTTGTACCCAGCCATTATTATAGAAGCTTATATCAACGGTTTCAAAGGTTATCTCAAGGCTCCAAAAGTGTGGATGAATATTTCAAGGACATGGAGTTGTCCATGATCCGAGCTAATGTCAATGAAGATCAGGAAGCCACTATGGCCAGGTTTTTACATGGTTTAAACCCAGAAATTGCTGATATTATTGAATTGCAGCATTATGTTAAGCTGTCGGACATGGTCTACCAAGCACAAAAAGTGGAAGAACAACTCAAGAGGAGAGGATTGGCTAGGAAGGGACAACCAATGACTACTCACGCCACATGGCGAACAGCTCCAAGAAAGGAGGAACAACCTCAAAATAAGCCAAAGTTTGAACCCTTCAAGAAGCCCAAACCTACACCATCTACTACTCAAGGTAATCGCGAGCCCATTTCCTCCAAAACTCGTGATATCAAGTGTTTTAAATGTCAAGGGCATGGTCATATAGCTAGTCAATGTGTGAACAAAAGGGTGATGGTAATAAACGCCCAAGGTGAACTTGAGTCGGAAGATGAGGATGAAATAGTTGAAGAAGTGCCACAAAAAGAGGGCAGTGATGATGAACAACATGCTGTTATCGGAGACTTATTGGTGGCCCGACGAGTTCTCAATTTACAAGCTAAGGAGGAGGAAGGTAATCAAAGGGAAAACTTGTTTCATACCCGTTGCTTTGTCAATAACAAGGTTTGCAGTGTTATTATTGATGGGGGGAGTTGCACCAATATGACAAGTACTGATTTGGTGGAGAAATTGTCACTACCAACTCGGAAACATCCGTGACCTTATCGCCTTCAGTGGCTAAATGATTGCGGAGAAATCAAGGTAACAAAACAAGTCTTGCTAGCAATTTCCATCGGCAAATATGAAGATGAGCTGTTGTGTGACGTGGTTCCCATGCATGCATGCCATCTATTGTTGGGGAGACCTTGGCAATTCGATCGAAAGGTAACACATGATGGCCTCACAAATAGGTATACTTTTAATATGAAGGGGCTCCTTATTATTCTTGTACCATTGATTCCAAGACAAGTTATGGAGAACTAGTTGAGATTACAAAAAGCAAATGAAAAGAAGAGAGAAAAAGAAAATGAGAGAAAAAAAATTGAAAAAAAAAAAGAAGTAGAGGAAAAGAAAAATGAGAGGAAAGAGACAAAAGGAGTGGGCAAGGAAAAAACGGAGAGAGAAAGAAAAATAGTTTTTATGCAAAAAAAAGTGAGATTAAACGAGCATTGTTTTTAAATCAGCTGCCCCTTATCCTTTTGTATAAGAAGGCACTCCTGAGCACTAACGACCTTAACGATTCTTTGCCTAGTGTTATTGTTTCTCTCTTACAGGAATTCGAGGTCTTTCCTAAAGAGGTTCCGCATGGTTTACCTCCCATTAGAGGAATTGAGCACCAAATTGACTTCATACCTGGTGCATCCATTCTGAATCGACCTGCCTATAGAAGCAATCCGGAGGAAGCAAAGGAACTTCAGAGGCAACTTAATGAATTATTAGAAAAGAGGTATGCTCGAGAAAGCATGAGTCCTTGCGCCATGCCTATGTTACTAGTTCCCAAGAAGGACGGAACATGGATGATGTGTGTGGATTGTCGAGCCATCAACAACATCACGGTAAAGTATCGCCATCCAATTCCTAGGATTGATGATATACTTGATGAATTGCATGGTTCTTGTGTGTTCACAAAAATTGATCTTAGGAGTGGATATCATCAGATTAGGATGAAGGAATGTGATGAATGGAAAACTGGTTTTAAAACTAAGCATGACTTATATGAATGGTTAGTAATGCCTTTTGGCTTAACTAATGCTCCTAGCACTTTTATGCGTTTGATGAACCATGTTTTGCTTGCTTTCTTAGGAAAATTTGTAGTTGTGTATTTTGATGATATTTTGATTTTTAGCAGAAGCTTAGAAGAGCATGTTACACATTTAAGGTTAGTTTTGAGTGTGCTAAAAGAAAAAAAGCTTTTTGCTAACCTCGATAAATGCACCTTTTGTACGGAGAAAGTCGTGTTTCTTGGTTTTGTTGTTAGTACTAAAGGTGTTGAGATGGATGAGAAAAAGGTGAAAGCAATCCAAGAGTGGCCAACATCGACAACAATTAGCCAAGTGAGGAGTTTCCATGGTTTGACCAGCTTCTATCAACGGTTTGTTCGTGATTTTAGCAATATTGCAGCTCCTCTTACTAAAGTCATCAAGAAAATTGAGTCATTCAAGTGGGGAGAGGAGCAAGAGAGGGTCTTCAATACTTTGAAAGAAAAGCTAAGTTCTGCTCCTCTACTAATCTTACCAGATTTTTCTAAAACCTTTGAAATCGAATGTGATGCTTCTGATGTTGGTATAGGTGCTGTGCTAATGCAGGAAATGAGACCCATTGCTTATTTCAGTGAGAAGTTGAGTGGAGCCACTCTCAACTATCCCACATTTGACAAGGAAATGTATGCATTGGTGAGAGCATTGGAGACATGGCAACATTACCTATGGCCAAAAGAATTCGTGATTCACACAAATCATCAATCTCTAAAGCATTTGAAGAGCCAACATAAGTTGAACCGACGCCATGCTAAATGGGTAGAATTTATTGAGACATTTCCTTATGTGATCAAATACAAGCAAGGAAAGGAGAACGTAGTTGCTGATGCACTATCTCGAAGGTGATGATTTGAGGACAAATCCATTTCAAGAAGGGGAGAATGATGTATGCCCAAGGGCTGAAGATAGGATAGATCAGTTATCACTTCCGGAAGGCCCAATTACAAGACTACGGGCAAAACGTTTCAAGGAAGCACTAAATGGGCTAATCAAAAAATATTGGGAGGACTATGAGCAAGGAGAAACCAAGAGAATCGCAACTACTAGTCGTGGCCTAATCCACGTAATCGGGCATAACCATCCATGACTGGCCGCGCTTAACGGAAGAACGCTAATAAGCATGCAAAGCATGGGAACTCGTTCATGCATGAAGACTTAAGTATTTTAGATTATTTAATGAAGCATGCGACTTGGGACTTTAATTGTGCATGCATTTATTTTGTTTTGGGTTTCTAGATAGCTTGCATGAGGCATGCAACATTGGGACTTTAATTGTGCATGTACTTATCTTGTATTCTTCCTTGTTCACTCCCATTATACAAGGGAGGGACATCTTAGTATGAAGCAACTTAGTTTTTGGGTGAGATTGTGTGCTCTCTTAGTTCTTGAAAGAACTTGCTGAACTTATCGAGTTTACTCTTGTGGCGTTCAACCCATCAAAACTTATCACCCCTAGGTGTGACATTTCTTTCCTTCGTAGGCTTGGTTCGTGCCAATTCTTGGTTACGGGTCAAGGCTCACATTCTTGTCGTTTAGTTCTTGGGGTTCTATCCACCTTTGTTTCGGGTTCCATCACATTTATTGGTGGGGTTCGTATCATCCGGAACCGGAGTGGAAGACCCAGACCGAAGCAGGCGGAACTGGAGCGGAAGGTCCGGACTAGAAAAGGTCAACATGGTTGACTTTCCTGGTTCGGGCACTCAGAATGGAGTTTTATCCAGATCGCGTTTGACCGTAATCCATTGCGAAGGGAATACAATTTTATCCCCCTCCAAGCGCCTAAAACTCTTCTAGGCGCTCCGACCAAGGCTATAAATACAACCTTGGTCAAAGAAGCTAAAAATAACAAGCATCTTGAGAAACAACACTTGTATGCTTCTAGTTTTCGTTTAGCTTCATCTTTTTGTGTGATCATTGCTGTAAAGAGACTTCTCCGACTGAAGGAGATATTAGTGCACTCTACTTCCTTGGATTAACAACCTCCCCGGTTATAACCAAGTAAAAACTTCTGTGCCTCTGTCTTTTTGATTTCTTCATCATTTCTTATGCAAGTGTTCTTCAATTAAGTTAGTTGTCCGAGAAAGATATTTTTATTTTTATTTATGCAGGGGCTATTCATCCCTCTCTAGTCAGTCGTCAAAAATCCTAACAATCACTATTCCTATTTCGTATAGAATTGTCACTAACATAAATCCAGCTCCTCATCAATAATCTAGCCTGACCATAAATGATGGGACAACTACCTAATCAGGATAAGAGAAAACAATCTCAAATAAAATGAAACCCTTCGACCCAAACAATCTTAAAGAGTTAAGAGGTAAAAATTATATCTTATTCTAGTATTAAAATAATAGAATTTTGGATTCATACAAGCGTTGTTCATCCCATTGGCCTTTATAGATTATTGTGCCAGGAATTGTTTTGGTCATTTATTTAAAAGAATTGTCAAGCATGAGAAATGCTTATCATTGACGATGCGAGACAAATCTGTTGATTCCAATGGATCCTTCGCATAGAACTTATCCAAAGTTATCTGTAGAGCATCTACCTATTATTGAACATAAACGTTAAAAGATTAAAAGAGACGAGATACAAGCTATTAGAGTATCTGTAACGACATTAATGTCTCATGTATTAACGTTGACGTGATATTTTTTTTTAATATTATAAAGATATTAATGCCGGCATGATGCCTTCTTTGAATATTGTAATATTAACACATTCAAATCTATGAACGTGTTAATACTGCAGATGATAGAAAAAAAAAAAATCAAACATTAACGCTTCATGCGTTAAAAGTACTGCCGATACTCTAAATACACTTCTTCCCTAAATAATTTATTAATGTTTTTACAAATGCTTTTTGTTGTCAGAATATAATAAGGAGACAAGCTTGTCTATGGTTAGATCCCCGCTTACCTATTATGATTCTCTTTGATGTGACTTAAATGATTAAAAAATGATTATCGAAATTTTAATAGATAAGGAAGAAAAATCTAGATTGGTTTGGAGAAAATTCACTATTATAAATGTTTTATGAAGAAAATAAAGCATAAGTAGTTTAATGTTGACATTCAAATCCACAACAACTGGAGATTTCCCTCCAAGCTCCAAGGTTACTGGTGTTAGATGTTTTGCAGCCGCCACTATTAAAATGTGTCCCACATTTTTGCTACATGTAAGGTATATTCAGTTAAATACATGAGTCAACTCTTGGATGTCAAAAAAAAGAAATCTACTTCAGAATTTTTAAGAAAACGATTAGGTAATTGCAATGAGTGCACATAGTAAATTGTTTGAAAGATAACTAATAAAGAGTATGTCATAACAAATCAAAACCTGTATAGAATATTTTGTCCAACTTTTTTACGGAACATTTGATAAAAGAAAAAAAGGTAAATAAAATAATATTAGAACAGTTTGCAAGTAGAGAGCATACGAGAATACTAGTTAAAGCAAAATTCTGGGCATCACGTAGTATAATTTGGTTGACCTGAAGCATTATATCAACATCCAACAATAAAGAAAATGACAAATATCTATTACCACAAACGTCTTTTATCAAATACAAACATCAAAATAACTTTAGTACTATGATAGCACTCCTCGATTGCATATCTCATATATTATCTCTCGATATCTTGGACCAAAGGTCATCTTGTGAATCCTTGGATTCTGCTTCTTTTTAGCACAAATATCTAGTCAAGACAATAAATTACCTCATAAAGCACAAGAAAATACTTAATATATGGGGAGCAACAAATAAATACGTTGATGGACAATAAGAATAATGGCCACTAGACCATTGGAAGTATTCCAGAATTCTTAGGCATAATAAGTAAATTTCTCTCACCGTAAATAAAACAAGGTCGATTATTGTCTACCATGAATAATATAATAGCTTAAACAATAAAAATTTAATGATATCCATGGTTTAAAATTTTGATCCGTGTCTAAATTTCGGTCTTGGATAATACAGTTTCAGTATCATATCGAGCTATACCGATATAGTTTCGATATTTTTTAAATATATAATATATTAATTAAAAATAAAATATTTAACATAAATATTTAAAATATAAGAATAATCTAAAATATATATGAAAATAGATAAATAAAAATTTTATTATATTTTTAAAAATTAAAATAAATTAATTATATACTTTTATTAGGATTTAATAAAGTCTCTTTATATTATCCTTATCATAACTAAGAGTTGATTAAAACGATTTACCTTAGTTTTAATTATAAAAAACCCACCCACCCACCCACCAGACTCGTTGCGTGAGAAATCCCCGCAACTATGCAACAACAGGGTTCACACGACTTCGGCATGGTCGCGAGGGTCACAGGACCCCTCCAGCACCCGGGGGTGGTCCCCCCTCCGAGGGTCGTGCAACCCTCTGGTGCGACCGTGGGAGATTGCGTGACCCCTTTAGCACGACCGCGTAGGTCATGCGACCCCTCCTCAGTTGACGCGGGGGTCGCGCACCCCTTCCGCGGTGGATGCAGGCGTTGTGTGCCCCCTCCACGGTGGATGCGGGGATCGTGCATCCCCTCCGCAACTACCATGAGGTCACGCACCCCCTCTATGGCGGACGTGGGGGTCGCGCGCCCCCTCCGCGGCGGACGCGGGGGTCACGCGCCCTCTCCGCGACGGACGCAGGGTCCGCGCGCCCTCTCCGCGACGGATGCAGGGTCCGCGCGCCCCCTCGGCGATTGTCGCGGAGTCGCAGGACGCCTCCGCTGTAGACATGGGGTCACGTGACTCATGGCTCCTAGGACCATGGGAGTTCCACGAATTCTTAGGCATAATAGTGCATCTCTCTCGCCGTAAATAGAACAAGATGGTTATGTCGATCATGAATAAAATTTTAAAATAAAATTCCTGATGGTACTTATGATGGATACTTACATATAACTAATGTATTTCTCTTCTCACCAGCATCCCACGATTTTATTGTAAAAATATGGATCTATGTAATTGTAAAATATAAAGTTGCATGACAAAGAGAAGTAATTAAGTACAAAGCCTGCTACAGCATGAGCATTCCACTTTTAGTAGACAGGTGTGTAGCTTAAATGTCTGAAATATAATAATGGACAAAAAAAAAAACTAAAACGGCTAAAATTAAGGTTATAGATATTTTAGATTAAACGAAGAATCAACCTTTAAGAAAGTAAAATCCTACACGGATTTCTGCTTCAATGTATGTCTTTACACTGTTCTCAGGAATTTCAAGAGCTTGGCCTAACCTGGCTCAAGAAAAAAAAAAGAATTAAAAGTTTCAAATGGTAGCTCAGCTCTATATATCAATTATCATCATCAAATCCTTTTAGGATGAGTAGAACCATGATAAAGGCAATAAAGAAAAAGTGCAAACAAAGATTATCATATTAAAACTAGTAGCCTTCAAGTGTCCTACTAATAAGACTATGCATAAATAACATTACAAAATTTCTGAAACATAATAAATTGCACAAGGATGAAAAATCAAATGAACAGAATTTGGAAAAAGGGCAAATCTTCATTAATAAGAATGTTTATCAAATTCTTAATTTTTTTTTTTTTGCAAAAGATCAAATAATATGCTAGCATGAATAGCATGAGATTAGCATAAACATATAATAGGCTTGTATATTGTGTAAGTTGCAGGTGTGACTAGACTTCAGTCAGCTTACCAAATAGTTTTCTTAATTTCAACGACTGCATTCAGTATTTGGTGTAGCTCTAAGTCTGTAGATGCACTCCTGTGTCTTCTAAAACAAAATGAACAATTAAGTGAAAACAAAATACAGCTTAATGTCTACATTGACTATGGCAAAAAAAAACGTATAAACACTACTAGGAGTTAAAACCTTGAATTATGACTCCTCGAAAGGAGAACTTAGACAAGAAGTTACCTTTTTCTTTTCACCAGAAGCACTGTGGACTAGTTCTGGTTTAAGATTCCATCAACCATAACCAAGGCATTAACAATAAAGCCAACTTCCAAATTGGCACCCCCCGTTGAAAATAAAAAAAAAAAATAGTGTTTAAGCAATAAACTAACAGAAAAGAGACAGTATATTAACTTACATTGTTTATGTGCAAAAAATCCAAATTTAATTTGGCTAACTACCCGAATTTGGTAGTAACTCTTATTATAAGTTGTTTTGATCATTTTAAACCTTGAATGTAATAACTTCAGCAATCTAAAAGCAAAAACAAAGCATCGAATAACTGGTTCTATGATCATGGTGCATCCACTCACTCATACTCACTAGTTGTGGAAGATAATTCAAAGGGCAAGTTATTAGACAAAACAAAAAAAGAAAGATCCTGGAAATTTGATCATGTCATGCTACTGATATTTTCACATGATAGACATACAACATAGTTAAATCTAGATATAAGATGGAATATGCCATGTTTTGGCAAAATGGATTCATATACCTTCCAGCACAATAACTTTAGAGGTAAGTAGGATAGCATGACCCTACAACCTAGTCAATTAGTTTGAGAAATTGAAACAATCACATATCAACTATAATTATATTAAGCAGAAGTAACACTCTAATAATAGGTTTACATAGTAGTTACGTACCACAACATGTCACCTACACGGTTAAAGCAAACAGGATTATTAGCAGTCAAGATTTTGTACTACACTTTAATAAAATTGTAAAATATACATAAATCAAGTTTCTCAATTATCTACACAATCAAATATTATTTGTGTAATACAAGATGTAAAACAAAAATATGATTCTCTTTTGATTTGTATTTTCAAATATGCGTGATCCTGTCTGCAATCTAAGTTAGATGAAGGCCGGATGAGTTATTGATGGTATTGACGGAGGGGCGACTGGGGCACCGCTCTCGTGTGCGCCTACAAGAAGGGACCCCCATGTAGTGCTGACGAACGCCGATGACTGCACCGGTGGTACTCGAACTCTGCACACACTCAGACAACCACACGGGACGTTAGAGGTTAGAAATCAGAGAAAAAGTCCCCAGAGCAGGCCTTCCGACGCTCAAGTCGGATACTTTTTCCCCAGAATAATAGTGTACGAAAGAGAAAGAAAAGTAGAAGACAAGTGCGAATGTGCGAGATGTTGGATTTTTCGGGCCGCAAAAATCGCTTTTTGCGTTACAGAAACCCCGAAACCCCCGCCACCGGATTCGTGCGAAGAATAAAATTTCGTAAAACTTCGAGTATGAGTTTTCTAACCTAGATCTACACTAGATCTACAAAGGAGAAGAGTTTACCCTTGATGCGATGCCCTTCGCGTATCCCGCTCGTCCAAGGTTCGCCGGATCTCGAGAGTATCAAAGTAGATACTCCTCTATGTGTATCCACACGAATAAATGATGGAGAAAACAACTAAAAGGTGTGCTAGCACCCTTAGAAGTTTCGGCCAAGGAGGTGGAGGAGAGGGAGAAGAAGATGAGAGCTTGAGAGGAGGATGAAGATGAAATCAATTAGCACAATTTGGATTACTCTTAATCCAATTTGGTTCATCACATGAATCTAATCCTTTAGGTTCATCAAATGAATCTAATCTCCATCTAATTGTCCTTTGTGTATGACCCTATAGGTTCTTGTAACGTTGGCAATGCTCCTAAACCTATTTAGAAGCATAAGTAATGAGCGGTATCTAGCAACACATCATTACTACCCAAGTTATAAGAATGTTGAGATCTAACATCACCTTGTGACTACTAATTGTGACTCCTCACAATATATGACATTGTCCTTCTATCCTTGACATATAGATTGATCAATATGAGGCATAGACCGTGTCATCCTCTAATCAATCTAAATTTTGAACTCCAAGTAGACTCACTCAATCAAATGAGCTCAATATCTCATATTGACTCATTTATGCATGACCATGTACTTAGTGGTCTCACTCTATTAAGAATATCGATGTCACTCCCGTCATATAGGAGGGATAGATTCCATCTACATCACTCACATCCCTCAGCATAATTTGTTAAATACCCAGTAATCGCCTTTATAGTCCACCCAGTTACGGGTGACGTTTGACGAAGCCAAAGTACGTAACTCCTTATGTAGGGAATCATGGTGACTTCAGGTCCAAGGACTAGTAGTCATACTAATAGCCACATGAGAAAGTATATGACACTCATATAATGATCCATGATACTTTCTCATGGCGGGTCATTCAGTATGCATTCTCTAATGCATACCCATGTGTCAACTTGATATCTCCATATCCATGACTTGTGAGATCAAGTCATCGAGTTGACCTACATGCTAGTCTCGGCGCATTAACATTGTCCCTGAATGTTAATACTCGACTAGGAATGATTAAGAGTAGTGTTCCCTATATCATCTTACTATCGATTCAACCAATCAATTGATATAGGTAAGAACCTTCTACTCAAGGACGCTATTATACTTAGTTATTTGACACCAATACAAGTAAGTATAATAACCAAAAACAAATGCCTTTATTTATATTCAAGAATATGATACAATGAGTCCATACAACAATTACCAAATGATTGACTCTAGGGCTCTAACTAACAATCTCCCACTAGCACTAGTGCCAATCAGTGTAGGTTCTAAGGCCTAATGACCTAGTGTGACCATCATGCTTTCTCTGTGCCAAAGTCTTGGTCAAGGGATCTGCGATGTTACCCTCTGTGGGTACTCTGTAAATCTTCACATCTCCTCTCTCGATAATCTCTCGAATGAGATGGAAGCGTCGTAGTATGTGTTTGGTCCGCTGGTGTGAGCGAGGTTCCTTAGCCTGCGCAATTGCTCCATTGTTGTCACAATAGAGCTCAATAGGGTCAGCGATGCTAGGAACTACCCCAAGTTCAGTGATGAACTTGCGGATCCAAACTGCCTCCTTTGCTGCTTCTGATGCAGCAATATACTCGACCTCTGTTGTAGAATCAGCGACTGTGTCCTGCTTCGAACTCTTCCAGCTCACAGCACCACCATTTATGCAAAACACGAACCCTGACTGTGATTGATAATCATCCTAGTTAGTTTGGAAGCTGGCATCACTGTAACCCTTTACAGCTAGCTTATCATCGCCTCCATATATCAAGAAATATTCTTTAGTCCTTCTTAAGTACTTAAGAATATTCTTGACTGTTATCCAATGACTTTCACCTGGATCTGACTGGTATCTGCTCATCATGCTCAAAGTATACGAGACATCAGGATGAGTACATAGCATGGCGTACATGATAGATCCTATGGCTGAGGCATAAGGGATCTGATCCATGCGGTCTCTCTCCTCTCTAGAAGAGGGACCTTGAGTCTTCGAAAGACTCACGCCATGTGACTTCGACAGAAATCCCTTCTTGGAGTTCTGCATGGCAAACTGTAGGAGTACCTTGCCAATATATGTACTCTGACTTAGGCCAAGCAATCTCTTAGATCTATCTCTATAGATCTGTATGCCTAGAATACAGGATGCTTCACCTAAGTGCTTCATTGAGAAACAAGTCCATAGCCAAGTCTTGACAGACTGCAGCAAAGGGATGTCTTTTCCAATGAGTAGTATGTCATCCACATATAATATAAGGAAGACAACTGTGTCCTCTACAACCTTCTTGTAGACACAAGGTTCATCTTCATTCTTAATGAAACCAAACTGTTTGATTGCATCATCGAATCGAAGATTCCAGCTCCGAGAAGCTTGCTTTAGTCCATAAATGGACCTATGCAGCTTGTATACTTTGCTAGTATGCTGTGAATCTACAAAACCCTCAGGTGGTGTCATGTACACATCCTCGAGCAGGTTTCCATTCAAAAACGCGGTTTTGACATCCATCTGCCAGATCTCATAATCGTGGTACGCTGCAATAGCAAGCATGATCCGAATGGATTTAAACATCGCTACTGGAGAAAAGGTTTCATCATAGTCAATACCATGAATTTGCTTGAAACCTTTAGCTACCAAGCGACCCTTATAAATAAGTCCATCCATGTCAGTTTTTCTCTTAAAGACCCACTTACATCCAATGGGTTTGACCCCTTCAGATGGATCAACCAAAGTCCATACTTGGTTAGTGTACATGGATTCCATCTCGGATCTCATAGCCTTTAGCCATTTCTCGGAATCTGGTCTCATCACAGCTTCCTGATAGGAGGTAGGCTCATCCTCAATGAGCACAACGTCATCATGGTCAGACAAGAGAAATGAGTATCTCTCAGGCTGACGACGTACCCTATCAGATATGCGAAGAGGTAGGTCTACTTGAACTGGTTGTGGTTCCTCAACTCCTTGTGGAACAACATCATCCACAACACTTTGTGGTTCTAGTTCAACTTCTATCGAGGCTTCTGTGCTATGGTCCATATCTTGAACTTCTTCAAGATCGAACGTACTCCCACTAGTCTTTCTAGAAACAAAATCCCTTTCTAGAAATACCCCAGTCTTAGCCACAACTATCTTGTGTTGACTGGGAATGTACAAGTAATATTCCTTTGTTTCCTTGGGATATCCAATAAAATAGCACTTATCGGATTTGGGTCCCAGTTTGTTCGAGACTTGACGTCGAACGTAAGCCTCACAACCCTAAATCCTCATAAAAGACACCTGGGCATCTCTCCCAGTCCATATCCTATATGGTGTCTTTATTACAGCTTTAAATGGAACTTGGTTGAGAATGAAGGCTGCTGTGTTTAGAGCATAGCCCCAAAGATATATAGGAAGATCTGTGTGACTCATCATAGATCGTACCATATCTAGTAAGGTACGATTCCTCCTTTCGGATACACCATTCCACCGTGGTGTTCCAGGAGGAGTGAGTTGAGATAGAATCCCACACTCAGCTAGATAGTCACGAAACTCATGGCTAATGTATTCACCACCTCAATCTGATCGAAGTATCTTAATACTCTTGCCAAGCTGGTTTTGTACTTCATTCTTGAATTCTTTGAACTTTTCAAAGGATTCTGACTTATGTGTCATCTGGTACACATAACCATATCTACTGAAGTCATCAGTAAATGTAATGAAGTACCTATAACCACCTCTAGCAGTGACATTGAAAGGTCCACATACATTACTATGTATAAGACCTAACAAGTCAGTCGCTCTCTTATTGTGTCCACTAAAGGGAGTCTTGGTCATCTTGCCTAGTAGGCATGACTCGCATGTCTCATATGATTCAAAATCAAATGAGTCCAGCAAACCATCTTTATGGAGCTGGGGTAAGTGCTTGTCATTTATATGACCTAAGCGATAGTGCCAGAGAAAGGTTTGATTCATGTCATTTAACTTGAACCTCTTGGTACTTATGTTATAGATAGGGCTCTCAAGGTCTAGAATATAGAGTCCGTTCATCAGAGGTGCACTACAATAGAACATATCATTTAAATAAACTGAACAACATTTGTTCTTTATTATAAATGAAAACCCTTTCTTGTCCAAACAAGAAATTGATATAATGTTCTTAGTCAAGGCAGGCACATAACAACATTCATCTAATTCTAGTACAAGCCCAGAGGGTAGAGATAGATAGTAAGTTCCTACAGCAACAGCAGTAACCTGTGCTCCATTGCCTACTCATAGGTCTATCTCGCCCTTCGTCAATGCTCTGCTATTTCTCAACGCTTGTACATTAGTACAAATGTGAGAAGCACATCCAGTATCTAATACCCACGATGAAGAAATAGAGAGGTTGACTTCCATAACATGTATACCTGAAGTAGAAATCTTATTTCTCTTCTTCTTAAGATCTTCCAGGTATCTTGTGCAGTTCCTCTTCCAGTGCCCTACTTGTCCTTGATACAGTTGACGAAGATGTTCAACCATATCATAAGCACCCATCAACTCGTGTTGCTTCTGAAGCTCTGAGTTCATGGTTGCGAGCATGAGACATGACACATCTAAGCGTCATCTTGATGCTTCTTGTAAGCATCTTGGTCAGCTCGCGTGGCAGTGGCAGGAGGTGCCTCCGGAATGGGCTGCTCCAGAACGTACAGTTTACGTTCCTGTTCGAGAATAATTCTCAGATTCCCGTACCAGTTCAGGAAATTAGCTCCGTTGAGCTTGTCCTTCTTTAGGACAGAACGTAGGGAGAAAGAGTTCATATTTGACGTCATGACAATCTACAACAGAAATTAAAGCAGAAAGTAAATATCATATTCCTTTTATCATTTAATTAGGCCTTTAACTAAATGATACTCCCACTAAATTATAGAACTTTTGCAGAATCAAGTCAGTGATGTGGTCAAACCACACTTACTAGATTCTAACTAATCAGCTATAATTTTTGTGGGACAAGATCCACATCATACTATGCCTTGAGTTAGCTTTGGCTAAATTGCCCAAGACTTAGTATGATCGGTACGTAACTAATTACCAATTACATTTCTATGCAACTCTTGTTTATAGGATCAAGATATGCATTTATATTAAAACTCGAGTCAGCTTTGGCTAATACGCCCAAGAGTTAATATAAACGTGATTTTGTCCTATCTTCCAACTATTGGATAAATGCCTATAGTTAAACTCGATCCAATTGAGTTAACTAGTTACTCAATCTAATTGAGTTGTACTCACCCATGCGTTGATAGGCAGGATCAAAATTGTCCCTCCGTACCTTACCAAGATAATATGTGTTGCTCTACTTTGGCAGATTCAACAACAACATGTGATCGAGGTAGTGATAGGTATCACGGCATGGTAGGTATTTTTGAGTTGACGCGATTGAGATCTAATCTAATCGACGATGTGTATCATATACGCGATTTATATCTAATGTAATCGTTAAGGTGCATCATGTACACGATTTAGATCTAATCTAATCGTTAAGGCGCATCATGTACGCGATTTAGATCTAATCTAATCGTCGAGGTGTATCATATACGCGATTGATTGAATCGAATTGTTAAGGCGCTAATTAATTACTTATTCTAGCATGCATCACATATACACACACAAGCAATTAATTAAATGTTTTGTGATTAGTCATGGCCCTACTACGATCTTCTCAAGCCAATGAGAAGATCGGTTGGTCAACCTAAGGTCAACAGCTTCTCAAGCTCCTTCCTTTGACCACCTTGTGTTGCTCGCGCCCTCCTCGTAACTTCGTCTCGAGTGGACCTTCCATCGCTCCAATTTTGTACATTACAATTTTGAAACTCGAGTTACATTCGAGTCTAAAAAATATTTTACAACAGGAATATAAAATAGAGGAAGGCACGACGCGCAGGTCGCGTATCAAATATACAACACGCACAATCACATGACGGCACGCAGACCGTATTATGAATTACAACACACAATATCCAATCAAATTGGGTCTTTTGGGCCATGACCATCACAAAATAATACATAATTCTAAATTACGTAATTTCTATAATTTTTCTACAATTTTTACAATTTTTATGAGAAAAAATTCCCGGCAGTCCCGTTTAGCGATTTTCGGGCGCAATCGTGGAACGAAGCCCCTTGCGGGGTCAGGGGCAGCACCCCTACCCGTGATATAACCATCGCGAGTATTCCTAAGCGATCCTACAGTGCCTTAGTCCGCTGTCCCAAAATGATTTGGGGCGAAACCTTGCCGTTTCGGAAATATTTTCTCGGTAGTCGAAGCCTACAAGTGTCTAAACACTAGTGCTTCGCTTCTACGAGAAAAATACCCATAAAAACTATAAAAATCATAAAAATACAGAAACTTAAAGATCTGTAGAATTTCATAAAATTCAAAATAAAACACGTACGCGCTTCGCACGTGGCTCTGATACCACTGTTGGGGTTTTCGGGCCGCAAAAACCGCTTTTTGCATTGTAGAAACCCCGAAACCCCCGCCACCGGATCCGTGCAAAAAATAAAATTTCGTAAAACTTCGAGTATGAGTTTTCTAACCTAGATCTACACTAGATCTACAAAGGAGAAGAGTTTACCCTTAATGCGATGCCCTTCGCGTATCCCGCTCGTCCAAGGTTCGCCGGATCTTGAGAGTATCAAAGTAGATGGAGAAAACAACTAAAAGGTTCGCCGCTCTATGTGTATCCACACGAACAAATGATGGAGAAAACAACTAAAAGGTGTGCTAGCACCCTTAGAAGTTTCGGCCAAGGAGGTGGAGGAGAGGGAGAAGAAGATGAGAGCTTGAGAGGAGGATGAAGATGAAATCAATTAGCACAATTTGGATTACTCATAATCCAATTTGGTTCATTACATGAACCTAATCCTTTAGGTTCATCAAATGAACCTAATCTCCATCTAATTGTCCTTTGTGTGTGACCCTATAGGTTCTTGTAATGTTGGCAATGCTCCTAAACCTGTTTAGAAGCATAAGTAATGAGCGGTATCTAGCAACACATCATTACTACCCAAGTTACAAGAATGTTGAGATCCAACATCACCTTGTGACTACTTATTGTGACTCCTCACAATATATGATATTGCCCTTTTATCCTTGACATCTAGATTGATCAATATGAGGCATAGACCGTGTCATCCTCTAATCAATCTAAATCTTGAACTCCAAGTAGACTCACTCAATCAAATGAGCTCAATATCTCATATTGACTCATTTGGGCATGGCCATGCACTTAGTGGTCTCACTCTATCAAGAATATCGATGTCACTCCTGTCATATAGGAGGGATAGATCCCATCTACATCATTCACATCCTTCAGCATAATTTTTTACATACCCAGTTATAGTCCACCCAGTTACGGGTGACGTTTGACGAAGCCAAAGTACGTAACTCCTTATGTAGGGAACCATGGTGACTTCAGGTCCAAGGACTAGTAGTCATACTAATAGCCACATGAGAAAGTATATGACACTCATATAACGATCCATGATACTTTCTCATGGCGGGTCATTCAGTATGCATTCTCTAATGCATACCCATGTGTCAACTTGACATCTCCATATCCATGACTTGTGAGATCAAGTCATCGAGTTGACCTACATGCTAGTCTCATTGCATTAATATTGTCCCTGAATGTTAATACTCGACTAGGAATGATTAAGAGTAGTGTTCCCTATATAATCTCACTATCGATTCAACCAATCGATTGATATAGGTAAGAAACTTCTACTCAAGGACACTATTATACTTAGTTATTTGGTACCAATACAAGTAAGTATAATAACCAAAAATAAATACCTTTATTTATATACAAGAATATGATACAATGAGTTCATACAATAATCACCAAATGATTGACTCTAGGGCTCTAACTAACACGAGAGAGCGTACCTGTGTAAGGGAGAGGACCTCCCTTTTTATATGACAGTGTGTACCTCTGGAGGCTGACCGATGTCAGAGAATATCGGGTCTCAAGTCCTGTCGGGTGATGGAGGACACGTGGCATCCTCCTGTAGGCTGAAGGAAGGTTCCATTCATCGATGACGCAGATCGTTGGAATATTCTCTGACACTCAACAGTTATTCTCTGACAGGCGGTTACAATTTCCTGACCTTGTTGTCATGTAGCGCCTTTTGTCCCGACCAGGTATGAATAGGGTAGCTTGAGATGATCAATCGGGTATAACACTTAGCCTACACCTTGGGGGCCGGGAGCTGTGGAGAGATCGTCCAAGAGCCGACTAGGAGTTGGTTGACCGGGAGTTAGCTTACTGAGAGAACTAGGCTTAGATACAACCAGGCCATGAGAGCCCGATTAGTCAGATCCAGGTCAGGTATCACCCCGACTGCCTACCAAGTCTTAGACCAAGGTGTCTCAGATTTGGAGTCCTGGCCTGTGAGAACCCGATTGGGAATCATGTTGCTGAGGTCGTCACACGGTCCTACTTCCTCTTTCCATACCTGTTGACAGCCACATCCCCTTGACTTCTGACTGCCACGTCTCCTTGACTTCTAACTGTCATGTCCCCTTGACTTCTGACTGTCACATCCCCTTGACTTTTGACTGCCACGTCCCCTTAATTTCTGACTGCCTGGCTTCATCGGACCCCACCATTATGCACCGTATCACAAGTCTCCCCCCAAGTCTAGTCGAAGGAGACTCAGGTCAGACTGACTAGACTTATACTCTGGTTTACTTGTTCCACCATGACATCCTTAAATGATGCTCCTTTCCCCAAATCCTCGGATACGTAACTTGTTTAATCACCCAATACACCTCGGGAAAAGGGCCTCACAAACCCTTCGAAGCTGACTCTTCACATCTCCCTCTTTAAAAGGGATGAGTCCCCTCACACCATTGTACTTTTCTTGCTGACTTCTTCTGACCATAGAATCTACCTCTGAGTCTGACAAGGCGTCACCCCTGCACCAACAGCTAACCCATCTGACTCAGCTACTTGCACAAAAGGATACTGCTTTAGTCGAGATGATGCATGACAGAGATCTTCAGTCTTCTCTCCGTCGAGATATTGAGGAACTTTGGTTAGCCGCAAAGTCTCGGGCCCGGGCTGAAGTAGCGTTGAAGCAGAAAGCTTATGCGGATTTGGAGAGCCAGGCCAAATTCCTGATCTATCTAAAAGAGAAACATTCCACTTCCATAGCCCTTCTTCAAGAAGAGAACTGGCTCAAAGATGAAACTATTGCTCATCAGCATCACATTATTCAATTCACCAAGGTAGAGTTGGTTTAGGCGCGATATTACTCGTGGCAGGCAGGTCATGCGGAACACCTTTGCTTGAGGTATCGACCGACTACTGACACTAGAATGGAATTCTGATTACTTATATGTCCTTAATGTGGGAATGAGATTTTGAAGAGTTTCCCTTGTATTCTACCAAATAAATACAAATTTGGTTGGACTTCAGTCTTTGTTTCTTTTTTACTTTCTACCCTGGTCCTTCTTTACTTTAGGTAGACCCCGAGGGAGGTTAGTGAAGGCTTTTCCCATTAATAACCTGCCCGAGAAGAAAGCTAACCCATGAGTTACTAATCATGGGAGTGTGCTTGTTTATAGCTTGTGCTAAGGTGTAAGGGCGAGAGTTGGAAATCCTGCCCGAGGGGTCATTGGTCGTGAGAGCAGGCTCACTTGTAACTTGTGCTGGGGCGAGAGTCTGGAATCCTGATCGAGAGGTCGTTGGTCGTGAGAGCAAGCTCACTTATAACTCGCACTAGGACGAGAGTCTGGAGACATGAGAGCAAGCTCACTTATAACTCACGCTGGCGTGAGAGCTGTTGGTGCAATCGACCTCTAGGGTTCGATGTTTGATAATATGACCAAGGGTTAACCCAAACAGGACTTGATGTTTGGGAGAGAGAAGTCTAGTCAGGACTAGATGACTAGCAAAGGTAAGTCCTAACCAAAGGTTAGGCAAAGTGGAAGTCCCGGTGAGTGAAGCCGGGCCCTAGTGAGTGAAGCTAGGTGGTGGAAGTCCCGGTGAGTGAAGCTGGGCCATAGTGAGTGAAACTAGGTGGTGGAAGTCCTGGTGAGTGAAGCCGGGTCATAGTGAGTGAAGCTAGGTGGAGGAAGTCGTGGTGAGTGAAGCTAGGTGGAGGAAGTCCTGGTGAGTGAAGCCAGACAATGGAAGTCCTAGTGAGTAAAGCTATGCAATGCTAGGAGGTAACCCTAGGTTATACTTGATATCTGTTAATACTGTGCTAACTCAGTGTTGCAGGGAAGCTCAGCTAGGTCGACGGGCTGACCAGGTAGCTGACACGAAGTCCAGACGGGTCGAAGGGCTAATCGGACGTCTGGCAGGTAAGTACAGGTAAGTCACTGGAGGAGAGTGACTGTGAGGACACGTTCCCGGGAAGGGAACATTAGGCGTCGATCCGACTTAGATCCATTTCGGACACCTAAGTCGAGATCGTGACTAGATTCCGGTCTCGAGGAGAAGGAATTTAATTAATATTTTATTTAATCATAAACTATGCTAACACTCTATTTTGTAGGATATATAATTACCTCGGACTAACGTTTTCGTACAAGTAGGAAGCTGCTGGAAAACATGGGTCCGAGCGTTCGAAGGCAAGATTTATCCACAAACGTCGCCTCGTCACGTGGAGATCCCTGGTTGGCTTGGCTACATCATATTCAGGGCGCCCAAAGGGATCCAGGCACCCCAAACCTCCTATATAAGGAGGGTAAAGGATGGAGTCACTACAACAACGAAAGATCTACTCTTCTGTGCTCCTGCGATGCTGCGAAAGCTCTCCGACAAAAGTGCTATTTCTGTTTCTATTTTTATTTATTGTCGGCCTTTTGTTTCGCTAATTAATTCCTGTACTTAATTTTTAATCTAACTTTTTAAATTATTAGTGATTGCCCATCGAAGGCACCCTTGCGTGCGAGCCTTGGAGTAGGAGTCGCCAAAGGTTCCGAACCAAGTAAATTTGTGTGTTTGCTTTGGCTTAATTATTTTCCACTGCTTACTCTCAAATTTTTAATCGCTATTCACCCCCCTCTAGTGAAATTCATCGATCCAATAAGAGCAAGCTCACTTATAACTAACACTGGGGCGAGAGTCTAGAGGTGTGAGAGCAAACTCACTTATAACTCGCACTGGGACGAGAGTTTGGAATTCCGACTGAGAGGTCGTTGGTCGTGAGAGCATGCTCACTTATAACTCGCGCTGGGGCAAGAGTCTGGAATCTCGACCGAGAAGTCGTTGGTTGTGAGAGCAAGCTCACTTATAACTCGCGTTGGGCCGAGAGTCTGAAGGCGTGAGAGCAAGCTCACTTAAAACTCGCACTGGGGCGAGAGTCTGGAATCCCGACTGAGAGGTTGGTCATGAGAGCATGCTCACTTATAACTCACACTGGGGCGAGAGTCTGGAATCTCGATCGAGAGGTCGTTGGTCGCGAGAGCAAGCTCACTTATAACTCGCGCTGGGGCAAGAGTCTGGAAGCGTGAGAGCAAGCTCACTTATAACTCGCACTGGGGCGAGAGTCTGGAACCTGACCGGGAGGTAATCTGGGGGCTTAACCAGGACTTAATCTAGAGACCTGACCAGGAATGGATTTGGAGGTCTGACCAGGAACATATCTGGAGGTCTGGCTAGGAATTAATGATCTGGAGGCCTAACCAGGACTTGATCAGGAGACTTGACCAGGAATGGATCTGGAGGTCTGACCAGGAATTGATGATGTGGAGGCTTAACCAAGACTTAATCTGGAGACCTGACCAAGAATGGATCTGGAGGTCTGACCAGGAATGAATCTGGAGGTCTGGATAGTTATTGATGATCTGGAGGCCTGACTAGGACTTGATCGGGAGACCTGACCAGGACTTGATTTGGAGACTTGACTAGGAATGGATCTAGAGGTCTGACCAGGAAGTGATTTGGACGAGCAACATCTGTGGCTTGAAGGGATTGTGCTCGAGGACTTAGCTTAATGCTCCTGCGACCACAAAGTGCAATACATAAGATTTTAGTCAAATTTAAACCTTACTCTGATTCCGAGGAGGAGTAAAGGCGTTGAATTTAGAGCGACACTTCCTGCCGTCTTCTTCTTTGTTTCCCGAGGCCGCCGAATGAAATTTTCAGTTCTCGAGGCATGGTCTTCATAAGGTAGGGCATTCCTATTCACATATCCCCCTCCATGATTTTCCTATCACTTCCATCATAAATGCCTATTCATAGGGAGATGACACGTGCCCCATGAACTTAACTCGTCATAATATATGACACACGCTTTTTGTACGCGACTCCAAATCGCTTCCGCTTATCGATCTGATGACTAACGTGTGCTATGAAATTTTAGTTGTCCGGCTCACTTTCTGATGCTTCCTAAGGGTTTTGATTTAAAAACCCTAAAGGTTGTCCACCGTCATTCCCTATCGCTTCGACTTCCTTCGACCTTTCTTTTCCTTCTTGCTTTTGCCTGCTCACCTTCTTCTTCGTGCCGCTCCATTATCCTTTGCAAGTATTCTTCCTTTTCCACCTTCCACTCTGATGTGAGTAGATTGTATACACTTCTTTAGCATGTTTTGATGCACATTCACATACTTTAAGCATGCTTGATCTATGCATTTTCGTACTTCCAGCTTTCCTTTTTAGTATATTTACTCTCTTTGTTCGGAGATTTGCTTTTGTGCATTTTCTGTACGCAGGAGTCGAATTTGGTGAAGGATGCGTGTTCGAGGCCAAATCTGCTAGTAAAGCGATGGAGGAAGCCATGATACATGAACCCCACATGACCCTGCCATGGGGGTTTGCCCAGGCCGTGTGGAGATGAGAGGCCATGTAGTTGCAGCAGAGTAAGAAGATGGCTTGGCCGTGTGAACTTCACACGACCGTGTCAAGTTTTGAAGCCCAATGAAGCCTAGGCCGTGTACACCACACGACCATGTCAGTTTTCCAGAGACCAGAGAAGCCTCGGTCGTGTATGCTACACGGCCGTGTGAGGTTTCCAGTGAGCAAGAGAGTGCTGGCCGTGTGCATCACACGATCGTGCAAGGTTTCCAGAGGCGAAGGCAGTACAGGCCGTGTAGATCTACACGGCCGTGCAAGTGGGGCATTGGTAGAGGAGAGCCATGGCCGTGTACCTCACACAGTCGTGTGAGGTTGGCAGAGAGGAGAATGGAGCAGGTCATGTGAACCTCACACGGCCGTGCTTCGGGGTCGTGTGGCGCCCAAACCCTTTTTCTATATAAAGCTTCCTTCTTGATTTGAAAGGGGATCTTCTCCCTTTTGGGAGAAAGGAAGATTTGGGAGATTCCTTCCATTCTTGGGTGGATTTCTGGGCGATCTAAGGAAAGATCTTCACCGATTCGACTCCGGGAATGTGGATTGGATCTGAAGACCGTCTTCATCATAGATAAGCCTTCTTTCTTTCCTTTTCTTGGACTGGTATTGAGAATGCTTGTAATCTTTATGTTTTCGGATTTCTTTCTTCGATTTATGGAGTAGATTTCTTGTTCTAGGATGGAGGGAGTATTTGTAAGGAAATCTTGATGTAAAACTCTTGTGGATATGCCAATTTCCTATTTCTATGATTTTGTCCTATTTTGTATCTATTCTTTCTTGTGTGGATTGTTGTGATTAGGGCTTAGTTACCATGCTTGATTGAATGCTTGAATATCTTATGGATCTTGTATGGATTGCTCCTCATTCGATTTTTCGAGGGATCTTTGTGACAGGAACATGGCCGTGTAAGGACGCTTAAGGGGTAATCTTGAAGGGGAAATTAGATAATTCAAGAAGGTAGGATAGATAGGTTGAATTACTCTTTATATCTTGATGGGTTGATGAGTGATGGATTCCTATGTTGATTTTTCGAGGGACGCACGTGACAGGCAAGCCCGTGTAAGGACAACATAGATTCATTCCTAATTGATCAATCTAGGTATGGATTTCAGTCCTAGGTCGGTTCTCTATTGCAAGAGAGAACTGACAACCTTCTATAAATGATGGATAATTGAGAAAAAGGATTTGGTAGATCATTTACATTCAAGAACCTTACAAAGAAACCAAAACTCCTAGAATATCCCTTATCATTGCCTTTATTCTTGTTGCCTATTCTTTCATTCTTTTGTTTACTTTTCATAGTTACACTTAGACCTTGTTAATCTATTGATTTGTTGTCTAGCTAATTTGCTTTGAGATATTCTTAGTGCTTATTCCAGTCCCTATGGATACGTAATCTTTTATATTACTTGCGATATTTTCGTACACTTGCGGAGTTCAACAAGTTTTTGGCGCCATTACCTGGGACTGCGCTATAACATTAGGGATTATCAATTGAGTTAGAGTAGACATAACTTTTCTTTTCATTAGCATAATTGAAACTAATCTTTAGAATTCTGTTTTCATCATTTGCATATCTTTCTAATTCTTGACAATTTTTTTTTGTTGCAATTCTAATTCTAATTCTAATTCTAACTTTGCATTCTTGATTTCTAGCACTCTAATATAACTTTTCTCTGTTTTCTCTTTTGATCCAGTTTCTTTCTTCTTTTCTTTCGTAAACATATCTTGCAATCTTTAGTATATGAATTATTCTAGACATTTTTCTTGTTCCTTTTGTCTTTTCTTTCTTGTTTTCATTGTGCACTTTCTTTCTTGCAATTTAATTTCTGCATTTTCTTTCTTGCTTTTCATATTGCATTTTATTTCTTGTCTTTGATTCTTCATTTTATAATTTTTTCTTGAATATCCATGGGCACTAACATGTCAAGCAGGCCCATGAGAAATTTTTCTACAAGATTTTTATCTCTCATTGTGCAACCTCAAATTGAAGCAGAAAGTTTCCAACTAGACCCAGAGTTAATTTTTATGATACAAGGTCACAAATTTAGAGGAGAAGTATCAGAAAGTCCTTATCTGCATCTTGAAATATTTTTAGAGATTTGTGATATGGTGAAATGTGAAGGAGTGTCAGCAGATGCAGTTCGATTGATGACATTTCCTTTTAGTATCAAGGATAAAGCAAGGACTTGGTTATATTCTCTCCATCCTCAAAGCATCACAAGTTGGGAACAATTGGAGAAGCAATTTCTGAATCATTTTTTCCCTCCAAGCAGAACTGTGTATATGAGGAAATGCATAACAAATTTTGCTCAGACATACGGAGAATCATTATTTGAAGCATGGGATAAATTTAAGAGTCTTCAAAGACAGTGTCCTCATCATGGTTTTGAAAAATGATTGATTCTGCACATATTCTATGGGGGAATTTCTTTTTCAGAAAAGAGTATATTGGATTCATCAATTGGAGGTTCTTTTATGGATAAAAGTGTAGATGAAGCATATACATTAATTAATCAAGTGACATTGAACCTCCATGAATGATCGAACATAAATTGGATGAAATCTCCTTCAAACATTCAAGAAGTGCAAGCCATAAATGCTATAGATCCTATCAAACAAATTGTAACTCAACCATCTATGAGTTTTGAAAATCATAAGTCACAGAACGGGGAGTTCAAACATTTAGGGGCAAAGATTGAAAGTATTGTTTCCAATTGGTTTAAAGAAGATCCCTCTCATTCGCAGACAAGATCTAGTGACAAGTGTGATGATGTTGGGTTGAGAATTGAAAAAAATCATGAAGAATTTCTAAAGAAGGATATGTTTAGAATTGAGGAGAAGAACAATAGAAGACCACATGAACTCAGTTCCATTATTCCAGGAGGTTCCCAAATGCCACAAGTTCCTTTCCCTCAACGATTGATCATACCAACACTAGATAAGCAAGTTGAATCTTCTCCACAAGCTAAGAGGGAATATGGAAAATTAGAAGTACCTTTCCCAAGACCTTCACTAAGGGTTCCTTTTCCACAAAGGTTAGTGGGGGTCAATGAGAACTATGACTTTAAAAAATTCTGTGACACTGGTAAGGTTGAGTGTCGATTTTTGAATTTGTATAAAGATGAAGACTCTTCAGATGAGGATTGTGAAGATAAAGCAGTGGTAAATAAGTTTTCAGATCTACCTCCAAATTTTATAGGGTGTTATAGTGACATTGAACTTTCAGACGATAAATGTGATGTGGTAGATCAACTTAAAACTGCAAGTGAAGTTATTGATCCTCTTGTTATTGATTCTCCTATTGAGGACATAGATGTTGGTTTATTTTTTGATGTTTGTGTTGATAATGATGATATGGAAAAATGTGTAGGGAACTGTGTTGTGGAAGCAGCATCTCAAGGATCACCACCTTTGTTCATACAACCCTTAGAGGTTGTAAGAATTGACCATGTTGTGGAACAATATGTAGGGACTCATGTAGATATAGCAGAGTCTCAAGAATCACCATCTTTGATATCGCCAACACCTGAGCCAGAGCCAGAACCATCATTTGATTCAAAGGAAATCACATCCACATGTTTAGAAATATCAGGTATTTCTCAGCAAAGCAAGGTTAGTATTTCTTGTGATCTTTTGGAAAATTTTATTGAGGTACCTATTATTGACTTTATTGGATGTGATTCAGTTTTTATTTCTTATTCTGCTTATCTTAAAATGGTTATGACTCTATCTTATCTAATATGTTTGTGGGAGATTTGTATTTTCTTTGCATGTGCAGATTTCACTTGGGCTAATAATTGGAAGCTCAATCTGAACCGTCTTCGACCACCCGAAAGAACTTTAAAGAAGACGAAGATGGAGAGAGCGATACTTCATTTTTTTTAACTCCTATATTGAAAGCTCCCTCCATAATAAGAGCCCTTGGTAGGAGGGTGTTGAAATATCTTACCCCTCCAAGAGCAAGATTTAGATGAATCTAATGATTGGTCGAGCTAAAGACCTTAAACAAGCGCTTCTTGGGAGGTAACCCAAGGGTTTTCATTCCATGTTTTTGTTGTTCATTAGTAGTATTTTTACTTTGTTTTTAGGTTGAAATTTCACTTCCATGAGCTGACCATGACTTCTTCATGGGCATGGAAGTGTTGGGAGAGCTAGAAGGGAGAAAAATCATCAATTGGAGCAAAACAGAGCATGGCCATGTGTTGTACACGGCCAGGCTCATGGTGCAGAGAGGGGAGATGCTTGGGCCGTGTTTACATGACACGGCCATGAGGAGTCTCCAGAGAAGCAAAGGTGGATGGTCGTGTCCCAGACACGGCCGTGTGAAGAATCCAGAGGAGGGGAACTTCTCAGCCGTGTCTCACACACGGCCATGTGAAGGAACCAGTGCTGAAGCATGCACTAGCCGTGCCATCTGACACGACCGTGTGCTAATTCCAGAGAAGGAGGCTGTTGATGCCGTGTCCCAGACATGACCGTGTGTGGACACCCGAGAGGAAGAAGTATATGCCCGTGCCAATTGGCACGGCCATGTGACTCAACCCGAGAAGGAGAAGGCGGGGGCCATGTAGATCTACACGACTCGTCCCCCCCCACACCCACCTCATCTCAACACCCTTTTCTCTCTAAAATTGCTCTCTTCCTCAACTTTTCTCCTAAACCTTTTCAGATCTAAATCTTAAACCCTTTCTTCTCCACAAACTTCACCTAGATCTAGATTCTTCTCTTCTCCTAGATCTAATATCTCCATTTCCCTAACCAAAGACCTTGTTCTTCGAGACCTATTTCTTCAAGATCTAGTTCCTCCAACTTTAAACAGTACCTTTCCACACTCAAACTTGACATTATGTCAAATCTTTTGAAGAAACTACGCAAGGGAGGTGGTGGATCAAGTGGAGACAAGGGGAAGGAGCCGAGCAAGGATAAAGGGAAACAACCAGTCAAAGGTAAAGGAAAGAGGACATCACGCTACGAAGGTAACGACAATGAATTCAATATTGTATTTAGAAATGATGATCATATAACTAGATTTGCAATTCTTGTCAATAGAAAGATTGTGTGTACAAGATATATGGACCCAACTATCCTTGACATGGTAGGAATTAGGGATGATATAGATTGGATGATAGGGTTCCTAGATTGGAGTGATATGTTGTACTCACATCTACCAACTTATCCTCGACTTGTTTTGGAGTTTCTAAGTTCTCTAGATGTCCATTTTGCCAATGAAGATGATTTTGTTGGCAAGATAACTTTTAGGTTGATGAATCAAGACTTTCAATGGACATTTAGTGACTTTAACACTTGTTTTGGATTGTCTTCCGGTAGCTCTCGAAGGTTTGATTCTAGATTTAATTGGAATCATTTTTGGAATTCAATCACCGGATTAAATCACCCTTATGAGCCCTCTAGAGCCAAGGCTTCTCACATGCAAAACCCTGTTTTTAGATATCTATATAGAATCATGAGCAAAACTATTTTTGGTAGGGGGGAAAGTGATGGAGTCGTCAAAAAGGTAGAACTGTATTCTCTATGGGCTATGCTACATAAGGTTGATTTTGATTCCGGTTTTCATTTCTTGCAAACCTTAGTGAGAACTGCGAGGGCATCTTCGGGATCAATAGTTCTTGGTGGTTTGATTACTCAAGTAGCAATTAACTTGGAACTTGATTTAGATGGGTTGGAGGTTATTCATGGCAATGATATGATCGACATGGATGCATGTCTTGCCATGAAAATGATTATTCAGGATGAGAACGGTTTCACATTTCCTAGGAGGAATGGTTTTCCTCTACCTCTTCCTTGTCCCGAACGAACTTCCATTCGTAACCCAGCTAATTGGGTAAACACTGATGTAGACCCCGAGAATGTCCCCTCCATATATGGAGACACAGAGCCACACATTGAGCCTTCGACATCTGGATGACCGCAGCCATCCGGTCACCCGAATCCTGCTAGACATTCTTTTGCCTATGGTACGGATCCCTCCAGATTTGACTTTTCTGATTTTTGTACTTCTCTAGAATCGCTTCATGAGAAGCATGATGCCCAACGAAGGATGTTGGAAGGTCGCTTCTCTTTATCAGATAATCAGTTTAGAGAAGTACAAGAGCCCTTTCAATCCACGAGGAATTTTCAAGGTCAAGTGGCTGAATTTGTCCAGGATTATGATACGGATCAAGCTAGAATGAGAGATTTTATGTAAAGCATGAGTGTCACTAGCCAACAAGTAGATGCTTTGTTCGAGTATCATATAATCCTGAGTGAAACTCCTGGTTTCCCTAATTTTCCCATTGGCCAACCACGTCGTAGGCATCCTTTTCCTCGTCCTCCTCCACCTCCACCTCCACCTCCACCTCCACCTCCTCAACCATATTGATTTCATCGGATCGATGAAAAGTTTAAGTCTGGGGGGTGTCAAACCTGATTTTTCTTTTTTCATTCTAGTTTTCAATTTTTGCTTGTTTTCTGTATGTTAGTTGTTTTTGCTCTGCATTTTATTTTGATTGTCTTGCTTTGATTGCTTGTTTTGATAGTCACTTGACTATCTTTTGAAATCTTGTGGCATACATCTTGAGAACATCAAAACTTCACTTATATGCATTATTGTCTTCAAGATTAAATGTTAGCACGTTTATTATCTAGATTCATGATGCTCAAATGATGCTAGTAGTATGCTTATTATACCTCTTTTCTCTATCTTAGATAGCATGAAATAAGCTAAGTATCTTATGGAGATGAGTTTTAGTTTTGGCTTGACCTTAAGGATCTTTTTTTCACTACACCTATACTTGATGCTTGAATGATTGATATCATTGAAATAATCATGATGTAACACCCATAGGATCCCTAGAAATTTTTCATGAATTTATGCATGATTAAATAGGTTTCATGTGGATTCTTCTTTAAAAAAATATATATAATAAAAAGAACCAAAAAGAGGTATGACCAAGGATTGAACCTTGGACCTCTTAGTAAGTGGTTCCATGTTATAACCAGTAGCCCCAGCAGGGGTGTGCTGATAGGAAAAGAGGGAAATTATGGTTAAAGGTAAGGAAAGTGAAGGCTCTCTTCACTAAGAAGGAGAAGTCCAAGTTTCCTTCCTCTTCCTACAATGAAAAGAGAGTTTTACTTTCTCCCTTCATTTAGGATGAGCAAAAGAAAAGGGAAGGAAAAGTTCATTTTTCCTTCTTCCTTTCATTTGGAATAAAAGGAGAAAAGGAAAGAGAAAATTTCATTTTCTTCTCTTCCTCCTCCCTCCTCCTCTCCACCGAAACCAAACAAACCTCTTCTTCCTCACCATTGCCGAACCAAGCAAAGGAGCTTCTCTCTAGGAAAAGTTCACAAAGCAAGATTACCTCCCTTAGTAAATCAAGCGAGAGATGTAAGTATCCCCTCACCTGCAGTACAATAGTTTTCGTACGCTTTATGTTTAAAGGTTGTTGAAAAAAAAACTTAGGAATTTCCTTGCAAGTTTCGGCCAAGATAAGGAGTTGTGGTCACTTATGGTTATCAAGTTTACAATTTATGCTTCATGTTGTAACAAAAGGTCTAGAACCTCACTCTTGAGGTTTCGGCCAAGGATGAACATAAGGTTTAAGGAAATGTTTTGAAACCTAAACATGCTTGTTTATGCTCCTTCATGATACATGATCTATTATATGTTGTTAGTTAAGTTTTCATGCTACAAGTTGTATAAACAAAACCTAGAACCTTACCTTATTTCGGCCAAGATGGAACATAAGGTTTAGAGCAAAGTATTGAAACCTAAACATGCTTGTTTATGCTCCTTCATGATACATGATCTATTATTTGTTGTTAGTTAAGTTTTCATGCTACATGTTGTATAAACAAAACCTAGAACCTTACCTTAGGTTTCGGCCAAGATGGAACATAAGGTTTAGAGCAAAGTATTGAAACCTAAACATGCTTGTTTATGCTCTTTCATGATACATGATCTATTATATGTTGTTAGTTAAGTTTTCATGCTACAAGTTGTATAAACAAAACCTAGAACCTTACCTTAGGTTTCGGCCAAGATGGGACATAAGGTTTAGAGTAAAGTATTGAAACCTAAACATGCTTGTTTATGCTCCTTCATGATACATGATCTATTACATGTTGTTAGTTAATTTTTCATGCTACATGTTGTGTAAACAAAACCTAGAACCTTACCTTAGGTTTCGGCCAAGATGGAGCATAAGGTTTAGAGCAAAATTTTGAAACCTAAACATGCTTGTTTATGCTCCTTCATGATACATGATCTATTACATGTTGTTAGTTAATTTTTCATGCTACATGATGTATAAACAAAACCTAGAGTCTTACCTTAGGTTTCAGCCAAGGATGAATACAAGGTCTAGGGCAAGGTTTTGAAATCTAACCATGCTTGTTTATGCTTCCTCATGATGTATGATTTTCTATACAATGTTAGATTGAATTTCCATGTCTTAAGTTGCATGAAAAACCTAGAAACCTTACCTTTAGGTTTCGGCCAAGGTTGAATTAGAGGCTTAGAGAAAGTTGTAGACCTAAACTATACTTGTTTTATGCTTCCTCATGATGTATGATTTCCTATGCAATGTTAGGTTAAATTTCCATGGATTATGTTGCATGAAAAACCTAGAAATACCACCTTGAGGTTTCGGCCAAGGTTGAATATTAGAGTTAGAACCTCACTTATGGTTACCAAAGGACTCACTTGCTATGCTATGTAGGTTGCCAAAGTTTCATGCTTTAAATTGATTAAGGGAAAAATTTAAAACATGCCTTCATGTTTCGGCCAAGATAAGAAGAATGAGGTTAAGAAGCTACCTAGGGTTCCTAAGGTCTTACATGCTATGATTAATGATTATGAAGACTTAGGTAGTTGATTTCATGTATCCATGTTGTTTGAAAACCCATGATGTATGTTTATATGTTTCGGCCAAGCATGATTTAGGGCTTGTAAGAAGTTTCAAAACCTTAATCATACATGATGTTGACTCTTATGATATGATATGAATTTTTATGTCACCATGCTAATTGATATGTGCACTTCATGTTATCATGTTATGTTTTTTATGAGATGCTATATAATGTGCACTTCATGTTATCATGTTCTGTTTTTATGATATGCTATATGTTATGTGCACTTGGTGCCATCATGCTATGTTTATGCAAGACTTATGTAAGATGAAAAGCCTAAGAGATGCTTCCCTTAAGTTGGGATCAAGAGCACTCTTCATGATATGACAAGAACATGAAATGTTATGAAATGACAAGAACATGATATGTTATGATATGACATGATATGACATGCTATTTTACTTTGTATGGCTTGTACCAAGGGTGGGCTCCACAAGCGCCCCTAGGTCGATGGTCTATGAAACGGGCCTAGTAAAAGGGATGAGCTCCTAAGTTGCCCCTAGGTTGATGGTCTATGAAACGGGCCTAGTTCCTAGTAGGTTCAAGATTAGCTACCTTGGATCTATTTAGGATGCGCGCATTTATGTATGTATGTGGTACAAGCCGGGCCCTCATGTTTAGATTATGTTAAAGTATGTATATGATATATGTTTTCAAAAGAAAATCTTGCATATACTCATTTCATGATACATGTTTTCAAAAGAACATCTTGCATCTACAAGTTCATGTTATATGTTTTCCTTTATGCTTCTTAAAGATGCTCTTGAGATATGTCTATGATGTTTATATGATCATGTTACTACTTTATGTTTATGTTCTCACATGATATGATATGACTTTATGTTTATGCTCTCACATGATATGATATGACTTTATGTTTATGCTCTCACATGATATGATATGACTTTATGTTATGCTCTCACATGTTATGTTATGATTTACCAAATAAACATGTTATCACTTTATGTTCATGCATGAATCATGGTTTTTGTGAGTAGGAAAAGGACTTACTAAGCCTATGAGCTTATAGTTTTTATGTTTCCTTGTACTGCAGAAAAAGGAAAGGAATGACTAAACTAAGAGGAGCAGCAGGAAGGGCAAGAGTGTGTGTGGCAATGGCACGGTGGAAGAAAACTGCTATATGTTTTTAAGTTCTAAGTTTGCATATGAACCATGTGTTATCTTTATGCTTTGATAGTACTTTAACTAGTATGGATAGTTATGCACTTATGTTCTTCATGTTTCATGCTAGTATGCTTATGATATCATGAATTATGTTTCAAGTAGTTGGTATTAATTAAGTTGTATGCATGAATACTAGTAAGTCTACATGTTCAGTATGACAAGCATGATGGTTAGTGTAGAAAAAAAAATTAAATAACTGTTTCCGCTGCCATGATTTTATATGTATGCACGTATGTAAGTAAGTAACCTCGTCCCTCCTTAAGCAGTGGGAGGGCGGGCGTTACATATGATTCATCTTGTTTGTTTAGTACTTGGTTTCCATGGTGATTTCTCAAACTTCATTTTGGTTACTGGATGAGGCTCAAATCATGTAAGCTCATTTGGAAAAATCAAAATATCCCAACATTTGTAGTACAATTGTGAAATAAGATTTGCACAATGCAAATACTTAAGAAAAAAAAATGTGAAAAAAAAGCAAAGAAAAAAAGTGAATAAGGGATATAAAAAACAGTTGTTGTGAGTAGAATCTAGCAAGTCACCCCTTTGAGACCGAGTTAGGTTACTGGGGAAATGACTGCTAGCTTCTCTTGAGATTGAGCACGCCTTTGAGACCTTAGGTTGATTGAGAAATATGAACCAAGTGTGTGGCAAGTAAGTGCCTATCACTGGTTACTTGTCTATCACCGGAAACATTAGGAATTCAAACTTGATGACGACTTGACTAAGACATAGATTGAAACTTGAAGAGTTTTGAGTTGTTTTTGCATTGTGCACATGATACTTATGCTTGAGCCAAACTTAACTTGTTTTCATGATCATGCTTACTAATGAAACTTTTTGATAGATTTAGGAGAATGCATTAGGGATATGAGAGCATTGTAGAGCATATGAATTTAGATTGTAGTATTTTGCTTGAGGACAAGCAAAGGTTTAAGTCTGGGGGTGTGATGTGCGTAGATTGTATACACTTCTTTAGCATGTTTTGACGCACATTCACATACTTTAAGCATGCTTGATCTATGCATTTTCGTACTTCCAGCTTTCCTTTTTAGCATATTTACTCTCTTTGTTTGGAGATCTGCTTTTGTACATTTTCTGTATGCAGGTGTAACACCCATAGGGTCCTTAGCAAAATTCTAGAATATTCTATCATGAATAAAGAAAAATATATATGCTTTAGTTGAATTTTGCTCCTAGCCGAACATTTAAACAAATAAAATAGAAACTTTTTGATAGATTTAGGAGAATGCATTAGGGATATGAGAGCATTGTAGAGCATATGAATTTAGATTGCAGCATTTTGCTTGAGGACAAGCAAAGGTTTAAGTCTGGGGGTGTGATGTGCGTAGATTGTATACACTTCTTTAGCATGTTTTGACGCACATTCACATACTTTAAGCATGCTTGATCTATGCATTTTCGTACTTCCAGCTTTCCTTTTTAGCATATTTACTCTCTTTGTTTGGAGATCTGCTTTTGTACATTTTCTGTATGCAGGTGTAACACCCATAGGGTCCTTAGCAAAATTCTAGAATATTCTATCATGAATAAAGAAAAATATATATGCTTTAGTTGAATTTTGCTCCTAGCCGAACATTTAAACAAATAAAATAGAAATAAAAATACATAAGATCTAGGACTTGAACTCTAGATCTCTCATTAGATGCCTGAATAAGATAACCACTAGACCAAGAGAAATTATTGTTAGGAAAGAGAGGGAAACCATAATTAAATGTAAGAAGAAAAGACTCTTCTCTTAGAAGGAGAAGTGAGAGTTGTCTTCTCCCTCTCTAATGAAGAGATGCTCTAGAATATTCCCTTCTTACTCACCAAGAAGGGATGTATCTAGACTTTTCTCTTAATTATGAAGAGAGTAAAAGAAAGGAGGAAGAAAAATATATTTTCCTTCCTCCTCTCATAATGAATAAAAGGAGGAAATTAAAGATGAGTTGTCATTTGCTCTCATTCTCCTCCTACTCTCCCTCACCGTGACCTCTCTCTCCCTCTCATCCTCTTGCCGAGACCAAGGAGCAAGAAAGCTCTCCTCTAGGAAGGATTCACAAGCAAGGTTCCCTCCTTAGAGAATTTAGCGAAGGATGTGAGTATTCCCCTCACTGCAGTACAAGTTGTTGTCGAATCGATCGTTAAGTTTTTTTTTCAAGAGTTTTCAAAACCGTAAAATTTTATTGTGGGTTTTGATGGATGATCTTTTAGGGTCAACAAGTTTCAAGTTATGTTTTATAAAAAAAGAAAAGAAATCTAAACCCTCACTATGAATATTTCGGCCAAGAGACAAAAGAGGGTTAAGGCTAGGTTCTTTTTCTTGTGAGAACATGCTTGATTTCATACTTATATGATATGTGAATTTTATGTGTTGATAGTTAAGTTCTCATTCTTCATGTTGTGACAAAAACAAGGAGATTTCTATACATATGTTTCGGCCAACATGACTTATAGGCCTTAGGTCAAGAATTTTGCATAGAAACCATAGTAGTTGTACTCTTTTATGATGTAGGAAATTTTATATGTGGATAACTTAATTTTTTATGCTTGATATGGAATGAAAAATCATGAAACCCTAATGATATGTTTCAGCCAAATTTAGATAAATAAGTTAGGGTTAGAATTTTGAATTCAAATAGTCTCATTCATGAAGTATGGTGACTTGTATGTGCTTGTACAATGCCTTGTATATACTTAGATTAAGTTTGCATGTTATATGGTTAAGTTTCATGCTTCATATGGAATAAAATGATATGAAACCCTACTGATATGTTTCGGCCAAGTTGAGATAAATAGGTTAGGGTTAAAGTTTTGAACTCAAATAGGCTTATTCATGAAGTATAATGCCTTGTATATGCTTGTATAGTGCCTTGTGTATGCTTAGATCAAATTTGCATGTTATATGTTTAAGTTGTATGCTTCATATGGAATAAAATGATATGAAACCCTACTGATATGTTTCGGCCAAATTGAAATAAATAGGTTAAGGTTAAAGTTTTGAACTCAAATAGGCTTATTCATGAAGTATAGTGCCTTGTATATGCTTGTATAGTGCCTTGTATATGCTTAGATCAAATTTGCATGTTATATGTTTAAGTTATATGCTTCATATGGAATAAAATGATATGAAACCCTACTGATATGTTTCGGCCAAATTGAGATAAATAGGTTAAGGTTAAAGTTTTGAACTCTAATAGGCTTATTCATGAAGTATTGTGCCTTGTATATGCTTGTATAGTGCCTTGTATATACTTAGATCCAATTTGCATGCCATATGTTTAAGTTTTATGCTTCATATGGAATAAAATGATATGAAACCCTACTGATATGTTTCGGCCAAATTGAAATAAATGGGTTAGGGTTAGTGTTTTGAACTCAAACATGCTTATTCATAAAGTATAATGCCTTGTATGTGCTTAGGTCAAGTTTACATGTTATGTGGATAAGTTTTATGCTTCATACGGAACCAAATGATATAAGAACCCTACTGATATGTTTCGGCCAAATTGAGATAAATGGATTAAGGTTAGAGTTTTGAACTCAAACATGCTTATTCATGAAGTATAATGCCTTGTATGTGTTTAGATCAAGTTTACATGTTATGTGGGTAAGTTCTATGCTTAATATGGAATGAAATGAGGATGAAACCTACTGATGTGGTTCGGCCAAGATGGATTAATTGGGTTAGGAAAGAGTTTAAACCTAACTAAACATGTTATGTATTCTCATGATATGTAGCCTTTGATATATGAGTAGATTAAGCTTTCATGCTTCATGATATGATGAAAATATGCCTTATGATATGTTGCATTGCTATGTCTTATGATATGATATGCCATGTTCATGATATGATATGATAGACTTATGACATGATATGCCATGTTAATGATATGATATGCTAGACTCATGATATGATATGCCATGTTCATGATATGTATGCTAAGTTCATGAGATGATATGCCATGTTTGATGATATGAAAATGACATGTTATACTTTATGTTATGATAAGAACATGTTATATTTCATAATGCATGTATGAATGGCTTATGTAAGAAGAAAAGCCTAAAGAGTTGCTTCCCTTAAGCTGGGACCAAGAGCACTCTTCATGTTATGGAAAAGAGTTGCTTCCCTTAAGTTGGGATCAAGAGCACTCTTCATGCTATGGTAAAGAGATGCTTCCCTTAAGTTGGGATCAAGAGCTCTCTTAATGATATGACAAGAATTATGACATGTATGATATGATGAGATATGATATGCATGATATTTTACTTTGTATGGCTTGTACCAAGGGTGGACTCCATAAGCGCCCCGGGGTCGACGGACTATGAACGGACCTCGTTAAGGGATGGGCTCCTCAGTACGCCCCTAGGTCGACGGACTATGAATGGACCTAGATCCCTAGTAGGTTCGGGGCTAGCTACCCTGTCCTAGGGATTGCGCGCATTTATGTTTACATGTGGTACAAGCCAGGGCCCTTCTCATGATGATGATATGATATTCAAGTATGTATACTATATGTTTTGAAAGAAGCATGATGCATATGTGCATTCCATGATACATGTTTTAAAAATATACATATTGCATCTACATGCACATATTTATGAAATTATGTTTATGCACCCTTATGAACAGGTATGAGTTATGATACATGTTTACATGATATGATAGGCTTCATGATATGTGCTTACAGAATGTGATATGAATCATAATATACACTCACATGATATACTTTGATATGTTATGCTCCTTATGTGATATGATATATTATGTTCTGCTTCCTCTCATGTTATGTTATGAGATGTTATGGTTTTTACATGATAAGATATGTTCTATGTTATGATTCTCCATGCTATGTTATGCTATGCTATGGTTTCTACATGTTATGTTATGTTATGTGTTTTTTCGGATTTATGGGTAGGCAAGGACCTCACTAAGCCTTTGGCTTATAGCTACACGTTTTTCTTGTACTGCAGATAAAGGCAAGGAATGGATCAATTAAGGGGAGTAGCAGGAAAGGTGATGGATGTGTGTGGAAGTGCTCGGTGGATAGATCTACTTAAGTTTTGGAACTTATATTAGTTAAGCTGTGCATGTGAACTAAGTTGGACCCTATGCTTATGATGATGATTTCAGCTAGTATTTCATACACTTATGATATTTTACTCATGTTAGAATGATCATGATATGATGAAATGTTCAGTATGCTTTGATTCACATGCCATGATAAGTAAACTAAATGCATATGATAAAAGAAATAAAAATTTAAATAAGTCTTCCGCTGCCATGAATCCATATGCATTAGAAATTGATGTCTATGTTTCAGTGACGTCCGTCCCTCCGGGGTGACCTTAGTGCTACCTGGAAGGGCGGGCGTTACAGCAGGAGTCGAATTTGGTGAAGGATGTGTGTTCGAGGCCAAATCTGCTAGTAAAGTGATGGAGGAAGCCATGATACCTGAACCCCACACGGCCCTGCCATGGGGGTTTGCCCAGGCCGTGTGGAGATGAGAGGCCATGTAGCTGCAGCAGAGTAAGAAGATGGCTTGGCCGTGTGAACCTCACACGACCGTGTCAAGTTTTGAAGCACAATGAAGCCTAGGCCGTGTACACCACACGACCATGTCAGTTTTCCAGAGACCAGAGAAGCCTCGACCGTGTATGCTACACGGTCGTGTGAGGTTTCCAGTGAGTAAGAGAGTGCTAGCCGTGTGCACTACACAGCCGTGCAAGGTTTCCAGAGGCGAAGGCAGTATAGGCCGTGTAGATCTACACGGCCGTGCAAGTGGGGCATTGGTAGGGGTGAGCCATGGCAGTGTACCTCACACGACCGTGTGAGGTTGGTAGAGAGGAGAATGGAGCAGGCCGTGTGAACCTCACACGGCCATGCTTCTGGGTCGTGTGACGCCCAATGGCCTTCTTCTATATAAAGCTTCCTTCTTGATTTGAAAGGGGATCTTCTCCCCTTTGGGAGAAAGGAAGATTTGGGAGATTCCTTCTATTCTTGGGTGGATTTCTGGGCGATCTAAGGGAAGATCTTCACCGATTCGACTCCGGGAATGTGGATTGGATCCGTAGACCGTCTTCATCATATATAAGCCTTCTTTCTTTCCTTTTCTTGGATTGGGATTGAGAATGCTTGTAATCTTTATGTTTTCAGATTTCTTTCTTCGATTTATGGAGTAGATTTCTTGTTCTAGGATGGAGGGAGTATTTGTAAGGAAATCTTGATGTAAAACTCTTGTGGATATGTCAATTTCCTATTTCTATGATTTTGTCATGTTTTGTATCTATTCTTTCTTGTGTGGATTGTTGTGATTAGGGCTTAATTACCATGCTTGATTGAATGTTTGAATATCTTATGGATCTTGTATGGATTTCTCCTCATTCAATTTTTCGAGGGATCTTCGTGACAAGAACATGCCCGTGTAAGGATGCTTGAGGGGTAATCTTGAAGGGGAAATTAGGTAATTCAAGAAGGTAGGATAGATAGGTTGAATTACTCTTTATATCTTGATGGGTTGATGAGTGATGGATTCCTATGTTGATTTTCCGAGGGACGCACGTGACAGGCAAGCCCGTGTAAGGACAACATAGATTCATTCCTAATTGATCAATCTAGGTATGGATTTCAGTCCTAGGTCGGTTCTCTATTGCAAGAGAGAATCGACAACCTTCTATAAATGATGGACAATTGAGAAAAAGGATTTGGTAGATCATTTACATTGAAGAACCTTACAAAGAAACCAAAACTCCTAGAATATCTCTTATCATTGCCTTTATTCTTGTTGCCTATTCTTTCATTCTTTTGTTTACTTTTCGTAGTTACACTTAGATTTTGTTAATCCATTGATTTGTTGTCTAGCTAATTTACTTTGAGACATTCTTAGTGTTTATTCCAGTTCCTGTGGATACGATAATCTTTTATATTACTTGCGATATTTCTGCACACTTGCGGAGGTCAACACACTCCTTCTTTCGATCCTCAAATGGCCAGCGAGATGGAAGTGCCTTGGTATGTGTACTTCCGCTCTGACCTAGATAGGAGTGACCTCAGGGGGATTCAGTCAAGTTTGTAACTTTCTGAAGCCTATAAACTCCGTCCTCCGGGGCATGATGACCATCTTTCCTCCCCTCCTACCCGTTTTGTGACCTTTTATAAGATCAACTCCTTGGCGGTCTTCGCTTTCCTATCCATCCGTTCTTTTCCTCTTTGAGCAGGTACTTCGGTATTTAGTTGTCCCAATTCACCCCCAATGCCTTCCACGCTATGTGCAGAATGGTGATCTTTTGTCACCTATATTAAATCTCTCTGACTCCACAACCGTTCCACCATTTTATACTCTCAAATGCTCGGAGCCTGGTGTTTTCATGGTGCAGTTCAGGGTCGGGTACAATTTTTTTGAAGGGATGCCTTTTCTAACAAGGGTTGGAAGTCTAGGTTCTTATATGTCCAATTGCCTGAGTTAGCATCCTGGCCTATTGAGTGGCGCTACACTCTTCCAACTCCCTTTGAGCTACATGAGCACCAACATAAACCGCATTGCCACACGACTTCTGAAAAGTTAGAGGGCGTGCAACTTTAGCTCTCCTTGCTGCTGCGAGAGAGCATGCTACATACTTTTGGGCTCAGCCCCATCCAAACGCCTTTGGGCTCTCCTTTTGGTAAGATCTAATGTCCTCACTTCCCGGTCTTCGCTAACTGAGGTATCTTCTTTCTGTTTCGCAGAGGTCGCCATGTTTTGCGCCTACGCCTTTAATTCTTCTAAGTTACCTAGCGATATTTTTAAGAATCTAGGTCCAGAAATTTTGGAGGGCCATGAGGTTTCTCAAGCCTCACAGGCCAGTGCCTCAGCAGAGGCTTGCTCTCAGCCGTCCGGAGACCCCGAGACCCTTGGAGCTGCATCGCTCCCCAATAAAGCGATCGTGGCTGAGAGGGCCCCCTCTCCTCCTCCAAAGAAGTGCTTACGCCTCCAGCGCAAAAGGAAGTGAGTCATCCCATCAGTCCAAGCTTCTTCATCTAGGCCTCCTCTTTCGCAAGCTTCCTCCTAGGCCAAAACCCCCGCCCGGGTGGCTCCTTCTCCGGCAATAGAGGTTGCGACCTCTCCAATTGCTGTCTCTGTCCTGGAGCAAACCAACCCTCGAGCAGGAGACAAGCCCGGGGACTCATCCACCCCCTCTCTTCCATGCTCTGCCCCCATCTCGGTACCTGCCTCTTCTTCCCACCCCAAGGAGCGACTCAAGAGCAAGTACGCCTTCACCTCCTCCTTCCAGCTGCCTTCTCTACAGGTGTAGGGTCCCATTCCTTCTACCAGTGCCTCTCCCTTCTGTGGTCAAGTGAAATTTGATGGGGCCCTGGCTGAGTCCTGGAAAACCACTGCTAACTAGATTTTGGAAGGCCCCCCCATTGGAATTAGCCAACCTATTCTGCAATCAGCTAGTATCGATGAGTTTTCTCTATCTTTTTTTTTAGATCCTTGAAATAATGTTAATCTTTCCCTGCTCTTGACAGGCCTACACCATCGGTCTGAGCATATCATAGTACATGGCTGGCCTGTAGTGAGAGAACGAGTCCCTGAGGGCTCATTTCGAGAGTTGGAATCTCCTACTACCACTGGCCACATTTTTTATTTGACCACCTCTGATAACCTGATGCAATCCTATCTTCAAAATGTTGGGGAAAAAGCCCAAACTTTCCAGGGACCTGGCTCAGGTAGAGTCAGAGAAAGTGCAGACCTTGCAGACAACCTTGAAGATGAGCGAGTCCTTTCTCAAGTCTGAAGGGCTGAAGTGCACCCAAATTTTGGCTGATCTGGAGGAGAAGGAAGCTGAGCTAACTACTGTCTCTCTGTGGATGTAGGAGTTGCAAGAGGCCCACGTCATTCTAGAGAAGGATTTGGCAACCAAGAAGGTAGATCTAGTTGCCAGTGCCGATTAGGAAGCCGCCCTTCAGAAGCAGTGGGAGGTAGGCACGACTACCCTGAAGTCCCTCCAAGTAGACCTCTCCAACACCAAGGATGAAGCTGCCACCACACATTAGAAGCTGGCTTTGGTCTGAGTTGATGCAGACAAGGCCAAGGATGAGCTGAAGGATTATTAGGCCGGTGAGGCTGCTCGTTTGGAAGTTATAAGGCCACCTACCTTGCTTCCAAAGAATTTAGAGCGAAGATAGGCAGTCTCATCGACCGGATGGTCTGCTATGGTGGCGTAGGAGCCCTGCTACAGCTTTGTGAGAAAGGTTACCTCCGGTCAGCCCCTCCTGAGGATTTCCTGGACAGGGGTCGCCTTCGCCGAGAGCTTCCCAACGATGCCTTCCCGTCTTTTGATGATTAACTTGCGCTTCTCTTGTACCCTTCTCTTCCATGAATGTATACTTGGACTTTGAAAATTATTACAAGCATATGTCTGGGCAGATGATCCTAGTGTCATGTATTATTCACCGAGTATGTTCACATATACCCCACGCTACTCCCTGCTTGTTACGTTCAAGTAGTTTGTTCACTACTCATCCCTCCTGCAGAGGTTTCGTTGACTTAGCCTCCCTGAAGATGTTAAGGCACGTGACCGGTCAGGTTTTACTCATCTGGGAAGCTATCCTGACCAGTCCGTTTAATGTCCTAACCGGGTTTGGTGATTGGGCGATCCAGTCAGTTGCTTTGGCTGACCAGTCTACTCCAGGGCTCTCGGCCGAGTTTCGCGCGATCGAGCTACCCGCCCAGTCGCGAGCCCCGGTACTAGAGAGTTTCGAGAGGGAGCTACTGTAGCATTGCCTATTCCCGAAGCCACAACAAACCTTTATCTCCATCATTTTCTCACCTCCACTTATTTTGACATGCCTCCTTGGCACGATTTTCTAGAAGGATCCTACGGCTATCATTGCTTTTAAGTTTATGGCTAATGCCAACTACTTTAAATCAAACCGCTTGATGAGCGCTGATGATGAGACCCTTTGTGTCTCCCTTGGTGGTTATAAATACCCTTCCCCTTTCGTTTTAGTGAACTTTTTGTCTCCCTTCCTCTTTTTAGTACCAACTGTGCTCTACCCCTTGTGCTTTGTGTTTACACCATCTTATGGATTCCCCTGCGCCTACCTATGCTCCTGGAGTGTCAACCTTCACCGGCGTAGATCTAGACGATCTTCACTTCTCGTATGAGATTCATATGGTCATGCACATCATCATACCTTCTGAGGTCCACAGAGTCTCTTCACCTCCGGTAGGGTATGTGACCTTCTTCAAAGGGTAATTTGTTGTCAGCCTCCGCTTCCCCATTCACCCATTCTTTTCTGAAGTAAGTCGTTATTTCCGCATCCCCCTTTGTCAACTTACCCTTAATTCCATGAGGATTTTGTCTAGATTTGTCCTCCTCTGCGAAGTGTGTGACATACCCTGGACTGCCCGCTTATTTCATTACTTCTTTACCTCTCGTCATCATAGTGAGTGCCTCTTCCGTCTCCAGGCTCGCACTCGAACCACCATTTTTGTTCCCCTCCCATCCTCAGACTCGAAGTGGAAGGAAAAATATTTTTTCTTGAGCTTTCCCTTAGCCGTAGAATGGCCTACCAAGTGGCGCTCAACTCTACCTCCGACACCACCTCTAGGGGATTTTCAGACGGACCCTGACTTTACAGAGGCCTCTGCACAACTAGGATGTTGGTGCTTGGACCTGCTCAGAATGCTGACAGAGGACACACTATTTCTATTTAGGCTGAGCCACATCCCTTCAGAGCTACCATATTCCTTAGGTAAGGCTTACCCTACCTTGACTAGCCTTCATCCCCCTACTCTGCTTTTGATACTCTTCTTGCAAAAACACTCTGGCTCGAGCGTCCCCGATCAAGCCTCTTCCCCTGAGCGATTTAGAAATAAACCGCTAGAGATGCATAATACTGGATAGGAGGGGTCTCTCGCATCTAGCTCCCCTTCCCATAGGTGCAATCGCCTCCACTGCTCCTCGGTCGGTTGCCCGAGTGATAACCATGATTTTACTGCATTATTTTGATTCATATATGCATGGTTTGATGTTGATTTCATAGGTTAAATCATGGTTACATCACATTTTGTGCATTGTGTGTATTTTTGGACTTAATTACAAATTACTTTATTTTTATATTATTTGATGCTAATATTTTATTCTTATTTTGTAGGCATCAAAGGATCTTGAATTTGGATCTATTTGGACCGAAATTGGGCTCGAATCGGAGTTCAAACAAGAAGATCAAGCTTTGGAGCATTATGGGCCGTTCATCAAGAATAGGACAGATCTGGACCATCCGTTGAAGATCTGGCTGATCCAACCTAATGGGGAGCAGATCCAAGCCATTGATGAAGATCCAGAAGTTTTGATCCAGATCTGAGTTCATCCAGCCATTGATCCAGCCGGATTAATCTGGTCCGTTCATTGAAGATCGGAAGATCTGGGCCATCCAGTGATGATCTGATCGATCCAACCTAAGGGAGGGTAGATCCAGACTCTAGATCAAGATCAGTACCTTCGGATCGGATTTTGGGCAAGCTTTTACCGTTGATTTAGCTCCAAATTACTCCTAGCCGTCCGTTCAAATCTGGATCAGATTTAAAATAGAAGCTACATGTCCCTTTCTTCTTCGTCGATCCTCCACAGCGCTGAGCTTCTTCGTCCCGCGGCGTTTCTCCGGATTCCGACCCCTTTCCTTCTCCAATCGATCTCTCAAGCTTCAACCTTGGTGGAGAGCTTCTCGGCGGCGTCATCCCGATCATCTGGAGCCATCAGAGGGTGTTCCCTCCGGCGCAATCTCTACTTCTGCGATTCTCTGTTCCAGCGCCGATTTGGAGGTGGTCTTCCAATCGGCGACTCCGATTCCCATCAGAAGCATTTGGAGGTGGTCTTCCGGTGTTCCTGAGCTCCATCCGACATCAAACTATCATCCGCAACTCCATCAGAGGACCAGATTTGTAGATTTCGGCCATTTTTGGGTTCCGGGATGTTCTTAGCTCGCCGGGGGTGGTCCGTCGGTGTAGTTGAGCACTCATTGAGCTGATATGTCATTGAGATGTTCCATTGAGGTCCAAAGTTGGGTGGTCTCGACTTTGGCACTCTTGTGTGACGGCTTGAGTGTGAAGTTTGGTGAGATTGGTTGTGAGTTGGATTGGTTAGGATTTATTTCGTTTTATTAGTGTTTTATTAGTGTTCTTATCATTGCAATTTAGCATTTCTTTGTTTTGTTGAAGTTTAATTCATGTTTGGTAGTTGTTTAATTCTTGTTTGATGCTTAGTTAATTGTTTAGTGTTTAAGTTCTAAGTTAGGGTTTAGATTCTGCTTAGATTAGATTTAATTTGATATTTTCTATTTCAATCTTAGTTTAAGTGTGTGTTAATAATTTAATCACAACGTAGAGTGACAATGCGTTTGGGTTTGATTATTGGCACACAAGTAGATTTCATTTATGCATTAGAGTAATCTCTTTATTTGTTGTGCTTTCATTTGTTAGATTTAGATTCAAAACATTAAACCCCCACTTACATATTAAAACCCCAAAAATAGGAAATAAAGACAATCCTAAGATTACATATCATCGTTGGTTCCTCGAGAGCGATCCTGGGCTCGTTACTACAACATTATTGTTTAATTAAGGGGTTCAGTGGAATATACATTTGTACAATTTGATTAGCGGATGTGACAGATTCTAGTTATCAAATTTTGGCGCCGTTGCCGGGGAAAACACGTTATATGCAGTGTTTAGTAATTTTAGGATTGTTGTTTTGATTGCTTTCATGATTATATATTCATGTGTTGATTTTATTTGTTCCTGAGTCTTCTGATTTTATTTACTAGTGTTTCAGTGTAAGAACAGGAAATTCATGTGACCATGGATCCATATCGTCAGTATTTTGGAGATGGGATGGAGAATTATTTTTATCAGTCTCAGACTCAGTTCTATCAGTCCTACCTACCTATGGAGCAACATAATAGGTATGAGGATGCACAAGAACAAATTGAAGAATCAATGTGGAAATGCAATGATATTATGCAACAAATAAGAGAGCATCAAGAGCAACAAATTGTAAGGATACAGAATATACAGAGTCAGTTAGATCAGATAGCATCATCTATTAATCAGTTACAAGCACAAAGAGCCAGTGAAGAGGTGGATTGTGGAGATCTTGTCAGGCCTGACACGGCATTTACTTCTTCATTAGATTCTTTAAGTACTTTTTATTGTTGTGATGATGATGTAGTTGAAAATACTTTTGATTCTACTAATGATGTTGCTCTAGATGTTGTGAATGATGCAGGTATTGATTTTGAAGATGATTTATGTGTAGGGGAATGCTTACTAGAAGCATTACCTCAAGAATCACCAAGAATTGAAGATGTAAGTGTAGGGACTTGTGCTATGGAGCCAAGCACCCAAGAATCACTACATGAAGTTGAACATTCACCAGAACAAGAGTCTGAGCATTTATTTGAGGAGAAAGAGGTAACAAACACCACTCCAGGTACCTTTCAAGATGACAAGGTGAGAATTTTGTGTAATTTTTCAGAGAATTTTATTGAGGTACCAATTGTTGATTTTATTAGTTGTGATGCAATTCTTGATATATATTTTACCCACACTAATATTCTCCTATTTTCTTTTTACCCCACATGCGTGTGGGAGGTATTTTCTTTTATTGATGTTGTAGGAGAAATTAAGCTTCCGAAGTGGGTGCTTAAACTGAACCGACTTAGACCTCCGGAGAGAATTTTGAAAGGAAAAAGGAAGAATAAGAAGAATTTGAGTGAAACCACGATTACTCTACTTCCGGGGTGGCTTCTTCATCTAAACCTTCTTCAACCACCGGGAATGAAAGGGGAGTTGGTTCCAATTTTGCTTTCTTTTGCATTTTGATTCATGCTTTGAGTTTAGTTTTTCTTTAATTAATTCGTTATACATTTCTTTGGTTTCATACTTTGCATTTGCACTTTGTTTTTGCATTTCGCATTTTACTTCCATACTTTACATTTAGTTTGGTATACATAGCATGTCATTTGAATAAAATTCTCCATGAATTTTTCTAGTGATACTTTTAAGATGGTAAAAGTCTCTTAAATTTGATCATCAACTTTAGGTCATTTGACATGATTGTATGTTTTTCTTACATGATATTGGTTAAAATGATAGTGGATTCCAATTTGATCAATTGAGCTTGTTAGCACATAAAAATACCTAGAGAGGACCACTTTAAGCCTATACACTATTATATTTTTGTGTGTGGCATGCACTTGCAACAATTGAACTCTAGAAATTGCTTTGTTTCTTTTCAAAGTCACAATAGCATTTGTGTGCATGGAAATTGAGGATTTTATCAATTTTGTTCCTCTTCATACTTTCCAATTCCTTTCCTCATAATTTTCTTTATACATTCTCATCTAGCATTTTAATTCTTGATAATCCTTGCTTGTCATTCTCTGATTGAGTGTTTTGGTTGAATACTTGATGAGTTAGATTTTGCAAGATGATAAAGGATTAAGTGTGGGGGAGATGTGTAGTGATTTTTGAATGCTTGGATTCATTTGTTAATGGATGGGAAAATTCAAGCCAATGATGGAGTTTTGGAAGAATGTTGTTATGAATTAAGTACTCTTAATATTGTATGCTAAATGTCTCCATATCTTGAGTTTTATCATGTCAAGTGTAAGCTCCAATTGTTTTGAACTGTAAAAGTTGATACTCTGTTGATACATTCAAAACTTTGGGAGACATATGTGGGAAGAAGATGTGGATGTGCTAATTCTGCAGAAAGATAAGAAATGAAGCTGAAATCTGAAGCATTGTTTTTAGCAGAAATTTTAGGAGCAGCCTTAAAACCTATGTGAAACTCAAGTTAAATTCCGTTTAGTGCTGAAACAAAAAGTATTCTTGCTGCCATGGCATCTACAAAATTTGATACAGAATTTCAGAATGAGGAATGATTGAAAAAAAAGCAAGAAATTCAAAAATAGAATTGAAAGAATGAGCTCTTGAAGCTACTGGATCAATATTGAAAAAAAAAAAAAATTGGTACCTTGAGCAGTGAGCCTTCTAAGTGATTTTGTAAACTGAAACAAGAGTGAAATCAAGCTGTCCTTGGACTTAAATGATTGTGTAGTCCTATAGAAAAACTCTGATGATGAACAGAATGAAGAAAATTAGAATCCGGAAATCAGTTTTAAGTTCTGAACTTGACTTTTGAAGGTCTTGTCTTTTCTGCAAATCTTTATGAAGCTGAAGTCTTCCCACTACAAACTTGTTCATTAAGTGCTTATAGATATATTCTATAGTCTGACTAATTAAGAGGAAAGAAGGCTGAAATTCTGAAATTCTGAAATCTCAAGTTGCTGGAAGTGATAAGTTGCTGCAGGAGACAAGTAGATGATTAAAGATGTGAGGAGTTTTGAAGGTTTGCTGCTGAAAACTTGAATTTTTCTGACCATCAACAACTGAAATTCAATTCTTATTCATTCTATGCTGAATGGGAATCTTTGTTAAGCTGAAATCTGTACAAACACAGGAATGAAATTTGAAATGAAGAATGCTATAGTTTCAGCAGTAAGGGAACTAATGAATTGCAATATTCTACAATCTATTGTGGGTATCAAACCATTGGGAGGAAGAAAACAGAAAAGAAGAATTGTAAAAGCTGAGAAAAAAAAAAGTGGCAGAAATGCAGAATTCTGGAATCAAATGCAAATTGATTGGTGTAAAATTTTGTTCCCTTGTTTATATTGTATGCTTCAAGCTGAATTCACTTTAAGTATTCATTGTAGATACTTAATTTAGCAAGTTGAAGTTGTTTGTATTTTTGGAATCTGGAGAAATTGGTCACTGCAGAAACAGAGAGAGATTCTGAATTTAGAGTATCAATTGTGTGCCAAGCTTTTCTTATAACCCTCTGATCAGTAAATGATGCAAATGAAAACTTGTATTCCTCATTGACAAATGGAATTCAAGCTTCAAGAGTTAAAAATCTGGAAAATTCAATTCTGAAGATCACTTCTGGCAGGTTTTTGAACTCAGATTTTTGAAGATCTAAGAACCTTTAACAACCCCTTGAATCCCAGCTATGAGACTGAAATCTGAAATCTGGCAAATTCAGAATTCTTTATAAAGATCCAGATCTGGATCTAGCTGTGCAATAGTTCAGAAGTCTCAAATTCAGAAATCATTCAAAGATGTAGGATGTTAGATGTTTGCTACCAAGCTACAAACAGATTTTGTTGTTGCATAATTTAATTAGATGCAGAATTAACTTCAGGTTGTGATGCCAGGTTGATCACAGTTCGGGGTTCAAAGGGAACCTTCTCAAGCTTAATCAAGTACCATGTTCCTTCAAGTGTCAAATCTTGAAAATTAAACTTTAAAACAGTGAATCCAGAAACAGTGAAAGCAGTATATGAAGGCAAGTGGATAGGTGAAGTACTGCTCTATTCAAGAAGAACTCCCTAAAAACTTGTATCAATCAAAATCCTGAAAATCTGAAAACTTAAACTGAATTGAAATGCTGAAGCTGGAATTCAGAAGCTGCAACTGAATATCATTGCAAATCAAGCAAGAAATGGTGATTTCTTTATCTAAATAACTTTTTGCAAGAGTAGGGAGTTTGATTTGGAACTTCACCAATTAGAAATGTATCATTAGACATTGAATTCTGCAATTGTCTTGAAACTCTGATACAAACAGTGAAGCCAGAAATCAGGAACAGTTTTAAAACCAATGTGAAACTCAAGTTAATTCAATATGCAGAAAGAAATGGAAGTCAGAATGAGGAGATGCTGGATTATCAGTAATGAGAACAGAATTGTCTAAGAGGTGCCGAACTATATCTTTCTCACCAGCAAATAGTGAAGATCAAAATGTGAGTTTTACATGGATAGATGTGCATGTTCTTTTCAAAGAATTTTGATGTCAGAGCTGGATGGACAGATAATAGAAAGTCTGGAACTGTGACTTGAACTGTAGTTGCTGGAAATCTGATCACTATGGTTAGGATTCGGAATTAAAGTGATATTTTTCAGTAAACCAAGGAAGAAGTATTAAATACAAATGATGAAATAATCTTTAGAGGCTATCAGTGGAAGAGAGCTTCAGAAATGCTGTAAGTGAACAACAAGATGGAGCTAAGTCTAAAAATAGAGATGCATAAGTGAAATCTGAGTTCTGAATTTTTAAATGAAAATTCTGTTGTGTGCAAATTTCAATATGTGGATTGCTTGTTCCTCCAATTGATCTGTCGGCAGCTTGGATTCTTTTAGATTTTGTTGCTGAAACATGAGTTGCAGAACAGATCCCTAAGTTTAAATCTAAAGTCAGAAATCAGCCAAATTCTGGAATGTTAGAATTGCAGGAATTACTTAAACCTCATTGAGTAGCTGGAACCCATTGAGAATTTACTGATTTTGATTTCTGAATTGTTTAAAGATAGAATTCTGTTGTGAAGTTGTTGATAGCAGTAGATGTTGTACTTGATGTATCATGTTTGTATCAAAAGCCTATTGGCTGGCGACACTAAATTCATTGAGAGACAAGTGAAGAAATTCTGAAATTGCTGTATCAAGCTTGAAGCTAGAATCTCCACAAAGTAGGAATTGCAGATGTGAATTTTGGGGGCTGTGCCAATATGAATTTCAATGTTTTTAGAGCTGAAATCAGTGAGTTAGCTGTGATGCAAGATTGAGGAGCATGTTTTTCAAATTGAGGTTGTAAGGGCAGATCAGAAGTTGGACAAAATAAGGGATTTGATCTCTTGATTTCATAAGTGGTTCCTGAAATTCAGTCTAAGAAATTGAAATTTGTTGTTCCTGGAAATAATTTTCTGAAGTTCAAGCTTATTGGAAGGAGAAATTCAAGAGAAAGAGTTGCTGAATAGTCCAGTCCAGTTGTTGATAGGACAGATTTATAAAAATTTGTTGGTGGAAGTAGGAAGCTGATTTCTAATATCTGTGGCTGGAATTTTGGAGCAAGAGCAACAAAATAGAAGCTGCAACTCTCTGATTTATGCGTGCCAGTTTTGTATCAATCTCCATATCATTAGTCCCTTTTGTGTTCAGGCCTATTACTAGTTCTTTACCATTCCGTTTTGCATTGTTTCCATGATTAGGTAGAGCCTGAACCCATTCTGAAATAGGAAGGCAGTGGTAACAATTCAGGACAACAAGTAAGATCTCAACATGCTGCAAAGGGAACCAGAAAATCCAATTCTTGAGCTTGCTGGAACTGCAAAATACAAACATTTGCTGATTTTTTTTTTGGAATTGGCCAGCTACATTAAGTGAGTTGAAATTCTTAGAAAGAGATTCAAATGGATTGTTTTTCAAAGGTAGGATTGATTATGAGTGGATATGAAGAGTATTCTGAAATGCTGGGATTGTTGATATTGAATTGAAGTGCTGTATTTCCAGAATTCTGAATCCAGATTCACCAAAATCTGAACAAGTGTAGAATTTGAGATGTAATCTTTGAAATTGTTTTGTTGAGATACATTGTTGTGGGCCAGGGAATAGCTTTAAATTTTTGAAATCTTTGAATTTCAAGGAACACAGAACAGAAAAATATGAATTGCTGAATGACTGCAGCTTTGTGATGAATCAGTTGTAATAGCCCCTTATGCAGTTTCGTGATCAATGGAAAGACTTGGTAAAGTTCACGATTACTCACTAACAAATGGTGTTTCCAATTGTCTAAGTGTTTTACAGATTGGAATTTGGATCAATTTAAATTCTGAAATCTCGAATCTGGAAACTGAGTTCACAGTTTCTGGATTCAGGAAATCAGGAATTCTGGAATCTCATTGTAGCACCTAATGATATTTGTTGTAAGATGAAATTTTTATAGCTCAAGTTGGTACTATTGTGAGTTTCAATTCTGGACTGCAGTAGGAGTAAATCATGAGTGCTGAAACTATAGTGCAGAATTCAATTCTGGTATGCTGAAACTATAGTGCAGAATTCAATTCTGGTATGCTGGAATTGCAGTGCAGAATTCAGGATTTTGCTGTAATTTTGGCATCTACTTTAACCATAGGACATTGTGCTACTGATAAGGAATAATACAAGATATTTGATTGTCAGTTTTATTCTGAATTGGAATGCAAAGAACCGAAATGGATTAGAATTTCTAAGCATTTATTCTGAAATTATTTGATGAGATACATTGTTGATTCAATTTCTGAAATGTATTGGATTATATCTTTATTTTGTGTGACCACTAAACACTTGAACTTTGCTGCTACAAAATAAAATCTGCAGAATGAAAAGGAAAGCAGTGGTTAAAAGAATTTTAAGCAAGTAGATGCAAGATTTGTTTCATTGTCCGAGACGGACAATGTTTTAAGTGTGGGGGAGAAAACTCTTCTTGGCAAGTAGATGTGAGATTATTTTAGTCTCCAAATGCTGAAATTGAAGTGCAAAAATAGAAAATCGTGAAGAACAGGAAAAAAAAACAGTGGCAAGAAAAGAGTATCAAAGGTGAAGATAGAGTATCAAGATTTTTTGTTAGCCATCAAATTGAAGGGGAGGTTAGCTTGATACTTTGAATTGGTTAAAACAAATGGTATGCAACTCTTTTTACATCAAAATGGTCAACTCATCAAGTATACTCCTCCAATACTCTCATCTTCTCATTTTCTTCATTAATGTCTTTTCTTTTGCCTATTTCATCCAATTCAATTGTTCTTTTTGCTTCAATTTCAATTCTTCATGATATTATCCTTTTGATTCATGTATGCTATATTTATAGTGGTGGAGAATTAGAAAATCAGCAAGCTTATGGTAGTGAAATGTTGCGAGTTGCATTGAGTGAGCTCCACTTTATACACATGCTTGAGTGTGAGAGCTAGAATAGGTAAATTCTTGTGAGATTGCAACTTGCTTAATTTTTCAATTGGATTGAAACTACCATACCTACTGATTATTGTTTGGATTGTATTCATGATTGTTAGTGATCTTAAGATGATCTTAGTTAAATTCTTTTTACTATCTTTTAGATATTGCTAGGGAATTTTCTATGGAGATGATTTTGAGTTTTCTTTACTTTCACGGGACGTTCAAGACTAAGTGTGGGGGATTTGATAACCATGATTTTACTGCATTATTTTGATTCATATATGCATGGTTTGATGTTGATTTCATAGGTTAAAATCATGGTTACATCACATTTTGTGCATTGTGTGTATTTTTGGACTTAATTGCAAATTACTTTATTTTTATATTATTTGATGCTAATATTTTATTCTTATTTTGTAGGCATCAAAGGATCTTGAATTTGGATCTATTTGGACCGAAATTGGGCTCGAATCGGAGTTCAAACAAGAAGATCAAGCTTTGGAGCATTATGGGCCGTTCATCAAGAATAGGACATATATGGACCATCCGTTGAAGATCTGGCCGATCCAACCTAATGGGGAGCAGATCCAAGCCATTGATGAAGATCCAGAAGTTTTGATCCAGATCTGAGTTCATCCAGCCATTGATCCATTCGGATTAATCTGGTCCGTTCATTGAAGATCGGCAGATCTGGGCCATCCAGTGATGATCTGATCGATCCGACCTAAGGGAGGGTAGATCCAGACTCTAGATCAAGATCAGTACCTTCGGATCGGATTTTGGGCAAGCTTTTACCGTTGATTTAGCTCCAAATTGCTCCTAGCCGTCCGTTCAAATCTGGATCAGATTTAAAACAGAAGCTACAGTTCCCTTTCTTCTTCGTCGATCCTCCACAGCGCTGAGCTTCTTCGTCCCGCAGCGTTTCTCCGGATTCCGACCCATTTCCTTCTCCAATCGATCTCTCAAGCTTCAACCTTGGTGGAGAGCTTCTCGGCGGCGTCATCCCGATCATCTGGAGCCATCAGAGGGTGTTCCCTCCGGCGCAATCTCTACTTCTGCGATTCTCTGTTCCAGCGCCAATTTGGAGGTGGTCTTCCAATCGGCGACTCCGATTCCCATCAGAAGCATTTGGAGGTGGTCTTCCGGTGTTCCTGAGCTCCATCCGACATCAAACTATCATCCGCAACTCCATCAGAGGACCAGATTTGTAGATTTCCAGCATTTTCGGCCATTTTTGGGTTCCGGGATGTTCTTAGCTCGCCGGGGTGGTCCGTCGGTGTAGTTGAGCACTCCTTGAGCTGATATGCCATTGAGATGTTCCATTGAGGTCCAAAGTTGGGTGGTCTCGACTTTGACACTCTTGTGTGACGGCTTGAGTGTGAAGTTTGGTGAGATTGGTTGTGAGTTGGATTGGTTAGGATTTATTTCGTTTTATTAGTGTTTTATTAGTGTTCTTATCATTGCAATTTAGCATTTCTTTGTTTTGTTGAAGTTTAATTCATGTTTGGTAGTTGTTTAATTCTTGTTTGATGCTTAGTTAATTGTTTAGTGTTTAAGTTCTAAGTTAGGGTTTAAATTCTGCTTAGATTAGATTTAATTTGATATTTTCTATTTCAATCTTAGTTTAAGTGTGTGTTAATAATTTAATCACAACGTAGAGTGACAATGCGTTTGGGTTTGATTATTGGCACACAAGTAGATTTCATTTATGCATTAGAATAATTTCTTTATTTGTTGTGCTTTCATTTGTTAGATTTAGATTCAAAGCATTAAACCCCCACTTACATATTAAAACCCCAAAAATAGGAAATAAAGATAATCCTAAGATTACATATCATCGTTGGTTCCTCGAGAGCGATCCTGGGCTCGTTACTACAACATTATTGTTTAATTAAGGGGTTCAGTGGAATATACATTTGTACAATTTGATTAGCGGATGTGACAGATTCTAGTTATCACCGAGCCACTTCGCACGTTCGCTCCGCTCCTGAGCCTTCAAGGCATACTCCTCCTGTGCCTCCTGTTCATCAGCCTGACCTCCGTTAGAGGAGTCAGATTCAGATGAACAGCCACTCCTACGACGGACTAGATACTGACCTATAGGACCCGACCTAGCATCCGAGGCCCCGGCTGCCGTCTCATCGTCGTGACCAGCCTCCGCTTCCATTCTAGATCCGCAGCCCCCAGCGATCCTGTAAGGCCGCCTCAAACCGGTGCTGGAGTTGAATGAGGGAAGGCCTCGGTGGTTAAAGAAGAAATTGAGCCGAGGCGGCAATATAGATCCAGCGCCCCAGTCAGACCTTCTCCTCGACCGACCGCTTCCTCTCAACCTGGCCCTTCCCCTCATCCCGGGCCTGCACCTTCTTCATCTGGCCCTTCTGCTCAGCCATGATCTATTTCTACCCCACCTGGTCCATCTACTCAACCAGGATCTGCTTCTACCCCGCCTGGTCCATCTACTCAACCCAAATCTATTTCCACCCAGCCTGGCCCGAGCGACACTACTCCAGACTCTTCCCGGCCTCGGTATCTCCGCTTCCATGCCACTCTGCCCATAGAGTGGGGATTGCGTCGCTCTCTCGCTGCTCCTGCAAGTAATATCCTATTGTAGGGTCGATTAGCATCTCAATGGGAGCACACCATGCAGGCGATGGATACACGCACCTTGCCTAGCTTCGTGGACTTGGCCTCTGAAACTGCCACTATGGTAAGCTTCCACTCTCTTTTGCGACTATGCTCCTCCTACACTGTCTTTCTGTTCTCACTTCTTCGTGATTATGAACATATATTTGCCTAGTCACTCCCCTAAAATCAGACAATCCTGCACATATATTAGTTTCATAAGATCTTAAAGGACCGAGTTGCAGCTCTAGAGGACTTCAAGCTTACACACAAGCAAGATATGGATCATATGGCCCAAGAGTTGAGTTCCCGGGACCTACTTATTATGGACCAGAGACGAGATTTGGAGTCTCAGGCAACATAGCTGGGTTCTTTACAGGAAAAGTTATCACAGGCTTAGTCTACTTTATCAAGCTCTATTATTGCCTTGGAGACCTATAAGGCTGGGGAGAGCGACCGCCTGTAAGCGAGCCAAGAAGAATATTTACACTCTTCAGAGTTCGGCTCACAGGTGGGGGACTGCTTTGTCATGTCCGTGGCCTATGGTGCGGTGGGGGCACTTCAACAACTTGAGGAGAAAGGGTATCTGTCCTCTATCCCTCCTGAAGATTTTCTAGATCATCGTCGCATCCTCAGAGAGATGCCCGATGATGTATTTGTAGAATTCAAATGACTTGTGTATGAACATTATATTGTACTCTATTTTACTTACTATTGTGACTAATTCTTTCTAGATTTTATACCTTCTCCTTGGTCTTAACTTAGTGGGGTCTGAGCTATTTAACCCGAGCGCGGGGGCCCGATCGGGTCTTAAAAAAGATTCACGAGTATTTTGAACTAAGGTATCCTGACCTGGCATTTCATACTTGATCGGTCATATCTCTCCGATCTAGAGTCTTATAAAGTACTAACTTAAGTATGATAGAGCTAGAGGTAGTTAGCACTCCAGGGATGGTCTAGCTTCTTACCCTGAGCATTTTACAGATAGTACACGTCCGATGCTAACCTTTTAACAACTTTATAAGGACCATCCCATTGAGGTGCTAATTTGGTTACCTCCCCTATGGGCTTTGTCCTCTTCCACACTACGTCACCTTCTTGGAAGAATTGGGGAATCACCCTTCTATCATAGTTCTGACACATCCTTTGCTGATATGCAGTTAAGCAGGCAGCCATCCATTCGTGAATTTCACTGATCAAATCCAGCTCTGAAAGTCACCGCTCAGCATTGATTTCGTCATATAGCATTCTTCGAACTGAGGGCACCCCGACCTCTATAAGCACCACAGCCTCACTGTCGTAGACCAGGTGAAATAGGGTGAGTCTTGTGCTCTCTCAAGGGGTCATGCGGTAGGCCCAGAGGATGATGGGCAGCTCTTCCATCCAATCACCTCCAACATGATCCAACTTGACTTTCAAACCTCGGACTATCTCCCTATTGGTAACCTCGGTTTGTCCATTACTTTGATCGTAAGCTACGGATGTGAAGGCCTGAGTTATGCCAAATCCTTGATACCAGGCCTGGATCTTGCGACCCTAGAATTGTCTTTCGTTATCTGAAACCAACTTGTGTAGTATTCCAAATCGACAGAGGATGTTCTTTCATAAGAATTGAATAACAGCTCCCTCAGTAATCCTGGCTAGGGCTTCTGTTTCCACCCATTTAGAAAAGTAGTCTACTACTATGAGCAAGAATCTCTTCTGACCTGGTGCCATCGGGAACGACCCCACAATATCCATGCCCCATTGGTTAAAGGGGCATGAGACTATTGAGGTTTTCAGCGTGTCGATCGACCGATGAGTCAGGTTCTAATGCTTTTGGCAAGATAAGCAAGTATTCACTAGTCGTTGAGCGTCTTTCTACAGAGTAGGCCAGAAATACCTAGCCAGTAATACTTTTCGGGCCAGTGTCCTTCCTTCTGCATGGTTGCCACAACATCCTTGGTGTACTTCCTGCAAAGCATACTCCACCTCTTCCCTTCCTAAGTATTTGAGTAGCGGTCTGGAGAATGCTCGCTTGTACAGCTGGTCCCCGATCAGGGTATACATATGAGCTCTTTTCCTGATCAACCTGGCCTCTTCTGGATCAACAGGCAGGACGCCCTGCTAAAGATAAATGATCATCGGGGCCCTTCAATTGATCAACTCCTCTATATTGTTCTGCAGGTCTATCTGGGTATTAGGTAGGTCTAGGCTATCGACCTATCCAGCATCTACGTGGTTAAAGAGATGGCCATTTTAGCTAATTCATCAGCACTTTGATTATCTGCTCGAGGAATCTTAGTCACCGTGACTTCTTTGAAATCCTCTTTCATATTCTCATAGGCTTCCCGGTATAACTGTAGCTTGTCACTGTTGACTTCGAAGGTGCCCGCTACCTGCTGAGCCACAAGCTGAGAATCTGAATAAACAACTACCTGAGCGGCTCCGACATGCCGAGTTGTTTGCAGCCCTGCCAATAATGCTTTGTACTCCACCTCATTATTCGTGTCTCAGAAATTTAACCTAACAGTCGGCTGCAAGATATCCTCCTAAGGGGATATCAGGAGGATCCCGACTCCGCTTCCTTGTTGGGTGGCTGATCCATCTACATAAACCTTCCAAGTCTTTTCAGAATCCGTTTGATGGACCTCTGTTAGAAAATCTACTAGGGCCTACGCTTTAATTACCATTCAGGGCTGGTACTGTATGTCATATTCTCCCAATTCAGAGGCCCATTTGATGAGATAACCTGCTACCTCCACATTAATAAGAGCCTTACCCATGGTGCTGTTGGTCATGACTGTGATGGGGTGAACCAGGAAATAAGGTCTTAAGTGGTGGGCCATGAATATCAATCCGTAGACCAATTTTTCTAGGGCTGTGTATCGAGACTCGACCCCTTTCAGTAAGTGGCTGAAGAAGTATAGTGGTCGTTGTACATCGTCCTGCTCTTTTACCAATACTGCCCCTCACATCCTCAGGAATGGCTTACAGATAAACCCAGAGCGGCTCTCCAGCAATAGGCTTGAACAGCGAGGGCAAGGTCTCCAGGTTCTTCTTTAATTCCTCAAAGGCTTGGTTGCATTCATCATCCCATTGAAACTTGACTGCTCTTTTGAGTACTTTGAAAAAGGACAAGGCTCTATCCATAGACCGGGATATGAACCGAGATAGTGCAGTTATTCTACCCACCAACTTCTGAGCTTCCTTCAGATTCTGAGGCGCCTTCATATCTCGAAGTGTCCGGACCTTCTCCGGATTAGCTTCAATCCCTCGCTCAATAACGAGGTATCCCAAGAACCCCCCCCCCCCCCCTTGAGCTCCAAACAAGCATTTCAAGGGATTCGACTTCAGCTCATACTACCACAGTGTGCCATAGATTTCTTCTATGTCAGCAATCAAATTTATGGCCAGAGTGGATTTGATGAGGATGTCATCCACATAGACTTCCACATTTTGCTCTATTTGCTCCCGGAAGATTTTATCCATCATCCTTTGGTACGTAGCTCTGACATTTTTCAATCCAAAAGGCATGACAGTATAACAGAAGGTATCATCTGTCATGATGAAGCTAACCTTCTCCTAATCCTCCTACACTAAAGGGATCTAGTGGTATCCCTAGTAAGTGTTGAGCATGCAAATCCTTTTGCATCCCGAGGTCGAGTCCACTATCTGGTCGATCCTGGGTAGCGGGTAGTAGTTCTTAGGGCTGACACGGTTGAGATCTCGGAAGTCGATACAGACTCTTCACTTATTGTTGGGTTTAGCTACTAGGACCACTGTAGTATTCGAAACCACTTATTTAATTAAGGTGAGTTATTGGATTAAATTATAATTTAATTAGAATCCAGATTTATTTAATTAAGAGGATTTATTAGATTAATTATAATTTAATTAGATTCAAATTTATTTAATTAAGGATATTTATTGGGTAATTGTAATTATTCATTTGACTAAGAATTTATTCATATAAATTGATTTAATTAATTAAGTTAGCCTATAATTAGAAAATTTGGATTAATGAATTATATTAAGAAAATAGTAAGATACAAATATATAAAGACTTAGTATTTATACAATTTATGTATATAAATTATCCTTCTAAACAATATAGAAGTAAAATATAAATCTATATAGAGCACACAAAATTAAATAAAAGACTAATAATCAATCACTATACTAATATAACATATGAATTATATATAACATACTAATATATAGGTATATGTTATATATATATATATATATATATACAATGTTGTTATGCTACGGACCTTATTTTACAGATTGCTACGGACTAAGCTCCACGTCATTTTTTTTAATACCGCTTTTTATTTTTCATTTTTTTTAATGAAACTTTTTCTCTTTCCTTCGTTCTTGCAACCGAAGCTCACCGGGGCTCCACCCTCGCACCTCCTCGCGCCCCGCCGCCGACCGGTAGCCCCGCAGCTGGCCTCGCGCCCCGTCGTCGACTGACCGCCCCCGCTGCTGGCCCGGCAGCCTCGCGTTCGGTCGTGACGCGTCCGGAATCCGACCGCGATCACGCCATATTTCGGACACGATCGCGACCGGAATCCGACGCGCGATCGCAGCCGGATTCCGGCGCGATCGCAGCCGGATTCCGGTCGCGATTGCGGCCACGCCGGATTCCGGCTGTGATCTCGCCGGAATCTGGCACGATCGCGTCCAATCATGATAGCGTCCGGAGTCCTGCCACGATCCCCGACGGGTTCACCCCTTGGGCTATAGTGTGGGTGGGTCCAGGCGGCCGGAGGCCGCCAGCGGTGGGCAGGGCGGGTGGCGGGCGCGCGAGGAGGCGCGGTGAGCACATTCGTTTCGGCGAGAACGAAGAGAAAAAACAGAGAAGATGTTGTATTTAAAAAATAAATAAAATATTAAAAAAAATCAAATTCTGTGGTTGTGGACGAATCCGCATGCCAAGGTCCGCATTTTAACAAAACTCTCTCTCTCTATATATATATAAAATAATGAAATTTAATGCAATGACAAAATTATATGTATCTTACCATGTATATGTAATATATATATATATATATATATGGATATATAGTATATAGAATTAAATAAGTAAACTATATATGAAAATTTTATAATCATGTAAATATGTTTCAATTTAAACTTGATATTAAGTTTAAAAAAAATGATAAGAACGTGTAAATATTATGTATAATATAAAATATGTAATTTAAGGAATATTATGTATAATATAGAATATATAATCTAAATTATATAAAATTTTTTTATAAGAACGTGTAACAAATAAATATTATGTAAAATATAAAATTATATATTACATAATATATAAGGTATAATATAAATTATAAAAAAAATAAATAGAATTAAATAAGGAAAATATAGGATTAATAGATATTGAACATGCAATTAGTAACCAATTAAGAAATTAGAGTAATATAATATATATATTATGAATAAAATTTATATGACTAAGTAAAATATATAAGGAATTAAATAATCATGGATGTAGATTTCTAGATTTAGTAAAAAGTTTTATGAAAATAATATATATGACTTAGCATTTATAAAATTTATAAAAAATTACAACTTAGACCAAGTCCTAAACCTCTCTTTTATTTAAACCCTCACCTAGAATTTCTTCTTACCTTCTTGTTTCCACCGACCCTAGGAAGATCTTCTCACCCTCTTGTTCTCCACCGGTGCTAGGATTTCCAAGGAAGACAAGGAGTGGGTGGCTAAGTACATAAGACATGTTCTCAACTATGCTATTGTTTTTAATTAGCTTCTATAGTCTTGTGATGGTTCGGATTGGATAGGTTGCTATGACATCATGTTTTGGACCCTAGGAATTTTGCATGTATTCAATTACGTTGATGCTTTTAATTAGTTCCTCTAGCCTTGTGATGTTTGGATTGGATAGGTTGCTATGACATCATGTTTTGGACCCTAGGAATTTTGCATGTATTCAATTATGTTGATGCTTTTAATTGGCTCCTCTAGTCTTGTGATGTTCGGATTGGATAGGTTGTTATGACATCATGTTTTGGACCCTAGGAATTTTGCATGTATTCAATTACGTTGATGCTTTTAATTAGCTCCTCTAGCCTTGTGATGTTCGGATTGGATAGGTTGCTATGACATCATGTTTTGGATCCTAGGAATTTGGCATGTAGTCAATTACGTTGATGCTTTTAATTAGCTGTAATAGTCTTATGAAATTTCGAATTAGGTAGTTTGCTAGGATATCATGTTTAGGCCATATAAAGTAAGCATGTTTTCAATTGTGTTGGTGTTTTAGTTTAGTTTCTATGTCTTGTGTAATTTTTGGATTTCCAATTTAGGAAAGCTTATACTTTCTTCTTACTGAATATCATGGTAATTTTTCATGCTACATGTATTTTTGTAAATTCTAATTTAGGAAAGTTTATGTTTTCTTCTTGCTTGATATCATGGTAATTTTACATGCCACACGATTTTTGGAAATTCTAAATTAGGAAAGGATATGTTTTCTCCTTGCTTGATATCATGGTAACTTTACATGCTACATGTATTTTTGGAAATTCTAATTTAGGAAAGCTTATGTTTCTTCTTGCTTGCTATCATGATAACTTTACATGCAACATGTATTTTCAGATTTCTAGTTTAGGTAGGCTTATGCTTTCTTCTTGCTTGTCATCAATTTTATATACTACATGTGAGTCTTAGATTCTAGAAAAGGGTTGAATTTAGTATAGTTAGGCATATGTTTCCTCTTCTCATCATGATAACTTTAATTGCTCCTAAAATGAACCTGCTTATGTTTATGCGCATGTACATGCTTATATTTATGCCTATACATTGATCATGATTATGTTTATGTTTACACTTATGTCTCTGCTTAGAGATAAGTATGGTTAGTTGTACCTCGGGACCTAAGCCCGAAAAAGCGTACCAAATCTTGTTATGAGATTAAGTCATGAACTGGGGATCTAAGCCTGGGGAGCTTACCAAATTATGTTCTGGGATGGTGGTATGATCTGGGGACCTAAGCCCAGTGAGCGCGTCAGAATCAAACAAGATATGTTCTGGGATGGTGGTATGATCCGGGGACCTAAGCCCGGTGAGCGCGTTAGAATAAAGGGGAACTCCAGTCCTAAGTTCGGACCCCTACCAACCTAGCGCTAGGGTAGTTGTCTGATCAACAACTTATGTCATGGTACTGCTAAGTGCAACTAGGCCACCACAACAGTATGTTTATAAGTACGCATGCAAGTATGTTCAAGTCATGTTCATGTTTATGTTTATGTTTATGTTTTGGTCTACGTTTATGATAATGTTATTATTATGTTCATGTTATGCTTATTCCAATGCCTATGGGCATGCTCATGATCTAGTCTATCATTATGCTTAGTTCATCTACCATGCTTACTTTTATGTTGTTATGCTTATGTCACTGCCTATGTTTATGTTCATAGTATGTAAGTAGAGAGGTTCTAAGTTACCTTTGATGTGGTTTCCCTTAGTACACTAGATTATAGACGCTAACTAATGCATAACACTATTTTGAACATGCTGAGTCTCTCGACTCACAGTTTATATCTATTTTTTCAGACAATGAGATGAATGAGACAGGAGGCATTGACCAGTGAGCTAGCTCGGAACAAGGGCAGTACAACCCGAAGATCATCTAGTTTAAATTTCGTATTTAGTTATGTTTTGTTTTGAACCGCCTATGTAATTTTATTTGAACTAAGAATCCATTATGGAAGTATGAGTATGTGGCATCCGTAGTTATATTTATGAATTGTAAAAAAAAACTAGGGACGTTACAACCACATTAGAGAGCCAGGACGGGAATTATACCTCTCTAATGTGACATGCTTTCCTAAGCTGATCCACCTCAGCTTGGATGATCTTATTTTGCTCGGTCGAGAAGTTCCTCTTTGTTGGTCGCTACTTGGAATTTCGTTTTACTTCTCGTGTACAAAAATTTGTACAAGCACGGATCTTTCCTAACAACCTATGTGTTCCTCATGAGTTAAATTTGAATTGGAAATGGAACTTAACATTTTTACTTCAAGTTCAACTCATGTGTTCTTCAGTAGTTAAAACTTAGATTGCAAACGATACTTAACATTATTAATCCAAGTTCATCCCATGTTACAAAATTTGATTAAATATCTATTTCAAGGATTGACTTCAAGGTTAAACATGGGGAGGCACTCGACCTTCTTGGATATGAGATCATCCACCACTTCTTAGACAAAACCTTTCAAAGAAATTGGATATTTAAACATCTTATAGTAACCCTAGGTTTAACTACAGAGACCTCAACAGAAGCACAAGATCAAAATACTAAATCGAAACACAAAAAAGAAACATGAAATCGCTAGTCTCTTTTGTTGGTATTTCAGGATCCATACAAAGAAAAACTAGTTTCGCTGCGGAATTAAGAACTAGTTATACCTTTCTTTGTAAACAAAGACCTCTTGATTTTATGCTATATTTCTCTCCTCCTCTTGGATGTCGTGTGGGCGAGGATCTACCAAGGTGAAATTCACCTGAACCATTCCTTCCCCTCCAAGAAATTCCGGCCACCAAGGAATGCTAAAATAAAAAACTTTCTTCTCTTCTTCTTCCTCTCAAACAACCGGCCACCAAGTGCTCCTTCTTTTCTTTCAAGTTTCGGCCACCAAGAAGAGATGGGTGCTGACCTTAGAAAGAAGAAAAGGGAGAGAAGAAACAAGGTGCCGTCGGCCTTAGGAAGAGGAAAGGGAGAGAGGTCGGCCACCAAGGAAAAGAGAGGAGAGAAATTGTAGAGATATGTGTGTTTTCTATAAGACACCCTCTACCTCTCTTTTATAATCCTTGGTCATGGCAAAAAAGAAAATTTTAATAATAATTAAAATCTCTCTCTTTTAAATTCCTATTATGATGACTACAAAAGGAAAGTTTTAAAATTAATCTCTCTCTTTTAAACAATGTAGAAGGCTATAAAAAAGGAAAAATTAAAACTAAAACTTCTCTTTTAAATCATGGTTACAAAAAAGGAAAATTTTGTCAAAATTAAAATATCTCTTTTTAAACATTATAGATAATTACAAAAAGGAAAGATTTTAACAAAATTAAAATCTCTCTTTTAAACCTTTGTAGATAGCTATAAAAGAAAAGATTTTAAAATTTAAAACTCTCTTTTAAAACCATGTGGATAGCTATAAAAGGAAAGATTTTAACAAAAAATAAAATCTCTCCTTTTAATCCTATGTGGTTGGCCCCTTGCTTGGGCACCAAGCTTGGCCGACCACCTCTTGGGCTCCAAGCTAATGCTTGGCCGGCCCCCTTGCACCAAGCAAGGATGTGTCCGACCCATTACTTGAGTAAGAAGTGGACTTTGTGGATACAAGACTTTATAGAGGTTACAACAGGGACCGAGAGGAGGAATTGATTTTGGTCTCCCGATGAGCTTGAGCTTCCTGTGTTCGACCCGAACACCCAACTCAAGTTCATCAATAATAACTCATACCACTAAAGAGTTATTATTGAACTACCGCACAAATCCCATATTACATTATGGGCTCCTTCTTATTATGAGTGTGTTAATCTCTCTGTGTTTAAGATATCGAATGTCCATTAATTAAATGAGTTACTGACACTCACTTAATTAATATCTAGCTCCAAGAGTAGTACCACTCAACTTCATTGTCATGTCGGACTAGGTCCACCTATAAGGTTTACATGATAATCCTTATGAGCTCCTCAAGGGGACATCATCAACCTAGATTACTAGGACACAGTTTCCTTCTATAATCAACAACACACCATATAAATAATATTATTTCCCAACTTATCGGACCTATTGATCCAACTAAATAAATCTCACCCATTGATAAATTAAAGAAATGAATACTAAGTATATGTGTTTGTTATTATATCAAGATTAAGAGCACACACTTCTATAATAACAGAGATCCTGTTCTTTTATGCAGTCAGTATAAAAAGAACAACCTCAAATGGTCCTGCTCAATACACTCATAGTGTACTAGTGTAATTTTATAGTCAAGATAAACTAATACCAAATTATACTACGACCGTTCCAATGGTTTGTCCCTATCCATCTTGGTCATGAGCTACTATTTATAATTTATAAGGAACTGATAACATGATCTTCTGTGTGACACCACACACTATGTTATTTACAATATAAATTAAATGGACAACTACATTTAGCATAAATGCAGACATTTGACCAATGTGATTCTTATTTCAAAATAAATATTTATACAAAAGCTAGGTTTTTAGTATACATCCTAACAATCTCCCACTTATACTAAAAGACTATGCTGCCATAAATGCTGCCATACATCTGATTCCCATCCCCTCAATATGCGCATCAAAAGCTCTCGCCAGAAGGGCCTTAGTGAAAGGATCTGCTAGGTTATCTTCTGATGCAATCTTGGCGACAACAACTTCTCCTCGCTTTACGATGTCTCGTATCAGGTGGTACTTGCACTCAATATGTTTACTTGCCTTATGGGCTCGTGGTTCCTTCGAGTTTGCAACTGCACTACTGTTGTCACAATAAATTGTGATAATTTTGGGCAAACCAGGAATCACATCTAAGTCCATCAAGAAGTTTTTGAGCCATACAGCTTCTTTGGCTGCCTCAGAGGCTGCCACATACTCAGCTTCCATGGTGGAGTCCGAAACGCATTTCTGCTTAACACTCCTCCATGTTATGACTCCACCTCCCAAAGTAAACACATACCCCGAGGTAGACTTACTATTGTCCCTATCTGATTGGAAGTTAGAATCCGTGTAACCCATAGGGAGCAAATCATCTGCCTGGTAAACCAACATATAATCTCTAGTCCTTCTCAGGTATTTCAATATATGCTTTACGGCAGTCCAATGTCCTTGTCCTGGGTTACTTTGATATATGCTAACCATGCCCACGATAAAACAGATATCCGGTCTCGTACAAAGCATCACATATATTAGGCTCCCTACAGCTGAAGCATAAGGAACTGCCTTCATGCCCTCTATCTCCTTTGATGTCTTAGGAGACATCTCTTTAGATAATGGCACTCCATGACGAAAAGGTAGAAAACCTTTCTTGGAGTTTTGCGTGCTAAAATGAGATAGGATAGTATTGATATACAAAGCTTGGGATAAACACAACATCTTTTTCTTGCGATACCTTATTACTTTGATCTCAAGAATATGTCCACATTCTCCCGAGTCCTTCATATCAAACTGCTTGGACAACCATACCCTTACGTCTGACAACACTTTGACATTGTTGCTAATGAGTAAAATATCATCTACATATAGTACAAGAAATGCCACCACATTTCCGTCACTCTTCTTGTATACACAAGACTCATCCGGACACTGAATGAATCCATAAGATTGGATCACTTCATTAAACAGGATGTTCCAAGATCTCAAAGCTTGCTTCAGTCCATAAATAGACCGATTGAGCTTACATACAAGATGCTCTTTGCCCTTCACAATGAATCCATCTGGTTGCTTGATATGGATGTTTTTTCTTCAAGACTTCCATTAAGGAAAGCTGTCTTGACATCCATTTGCCAAATCTCATAATCCATATGAGCAGCAATAGATAAAAGAATCCGGATAGACTTAAGCATGGCTACTGACGAAAAGGTTTCCTCATAATCGATTCTCTCTTTCTGAGTATACAATTTTGCAACAAGCCTTGCTTTGAAAGTTTCCACCTTCCCGTCTGTCCCTCTTTTTCTTTTGTAGACCCATTTACACCCAATAACTTTTACACCATTTGATGGTTCTACAAGCTCCCATACCTGATTAAAATACATAGATTCTATTTCAGAGTTCATTGCACTTTGTCAAGATGCTGCATCTTTATCTTGGAGTGCTTCATCATATATGCAGGGATCAGGTTTATGTTCACCAGGGATCAAGTTCGAAGACTCTCCCAAAAACATGAATCTATCAGGTTGTCGAACAACCCTCCCACTACGACGTGACACTACTTGTAATTGTGCATCATTTGTGACACGTGTTGCAGTTTCTTGTGGTATCTCATCTTGTACCGTTGGTACTAAAATAGACGTGTCTTCTATTATTTTTTTCAAGAACAATTTTACTCATAGGCTTGTGGTTCATTACATATTCTTCTTCTAAAAATCGGGTATTGGTGCTAACAATGACCTTCTGATCTTTAGGATTATAAAATAAATCACCTTTCGTTCCTTTAGGATAACCCACAAATAAGCGAACTTCTGTTTGTGATTCCAACTTGATAAAGATTGTGAGTATGGAACTCAATTTGGTGTCGATCTTTTTACATGTCACTAGGCACCCCAAATTGATAAAGATTGAAACTCAATTAACTAAAGAAAACTCATGTAGTATGGAGTCCCAAGTCGTATTTTTCCAAGGGTAACTAATAGGTGTGTGAGTACTCTAGAATTGATTGAAGGGAAATTATTACATCAACAAGGTCCGTATGGTATTTCCACTTGATTCACATAACACATTGAATTCTTTTACAATCGAAACTAAGATCAAATAAGGTTTATTCTCCTCTACACATCACTCTCTTCTTAACTTGATCCACTTCCTTCCAACCAAATGAACATCAATTAAATGAGGGTTTTTATGCATCATTGAATCCAATGGTTCAATTCCTATCTCCACAATTCACAATCACAGTAACAAGGTACACAATCAAATAAACTTATTCACAGGAATAGTTAGACTCATAATCTCAAACAAAATTAAAACGAACAGAGGTAGTAATCAATATATCAAAATAAGTATTCAACACTTAAGCATGATCACACTCACAGAGATTAAAATAGAACATTGATTGAAAATTGATCTTGTAGGTTAAACAAAATTTTGAATTACATATGTTCAAAGAATTAAGATGGCCATTGCTGAGAAATCAGAAATAAATTGCAAACACATTAAGTTACTGCACATGAGTTTGGATTGCAGAAATTCAAAGAAACAAAGCTGCAACTCAGAATTCAGAAACGGGATTTAAGAAGAAATTTGAACAAAAACAAAATGGCAAGAAAATAAATCAGATCTGATGATCTGAGCAAGTCGAGAACAATTCAAATACTAAAACAAAGAAATCTAAACCCTAAACATTCCACAAACCAAATCTGAATCCGATCCTCTTCATTCTACCAGAAAATCAGAGTCACCTCTGAGAACGCCCTTAGGGTGACCACTGGCGATGAATCAAGCTTCCAACTAGTGCAACCTTTCAATCACAACCTCTTGGAAACACCCTTCGGGCTCACAAATCGGCTGGCACTCACATTGCATGAAGAACAGTAGCTCAATTCTGGAATTTTGCATCACTCAACCGATTGATCAATTCAACTCGAGTTCAGCAGATGGAATGACTATGGAATGAAATCCGGATGCTTCTGGGAAACGCCCTTCGAGCTCCGTTGGCTAATGGAGATCGCAGATCTTGGGGAAACACCCTCTGCCTGGATCGCGGACGGGAATCAGAATCGAACTCACGGATTGGGGAAACACCCTCCACCGCGATTTGACCTCGGATGATGAACGCTGACAGCTCAATGATCGCCGGTGATGAAGAAGGTAGGCTCTCGGATCTGAAGGTGGAATGGGAACTTCGGCTTCGCGGAAGAAGGAAGAAGAATACTGTAGCAAAATCACGAGATCGCCGAGCCCAAGTGTACTGTAGCTTCTCAAAGGTTTTATATCCTCCTCAAAACTGATCGGACGGTCCAGATTGCTCGGGGCTTGAACAACGGTTGGATGAACTCATATCTGGATCAAAACCTCTGGATCTTCATCAACGGACGAGATCTGCTCCTCATTAGGTCAGATGGATCAGATTCTTGACGGATGGCTCAGATCTCTCTGATCTTCAATGAATGGTCCAAATCGATCCAAAGCTTGATCGCCTCTTTTAGCCCTAAATTTGATCCCAAGTGTGGTCTGATCTGATCTGATCGGGTCCATGACCCCTTTGATGCCTACAAAATAATAATATAGTATTAGCATCAAATACCATAATAATTTATTAATTTGCAATTAGGTCCAAAATCATATGTAATTATGAAATATGATATAAATGTGAGATTAAGCTATGAATAAACCATTAAAAACATGCATTATGAATTAAAATAATGTAGCACAATCATGGTTATCACACTTGTACCCCCTCTTTTATATTCCTTGGTCTTGGCATATAAGGAAATTTAATTATAATTAATATTCCCTTATTTTCCTTGTCATTGGTTAACAAGGAAAATTTAATTAAAAATTCCTTTTAACCCTTATCATGGCCGGTCACCTCATGTGCTCCAAATAAGGCAAGTTTTAAATACAAAATTAAAAATTCCTTATTTGTTTTTGGAAATTTTTAAAATAAAAATTTCTCTAATAATTTTTCCCTTCATGGTTGGTTATAAAAGGAAACTTTTATAAATTAAAATCTCTCTATTAAAACATGTGGATGATTTACAAAAAGGAAAGTTTTCTCTAAAATTAAAATCTTCCTTTCAATCACAAATAAGGAAAGACATCAAATCTTTTCTTAATCTTTTGTAGAAACTATAAAATGAAAGATTTTTGCCCCCAGGGCGTAGCGCAGACGGTGGGCGCATGGTATCTCTGGCGTAATGGCCAGGGGTCGATTCTCAGGAACTGACGACCTAGGGTTTACCCCGCCATGCGCCTATGACCTGTGTACCTGCATGAACCTCCCTCCATATCCGTGGGGCCGGCACTAGGGGGGCCGCTAAGGTAGCGGATCTACCTTTTTATAAAATGAAAGATTTAATTTTAAAACTCTTTTTTAAAATCATGAGCATGGTTTCATAAAAAGAAAGTTTTATCAAAAATTAAAACCTTCCTTTTAACTACAAATAAGGAAAGATATCAAACCTTTCTCTTAATCTTTTGTAGAAAGCTATAAAAGGAAAGATTTAAATTTTAAACTCTCTTTTAAAACCATGGCTTCCACATAAGGAAAGATTTTAAATAAAATCCCTTTTATTTTAATATGGCCGGCCACACCAAGCTTGGGCTCCAAGCTAGGGCTGACCACCTTTACTTGGCTCAACCTTTGGATTGGTCGGCCCAAGCTTGGACTTCAAGCTTGCTTGGCCGACCACCTAAGGTTGGGTAGGAAGGTGGGTATAGGTGGGTATCACACTTTATAAATAAGAGGCTACGATAGGGACCGAGAGGAGGAATTGGTTTTGGTCTCCCGATGAAATTAAGCTTCCCGTGTTCGCCCCGAACACCCAACTTAATTTCATCAATAATAATTCATTCCACTAAATAATTATTATTAAACTACCGCACCAATCCTAAATTACATTTTGGGCTCCTTCTTATCATGAGTGTGTTTATCTCCCTGTGTTTAAGATGTCGAATGCCCACTAATTAAATGAGTTACTAACAACTCACTTTAATTAATTTCTTAATTCCAAGAGTAGTACCACTCAACCTTATCGTCATGCCGGACTAAGTCCACCTGCAGGGTTTACATGACAATCCTTATGAGCTCCCCTTGGGGACATTATCAACCTAGATTACTAGGATACAGATTCCTTCTATAATCAACAACACACACTATAAATAATATCATTTCCCAACTTATCGGGCCTCTTGATTTATCGAGCTAAATCTCACCCTTTGATAAATCAAAGAAATGAATATTAAGTATATGTGCTTGTTATTATATCATGATTAAGAGCACACACTTCCATAATAATAAAAGTCTTGTTCTTTTATTTAGTCAGTATAAAAAGAACTTACCTTAAATGGTCCAGCTCAATACACTCTGTGTACTAGTGTAATTTTATAGTTAAGATAAACTAATACTAAATTATACTACGACTATTCTAATGGTTTGTTCCTATTCATCTTAGTCGTGAGCAACTATTTATAATTTATAAAGAACTGATAATATGATCTTCTGTGTGTGACACCACACACCATGTTATCTACAATATAAATTAATTGAACAACTACACTTAGCATATAAATGTAAACATTTGACCAATGTGATTTTTATTTCTAAATAAATGTTTATACAAAAAGCTAGACTTTTAGTATACACTCTAACAGTTTGCTCAAGCACATGTAAGCACATAGGTGCTCTCTCGGCCTTTACTCGGTCGGTAATATACTAAAAACTGTATAAAACTAAGTACCTTTATGCTCGATCAAGCTTTGTTTGGCCAAGCACATGTAAGAATATTGGTGCTCGTTCGGCCTTCACTCAACTAGTAATATACTAAAAACTAAATAAAACTAATACCTTTACGCTCGGTCGAACTTTGTCTGGTCGAGCACATGTAAGCACATTGGTGCTTGCTTGTCCTTCACTCGGCCAGTAATATACTAAAAACTGTATAAGACTAAGTACCTTTACGCTCTGTCAGGCTTCGCCTGACCGAGCGCCTGCAAAAAACCTTTTATTTGATCATTCATTATTATACATTCACCCAGCTATATACCCCATCTATCTTTCTCGACCATGACTTCTACTTCATTTGCCAGGCTAATCCGTCATAACTCATATCATTATTATTTTTTATTTTATTTTGAATTGTACATTTATAACGATGCAACTGGTGGGATTTCTATTTTTTCAAATGATCTTTAATGATTCAAGCATTAATCTAGTGACCAAGATGTAGTTAAGAAATCACCATAGGCATTCAAGTACTCATCAAGTCTAATGAATCATGACTATTTTCAGAACCTTCAACTCTAAAAATAAGACAAAGTGTAAAGAGATCCTTAAACTAGACTAGACTCAAATCCTTTCAATGAAATACAATGCTCATATCCTACTATTTCTGATAGAGAAATGTAGATCACCAAACATACTAGTACTAATTACCTAATAACATGAATCTAAATGATAAGTGTATGAAAAATTTTGCTATCAAACAAATGTTATGCTCATCTTGTTTCACTAGAGATGAAAAATAAATCACTAAATATACTAGCACCAAAAAGCATAACTCATGACCTCTAGATAATAAACATTTTAGAAGTTTACTCTTGGACAAGTCAGTAGTAATAGTATGGATAGTGTAACTCAAAATACCTCAAAACTTGAAATAATTATTATCAAAATCTAAACTATAACCCAACCCAACATATATGCATCTAATAATGCATCCTACCAAACTTAAACTTTTTATTGTCCCAACAAAAATAAAGTCAAATATGAAAGAGAGTTACAGTTAAAGGAGTTACAAGTGAGATGTGCCAAGATAATGGGTCAATCGAGTTCTAAAATTACTCATTATCCTCAAGCCTCCTAAACAATGTATCCTGAAAAAGAAGTATGGACAAGAAAGACTAAGAAGGAATTAGGTTAAGAAAAGAGAAAAGAAAATAAACTGAAATAATAACAAGAAATAAACTTGGGTTGCCTCCCAAGAAGCGTTTGTTTTATATCCTAATCTCGACCATCTCATGTGATATATTGAAATCTCGCTCTTGGAGGGGTAAGATTTTTTAACTCCCTCTTACTAAATACTCTTATTATGGAGGGAGCTTTCATCATAGGAGATATAAAGTGAAGTATCACTCTCTCCATTTTCGTCTTCTTGGAAGTTCTTTTAAGTGATCGAAGACGGTTCAGATTGAGCTTCCAATTATAGGCCCAAGTGAAACATGCACACCTAAAAGAAAAGCACATCTCCTACAAACAAGCCATAATAGATAGAATTAAAATCATATTAGAGTTGATGAAACATGGATTAAAATTTGAATCACATCAAATAAAATCAATTATAAATACCTTTATGAAGTTTTCTAAAAGATCGCTAGTGATAATTACTTTGCATTGCTGAGAGATACCTGAAAGTTTTAAACAAGTGGATATGAATTCTTCTAGATCAATAGATGCCTCTAACTCAGGCTCAGGTAATAGGGTAACTAAAGGTGGTGATACTTGATGTTAGTTAGAGCCCTAGAGCCAATCATATGATGATTGTTGTATGAATTCGATGTATCATATTCTAGTATATAAATAAAGGTATTTTTTTATGGTTATTATACTTACTTGTATTAGTGCCAAATAACTAAGTATAATAGTGTCCTTGAGTAGAAGGTTCTTATCTATATCAATCGATTGGTTGAATTGATAGTGAGATGATATAGAGAACACTACTCTTAATCATTCCTAGTCAAGTATTAACATTCAGGGACAATGTTAATGCGACGAGACTAGCATGTAGGTCAACTCGATGACTTGATCTCACAAGTCATGGATATAGAGATATCAAGTTGACACATGGGTATGCATTGGAGAATGTATACTGAATGCCCCGTCATGAGAAAGTATCATGGATCGTTATATAAGTGTCATATACTTTCTCATGTGGCTATTAGTATGACTATTAGTCCTTGGACCTGAAGTCACCATGGTTCCCTACATAAGGAGTTGCATACTTTGGCTTCGTCAAACGTCACCCGTAACTAGGTGGACTATAAAGGCGATTACTAGATATGTAACAAATTATGCGGAGGGATGTGAGTGATGTAGATGAGATCTATCCCTCCTATATAACGGGAGTGACATCGTTATTCTTGATAGAGTGAGACCACTAAGTGCATGACCATGCCCAAATGAGTCAATATGAGATATTGAGCTCATTTGATTATAGTGAGTCTACTTGGAGTTCAAGATTTAGATTGATCAGAGGATGACACCGTCTATGCCTCAAATTGATCAATGTAGATGTCAAGGATAGAAGGACATTTGTCATATATTGTGAAGAGTCACAATTAGTAGTCACAAGGTGATGTTGGATCTCAACATTCTTGTAACTTGGGTAGTAATGATGTGTTGCTAGATACCGCTCATTACTTATGCTTCTAAATGGGTTTAGGAGCATTGCTAATGTTACAAGAACCTATAGGGTCACACACAAAGGGCAATTAGATGGAGATTAGGTTCATTTGATGAACCAAGAGGATTAGGTTCATATGATGAACCAAATTGGATTAAGAGTAATTCAAATTAAACTAATTGAGTTGGACTCAATTTGGTTCATGTGTTAAATGAGTCTAATTAGATTTGGATTCATTGAGTCAATTTAATTCAATGAATATAGATTCATTAAATTAAATTGGTTTGAATCAAATGGTTAGATTTGATCAACCATGGGAGAGAAGAGGTCAAGTTTGACTTGACTTGAGAGGGAAGATGAAGGGTCAAGTTTGACTTGACCATTTGTCATCTCATTTGTGAGTTGGCATAAGGTGGACCAATGATGATGTTCCACATCATTAAGGTTTGCTTATGTGTGTGCCACATCATGAGGGAGATCAAGAGTTGTGACTCTTGATATTCCATGGAGGTTTAAAAACCTCTAAAGTGGCCGGCCACCTTGAATGGGTGTGATTTACAATTTTTGTGCTCATTGATTTCATCTTCTTCCTCCTTGCTTCTTCTTTTCTCCCTCTCCTCCACCTTGGTCGAAACCTCCATGAGTGCTAGCACACTCTAAGGTTTTTTCTCCATTCTTTTTGTTCGTGTGGATACACATAGAGGGGTGTTCACTTGACACCCTTGAGATCCGGCGAACCTTGGACAAGCGGGATAAGCGAAGGGCTTCGCATCAAAGTTATAAACTCCTTAACATGTAGATCTAGTGTAGATCTAGGTTAGAAAAACAAGTACACAAAATTTTAATCTTCGTACGGATCCGGTGGCATGGGACTTCGAGGTTTCCGCAACGCAAAAAGCGGTTTTTGCGGCTCGAAAGTTCCAACAGTGGTATCAGAGCCACGTGCGAACATGTACTTGTTTTTATTTTAATTTTTATGAAAAATTAATGTTCTATAAGTTTCTGTGATTTTTTTGATTTTATAGTTTTTAAGAGTATTTTTCTCGTAGAAGAGAAGCAACAAGTGTTTGAACACTTGTAGGCTTCGACTACAGAGAAACACCTTCCGTAACAGTAAGGTCTCGCCCAAAATATTTTGGGACAGTGGCTAAAGGTGATGTAAGATCATCGTGGGACACTCGTGAGATTCATTGCGCGAGAAGGGGTGCTGCCCCTAACCCCGCAAGGGGCATTGTCCTACGATCGCGCCCGAAAATCGCTAAACGGGACCGCCGGGAAGTTGCGACTCATAAAATCGTAAAAATAGTAATAAAATTGAAGAAATTTATGTAAAATATATAATTTAGAATTATGTATGTATTTGTGATAGTCATGGGCCAAAAACCCTAATTGGATTGGATACATGTGTTGTAATTCATAATATGGCCTGCGTGCCATTTTTGTGTGATTGTGCGTGTTGTATATTTGATACACGACTTGCGCGTCGTGCCTTTCTATTTTATTTCCTGTTGTAAAATAGTTTAGACTCGAATGTAACTCAAGTTTCATCTTTGTAATGTATAAAATGGAGCTGTGGAAGGTCCACTTGAAGAGGAGTTACGAGGAGGGTGCGAGCAACATGTGGCGGTCAAAGGGAGGAGCTTGGAGAAGCTGTTGACCTTAGGTCGACCGTCCAATTTTATCATTGGCTTGAGAAGATCGTAGTAGGTCCATGACTAATCACAATTTAATTAATTACTTGTGTGTGTGTATGTGATGCATGCTAGAGTAGAGTAATTAATTAGTGCCACCACGATTAGATTAGATCTAAATCGCGTATATGATGCACCACGATTAGATTAGATCTAAATCGCGTATATGATACACATCAATGATTAGATTAGATCTTAATCGTGTCAACTCGAAATGCCTACCATGTCGTGGTACCCATCACTACCTCGATCACATGTTGTTGTTGAATCTGCCAAAGCAGAGCAACTCATATTATCTTGGTAGGGTGCGGAGGGACAATCTTGGTCCCATCTATCAACGCCTGGGTGAGTACAAACTCAATCAGATTGAGTAAAAATTAGTTAAACTCAATTGGATCAGGTTTAACTATATGCATTTTCCAATGGTTGGTAGATAGGTCAAAATCACATTTATATTAACTCTTTGGCGATTTAGCCAAAGCTAACTCAAGTTTTAATATACATGCGGATCTTGATCCTATAAACAAGAGTTGCATAGAGATGTAATTGGTATTTAGTTACCTACCGATCATACTAAGTCTTGGGCGATTTAGCCAAAGTTAACTCAAGGCGTAGTATGATGTGCATCTTGTCCCACAAGAATTATAGCTAGTTTGTTAGAATTTAGTGAGTGTGGTTTGACCACATCCATGACTCGATTCTACAAAAGTCTATAATTCAGTGGGAGCATCGTTTAATTAAAGCCTAATTAAATGATTAGTGGAATATGATATTTATTTTCTGCATTTTCTGTTGTAGATTGCCATGTCGTCAAACACGAACACCTTCTCCCTGCGTTCTGTCCTTGATAAGGACAAGCTCAATGGAGCTAACTTCCTGGACTAGTACAAGAACCTGAGAATTGTTCTCACTCAGGAAAGGAAACTGTACGTCCTGGAGACGCCCATTCCCGAGGCACCTCCTGCCACAGCCACGCGAGCTGACCGTGATGCTTATAAGAAGCATCAAGATAACGCATTAGATGTGTCCTGTCTCATACTCGCGACCATGAACTCTGAGCTTCAGAAGCAACACGAGTTGATGGGTGCTTATGATATGGTTGAACATCTTCGTCAACTATATCAAGGACAAGCTAGGAATGAGAGATTCGAGATCTCTAAGGCACTGTTTCAGTGCAAGATGCAAGACGGGACTCCTGTAGGTCCATATGTACTCAAGATGATTGGGTACATAGAAAACCTACAAAGGTTGGGATTCCCCTTTGGCCAAGAGCTGGCCACTGACTTGATCTTGCAATCCTTGCCGGAGAGCTACAGTCAATTCGTCATGAACTACAACATGAATGAAATTGACAAGTCACTACCCGAGCTGCTTAGCATGTTGAGAACTGCTGAGCTCAACCTTAAGAAGGTAAAGCCCAACTCCATTTTGATGGTGCAAAAGGGCAAAGGCCGCAAGCCTAAAGGTAAGGGAAAGTCCCAAGCCAAGGGCAAAGGCAAGGCACTGAAACCCAAAGGAGGGGTCGCCAAGGATGCTACCTGCTTCCACTGTGGTCAGACCGGGCACTGGAAGAGGAATTGTAAAGTCTACCTGGAAGATCTTAAGAAGAAGAGAAGTGAGACTTCTACTTCAGGTATATATGTTATAGAAGTTAATCTCTCTATTTCTTCATCATGGGTATTAGATACCGGATGTGCTTCTCACATTTGTACTAATGTGCAAGCATTGACAAATAGCAGGGCATTGACGAAGGGCGAGGTGGACCTACGAGTAGGCAAAGGAGCACGGGTTGCTGCTGTTGCTGTAGGGACTTACTATCTATCTCTGCCCTTTGGGCTTGTACTAGAACTAGATGAATGTTGTTATGTGCCTGCTCTTACTAAGAACATAATTTCAGTTTGTTGTTTGGACAAGAAAGGTTTTTCATTTATAATAAAGAATAAATGTTGTTCAGTTTATTTAAATGATATGTTCTATTGTAGTGCACCTCTGATGAACGGACTCTACATTCTAGACTTAGAGAACCCCATCTATAATATAAATACCAAGAGATTCAAATCAAATGAAATGAACCAAACCTATCTCTGGCACTGTCGCTTAGGTCATATAAATGACAAACGCTTATCCCAGCTCCATAAAGATGGTTTGCTGGACTCATTTGATTTTGAATCATATGAGACATGAGAGTCATGCCTACTGGGCAAGATGACCAAGACTCCCTTTAGTGGACACAGTGAAAGAGCGACTGACTTGTTAGGACTTATACATAGTGATGTATGTGGTCCTTTCAATGTCGCTGTCAGAGGTGGTTATAGGTACTTCATTACCTTTACTGATGACTTCAGTAGATATGGTTATGTGTATTTGATGACACATAAGTTAGAATCCTTTGGAAAGTTTAAAGAATTCAAGAATGAAGTACAAAACCAGCTTGGCAAGAGTATTAAGATACTTTGATCAGATCGAGGTGGTGAATACCTTAGCCATGAGTTTCGTGACTATCTAGCTGAGTGTGGGATTCTATCCCAACTCACTCCTCCTGGAACACCACAGTGGAATGGTGTATCCGAAAGGAGAAATCGTACCCTATTAGATATGGTACGGTCTATGATGAGTCATACCGATCTTCTTATTTCACTTTGGGGCTATGCTTTGGACACAACAACCTTCATACTTAACCGTGTTCCATCCAAGGCTGTGATAAAGACACCATATAGGATATGGACTAGGAGAGATGCCCAGGTGTCTTTTATGAGGATTTGGGGTTGTGAGGCTTACGTTCAACGTCAAGTCTCAGACAAACTGGGACCCAAATCCGATAAGTGCTATTTTATAGGATATCCCAAGGAAACGAAGGGATATTACTTCTACATTCCCAGTCAACACAAAGTAGTTGTGGCTAAGATTGGGGTTTTTCTAGAAAGGGACTTTATTTCTAGAAAAACTAGTGGGAGTACGTTCAATCTTGAAGAAGTTCAGGATATGGACCATAGCACTGAAGCCTTGATGGAAGTTGAACTGGAACCACAAAGTGTTGTGGATGATGAGATTGTTCCATAAGGAGTTTAGAAACAACAACCAGTTCAAGTAGACATACCTCTTCGCAGGTCTGATAGGGTACGTCATCAGCCTGAGAGATACTCATTTCTCTTGTCTAACCATGATGATACTATGCTCATTGAGAATGAGTCTACCTCTTATCAGGAAGCTGTGATGAGACCAAATTCTGAGAAATGGCTAAAAGCCATGAGATCCAAAATGGAATCCATGTACACCAACCAAGTATGGACTTTGGTTGATCCACCTGAAGGGGTCAAACCCATTGGGTGTAAGTGGACCTTTAAGAGAAAGACTGACATGGATGGACTTATATATAAGGGTCATCTGGTAGCTAAAGGTTTCAAGCAAATTCATGGTATTGATTATGATGAAACTTTTTCTTCAGTAGCGATGTTTAAGTCCATTCGGATCATGCTTGCTATTGCAGCATACCACGATTATGAGATCTGGCAGATGGATGTCAAAATCGCGTTTCTGAATGGAAACTTGCTCGAGGATGTGTACATGACACAATCTGAGAATTTTGTAGATCCACAGCATACTGGCAGAGTATGCAAGCTGCATAAGTCCATTTATGGACTAAAGCAAGCTTCTCGGAGCTGTAATCTTCGATTTGATGATGCGATCAAATAGTTTGGTTTCATCAAGAATGAAGATGAACCCAGTGTCTACAAGAAGTTTGTTGAGAACACAGTTGTCTTCCTTATATTGTATGTGGATGACATACTACTCATTGGGAACGACATTCCTTTGCTGCAGTCAGTCAAGACTTGGCCGGGGAATTGTTTCTCAATGAAGGACATAGGTGAAGCAGCCTGCATTCTAGGCATAAAGATCTATAGAGATAGATCTAAGATTGCTTGACCTAAATCAGAGTACATATGTTGACAAGGTATTACTACAGTTTGCCATACAGAATTCCAAGAAAGGATTTCTGCCGATGTTACATGGTGTGAGTCTTTCGAAGACTCAAAGTCCCTCTTCTAGAGAGGAGAGAGACCGCATGGATAAGATTCCTTATGCTTCAGCAATAGAATCTTTCATGTACGCCATGCTATGTACTCATCCTGATGTCTCGTATGCTTTGAGCATGACGAGTAGATACCAAACAGATCCAGGTGAGTGTTACTGGATAGCGGTCAAGAATATTCTTAATTATTAAGAAGGACTAAAGAATATTTCTTGATATATGGAGGCGATGATGAGCTAGCTGTAAAGGGTTACAGTGATGCTAGCTTCCAAACTGACCAGGATAACTATAGATCGCAATTTGCTTTTGTGTTTTGCTTGAATGGTAGGTGATGTGAGCTGGAAGAGTTCATACAGAGGCTAACGTCGCTGATCCCTTGAACAAGGCATTGGCACAGAGAAAGCATGATGGTCACACTAGGTCATTGGGCCTTAGAGTCTACACTGATTGGCACTAGTGCTAGTGGGAAATTGTTAGTTAGAGCCCTAGAGCCAATCATATGATGATTGTTGTATGGACTCGATGTATCATGTTCTAATATATAAATAAAGGTATTTCTTTATGGTTATTATACTTGTATTGGTGCCAAATAACTAAGTATAATAGCGTCCTAGAGTAGAAGGTTCTTACCTATATCAATCGATTGGTTGAATCGATAGTGAGATGATATAAGGAACACTACTCTTAATCATTCCTAGTCAAGTATTAACATTCAGGGACAATGTTAATGCAACGAGACTAGCATGTAGGTCAACTCGATGACTTGATCTCACAAGTCATGGATATAGAGATATCAAGTTGACTCATGGGTATGCATTAGAGAATGTATACTGAATGCCCCACCATGAGAAAGTATCATGGATCGTTATATGAGTGTCATATACTTTCTCATGTGGCTATTAGTATGACTATTAGTCCTTGGACCTGAAGTCACCATGGTTCCCTACATATGGAGTTGATACTTTGGCTTCGTCAAACGTCACACGTTACTGGGTGGACTATAAAGGCGATTACTGGGTATGTAACAAATTATGCGGAGGGATGTGAGTGATGTAGATGGGATCTATCCCTCCTATATAATGGGAGTGACATCGTTATTCTTGATAGAGTGAGACCACTAAGTGCATGGCCATGCCCAAATGAGTCAATATGAGATATTGAGCTCATTTGATTATAGTGAGTCTACTTGGAGTTCAAGATTTAGATTGATCAGAGGATGACACCGTCTATGCCTCAAATTGATCAATCTGATGTCAAGGATAGAAGGACATTTGTCATATATTGTGAAGAGTCACAATTAGTAGTCACAAGGTGATGTTGGATCTCAACATTCTTGTAACTTGGGTAGTAATGATGTGTTGCTAGATACCGCTCATTACTTATGCTTCTAAATGGGTTTAGGAGCATTGCCAATGTTACAAGAACCTATAGGGTCACACACAAAGGGCAATTAGATGGAGATTAGGTTCATTTGATGAACCAAGAGGATTAAGTTCATATGATGAACCAAATTGGATTAAGAGTAATTCAAATTAAACTAATTGAGTTGGACTCAATTTGGTTCATGTGTTAAATGTGTCTAATTACATTTGGATTCATTGAGTCAATTTAATTCAATGAATATAGATTCATTAAATTAAATTGGTTTGAATCAAATGGTTAGATTTGATCAACCATGGGAGAGAAGAGGTCAAGTTTGACTTGACTTGAGAGGGAAGATGAAGGGTCAAGTTTGACTTGACCATTTGCCATCTCATTTGTGAGTTGGCATAAGGTGGACCAATGATGATGTTCCACATCATCAAGGTTGGCTTATGTGTGTGCCACATTATGAGGGAGATCAAGAGTTGTGACTCTTGATATTCCATGGAGGTTTAAAAATCTCTAAAGTGGCCGGCCACCTTGAATGGGTGTGAGTTACAATTTTTGTGCTCATTGATTTCATCTTCTTCCTCCTTGCTTCTTCTTCTCTCCCTCTCCTCCACCTTGGGCGAAACCTCCATGAGTGCTAGCACACTCTAAGGTTTCTTCTCCATCCTTTTTGTTCGTGTGGATACACATAGAGGGGTGTTCACTTGACACCCTTGAGATCCGGCGAACCTTGGACGAGCGGGATAAGCGAAGGGCTTCGCATCAAAGGTATAAACTCCTTAACATGTAGATCTAGTGTAGATCTAGGTTAGAAAAACAAGTACACGAAATTTTAATCTTCGCACGGATCCGATGGCATGGGACTTCGGGGTTTCCGCAACGCAAAAAGTGGTTTTTGCGGCTCAAAAGTTCCAACACTTGAGACTATGCCATTACTGCATAAGTCCCTACACATTGATCCATAACTTGCGCAAATCTTTCAACTCTCATGGTCTCAAAGGGATGTGTGGACAAAGGTGATGATTCTTGAGATGCTGTTTCTATAACACAGGTCCCTACACTTCCTTCCAAATCATTAACATTATCACATACTGTGAAGAACATTCCAACATTAATATCTTTAGTAGGAGAATCAACAACTTCACTTGCAGTCTTAAATTGATCTACCTCATCACATTCATCATCTCAAAATTCTATTTCACTATAATGCCCTGTAACCCCAGGAGGTAGATCTAAAAGCTTACTGACTACTACATTATCATTACACTCCTCATCTAAAAAGTCCTCATCTTTATACACATCAAGAAATTTTCACTCAACCATATTGATATCACAGAATTTGCCAAAGTCTTTATCTTTATTGAGCCCAACTAGCCTTCGTGGAAATGGAATTCTAAGTGGAGGTCTTGGGAATGATTGAGATTGTGGCTGAGGTTCAACTTGCTTATCTAGTGATGGTGTGATCTATCATTAAGGGAAAGATACTTGTGGCCTTTGGACACTTTCTGGGGTAATGGAACTGAGTTTTTGTGAATTTCTATTATTTTTCTCCTCAATTTTATACAAGTCCTTCTACAGAAGTTTTTTATGATTTTTGTCACTTCTCAACTTAATATCATTACAATGTTCATTAGATCATGTTTGGGTAGGAGGGAGATCATGTTAGAACTATTTTGAAATTCTATAATCAATCTTTAACTCTAACTGTTCAAACCTCTCATTCTATGACTTGTGATTTTCAAAACCCTTGGATGGTTGAACTGCATTTTATTTAGCAGACTCTTTTGCCTTGATGACTTGCACTTCTAGAGTTCTCGGGGGAAATTCCATCCAATTTTTATCTAACCATTCATAAAGGTTCAATGTAACTTGATTAATTAATGTGAATGCTTCGTCCACACTTTTGTTTATAAAAGAACCTCCAGCAGATGAATCCAATAATAACTTATCTGAAAAATAAATTCCCATGTAGAATATGTGTAATTGCAGCCACCTTTCTAAACCATGATGAGGACACTACCTTAATAAGCTTTTGAATCTCTCCCATGCCTCAACTAGTAATTCTCCATCTACCTGAGCAAAACTTGTAATGCAATTCCTCATATACATTGTTCTTCTTTGAGGGAAAAAATAATTTAGAAATCGCTACCCCAATTGTTCCCAATTTGTGATGCTTTGAGGATGGAGAGAATAAAACTAAGTCTTTGCCCTATACTTGATACAGAATGGAAATTCCATCAACCGAATGACATCCGCTAGGACACCCTCACAGTTTACCATATCACAAAGCTCCAGGAATGTCTCATGGTGCAGATATGGACTTTCTAATACTTCTCCTCCAAATTTATGACCCTGTATCATAGTAATTATTTTGGGCTCTAGTTGAAAACTTTTTGTTTCAATATGAGGTTACACAATCGGAGATAAAAATATTGCAAAAATGGGTGTAGCGAATTCTCTTAAGAGCCTACTTGACATATTAGTGCTTATAGTATCTAAAAAAATTCTGAGAAAACATAGAAATGTAGAATTAAAGACAAGAAGGAAAATGCAATAATGAAAGATAAAGAATAAAGAATGTAAGAATAAAAGAATTAAAGATTAAAAGAATTGTCTAGACAAACTCTAATGTAAACTAACTAGATTCAAAACATGTAGTCCCTGGTAATGACACTAAAAACTAGATGTGAACCTGCAAATGCACGGGCATCATCTAGTAATAAAATTTATATAAGTCGATCCTACGAGAACTGAGGATCAAATGCTAATTGGTTTTACACTTTGAATTTAGCTAGACAAAATTGATTATCATTTGATTTGAGGTTTTTTACTAAGATGTGAAAAATAAAATAAAAGAAAGATAACTGAGGAAGTCCTGCATTCAGAGGATATTCTAGGTCTTTTGTTTCATTGTAATGGTGAATATTGTGCTACAAATTTATCCTTTCCTAGTTCTCCACTTTTATGTTTGCAAGATGATCCAAATTACTATCGAATAGCACCCCGCGATGGTGTATCGGAATACTTCCCCTGCTAGTAACCAAGTATACCATCAAGTGAAGAAGTAACTTAGAGAGTTTGGATTTCAGTAGAGTACCTCCTGTCACAAGGCCTCCCCTGGGTTTACGTCTCTAGATTACGTAGGTCACTTGCATAGTATATGATTAGGAAAAGCCCATTAGGTCAAGTGATAGACTCATCCATACATAGAATTATTCTCCCTTAAGAGGTTACATTCTATAGAGAAGGATAGTTACCTTAGATACTCAACGTTATGTTGGTGCGGGAAGCATCCGACGATCGAACTTGTGTTTTGATTATGTCAAAGGGTCCAAAGTAAAGTTATCTTGTTATCTAACAAGGTTTATTGAGCTTGCAGGAAAGTCCTAAGTTATTTTAGGCAAAAGTCCTAGTGGATTCTAGGCAGGAGGAAAACCCTAGGGGGTAGTGTTGGTTGGTCCTAGGAAGATCGTACCGGTTCCACTGTACAAAAATTTTGTACAAGTGTCGAACCATTCCTAAACAACCTATTGTGTTCTTTAGAAGTTAAATTAGGAATCGCAGACGGAACTTAACATCATTGATTCTAAATTTAACTTATCTATTCTTGATGATTTAGATTTGGATCGCAAGCGGAATTTAACACTATTGATCCAAATCCACCTATGTTATTAATTCCATTAAATATTAATTTCCAAAATTGGCTTCCGGGACTACATGGCGAGGCACATGACCTTCTTGGATATGGGAGCAACCACCACCGCCTAGACAAAGCCTTTTAAGGAAAGCTAATATTTAATTTCCTTAAATAACTCTAGGTTTAACCAAAAAGAACAATCGAATCACAAATTCGAAAAACAAAGAAAATACAACCTCAAACAATAAATTAAAAAAACTAGATCTAATGCCTCTTGTGTTTGGAATTCATACAAAGAAAAATAGCTAGCATGATGCGGAAAATAATTGCTAATTATACCTTATCTTTGTATGCTAATGACCTCGAGATCTTCTACCGTATTCCTCGCCTCGCCTTGGACGTCGTGTGGGCGACGATCCTCCAAGATGAACACCACCCAAAAGCTTTCTTCCTCTTCCTCTAAAATTCGGCCACCACCACCACCAAGGAGAAGAGAGCAAAGGGAAAAGAAGAAGGGAGAGGGAGGGCCGGCCACCAAGAGAGACTCCACCAAGAGAATAAGAATTGATGATCCATGAGGCCTCCTCACCCCTTCTTTTATATTACTTGCCCAAGTCAAATAAGGGAAGAATTTTTACAAAAATTAAAATCTTCCTCTAGTTTTTCCTTTTCTTTCCTCTTGATTGAATTAATCACCAATCATTGATTGGGTTTAATCCTATTGGTCGGCCCCTTGCTTGGGCACCAAGCAAGGTGGCCGACCACCTCATCAAGGAAAAGGAATAATAATTTTTTTTATAAAATTTTATAAATCCTTATAAAATTTTACAAGCTCTCTTCTAATTTCCTAAAGTAGGAGTTAAAAAAGGAAAATTTTAAAAATTATAATCATGTTTTAAAATTTAAAACTTCTCTTATAAAATTTCCTTTTTTAACACGGTGATAGAAAATTTAAATTTTAAAACTTCTCTTCCTTCTTTCTTAAACCATGAGGATGGTTAAAAAAGGAAAGTTTTAAAACTTTTAAAATTTCTTTTAAAACATGTGGCCTAATTCAAAGAAGGAAAGTTTTATATTTTAAAATCTCTCTTTTAAAACTTGTAGATTTCTACAAAGAGAAGATTTTAAAAATTCAAAACACCCCTCCTTATTTGAATTATTATGGTCGGCTCCTACATGCTTGGGCACCAAGCAAAGGGTCGACCCTTTAAGAGGAGATGATGGCCGGCCATTGCTTGGTCACCAAGCAATGGACCGGCCCCCTTCTTGGACACCAAGATGGGCCTTTCTTTGGATGGACTTGAGGCTTTAATGAGGCTACGACAGAGACCTAGAGGAGAAATTGGTTTTGGCCTTCCGATTAGCTTGAGTATCCCGTGTTCGCCCCGAACACACAACTCAAGTTCATCAATAATAACTCATTCCACTAGAGAGTTATTATTGCACTACCGCACCAATCCCAAATTACATTATGGGCTCCTGCTTATCATGAGTGTGTTAGTCTCCCTGTGTTTAAGATAACGAATGTCCACTAATTAAGTAAGTTACTGACAACTCACTTAAATAATATCTATCTCCGAGAGTAGTACCACTCAACTTCATCATCATGTCGGACAAAGTCCACCTGCAGGATTTAACATGACAATCCTTATGAGCTCCTCTTGAGGACATTCTCAACCTAGATAACTAGGACATAGTTTCCTTCTATAATCAACAACACACACTATAAGTAATATCATTTCCCAACTTATCGGGCCTATTGATTTATCGAACTAAATCTCACCCTTTGATAAGTCAAAGAAATAAATATTAAATATATGTGCTTGTTATTATATTAGGATTAAGAGCACACACTTCCATAATAACTAAGGACTTGTTCTTTTATTAAATCAGTACAAAAAGAGCTTGCCTTAATTGGTCCTACTCAATACACTTAGAGTGTACTAGTGTAATTTATTAGTCAAGATAAACTAATACTTAATTTGTCACGCCCCCAAAGGAGTCTCTGCCAGACAAAAATCTGGCAGCATCTCCCCTGTACCGGTGACAATCTGAAGCATCACTACAAGCAAAATACATCAGCTACATGCGGCTGGAATATTTATATACACAACCACGCAGTTATAATAACAGCCCACACGGCTGGAATGAAACAATCACAACCACACAGTTATATATAAAATAGCCCACACGGCTGTACCAAAACACAGCGGAAAAACGAAGGAAAGCCCACACAACACAAATAAATACAATGCATGCCGGCATGGCTTAAACACAAATACAACACCAAAACCATAGGATAGCCACATGGCTATACACAAATACAATGCCAAAAATAAGAAAAGAATATACAAAAGAAAATAAGCACGGTCTTCGGATGTGACGTAGGACCCGGCAGACAGGATACTCCGAGCGACACCAACCATCTACAAGCTACCTGAAAACATAAATGTATACATGTGGTGGTGAGTATAGGTAACTCAGTGGGTAATAGATAAGATAATGCATGGTCCATAAACAAACATGGAGATCACAAGTATACAGTCTCAGTAGGGAATAAAGAACATGATCATACTATCATAATCAATGCACCTAAACATATCTGACATAATAACCTGACATATAAACTGTACAAACCACAACTAACACAATGACAGATACATACCCAATCTGGAATCGACGCAAGGTACAAAGATCAGTAAACTCACTGGATCTGTAACAGATATACCCGTGACACCTGTGCAATATAAATACGACTGCATATACATGTAAAATAAATGACATGTATGCAGCATGACAATCATATGCAACAATCATATCGTAAACAAATGCAACATACCACAAACACATGCAACTAGTATCTACTAGGCATGTATGCAAATATATCTCCAACGATGCATCGCGCATCAAATGCAAATGTGCATGCATGCTCCATGGTCACCCCCGCCACCTCTCCAGACACCACGACCCATGTATGACCGAGAGGCTTGGGTTCGTGACAGACCGTACAAGCCTCACGCACGTAACCGCTATAAAGCGACTGAGGCGACACTATACTATGTAGTTATCTAACTACATAGCTAAGGGTCCCTGACCACTCACAACTCAAGCCCCCTGACTACTGTACCCTCAAGACTCACTACTCCAGAGTGGTCGAGGCTGACAGAGTAAAAACAATGAGCAGTTGAGTAAGCGCGACAGGACATAGCTCCACTCCCAGCTACCACTCTCCATTAGTGGTAGAGTGGACAGCTATAAAAATTGACAACCCTCTCAACTACAAAGGAGACGATAGTCGTCAGTATGCAATGAATGATGAACATGATATAGATATAATCATGATATAGACACCGTCATCATCCATGCAAACTCTAACTCCACATAAGCACTCCATGACATGAATATAATCGTCATGATAAATCCACACATCCCACCAAACACATGTACACAACTACACACGTATAATCAACCAAAAATCTCCAATAATCCCACTGGACACATATACACAGAACGTAAGTACAATCAACATGTATCCTCCAATAATAAACACATCAGACACGTGTATAAACCACAAACATACAATCAACACAACTCCTCCCAAAAGTACATAACCAAACACGTGTGTACATACAACATGCAAATGTACGGTCAACATAATGTCTCCTAAAAACACATACCCACCTATGTACCGTCCACATCATATACCCAATCAGCATGGTAATACCAACAACCCGACAATCCCTACAAGACATACTCTACACGTGTAATCACAATAGAGTAGATATCAAGAGTGGAGACTGTATATGAATTAAATAGATCATCACAAGGGTCAAGCATAAGTATCATGCAGGAAAAATAACAACCGATCATGATATAAGATAAAGCAGCCTAATTCATCCAATAATAACCATGCACTAAGTATAAGAAAATCTACATAGAGGTCAAGGAAGAAATACCCGCCTTGGTATATCTCGTATCAATAGAACCTCCCATATCGAAATGAACATCCCATATCAAAGTCCTGCATAAATCAATACATATATTTCATTTAGCTAAATTCATATGATTAAATAGCTAAATAAAATCCCCAACCCAACTAGGATCACTCCAACTAAATATGATCTCTGATTAATCCTCCAAATCCTCAATCAATCCAACACATGGGCCAATCAATTTAATCATGGTCATCATCTAAAATCAATACACACTGATCAAATCCAAACATCCATAACATCTCATTAATCAAATCCCCACATATATTCTAATCCATCCCTACTCATCACAATACCTCCCAATTCGATAATCCTCAAATCACCCTATCAACCAAATCATCAAACCACAATCAATCACAAACTCCAACATCCCATGATTTAATCTACGTATCATCTACTAACCTCAAGAATGAAATCTACATAGTTCATCCACCTCGATTAATCTAACCATAATAATTCATCCAATCTACATCACATCACTCACAAATCTAAGGAAGCACGAAACCCTACACCCATGAATCAACCCATTCCATTATCAATCATAATAAACTTAAATTAACCTCCCAATCAAATGCAAACAAGTAGCATTACATCAAGCATAAACCATTATCCAAACTTACCCAAATCCAAAGACTTCATCGTCAATTCAGCCGGAGAAGTTACTGCTGGAACCAAGCGTAGCCACTACAAGATCATGCAACCACTACATCAATCAAGCACCAAATAACCATAATGAATCCACTCCAAGACTTACCTGAGCTCAAGGTGATCACTAGTAGATCACAACCAGAGTAATTCACTGTTAGAAGAGTATGACCGGAGCTGTGTGTCTTCGGCTAACAGTGCTTGAATGCCCAAATCAGGTGCGTTTAGATGCTGGTAGTAACTGATCGACGAAGCAGCATAATCGGGAGTTAGGGCAATGAATCTCCATGATCCAAGATTCGGTGATGAGAAGGGGTGATCGGGAAAGAGGCGACGACGAGGCCGTGCTGCTTCAACCTCGATCGATCGGAAGAAATGGCGACCAATCAAAATCACAAATCGGGAATCAGCGAAATCACAAAAAAGGGCAAAAGGCTCAAGCAACCTATTGCCACCGGCTCATGTGCTCGGTTTCCGACGAGTCCCTGATGTTCGCGGCTAGGGTTGGAAGGGCGACAACCGGATCAGAGCTCGAGTCATCCACGTCGAGGATCTGAGGGTGGTCGGCTTTGATTGGCCGAAAGAGGGGGAAGGAGTCGGAGCAAGAGGGAAGAGGCTCCACACCTTGAGAGGGAGAGGGAGAAAGGAGGCTTGGCGTCGGTGATCGGGTGGAGAAATCGCCTGGAGAAGAGGTTTCGGCAGAGAGGTTGTCGGGGAAGAAGAGGTCGCGAGAGAATAAGGGTTCGGGAGAGAAAATTGTGAATTTAGAGATTAGGTTTTAAATTAAATACTTAGGTTATATTTAATTAAGCCCTAAGTTAGTTTCTCCATCAACTCCCAACTTAAATGGGATATCCCGAATCCATCCCCTCAAAACGGGTCATACAGACTCCGTTTAAATCCTGAAAAATTTCTAAAAATTCTAGAAAAATCCAATAAGATTTTTCGTCCAATAATATTTATTATTTAATTTTTGCGATATCTTACATAATTACACTACAACTATTCCAATAGTTTGTTCCTTTCCATCTTAGTCGTGAGTAACTGTTTATAATTTATAAAGAACTGATAACATGATCTTCTGTGTGTGACACCACTCACCATATTATCAATGATATAAATTAATTGAACAATTACATTTAACATATAAATGTAGATATTGACCAATGTGATTCTTTTATTTCAGAATAAATGTTTACAAAAGCTAGGTTTTTAGTATACACTCTAACAATCTCCCACTTATACTAAAAGATAAAGCTACCATATCTGCTGCCATACATCTGATTCCCATCCCCTCCATATGCTGATCAAAAGCTTTCGCCGGAAGGGCTTTAGTGAAAGGATCTGCCAGGTTATTCGCTGATGCAATCTTGGCGACGATAACTTTTCCTCGCTTCACGATGTCTCGTATCAGGTGGTACTTGCGCTCTATATGCTTACTTGCCTTATGGGATCGTGGTTCCTTCGAGTTTGCAACTGCCCCGCTATTATCACAATAAATTGTGATGATTTTGGGAAAACCAGGAATCACATCTAAGTCCATTAGGAAGTTCCTGAGACACACAGCTTTTTTGGCTGCCTCAAAGGCTACCACATACTCAGCTTCCATGGTTGAGTCTGATATGTATTTCTGCTTAACACTCCTCCATGCAATGACTCCACCTCCTAAAGTAAACACATAGCCTGATTTAGACTTACTGTTGTCCCTATCTGATTGGAAATCTGAATCCGTGTAACCCATAGGGAGCAAATCGTCTGCTTGGTAAACTAGCATATAATATCTAGTCCTTCTCAGGTACTTCAATACATTCTTTACAGTAGTCCAATGTCCTTGTCCAGGGTTACTCTAATATCTACTAACCATGCTCACGACAAAACAAATATCAGGTCTCGTACACAGCATTGCATACATTAGGCTTCCCACAGCCGAAGCGTAAGGAACTGCCTTCATGTCATCTATCTCCTTTGATGTCTTCGGAGACATCTCTTTAGATAAAGCTACTCCATGCCTAAAAGGTAAGAAACCTTTCTTGGAGTTTTGCATGCTAAAACGAGCAAGGATTGTATCTATATATGAAGCTTGGGATAGGCGCAACATCCTTTTCTTGCGATCCCTTATGACTTTGATCCCAAGGATGTGTGCACATTCTCCTAAGTCCTTCATATCGAATTTTTTGGACAACCATACCCTTACGTCCGATAACACTTTGACATTGTTGCCAATTAACAAAATATCATCTACATATAGTACAAGAAATACCACCACGTTTCCGTTACACTTCTTGTATACACAAGACTCATCCGGATATTGAATAAGTTCATATGACTTGATTACTTCATTAAACCGGATGTTCCAAGACCTTGAAACTTGCTTCAGTCCATAAATGGACCGATTCAGCTTGCACACTAGATGCTCTTTGCCTTTTTCAATGAATCCTTCTGGTTGCTTCATATGGATATTTTCTTCAAGACTTCCATTAAGGAAATCTGTCTTGACATTCATTTGTCAAATCTCATAATCCATATAAGCGGTAATGGATAAGAGTATCCGGATAGACTTAAGCATGGCTACCGGTGAAAAGGTCTCCTCATAATCGATTCCCTCTTTTTGAGTGTACCCTTTCGCAACAAGCCTTGCTTTGAAGGTTTCTACCTTCCCGTCTACCCCTCTTTTCCTTTTGTAGATCCACTTGCATCCAACGACTTTTACTCCATCTGGTGATTCTACAAGCTCCCAAACCTTATTAGAATACATGGATTTTATTTTGAGAATTCATCGCTTTTTGCGAAGATGTTGCATCTATATCTTGGAGTGCTTCGTCATATGTCCAGGGATCAGGTTCATGTTTACCCGGGATCAAGTCCGAAGACTCTCCCAAAAACATGAATCTTTCTGGTTGCCTTACAACCCTTCCACTACGATGAGGCACAGTCTGTGGTTGTGTATCATGTGTGACACATGTTGCAGTCTCTTGTGGTACTTCATCTTGTACTGTTGGTACTGAAGTAGACGTGTTCTCTCTAATTTCTTCTAGAACAATTTCACTCATGGGCTTATGGTTTATTATATAATCTTCCTCTAAAAATCGAGCATTGGTGCTAACAATGATCTTTTCATTTTTAGGATTATAAAATAAACCACCTTTCGTTCCCTTAGGATATCCCACAAACAAACACACTTCTGTACGTGATTCCAACTTGTCAGTATCTCCCTTTAGCACATGTGCTGGACTACCCCATATCCGGATATGATTCAGACTAGGCTTACGCCCATTCTACAATTCCATGGGAGTAGAAGAAACTGTTTTAGAAGGTACCATATTCAGAATGTACACTGTTGTTTCCAGAGCATATCCCCAAAACGAATTTGGTAATTCTGAATAACTCATCATCGATCTAACCATTTCCATAAGAGTCCTATTCCTTCATTCTGCCAAACCATTCTGTTGGGGTGTACCAGGTGCAGACAATTGGGATTGGATCCCAACATCTGATAAGTAATTCTTAAACTCTCCAAAGAGGTATTCGCCACCACGGTCAGACCGTAGTGTCTTGATACTTTTACCAAGACGTTTCTCCACATCAGTCCTATATTCTTTGAACTGTTGGAACCCCAAGGTTGTTTTGGTGTGATCAACAAGTTAAGTTAGGTCCTGTTTGTTACTAACCTTGTGTCTAAGTGTGCATGAGCTTAGAAGCATAGGTAGTCGAGCGAAAGACGCAGTTAGCAAGAAGGACGACAGTCCGAGGGACGAGGTGCTGCCGAAGAGTACACCGACGGGCGAGAAGGAAGCATGCGGTGATTTCGAGGGACGAAAGCCGGAGCGGAAGATTGCTCGGGGAGCAAGAGATGCAACTAGCGAGAAGGACGGCATGCGGTGCATCCGAGGAATGAAGACTGCGGATGAGTACGCCGGCGGACGAGAAGGAAACACGCGGCGATTCCAAGGGACGAGAAGTCGAAGGGAAGCCCGCTCGAGAAGACCGGAAGTTGGGTTCGGGTGAGCCCTTTTCCGGATGGCAGAGATCACCCAAGAAAGTGGATCCGGAATAGAAGATCCGGACTGAGCCGAACCGAACCGGAGCAGAGGTTCCGGACGAAAAAGTCAACTTCTATTGACTTTTGGCTCTGGGGCGCCCGGAGCAGCTCGGGGCCCCCGGAACCCTTCCGGGCGCCCGAACTTGATTTGTTGACCAGATCACGTCAAACAAGATCTGAACGTTGGGGGATAAAGTTTTATCCCCCCAGGGCACCCGGAACCCCTTCCAGGCACCCCGACCAAAGCTATAAATATAGCCTTGGTCCAGAAGCTTAGAATCAGTTCAGAAATTGTAAAAACACTTGTGCGCTTTCCACTGTTTAGATTAGCTTCTTTCTTTTTGTGCTTCAACGTTGTAAGAGGCTTCTCTGCCTGAAGGAGATTGATAGTGCGCTTCATCCTTTCCTTGGATTAACAACCTCCCCGGTTGTAACCAAGTAAACAACTGTGCCTCTTTCTTTTCTACTTTTAATTCACTGCTTTGATTATTTTACAAGTGTTAGTTTGAAAAGTCGGGAAGTGTCTTTGTTTATTTTTTTTCAGGGCTATTCAACCCCCCTTCTAGCTGGCCCAACGGTCCTACAAGTGGTATCAGAGCCGAGGCGCTTCAGGAGGACTAACCGCCGAATGAAGCCACGAAATGGCCGGACCAAGCATCCACCCGCCGAAATACGAAGGGGACATCACTACCTAGAAGAATCTGATGCAGGTATTTTTTACAACAGACTTTGAATTAACTTTAACAATGGAATCTGGCTTTGTAGCTCCAGAAGGTAAGGAAAAATGTCAATGGACAAAAGAGGAGCAGGCTGAATTCATGGCGAACGGCAAAGCAGAATACCATCTGCTAAGCGTTCTTCCACCTCAAGAAGTCAACAGGATCGGGCACTACAACTCGTCAAAGGAACTTTGGGAGAAGTTCCACGAGCTGCACGAAGGGACGTCCGAAGCCAAGCTTGCCAGAAGAGATCTGCTTCGCAATCAGCTCACCAGCCTGCGACTTGGGGAAGATGAGGCAGTCGCGCACCTGCTAGAATAAAAGAAATCATTACCGGACTTTCGAATCTCGGAGAAAAGGTAAGTAATCGAGATTCACTCAGGTACGCACTGAATTCATTTCCTAGAAATACCAAATGGGCATCATTAGTAGATGTTTTTTTTTATATTTCTAAGGATTTAGAAAAAATTTCGTTAGAAGATTTTTTTCAACATTTGAAGTGCATGAGTCAAGATGTGCAGGAATGAAGGAGCCCAAGAACAACGTCACCCTCAAAGCTTCGAGAGACGAACCAGAGTCGAAATCCTCTCTCGACGATGAGGAAATGGTAATGATGGTAAGAAGATTCAAGAAGCTTTGCAAATCCAGATCTACTAACCATCGGCAGGGAAAGAAGAAAAGAACGATCCGCTGCTACCACTGTGATGAAGAAGGGCACGTCAAGGACAACTGCCCCAAGCTGAAGATCAAGGACAAGGAGAAGGGTAAGAAACCTATCCAAAAGCGAAAGGCCCTAAAGGCGACATGGGACGATACGTCGTCTGAATCGGAAGTCGAAGCATTCTCCTGACTCGCACTGATGGCGAGTCATCAAGACGACGACTGCGATTCAAGCTCTTCTGAGATGAGCATCGAGAGCATCGATGAAGGGGGAGCTTCGTAAGAAGAAAGCAGCAGTTCAGGGGGAGACACGGACAACGAACTCGACAAGGTAAGTCAGGTACGTTCTCTTCCTCCCGATAAACTTTTTAAGTTTGTTAAGTTATTAACTAAAGACTATTGTAAATTAGAAAAAGAAATAAAAAATTTAAAAATAATTTTAGCTAAATCCTGCCCTTTAGAAGAATTAGATAAATCAAAATTGGAAAACGAAATATTACAATTAGAAAATCAAAATTTGAAAAATCAAATAGACAACTTGAAAAACTATGCATGTTCATCTAAAACTAATTTTAGAAGATTTAATAATTTAAATTGGTACTTTAAATATCACCCGGGACAAATTAGAAACATTTTAAGAAAATATGTCCCTAAAAATTTTCTAGTTAATCCAGTAGGTTAGAACCTATATTGGGATCCTAAATCATGCTTAAACTAAATTTTAAAATTAAAATTAGCGCTTTCAGTGAGAAAATTAAACAATGAATTTCTCTATGAGGCTTTGTCTAAGGAAGTGGTTGTTGCTCCAATAACCAAGAAGGCCTAGTGCCTCGTCATGACCTGGAAGCCAAGATATTGATGTTAGCAAGAGCCCTAGAGCCAATCATTTGATGATTGTATTTTGGACTTGTTGTATCATATTCTATATAAATAAAGGCATTTGGTTTTGGTTATTATACTTACTTGTATTGGTGCCAAATAAACTAAGTATAATAACATCCTTGAGTAGACGGTTCTCACCTATATCAATCGGTTAGTTGAACCGATAGTGAGATGATATAGGGAACACTACTCTTAATCATTCCTAGTCGAGTATTAACATTCAGGGACAATGTTAATGCAATAAGACTAGCATGTAGGTTAACGCGATGACTTCATCTCACAAGTCATGGATATAGAGATATCAAGTTGAAACATGTGTATGCATTGGAGAATGTATACTGAATGACCCGCCATGAGAAAGTATCATGGATCGTTATATGAGTGTCATATACTTTCTCATGTGGCTATTAGTATGACTACTAGTCCTTAGACCTGAAGTCACCATAGATCCCTACATAAGGAGTTATGTACTTTGGTTTCGTCAAACGTTACCCGTAACTGGGTGGACTATAAAGGCGATTACTGAGTATATAACAAATTATGTAAAGGGATGTGAGTAATGTAGATGGGATCTATCCCTCCTATATGACGGGAGAGACATCGGTATTCTTGATAGAGTAAGATCACGAAGTGCATGGCCATGCCCAAATGAGTCAATATAGGATATTGAGCTCATTTGTTTTAGTGAGTCTACTTGGAGTTCAAGATTTAGATTGGTCAGAGGATGACACGGTCTATGCCTCACATTGACCAATCTAGATGTCTAGGATAGAAGGACACTTGTCATATATTGTGAGGAGTCACAATTAGTAGTCACAAGGTGATGTTGGATCTCAACATTCTTGTAACTTGGGTAGTAATGATGTGTTGCTAGATACCGCTCATTACTTATGCTCCTAAATGAGTTTAGGGCATTCCCAACGTTACAAGAACCTATAGGGTCACACACTAAGGACAATTAGATGGAGATTTGGTTCATATGATGAACCAAGAGGATTAGATTCATTTGATGAATCAAATTGGATTAAGAGTAATCCAAATTGGGCTAAATTGAGTTGGACTCAAGTTGATTCAAGTATTCAATGAGTCTAATTTTGATTATGACTCATTAAATCAACTTAATTTAATGAATTAGATTCATTATATTAAGTTGGCTTGAATCAAATGGTTATAGATTAGATCAACCATGGAAGATATTTGGTCAAGTTTGACTTGACTTGAGAGGAAGAGGAAGAGTCAAGTTTGACTTGACTAATCGCCACATCATTAGTGAGATGGCAAGATATGGACCAATGATGATGTGCCACATCATCAAAGTGTGCCACCTCATGGGAGTTACAACTCCATTCTCTTTAATGGCTACATTTAATGAGAATGGGGGTTACACCTTGGAGATGTGGCCGGCCACTTATGGTTTTGAATGAAATTCATTTTTTCATTCAAGTGTGTATTCATTCCTTCTTCTTCCTTGAGTTCTTCTTGCTCTCTCCCTCTCTTCTTCTTGTCGTGACCTATCAAAGTGCTAGCACACCTTTGTTTAGGTCTTCTCCACCTAAGTTGTCCGTGTGGATACTTCTAGAGGACCGTACGCTTGACGGTCTAGAGATCCGGCATTTTGGACGAGCGGGATACGCGAAAGGCATGCTTTAAAGGTATAATAATGTTTTCTTCCTTTGTAGATCTACTGTAGATTGAAGCTTTAAACTCGTACTCGTATTTTCGAAAGTTTTCTTCGCACGAGATCCAGTGGCATGGGTGATTCGGGGTTTCCGCGACGCGAAAATGCGGTTTTCGCGGCCCGAAAAACCCAACAGTGGTATCAGAGCCACGTGCGAAGCGAGTACTAGTTTCAATTAGTATTTTTGTGAAAAATATGCATACTGTAAGATTCTGTGAATTTCCTAATTTTTATGATTTTATGGGTATTTTTCTAGTAGAAGCGAAGCACAAGTGTTTCGGCACTTGTAGGCTTCGACTACCGAGAAGAATTTTCCAAAACGGTAATGTTTCGACCCAAAAGCTTTTGGGACAGCGGGCTAAGGCGCTCTTGGATCGCTTAGGAGCAACTCGCAATGGTTAGATCGCGGGTAAGGGTACTGCCCCTAACCCCGCAAGGGGATTTGCTCCGCGATTGCGCCCGAAATCGCTAATCGGGACCGCCGGGAAAAATTTACTCATAAAATCTGTAAAATTATTAAAAATTACATAAAAATTATGAAAAATATATAATTTTGAATTATATATTATTTTTGTGATAGTCATGGCCCAAAGACCCAATTCGATTGGACAATTGTGTTGTAATTCATAATACGGCCTGCGTGCCGTTATGTGATGTGCGTGCTGTATTTATCTTATTTTATTTATTTTATTTTTCGCGACCTACGCGTCGTGCCTTCCTTTTATTCTGGTTGTAAATTAGATTTAGACTCGAATGTAACTCGAGTTTCAAAATTGTAATGTAATTTTGAAGCGGTGGAAGGTCCACACGAGACGGAGTTACGAGAAGGGCACGAGCAACACAAGGTGGTCAAAGGAAGAAGCTTGAGAAGCTGTTGACCTTAGGTTGACCATCCTATCTTCTCATTGGCTTGAGAAGATCGTAGTAGGGCCATGACACAATCACAAAATAATTTAATTAATTGCTTATATGTATGTGATGCATGTTTAATTAAGTAGTTAATTAGTGCCTAGCGATTAGATAAGATCTAAATCGTGCACATGATGCACCCCACGATTAGATTAGATCTAAATCAAGTATTTGATACGCATCATCATTTAGATTAGATCTAAATCACGTCAACTCTAATGCCTACCGTGCCGTGATACCTACTACTACCTCGATCTCATGTAGTTGTTGAATCTGCCAAAGCAGAGCAACACATACTATCTTGGTAGGGTATGGAGGGACAATCTTGGTCCTGCCTATCAACGCATGAGTGAGTACAACTCAATTAGATTGAGTATTCATAGTTAACTCGGTTGGATCGAGTATAACTATAGGCATTCTTCCAACGGTTGGAAAGTTAGGTCAAAATCACATATATATTAACTCTCGGGCGTATTAGCCAAAGCTAACTCGAGTTTTAATATAAATGCGGATTTTGATTCTATAAACAAGAGTTGCATAGAGATGTAATTGGTAATCGTTACCTACCGATCATACTAAGTCTTGGGCGTATTAGCCAAAGCTAACTCAAGGGTTAGTATGATGTGGATCTTGTCCCACATGAATTATAGAATTCAGTGGGAGCATCATTTAGTTAAAGGCCTAATTAAATGATTAAGAATATGATACTTATTTCTGCATTTATTTCTGTTGTAGAATTGCCATGACGTCGAACACGAACACCTTCTCCCTGCGATCTATCCTCGAGAAGGACAAGCTCAATGGAGCAAACTTCCTGGACTGGTACAGGAACTTGAGAATAGTTCTCACCCAAGAACGTAAACTGTACGTTATGGAGCAGCCCATTCCGGAGGCTCCTCCTGCCAATGCCCCGCGAGCTGACAAAGATGCTTACAAGAAGCATCAAGACGATGCATTAGATGTGTCCTGTCTAATGCTCGCGACCATGAACTCTGAGCTTCAGAAGCAACACGAGTTAATGGGCGCTTACGATATGGTTGAATATCTTCGTCAGCTGTATCAAGGACAAGCGAGTCATAAGAGATTTGAGATCTCAAGGGCACTGTTTCAGTGCAAGATGTCAGACGGGGCTCCCGTAGGCCCATATGTACTCAAAATGATTAGGTACATAGAGAACCTACAAAGGTTGGGGTTCCCTCTTGGCCAAGAGCTGGCTACTGACCTGATCTTACAATCCTTGCCGGATAACTACAGTCAATTAGTTCTAAACTACAATATGAAGGAGAATTACAAGCCATTGCCCGAGCTGCTTAGCATGTTAAGAACTGCTGAGCTAAACCTTAAGAAGGCTAAGCCCAACACTGTTCTGATGGTTCAGAAACATAAGGGCAAGGGCAAGCCCAAAGGCAAGGGAAAGTCCCAAGCCAAGGGCAAAGGCAAGGCACTGAAGCCTAAAGGAGGGGTCGCCAAAAATGCTACCTGCTTCCACTGCGGTCAGACCAGGCACTGGAAGAGGAACTGCAAGGTATACTTGGAGGATCTTAAGAAGAAGCGAAGTGAGACTTCCACTTAAGGTATATATGTTAAAGAAGTCAATCTATCTATTTCTACATCATGGGTATTATATACTGGATGTGCTTCTCACATTTGTACTGATGTGCAGGCGCTGAGAAATAGCAGGGCATTGACAAAAGGCGAGGTGGACCTATGAGTAGGCAATGGAGCACAGGTTGCTGCTGTTGCTATAGGGACTTACTACCTATCTCTGCCCTCTGGGCTTGTACTAGAGTTAGTCGATTGTTGTTATGTGCCTGCATTAACTAAGAACATTATATCAGTTTCTTGTTTACTATAAAGAACAAATGTCGTTCCATCTATTTAAACGATATGTTCTATTGTAGTGCACATCTGATAAACGGACTCTATATTCTAGACCTTGAGAGCCCTATCTATAACGTAAATACCAAGAGGTTTAAGTCAAATGACATGAACCAAACCTACCTCTGGCACTGTCGCTTAGGTCATATAAATGACAAGCGCTTATCCCAGCTCCATAAGGATGGTTTGCTGGACTCATTTGATTTTGAATCATATGAGATATGCGAGTCATGCCTACGAGGCAAGATGACCAATACTCCCTTTAGTGGACACAGCGAGAGAGCAACTGATTTGTTAGGACTCATACATAGTGATGTATGTGGCCCTTTCAATGTTGCTGCTAGAGGCGGTTATAGATACTTCATCACATTTACTGATGACTTCAGTAGATATGGTTATGTGTACTTGATGACACATAAGTCTGAATCCTTTGAAAAGTTCAAAGAATTCAAGAATGAAGTACAGAACCAGCTTGGCAAGAGTATTAAGATACTTCGATCCGATCGAAGTGGAGAATACCTTAGCCATGAGTTTCGTGACTATCTAGCAGAGTGTGGGATCCTATCCCAACTCACTCTTCTTGGAACACCACAGTGGAATGGTGTATCCGAAAGGAGGAATCGTACCCTATTAGATATGGTACGATCTATGATGAGTCACACAGATCTTCCGACATACCTTTGGGGCTATGCTCTAGACACGGCAGCTTTTATACTCAACCGAGTTCCATCCAAGGCCGTGATAAAGACACCATATAGGATATGGACTGGGAGATATGCCCAGTTGTCTTTCATGAGGATTTGGGGTTGTGAGGCTTACGTTAGACGTCAAGTCTCAGACAAATTAGGACCCAAATCCGATAAGTGCTACTTTATTGGATATCCCAAGGAAACTAAGGGATATTACTTCTACATTCCCAGTTAGCACAAGGTAGTTGTGGCAAAGACTGGGGTCTTTCTAGAAAGGGATTTTGTTTCTCGAAAGACTAGTGGGAGCACGTTCGATCTTGAAGAAGTTCAAGATGCGAACAATAGCACTGATGCCTCGATGGAAATTGAACTGGAACCATAAAGTGTTGTGGATGATGTTGTTCCACAAGGAGTTGAGGAACAACAACCAGTTCAAGTAGATATACCTCTTCGCAGGTCTGATAGAGTACGTCGTCAGCCTGAGAGATACTCATTTCTCTTGTCTGACCATGATGACGTTATGCTCATAGAGGATGAGCCTACCACTTATCAGGAAGCTGTGATGAGACCAGATTCCGAGAAATGGCTAGAGGCTATGAGATCCGAAATGGAATCCATGTACACCAACCAAGTATGGACTTTGGTTGATCCACCTGAAGGGGTAAAACCCATTGGGTGTAAGTGGGTCTTTAAGAGAAAGACTGACATGGATGGACTTATCTATAAGGGTCGCTTGGTAGCTAAAGGTTTCAAGCAGATTCATGGTATTGACTATGATGAAACCTTTTCTCCAGTAGCGATGTTTAAGTCCATTCGGATCATGCTTGCTATTGCAGCCTACCATGACTATGAGATATGACAGATGGATGTCAAAACCGCATTTCTGAATAGAAACCTGCTTGAGGATGTGTACATGACACAACCTGAGGGTTTTTTAGATCCACAGCATACTAGCAGAGTATGCAAGCTGCATAGGTCCATTTATGGACTAAAGCAAGCGTCTCGGAGTTGGAATCTTCGATTCGATGATGCAATCAAACATTTTGGTTTCATCAAGAACGAAGATGAGCCTTGTGTCTACAAGAAGGTTGTAGGGGATATAGTTGTCTTCCTCATATTGTATGTGGATGACATACTACTCATTGGGAAGGACATCCCTATGCTTCAGTCTGTCAAGACCTGGCTAGGGAGTCACTTCTCAATGAAGGACTTAGGAGAGGCATCCCGCATTCTAGGGATACAGATCTATAGAGATAGATCTAAGAGATTGCTCGGCCTAAGTCAAAGTACATACATTGACAAGGTACTCCTACGGTTTGCCATGCAGAACTCCAAGAAGGGATTTCTGTCGATGTCACATGGCGTGAGTCTTTCGAAAACTCAAGGTCCCTCTTCTAGAGAGGAGAGAGACCGCATGGATCAGATCCCTTATGCTTCAGCCATAGGATCGATCATGTACGCCATGCTATGTACTCGACCTGATGTCTCGTATGCTTTGAGCATGACGAGAAGATACCAGTCAGATCCAGGTGAAAGACACTGGATAGCGGTCAAAAATATTCTTAAGTACATGAGAAGGACTAAAGAATATTTCTTGATATATGGAGGCAATGATGAGCTAGCTATAAGTGGTTATAGTGATGCTAGCTTCCAGACCAACCAGGATGACTATAGATCACAGTCGGGGTTCGTGTTTTGCATTAATGGAGGTGATGTGAGCTTGAAGAGTTCGAAGCAAGACACAGTAGCTGATTCTACGACAGAGGCCGAGTACATTGCTGCATCAGAGGCAGTAAAGGAGGCAGTTTGGATTAGCAAGTTCATCACTGAACTTGGGGTGGTTCCTAGCATTGCTGACCCTATTGAGCTCTATTGTGACAACAATGGAGCTATAGCACAGGCGAAGGAACCTCGCTCACACCAGCGGACCAAACACATACTACGGCGCTTCCATCTCATTCGAGAGATCATCGAGAGAGGAGATGTGAAGACTTGCAGAGTACCTACAGAGGCTAACATCGCAGATCCCTTGACCAAGGCTTTGGCACAGAGGAAGCATGATGGTCACACTAGGTCATTTGGGCTTAGAGCCTACACTGATTGACACTAGTGCTAGTGGGAGATTGTTAACTAGAGCCCTAGAGTCAATCATTTGATGATTGTATTTTGGACTTGTTGTATCATATTCTATATAAATAAAGGTATTTGGTTTTGGTTATTATACATACTTGTATTGGTGCCAAATAAACTAAGTATAATAACGTCCTTGAGTAGACGGTTCTCACCTATATCAATCGGTTAGTTGAACCGATAGTGAGATGATATAGGGAACACTACTCTTAATCATTCCTAGTCGAGTATTAACATTCAGGGACAATGTTAATGTAATAAGACTAGCATGTAGGTCAACTCGATGACTTGATCTCACAAGTCATGGATATAGAGATATCAAGTTGACACATGGGTATGCATTGGAGAATGTATACTGAATGACCCGCCATGAGAAAGTATCATGGATCGTTATATGAGTGTCATATACTTTTTCATGTGGCTATTAGTATGACTACAAGTCCTTAGACTTGAAGTCAGCATAGATCCCTACATAAGGAGTTATGTACTTTGGTTTCGTCAAACATCACCCGTAACTGGGTGGACTATAAAGGCGATTACTGGGTATATAACAAATTATGCAAAGGGATGTGAGTGATGTAGATGGGATCTATCCCTCCTATATGACGGGAGAGACATCAGTATTCTTGATAGAGTAAGACCACGAAGTGCATGGCCATGCCCAAATGAGTCAATATAGATATTGAACTCATTTGTTTTAGTGAGTCTACTTGGAGTTCAAGATTTAGATTGGTCAGAGGATGACACGGTCTATGCCTCACATTGACCAATCTAGATGTCTAGGATAGAAGGACACTTGTCATATATTGTGAGGAGTCACAATTAGTAGTCACAAGGTGATGTTGGATCTCAACATTCTTGTAACTTGGGTAGTAATGATGTGTTGCTAGATACCGCTCATTACTTATGGTCCTAAATGAGTTTAGGGCATTGCCAACGTTACAAGAACCTATAGGGTCACACACTAAGGACAATTAGATGGAGATTTGGTTCATATGATGAACCAAGAGGATTAGATTCATTTGATGAATCAAATTGGATTAAGAGTAATCCAGATTGGGCTAAATTGAGTTGGACTCAAGTTGATTCAAGTATTCAATAAGTCTAATTTAGATTATGACTCATTAAATCAACTTAATTTAATGAATTAGATTCATTATATTAAGTTGGCTTGAATCAAATGGTTAGATTAGATCAACCATGGAAGAGATTTGGTCAAGTTTGACTTGACTTGAGAGGAAGAGGAAGAGTCAAGTTTGACTTGACTAATCGCCACATCATTAGTGAGATGGCAAGATATGGACCAATGATGATGTGCCACATCATCAAAGTGTGCCACCTCATGGGAGTTACAACTCCATTCTCTTTAATGGCTACATTTAATGAGAATGGGGGTTACACCTTGGAGATGTGGCCGGCCACTTATGGTTTTGAATGAAATTCATTTTTTCATTCAAGTGTGTATTCATTCCTTCTTCTTCCTTGAGTTCTTCTTGCTCTCTCCCTCTCTTCTTCTTGCCGTGACCTATCAAGGTGCTAGCACACCTTTGTTTAGGTCTTCTCCACCTATGTTGTCCGTGTGGATACTTCTAGAGGATCGTACGCTTGACGGTCTAGAGATCCGGCATTTTGGACGAGCGGGATACGCGAAAGGCACGCTTCAAAGGTATAAAAATGTTTTCTTCCTTTTTAGATCTACTGTAGATTGAAGCTTTAAACTCGTACTCATTTTTTTCAAAAGTTTTCTTCGCACGAGATCCAATGGCATGGGTGATTCGGGGTTTTCGCGACGCGAAAATACGGTTTTCGCGGCCCGAAAAACCCAACAATTGAAATAAATGTTTAATTAACTTTCTGTCAAAGCATTAAAATTAGAATTGATTAATGCTTTCAAAGTTTTTCAAACATTTTTTTTTTCAAAATATTTTTTTTAAATACTTTTACATGAAATTGACTTAGAAATTTAAGTACTTAGAAAAATTTTCAAAGATCTTTTTTCAAAAATAATTTTTTTTTTACTTAGAAATTTTTTTTTGTATTTTTTCTCTTAGAAAATTTTCTTTAATACTTAGAAAAATTCTCAGAAGATTTTTTTTAGTTAAAGGTTGTTATGAAATTGAAAATTTCTACTTTGTTTAGAAATATTTGTAATGTTTTTGCAAAAAATGTCTAAGTTAGAATTTTTTATTTTCACCTAGAAAATTTTACTTAAAATTTTTTTTGTTAGAGACTCTTTATGTGAAAATTATTATAAATTTTTAAGAATCTTAAAATTTTCTAAGTCTTTAACTCTTAGATTTTTTTGGAAACCCCATTTTGTTTGTGATCAAAGGGAGAGAAGGATTAGTATAAGTCTAGGGGGAGGTAGACCAAAATATTAACTTGTTTTATTTTTGCACTTAAATTGCAAATTTAGTTAAGTTTATTTTTAACCCTTATTTTATGTCTATTTTTACCCTAGCTTAACTTGGGTTGCTCACACCAAAAAGGGGGAGATTGTTGGAACCCCAAGGTTGTTTTGGTGTGATCAACAAGTTAAGTTAGGTCATGTTTGTTACTAACCTTGTGTCTAAGTGTGCAGGAGCTTAGGAGCATAGGTAGTCGAGCGGAAGACGCAGCTAGCGAGAAGGACGACAGTCCGAGGGACGAGGTGCTACGGAAGAGTACACCGGCGGACGAGAAGGAAGCATGCGGTGATTCCGAGGGACGAAAGCCGGAGCGGAAGATTGCTCGGAGAGCAAGAGACGCAGCTAGCGAGAAGGACGGCACGCGGTGCGTCCAAGGAACGAAGACTATGGATGAGTACGCCGGCGGACGAGAAGGAAACATGCGGCGATTCCGAGGGACGAGAAGCCGGAGGGAAGCCTGCTTGAGAAGACCGGAAGTTGGGTTCGGGTGAGCCCTTTTTCGTATGGCAGAGATCACCCAAGCAAGCGGATCCGGAATAGAAGATCCGGACTGAGCCGAACCAAACTGGAGCAGAGGTCCAGGATGAAAAAGTCAACCGCTGTTGATTTTTGGCTCCGGGGCGCAAGGAGCAGTCCGGGGCGCCCGTAACCCTTCCGGACGCTCGGACCTGATTTGTTGACCAGATCGTGTCAAACGTGATCTGAACGTTGGGGGATAAAGTTTTATCCCCCCAGGGCACCTAGAACCCCTTCCAGGGGCCCCGACCAAGGCTATAAATATAGCCTTGGTCCAGAAGCTTAGAATCAGTTCAGAAATTGTAAAAACACTTGTGCGCTTTCCACTGTTTAGATTAGCTTCTTTCTTTTTGTGCTTCAACGCTGTAAGAGGCTTCTCCGCCTGAAGGAGATTGATAGTTCGCTTCATCCTTTCCTTGGATTAACAACCTCCCCGGTTGTAACCAAGTAAACAACTGTGCCTCTTTCTTTTATGCTTTTAATTTACTGCTTTGATTATTTTACAAGTGTTAGTTTGAAAAGTCGGGAAGGGTCTTTGTTTATTTTTTTTTAGGGCTATTCAACCCCTCCTTCTAGCCGGCCCAACGGTCCTACATGAACTTGTTAAAGCATTCAGACTTGCGGCGCATCAGGTAAATGTATCCGTATCTTGAATAATCGTCTATAAAAGAGATGAAGTATTCATAACCACTTTTTGCCTGGATAGACATAGGACCACACAAATCAGAATGAACTAGTTCTAATGCATCTTTGGCTCTATACCCCTTGGCCTTAAAAGGTCTCTTGGTCATTTTACCTTCCAAGCAAGATTCACAGGTTGGAAAGTTTTCCAACTCTAATGAACCCAAGAGTCCATCGGCTATAAGCCTTTGAATCCTACTTAAGTTAATATGACCAAGCCTTAGATGCCAAAGATACGTTTGGTTCATCTCCGAAGGTTCTTTTCTCTTATTAGAGTTAGGAGATGTGTTATTAATTTTCATTTGTTTCCTTGTGGAAGAAATTGGATTTAAAGTATATAAACTGCCAACCAATGCACCATAACAGATAATAATCTTATTTATCTTTATAACCACATTGTTACTAAAAAAACAGAATATCCATCCAAATATAGTTTAGAAACTGAAATTAAATTCTTTCTAAAACTGGGTACATAAAGATAATTTCTTAAAACCAAACTTCTATTCCTATCAAAAGATAAGTAGACGTCTCCCACTGCAACAGCCGCCACCTTAGTAGCATTGCTCATGTAGACAGTTATCTCTCCTTCAAATAGTCATCGAGTTTCCTGGAACCCTTGCAAAGAATTACAGACATGATCAGTGGCTCCTGTATCTACACACCAGGTGCTGGTAGATAACACCGCTAAACATGTTTCAACTACTAGAGCATGAGATATAACTTTATTGTTCTGATTCCTACGAGGACAGTCTGCCTTCCAATGTCTTGACTGCTTGCAGATGAAGCATTTGCCCTTCGGCTTCTTCATTCCAGCTTTTGGTCCTGTACTCTGAGGTCTATTCACCTTCTTTGCTGAGGCAGCCTGTTTCTTCTTCTTCTTTCCTTTCGGTTTAGAAATAGAACCATTTTCAGCATAGTGAATTTGAGAATTATGACGAAATAACCCTTCTGCTGCCTGAAGTTCTGTCAGTAGTTCCGCCAATGAATACATCCTTTTATTCATATTATAGTTCAGGCAGAATTGCTCAAAACTTCTGGGTAGCGTTTGGATAATCATATCGATCTAGGTTTCCCTATCAATTTCTCCTCCAAGGATTTGCATTTCATTCAGATAAGTCATCATCTTTAGGATATGGTCCCTCACGGAAGTACCCTCTTGCATGGTGGCCGTCATTAATTTCCTCATAGCTTCTTGCCTAGAGGCCCGATCCTGGTGACCAAAGAGATCCTTGAGATTGTTCATTATATCATAGGCTGTTGGTAAATCTTGATGCTGATGTTGCAATACATTTGATATTGAAGCTAAAATGTAACACCGCGCCATCTCATCTGCTTTTACCCATTTCCTATGATACTCAATCTCCTCTTTGTTGGGTTTTTCGCGCCGCGAAAACCGCTTTTTCACGACGCGGAAACCCCGAAACTCCCTAGCCAACGGATCCATGCAAAGAAAAATTTTCGAAAAAACCATGAGTACGAGTTTACCTAGATCTACACTTAGATCTACAAGGGAAAAAGGTTATACCTTTGAAGCGAAGCCCTTCGCGTTCCCGCTCGTCCAACGGCTTGCCGGATCTCGAAGTTGTCAATGTAGACAACTCTCTAGAAGTATCCACACAAACAAGATGTGTTCTCTAACACACAAGGATGGAGAAGGGAACACCACAAGTGTGCTAGCACTTCTTGGTGCTCTCGGATGAGATTGGGAAAAGAAGATAGAAAAGAGAAAAAGAATGAATCTCAAGAACACTCTTCTTCTTCTTCTTTGTGACAATCACTCTACCTTTCTTCTTTAAACTCAAAACCACTCACCTTGTTTCTTCCTTGAAACTCACGGCCAAGAGAAGAGGAGAGGGAGAAGAGAATGACTAGAGGAAAAGAGATCACATGAATGCAATTGAATGAATAATCAAGTTTTTCATTCACATCACAATTTGAGTGGCCGACCACTACAAGAGGTGTAACCCCCTTCACATTAATCACAATTAATGTGGAGGCCACTAAAGAGAATAGTTGTAACCTCCATGAGGTGGCACATGTGATGATGTGGCACATCATCATTAGTTCTCCTAATGCCAAGTCACAAATGATGTGGCATAAAGTCAAGTCAAACTTGACTCTTCCTCTTCCTCTCAAGTCAAGTCAAACTTGACTTAATCTCTCTCATGGTTGATCTAATCCAACCATTTAATTCAAGCCAATTTAATATAATGAATCTAATTCATTTAATTAAATTGATTTAATGAGTCATAATCTAAATTAGACTCATTAAACACATGAATCAACTTGAGTCCAACTCAATTAGCCCAATTAGTATTACTCTTAATCCAATTTGATTCATCACATGAATCTAATCCTCTTGGTTCATCATATGAACCTAATCTCCATCCACTTGTTCTTTGTGTGTGACCCAATAGGTTCTTGTAACGTTGGCAATGCCCCTAAACTCATTTAGAAGCATAAGTAATGAGCGGTATCTAGCAATACATCATTACTACCCAAGTTACAAGAATGTTGAGATCCAACATCACCTTGTGACTACTAATTGTGACTCCTCACAATATATGACAAGTGTCCTTCTATCCTAGACATCTAGATTAATCAATGTGAGGCATAGACCGTGTCATCCTCTGATCAATCTAAATCTTGAACTCCAAGTAGACTCACTAAAACAAATGAGCTCAATATCTCATATTGACTCATTTAGGCATGACCATGCATTTCGTGGTCTCACTCTATCAAGAATACCGATGTCTATCCCGTCATATAGGAGGAATAGATTCCATCTACATCACTCACATCCTTCTGCATAATTCGTTACATACCCAGTAATCGCCTTTATAGTCCACCCAGTTACGGGTGACGTTTGACGAAACCAAAGTACATAACTCCTTATGTAGGGAACCATGGTGACTTCAGGTCTAAGGACTAGTAGTCATACTAATAGCCACATGAGAAAGTATATGACACTCATATAACGATCCATGATACTTTCTCATGGCGGGTCATTCAGTATACATTCTCTAATGCATACCCATGTGTCAACTTGATATCTCTATATCCATGACTTGTGAGATCAAGTCATCGAGTTGACCTACATGCTAGTCTTATTGCATTAACATTGTCCCTGAATGTTAATACTCGACTAGGAATGATTAAGAGTAGTGTATCATCTCACTATCGATTCAACCAATCGATTGATATAGGTAAGAACCTTCAACTCAAGGACGTTATTATATTTAGTTTATTTGGCACCAATACAAGTAAGTATAATAACTAAAAAACAAATGCCTTTATTTATATAGAATATGATACAACAAGTCCAAAATACAATCATCAAATGATTGGCTCTAGGGCTCTAGCTAACAATCTCCCACTAGCACTAGTGCCAATCAGTGTAGGCTCTAAGCCCCAATGACCTAATGTGACCATCATGCTTCCTCTGTGCTAAAGCCTTGGTCAAGGGATCTGCGATGTTAGCCTCTGTAGGTACTCTACAAATCTTCACATCTCCTCTCTCGATGTTCTCTCGAATGAGATGGAAGTGCCGTAGTATGTGTTTGGTCCGCTGGTGTGAGCGAGGTTCCTTTGCCTGTGCTATTGCTCCATTGTTGTCACAATAGAGCTCAATAGGGTCAGCAATGCTAGGAACCACCCCAAGTTCAGTGATGAACTTACGAATCCAAACTGCCTCCTTTGCTGCCTCTGATACAGCAATATACTCGGCCTCTGTCGTAGAATCAGCTACTGTGTCCTACTTCAAACTCTTCCAGCTCACAGCACCACCATTAATGCAAACTACGAACCCCGACTGCGATCTATAATCATCCTGGTCGGTCTGGAAGCTAGCATCACTGTAACCCTTTACAGCTAGCTCATCATTGCCTCCATATATCAAGAAATATTCTTTAGTCCTTCTTAAGTACTTAAGAATATTCTTGACCGCTATCTAGTGACTTTCACCTGGATCTGACTGGTATCTGCTCGTCATGTTCAAAGCATACGAGACATCAGGTCGAGTACATAGCATGGCGTACATGATCGATCATATGTCTGAGGCATAAGGGATCTGATCCATGCGGTCTCTCTCCCCTCTAGAAGAGGGACCTTGAGTCTTCGAAAGACTCACGCCATGTGACATCGACAGAAATCCCTTCTTGGAGTTCTGCATGACAAACCGAAGGAGTACCTTATTAATATATGTACTCTGACTTAGGCCAAGTAATCTCTTAGATCTATCTCTATAGATCTGTATCACTAGAATGCGGGATGCTTCACCTAAGTCCTTCATTAAGAAACATGTCCCTAGCCAAGTCTTGACAGATTGTAGCAAAGGGATGTCTTTCTCAATGAGTAGTATGTCATCCACATAGAATACGAGGAAGACAACTATGTCCCCTACAACCTACTTGTAGACACAAGGTTCATCTTCGTTCTTGATGAAACCAAACTGTTTGATTACATCATCGAATCGAAGATTCCAGCTCCGAGAAGCTTGCTTTAGTCCATAAATGGACCTATGCAGCTTGCATACTCTGCTAGTATGCTGTGGATCTACAAAACCCTCAGGTTGTGTCATGTACACATCCTCGAGCAGGTTTCCATTCAGAAACATGGTTTTAACATCCATCTGCCATATCTCATAGTCATGGTAGGCTGCAATAGCAAGCATGATCCGAATGGACTTAAACATCGCTACTGGAGAAAAGGTTTCATCATAGTCAATACCATGAATCTGCTTGAAACCTTTAGCAACCAAGCAACCCTTATAGATAAGTCTATCCATGTCAGTCTTTCTCTTAAAGACCCACTTACACCCAATGGATTTTACCCCTTCAGGTGGATCAACCAAAGTCCATACTTGGTTGGTGTACATGGATTCCATCTCGGATCTCATGACTTCTAGCCATTTGTCGGAATTTGGTCTCATCACAGCTTCCTGATAGGTGGTAGGCTCATCCTCTATGAGCACAACGTCATCATGGTCAGACAAGAGAAATGAGTATCTCTCAAGCTGACGACGTATCCTATCAGACCTGCGAAGAAGTATGTCTACTTGAACTGGTTGTTGTTCCTCAACTCTTTGTGGAACAACATCATCCACAACACTTTGTGGTTCCAGTTCAGCTTCCGTTGAGGCTTCAGTGCTATTGTTCGCATCTTGAACTTCTTTAAGATCGAACGTACTCCCACTGGTCTTTCTAGAAACAAAGTCCCTTTCTAGAAAGACCCCAGTCTTTGCCACAACTACCTTGTGCTGACTGGGAATGTAGAAGTAATATCCCTTAGTTTCCTTGGGATATTCAATAAAATAGCACTTGTCGGATTTGGGTCCTAACTTGTCTGAGACTTGACGTCGAACGTAAACCTCACAACCCCAAATCCTCATGAAACACACCTGGGTATATCTCCCAGTCCATATACTATATGGTGTTTTTATCACGGCCTTGGATGGAACTCGGTCGAGTATAAAAGCTGCCGTGTCTAGAGCATAGCCCCAAAGGTATGTCGAAAGATCTGTGTGACTAATCATAGATTGTACCATATCTAATAGGATACGACTCCTCCTTTCGGGTACACCATTCCACTGTGGTGTTCCAGGAGGAGTGAGTTGGGATAGAATCCCACACTCAGCTAGGTAGTCACGAAACTCATGGCTAAGGTATTCTCCACCTCGATCTGATCGAAGTATCTTAATACTCTTGCCAAGCTGATTCTGTATTTCATTCTTGAATTCTTTGAACTTTTCAAAGGATTCTGACTTATGTATCATCAAGTACACATAATCATATCTACTGAAGTCATCAGTAAATGTGATGAAGTACCTATAACCGCCTCTAGCAGCGACATTGAAAGGGCCACATACATCACTATGTATAAGTCCTAACAAATTAGTCGCTCTTTCGCTGTGCCAACTAAAGGGAGTCTTGGTCATCTTGCCTCGTAGGCATGACTCGCATTGTTGGAGTGTATACTGAAAGCCTAAGCTTTGTAAACATTCATTGTGTATAAAGAATCACATTTGGTTAAATTGTCTACATTTGTTTGTTGTTGTTCATTTAATTTATATTGTAGATAACATAGTATGTGGTGTCACATGCAGAAGATGATGTTATCAGTACCTTATAAATTATAAACAGTAGCTCACGACCAAAATGGAAAGGAACAAACCATTAGAAGGTCGTAGTGTAATTAGGTATTATTTATCTTGACTTTATAATTACACTAGTACACTCAGAGTGTATTGAGTTGGACCATTTGAGGTCGTTTCTTTTATACTGACTTTATAAAGGAACAAAGACCTCGGTTATTATGGAAGTGTGTACTCTTAATCCTAATATAATAACAAGCATATATATTTGATATTTATTTCTTTAATTTATCAATGGGTGAGATTTAGTTCGATGAATCAATAAGCTCGATAAGTTGGGAAATGATATCACTTATAGTGTGTGTTATTGATTATAGTAGGAAACTGTGTCCTAGAGATACTAGGTTGATAATGTCCTCAAGAGGAGCTCATAAGGATTGTCATGTTAAACCCTGCAGGTGGACTTAGTCCGACATGATGATAAGGTTGAGTGGTACTACTCTTGGACTAAGATATTAATTAAATGAGTTGTCAGTAACTCACTTAATTAGTGGACATTCGATATCTTAAACACAGGGAGACTAACACACTCATAATAAGAAGGAGCCCAAAAATGTAATTTGGGATTGGTGCGGTAGTTCAATAATAGTTCTCTAGTGGAATGAATTATTATTGATAAAATTAAGTTGTGTGTTCGGGGCGAACACGGGATGCTTAATTTTATCGGGAGACCAAAACCAATTCCTCCTCTCGGTCCCTATCGTAGCCTCTTATTTATAGAGTATTATACCCACCTATACCCACCTTCTATACCCACCAATAGGGGGCCGGCCAAGCTAGCTTGGGAACCAAGCTAGGGCCGGCCTAGGTATAAATTGGGGTGGCCGGCCCTAGCTTGAACCCAAGCTAGTGGGGGCCGGCCAAATTAAATTAAAAAGGAATTTTAATTTTAATTTTAATTATGTGGAAGAAATAATTTATTAAAGAGAATTAAAATTAAAATATCTCTCTTATAAAAGATCTACAAAAGATTAAAGAAAGAGATTAGATCTCTTTCCTTATTTGTAGATTGGTGAGATATTTTATTTTCTCTTTAAAATTATCCACATGTTGATAAAATTAAAATTATAGAAATTTCTTTTTATCAACCATGAAGAGATTTTTAAAGAGAAATTTTATTTTTAAAATTTCCGGAAACAAATTAGGAAGTTTTAATTTGTTGATTAAAACTTGTCTAATTTATTTCCTCTTGATGTGGCCGGCCATTAGAGTTTAATTGGGAAATTTTATTTTTTTTTCTCAATTAAATCATGTCAAGGAAATTAAGGAAATTTTATTGTAATTAAATTTCCTAATTTGCCTAGGCCAAGGAATATAAAAGAAGGGGTAAGGGTGCCTTCATGAGACACAACCTCTATTATTTTCTCTCCCTTTTTTGTTCCTTGGTGTGGTCGGCCATCTTTTCCCTCTCTTCCTCTTGTGGTGGCCGAACCCCTCTCTTTCTTTGGAGCTCTTGTGGTGGCCGGATACTACTTGGAGAAGAAGAAGAAGAAGGAGAGGAAGCGAGCATCTCTTGGAGCTTGGTTAGTGTTTTGATTTTCTTCCTTGGTGAAGCTTCTTTCTTTGTGGCCGAACCTAGCTAGGAGGAGAAGAAGGTGGTTGGTGGTTTCTCATCTCGGAAGATCGTTGCCCACACAACGTCCGAGGTTAGAAGAGGAATACGGTAGAAGATCAAGAGGTTTTTCTACAAGGTATAACTAGTAATTTTTTCTTTCCGCATCATACTAGTTATTTATGGAAATAATACCAAATACAAGAGGCTTACGTTCTAGAATTTGAATATGTTTTTCGATGTTGTGTTCTTTTGTTTTTCTTTTCCTTGTGATTTGATTGTTCTCTTGGTTAACCTAAAGTTATTTTAGGAAATTAAATATTAGATTTCTATAAAAGGTTTTGTCTAGTCGGTGGTGGTTGCTCCCATATCCAAGAAGGCCATGTGCCTCGCCACGCAGTCTTGGAAGCCGATTATGGAAATTAATATTTAATGGAATTAATAACTTAAGGTGATTTGGGTCGAACGTGTTAAGTTCCGCAGGAGATCCAAGTCAAAACCTAAAAGAACAAATAGATTAAGTTTTGGATCAAGCGTGTTAAGTTCCGCAGGCGATCCAAATTTAATTTAAAAGAACACATGGTAGCTAGGAAAGGTTCAGACCTTTGTACATAATTTTTGTACAGTGGAACCTCTAGGCTTTCCGAGTAGCAACCAACAATTGGTATCAGAGCTAGGGTTTTGCCTCTGTGTATTTGGTATTAGGTTAATTATGCACATGTCATACATAATTTAGGCAGGTTAATAGTAGGATGTGCTAACTTTGTGGATGCAGGATCCAACTATTATGGCTTTTAGTTATTATGTGTGTGATTGGACCCTTGGACATGTCAAGGGCATTTATATATGTGTGCATGATTGTATTAAAATACAGCAGGAGCTGTATTTAGTTTTATTAGGATTTTATTTTTGATCTAGATACATGTACATTCCTTTTATGGAATATAGGATCAAAAATGTAAAATTCTATTTATGTTGCGGATCAAATCTTGCAAAGCGTGGAACCTTCTAAGGACCAGAGGCGCAGCGGAACAAGGAGCAAGATGGATGTGACAGCTAGACCCGGTAGCGGTGGCCAAATATGGCAGCAGCTTGGGATGACAACACATGGAGGACAACTAGAGATAAAAGCCATAATAGTTGAAAATTAGATTTTCTATTTATTGCTTTTATATTATGCTGTGTGTGCATGTTAGTTTACAAGTTTAGTAGGCTAGCATAGTTAAAATTCCTCATTTATAAATAACTAAGTGGGAGAGGGATTTTTAAGTAAATCCCATGGTCTCCATTACTGGTTTGTAAGTGATGCAAATAAGCTTGCGCGTTGGCTCTGAGTGCCTTCCTCCATAACGGATGAGCTTGTTTGTGGATCACTAGAACAGACTTCCATTTTTGGATGACTATAGGAAGTTAATTAAGAGCGTGTGATCTTCCCCAACGGAAGGGGCATAATTTTATTAATGGACTTAGTGTCAAGTAATGGTATACACTTAGACACATATAATAGTATCCTCCCCATCGGAGTCACTGCTATTATTTGTGTGATCAAATGATACCAACTATTAATTTTATTTGTCAAAAAGTTAGGTTGACAAGATAATAAAATTAATGGGTTAAAACCCTCCTTTTACAAATGTTGAATTTGCATACGTCCACACTAACGTGGCATACAAAATTCACGGTGTTATGAGGTGTTGGTTAATTTAAAATAGTATTGTTTGAGGAATCAATATTATTCTAAATTTAGAGTTCTGACCAAAAGTTATTTGTGATTCTTAGGATGACTTTCAACCCACTGTCCATCATACTTCAACAGAATAGACTTACTGGACCTAATTACATAGATTGAAAAAGAAACCTAGACATTGTTCTTACTGCTGAAAGCTATAAATTTGTACTGACTGAGCAGTGCCCTGAAGCACCTACTGGTGAATCTACCCAAGAGGAGATTTAATATCATAGGAAATGGGTAAAAGCAGATGAGATGGCGCGGTGTTACATTTTAGCTTCAATGTCAAATGTATTGCAACATCAGCATCAAGATTTACCAACAGCCTATGATATTATGAACAATCTCAAGGAACTCTTTGGTCATCAGGATAGGGCTTCTAGGCAAGAAGCCATGAGAAAAATAATGACAGCCACCATGCAAGAGGGTACTCCTGTGAGGGATCATATCCTAAAGATGATGGCTTATCTGAACGAGATACAGATCCTTGTGACTACTAATTGTGACTCCTCACAATATATGACAAGTGTCCTTCTATCCTAGACATCTAGATTGATCAATGTGAGGCATAGACCGTGTCATCCTCTGATCAATCTAAATCTTGAACTCCAAGTAGACTCACTAAAACAAATGAGCTCAATATCTCATATTGACTCATTTAGGCATGACCATGCATTTCGTGGTCTCACTCTATCAAGAATACCGATGTCTCTCCCGTCATATAGGAGGGATAGATTCCATCTACATCACTCACATCCTTCTGCATAATTCGTTACATACCCAGTAATCGCCTTTATAGTCCACCCAGTTACGGGTGACGTTTGACGAAACCAAAGTACATAACTCCTTATGTAGGGAACCATGGTGACTTCAGGTCTAAGGACTAGTAGTCATACTAATAGCCACATGAGAAAGTATATGACACTCATATAACGATCCATGATACTTTCTCATGGCGGGTCATTCAGTATACATTCTCTAATGCATACCCATGTGTCAACTTGATATCTCTATATCCATGACTTGTGAGATCAAGTCATCGAGTTGACCTACATGCTAGTCTTATTGCATTAACATTGTCCCTGAATGTTAATACTCGACTAGGAATGATTAAGAGTAGTGTTCCCTATATCATCTCATTATCGATTCAACCAATCGATTGATATAGGTAAGAACCTTCTACTCAAGGACGTTATTATACTTAGTTTATTTGACACCAATACAAGTAAGTATAATAACCAAAAAATAAATGCCTTTATTTATATAGAATATGATACAACAAGTCCAAAATAGAATCATCAAATGATTGGCTCTAGGGCTCTAGCTAACACTCTTGGGTAGATTCACCATTAGGCGTATTAGGGCAAGCCTCAGTCAGTACAAACTTATAGCTCTCAGCAGTTAGAACAATGTCCAGGTTCGTTTTCCAATCTATATAGTTAGGACCAGTAAGTTTGTTCTCTTTTAGTATTATAGCCAGTGGGTTGAAAGTCATCCAAAGAATCACAAAAATAACTTTGGTCAGGACTCTAAATTTAAAATAATATTGATTCCTCAAACAATACTATTTAAATTTACCAACACCTCAAAACACCGTGAATATTGCATGCCACGTTAGTGTGGACGTATACAAATTCAACATTTGTAAGAGGAGGGTGTACCCATTAATTTTATTATCTTGTCATCCTAACTTTATGACAAATAAAATTAATAGTTGGTTTTACTTTGGTCACGCAGAACAATAGCAGTTACTCCATTGGGAGGATACTATTGAATGCGTCTAAGTGTATACCATTACTTGATACTTAGTCCATTAAATAGGATTGTGCCCCTTCAGTTGGAGAAGATCACACGCTCCTAAATAATTTCCTATAATCATCCTTAAAGGAAGTTTGATCTAGTGATCCACAATAAACCCATCCGTTGTGGAGGGAGGCAATCAGAGCCAACACGCAAGCTTGTTGCATCACTTACAAACCAGTAATGGAGACCATGAGATTTATTTAAAAAACCCTCTCCCACTTAGTTATTTAAGGTGAGGAATTTTAACCTATGCTAGCATATATCACATGCATTCACACACATCACAGTAAATAAAGCAATAAATTTGGAAATTAATTTTCCAACTATTATGGCATTTTCCTTCACTGTTCTTCGTGTGCTCCAACCCTAGCTGCTGCCATCTTTAGCTACCGCCATCGGGTCTAGTCGTCGCATCCATCTTGCTTCTTATTTCGCTATGCCTCTGGTGCTCCAAAAGTACCACGCCTCGCAAGAATCCAATTCACGACAAAAATAGAATTTTACATATATTGATCCTATATTCCACAAAGGAATGTACATGTAATCTAGATCAAAAATAAAATTCTAAATCCTAGGGCTAATACAACTCCTGCTATATTAGTTACATACAATCATGAACACACAAAATAATGCCCTTGACATGTCCAAGGGTCCAATCACACACAATATCTATTTGCTATAATAATTGGAGCCTGCAACCACAAAGTTAGCACATCCTACTATTAACCTGCCTAAATTATGTATGACATGTGCATAACCTATTTGAATTCTAAACACACAGAGGCAAACCCTAGCTCTGATACCAATTGTTGGTTGGTCCAAGGAAGATCATACCAGTTCCACTGTACAAAAATTTTGTACAAGTGTCGAACCTTTCCTAAACAACCTATTGTGTTCTTTAGAAGTTAAATTAGGAATCGCAGACGGAACTTAACATCATTGATTCTAAATTTAACTTATCTGTTCTTGATGGTTTAGATTTGGATCGCAAGCGGAACTTAACACTATTGATCCAAATCCACCTATGTTATTAATTTCATTAAATATTAATTTCCAAAATTGGCTTCCAGGACTGCATGGCGAGGCACATGGCCTTCTTGGATATGGGAGCAACCACCACCGCCTAGACAAAGCCTTTTAAGGAAAGCTAATATTTAATTTCCTTAAATAACTCTAGGTTTAACCAAAAAGAACAATCGAATCACAAATTTGAAAAACAAAGAAAACACAACCTCGAAAAATAAATTCGAAAAACTAGATCTAATGCCTCTTGTGTTTGGAATTCATACAAAGAAAAATAACTAGCATGATGCGGAAAACAATTGCTAATTATACCTTCTCTTTGTATGCTAATGACCTCGAGATCTTTTGCCGTATTTCTCGCCTCGCCTTGGACGTCGTGTGGGCGACCATCCTCCAAGATAAACACTGTAATACCCACTAAGCTTGTAAGATAAATATATGAATGTGGGATTTTGCCTTAGAAAAATAATAGGAAGTGAGTTGAAGCAAAAAGAAATAAAATGAAATAAAAAGAAGTGAAGGTCAAGGATTGAACCTTGAACCTCTTATATTATATTTCATAGAATTAATGGGTAACAACCAGTTGGGATAGGAATAATATGTTGATAGCAAAGGAGGGAAACTCATGATAAAGGTAAGAGTAAAAGCTAGCCAAAAGGAAACAAGTAAAGAGCAAGAGAAAGGCAATTTGCCTTCCTCCTTTCCTCTCCCTCTTCCTCTTTGATTTTGCCGAAAATAAAAGAGGTTAATTAAGGGGATTCATTCCCCCTTATTTCACCATGAATGATGAGGATAAATAAACAAATAAAAATAAAAATAAAATAGAAAAAAAGGGCTAAGGGAGAAGGAAAGCAAAAACTAAGTTTGCTACCTCTTCCCCCTTAACATAAAAGGGAGCAAGAAAAGAGAAAACTATTTTTCTATCATTTTCTCTCATTCATCCTCTCCCTCACCAAGAACACCACAGTCCCCTCTCCTCCATCTTCAGCCCCAAAGCCAAATTTTTCCCTAAGAAAGCCTAAGATACAAGGAGGACTTAGCAAAGGAATCAAGGGAAAGGAACTAGAAGAAGAGGCTACTTCTTCTTCTTCATACCTTAGATCCACAAGCGAAAAAGGATGTAAGCTTCCCCTCACCTGTGGTACAAGGCTTTTATGTGCTTTTCAGATTTTATGAAGATTTTAAAACCTAGAAACAAGTTTGAGAAAATTCGGCCAAGAAGAGCTTTCAAAATCTAATGGTGTTTAAACTAGTCTTCACTACATGATAGATTTTTCTATGCTATGTAAAGGGGTTCTTCTTCATGATTTTATACCTATATGATGCTTGATCAGAGGAGTACTGAACCCTAGAATTTTGGCCAAAAATATTCTTAAGAGGCTAGGGAAATTTATTGTTTTACCCAACTAGTACAAGGTTCTCCCTATGAAATATTAAGGATCATGTATTAGTTTTTCTTCCTTAGAAGATATTTGAAACTAAAAGAAAACCCACTCATATGATTTGGTCAAGAAAGGGTTTAGGGTTAGGAAGACCTTTAAATTTAAATAACCATGCTCATGTGATAGAATACAAAGATCTTAAAGAATTTGTATGCTTGAATATTGCTAGAATTTCATGAACTCCTTCTTAGGGTTTTTCGGCCATGATGAGATGGATAGCTTAGAAAAGCTTAAAAAAAATTTTAATATGCTCAAGACCTCTGTGCTATTTAGATATGAAAGTTGTTTAATGCCCTCATGCTTAATTAGGGTGTAGAAAAATTAGTTGCATGACATATAATATGTATGACCACAAGGGGTCCTAGCTTATTCATGAACCAATTTGTATATATGTTTCTTAGTAACTTTTGCCATGAAACTTACATAGGTTTTTCATGCTTTAGGCCACTTAAAAACCTAGCTAAGGAATGGTAGGTTTCGGCCATGAGAAAAAAAAAAAAAAAAAACCTAGAAAGCCTAAGACACAATTCATATGTATACTCATTATGCTTGTCCTTATACATGCTATGAAACTTGTATAAATTCTCATGCTTTTAGGCTATTTGAAGCAAGTTTATATTCTGTGAGTTTCGGCCAAGTAGGGTTTAAAAGTCCTAGAGGCCTTAGAAATGAAACCAAATGTGTTAAAAGTACTTCTTATGAAAATAGGATAATGTGTTGATTGTTTCACATGCTTGTATAATTTTTCCATGACCTAAATGAACCCTTGAATGTTTCGGTCATGAAGGAATAGATTCCCTAGAAACCCTAGGACTTAAATTAAATATGCTCATGTCACTCTACATGAAATATGATAAGTAGAAAGCCAAGGTGCAATTGCTATATGTTGTTTTATGACCTAAAATGATGCTAGGGTATGTTTCGGCCATAACTATTGTATGATGCCTTGTATGAATTTATACATAATGTTAGTCCAAGTTCACATGCTTGTATGCTTGTTTGTAGCCCTAATGAGAACTTGTTAAATTTCGGCCATGACATATGTTAAGGGCTTAAAGAACTTAGGAACTAATTCAAATGTGTCAAATGTGTTTACCTTGTTCCTTGGTAAAAATGTTATAAATATGATTTAAAGTTGTCCATACTTTTATGTCATATGGAACCTTATTTCACACCTTAAGGTTTTGGCCATATGAAATTAGGGACTTGAGGAACTTAGAAACTAAGTTAATCATGTTTATAATGCTTCCTATGAAAATGTTATGATGATAATTTAGGTGCCACATGCTTGGATGTTGTGTTTAACCTAAATTGAGCTCTAAAGGGTTTCGGCCACAAGGGTTTAGGAAGCTTAAAACCAAGATAAATATGATACCATGTTTCCTATGATAGGATAATCACAAGATACACCCTTATGCTTAAAATGTATGCTTGTGATTTATGACTTATGATATGATATGCATGCTTTTATGATATGATATGTTTTGTGCTTAAAATATGCATGCTTATGTTATGATATGTGGTTGAATTATGCATGCTTTGATGCCATGTTTAGTGCTTAAAATATGCATGCTTTCATGATATGCTATGTGGTTAAATCATGCATGCTTGATGATATGCTTTATGCTTAAGATATGCATGTTTTTATGATCTATGCCTAAGTGATGCATATTGTTATGACATGATGTATGCCTAAGTGATGCATGCCTTTATGATGAGATGTATGCCTAAGTGATGCATACCTTTATGACATGATGTATGCCTAAGTGATGCATACCTTTATGATATGATGTATGCCTAAGTGATGCATACTTTTATGACATGATGTATGCCTAAGCGATGCATACTTTTACGATATGATGTGTGCCTAAGTGATGCATGCTTTTATGATACATGATATGTATGACATGTACTTTACTTTATATGTGAGTGGCTTGTACCAAGGGTGGGCTCCATAAGCGCCCCGGGGACTAAGGACCTCGTTAGGGATGGGCTCCTAAGTGCCCCTAGGACTAAGGGCATAGTATGTTTGCCTTGTAGGGTTCAAGACTTGCTACCTTGGACCTACAAGGTTGCGCGCAATATGTAAGTGGTACATAGCCGGGATCCCCCTTATGTTGAGAGTACTTTCAAGTATATATGTAAAAGAAAATGGTTTTAAAGATCATGAGACATACACATGTTTTTCGAATACATGTTTTCCAAAATCATATTGCATACACCTTATGATTATGCTATGTTTCATGTTATGCTCTTGATTATGATATGCCATGATAAGGTATGATTATGTTATGTTCATGCTATACCTTATAGGCATGTTTCGGCCATGGATTTGTTGATGCTTGATATATAGATTTCGGCCATAGATATGATGATGCCTTGATGTACATGTTTCGGCCATAGTATGATACTTTGATATACATGTTTCGGCCATGCTTTGATATACCATAATACTTGTTTGTTATGCCATGTCTAGCTATGTTTTATGCAATCCACTATGTATATGTTTCGGTCATGGTGATGCTTGATATGCTATTGTTGGTTGCTACTCGGAAAACCTATAGGTTCCACTGTACAAAAATTTTGTACAAAGATCTGAACCTTTTCCTAGCTACCATGTGTTCTTTTAAATTAAATTTTGGATCGCCTGCGGAACTTAACACGTTTGATCCAAAACTTAATCTATTTGTTCTTTTAGGTTTTGACTTGGATCTCCTGTGGAACTTAACACGTTCGACCCAAGTCTCCTTAAGTTATTAATTCCATTAAATATTAATTTCCATAAAAGGTTCCCAGTACTGACGTGGCGAGGCACATGGCCTTCTTGGATATGGGAGCAACCACCACCGACTAGACAAAACCTTTAATAGAAAGCTAATATTTAATTTCCTAAAATAACTTTAGATTAACCAAAGAGAACAATCAAATCACAAGGAAAAGAAAGAAACAAAAGAACACAACATCGAAAAACATATTCGAAATACTAGAACGTAAGCCTCTTGTATTTAGTATTATTTCCATAAATAACTAGCATGATGCGGAAAAGGAAAAACTACTAGTTATACCTTCTAGAAAGACCTCTTGATCTTCTACCGTATTCCTCTTCTAACCTCGGACGTTGTGTGGGCAACGATCTACCAAGATGAGAAAACACCAACCACCTTCTTCTCCTCCAAGCAAGGTTCGGCCACAAAGGAAAAACTTCACCAAGGAGGAAAACCAAAATACTAACCAAGCTCCAAGAGATGCTAGCTTTCTCTCCTTCTTCTTCTTCTTATCCAAGTAGTATCCGGCCACCACAAGAGCTCCAATGGAAGAGGGAGATTCGGCCACCACAAGAGGAAGAGAGGGAGAGGTTGGCCGGCCACACCAAGGAACAAAAGAGGGAGAGAAATAATAGATGTTGTGTCTCATGAAGGCACCCTCACCCCTTCTTTTATATTCCTTTGCCTAGGCAAATTAGGAAATTTAATTACAATAAAATTTCCTCAATTTCCTTGACATGATTTAATTTAGAAAAATAAAATAAATTTTCCAAATCAAACTTCAATGGCCGGCCACATCATTGAAGAACAAATTGGACAAGTTTTAATCAATAATTAAAACTTCTTAATTTGTTTTCGAAAATTTTAAAAAATAAAATTTATCTTTAAAATCTCTTCATGGTTGATAAAAGGAAATATCTATAATTTTAATTTTATCAACATGTGAATAATTTTTAAAGAGAAAATAAAACATCTCTCCAATCTACAAATAAGGAAAGAGATCTAATCTCTTTCTTTAATCTTTTGTAGATCTTTTACAATAGAGATATTTTAATTTTAATTCTCTTTAAATTATATCTTCCACATAATAATAAAAATTAAAATTAAATTTCTTTTTTAATTTATTTTGGCCGGCCCCCACTAGCTTGGGTTCAAGCTAGGGCCAGCCACCCAATAATATACCTAGGCCGGCCCTAGCTTGTTCCCAAGCTAGCTTGGCCGACCCCTATTGGGTGGGTATAGAAGGTGGATATAGGTGGGTATAGAACTCTATAAATAAGAGGCTACGATAGGGACCGAGAGGAGGAATTGATTTTGGTCTCCCGATAAAATTAAGCATCCCGTGTTCGCCCCGAACACACAACTTAATTTTATCAATGATAATTCATTCCACTAGAGAACTATCATTGAACTACCGCACCAATCCCAAATTACATTTTTGGGCTCCTTCTTATTATGAGTGTGTTAGTCTCCCTGTGTTTAAGATATCGAATGTCCACTAATTAAGTGAGTTACTGACAACTCATTTAATTAATATCTAAGTCCAAGAGTAGTACCACTCAACCTTATTATCATGTCGGACTAAGTCCACCTGCAGGGTTTAACATGACAATCTTTATGAGCTCCTCTTGAGGACATTATCAACCTAGTATCTCTAGGACACGCTTTCCTTCTATAATCAACAACACACACTATAAGTGATACCATTTCCCAACTTATCGAGTTTATTGATTTATCGAACTAAATCTCACCCATTGATAAATTAAAGAAATAAATATCAAACATATGTGCTTGTTATTATATAAGGATTAAGAGCACACACTTCCATAATAACTAAGGTCTTTGTTCCTTTATAAAGTCAGTATAAAAGAAACGACCTCTAATGGTCCTACTCAATACACTCTGAGTGTACTAGTGTAATTATATAGTCAAGATAAACTAATACCTAATTACACTACGACCTTCTAATGGTTTGTTCCTTTCCATTTTAGTCGTGAGCTACTGTTTATAATTTATAAGGTACTGATAACATCATCTTCTGTATGTGACACCACATACTATGTTATCTACAATATAAATTAAATGAACAACTACAAACAAATGTAGACAATTTGACCAAATGTGATTCTTTATTCATAATGAATGTTTACAAAGCTTAGGCTTTCAGTATACATTCCAACAATCTCCCACTTATACTAATGACTAAGCTGACATTTCTTCTACCATACATCTAATTCCCATTCCCTCCACATGCCGATCGAAAGCTTTCGCCGGAAGGGCCTTAGTGAAAGGATCTGCCAGGTTATCCGCTGATGCAATCTTGGCGATGACAACTTCTCCTCGCTTCACCATATCTCGTATCAGGTGGTACTTGCGCTCTATATGTTTACTTGCCTTATGGGCTCGTGGTTCCTTCGAGTTTACAACTGCACCACTATTATCACAATATATTGTGATGATTTTGGGTAAACCAGGAATCACATCTAAGTCCATTAGAAAGTTCCTGAGCCATACTGCTTCTTTAGCTGCCTCAGAGGCTGCTACATACTCAGCTTCCATGGTTGAGTCCGAAACGCATTTCTGCTTAACACTCCTCCATGAAATGGCTCCACCTCCTAAAGTAAACACATAGCCTGATGTAGACTTACTGTTATCCCTATCTGATTGGAAATCTGAATCCGTGTAACCCACAGGGAGCAGATCGTCTGCTTGGTAAACTAGCATATAATCTCTAGTCCTTCTCAGGTACTTTAATATATGCTTTACCGCAGTCCAATGTCCTTATCCAGGGTTACTCTGATATCTGCTGACCATGCCCACGATAAAACAGATATCAGGTCTCGTACATAGCATTGCATACATTAGGCTTCCTACAGCTGAAGCATAAGGAACTGCTTTCATGTCCTCTATCTCTTTCGATGTCTTTGGAAACATCTCTTTAGATAGAGCTACTCCATGTCTAAAAGGTAAGAAACCTTTCTTGGAATCCTACATGCTAAAACGAGCAAGGATTGTATCTATATATGAAGCTTGGGATAGACATAACATTCTTTTCTTACGATCCCTTATAACTTTGATCCCAAGAATGTGTGCACAATCTCCTAAGTCCTTCATATCAAATTGTTTGGACAACCATACCCTTACGTCTGATAATACCTTGACATTGTTGCCAATTAACAAAATATCATCTACGTATAGTACAAGAAATACCACCACGTTTCCGTTACACTTCTTATATACACAAGACTCATCCGGACTTTGAATAAATCCATATGACTGGATTACTTCATTAAACCGGATGTTCCAAGATCTTGAAGCTTGCTTTAATCCATAAATGGACCGATTGAGCTTGCACATTAGATGCTCTTTGCCTTTTTCAATAAATCCTTCTAGTTGCTTCATATGGATGTTCTCTTCAAGACTTCCATTAAGGAAAGCTGTCTTGACATCCATTTGCCAAATCTCATAATCCATATGAGCAGCAATGGATAAGAGTATCCGGATAGACTTAAGCATGGCTACCGGTGAAAAGGTTTCCTCATAATCGATTCCCTCTTTCTGAGTGTACCCTTTCGCAACAAGCCTAGCTTTGAAGGTTTCTACCTTCCCGTCTGTCCCTCTTTTCCTTTTGTAGATCCATTGCATCCAACGGCTTTTACACCATCGGTGGTTCTACAAGCTCGGACCTTATTAGAGTACATAGACTCTATTTGAATTCATTGCCTTTTGCCAAGATGTTGCATCTATATCTTGGAGTGCTTCATCATATGTTCGTGGATCGGGTTCATGTTTACCCGGATCAAGTCCAAGACTCTCCCAAAACATGAATCTTCAGTGCCTTACAACCCTCCCACTACGACGAGGCCCTCCGTGGTTGTGTATCATGTGTGACACGTGTTGCGTCTCTTGTGGTACTTCATCTTGTCCTGTACTGAAGTAGACATGTCCTCTCTAAGTTCTTCTAAAACAACTTTACTACTGGGCTTGTGATCCATTATATAGTCTTCTTCTAAAAACTGGGCATTGGTGCTGACAATGACCTTCTGGTCTTTAGGACTATAAAATAAACCACCTTTCGTTCCTTTGGGATATCCTACAAACATGCGAACTTCTGTACGAGATTCTAACTTATCAACATCTGGTTTCAGCACATGTGCTGGACTACCCCAAATCCGAATATGTCTTAGACTGGGTTTTCGCCCATTCCACAATTCTATGGGAGTAGAAGAAACTGATTTAGAAGGTACTAAGTTCAGAACGTATACTGCTATTTCCAGAGCTTATCGCCAAAATGAATTTGGTAATTCTGAATAACTCATCATCGATCTAACCATCTCCATAAGAGTCCTATTCCTTCGTTCTGCTACACCATTCTGTTGGGGTGTTCCAGGTGCAGACAATTGGGATTGAATCCCAGCTTCTGATAAGTAATTCCTAAACTCTCCTAAGAGGTATTCGCCACCACGATCAGATCGTAGTGTCTTGATACTTTTACCTAATCATTTTTCCACATCAGCCTTGTATTCTTTGAACTTATCAAAGCACTCGGACTTGCGGCGCATTAGGTAAATATATCCGTATCTTGAATAATCGTCTATGAAAGAGACAAAATATTTAAAACCTCCTCTTGCCTGGACAGACATAGGACCACACAAATCAGAGTGAACCAATTCTAACACTTCTTTGGCTCTATACCCCTTGGCCTTAAAAGGCCTCTTGGTCATTTTACCTTCCAAGCAAGATTCACAAGTTGGAAAATTTTTCAACTCTAATGAACCCAAAAGTCCATCGGCTATAAGCCTCTGAATCCTACTTAAGTTAATATGACCAAGCCTTAGATGCCAAAGATATGCTTGGTTCATTTCTAAAGGTTCTTTTCTCTTATTTGAGTTAGAAGATGAATTATAAATTTCCATGTTTTGCTTTGTGGAATAAATTGGATTTAAAGTATACAAATTGCCAACTAATGCACCAGAACAGATAATCACTTTATTTCTTTTAATAACTACATCGTTACTGAAAGAAACTGAATATCCATCTAAAAACAGTTTAGAAACTGAAATTAAATTCTTTCTAAAACTGGGTACATAAAGACAATTTCTTAAAACCAAATTTTTATTTCTACTAAAAGATAAGTAGACGTCTCCCACTGCAACAGCTGCCACCTTAGTAGCATTGCCCATGTAGACGGTAATCTCCCCTTCAGATAGTCGTCGGGTTTCCTGGAACCCCTGCAAAGAATTGCAGACATGATCAGTGGCTCCCGTATCTACACACCAGGTGCTGGTAGATAACACCGCTAAACATGTTTCAACAACTAGAGCATGAGATATACCTTTGTTTTGGTTCCTACGAGGACAGTCCGCCTTCCAATGTCCTGCTTGCAGATGAAGCACTTGCCCTTCGGCTTCTTCACTCCAGCTTTAAATCCTGTACTCTGAGATTTATTCACTTTCTTTGCTGAGCCAGCTTGTTTCTTCTTCTTCTTTCCTCTCGGTTTAGAAGTAGAACCATTTTCAGCATAGTGAATTTGAGAATTGTGACGAAATAATCCTTCTGCCGCTTGAAGTTCTGTCAGTAGTTCCCCTAATGAATAAATCCTCTTATTCATATTATAGTTCAGGCGGAACTGCTCAAAACTTCTAGGTAGCGTTTGGAGGATCATATCGATCTGGGTTTCCCCATCAATTTCTCCTCCAAGGATCTGTATCTCGTTCAGATAAGCCATCATCTTTAGGATATGATCCCTTACAGGAGTACCCTCTTGCATGGTAGCTGTCATTATCTTTCTCATAGCTTCTTGTCTAGAAGCCCTATCCTGATGACCAAAGAGTTCCTTGAGATTGTTCAAAATATCATAAGCTGTTGGTAAATCTTTATGCTGATGTTGCAATACATTTGACATTGAAGCCAAAATGTAACACCGCGCCATCTCATCTGCCTTTACCCATCTCTTATGATATTCAATCTCCTCTTGGGTAGATTCACCAGTGGGTGCATCAGGACAAGGTTCAGTCAGATAGCTTTCAGCAGTCAGAACAATGTCCAGGTTCCTTTTCCAATCTATGTAATTAGGTCCAGTAAGTCTATTTTGTTGAAGTATGATGGACAGTGGATTGAAAGTCATCCTAAGAATCACAAATAACTTTTGGTCAGAACTCTAAATTTAGAATAATATTGATTCCTCAAACAATACTATTTTAAATTAACCAACACCTCATAACACCGTGAATTTTGTATGCCACGTTAGTGTGGACGTATACAAATTCAACATTTGTAAAAGGAGGGTTTTAACCCATTAATTTTATTATCTTGTCAACCTAAATTTTTGACAAATAAAATTAATAGTTGGTATTATTTGGTCACACAAATAATAGTAGTGACTCCGTTGGGGAGGATACTATTAGATGTGTCTAAGTGTATACCATTACTTGACACTAAGTTCATTAATAAGATTATGCCCCTTCCGTTGGGGAAGATCACACGCTCTTAATTAATTTCCTATAGCCATCCAAAATTGAAAGTCTGTTCTAGTGATCCACAAACAAGCTCATCCGTTATGGAGGAAGGCACTCAGAGCCAACGCGCAAACTTGTTTGTATCACTTACAAACCAGTAATGGAGACCATGGGATTTATTTAAAATCCCTCTCCCACTTAGTTATTTATAAATGAGGAATTTTAACTATGCTAGCCTACTAAACTTGTAAACTAACATGCACACACAGCACAATATAAAAGCAATAAATAGAAAATTTAATTTTCAACTATTATGGCTTTTATCTCTAGTTGTTCTCCGTGTGTTGTCATCCCAAGCTGCTGCCATATTTGGCCACCGCCACCGGGTCTAGCTGTCGCATCCATCTTGCTCCTAGTTCCGCTGCGCCTCTGGTCCTTAGAAGGTTCCACGCTTTGCAAGATTCGATCCATGACATAAATAGAATTTACATTTTGATCCTATATTCCATAAAAGGAATGTACATGTATCTAGATAAAAATAAAATCCTAATAAAACTAAATACAACTCCTGTTGTATTTTAATACAATCATGCACACACATATAAATGCCCTTGACATGTCCAAGGGTCCAATCACACACATAATAACTAAAAGCCATAATAGTTGGATCCTGCATCCACAAAGTTAGCACATCCTACTATTAACCTGCCTAAATTATGTATGACATGTGCATAATTAAACTAAATACCAAATACACAGAGGCAAAACCCTAGCTCTGATACCAATTGTTGGTTGCTACTCGGAAAACCTATAGGTTCCACTGTACAAAAATTTTGTACAAAGATCTGAACCTTTTCCTAGCTACCATGTGTTCTTTTAAATTAAATTTTGGATCGCCTGGAACTTAACACGTTTGATCCAAAACTTAATCTATTTGTTCTTTTAGGTTTTGACTTGGATCTCCTGCGGAACTTAACACGTTCGACCCAAGTCTCCTTAAGTTATTAATTCCATTAAATATTAATTTCCATAAAAGGTTCCCAGTACTGACGTGGCAAGGCACATGGCCTTCTTGGATATGGGAGCAACCACCACCGACTAGACAAAACCTTTAATAGAAAGCTAATATTTAATTTCCTAAAATAACTTTAGGTTAACCAAAGAGAACAATCAAATCACAAGGAAAAGAAAGAAACAAAAGAACACAACATCGAAAAACATATTCGAAATACTAGAACGTAAGCCTCTTGTATTTAGTATTATTTCCATAAATAACTAGCATGATGCGGAAAAGGAAAAACTACTAGTTATACCTTCTAGAAAGACCTCTTGATCTTCTACCATATTCCTCTTCTAACCTCGGACGTTGTGTGGGCAACGATCTACCAAGATGAGAAAACACCAACCACCTTCTTCTCCTCCAAGCAAGGTTCGGCCACAAAGGAAAAACTTCACCAAGGAGGAAAACCAAAATACTAACCAAGCTCCAAGAGATGCTAGCTTTCTCTCCTTCTTCTTCTTCTTCTCCAAGTAGTATCCGGCCACCACAAGAGCTCCAATGGAAGAGGGAGATTCGGCCACCACAAGAGGAAGAGAGGGAGAGGTTGGCCGGCCACACCAAGGAACAAAAGAGGGAGAGAAATAATAGATGTTGTGTCTCATGAAGGCACCCTCACCCCTTCTTTTATATTCCTTTGCCTAGGCAAATTAGGAAATTTAATTACAATAAAATTTCCTCAATTTCCTTGACATGATTTAATTTAGAAAAATAAAATTAATTTTCCAAATCAAACTTCAATGACCGGCCACATCATTGGAGAACAAATTGGGCAAGTTTTAATCAATAATTAAAACTTCCTAATTTGTTTCCGGAAATTTTAAAAAATAAAATTTCTCTTTAAAATCTCTTCATGGTTGATAAAAGGAAATTTCTATAATTTTAATTTTATCAACATGTGAATAATTTTTAAAGAGAAAATAAAACATCTCTCCAATCTACAAATAAGGAAAGAGATCTAATCTCTTTCTTTAATCTTTTGTAGATCTTTTACAATAGAGATATTTTAATTTTAATTCTCTTTAAATTATATCTTCCACATAATAATAAAAATTAAAATTAAATTTCTTTTTAAATTTAGTTTGGCAGGCCCCCACTAGCTTGGGTTCAAGCTAGGGCCGGCCACCCAATAATATACCTAGGCCGGCCCTAGCTTGTTCCCAAGTTAGCTTGGCCGACCCCTATTGGGTGGATATAGAAGGTGGGTATAGGTGGGTATAGAACTCTATAAATAAGAGGCTACGATAGGGACCGAGTGGAGGAATTGGTTTTGGTCTCCCGATAAAATTAAGCATCCCGTGTTCGCCCCGAACACACAACTTAATTTTATCAATGATAATTCATTCCACTAGAGAACTATCATTGAACTACCTCACCAATCCCAAATTACATTTTTGGGCTCCTTCTTATTATGAGTGTGTTAGTCTCCCTGTGTTTAAGATATCGAATGTCCACTAATTAAGTGAGTTACTGACAACTCATTTAATTAATATCTAAGTCCAAGAGTAGTACCACTCAACCTTATTATCATGTCGGACTAAGTCCACCTGCAGGGTTTAACATGACAATCTTTATGAGCTCCTCTTGAGGACATTATCAACCTAGTATCTCTAGGACACAGTTTCCTTCTATAATCAACAACACACACTATAAGTGATACCATTTCCCAACTTATCGAGTTTATTGATTTATCGAACTAAATCTCACCCATTGATAAATTAAAGAAATAAATATCAAACATATGTGCTTGTTATTATATAAGGATTAAGAGCACACACTTCCATAATAACTAAGGTCTTTGTTCCTTTATAAAGTCAGTATAAAAGAAACGACCTCTAATGGTCCTACTCAATACACTCTGAGTGTACTAGTGTAATTATATAGTCAAGATAAACTAATACCTAATTACACTACGACCTTCTAATGGTTTGTTCCTTTCCATTTTAGTCGTGAGCTACTGTTTATAATTTATAAGGTACTGATAACATCATCTTCTGCATGTGACACCACATACTATGTTATCTACAATATAAATTAAATGAACAACAACAAACAAATGTAGACAATTTAACCAAATGTGATTCTTTATACATAATGAATGTTTACAAAGCTTAGGCTTTCAGTATACACTCCAACAATGCGAGTCATGCCTACGAGGCAAGATGACCAAGACTCCCTTTAGTTGGCACAGCGAAAGAGCGACTAATTTCTTATATACTCCAGAACTCAGAAAGAACATACTGAACATCTGAAGACAGTATTACAGGTTCTTCGGCAGAGACAGTTGTACGTGAAGTTCTCCAAGTGCGAGTTTTGGCTCAATCAAATGTCCTTCCTAGGTCACATTATTTCCAAGGATGGGGTTATGGTAGACCCGATAAAAATAGAAGCTGTGAGTAACTGGAATAGACCCAAGAATGTCAGTGAAATCAGAAGTTTCCTTGGGCTAGCAGGCTAGTATAGGAAATTTGTAGAGAGCTTCTCAAGGATTGCCTCTCCGTTGACTATACTTACCAGAAAGAATAGAAAATTTGAGTGGACAGCGGATTGTGAGAAGAGTTTCATTGAACTGAAAAGGAGACTGACCAGTGCTCCAATCCTGACTCTTCCAGAACATGGCGGGAGCTTTGATATTTACAGCGATACTTCTAAATTGGGACTCAGAGCTGTACTGATGCAGAATGGCAAAGCCATTGCCTACACCTCGAGGCAACTCAAGGATTATGAGAAGAGCTATCCTACTCATGACCTTGAGTTAGCAGCAGTAGTCTTCGCTCTCAAAGTCTGGAGGCATTACTTATACGGAGCTAAGTGCAAGATTTACACATATCACCAGAGTCTGAAGTATTTCTTCACTCAGAAAGACACTACAAGAAATTTTGGATTTAACCACACTTAATAGACAACAATTTTTCAAGAAATTGTTGTCTTTTTTCCATTTAACAACAGTTTTATTGAAAACTGTTGTTGTTCACCATAATATTTTTTAAATAACAACAGTTTTTCAAAAAACTGTTGTCTAATGTATGTCAAAGACAACGGTTTTAAAAAACTATTGTCTTTTAGTGTTGCTTATATGATAATATACAACAGTTTTATTAAACTGTTGTCTATTGAATGTTGTTGAATCTTAAAAACATAACAGTTTTATTAAACTGTTGTCTATTGAATGTTGTTGAATCTTGAAAACACAACAGTTTTTTTAACTTCATGAAAAAAAACCTAAAACCCACTTCTCTGTAACTCTTCAACGAATAAAAACCTATCTCCGACTCCTTCGCGACTCCTCCGCGAAAGACGCTCCTCGTCGCTCTCGCTGGGAACCATTAGGCAATGGGCTATGGGAGGAAGGGCCTAACTTAAATAATTAGTTGAAGGCGACGGGATTTATAGAGTCCAATGCGGCGGGGAGGTGAGCTTTCGCTCTCCGATGGTTGGGAGAATGGCGCAGGGAAGGCGGAAGGGCCCGTCACGATTTGGGTTGTTTTGGTTTGCATCTGGACTTGCGATCTGAATCCGAGCTTCGCTTTTGGCGCCACCGATCCCAACGACGGTGAGTGAGTTAATAGTCTCGTTGAGGGTTTGATGTAAAATACCGGAAATGGGCATAACATCATAAGGGAATTTTTGGAAATTTTTCGGGAATTTTTCGGAGCTCATACGGACGAGTTAACGGGGATAAAAATGGGACCCGGAAAAGCCTGTTTAGGTTACCCCATTTAAGCGAGGAAAAGTTAGATTTATTTATTTTCTTTTTGTATTTTCTTTTCCTTATTTTTCTTTTTCCCCCGCTCCCCCGCTGTTTCCTTCCCTCGACGCCGAACCCGTGCCCTACTTCTTCCTCCCCCGCGCGCCCGACTGTGCCCTAACCGCCTCTCCCAACCGGCTATGCAAACCGCCGTTTCCTCTCGCGGATAAACCCTCGGCCAAGCTCGCTTTCCTCTTCTTCTCCTCTGCCGACGCTGACCCCCTTTCCCTGTGCCCTAGCCGCCATCCATCGAGACCTTCTTCTTCCTCTTTCCCCAAGCGCCGGCGACGAATCTGCCACCGCCGATCCACTGCCACCCTTGTGTGACGACGCCGCCGCCGACTTTTGATCCGAGCAGCATCGCCACACCCTTGCCCCAGTGCCGAGCCGTCCAATTCCGTGCCCTATTTTGGGTTCACAGTCGGCCGACTCTCCTTCTCCACGCCGAGCCCTAGTTTCCCGAGGCCGATCTCTTCCTCTTTGCCGAGGTTTTTGTTGCTGCTTTCCACTGCGGACTCACAACCGATCACCGCCGATTTCCACACTGCGGCTGATCGCTACTGTTTCCTTCATCCGGTCCAGCCCTAGTTCTTCATTGGTGCCCTAGATCTGATCTGCCCATCTCCAGCTACTCAGGTCAGTGACTCCACCTGGGTTTTATTTACAGCAACCTCATGGGCTGTGAGGCTACGAATGAATGTTCGGATGTGGTATTGATGTGAGTTTGATTTGTCTACTTAGTTTCAGTGATACTGTTCGCCATCTATTCGGAGCATCAGTTGTTATCACTGGCCATAATTTCCAGCAAACTCACAACAATGTGAGTGTAGACAAGATTTTCATTCGAGAAGAAACTTACTTCTTAATATCAACTATCTTTATATTCTTTGTGATGCAATATCATTTACCTCTTGTATCTGCTCAAAATAAGTTTCTTATTCATAATTATGGTTTTACCTTCAATACTGTCAAACCTACATGTCCATGAATACTTTCTACTCTATCATACTCCACTCTCTGATAAAGGGGCCTTTTTACTGCAGGGACCTGTCTTACAATTCTCTTAATGTTGTTAGGCTTTTTTCTTGTAGTGTCTTCTGCTTGGTGCAGGAAATGGCAGAGGCTGTGACGAAAGATTTTGGAAGGATTGACATCTTTGTGCATTCTCTTGCCAATGGACCAGAGGTACTACCTTACACCATATAATCATGATGTTTTTTTTACTTTAGTTCTAAATTATGGTTTTCATAAATAGGTAACGAAGCCACTCTTGGAGACATCTAGAAGAGGGTTTCTTGCTACAATTTCAGCTTTGAGTTACTCTTTTGTCTCCCTGCTTCGACACTTTCTTCCAATAATGAATCCAGGTTTCTTTCGATTCCATGAAAACAAAACAATTGCATGTTCCATTTGTGTGTATATTTCAACTTGAGATCCTGACAAGAACATCATTATCAATCCATCATTATATCTTCTTCTTTACACACAGAATAAAGCAATGCTAGTAGTTATAATAAAACCCAAAATAATGTTATCAAACAATTCCTTTTCTTGTTGGCACATAGATTTTATATCTCATCTTCACTTTGTTTTGGATGTCTCCGTTAAACATGTCAAGCGGTGCTTCAATATCTTTGACATACATAGCTTCCGAAAGGGCAATCCCAGGGTATAACCTTTTCCCTTGTTTATTCCAAAGTTTATAATTTGGAATACTTGTTTAGTTCTTGCATCAACTTGCAGATACGAAGGTGGAATGAGCTCAGCAAAAGCTGCATTGGAGAGCGATACAAAAGTAAGTTCAACTCTTCTGCATTGTCAAGTCCTGCTAGTGTTTGGAAATATTTAAACCCAAACTATATGGTAGTTCACTCATCTAAGATTATATTTGGCAAAATATAGATTCAATAATTTTGATGTTTTCAGCATTTGTTTTTGGATGTAGGTGCTGGCTTTTGAACTGCACTTGCTTGCCACAAAGCATCAGGTAATTATATAATTAGTAACCATTTGGTGATTGTTATCATACACGATATGATGGCTTTTCTTCAGTTCAATAGACATATTTTTACCTACTGCTCTGTATTCCTATGTTCCTTTCTCTGTCTATGCCATGTTTTACATTGATCTTTCAATTGGCATTTGACTTGAGATTTACCCACGCATGAAATTCTGCAGTTTGTTTATATCACTTGATTATAGAAATTTGTTGAAGAGTTGTCTCGTTTTTGTTTATTTGATCTATGAATTTGTTTGCATTTGCATTATTTTCAATTCCTGAGATGTTAAACACTTCTAGTTGCTTCCTTATACATTGAAGAATGTTTTAAAACATTCTTCAACCTAGCTCTTGATTGTTAATTTTAGTCAATTATAGTGGTAATTGTTAGATCCTTTATTTATTTTAATTAATCTCTATTTGTATATTCCATTATCTAATTAATCAATGACTTATTAATCAATGGTGCTTATTTTTGTTTATTAATCTCTATGAATTAATGTTGCTTGATCACTGGGAAAAATAATATTTGCATGGTTTATAATAGAAGCTTTGTATGCAATGACATAAAATGAAAATTCTGCTTAATAAGAAATTTAAGAGCCACCATATTGTTTCAAGAGGTTACCATTTATGTTACATAGATAACGCTTTTTGTACTTCTATTAGATGACTAGATCAAATGGCTTTTATGATTATGTAACATTTATGTAGTGCAATTAGAATCACGCGTACAGTTTAGTTTCTAATTTGTAATATATATCTTTATTCGAATAGGTGCCCTCAAGAGTACTGGGAAGAATGCCGACAAACTAAAAAAATGGAGAGACTTTAACAAATTAAGGAGCACTAGGAGCTGCAGTCCCTCCTCTTCACCGACATCTAAGTAGAAAATCTCGTGTTATATTGTTCTACCTTTGTTTTAATAGTGTTATCATTTTGTTGGTTGCTTATGAAATTTCTTCAGAATGTTATAGATATTATTTTTGAATGTTAGAAAATTGTATATTAAATTTTATTTTGAAATTTAATATTTTGAATGATTTATAATATTGGAAAATTGTGTATTAATTTTTTTTTATTTTTTATCTAAAAAAGACAACGGTTTTTCACCGTTATCGTAGATAGTTTAAAACTGTTGTTGAAGACCCTGTTGTTAAAGGTAGACGCTCAAAGACAACGGTGAAAAACTGCTGTCTTTGAAGGAAAAGACAACAATTTTTCACCGTTGTAAAAACTGATGTCTTTGTCTTCAAAGACAACGGTTAAAAACTGTTGTCTTTGAGTACCCCCTTTAACAACACAGCCTTTAACAACAGTCCGAAAGGGGCTACGACAACGGTGAAAAACCGTTGTTGTAAGGCTTTTTTCTTGTAGTGAGACCTGAACATGAGACAGCAGAGATGACTTGAGCTATTCAAAGATTATGACTGTGAAATACTCTACCATCCAGGGAAGGCGAACAAAGTGGCAGATGCACTAAGTAGGAAATCTTGTGCAATGTTATTATCCTTATCCGCTATGTCCCAATCCCTACAGAAAGAAATAGTAAATTTTGGGCTTGAAATTATTACCGGGCAGCTCTCCACCTTGACATCAGTGTCAACCCTGATTGAAGATATACAGAAAGGGCAGGATGAAGATCCTAATGTTCAGAAGATCAAGCAGGAAATACAGGAAGGAGAAAATGGAGAGTTCTGAGTATCAGACCGTGGGATACTATATTTCAGCAATCGCCACTGCATCCCTAATCAAGAAGAACTACAAAATAAATTCTAGATGAAGCCCATGGAGCACCCTATGCAATGCATCCTAGTTCCACCAAGATGTACCAAGATTTAAAGGAACGCTTCTGGTGGTCTGGAATGAAAAGAGGTATTGCAAGATATGTCAATACCTGCCTGACATGCCAACGGGTTAAAGCAAAACATCAAAGACCGGGCGGAGTTCTGCAGCCTATCCAGATTCTAGAGTGGAAGTGAGAGGATATATCTATGGACTTCATAGTAGGACTACCCAGAACCACGAATGGTTACAATGCCATATGGGTAATAGTGGACAGATTGACCAAGTCTGCTCATTTTCTAGCTATCAGAACATCCTACTCCATTGAACAGCTAGCGCAAATGTATGTTAAAGAGGTTATCAGATTGCATGGAGATCCCAAAACCATAATTTCTGATAGACATGGTCGCTTTACTTCACACTTCTGGGAGTGTGTTCAGAGAGCTCTTGGCACTAAGCTGTGGTTTAGCACAACATTTCATCCTCAAACAGATGGGTAAACAGAATGAGTAAATCAAGTTCTGGAGGATATGTTATGGCCTTGTGCCTTAGATTTCAAAGGGAGCTGGTGTCGATACCTATGCTTAGCAAAATTCGCATATAATAATAGCTATCAAGCTACTATCGGAATGGCACCCTACGAGGCTCTATATGGGAGGAGATGTAGATCCCCTATCTTTTGGTATGAAGGTGGTGAAAAGAAAGAAATGGGGCTCTAGACAGATCTTATCGAGGACACCACCAAAGTCATTCAGAACATTCGCTAGAGGATAGAAACTGCTTAGAGCCAGCAGAAGAGCTATGCGGATGTGCACCGTAGACCACTAGAATTTGATGTTGGGGACTCAGTGTTTCTCAAAGTAGCTGATATAAAAGGAGTGATGAGGTTTGGAAAGAAAGGAAAGTTGAGTCCACGTTATGTGGGGCCATACCGGATTACTAGAAGGGTTGGCAAGGTAGCTTATGAGCTGGAACTACCTCAGGAGATGTCAGCCATCCATAATGTATTCCATGTCTCAATGCTGAAGAAGCATGTTCCTGATGTAAACCAAGTGATTGAGTTACAGCCGGTACAAGTTCAAGAGGATCTCAGTTATGAAAGTCAACATATTCAGATAATAGATTGAGAAGTTAAGAAGCTGAGGAACAAAAAGATACCGTTAGTGAAAGTTCTGTGGCAAAGTCAACAGTATGAAGAGATAACATGGGAACACAAGGATGATATGAGACGGAAGTATCTACACTTGTTCTAAGTTCAAGGATGAACTTTTTATAAGGTATGGGGATTGAAACACCCGTAAATTTCCTTTCCTCCAAAAAGAACAAAAAGAAATAGAAGAAGAGAAAAGAAAATAAAATATATTCATGAATGGCCCGGGCTAGGATTTGAACCCGATGCCTCTTAGTTGAGATTGGTTTAAGTAGCCATTAGGTGGTGGTGAAGCATCACATGAGCAATATGAAACAATTCATTATATGTAGATTATGTGTGAAGAGATGCTTCAACTTCCACTTAGTATAAAAGGGGATGGATGAGATCAAAACCTAATTTTTTTTTTATTTCCTCTTCTCCTCTAGCCGAAATTTCTCCTTCCTCCTTTCAAGTGTCGGCCAAGAACCCTAGGGCTCCAAGTCTTAAGGCTTTTCAAGGGGAGAATCTAAGGGGAGGGTCTCTCCCAAGGAGGTAGTTCGCGCGAGGAAGGGTGTCTTGGAGATTAAACGTGCAAGAGACGATTGTCTTCCCTACACCTTATAATAGTAAGATCTAGCGAAAAGATGTAAGTGCCACTCACCTGTAGTATAAGTTGCTTCGAAGATGCATTTTGTAATGTCTTTTATGCATGATTTAGAAGATATATGTTGAGATATGCTTTAGACATGTTAATAAAGATGCATGTCATGTTATGTCAGATGCCCTCTAAAGTTTTGGGGATTAAGAGCATGTGTAGGGAATCTTGAATTGCTTCCCATTTAGTTTGGGGCTAAGAAGCATATTCAAGTGCCCTAAAATGCTTCCCTATAAGTGTGGATGATTAAGCGCACATAAGGTACTTGTTTAAATGACAAGTAAGTGCAAAGTATAAGAAAGTAATATTTAAAAGAAGTATTTTACTTTAAAGTGGCATGCACTGCATACAAAGTTCATGGGTGGGCTTCTAGATCGCCCCTAGGCTCCTAGTTCGCCTAGTAGTACCCTAATGGGTTCGAGATTAGTTACCTCAGAACTTATTAAGGATGCGCGCAAAGTGATACAATGCCGGGCCCAAAGCAAGTTGTTTACTATTTTCACTAGTTATGTAATATAAAGATTTTAAAATTCATTGGTTGTGTTAGTGGAAGCCTTCCTAAGTTTGAGAACTTGAGTTATAAAGTGCAGCATTGATAAAACCTATAATATGCCAAGATTCTTGTTTTCATTATATTACTAGCATGGTTTGAGTTGATGTTTTGCATGATCAACCTATTTAAAAATGCATGCCATGTATATAACTCTGATTTATGCATTTTGGCGTGAATTACGGTCAAGTGTAAGTTTTTTTCTTTCTGCAAGTAGTTTTAAAAGCATGCTCTCTTTAAACACATCATTTTGTGAGTAGATGATACTTACTAAGCATTCGCTTATAGATTTGCATTTCCTTATACTACAGATAAAGGTAAAGGAAAGCTCGAGTAGGAGGAGGCAGCAGGAGCAGTGCATTGTGTGTGTGTGACGGAACAATGGAAGAAGAATTGGGAACTTGTGAACATCTGAATATGTTAGAACTGATGATAAAGTGTCTTTCTCCTTTCTGCTTTACTTGAAATGCTATCATTAGTTGCTTAGGATAAATTTATCGGTTTGGTAGTAATTGGAGTGACAATGATAAGTACAAAGGGGAGGACAAACCTTTTGTAGAGTAGGGTGTGACCTCCGTACGACCCGTGTCACGGTCATGTAGATTCACACGGCCTCCTACCTCCTCCTCTCGGCCAAGGTGACACGACCGTGTGGATTCACACGACCGTGCACCTCTTCCTCTCGGCTAAGGGGACACGGCCGAGTGGATTCACATGGTCGTGCACCCCTTCCTCTCTGCCAAGGTGACACGGCCGTGTGGATTCACACGGCCGTGCACTTCTTCTCCTCGGCCAAGGTGACACGGCCATGTGGATTCACACGGCCGTGCACTTTTTCCCCTCGGCCAAGGGGACACGACCGTGTGGATTCACACGGTCGTGTACCTCTCTCTCTCGGCCAAGGGGACACGGCCGTGTGGATTCACATGGCCGTGTAGCTTTGCTTGGCTCCAGGTCATGTCCTATTAGTCGAACAAGTTAGAGTAGACCTATGGGATGAGTAGTACATAATGTGTAAGAATGATAAAATTTAAGATGTACAGCTAAGGGTAACATCTGTACCATTTGAGGTAAGGGTAGAAGGTCGGGCATTACACATAGAGAAAGCCTACTTGCAAGTATTTCATCAAAGAGAACAAGCACCATACAAGCTTTATCAAACAAGGAAATTAGCAATTCAATAGAGTTTACATCATCCACACATTACAATTACTTCCTACATCCTAGAATAATATAAATCTACTCCATAATTGGAAAAAATACAATCCAAGAACTCAAAATCATAGAAATTTTTGAAACCCTAAGGAAGGGGAGAATAAACTTATACTTTGATGTCAAGTGAAGCCCTTGAATGCAAATCTTGGAGTGTCAATGAGTATAGAGTAGTAGAACGGCCTCAGATTGCTCAGATGACATCTCTGAATGCAAGGATTTGACATAGAGAGTCTCCTCCTATCTTGGAATTTCCTCCCCTTCAAAAGGGGTGAAGTGCCTCTTATATAGAGGTGAGAGCACAGGGTGGTCGTGCCTCTTAGCACGACCCAACCATCTCTGGTGTCTGGTCATGCCATTTGGCACGGCCAGAGCCAAATTGGCTCTGGCCTGGCTTCTTAGTCGTGCCAATAGGCACGGCCAGAGCCAAGGCTGCTCTGTTTCACCTTCTAGGCCATGCTATTTGGCATGACAAGTTCTTCAAATATGCATTTTTTTGATTTTATGGAGACATGACCGTACCTCAGGGCATAGCCTAGTCCATTTTTTCTTTGGAAATCTGCATGGGTTAGCTCTTGGTCGTGCCATGAGACATGGCCTTCTCTTCACTAGTGCTGATTCTTCTTCCTGGCCATGCCATTTGACACAGCCAATGAGTTTACTAGTTCCTTGGTCGTGCTATTTGGCACGGCCTCCTTCTGGAGCTTCACCTAGCCTTGCCTCAAGGCACGTCTAGGTACAATTTAACTCTAGAAGTCTTCTTTTTCATTTTTTGAATCCTTTATCGCTCTAAACTGCTCCTAAAAATGAAAACAAACACTGAGCAGATCTCTGAACATAAAATAGTAATTATGCTAAAATTAACATAATAAAGGGTGTGAAAGCATAAATCATAGGAAATGAATACAACAAGATATGTGTTAAACGATACAAAATAACATAAATAATCTACGGACATCACAGCCCAACTCCAGGTAGAAGCACTGCCATGTGAATTCACACAGCCACACTCATTTAGGCTTTGGCTGGGGCACAAGTTCCGTGCATAAAAGGCATGGCCATGCTTAAGGGGCACGACCATGCCATAGCTGGGCTTTGGCTAGGTGTCACAGTCATGCCTTAAGGCATGACCAGCTTTTTCTCCCCTTCATAAGTTGTTTCAAAGTGCGCTTAAACTTCATTTTTTTCTCCTAAGCACATCCTGTCTAAAGAAAGTTAAACAAAAGTATCTCTCTAACAAAGAGAGCAATTATGCTAAAATAATAATAAAGTAAGGTGCAATTACATAGATTATACTCAAGAAATACAAGTAGATGTGCGTGAAATCCTAAATACAAGTGTATATAATCTATGCAGATCAGTATCACATATACCAATTAGATATTGCACATATATAACTATCATATTATTCTATCAACTACTTAATATTTGCATAAACATTAAGTTGTTAATACATTAACATATACACATAATATGTATATCACTTAACTTCACCTCTATCCACATTGATTAAAAGTGAGTCCAACAAATCAATGGTTCAAGTTAATATCGGACTGTTAATCATGAGATCATATCTCAATGGTTCGAACATATATAATTTCAAGTTGGTCTTAGAGTGAGTCCAACAATCCAATCTAAAAATTAAACTTTGATTCTTACCATATTAATGGAAGGTGTATACTGTAATTATTTTGTAAGGGTTTTAAGGTATCATCCCCTTTTACATGCAAATAATAAACCTATCTACATGACAAAGCATAAATATGGCATGGTAAAATTAATGCATCTAATCATGACATATGACATGGCATGACACAATTAATGTAACTAATCAAGGCATAATTAATGTCATAGTTGTCATATATTTTTATTTGGAAATAAAATATGCTTAAAAATCTAATTTCCATAAATGAAGATTCCTGAATTAAATTAGAAAATAATTTCAAATTTTAATTATATATTTTATTTAGGAAATAATTTTTAATTTAGAAAATGTAATTAATTAGGAAACAATTCCTCAATTTAAAATCTCTTAATTGATTAGGAAATCTTTTTCATAATTATAATTTCTTAGTTAGAATCTTTCCATAATCTGAATTTTCTAAATTATTTCAGAATATTTCTAAAATTGAAATTTTCTAAAAAAAATAAGAAACTTTCTAAAATTAAAATTTTCCTAATAAATTAAGAAACTTTTCAAAAATAAATTTATGATCAACTACGACTAATAAAATATGTTTATGATTATGTCGAAATATGATCATATAATGATACCACTATTAGGGCTCAATGCATGGTTTCACAAAACGCGTGGGGAAAAACAAATAATAATTAAATGAATTATTACAAGGTAGATCCGCTACCTTAGCGGCCCCCCTAGTGCCGGCCCCACGGATATGGAGGGAGGTTCATGCAGGTACACAGGCCATAGGCGCATGGCGGGGTAAACCCCAGGTCGTCAGTTCCTGAGAATCGACCCCTGGCCATTACGCCAGAGATACCATGCGCCCACCGTCTGCGCTACGCCCTGGGGGCAATTAAATGAATTATTACAACATATGCATCACATGCATCCATGATACAACATGACAGACATAACCATAGTATAAAATTTTATGATAATAAATTATATATAATGAATGACATGGAGTGAAAATGACATCAATCAGTGATATTATGAAGCCTTACCTTTATTCATATCCACTCTAAGCAATCGTCGAGACGATTTCAAAAACCTACAAGTCTCGATTCCATCTTCAACAGTACTACCGACGAACGGAGTCAACTTCTCTGAGACAGATTCCTTCAATGGTTTTGTATTCAGTGGCGTAAGCAACCCGACAATATCAAATTCAGAGGAAAACCCAAAATGCTTAATGCCTAGTGGTGAATGCAACTCGATGGCACTAAGCGAGGGAGGAGAACCAATGGAGGCGGGCCGAAGAAGGCATCGTGTGATTGGCTGCTCATTGCTAACGGATAGCAGCTAGTATGTGGTGGCTCACGGATGGCGGGCTCCATGTGGCTGCTCACGAACGGTGATGGCGCCATGTGGCTACTAACAAATGGCGATGGGTGTCATGCAACTTCTCATAGATGGTGATGGGCGCCATGCGGCTGCTCACGGAAGATGGCGACCTATGGGACATCAGCACCTTACTGCTATCCGATCCTTAGTCGATGGCTGCCGAGGCAATGGCCTTGGCTGGCTGACAACAAAAGAGGAGCGTCGGTTCCTCTTTGATATGCGACGACAACAAGGGTGGTGGCACCCTTTCATCGACGGCCAAGAGAAAGAGAGGGAGAGAGGGAGGATAGGGCTTTGGGAGAGAACAATTCTCTTCCAAATTATAGAATAATTAAATATAGATCCATTACATTAACGACCCCCCAATTATAGAATAATAAAACCTAGCCCTTCCATTGCTTTAAACATAGATCTCCTTCTGGGGTTGGAAAATAAGTCCAAACCTATATCCAATAACCCAATCCAATAGCCTCAAGTTTGGTTCAATTCCAAATCAAACCAACTTTGGTTTAAACAAAACCAAACCAACTTTGGTTTACAATAAACCAAAATGCACCAAACTAAATTGAACCAATATCTCAATATTGTTCTTCTGTTCTGTATTATTAGACATAATCTCTCTCTCGGTGTGAGAATCTAATTCTCAAACTCATTTTATGTCTTTCTGAATTACTTATTGTGTATATGACCAAATATACTCACTACAACAAAAACCCTCATAGATATCGGTTTTCCACCGATGTCTATTATATTTTCGACCGATGTCTATGAAGGCGATGTAAAAAGTCTGTCATTTTAGACATCGGGTTAAAATCGGTGTAGTATCACTTAACAACACTGGTGTTCGAATCGGTTATTAACCGGTGTAGTATCACTTAACGACACCGTTTCATCAACGGTGTAAAACTGATGTAATATTATATGTTAATAACATCAGTTTTGGCAGCGGTGGAAAATCGATGTAATATCAATATTGTTTAACGATGCCGATTCAATTTTCAAAATAGTGAAAAATCGATATTATACAACATTTTAATAGTACAAAATTTAGTTAATATTATTATACATCGGTGTATCTAAACACACCAAGTCAATATACATGTAACCAACACATAAATATTATTCTTACAATATAAAAAGATAATAGATATTGTACACATCAAGTCCGTATCCACAAATTACACAAATATTCTTCTTACAACATCAAAAGATAATTAACTATGATGCCTAAATCGCATTGGATGATGATAAATCACCGACAGGGGCTAAATCACCTTGAAAAATTATATCAAGTTTATAGTTGCAGGGAGCAGTGTTGCCATTTTCAGTCAACTTCTATAAAAATCTTCTACCATTGTTGACTTTATGTTTGTAGATAATGCCAAACGCATTTCATCAATTTCTATTGTAAGCAAGGCATCGCATACAACCCGTCCAACTTGGAGAATTTTTATGCAACCTGATAGGATGTAGTTGTAATGAGCAAAAAGATCAACAATGAAAGATCAACTGGAATAGATAGGGCACTTACCTACAACTGGGCATCGAGGATGTGGTTTCTTTGTACTTATGTAGTGAATTACTGGTTCATTCTCATAAATGTGCATGCTTGCAGTCCATCCTTCTTGATGAAGAACAACAGACAGAAAGAACACGGTTTATGACTTTAATAATAATAATAACATACCTTTTGCTTGGGAAACAAAAAAAAAAGTGAAACAGACTAATCATAAGCTTCTTCATCACTTGATAAATAAATATACATCAAGCATTGTTCAAGTAACATGAACAATTGAATCAACAGAATCTGTTAAAAGGTTTTTTTGAGTTGTTAGAAGGAAATATAAGTAGAAAGCTATGGAATGTTGTCTACGGCATTAACATATCCTGGGAATATGCAAGGACCAATGTTTAATTGTATATGATACAATGTTTTATTGTATATGATATTCTCATTTTCTAAAAATGCATTATAAACGATTCTAACGTTTTTCCATTCATAATATCCAAATGGCTTACTATTAATATTTTCTTCAAATTAACATTAACAAGTACAAAAATTTACTGCCTCCTTTGATCTTGAGCACAGTAAAATGTTTTAAGGATCGAATATACTAATTACCATGATGTTGCAAATCAACCGGAAGAGAGCTAAATCACTGCTTGGTACACTCTACACACTAACAGCATGATTCACAAACATAACTGCTACTAGCATTGTAGATCAACATTGTACAACATATGATTACCCAGTATGTAATATTTTTATATTACCAAGATACAGAATATGAAAGAAACAATTGACCAAACCCAAATTCTAAGGTTTTTTCAGTATCAAGAAAAGAAAAAAAAAGCAACATGCAAGGATGATCTGAACTTAACAACCATATAAAAAGCATAGAGATTTTTCTCTTAGTGAAAGATGGGACTTGATAAGAAGACAATCACAGTCCCAGAATATGCAATCAATGAGTTAAAGATTGATGCAAAGAACTTACAGGATAATCAGAACAATAAGATAAGATGACATTCATAATTGTATTATTATGCCATAACTAAAATCCATGATGAAGCAATGCCAACTGCATCAGATTCTTTCCTACTTTGACAAACACACTCATAATAGCATTAAATAGAAAGTTGACCACAAAAGATTCAGCAACGCCTACTTTATACATGAAAATGCATCAATCAATGAACTTGCCACAAATGAAAACAATATGAGGCATGCATGATAGCAAGGATACACTTTCCAGCATCTGAAGGAAGAAGCCTCATTTCAGTGACTTTTGATAATTCCAAATCATCATTACTTTCTGAATCTGAGCTTTCAGACTCTTCATCTTTGTCGCCTATCTCGATCTGATGAAGAATCCAGCAAACAATACATAAGCAATAAAGCAAAAAACAGCACAGGAGCCATCAGCCAATCTGACTATCCTCAATGGTGTAACTCAAATTTGCCCCTCAAATAATTCAAATCCTTCAGGACATTATTACTATAAAGGACCATTCTCAGCTAGTAATCACCAACTCAAATAGGCAACCTCAAGCACCAACATGTAGCTATCCAAGAAACAGCTTATCGGTAGCCCCTTAATTCTTGCTTAGAAAATTCAAGTCAGAGGCAACAAAAGTTCAAGTTTACCAATCAGTGCGGGAAAATAGCGCATTATCGATCACCACAATGAATTCTCCAAAAAAGCACAGAAAGCTTTCTAATGTTCAAGATAAACAGAAATGAAAAAAAAGTTACGTTTTGTAATTTTGATCCTTTGGATTCAATAGAAGTTCAGGTAGAACCACCCCAAACTCAGTCATAGATCAAATACCTGAGTATAGATACAAGGAAAGGGGTAGGTCTCCAGGTCCCTTGATACAGCGTGGAGGGACAACGACAAGAAATCCACCGCATACCCTTTCCCTTTATCGGCGTCGCTCAGCCAAATCACCCTCCTGCAGGATCCACTCACATCTGAGAGAAGACAAGAAGCAAGAAATTGAGTGAGCGTGGCACTGATACCTTGAGGTGACGTAGAGAGTTCCAAGCGACTCCATGGGTCGGGAACCGAGGGCGATGGCGATGCCAGGCTCAACATGCATCAGCTCCTCGCCGTCGTCGGATTCTAGCAGGAGGCGTCCATCGTCGTCGACGACGTGACCATCGAAGTGCAGCAGCCCTAAACCCATAGCGGGAGTATCTTAGGGTTCCCAGGACACAATGCCCCTTTTTAATCTAGCACAGAGAGCTCAAAGGCCTTCTTCAGAAGGCCTCTCCGGTGCTTGGAAAAGGTCACCTGCCGGCTAGCCAGGTTCTCTATCCTCCTCATCTGTGTCTTCCCCCTCACCATGTCGACCGATTAGTTGATAACACACCTGGAGGCAGCGCCGAATCCTACCACGAGCAGCAAAATCAGCGAGCAAGGAGCTCCGATCAGTCCTGGCCACACGAGGATCGACAAGGAGGGATCAAATCAGAAGAAGGAGATGAGGAATCAAGGTTACCAGATATGGGATCGAGAAAGAGTGGAGGAGGGCGACTTTTAGTGACCCGACGATGACTCCAAGCCACACAGGCAGCCTCTTCTCACCCAAAGGGAGGAGTTGGAGGAGATGCGGTGTGGTTGGACGGAGAAGCAAGGACGTCCTGTGTTGATCCTGATCGGGAGAGGAAGGGGCGTCGATCTAGGAAGGGGAAGAGGGAGATGAGGCGACGGTATATGGTGGACGGCGCGATATAGGTTTAGGTTTAGAGGGAAGAGTGAAGTGTTGCAAATTTCGGCTAAGTATTGGTGGGAAAATTATATTATTTTATTTTATCATAGACACCGGGTTTTAAAAAACCGCTGTTAAAATCGGTGTCTATTAACGAAAAAAAGACGCTCATAGACATCGGCTTAAAAACCAATGTCTATGAGCGAAAATCTGCGCTTATAGACACCGTTTTTTGGAAAAACAGGTGTAAAATACTCAAAGACATCAGTTTTTGCTTAAACCCGTTGTTGTTCCACCGATGTCTATAAGGGTTTTTCTTGTAGTGACTCCTGGTTATGTTGGATATTCATAATTAACCATTAATTATGAATAGATCATGAGTGGCACCTAGTAGTACATTATGATCCCCATTTGATTAAAAAAAATCAATGGTTGATCTCAAAACCACTTTTTGAACCCTTCAACAACTATAGTGAGCCGTGTCTCATTCCATTCACTCATCTTATATCCACTTAGTTTAAGACATAGTTAATGTGTCAGTCCCTACTAGGTTGACTATGTCACACCTAGTCCAAGTTATACTTTCTTATCCTATGGATTCAAATTACTCAAATATGTGTCCAAGAGTACCATACTCTTGTCATGTAATGCTTTGGCCAAAGACTTCAAGTAATAATTCTGACAAATAGTCGTAGGGTATACATCTTCTTTTGCAAGGAATGATGAATCCTCTATAGGCTATTCAAACACCTTCAAGCACTTTGACTTATAATCAATCATCTTGTACTCAAACCCGCATGGAGATGTATCGACTAAGATGTCTAAGTATAAGTCTCCATGACTAAGGTGATGACTTGAATATCTTAAATCTAAAGAAACTCACACATAAGCTGCAATGAGATCTTCATTGACATATCCATAAATATACAGACCCATATGAAATATCATTGTAGGTCACTCCAATAAACTACTTACCCTTAACTAGAATCCACATTTAACTCTCTACATCTCAATATCTCTATCCAGCGATTGCAATTACTTGGTTAAACAAAGGAGTATAATACGTGATAGTCTAAATCAATGATGTTAGAACTTATCAATTTATCGACTAAGGAATATTTTAATATATTGATAATTACACATGTACAGATACTCACTAGTTGTGATCTAATCATAAGTTCTCTCATGCTATGAATCATATTTCGAATATTCAGTAAATGAGTTGAAGATCCAATCATATACATAAAGTATCTACACTCAAATAGTGGATCTTTATTTATCCAATAAATAGTATATTCCATAAAGTGATTGTCTTAGGACATCTCTCAAATATAACAATCTTAAGTTGAGCCTAAGTTCATGGATGGTGTTGTTGGATCGAGAAGCGCTAGAGGGGGGTGAATAGCGCTCGTGGTTTTCACTTGTTTCGTATTCAGAAATTCAACAAGAGTAAAGCAGCGGAATAAGAAATAAAGACAAGACACAAAAGACACCAAGATTTACTTCGTTCGGAGCCTTGGGTGACTCCTACTCCAAGGCCCGTGATCATTGATCGCTTACTGTGGGCAACAACTATAATATCGCAAAAGAAGTACAATCGAATATTACAATAAGTGCAATAAAAGCTTATACCGACAATAAAATGGAAATCTCGAAGCTCTGGGTCGTCGGGGACTTGTCGTAGCTTAGCCGGGTTGTTTCTTGAGTAGCACACGAAGGAGGAATAGCTTTGGAATTGATGTCTTGAGTTGCTAGTCGAATACCCCATATAAAGGGTGTTGGAGGCGCCTCAAAGCCCCTTGAGGGTGCCTCCACAGTGCCGAGTCAATCGCGTGGATGAGCTGAGAAGAAGTCTCCGTCTATCCTATTGAGAGCGCCTCCATAAACCTTGAAGGCGCCTCCAAGGCTGTCTGAGGCGCCTCAAGCCTCCATGAGGGTGCCTCCAGCCTTGCCGTGCGTGCTTCTTCTCCTTTGCACCTGAGGAGCCTCCAAGCTCCATGAGGGCACCTCGGGTACTGTTCATCTGAGACTAATCTTGCTCCTTTGTCCTGCAAAACATGTTAGTTCCACAAACCAACCACATATCCTACAAAACAAAGTTAGTACACACAATAAACATAATAATATGAAAGTTTGACAGTCGCGAACTGTCTGGTTCTAACTTCGGATTTCTGACCGAAAATCCTCGGTCGAACCAACGCCTACTTTTCTCTCTTCCGGGGAACGCGTCCTCACCTACTCCACTCAGGAGAGCATACCTGATGTCAGTTCGGTCCTCCAGACTGACTGGACTTTTCGCCTAGGGTTTCCACCCCCTAAGACGTAAGGTTACCACCCCCTAGGGTTTTTCGCCACCTAGGGTTACTTCCCCCTAGGACCTAAGGTTACCCCCCCCTAGGATTTCTTCCATTTAGGGTTACCACCCCCTAGGACCTAGGGTTACCGCCCCCTAGGGTTTTCCTTCACCTAGGGTTACCACCCCCTAAGGTTTTCCACCTACCTAATCGTAGTTAGGACTTTCCTGAAATACCTCATTCACACATGTTAGATTATAAAACAACTTAACTTTGAATCCCTTTGCCATTATCAAAACTTGGGTTCGATCGTCGGATGCTTCTCGCACTAACAATCTCCCTATCAGAGCAGGTTTATGATACTTGTTTTTCGTTTTAGATTTTTTTTTGGTTAATCTGATACCAATATTTATTTAGTATCAGAGCTATGTTCCAATTTTGGATTTTTATGTTCTAGAGTTTGTGAGCGTATCTGGGTATTTTCATATTTTATGGATTTCCGTCGATTTTTTGATTCGAAATTCTGAGGTATATTTTGACGAGGTTCTATTTCGGGGACTAAGCAGTGACAGGACATCTCCAGACGGTAAATAGGTAAATTAGGTAATTTTATAGTTCTCATACCTGTAGTGATATTTGGGTAACATTTTGTTTACAGATATGACACATACACGTATTCCAGTACCGAGACATGGTCGACCTCGTAAGAGGCCGATAGATTCTTCGGAGATAGAGACTCCAGAGAGATCTGTTGGGGTGAGCCTATCCATCAGGGACAGACTCCTCAGGGTATTGTGGGCATGTCAGGTTATCAGACCCCGACAATTTTGAATTTAGAGGGAGCTACCTCGATAGTACCACCAGTGGCACCACCGTCGGTATATCCGGCACCACCCCCATTAGTAGTATATGCGGTATACCCGGCACCCCCTCTAGCCGTGTCTGCTACTGCGTACTTGATGCCACAGATACCTATGCCGGTTACTACATGCTCAACACCCGTACCAGCAGTACCGGTTGCTGAAGACAGAGTATCACTATAGTACTTCAGTCGACCCTACTTATGTCTATTCTGTAGTTCCACCAGCAGTACCTACCCCGGTTTATGCAGCAGCATGAGAGATACCTCTTTCGACTATCCAACAGTACCACCCATAGGATCATCTTCAGTGGTTCTGCTAGTTCCGCTCGATCCTACCCCAGAAGTCAAGATGATCTTCTTTTGGACGTTCTCGGTCTTCTCAACAGAACCGAAAACAGACCACCGGTGACCTTCACTACACCCGATGTGGATCCAGAGATCACATCACCTCTGCATGCTCCCTGTGACAGTCAGTTTGCTATTATTACAAACTGCCTGGACACTTGAGCCGAGACTGTTCCGGGAGGACAGTTTGGTCATTATGGGACTCAGCGAGGGGGGCCGAAAGCCCAATCTTCACATTGTCAGCAGAAGACAGCTCCCCCTGCAGTGGCTACATATGGATTGCATGGTCAGGAGCATTCCGGTGTCCTTATGGAGTCCCAGAGTTCTATTTCAGGACCACAGTATCTAACACAGGGGCAATATCAGTTGCAGCCTCAGCCATTGGTACAGTATCAGTTACAGCCTCAGCCACCGGTTCAGTACCTACTGTAGCCCACGTGCCCATCCCTAGCCTAGTATTTAGTACTGACTCAGTGGCAGGCTCAAGCTCAAACTCAGCAGCCTTTGGCAGTGTTATCACCTCTACCTCTGCCAAATACTGGACGAGTTAAGCTCCTTATCGTATGGTACCGAAAGAGTTGGACGAACTAAAAGTTCAACTCCAGGAGTTATTAGATAGGGGACTCATTCACCCTAGTGTATCTCCGTGTGGAATTCTCCGATATGATTTGTCAATAAAAAGGATGGTACTCTGAGGTTGTGCATCAATTATAGGCAGCTGAATGCAGTGATTGTCATAAATAAGTACCCATTGCCATGGATTGAGGATTTATTTGATTAGCTTAGAGATACATCAGTATATTCTAAGATTGATCTGTGGTCCAGATATCATCAGCTGAGAGTCAAAGATTCTGATATTCAGAAGACAACATTCTGCACCAGATACGGACATTACGAGTTTTTAGTAATGCCATTTGGGCTTACCAATGCTCCCACAGTATTTATGGATCTGATGAACCATATCTTTTTGGAGTATCTAGATCAGTTCGTTATTATTTTTATCGATGACATATTGATCTATTCACGTTCCGAGGAGGAACATGCGCAACATCTTCGTATAGTCTTAGAGACTCTTTGACGACATCGTTTGTATGTAAAGTTCAGCAAGTGTGCTTTTTGGCTACCCTCAGTTGCTTTTCTAGGACACGTGGTGTCTAGCTGAGGTATTATAGTAGATCCTCAGAAGATCGAGGCTATCACCAGCTGGGAGCAGCCGATGTCAGTCCAAGAGATCCGTAGTTTCTTGGGATTGGCTGGATATTACAAACGATTTGTTGAGTGTTTTTCTCGGATTGATATGTCGTTGACACGTCTGACTAGGAAAGGTGTGAAGTTCACTTGGTCAGAATCTTGCGAGACCAGCTTTCAGGAGTTGAAGCGAAGATTATTATCAGCACTAGTTTTAGTATTACCTTCCGGAGAGGACGGATTCATACTTTACACAGACGCATCTCTACAGGGTTTGGGTGCTGTTCTGATGCAGCACGGCAGGGTAGTCTCCTATCTTCTCGTCAGTTGAAGGAGCATGAGAAGAATTACCCAGTACATGATTTAGAGCTAGCTGCTATTATCTTTCCTTTAAATATTTGGCGACATCATCTTTATGGTATTACTTTCAAGATTCTTACTGATCATAAGAGTCTCAAATATATTTTCACACAAAATGAACTCAATCTCTGACAGAGGAGATGGATGGAGTTCCTGAAGGATTATGAGGATTCGAGAGGCCCAGGCTGCTCATTGTTGCTCAGTCGTCAATTAGGATGAGGATTCGAGAGGCCCAGGCTGGAGATCAGCATTTATAGTTCATTGGCAGCCAGATAGCTTTCGGGCAGCAGACCGAGTTTACACAAGATGACGAGGGTATTATTTATTTCTGAGGCAGATTATGTGTGCCTCAGTCTCACCCGGTCATGGAGGAGTTACTTCAGGAGGCTCATCACTCTAGATTTGTTATCCACCCAGGTGGAACCCGTATGTATCGCGATTTTAGGCGTTCTTATTGGTGGAATGGTATGAAGAAAGACATCGTGGAGTTTGTAGCTAGATATCTTGTTTGTCAGCAGGTGAAGGCTGAGCACCAGAGACCTGCTGGATTACTTTAGAGGATCCCTATTCTAGAGTGGAAATGGGAGCATATTACTATGAATTTTGTGGTAGGATTGTCTAGGACTCGACGAGGCCATGATGCGGTTTGGGTAATCGTTAACCAATTAACCAAATCCGCACACTTTTTAGCGATCCCAAAGACTGATTCTCTGGATCGATTAGTAGAGTTATACTGTCGAGAGATTATCAAATTGCATGGAGTTCTGTTGAGAATTATATGTGATAGAGATCCACGGTTCACGTCCTGATTCTGGCAGAGTCTGCAACAGGCTTTAGGCACGCAACTCTGTTTCAGTACAGCATTCCATCCGCAGACAGATGGGCAATCAGAGCGGACTATTCAGACTTTGGAGGACTTGCTGAGGTCTTGCGTTGTGGATTTCGGAGGCAGCTGGGAGGACCACCTGCCATTAGTGGAGTTTGCCTACAACAACAGCTATCATTCAGCTATCCAGATGGCACCGTTTGAAGTGTTGTATGGTAGACCTTGTCAGACACCCACCCTCTCGGAGGAGGTTGGGGAGGCCCAACTGCTAGGACCTCAGAGAGCTCAGCAGGAGGTAGAGTTGGTTCGTTCTATCAGATGGAGGATGTCAGAGGCTCAAGACCGTCAGAAGAGTTATGCTGATCGGAGACGGAGACCCCTGGAGTTCTCTACTGGTGACCATGTATTTCTGAGAGTTTCACCCATGAAAAGGGTGAAGAGATTTGGTCTTCGAGGTAAGTTAGCTCCATGATATATTGGGTCGTTCCAGATCTTAGAGAGGATTGGAGCAGTAGCTTACCGTCTGGCGCTACCACCATCTCTAGCTGGCATTTATGATGTGTTCCATGTATCTATGCTGAGGAGATACGTATCCGACCCAGCACATGTTCTGTCACATGTTATGAGGAGGTTCCGGTACAGATTCTAGACCACAAAGAATGTTAGCTGCAGAATAAGACTGTCCGGCTGATCAAAGTCGGATGGCAGTATCATTCTGACGAGGAGGCTACCTGGGAGCTCGAGGATACGATCCGAGCTCGATACCCCCATCTTTTTACTTGAGGTATATATGCGGGTTAGAGTTCCTTTTAGCATTTATACTGTTTGGTTATATTCTAGTGTTTTCTATTGGTTATAGCGAAATTTGGGGACCAAATTTTTATTAGTAGGGGAGAATATAAGATATTGAAAATTTTAATTAATAAGGTTATTTGGGAAATAGCCTTATAGAAATTTTATGAAATTTTTAGAAATTTTCTGAGAATTTTTCGGAGTTCGTATGACGAGATTGGAGGGGATCAATCGGCAGGCATGGATAAAGTCTGTTTGGGATACCCCATTTAAATGAGGAAATGTTGGATTTATTTAAATGCTTTTTCCTTTTCTTCCCCAATCCAAATCGCCAATCCACCATCTCCACCTGACCTTCTTCTTCCTGATCTCTTCTCCTCGCCACCGACTCTCTCTCGCGTCGCCGCCGATCACCACGAGCTCACCGTTAGCGGAGGTCTTCTTCTCTGGAGTCTCACCAACGTCAAGCTTCCTTGGCTACCGGCGGCCGATTCTCTCCGCCCCTGATCGATCATGCCTGTCGAGCCCTAGTTTCTGTTCTGGCGACGCTGGATTGAGCTCAGATCCTGTCGACACCTTTCGTCTCCAGACTGCAGACGCCGCATCGCATCTCCTCGCAACCTCACCTCACGGCCATCACCCGATCGCCGGTGCAGATTGGGGCTTGGAGCATGGAGGTGAGGAGCTAGCTTCCCAGATCTTGCGACGTCTAGAGCATAAGCCGGCGACAGGGTCGATCCTTCTTCTTTCCTTGTTGCTCACCATCGTTGTGCCCTAGCGCAATGTCCGATCCTTCTTTCTGTTCATCGACAAGAATTTCATCGTGCCTAACTGTGATCTTGAAGGTGAGGCATTGTGTTCTATAATTAGGTATTGTTTGATCTGTGATCTCATCTTAATCCGACAATGGGGAAGAATTCCAGCAGGGCTTGCTGTGGTTTCTTCAATCCAGCAATGCATCCTGTTGCTGGCAGCAACAATCCTTGCTGTGGATTAACAATCACAGCGGTGAGGTGAGGTAGGCTCTGTGGTGTTCTTGATCCAGCAACTCACCTTGGTTTCGATATGACCTCCTTGATCCGGCAACCTTTTTGGCTGTGAATTGAGGTAAGAAGTAGGTAATTGATCTTAGTGGTAGATCATGGTGTAAATAGGTTTATGTCTTGAATTAGGTATGATTTGGATTATAATTAGTTAGTGCTTATGATTGGATTGATTAGGGTTTTACCCTAAATTAGTCTTAGAGATTTTATTTAGCTATTCATATGAATTTAGCTAAATAAAATATATATATTGTTTGACGCAGGATTCTGATTCAAGATGGGTGTCTCGACTTTGGATTGCTTAACAGTACCTTCTATTTGAGGTGGGTACCCTTTGACTTTGTAACGCCCGCCCTTCTTACCCAACCAAAGGCGGCGCTACGTTCTTATACTACTTACGTACATGTTTTACTATAACAGCGGAAGAATAAAAACTTTAAAGAATTTAATTTATTAAGCATAATATCACATATTCTGATTTGTTCAAATGTGCATATATTGAACTTATAACTAAAAATATTAATTTGTCCGAATCGTACTAGCCGAGCCACCACCACACACATCACTATCTGCTCCTCTTGCTGCTCCGTTGTTCATCCAGCTTTCTCTTTTATCTGCGGTACAAGGAAAGTAAGCTATGAGCACTCATGGCTCAGTAAGTTCCTTTCCTACTCACTAAAACCGAGAATCATCGTATATCAAGAATGGATCAACATATCATCGTCTCAACTAATCATAACATAACATATCATTCTATTCAAACATATCATGCATATTTCTTATTCACATATCATTTCATAGAAGCATGAATATCATATCATAAAACAAATAAATCACAAGCATAAGACATACAAGGGCATCATATTCATATCATAATATCACATGACATTATATCATATCATCATATAATTCAAGCACATATGAATGTAGGCAATGCATCGTGAATTTGAAAACTTATACTTAATAGTACTTGAAATTAATATCATCATCATTTGGGATCCCGGTTTGTACCACATACATAATGCGTAGGTCCAAGGTAGCAAGTCTTGAGCCCTACCATGCATACATACTAGGCCCGAGTCTTACTCCATCGACCTAGGGCACTCAAAGGCCCATTACTGATGAGGCCCGAGTCTTACTCCATCGACCCCGGGGCGTTTACGGAGCCCACCCTTGGTACAAACCATAAAAATAACTTATCATGCATAACTATCATATCATGTCCTTAACAATCTTTCATGCATTTATTCTTTTCATTTCTTTTCATTATGTATAGCATTTTCTATGCTATCACATATCATAACATAACTTCATTTCTTTTCATTATGTATAGCATTTTCTATGCTATAACACATCATGGCATATTTCATAATATAACTTCATTATGCATATCATTTCGTAACTAAAGCAATCATGCATTCTAACTTATTATCATATCATTTTCATACAGCATGGCATAGACATATTTAATTTTTGTTCTAGGGTTTCTAGGGCATCTATCCCTTCATGGCCGAACACATAATGATTCATTTAGGTCATACAAACATGTATCACATTCACACATTATCAAGTTTTCATAAGAAGTACTTTTAACCCCTTAGGTTTCATTTCCAAGGCCTCTAGGTCCTTTAAACCTTACTTGGCCGAAATTCATAGAATATAAACTTCCTTTAAGTGGCCTAAAGCATGGGAAACCTAAGTAAATTTCATAGCAAGATTTACTAAGAACATCATACACAAAGTTGGATCATAAACAAGCTAGGACTCTTGTGATCTTACATGTCATAAATCATGTAACTAATTTTCTACATTCCAATTAAACATGAGAGCATTAATCATCTTTCATAACATAATATCACAGAGGTCATTGAGCATATTAGAATTTTGTTTAAGCTTCTCTAAACCATCACCTTACCATGGCCGAAATATTAAGAGTAAGGTTCATGAGTTTCTTTCAACATACAAGCATACAACTCTTAAGAACTTTATATCATGTCATATAAGCATAGTTATTTTAAATTCAAGGTCCTCCTAACCCTAAATTCTTTCTTGGCCGAAACATGAGAGTGGGGTTCTTTTGGTTCCAATCAACTTCCAAGCAAGAAAACCATAGGAAGGTCCTTAGCATTTCATAGAGGGAACCTTGCACTAGTTTGGTTAGACAATAATTTTCCTAACCTATTTACAATATTTTTGATTGAAATTCTAGGGTTACATACACCTCTGATCATGCATCATATATGTATAAAAACATAGGGGAAAACTTTCTTTCAAGGCATAGAAAAAAAATCCGAAAATCACATGAAAGCCTTGTACCGCAGGTGAGGGGAAGCTTACCTTCTTTGCTTAAGTTTCCTAGAGTTGAGAACTTGCTTGTGGACCTTTCTTCCTTGCTTGCTTTGCTCGGCACCAATGGAGGAAGAAGTGGCTAGGTCTTTTGGTGGAGAGGAGGAGGAAGAAGAGGAGGCTTCTGCCTCTTGTGTTGCTCGGCAACAAAAGAAAGAAAGAAGGGGGAGAGTTGTTGTTCTCGGCAACAAGAGGAAAGAGGGAGGGAGAGTGCTCGGCACAAATGGAGGAGACGAGGAGAGTGAGTTGAGGATGAAGCTCCCCCCCTCCATGCCTATTTATACTAAAGTGAGGGGAGGAAAACTTGACTTGATTCATCCTCCTCATTTACTTCTCCTCTTAATGAGAAAGAATATGCTAGAGAAATGCTTCTTGAGTTTCTCTCTTTTCTTTCTCTTAATTTCTCTCCTTTCTTTCCTTTAATTATAATTCCCATCTCTCCTCTTACAATATTCACTCCTATCACACTTGGTTAACACATGCATGCATCCACAAGAGAACCAAGGATCAAATCCTTCTCCTAACATATTTTTGTACAAAATAATTCATGTATATGCATTATGCATAAATATTTCATACATGCATATATAATATCTCATATTTCTTTTGTTTACATTAATTCCTTGCATTATAAATCATGTATAGAACTTTATATTCTCAACTTTATTTTCTTTCATAAAGTTTTTAATCATCTAAATCCTTCCCATCGTAACATTCAACGTAGACTATCTACACATTCTTTTCATTACATTCGTACTCTCATTGCCCTTACTTTATCTAGGCTTTCTAGGGGTGTTACAGACTTATCTTTTTTATATTGTCTTATGATATGTGTAGTATATATATAACTAGTGGTAATTGGTAGATTTATCACTTCCCTAGTTTTAGTTTATTTGATACCGGTTATATGCTTCTATTGTTATTTTCTATACATTAGACTTGTATGCTCTTATCTTCTGTCATGCGTATCTATGTTCATAGAGATAGATTTATTTAATGCTTCTGTATACTGGATTAATTGCTAGACATATTGGATATGTGATCTTGGATTCATGTTGCATATATCATTGTTATATATGTGTTTATCTTTTTGGCACATATATATGGATGAGGATATGTTTAGGTATGACATACTGTAGCATCATGCACCATCTTGCATGATTGCATGCTGGGCGATTGATTACTCCATTATTGTTGAGCTCGTCGGCCGGCTACATGGGCCTGCACACAACATGACCACTGCATGGGTAGTGGCACAGCACCCAGGGTGTGTATGGCAGTGGCTCTGTAGTGCTCCGCTGGTCCTCTCATGGATAGTGTGACTGCAACGTGGTAGCAGATAGGGATCCCTCCCCGTCATCGCGTATTGGGAGATGAGAGCATTTCACTCCCTCACTATGTTTGAGGTAGGAGGATAGGTGTACTCCAACAGTATCCCATCCACTCGATCACTCATCAGGGGCAGTGATGACAGAGTGAATGGTTGTCATAGCCCTACCCACTCGGTCTCACCATCGCATGTGAGATGGCTGACTGGCGTCAGGGGTGACCATGTCATATTGCATCATATGCACAGATTACATTTATTGTGATTGTTTCATATTTGATGATGCATTTTAGTGACTGCATATGATTGACATGCATACATGATACATATATATTTGCTCTGACTATCTTTATCTGTGTATGTTCACAGTCATTTGCTCAGGACTCGCAGGTGAGTACAACTTATTTTAGTTATGCATTTTCTTATTATTCTTGCAGTAGACTGTATTACATGTCTATTGTTGGTTACTACAGTTTATTCAGTTATGCATACTTACTATATTGCTTAGGAGATTTTACTATAGGTTATTGCTGATAGTTATATGTTACTGTACATATCTATTGGTTACCTGCTGAGTTCTTTGGACTGACACCGTTATATTACTACATTTCAGGTTGAGCCCGTCGGGAGATTCCAATTGCTAGCCCCCTTTGTCATGAAGATTTTTGGTTGTAGACTTTGGTATTTATTTCTATGTCGATATATACCTGTGATGTGGGTTCTTGTACTGTGGACTTTGTGTTGAACATTCGGGTTTGCTACTCTTGTTTTCCACTACGGATATTTCATTACTTCGTGGATTTCATTTCCTTCATTGTAGTGGAGTAGGATTTACATATATCTGTAATGATTTTTATATCGTCTTTTCTTTTAGTTATATTTGTTATCAGCCGGAGGCTGCATTATAAACTGCATGGATTGACTATAAATTGCATGGATTGTTTTATTTCTGTATAGTATTGTTCCGGCCGTGTAGGCCAAGGTATGGATATATGAATATCAGGATTCATATTGTCACCCGTACAGGGGAGATGCTGCCGAAATTTTATCGGCAGGGACTAACACTCCCCCTTTTTTATTATGGCAACAAAAATTCAAAGTTAAGTAAAATAATTCTATAAAGAATTTTCAAAAACAATACAAGCATGACAGTATAAAATTAAGTACAGTAAGTGGAGAACACCCCCTTAGTAAAAGCTCCTCTTTAAATTTTAAATTTCTTTGAATTTTCTTATACTCTCCCCCTTTTCCATATATCAAAATTATCAACAAAAAGAGGGTAAAGAAAGAAAAAATTGATATAGTGACCATTGGCCTTAGCTAAAAATTTAGCTCATAATAAATTTGAAAAAGATATTAGCTTTTTAGAAGTTTTTGAAAAACTTAGCCTTCAAAAGTATAGTTTTAAAGAGTTAGACTTATAAAATTTTAGTTTTTCACAAAATCATCTAGCTAAAACTTAAAGAAGACAAATATGTAAAATATTAAAACACTTAGCTTTTGGAAATGAGTTTTCTTGAAGACTTTTTAGCTATGTAAAAACTTTTTATCCAAAGTCAAGTATGGAGCTTTTTAAAGAGAACATTTTTCTTAAGAAATAAATTTTGAAGATTTAGCTTTGAAAAAAAAATTTCTTATAAGACATTTTAGCTAAGTGACAAACAAAAATGTTTATCAAAAATAAGAAAAATGATCTTAAGATAATCTGATTTTGAGAGAATGCTTAGAAAAATTTGCTCAAAAGGTTTGGAGAGAAAATTTAGCTAAATTTAACTTAAAACACTTAGCTTTTAAAACTTTAGAGATTCAAAAACTAATTTAGATAAATTTGAAAAATACTTAGCTTAAATAGTATCAACTTGTAAAACTTTAGCTTTTGAAAATAATTGTTTTAAGAACCACTTAGCTAAATTTTGAAAATAAATGTTTTGCAAGTACTTAGCTTTCAAAACTTAACTTAAAATAGATTTTAAAAAACTTTTAGCAATAAAAATAGAATCATAGATTTTAAAGTTAAAAAACTATTTTCTTCTTAACTAAGTAAGTGATTTTTTAAAAACGTGAGCAAATAGTTAGTTTTTAATTTTCACTGTTAAAAATAAATTGAATTTTTTTTTAAAAAAAATAATGTAACTTAGCTTGACTCCCTTCACTCCCCCTTTTTAATGCCTTAATAAATTCTTAGAGTCCTAGAGTCCAAGCATAAAAAAAAACATAAAGATTACTAATTATTTTCCTAATTTTCCATCTCACCCATTCTTAGTTATCAAGCGAGTTTAGCTTATGAGTGAGTGTGAGACGGAGTTGTCTTTATTTTAACTTTATCAATATTGAAATTGATATAAGTTTGAGTTTGGAATTTAAATGAGTAAACATTTTGAAGATATTAAAAATTAATTGAGTTTGAAATTATAATTTGAAAATATGATTTGAGAATTAATTTATGATTAAAAATTAATTATCACTACAATTTTGAATTAAATATAATTTGAAAATTAATTATCATATAATTTTGAATTAAATATAATTTAAAAATTAATTATCATATGACTTTGAATTAAATTATGATTTGAAAATTAATAATAACAATTAACTATTTGAAAATAATTATGATAGTTATAATGATTTGAAATTAATGATAATTTTGAAAATATTTAAGTAAGATTTTGAAAATAATTATAAAAAAAAACAATTTTTAAATTTAAAAGGATTTTTAAAGGTTTTAAAAATGATTTTAAGATAATTTCTAAAATAATTTTTAAAAGTCTTTTAAAAGTCTTTTAAAATGACTTTAAGATAATTTTTAAAATAAATTTTAAAAGTATTTTAAAAGATTTTAAAAAAAAATTAAAAGGATTTTTAAAAAGATTGTAAAAGTATTTTAAAAAGGATTTTAAAATGATTTTTAAATAATTTTTAAAAGGATTTTTAAAAATATTTTAAAATGAATTTTAAATAATTTTTAAAAGGATTTTTAAAATGATTTTAAAATAATTTTTAAAAAAAAATTTAAAAGGATTTTAAAATGATTTTTTAAATAATTTTTAAAAGGATTTTAAAAAATATTTTAAAATAATTTTTAAAATATTTTTAAAAGTATTTTAAAATGATTTTTAAATAATTTTTTAAAGGATTTTAAAATGATTTTTAAAAGAGTTTTTTAAAAGGATTTTTAAAAAGATTTTAAAATGGTTTTTAAATAATTTTTAAAAGGATTTTTAAAATGATTTTTAAATAATTTTTAAAAGGATTTTTAAATGATTTTTTAAATAATTTTTAAAAGGATTTTAAAATGATTTTTGGCACAAACGATATCTAAATTTTCTTTCAAAAAAAGGAACCCCCCTTCTTGATTGGTGGTTTCACCAAATCAAAGCGGGCTTGCTCTGTTACAAATTGTTGGATCGAGAAGAGTTAGAGGGGCGGTGAATAGCGCTCGTGGCTATCAGTTGTTTCGTATTTGGAAATTCGACAAGAGTAAAGCAGCGGAATAAGAAATAAAGACAAGACACAAAAGACACCAAGATTTACTTGGTTTGGAGACTTGGGCGACTCATACTCCAAGGCCCGCGATCGTTGATCGCTTACTATGGGAAACAACTATAATATCGCAAAATAAGTACAATCGAATATTACAATAAGTGCAATAAAAGCTTATACCGACAACAAAATGGAAATCTCGAAGCTCCGGGTCGTCGGGGACTTGTCGTAGCTTAGCTGGGTCGTTTCTTGAGCAGCACACGAATGACAAATAGCTTTGGAATTGATGTCTTGAGCTACTAGTCGAATACCCCATATAAAGGGTGTTGGAGGCACCTCAAAGCCCCTTTGAGGGCGCCTCCACAGTGTCGAGTCAGCCACGTGGATGAGCTGAGAAAAAGTCTCTGTCTATCCTGTTGAGGGTGCCTCCATTAGCCTTGAAGGCATCTCCAAGGCTGTCCGAGGCGCCTCAAGCCTCCATGAGGGCGCCTCCAGCCTTGCCGCGCGTGCTTCTTCTCCTTTGCACCCGAGGCGCCTCCAAGCTCCATGAGGGTGACTCGGGTACTGTTCATCCGAGGCTAATCTTGCTCCTTTATCCTGCAAAACATGTTAGTTCCATGATGAGCGTAGATTGTATACTCTTGTTTAGCATGTTTTGACGCACATTCACATACTTTGCACATTCTTTATCTATGCATTTTTGTACTTCCATCTTTTCTTTTAGCATATTTACTCTTTTTGTTCGGAGATCTGCTTTTGTGCATTTTCTGTACGCAGGAGTCGATTTTGGAGAGGAATTAATGTCCGAAGCAAAAATTACAATGGATGAAGGAAGAGGCTTGAGTGCCACATGGCCCTAACATGGGGGGTTGCCCAGGCCGTGTGGTGATCACCACCCGTGTGGTTGCGACAGAGGATGAAGTGGCCACAGCCATGTGTGCATCACACGGCCGTGCCAGGTTTGAAGCAAAGAAAGTTCATGGTCGTGTACACTACACGGCCATGCAATCCCTCCAGAGCTGAAGCAATACACGGCCGTGTAGATCTACACGGTCGTGCAACATTTCCGGAGGCCAAGCAAGCCCTGACTGTGTGCACCACATAGCCGTGAAAGAGCTCCAGAGCCGGAGGCAGAGCAAGCCATGTAGATCTACACGGCCGTGCAAAGGGGAGCAGTGGAAAAGCATACCATGGTCGTGTCTCACACACGGCCGTTTGAGTTGATCAGAGAGAAGAGTAGCACAGGCCGTGTGAGCTTCACACGGCCGTGTCTCAGAGCCGTGTGGCGCCCAAACCCCTCTTCTATATAAAGCCTTCTTCATGATTTGAAAGGGGATCTTCTCCCCTTTGGGAGAGAGCAAGATTTGGGCGATTCCTCTCCATCTTGGAGGGATTTTCCGGCGATTCAAGGGCAGATCTACAACGTATCGACTCCGAAATCGAGGATTGGATCCGAAGACCATTCTTCATCGTAGATAAGCTTTCTCTCTCTATTTTCTTGGATTTGGAGATCAACAATGCTTGTAATCGTTTTCTTTTCGGATTTCCTTCCTTGTTCTATGGATTAGATCTCTTTGTTCTAGGAGGGAGTATTTGTAAGTTGAATTGATGTAAAACTCTTGTGGATTTGCCAATTTCCTATTTCTATGATTTTGTCATGTTTGTACCTATTCAATCTTGTGTGGATTGTTGTGATTTGGACCTAATTCCCATTCTTGATTTAATGTTTGAATACCTTGTGGATCTTGTAGAGATAATCTCTCATTCGATTTTCTGAGGGACGTTCGTGATAGACAAGCCCGTGTAAGGATGTTTGAGGGATGATCTTGAGGGTGAAATAGGGTCATTCAAGGGGGTAGGATAGATTGTATGCGTTCATATTTTATATCTTGATGCGGTTGAGGAGTGATGAATTCTTATGTTGATTATCCGAGAGACGCACGTGACAGACAAGCCCGTGTAAGGACAACATAGATTCATTCTTAATTGATCACATTTAGGTATAGATTTCAGTCCTAGGCCGGTTGTCTATTGCAAAAGAGAACCGGCAACCTTCTACAAATGATGGGCAATTGAGGATTAAGATTTGGTAGATCATTTACATTGATTAACCTTACAAATAAACCAAAAAACCTAGAACATCCATTTATCATAGCCCTTATTCTTGTTTCTATTTCTTTTATTTCTATGTTTGCTTTTCATTAGTTGCACTTAATTTCTTAAAACCAATTGATTAGTTGTTTAGCTAATTCACGTTGAGAAATCTTTAGTGGTTATTCCAGTCCCTGTGAATACGATATCTTTTATTATTACTTACGACATTTTCGTACACTTGCGGAACGTCAACAAGTTTTTGGCGCCGTTGCCAGGGACTGCGTTATAACATTAGAGATTATCAATTGAGTTAGACTAAACATAACTTTTCTTTTCTTTTCATTTGCATAGTTGAATCTAATTTTTAGAATTCTGTTTTCATAAGTTTTTCTTTTCTTATAGAACATACTTGTCAATTCTTTTTGTTGCAATTTTAATTCTGCATTTTTTAATTTCTAACATTCTAGTCTAACTTTTCTCTCTTTTGATTTAGTTTCTTTCTTCTTTTCTTTTATAAACATATTTTGTAATCTTGTTATTGGCATATGAATTATTGTAGACATTTTTCTTTTTCCTTTTGTCTTGTCTTTCTTGTTTTCATTATGCACTTTCTTTCTTGCAATTTAAATTCTACATTTTCTTTCTTGCTTTTCATATTGCATTTTATTTCTCATTTTTTATTCTTGAATATCCATGAGCACTAACATGTCAAGAAGGCCCATGAGAAATTTTTCTACACCTTTTTCTGCAAGATTTTTATCTCCCATTGTACAACCTCAAATTGAAGCAGAAAGTTTCCAACTAGACCCAGAGTTAATTTTCATGATACAAGGTCACAAATTTGGAGGAGAAGTATCAGAAAGTCCTTATCTGCATCTTGAAACATTTTTAGAGATTTGTGATATGGTGAAATGTGAAGGAGTGTCAGCAGATGTAGTTCGATTGATGACATTTCCTTTCAGTATCAAGGATAAAGCAAGGACTTGGTTATATTCTCACCGTCCTCAAAGTATCACAAGTTGGGAGCAATTGGAGAAGCAATTTCTGAATAATTTTTTTCCTCCAAGCAGAACAGTGTATATGAGGAATTGCATAACAAATTTTGCTCAGGCATATGGAGAATCATTATTTGAAGCATGGGATAGATTTAAGAGTCTTCAAAGACAGTGCCTTCATCATGGTTTTGAAAAATGGTTGATTCTGCACATATTCTATGGGAGAATTTCTTTCTCAGACAAGAGTTTATTGGATTCATCAGCTGGAGGATCTTTTATGGACAAAAGTGTAGATGAAGCATATATGTTAATTGATCAAGTGACATTGAACCTCCATGAATAGTCGAACATAAGTTGGATGAAATTTCCCTCAAACATTCATGAAGTGCAAGCCATAAATGCTATAGAGCCTGTTAAACAAATTGTAACTCAACCATCTATGAGTTTTGAAAATCACAAGTCACAGAACGGGGAGTTCAAACATTTGGGGGAAAAGATTGAAAATATTGTTTCAAAATGGTTTAAAGAAGATCTCCCTCTTTCACAGACAAGATCTAGTGAAAAGTGTGACGATGTTAGGTTATTGATCACACCAACACTAGATAAGCAAGTTGATTCTCCTCTAAAAGCTCAAAGGGAATTTGGGAAAAAGGAAGATCAATCTTTCCCAGGACCTTCACTAAGGGTTCCTTTTCCACAAAGGTTAGTGGGGGTCAATGAAAATAAAGAATTTGGCAAGTCCTGTGACACTGGTAAGGTTGAGTGCAGATTTTTGAAGGTATATAAAGATGAAGACTCTACAGATGAGAATTTTATTGATAATGCAGTGGTAAATAAGTTTTCAGATCTACCTCCAAATTTTATAGGGTGTTATAGTGACATTAAACTTTCAGATGATAAATGTGATGTAGTAGATCAACTTAAAACTGCAAGTGAAGTTATTGATCCTCTTGTTATTGATTCTCCTATTGAGGATATAGATGTTGGTTTGTTTTTTGATGTTTGTGTTGATGATGAAGTTTTGGAAGAATGTGTAGGAAGCTGTGTTGTGGAAGCAGCATCTCAAGGATCACAACCTTTGTCCACACAACCCTTAGAGGTTGTAAGAATTGATCATGTTATGGAACAATGTGTAGGGACTTATGCAGAGCTAGCTGAGTCTCAAGAATCACCATCTTTGATATCATCAACATCTGAGCCAGAGCTAGAACCATCATTTGATTCAGAGGAGGTCACTGTTGGAGCAATCCCAATGGTTCGTGGGACCATGTGTTTTGGTGTTTGGGCAAAGGGTTTAAGTTAGGTTTACCCTCGTTATTTGATATGTGTACTTGAGTTGTGCAGGACTGCAGGTGACACATGTGACTCAGGTTGACGGCTTCTGGTCCGATGAAGGATGGCATTGAGGACAAGCCGCGGGCTTGAATGCATCTGAGGGATCGTGGACAAGGCAGCAAGGACAAGGGCCGAGGGAAGCGACTTCGAGGCATACGCGAAGGATGGCATTGGAGACAAGCCGCGGGCTTGGATGCATCCGAGGGACGAGAGCCAAAGGAAGTAGGCTTGAAGGCAAGAGGTCAAGGCTGCAAAGAAGAGTCAAGTGAGTCCTGAGGGTCCGAGTGCGAGTGAAATGTACTCGGGATGGGAAACCCTAAGTTTAGGGTTGTACCAGTCGACTGGTACTGGCCAGTCGACTGATGGTGAGCACAGAAGCATTCTGTGCCCGAAATGGCTGGGATCAGTCGACTGGTCATGGGACCAGTCGACTGATAGATAGCCGTTGGAGTGCCGTTGGGCTGGCACCAGTCGACTGGTGCATGGACCAGTCGACTGGTAACGGGCAAATCAGCAAGGCTAATTTCCCCAAGCTCTATAAGAAGGAGCTTGGTATGGCCGGCCAAGGCGACGAAATTAGACTTGGTTAAAGCCTAATTAATAGTCACAAGAGATCTCAAGTGTTTGTGGAATCCAAGAGGTCTTGGTGTGTTGTGGTGAGGTTTCTCCACCCACAAGGAGCGACTTGAGATAGCCGGAGTTTCCGGGGGCTAATCCACCGAAGGATCGGGATCGTCCACCTTACGGACAGCCGTGGAGTAGGAGCATCATCTCCGAACCACGTTACATTGACGTGTATTGGTTTGCTAGTTCTTTTCTTTGTCTTTAGCTTTCGTATTCATTGTTTTAGTATTTGTATTTCCGCTTGCGCACTAACGAATACGTAGGAAGCGAGTTTTGGGGGTGCCGTCTATCCAACCCCCCTTCAAGCCGACCACCGATCCTCCAACAAGTGGTATCAGAGCGAGGCCGCTCTCCGTTGGACTAACCGCCAAGGAAGCAAAGATGTCCGGCTTGATAGATCTGCCAAAGTTCGAAGGAGAAAGCTTATGGGACATCACCTTTTGGATGGTGAAGATGAAGAATTCTTCGAGACGGATTGGGACACAATGATGGTGGTGGAAGAGCCATTTGAAGTCCCTAAAGACAAGAAAGGAAAGAAGCTCCGACCACGACATTGGACCGAGGAGCAAACCACACGATCGGAGGCAAATTCAAATGTAATATCAATATTGATTGAAATTTTGCCTTCTAACGTGATAAATCGTGTAGGTGAATACAAGAACGCCCACGAGTTGTGGAGCAAGGTAAAGAAAGTTTTAGGAGAAGAAATTTTGCCTACACATGATGATATAGAGCCCAAGGAGATGGGCTTAGTAGCTCAAGAAGAGGAGGAGGAGCAACCGGAAGGTGATGAGCACTCAACTTCCGAGGAGGAGGAGAAGGATGAAGAAATGCCATCCATTAGTGTGGATGAGGAGACATCCTCAAAGGTTGAGGAAGAATCCAAGACAAGTGAAGAAGAAGTCTTGGAAGTCAACCTAGTGAGTACCTCCACCGAAGCAAAGTCAAAAGATCACATCGTGTGCTTCGGGTGCAATGAAAAGGGACACTACAAGAGTAGATGTCCTATAGGTAAGAAAGAGGTATCTCCTAAACTCAATTCAATTCATTTTGAATCTAATTTGAGTTGTAGGAAGAAGAAGGAGAAGAAGCACATTAGATGCTTCACTTGTGGTGAAATGGGTCACTACCACACCAAATGCCCAAGGAAGGGAGAGCTAAAGAAATTGGCGCGTTTGAAGATATGGGAGAAGAAGAAGAGGAGCTCAAGTCAAGGGGGAGCTTCAAGGGTAAGGGAGGTATACCCTAATTTGAAATGCAATGCAAATTCTTATGTTCCCATGCATGCTAGGAAAAATAATGATTATCATTATGTAGCAATGAAAAATTTTGGATTTAGATATCATGATAGGAGTAGGGTAAATGTGGATCATAACCCTAGGAAATCTATGCATGATAAATTTATAAATGATAGACCTATGGAGACCCAAGGCATTAATCCCAAGAAGGGGAGACACATGCCTAGAAAGGGTAGGTCTAGGAATGTCCATGGTGGACATGTTGACTCTAGGGTTAGGAACCTAGAGAGGGAGAATCAAGCTTTGAAGTTAAAGCTTGATAATTTGGAGAAATTTCTTAAGAGATTCACTATTGGATCTAAAGGATTAAATATGGTGTTGGGTAGTCAAAGACCCAATAATGATAGATCGGGTTTGGGATACCAATCTAGTCCCTCCAAGGTCAAAAGGAGACCATGTGCTAGGGTGGCACATGATAAGGGCAAGGGAGAGTCATCCAAGGCCAATAAAAATAAATATGCTAGGGTTGCATATGATTATGGCAAGGATGATGTGTCCAAGGTCAAGAAGATAAGGAGATCTTCTAAGGGACATCATTGTGGTTTGGTCACAATAGATGAGTCACCTAGGGAGGTGACTAAGGTAAAGAGCTCTAGGGGGAGCTCCAAGAGTCAATTTGGGACCCATGGCCAATGGATCTCAGGTGGGTTCTACTTGGGGGTCTAGAGGAGCCATGGAGTGTGCCAAGTGGTTTAGAGACGGACTTGAGTCTCAAACCTAGGGAATTGGCACACATGGTTTGTGTTTCATGCAAGAAATATGACAATTGGGGTCATATTGCATGATAATTGGTTTTGGATGTATAGATGCCACACAAACCAATGCTAGGGATGCATTGTGGGTTGGTATGGGCAAATACATCAAAAGGAAGCCAAAACTAGGACTTTAGGTCAAGGTTCAATTGAACCATTTAGCTAGTTTTGGATTTTGTGTCAATCTTCGGATTGGTAATAGATACATTTTGTAATGTATTTTTTCCAAGTAGACAAGGGTACAATAGACCTCTCCACAAAATTTGGAAATTTTTGGAGGTATAGGGAATTTCTGGTGCATTTCTGAAGTTGGCCTGAAAATGTTGATTTTTTCAGAAATAGGGTACCAGTCGACTGGTGCAGATACCAGTCGACTGGTAACAATGTTTTTGAGCACAGAATGGTTCAGTAAGCTCATTTTGATGAGGGCAGTCGACTGGCACTTGGGGCAGTCGACTGATACCAGCCTGAAAGTGTTTTTCAGCGCTGTTCTTGACCATGTCAACTCACTTAAATGTATGGGATCCAAGGGGGATTAATACATGAGTTTAGGGTCAGTTTGGATAAGAAGTTTTCAACAATTGGGATATTGTTGGAGAACTTTTTGGATGTTAGGCAAAGGGGGAGAATTAAGGTTTAGTTGGGAAAACCTTTAGTGCCTTTGCGTAGGGGGAGCCTTGTGATAGGTTCTTAAAAAGCCTTGTGATAAAATCCTAGCTCAACGGGGAGCTTAGGTGTAACGACCCAATTTTCCCTATTTCACGTTCTAAAAGTCCATAAAAATATTTGGAAATGCTTTTAAAATATTCTAGAGATTTTTAGAAATTTTTAGAGTATTTTTACGTAATTTTTGGAAGTCGTTTAGTATGTTTACAAAAAGAAAGAAATTTGTCAAAACCGAAACTCAAACCCACGACCTCGGGTCGGACCGACCCAACCGGACACAGCCCAACCAACTGAGCTATGCTCGTTTTGTTAACCAAGTACGAAGCGAATATAGTTGAGTTATAATGAGAACCCAAAGTTTAAAGTTAGACCTAGTTATAAAAGGTTAAGTTAGGAGGGATTAGGTTATTTTTCTTTTTCTCCCGAATCTCCTCTCCTCTCTCGCGACAGCGGCGGCGCGATTCTTCCCCTCTCGCGGTGGAAACGAGGAAAGCCGGCTTAGGGCTTAACTCCGGCGGCCGACGAGCTTCTTCCTCCGAGGGTTCGGCACACATCCGAGAGAACTCTCGGCAAGGTGAACGCACGGACGAGAAGGGACCGAGATCTTCAAGCTCCATCCGAACCCCTAAATTTCTCCTTCTGGTTGTAAGTCCTAAAAGCAAGTGTAAGTACTACTCACCTGCGGTAGGAGTTGCTCCGAGCTTTGATTTGTTTTCCTTGCTTCGGTTTTTGCCGTGCCGAGTAGTTCCGAGCTTCGATTGGTTTTCTTTGCTTCCATTGCAGTTCGGATTTGGTTTTGAGGTTGTTGACGTGAGCCTCAAATGGGAACAAAGAAAGGAAAGATGGTATAGGTTAGGGATTTTAGTTCCTTGCTTAGGAACCTGCTGTAACCGGATATGGTTGCTAGAAATATAGGTTCCTTTTTAGTTCATTGCTACTGTAAAGAATGTTTAAGGAATGTTTAATTCCAAAGTTTCTCCTTTAGAGTTTGCTGGAATTTTTGGTTTTCTTCCATAGCAGATGGAGAGCATGAAAATATGTTGTTATTACCTCTTTAGTTTCTGGTAGCAAATTTAATGATTTAGCGTGAAGAATTTATATACAAACATGTACAGAACTGAGCATGTGATTTTAGATTCAATTTCATTGCTATATGAGGAATAAGAACAATTTTATTAGATTGTTTTGTTTAGAGCTTTAGTTACTGCCGTGGCACTACAGATAGTTGCAACAAGTTTTGATTTCTGTTGCCTTGTGAAAGTATGAGTTTTCTTTACAACAAGTTTATACAGATTTTAAGCTTCAGTAAGTTTTAGTGATGATAAGCATGTGTAAAGATTTAGCGTATTTTTGTGCATGAAGAATTTATATGCATGCTATCTTAAAGTATGTAGCTTGAGATTTATGTGCCACTTAATTTAAGCATGCAGAATTAGACTTTTCCATGCTACTACCATGTTTTAGAAATTCTGAACCATTTTGAAAAGTAATTTTGGATTATAAGCACATTAAGAGCTTAATTAAATGTCAAGGCATTTCCTTTTAATTTCCAGAATAAGAAAGATAATAAGTAAGTCAAGCAAGAGGCTAGTACCCGACATCCAAGAGCTTGTCGTTAAACAAATCCAGGTGACCATTTCCGAGGTCTTGGCCCTGGTAGACCGAGGTCTGCTCTTTTAGGATTGGTGGCTCGCAACCCCAACCTATTAGGGAACGCGCATGAGATGGTACTAAGTCTGGGCCCAAAGAAAAGAAAACCAAAAGAAAGAAAGAAAGAAAGAAGAAGAAAGTAAAAGATAGAAATTAAAAGATTAATTTCTATTACAAGGATATAAGAAAATATAATAAGTTTTATGCTTAGAATAAATAAAAAGTTAGTTTCTTTAATTCTAAGCTTACAGTGTTCATTTCTTATTATCCTGTTAGATAGTGAGCATGTTTAGTATTCAGTTTCATTTTCTGTATACCATGAGCACATGCAGATTTGCTTTAGCATTTCAGTTTCAGTATTATTGCATTACATTTATGCATTTCGAGTTTTGTGAGATAGATTAGTACTTACTAAGCGTTTTCGCTTATAGATACTTTTTTTTTTCCTCCTACCGCAGATAAAGGAAAAGCTAAGATATGAAAGGGAGGCGACAGGATGGTAGTGGTGATGAAGGTGTGTGATGACTGCGACTATGGAGAGATCCAAAGAGTGTTATCAAACCTGCAGGACCTATTTGATTAGAGTTTATGCTTTAGTTCTTTTCTTTAACACTATTATGCAGTTTGTGAGATTGTAGTTGAGTTTATTTCCGCATATGCATTTAGTCACTTTAATTAATTATGGAGTGATATAGTTGGTTGTTTTTACTGTTGTTTTTATAACTGCGTGGTTGTGAAAAATGAGTTCCAGCCGCCTGTGGCTGCGTATATATCTTATGTACTATGGATTTGGTCACCGGTACAGGGGAGACTCTGTCGAAATTTTTCGGTAGGAATTCCTCTGGACCGTGATAAATCTAAGTATTGCTAGTAATAGCGTCAGTGACACTAGTAAGTAGAGTAGTAGTTAGGTAACGGTCGCCCTTAGAGAGTAGTAGTAAGAAGGGTGGGTTGTTACAGTTGGTATCAGAGCAGTATTCCATTCTCCAGCATCACACACACATCAGCATCATCCTTGCCGTCTCCAAGTAAGAAAGTATTTAAATCCTTTCTTTATTCTGCTTTCCTTATTATTAACTGCAGTATAGAGTACTTGTTTTTTTTAGTACTTAAGTAAGATCAAAGATTTAGTTTCCCTTTTCTTTATTCATAATTGAGTATGATTAGAAGGGTTAAAGTAAGATATCAAGCCTTTACCTTGAATAAATAGATGGCAAGAAGAGGGCGTCCCCGTGCTACTCACACTGAGGAACCAGCTCAAGAGAACGAAGTTCCTAGAGCAACTGAGCCCAACCTTTCTGAAGTGGTTGCTCAGCTCCAGAGGCAGGTAGCAGAGCAGCAGCAAGTGATTGCCAATCTGATGGCAAACCAGCAAGCAGTTCCTCCCCCTCCTCCAACTGTCACTGCAGAGACCCCAGTGGTAACTGAGACTCCACCAGCTACGCAGGGAGCCATCACAGCACCTCAGAGACCAGAAGCTTACCTTATAAGTGGCTAAAGCTGAAACCAGAGAGCTTCTCAGGCACGACTGAGCCCTGGGATGCCCAGGCTTGGTTTAAAACACTAGAGAGCACTATGGAGCTTCTTGACTGGCCAGAAGTCGAGAAGGTCAAGTGCGCCTCTTTCTGTCTGTCTGGAGATGCTCGTATGTGGTGGGAGAGGATAAAGACCAAGAGAGCAGCCGATCAGATGACCTGGGCAGATTTCCAGTCAGAGTTCTATGAAGAGTTCTTCCACCTGCAGATTACCAACAAGTATTACGAGGAGTTTATAGAGTTCAAACAAGGTGACTTGTCAGTGGAAGAAGCAGCCAAGAAGTTCAACAGGCTAGCTCGTCTCTGTCCAGAGCTAGTGAGTACAGAGAAGGAGCGAGTCAGGCTGATGCTCAGAATGCTGAGACCACAGATAGCACTGAATGTGAGCAGTGGAGCTCATCGGCCCCAGACTGACGAAGAATTGATCAGTAGAGCGTTAATCGCTGAACATTACATGAACAACATCAAAGCACAGCGAACACAACATCAGTCAGTGAAAACAGAGGACAAGACAGCAGGAAGCCAGAAGTCACAGTCAAGCAAGCAGAACTGGAAGGGCAAAGGTAAAAGGAAGCAGTGGAACACAAGAGGTGGCCAGAAGGGAGGACCAGCAAACAAGCAGACCAAGTTCCCTCCCTGTCCCAAATGTGGGAGAACACACCCAGGAGCCTGCCTTTTGGGTAAAACTGGATGTTACTCCTGTGGTCAGGAGGGACACATGGCTAAAGAGTGTCCTAACAAATTCAAAGCACCTCAACCACAGCCATTGCAATATGGAGGCCAACCTGCACAGTTGCACCACATGGGAGCGGCATTGGAGGGACCCTACATCAGTCAAGGAAGGTTAGAAGCCCCACCAGTTCCAGCCTTTGATGGTGCCAGAGTATTCTCCCTCACCAAAGAAGAAGCTGCTAGTGCCTCCACGGTCGTAATTTTCCAGCACATAGCTACTGTACTATTTGACACTTGGGCGACCCATTCTTTGTATCGATACCTTTTGCCAGTAGTTTACAGGTGCCTACAGAGAGTACGAACTCCAAGTTCCTGACGACCCTACCTTCTGGGGAAGTCATGGAATCCAATCAGTGGCTCCGAGCCGTACTGGTCAGAATTACAGACCGAGAGCTGTATGTGAATCTAATAGTTCTCGCCATGCAGGATTTCGATATCATTTTTGGTATGGATTTCCTCAGCAAGTACGGTGCTTCGGTGGACTGCCGCAGAAGGAAGGTGATTTTTCGTCCAGAAGGTGAACCAACTTTTGAGTTCACAGGAGTGCCAAGGAAGAAGACCCAGAAACTTCTCTCATCTCTAGCAGCTCACCAGATGTTAGCTAAAGGGTGTGCAGGTTTTCTTGCATACATAGTAAAGGCAGAAGAGCAGAAGGGACTCAAGCAGGAAGAGGTCCGGGTAGTATATGAGTATCCAGAAGTATTTCCAGAAGAGCTACCTGGACTACCTCCCAACAGAGAGGTGGAATTTGAGATTGAATTGGTTCCTGGAACAGGTCCAATTTCAAAAGCTCCGTATCGCATGTCTCCAGCAGAGATGAAGGAGTTACAAGAGCAACTACAGGAGTTACTTGACAAAGGCTTCATTCGCCCTAGTCACTCACCTTGGGGAGCTTCTATGTTGTTTGTCAAGAAGAAAGATGGGACAATGCGGATGTGCATAGACTACAGAGCTTTGAATCAAGTGACAATCAAGAACAAATACCCCCTTCCCAGGATCGATGACTTATTTGATCAGTTAAGAGGAGCGACGGTGTTCTCAAAGATAGACTTGCGCTCTGGGTACCATCAGCTGAAAGTGAAAGAAAGAGATATACCCAGAACGGCATTTAGAACCAGATATGGACACTACGAGTTTGTAGTTATGCCATTTGGAGTGACCAATGCACCTGCGGTCTTCATGGACCTAATGAACAGAGTGTTCAGAGAATATCTTGACAAATTTGTCATTGTATTCATCGATGACATTCTGGTCTATTCAAGGACCCCAGAGGAGCATGACACGCACTTGAGGATAGTACTGCAGACTCTTCGGCAGAAGCAGCTTTATGCTAAATTCTCAAAGTGCGAGTTCTGGTTAAATCAGGTGGCGTTTTTAGGTCACATTATCTCTAAAGAAGGTATTCAAGTGGATCCAGCCAAAGTGGAAGCGGTCAACAACTGGAGTAGACCCAAGAACGTCAGAGAGATCAGAAGCTTCCTTGGTCTAGCGGGGTACTACAGGAAGTTCGTGGAGGATTTTTCCAGGATAGCTTCCCCGCTAACAGCCCTCACCAGAAAGAACAAGAGATTCGAATGGTCAGATAAATGTGAGCAGAGCTTCCAAGAGCTAAAGAAGAGATTGATCAGTGCTCCCATTCTGACTGTTCCACAGAGCGACAAGAGTTTCGACATCTACAGCGATGCTTCCAAGATGGGCTTAGGAGCTGTACTCATGCAAGAAGGAAAAGTCATAGCTTATGCTTCCAGACAACTCAAAGACTATGAGAAGAACTACCCTACTCATGATCTCGAGCTGGCAGTTGTAGTTTTTGCACTTAAACTCTGGCGACATTATTTGTATGGAGTCCAGTGTAGAATTTTCACAGATCATCAGAGTCTTAAGTACTTCTTCACTCAGAAGGACTTAAACATGAGACAGCACAGATGGTTAGAGTTGGTCAAAGATTATGACTGTGAAATCCTCTACCATCCAGGCAAAGCTAACAAAGTGGCAGATGCACTCAGCAGAAAATCTAGTGCATCACTGATGTCTTTATCATCACTAGCCCTGCCACTGCAGAAGGAGTTGTCAGATTTTGGGCTTGAAATTATCGAAGGACAGCTCTCTGCATTGACCTTAGAGTCTACATTGCTTGTGGAGATACAGAGAAAGCAAAGCGAAGATCCGGACATCCAGAAGATCAAGCAGGGGATACAGAAAGAAGACAACTCAGAGTTTAGAGTGACAGATAACGGAATTCTTTATCAGGGGAGTCGCATTTGCGTGCCCAATGATGAGGAACTGAGGAAGAAGATCCTAGAGGAAGCTCACAGTACACCATATTCCATGCATCCTGGTTCTTCCAAGATGTACCAAGATGTGAAACAGAGGTTTTGGTGGTCAGGACTCAAAAGAGATGTAGCTAAGTATGTCAGTACCTGCTTGACATGCCAGAGAGTCAAAGCAGAACACCAGAGACCAGGAGGAGTTCTTCAGCCTCTTCCAATACCAGAATGGAAATGGGAAGACATTTCCATGGACTTCATAACAGGTCTTCCAAGAACCACCAGTGGATATGATGCGATATGGGTAATAGTAGACCGATTGACCAAGTCTGCTCACTTCCTAGCCATCAAGGTGTCCCACTCCATAGAGCAGTTGGCCCAGCTATATGCTAAAGAGGTAGTCAGACTTCATGGAGTTCCTAAATCTATCATTTCTGATAGAGATGGGCGCTTCACCTCACATTTTTGGGAGTGCGTTTAGAATGCACTAGGCACCAAACTCAAGTTCAGCACAGCTTTCCATCCGCTTAGTGAAGACTAACACATAGACCATATCCTGAACTAAGTATGACTCGGGCTAGGTGTGACATAATCAGCTTAGTGAAGACTAACACATAGACCATATCCTGAACTAAGTGTGTATAAGATGAGTGAAAGAAACAAGACATGACTCACTATAGCTGCTCAAGGGTTCAAAAAGTGTCATTGAGATCAACCATTGATTTCTGGTCAATTGAGAGTTATGATGTACTACTAGGTGCCACTCATGATCTATTCATAATTAACATAATTAATGGTTAATTATGAATGGTCAATATAACTAGGAACCTATTGGGTCACATGCACTATAAATTTATCCGAAAGACTTAAAATAAGTTTGAAAATTATATTTTTTAAATCAAGAGAGATTGAGTCTGGTTGAACTAGACGAAGGGTAAATATGAAAGATATTTTATTAGAATGGAAACACAGGTGGACCACATCTTTTGGAGATGAATTGAACCCTCTTTGGTTTAATTATAAACTAAATTGATTTAGTTTTAATTAAAAGAGGTTTAGTTATTAACCAAGTGGTCTCGTTTTGAACCAAACTCATGGCTAATAGTTTAGAATTTAGGTTAGTGGTAACGGATTTGGATTCGCTAATTAAACCTGATAAGATATCTATATATTGATATAGATTGAAGAGAAAATTTAATGAATTGAATCATAACCTAAGGTTAGGTTTTTTGTTCTCTCTCCCTCTCCCTCTTTGTGCTAAACCCTTCTTTGCACCGCCACTAATATCGATCGACGACACTGTTATTCAGCGCCTATATTGATTGACATCACTATTGTTTGACATCGCCACCAATCGACACCTCCACCGTTAGGTGCCACCACCTCGTTTGGCGTCGTCGGGTTGCCTTGAGCCGCTAGACACCAAGTCGAGCTTTGACTTCCTCTCTCAAATCCATCTTTCCCTCATTTAGCTAATACCGAATCTGAGATGAAAACTTGTGACTTAACGAAGTCGTCTCAACAATTGCTCAGCGTGGATACGAATAGAGGCGAGGTTTTATAGCCTCACTGGTTGATGTCATTTCTGTTGGGTTTTTCGGGCCGCGAAAACCGCTTTTCGCGTCGCGGAAACCCTGAATTACCCAAAGCCGTAGATCCGTGCAAGGAAAAACCGAATGAAATACAAGTACGAGTTTCAAAAACTTCTAGATCTACTCCTGGATCTATGTGTTAAGAAGTATACCTTGAAGCGTGCCCTTTCCCGTTCCCGCTCGTCCAAAGAATTGCCGGATCTCTAGACCGTCAAGCGTCGGTCCTCTAGAAGTATCCACACGGACACGTAGGTGGAGAAAACCTCACACAAATGTGTGCTAGCACCTTGGTAAGATTCGGCCAAGCAAGGAGGAGAGGGAGAGGGAGAGCTTAAGAGGAAGAAGGAAAAAGATACACACTTGAAATGAAAAATGAATTCTCATTCAAACCAAAAGTGGCCGGCCACTCTCCCTTGTGAAACTCCCAAATTAATTACATTAATTGCAATTAATATGAAGCCATTAAAAAGAATGGCTTTGTAACTTCCATGAGGTGGCACCCATGATGATGTGGAGTAACATCATTGGTCCACATCAATGTCAACTCACCAATGAGGTGGCATAAAGTCAAGTCAAACTTGACTTTTAATCTTCCTCTCAAATCAAGTCAAACTTGACCAAATCTCTTCCATGGTTGATCGAATCCAACCATTTGATTCAAGCCAACTTAATATAATGAATCTAATTCATTTAATTAAATTGATTCAATGAGTCAAAATCTAAATTAGACTCATTGAACACATGAATCAACTTGAGTCAAACTCAAGTTAGCCCAATTAGGATTACTCTTAATCCAATTTGATTCATCAAATGAATCTAATTCTCTTGGTTCATCATATGAACCTAATCTCCATCTAATTGTCCTAAGTGTGTGACCCTATAGGTTCTTGTAACGTTGGCAATGCCCTAAACCCATTTAGGAGCATAAGTAATGAGCGGTATCTAGCAACACATCATTACTACCCAAGTTACAAGAATATCGAGATCCGACATCACCTTGTGACTACTAATTGTGACTCCTCACAATATATGGCAAGTGTCCTTCTATCCTAGACATCTAGATTGATCAATGTGAGGCATAGACCATGTCATCCTCTGACCAATCTAAATCTTGAGCTCCAAGTAGACTCACTAAATCAAATGAGCTCAATATCCTATATTGACTCATTTGGGCATGGCCATGCACTTCGTGGTCTCACTCTATCAAGAATACCGATGTCACTCCCGTCATATAGGAGGGATAGATCCCATCTACATCACTCACATCCCTCCGCATAATTTGTTACATACCTAGAAATCGCCTTTATAGTCCACCCAGTTACGGGTGACGTTTGACGAAACTAAAGTACATAACTCCTTATGTAGTGATCTATGATGACTTCAGGTCTAAGGACTAGTAGTCATACTAATAGCCACATGAGAAAGTATATGACACTCATATAACGATCCATGATACTTTCTCATGGTGGGTCATTCAGTATACATTCTCTAATGTATACCCATGTGTCAACTTGATATCTCTATATCCATGACTTGTGAGATCAAGTCATCGAGTTGACCTACATGCTAGTCTTATTGCATTAACATTGTCCCTGAATGTTAATACTCGACTAGGAATGATTAAAAGTAGTGTTCTCTATATCATCTCACTATCGGTTCAACTAACCGATTGATATAGGTGAGAATCATCTACTCAAGGACATTATTATACTTAGTTTATTTGGCACCAATACAAGTAAGTAAAATAACCAAAATCCAAATGCCTTTATTAATATACAAGAATATGATACAATGAGTCCATACAATCATCAAATGATTGGCTCTAGGGCTCTAACTAACAATCTCCCACTAGCACTAGTGTCAATCAGTATAGGCTCTAAGGCCTAATGACCTAGTGTGACCATCATGCTTTCTCTGTGCCAAAGCCTTGGTCAAGGGATCTGCGATGTTAGCCTCTGTAGGTACTCTACAAATCTTCACATCTCCTCTATCGATAATCTCTCGAATGAGATGGAAGTGTCGTAGTATGTGCTTGGTCCGCTGGTGTGAACGAGGTTCCTTCGCCTGTGCTATAGCTCCATTGTTGTCACAATAGATCTCAACTGGGTCAGCGATGCTAGGAACCACCCCAAGTTCAGTGATGAACTTGCGGATCCAAACTGCCTCCTTTGCTGCCTCTGATGCAGCAATATACTCGGCTTCTGTTGTAGAATCAGCTACTGTATCCTGCTTCGAACTCTTCCAGCTGACATCACCACCATTAATGCAAAATACGAACCCCAACTGTGATCTATAGTCATCCTGGTCGGTCTGGAAGCTAGCATCACTGTAACCCTTTACAGCTAGCTCATCATTGCCTCCATATATTAAGAAATATTCTTTAGTCCTTCTTAAGTACTAAGAATATTCTTGACCGCTATCCAGTGACTTTCACCTGGATCTGACTGGTATCTGCTCGTCATGCTCAAAGCATACGAGACATCAGGTCGAATACATAACATGGCGTACATGATCGATCCTATGGCTGAGGCATAAGGGATCTGATCCATGCGGTCTCTCTCCTCTCTAGAAGAGGGACCTTGAGTCTTCGAAAGACTCACGCCATGTGACATCGGCAGAAATCCCTTCTTGGAGTTCTGCATGGCAAACCGAAGGAGTACCTTGTCAATATATGTACTATGACTTAGGCCAAACAATCTCTTAGATCTATCTCTATAGATCTGTATCCTTAGAATGCGGGATGCCTCACCTAAGTCCTTCATTGAGAAGCAACTCCCTAGCCAGGTCTTGACAGACTGAAGCATAGGGATGTCCTTCCCAATGAGTAGTATGTCATCCACATACAATATGAGGAAGACAATTATATCCCCTACAACCTTCTTGTAGACACAAGGCTCATCTTCGTTCTTGATGAAACCAAACTGTTTGATTGCATCATCGAATCGAAGATTCTAGCTCCGAGAAGCTTGCTTTAGTCCATAAATGGACCTATGCAGCTTGCATACTCTGCTAGTATGCTGTGGATCTACAAAACTCTCAGGTTGTGTCATGTACACATCCTCGAGCAGGTTTCCATTCAGAAACGCGGTTTTGACATCCATCTGCCATATCTCATAGTCATGGTAGGCTGCAATAGCAAGCATGATCCGAATGGACTTAAACATCGCTACTGGAGAAAAGGTTTCATCATAGTCAATACCATGAATCTGTTTGAAACCTTTAGCTACCAAGCGACCCTTATAGATAAGTCCATCCATGTCAGTCTTTCTCTTAAAGACCCACTTACACCCAATGAGTTTTACCCCTTCAGGTGGATCAACCAAAGTCCATACTTGGTTGGTGTACATGAATTCCATTTCGAATCTCATGGCCTCTAGCCATTTCTCGGAATCTGGTCTTATCACAACTTCCTAATAGGTGGTAGGCTCATCCTCTATGAGCATAACGTCATCATGGTCAGACAAGAGAAATGAGTATCTCTCAGGCTGACGACGTACCCTATCAGACCTGCGAAGAGGTATGTCTACTTGAACCAGTTGTTGTTCCTCAACTCCTTGTGGAACAACATCATCCACAACACTTTGTGGTTTCAGTTCAATTTCCATCGAGGCATCAGTGCTATTGTTCGCATCTTGAACTTCTTCAAAATCGAACGCGCTCCCACTAGTCTTTCTAGAAACAAAGTCCCTTTCTAGAAAGACCCCAGTCTTTGCCACAACTACCTTGTGCTGAATAATATCCCTTAGTTTCCTTGGGATATTCGATGAAATAGCACTTGTCGGATTTGAGTCCTAATTTGTCTGAGACTTGACGTCGTACGTAAGCCTCACAACCCCAAATCCTCATGAAAGACACCTGGGCATCTCTCCCAGTCCATATCCTATATGGTGTCTTTATCACGGCCTTGGATGGAACTCGGTTGAGAATGAAAGTTACCGTGTCTAGAGCATATCCCCATAGATACGTCGAAAGATCTGTGTGACTCATCATAGATCGAACCATATCTAATAAGGTACAATTCCTCCTTTCGGATACACCATTCCACTGTGGTGTTCCAGGAGGAGTGAGTTGAGATAAAATCCCACACTCAGCTAAGTAGTCACGAAACTCATGGCTTAAGTATTCACCACCTCGATCTGATCGAAGTACCTTAATACTCTTGCCAAGCTGGTTCTGTACTTCATTCTTGAATTCTTTGAACTTTTCAAAGGATTCAGATTTATGTGTCATCAAATACACATAACCATATCTACTGAAGTCATCAGTAAATGTGATGAAGTACCTATAACCGCCTCTAGCAGCGACATTGAAAGGGCCACATACATCACTATGTATGAGTCCTAACAAATCAGTAGCTATCTCGCTGTGCCCACTAAAGGGAGTCTTGGTCATTTTGCCTCGTAGGCATGACTCGCATATCTCATATGATTCAAAATCAAATGAGTCCAGCAAACCATCCTTATGGAGCTGGGATAAGCGCTTGTCATTTATATGACCTAAGCGACAGTGCCAGAGATAAGTTTGGTTCAGGTCATTTGACTTGAACTTCTTGGTATTTATGTTATAAATAGGGCTTTCAAGATCTAGAATGTAGAGTCCGTTTATCAGAGGTGCACTACAATAGAACATATCGTTTAAATAGACGGAACAACATTTGTTCTTTATTGTAAACGAGAAACCTTTCTTGTCTAAACAAGAAACTGATACAATGTTCTTAGTCAAAGCAGGCACATAACAACATTCATCTAATTCTAATACAAGCCCAGAGGCCAGAGATAGAAAATAAGTCCCTACAGCAACAGCAGCAACCCGTGCTCCATTGCCTACTCGTAGGTCCACCTCGCCCTTTGTCAATGTCCTGCTATTTCTCAGCGCCTGTACATCAGTACAAATGTGAGAAGCACATTCAGTATCTAATACCCATGATGTAGAAATAGATAGATTGACTTCTATAACATATATACCTGAAGTGGAAGTCTCACTTCGCTTCTTCTTAAGATCCTCCAAGTATACCTTGCAATTCCTCTTCTAGTACCCGGTCTGACCGCAGTGGAAGCAGGTAGCATCCTTGGTGACCCCTCCTTTCGGCTTCAGTGCCTTGCCTTTGCCCTTGGCTTGGGACTTTCCCTTGCCTTTGGGCTTACCCTTGCCCTTACGTTTCTGAACCATCAGAACAGTGTTGGGCTTATCCTTCTTAAGGTTTAGCTCAGCAGTTCTCAACATACTGAGCAGCTCGGGCAGTATCTTATCAATCTCGTTCATATTGTAGTTTAGAACGAATTGATTGTAGCTATCCGGCAAGGATTGCAAGATCAGGTCAGTGGCCAGCTCTTGGCCAGGAGGGAACCCCAACCTTTGTAGGTTCTCTATGTACCCAATCATTTTGAGTACATATGGGCCTACAGGAGCCCCGTCTGACATCTTGCACTGAAACAGTGCCCTTGAGATCTCAAATCTCTCATGCCTCGCTTGACCTTGATACAGTTGACGAAGATGTTCAACCATATCGTAAGAGCCTATTAACTCGTGTTGCTTCTGAAGCTCAGAGTTCATGGTCGCGAGCATTAGACATGACACATCTAATGCGTCATCTTGATGCTTCTTGTAAGCATCTTTGTCAGCTCGCGGGGCATTGGCAAGAGGAGCCTCCGGAATGGGCTGCTCCAGAACGTACAGTTTACGTTCCTGAGTGAGAACTATTCTCAGGTTCCTGTACCAGTCCAGGAAGTTTGCTCCGTTGAGCTTGTCCTTCTCAAGGACAAATCGCAGGGAGAAGGTGTTCGTATTTGACGTCATAGTTATCTACAACAGAATAAAAACAGAAATAAATATCATATTCTTAATAAAATCATTTAATTAGGTCTTTAATTAAATGATGCTCGCACTAAATTCTATAATTCTTGTGGGACAAGATCCACATCATACTAACCCTTGAGTTAGCTTTGGCTAATACGCCCAAGGCTTAGTATGATCGGTAGGTAACGATTACCAATTACATCTCTATGCAACTCTTGTTTATAAAATCAATATCCACATTTATATTAAAACTCGAGTTAGCTTTGGCTAATACGCCCGAGAGTTAATATAGATGTGATTTTGACCTATCTTTTCCAACCGTTGGAAGAATGCCTATAGTTGACTCGATCTAACCGAGCAACTAGGAATACTCAATCGAATTGAGTTTGTATTCACCCATGCGTTGATAGGCGGGACCAAGATTGTCCCTCCGTACCCTACCAAGATAATATGTATTGCTCTGCTTTGGCAGATTCAACAATACATGTGATCGAGGTAGTGATAGGTATCACGGCACGGTTAGGCATTTAGAGTTGGTTCGATCGAGATCTAATCTAATCGAAAAGGATGCATCTTGTGCACGACTTAGATCTAATCTAATCGCAAGGGTGCATCATGTGCACGACTTAGATTTAATCTAATCGTAAGGCACTAATTAATTAATTACTTATTAAACATGCATCATATACATAAGCAATTAACTAATTAATCTATTTGTGATTTAGTCATGGCCCTACTAAGATCCTCTCAAGCCAATGAGAAGATCGAATGGTCAACCTAGGGTCAACAGCTTCTCCAAGCTCCTCCCTTTGACCACCTTGTGTTGCTCGTGCCCGCCTCGAAACTCCGTCTCGTGTGGACCCTCCACCGCTCCAATTTGTACATTACAATTTGAAACTCGAGTTACATTCGAGTCTAAATCTAATTTACAACCAGAATATATGAGAAAGGCACGACGCGCAGGTCGCGGAAAAATAAAAACATACAACACGCGCAAACACATAACGCCACGCAGGCCGTATTATGAATTACAACACAATCCAATCATATTGGGTTTTTGGGCCATGACTATCACAAAATTAATATATAATTCAAAATTATATATTTTCATAATTTTCTATAATTTTAAAATTAATTTTTATAATTTTTACGAGTAAAATTTCCCGGCGGTCCCGTTTAGCGGTTTCGGGCGCAATCGCGGAACGGATCCCCTTGCGGGGCCAGGGGCAGCGCCCCTACCCGTGATCTAACCATCGCGAGGGTTCCTTTGCGATCCAACAGCACCCAAACTCGCTGTCCCAAAACGATTTGGGTCGAGACATTGCCGTTTCGGAAAAATCTTCCCGGCAGGTTCGTTTTTAGCGATTTCGGGTGCAATCGCGGAGCAAATCCCCTTGCTGGGTTAGGGGCAGTACCCCTACCCACGATCTAACCATCGTGAGTTGCTCCTTTGCGATCTAATGGCACCCAAGCCCGCTGTCCCAAACGGATTTGGGGCAAAATGAAGCCGTTTAAGGAAACACTTCCCGGTAGCCGAAGCCTACAAGTGCCTAGATACTTGTGCTTCGCTTCTACGGAAAAATTACCCATAAAAACATAAAAAACTAAATTTTTACAGAAAATCACAGAAGGTTTAGTTTTCATAAAACCAAAAATTAAACTTGTACAAGCCTTGCACGTGGCTCTGATACCACTGTTGGGTTTTTCGGGCCGCGAAAACCGCTTTTCGCGTCGCGGAAACCCCGAATTACCCAAAGCCGTAGATTCGTGCAAGGAAAAACCGAATGAAATACAAGTATGAGTTTCAAAAACTTCTAGATCTACTCCTAGATCTATGTGTTAAGAAGTATACCTTGAAGCGTGCCCTTTCGCGTTCCCGCTCGTCCAAGGAATTGCCGGATCTCTAGACCGTCAAGCGTCGGTCCTCTAGAAGTATCCACACGGACACGTAGGTGGAGAAAACCTCACACAAAGGTGTGCTAGCACCTTGGTAAGATTCGGCCAAGCAAGGAGGAGAGGGAGAGGGAGAGCTTAAGAGGAAGAAGGAAGAAGATACACACTTGAATTGAAAAATGAATTCTCATTCAAACCAAAAGTGGCCGGCCACTCTCCCTTGTGAAACTCCCAAATTAATTGCATTAATTGCAATTAATATGAAGCCATTAAAGAGAATGGCTTTGTAACTTCCATGAGGTGGCACCCATGATGATGTGGAGTAACATCATTGGTCCACATCAATGCCAACTCACTAATGAGGTGGCATAAAGTCAAGTCAAACTTGACTTTTAATCTTCCTCTCAAATCAAGTCAAACTTGACCAAATCTCTTCCATGGTTGATCGAACCCAACCATTTGATTCAAGCCAACTTAATATAATGAATCTAATTCATTTAATTAAATTGATTCAATGAGTCAAAATCTAAATTAGACTCATTGAACACATGAATCAACTTGAGTCGAACTCAAGTTAGCCCAATTAGGATTACTCTTAATCCAATTTGATTCATCAAATGAATCTAATCCTCTTGGTTCATCATATGAACCTAATCTCCATCTAATTGTCCTAAGTGTGTGACCCTATAGGTTCTTGTAATGTTGGCAATGCCCTAAACCCATTTAGGAGCATAAGTAATGAGCGGTATCTAGCAACACATCATTACTACCCAAGTTACAAGAATATCGAGATCCGACATCACCTTGTGACTACTAATTGTGACTCCTCACAATATATGACAAGTGTCCTTCTATCCTAGATATCTAGATTGATCAATGTGAGGCATAGACCGTGTCATCCTCTGACCAATCTATATTTTGAACTCCAAGTAGACTCACTAAATCAAATGAGCTCAATATCCTATATTGACTCATTTGGGCATGGTCATGCACTTCGTGGTCTCACTCTATCAAGAATACCGATGTCACTCCCGTCATATAGGAGGGATAGATCCCATCTACATCACTCACATCCCTCCGCATAATTTGTTACATACCCAGTAATCGCCTTTATAGTCCACCCAGTTACGGGTGACGTTTGACGAAACTAAAGTACATAACTCCTTCTGAAGGGATCTATGATGACTTCAGGTCTAAGGACTAGTAGTCATACTAATAGCCACATGAGAAAGTATATGACACTCATATAACGATCCATGATACTTTCTCATGGTGGGTCATTCAGTATACATTCTCTAATGTATACCCATGTGTCAACTTGATATCTCTATATCCATGACTTGTGAGATCAAGTCATCGAGTTGACCTACATGCTAGTCTTATTGCATTAACATTGTCCCTGAATGTTAATACTCGACTAGGAATGATTAAAAGTAGTGTTCCCTATATCATCTAACTATCGGTTCAACTAACCGATTGATATAGGTGAGAACCATCTACTCAAGAACATTATTATACTTAGTTTATTTGGCACCAATATAAGTAAGTATAATAACCAAAATCCAAATGCCTTTATTAATATACAAGAATATGATACAATGAGTCCATACAATCATCAAATGATTGTCTCTAGGGCTCTAACTAACAATTTCTACTCCACGTTATCCGGTAGGTATAATTTTTATCGTAAAATTTTATATTGTGGTTATGTCTAGCATGTTGTATCTTGTATGTGTGTGATGCATGTGTTGTAATAATTAGTTTAATTATTATTTGTCTTCCACTGCACATTTGTGAAATGTGTCCAATGCACGCATCCATCGGCCTCCCCAACAAGACACACCCAATCACCTAAGATAAAAGGACTTGCATTCGTCAACATATATCATAGTGAAACTAAACCTTAATTTTTCTTTCCAAACTAACTTTCTCACTATTTTCTCTCGATCTCTTTTGGTTCTTTACCACAACACATATATTCTCGACCTTTTAGAGAAATTGCTTCACAAGTATTTTGGTACTCAATACACTTCCAATGGAAGATATTATTGTATTACTTAACGACATTGTGTACTTTCAGAATAACATACATCAGTGACTGGATGCTTAGAAATTGGTGTAAAGTGCTAGAAGGTCAACAGTGACTGAATATTTGACAGTTGGTGTAAAATCTGAGCAGGTTAACAATGACCACATGATGGCATTTGGTGAGTGTCCAAGTAGGTAAATGCGTTGATGCTTTGCAATTGGTTAAGTTAAGTCATTCAAAAGAGATCGGATGCTGGTAAAGTTCAAGTCATTCAAAAGAGACCGGATGTTTGATAAGGGTAAAATTCCTAGAAGGAAACTAGATGTTAATTAAGAGTAAATGTTAGGATGTATACTAAAAGCCTAGCTTTTGGTATAAATATTTATCTAGAAATAAGAATCACATTGGTCAAATGTCTACATTTATGATAAATGTAGTTGTTCAATTAATTTATATTGTAGATAACATGGTGTGTGGTGTCACACACAGAAGATCATGTTATCAGTTATTTATAAATTATAAACAGTTGCTCACGACTAAGATGGAAAGGAACAAACCATTGGAATAGTCGTAGTGTAATTAGGTATTAGTTTATCTTGACTAATAAATTACACTAGTACACTCTAAGTGTATTGAGTAGGACCATTTTAGGTAAGTTCTTTTTATACTGACTTGATAAAAGAACTAGACCTTAGTTATTATGGAAGTGTGTTCTCTTAATTCTAATATAATAACAAGCACATATATTTGATATTTATTTCTTTAATTCATCAATGGGTGAGATTTAGTTCGATAAATCAATAAGCCCGATAAGTTGAGAAATGATATCACTTATAGTGTGTGTTGTTGATTATAGAAGGAAACTGTGTCCTAGTGATCTAGGTTGATAATGTCCCCAAGAGGAGCTCATAAGAATTGTCATGTTAAACTCTGCAGGTAGACTTAGTCCGACATGACGATAAGGTTGAGTGGTACTATTCTTGGACTAAGATATTAATTAAATGAGTTGTCAGTAACTCACTTAATTAGTGGACATTCGACATCTTAAACACAGGGAGACTAACACTGTCACGCCCCCAAAGGAGTCCCTGCCAGATAAAAATCCGACAGCATCTCCCCTGTACCGGTGGCAATCTGAAGCATAAGTACAAACAAAATATACATCAGCCACATGCGGCTGGAATATATACACAACCACGCAGTTAATAATCTCAGCCGACACGGCTGGACAAATATAACAACAACCACGCAGTTATATATATTTCTATCAGCCCACTCAACTGAAATCAAAACCAACACGGCGGAAAAACATAAAACAAGCTCATACAAAACACATCTAGACACTGCTAGCCGGCTAGGCTTTATATAACAAACACAACACAAATACAACAACACCAAATACACCAAATACACTGAATGCACCGAATAACGAATACAAGTAAAACATAAGCGGAAACCCGAAACGCTCTTCGGATGTGACGTAGGACCCGGCAGACAGGATACTCCGAGCGACACTCCAACCATCTACCTGAAAACATAAAGATATACATGCGGTGGTGAGTATAGGTAACTCAGCGGGTAATAGAAAAGATAGTGCATGGTCTATAAATAAACATAGAGATCAAAGGTATACAGTCTCAGTAGAGAATCAAAGAACATGATCCAACTATCATAATCAATGCATCTGAACATATCAGAACTACTAACTTGACATACATACTGTACAAACCACAACCGACATAATGATAGATACATACCCAATCTGGAATCGACACCTGGTACAATGGTCAGTAAACTCACCAGATCTGCAACAGACCTACTTGTGACACCTGTGCAATATAAATACGACTGCAAATACATGTAAAATAAATGACATGTATGTAGCATGACAACCATATGCAACAATCATATCGCAAACAAATGCAACATACCACAAACACATGCAACTAGTATCTACTAAGCATGTATGCCAATATATCTGCAAAGATGCACTGCGCATCAAATACAAATGTGCATGCATGCTCCATGGTCACCCCCGCCACCTCTCTAGACACCACGACCCCTATATGGCCGAGAGGCTTAGGTCCGTGACAAACCGTACTAGCCTCCAGTACAAGCACCGCTATAGGCTGCCGAAGCGGACGGTCAGCTAAGTAGTTATATAACTACATAGTTAAAGGTCCCTGACCACTCACATCTCTAGCCCTCTGACTACTGTACCCTCAAGACTCACTACTCCAGAGTGGTCGAGGCTGACAGGAATACTGAGCGGCCGAGTAAGCGCGACAGGACTAGCTCCACTCCTAGCTACCACTCTCCATCAGTGGTCGAAAGGACAGCTATAAACGACTGACGACTCTCTCCACCACAAGGAAGACAATAGTCGTCAGCAATGCAATGAATGATGACCATGATATATATATAATCATGATACGAACACCGTCATCATCCATGCAAACTCTAAATCCACCTAAATACCCCACAACATGAGTATGATCATCATGATACCTCTACATATCCTACCAAATACATATACACAACTACATGTGCATAATCAACCAAGAATCTCTGATAATCCTCCTAACACATGTACACAGAACATACGTACAATCAACATGTATCCTCCAGTAAAAATACATCAGACACGTGTATATACAACAAATATACAATCAACACAACTCCTCCAATCATCACACCAGACAAATGTGTACACGACATACAAATGAACAATCATCATATGAACACTACCAACGAACCATACACTACCATACACACTCTACATGTGCACAAACACCACAAAGTATAGATAATCCAAAGTGTAGACTGTATAAGAATAAAATAGATCATCACAAGGGTCAAACATAAGTATCAAGCAGGAAAGTAACCAACGAACACGATATAAGGTAAAGCAGCCTAAACCATGCACTAAGCTCAATAAAAATCTACATAGAGCCAAGGAAGAAATACCCGCCTTAAAATGTAGATCGTGCCAAGTAATCCCGCGTTGAGACACTCGTCCCGAATCCAAGTCCTGCAGCAATCAATATGTTTATATTTTATTTAGCTAAATTCATATGAATTAAATAGCTAAATAAAATCCCTAACCCAATAGGTTCACTCCAATCAAATCTGATCTCTGACTAATCTCCCAAATCAACACATCCTTTAATCCAATAACAAATCCATCTCTCTTATATCAATTCATCTCATAATGATATCAACTCACAATAACCTATCACAAAATCGAATCTCTACCATAAATCCACAACAACCTAACATCATCATCAATAACTAACCCAACCACCACAATATCAATCCAATGAATTTGATTAACGATTATGTAGTCATCTACAACAAACCACTAAACTTATCAACCATACCACAACAACTTACAACTCCAAATCTACTACATACCCAAAACAATACAAGACTCAACCAAATCAATATATCATAGCCGATTTTCAATTCCTTAACCATGAATCAATCTCACATAATTCATCTAATACTCAATTAACCATCTAAACAACAATCCCCCATTTTACTCCTAGCAATAACTCCAACCTTAATACTCACTAAATTATGATAATGATCGCTGGTGGCTCATGATCAGAGGGTGCCCCATGGCTGGAAATCGATGTCAATACCCACTGTTGCCCACATCTCCATCACCTATTAGCCTAACAATCCAACCAATCCTTTAACTAACAAATCTAATGCAAGAAAGAATCCACAGTATACCAAAACAATACTAATCATAGCTTACCTTAATCCGATGCCTAGCAATGTGGTCGTGTAAAGGAAAGAGCCCCCCCCTCTGGTCCAAGATCCGGTGAGGAGGAAACGTTGGGCCTCGATCCAAAATCCGGTGATGAGGAAACATGATCGACATCCATGGGAAGCAGCAAGGGCACGGGTTCCCCTCTCGGCTGAAGACCCACATGAGCAAAGAAATGCACTCGGAGAAGAGAGACAGTGGCTGGATGGACTCGGGCAATCGACAGAGGAGAAGGGAGGCTCGGTCGGCGATGGACTGAGCTACGTCGATGCAAACGGAATACTCGCAATGCTGTGGCTCGGTGAGAGAGACTCGACGTCGGCAATCTAGGGCACAGTGACGAGATTGGGAGAAAGGAGAGGCTCCACACCTTGAGAGGGAGAGGGAGACTCGGCCGAGACACGCTGGAGAAGGAGATTGTTGTCGGCGGTGTCCTCACGGCGGCCAGCGATCGACGTGGTGGCATCATCGTGCGCGCGAGGAAGGGTTGGGATCGGGATCGCAAAGGTTTGGGGGAAACGACGATGGGTCGGGGAAAATAAAAGAAAAAGGATTTTATAATTAAACCATTTCCTCACTTAAACGGGATATCCTAAACAGGCTTTATCCGGACCCGCCAATTCTTCCCCTCAAAACCTGTCATACGAGCTCCGAAAAATTCCTAGAAAATTTCTAAAAATTCTGAAAAAATTCTATAAGGCTATTTCCCAAATAACCTTATTAATTAATTTTTCAATATCTTACAAACACACTCATAATAAGAAGGAGCCCAAAATATAATTTGGGATTGGTACGGTAGTTCAATAATAGTTCTTTAGTGGAATGAATTATTATTGATGAAATTAAGTTGTGTGTTCGGGGCGAACACGGAAAGCTTATTTTCATCGGGAGACCAAAATCAATTCTTCCTCTCGGTCCCTATCGTAGCCTCTTGTATATAGAGATTTATACCCACTACATACCCACCTTCTTACCCAACCTATAGGGGCCAGCCAAGCCAAGCTTGAAGCTCAAGCTTAGGGCCGGCCAAGACCCAAAGGTTAGCCAAGTTAATTGGCCGGCCATAGCTTGGAGCCCAAGCTTGATTGGCCGGCCATATTAAAAGGGACTTTATTTTTAATTAAAATTATTTCTTATGTGAATATCATGATTTTAAAAGAGAGTTTAAAATTTAAATCTTTCCTTTTATAGCTTTCTACAAAAGATTAAAAAAAGATTTGAAATCTTTCCTTATTTGTAGATTGAAAGGAAATTTTAATTTTGAGAAAACTTTCCTTTTTAACCATATTCATGATTTAAAAGAGAGTTTAAAAAATTAAATATTCTCTTTTATTAATTTCTACAAAAGATTAAGAAAAAATTTGATATCTTTCCTTATTTGTAAATTGAAAGGAGATTTTAATTTTTAGAGATAACTTTCCTTTTTGGAAATTATCCACATGTTTAAAAGAAATATTTTAATTTATAAAATTTCCTTTTTACTAACCAATCATGAAGGGATAAAATTATTGGAGAAATTTTTATAAATTTCTGGAAACAAATTAGGAAGTTTTAATTCTTGTGTGAATTAAATTTTCCTTATTTTGGGGAGAAAGTGGCCGGCCATATGAATTGAGAAAAGAAAATTATTTTTTAATTAATTAAAATTTTCCTTTTCATAGCAAAAGAATTAAGAAAGTTTTTGTTAAAATTTCCTTATTTGCCAAGACCAAGGAATATAAAAGAGGGGGTAGAGGTGCCTTCATGGCTAACGACTCTATTCTATTCTTCCTCTCTTTTCCTCCTTGGTGGTCGGCCCTAGTTTCTCCCTCTTCTCTTCTTCTTGTGGCCGGCGGCAACCCCTCTTGGAGCTCTTGATGGTGGCCGATTCTAGCTAGGAGAAGGAGAGAAAGGAGGTTTTGTTTCATGCATCCCTTGGAGCTTGGTGGTGGTGGCCGGACCTCTACTTCTCTTGGAGAATTGTGGTGGCCGAAACCTAGAAGAAAGAAGAAGGTGCTTGGTGGTTCTCATCTCGGAAGATCGTTGCCCACACAACGTCTGAGGTTAGAAGAGGAATACGGTAGAAGATCAAGAGGTCATTAAAGTTTACAAAGGAAGGTATAATTAGTAATCAATTTTCGCATCATACTAGTTGTATTTCTTTTGTTTGAATTCCAAATACAAGAGGCATTAGATCTAGTTTTTCGAATTTATTTTTCGAGTTTGTGTTTTCTTTGTTTTTTGAATTTGTGATTCAATTTTTCTTTTTGGTTAACCTAGAGTTATTTAAGGAAATTAAATATTAGCTTTCCTTAAAAGGCTTTGTCTAGGCGGTGGTGGTTGCTCCCATATCCAAGAAGGTCATGTGCCTCGCCATGCAGTCCTGGAAGCCAATTTTAGAAATTAATATTTAATGGAATTAATAACATAGGTGGATTTGAATCAATAGTGTTAAGTTCCGCTTGCAATTCAAATCTAAACTATTAAGAACAGATAAGTTAAATTTGGAATCAATGATGTTAAGTTCCGTCTGCGATTCCTAATTTAACTTCTAAAGAACACAATAGGTTATTTAAGGAAAAGTTCGACACTTGTACAAAAATTTTTGTACAGTGGAACCGATACGTTTTCTTAGGACTAACCAATAGTAAAAACTCAAAAGGAGTGAAATCAAGATAGGTGTAAAGTTCACGCAAATCAAAAGGGAATCAAATTCTTGGCAACGGAAAAAATCCTAAAGGAGTAAACTTTAGGTAGGTACCAAGTCTTTAAAAAGTGAACTCCAAGCAAATCTTGATAAATCAGGTAGAATAGATGCTAGACATGCTTAGTAGGTTAGGTAAACCAACTATTAGGCACACGTGTATATTCTATGTTGTATTTGGACTACCCCTTATGTTGTAGGCAAACACATGATTTTTGGCTATCAAAAAATGGTTCTGGTCGACTAAAAGTTTCAGGTGATCCAAGGGAATCCATGCAACCTAAAGTCAAAGATAAGCCTCAGGCAGGTGATGTGGCTAGATGATGTTTTTCGTTCCGGTGATCAGAAGTGATCCAAGTGATTCAAAGGTCTAGATCGACATCCAATCAGCACAAGATGTTGCATGTACGTGGACACAAAAAATTGACAAAGGGGGAGACTAGGAGATCAGATGAAGATTTGGGCAACTTGATAGTGGACAACAAAGACTAAACGGTTAGAGAATGTCAAGTTTCAAGCGATTGGAACGTTCTTCAATCACCCGAAGCATCACTATTTATACAACTTCAAGCAAATAATCACAATCAATTAATTTCTCATTCAATGTTCTAAAAAGTTCACAAAATGTTGTCCAGTTGATCATGAAATTGTTACATGTATCATTCATTTTTCAATTCTAAACGGTCTAAGTTTATATAATAATTTTGACTAAAATTATTGTATAAACTTATACAATCAGAGATTAGAGAATAAATACATCTTGACAATTTTATAAGATTCAAACATAACAATGCAGTGCTTGAATGAGCATCCTGAGCAATATTGCGCCTCCTAATAAATTAGGATGTAGTTCAACTTTATTTTCATATTAGAGCTGCCCACGACTTGGGAGGCCTTCAAATCTTCTCCAGTAACATCGTAAATCTGAATGACAAGGGCCCCAAACCTCCACCATAACCAACATGGCCTTTGCTATGCTTGCCATTGACCCCAGCTACTCCATTGCCACCATCTGCGCCACTGTCAATTACTGCTTTTGCGTGGCCACTAACCACATTTCCTGGGAGACAGCTCTAATGCTAGCCAGCAGCGCGAAGGCGCAATTGTCTCAGTCAGCAAAGCAGTTTCATTGCGTACAAAGCTGTCTCCAAGAAATGAGGATTCCAAAACTACATTAAGGCTGTGGAACAAGCTGGAGATGAATTAATTTTTCTGGGCTGTGTTAGGTTTTAGCAATCAAATTGACAGGGGACCCAATACTGCAGTCAACTTTCCTGAGAAAGTGCATTTTATATTTTTGTTTGAGATCACCAAAATTAGCTTGTAGATTTTGCCCGTTTCCAATGTCGTTTCTTTCCATGCAATATTTCATCAGGACTTCGTATTGCATATTAAGCGATAAAATAAATGGACATGAAATTCATTTGGTACCTTCATTGGCAAAGCCATTTGGAAGTTTTTATTTCAAATGAAAAGCTAAATTAATGACCATGAATTCTTTTATGATGAACAAACTAACAATTGTAAAGCAAACTATCATCTGGGCAGAAGATTCATAATTCAAAATTAAAGCTGATCGTTGTGGTTTTCTCTGAGCTTATAAAGTGATTGTGAGTGGTCTTCTCTTAAATATTTGTCATATAACCAGCGCGAGATGTTTAGAGCATCTCCATGAGCTTTTACTATGAACAGGTTTCTACTTTCCTGCCATTTATTGGTAAGAGATATCCAATCCCTTCTCCAGTCTTCCAGTGGAAAGCTCTCACCTTTCACCAAGCTATCGATCATGTGCTTAAAATATAAAGCTGCCCGTGGTCTGTAATAGTCTTGCAGAAGACCACTCCAGTACTTATTTCCTGTAACAACAAGATTTTTGGATGAAACAATTCCTGAAATTTGCAAATAATGCTAACAAAATGAATTCTACTTAGTTCATACCATAATCTCGAAGCAGACTAGCTTCGGTGTCTGTATTATCAAACCACATTGTTAACTGAGTTCTTGCATTCCATTCAAACTGCATCATGGAAGCAGCTTACTCAGGTTATCAGACTATTTATGGCATTTGAGGACAACCAACAGAAAAGTAATAATAGTCGTCACCTGTTTCTCCTGTTCTGGATCTCTTGCTAGGTTCTTAGCACTTTCCAACCAGGGACCAAGCAGAAATCCATCATGACTGGACAAAAGAGTGTCCAAGTCTTTGACAAGATCAAGGAAGTGGTGAGCACAGGAAGTTACTTGTGAGAGATTGCTTAGATGATACCCTTCAATGACCTTCAAGAATAGTTTGTTTGCATATTTTGCTAGTGCCTGTCGGGTAAGGTCCACAAGATCGTACCTATAATACAAAATATTATTATCATCTAAATCATCTGAACAATCATCTGAACCTATATTTCCATTTTATAATCTATACTTTGTTGCACCGAAAAATATTTCTCAAATTTTAATTGAAATTTTCAGAAAATTAAGTGATTTTGTGAGGGAAATGTGTAAATAGTTATAGACTTGTAATACACAAGAATGTGTATACAAAATGATAACAATGTAAGATATATATATATATATATATATATATATAGAGAAATGTTCTCCTGCGGTGCAATTCTTGCGGTTTGGTGCGGTAGAGATGATTTGGCATTCCACGTCAAAGCCAAAAAAAAAAAAAAACGCGGCATCATCTCTCTTCTCGTCTTCTTCGCCGACCTCGCCAAACCACCGACTGCCGACCTTCCACTGGACGCCCGGCCACCGTCGGCCGGATCGCGGCCGGATTCCGGCCAGATGGCGGCCGGAATCCGGCCGTTTCGTGGCCAAAATCTGCCGAAAACGCTAGCAGACACAGCGCTGCCGATTCTGGCCATGATCCGGCCGGAATCCAGTCGCGATCCGGCCGGAATCCGGTCGCGACCGGACGCGACCGGATTCCGACTGGATTCCGGCCAGATCGCGGCCAGAATCGGCAACACTGTGTCTGCTAGCGTTTTCGGCAGATTTTGGCCACGAAACGGCTGGATTCCGGCCGCCATCTGGTCGGAATCCGGCCGCGATTCGACCGGAATCCGGTTGTGATCTGGCCGAGGGTGATCCGCCAGCGTCTCGTGAAGATCAGCTGCAACCGCGGGGAGAAGCGGAGAGATCGCGGCTACGGTAGTGATTTTTCCTTTTATATTTTTTTTTGCTTACGTGGCGCGTCCAGCTCATCATAGCCGCACCAAACCGCAGGGAGAAAACCGCAGGCGAGCGAAATCGTATATATATATATACATACATCAGGAACTACTTAGAGAATTAACTAAATTTTTATTTAAAATGGTCTTTCTAAATCCGGATATTTGGAGTGCTCCCTCACTATTTCCAATTGGAAACTCAAGCAACTTTTTGCATTTAGAGTAGATTAATGAATTGAGGCATAGGACAACTCCTTTCTTTACTTTTAATTCAATGTTCCAGGAAGCTTTCTATTCTATTTCAAATTATTCTCTCCATTGATAACCATATCTTCGAGATTGTTGTTCATGTGGTGGTGATGCTTGGTTCTTCTTTGACTATGCATCTTTGGCACACTCTTAAAGCACTGCTAGCAGTAACAGACACATTTTGGCAAGGGTTCTTCTTTGTTGAGAAGATTACCTCTTGACAATGCCCAACCAGACGTCTCCTTTCGCAAATTGACTTCGCCACCACAGTCGTCTCATGTTAGGTTACTTATACCTTGGATGCACCCAAGCTCTTGGCTCACTTTACATGTCATCCACACGCTTCACCTACATAGTATGCCTTCAACTATCCTCAACAATGTGCCTAAATACTTCTTGTTCAGTGGTCCTTCGAATGTCTCATACAATTCTTCTCTAATCTATATAGAACTTGAGTCATCAAGCTGCCAACTTGACATGCTAATTTATGCTCCATGAGTTATTCCTACCACATCAGTGCTTCTCATCTTGTAGTCCCTCGGTTGCCTCATGAAACTTCTCTAATCTTCATGGACTTCAAAGTCATTGCCTTAACCATACCAAGTCATTATCAGCATCACTTGACCCATCAAGTCACTATGCAAGCCTAACTTAAACCTTTTGCATAAACATTAAAATTCAAGATCAAACTTGACCATTTGGGGCACAATGGCACCAACAAGTTTTATTTTTTGGAAATTTCTATACCTAGAGGATTTATTAGAAATTTTCTTGGAATGCTATTTTTTGTCACTTTTACAATTTGGCCTATGGTTCATAATATACCATTTACTTCCGCTATAATGTCTAAAATTTCTTTTTGGAGCAAACATGAAATTTTCCATACTTTCTATTTGTTCTTTCATTTATAATTTTCTTCTTTAATATTGTCAAAGTGCTCTAACAGACATGCTGTTGCTAATTTTACTTTGAGATCAACATTACCCCTTTTTAATTTTACATATTTAGACCTTAGCTTGCAAAAAAATTTAGACATTCATTTAATACCTGAATATAGCCGATCAGGAGGTAGAAGATATATCTCACTTACTATATCTGATCTAAAGATGGGTTCTCCCCTTTCATTGTTGTTGTCTTCTGAAGTAGCTCCCCCTTCATCGATGCTTTCTTCCGTGGTTGCTTTTTCATCTAATTCTTAGTGACTGACTATCAATGCTAGTCCAGTGTATTCTTCTTTTTCGAACTCAGATGATGATGTAACGTGGCCTTGAGGTTTTTGTGTTTGGACTTGTCTGACCCTTTGTTTTTCAATCTTGGGTAGTTGTCTTTTAAATGTCCCTCTTCATTACAGTCATAGCATCTGATTTTTCTTTTACCTCATGGATTTTTTTTCCTGCATCTCATTAAACTTGTTAGATTTAAAGAACTTTTTGAACTTTCTTACCATATATGCTTCTTGATATGGGTCGAGGGATGACTATGAATCTTGTTCGACTTTCCTTGTGTTTAGGGCGATGTTGTTCGACTCCTTGTCCTTTCTTATGCCTACGTATCTAGACTAATGTAATTCAAAATAAATTTTCTAAACTACTTACCTCGATGTCCTTGGAATGTAGTAGGCGTCGTCCTATTGATGCTCATTCGGGTGTTCTCGGGAATGCATTTAGAGTATACCTTATTGAATCCTGATTAATTACCGTTTCTTTGAGGTTGTTGAGTCTGGTGATTAGTTCCTTGATATTCGCATATAGTTGAGCCATCGTTTCACCCTTTTCCATATGGAGGTTTGTCAATTGACTCCGTAGCAAGTCCTTCACTAGCTTAGCCTCCGAGGTTCTTTTGTGCAACTCTAAGAACTTCTCCCAAAGTTCTTTGGCTGACTTGCAAATTCCAATCCGGTTGAATTCTTGTTGTGGTAGAACACTCAACAGATGAAATTCTACTTTGCAGTTGGCCACAAAGTCCATTTGCTACTTCTTGGTCTAAAGGAACTCCTCCATTTCTTTGCCATCCTTCTCCTTACCTTGATACGGTGCTTCTATAGCGCGAACTCTCCCTCAAACTTCGGTGGGTAAATCTCGATCCGCCATCATTTCGTTGCTTCAGTTGACAATTAGTTCTTCTAAAGCAAAATTGACTCTGATACTAATTGTAGGTCTGCGTTAGGTTGGCTAGAGAAAAATGAATAGCCTGAAAAGAAAGTTAGCCAAATATCTTACTTTTTCTTAGCAAGGATAATCAAATTAATTAAACAATTAAAATAAATAAATTAAAATAAATAACATAGAATAAAGAGGCTCAGGAATTTTACTTGGTTTGCAACCGGAGAGGTTATTAATCCAAGGCAGTTGAAAGCTCATTAAAAATCTCCTTCATTGAAGGTGGAGAAGCCTCTTACACACTTTAAAAGCTCAGAAATTATTAGAAAGATGGATACTATGATTATTGAATAATTCCTAACTCCAGGGGGCTTTTTATAGCCTCTTGGAAAAAGTTACCATTGGTTGGAGGCACCTCCAAAGTCATCCAGGGCACCTCCATCGTGGATAAAGTTTTATCCACGTTCTAACGGTCAACCAACGGCTCTGATTGGTTGGAGGCGCTTTCAATGTCATTGGAGGAGCCTCTGTGCCCCTACTTAAGGCGCCTTTGAGCTTGCTTGAGGCGCCTTCGCGTCTTTTCATGCGAGACGCCTCACACGCAATAGAGGCACCTCAAACACTGAATGCGGCAGCTTCAAGAGCGGGCTTCCGAGGTGGCTCCATACAAGTGAGGCACCTCGAGTCTTCAAGATCAACCTTCAAGTTGATCTTCTTTGGTCCCGCTCCCTTGGGTGTTGCTCAGGCTGTCCAAAATTGAGCTCACCCAAACCCAACTCTGGTCTTCTCCTCGAGCAGGCTTCCTCCCCGGCTTCTCATCTCATTGCGCATATCTATCTCATCCACCAGTGTACTCTTCCTCAAAATCTTGTCCCTCGAATTCACCGAGCCCGTCAACTCGCTTCTCGTGCTATCCTTCTGGCTAGCTGCGTCTTCCGCTCAATTCTTATGTTCCTAAATTCCTGCATACTCAGACATAAGGCATCAAAACCACATGACCTAACTTAACTCGATTGACCATATCAAAACTAATCCAGGGTACTTACATTTATTTCTGCTCTAAAGTTTTGATACTAAGAACACACAAAGCACATGCACATTTAATGGTTTCATTATTTGTGCTTACGCGAGAATTTAAATTTAGGTATATTGTCTATTTACTCCTTCCCAAGCATGACTTGCCAACTAACTAATCGACCCTAACACTATATCCCTCTATAATTAAAACTAAATTGTATATCACCTTATTCTTATAAAGCAGGTAAGAAAAAAAAACATTTCTATTCTTTGAGCTCCTCATAATTTTCAAAAGTTAATTAAATAATTAGCTAACTTATACCTTTATCTCCTAGACTCCAAACTAAAAATCTGGATGAAAAAACCAAGGATTATCAAGAATACATCTGATACTACATACTATCTAAACCTATGAGTTTGAATAATAACCTTATTTTCTAGAATCACATACTTGGAATTTGCTACTACTTGCCAATTTTTTATTTCCCTTCCAAATGGGTTTAATCATAAGAAGTCCTATACATATAGCCATATGCAAACTTAAAACAAGAGCACAAGTAGGTGCTGAACATCTAACTATATTGCCACAAGCTTTATGGTTAAGTAAATGAAATACATACTACCTGAAAGTGTGGGAATCCGCTACTTCATCTCCATTTTCTAAAAAAAGAACTAATGCGTTTATGACATCAGACACTGAATACCATAAATGTGGATGCTCATAAGAGTCAGTTGTTTCCTTCATTTGTCTCCTTTTTAATATGTGTCCTCTAAAATACTTTCTTCCTGATAACTCCGGTATTAAGATGACTGATGGATCAACATCTGGAAATGCAACAATAACATCTCTGTTTTTGTCCTGTTATCAAGCCAAAAAATGTATGAAAATATGTACAACTTTACTGGGTAAGCAAGGCCACGAGTACAAAATAGATGTTTCAGAGGCAGCACACTAATAACTAATTTCCAAATCAATATACTAAACCCCTATGCATCAACTTTACTAATAGAATATTTAATGTCAGAAATTGTAATGCATGATGAATCTACAATTTAGTCACAAACAGAAAATCAGGGGAATAGCCAAAACATCCAAAACAAACAATGAACCAACTCACATAAGCACCATCAGTGCAATTATAGAGAGTATGATACAATATCTGCCAAGCCTCTTGTAGACCTGAAACATTTTTTCCATATCTCCTTGATGCATATTGGTCAACCCACACCTACAAAATCAACAAACCAAGTTGGGATTTCATTAATGGGCTGAATCTATTTTTTGTATAATAATCAATGCAATAAATTAGTAGATACTATTGCTATTAGACAATAACTACCTCATGTATGAATAACATGTCAGATTTTCAAAAAAAAAAGCAAAATGGAAACAAGCATCTAAAGTATAATCATTGTTACAAACACAGTGACCAATGACCAAGAATAATCTAAGTGGATCCTCTGGTCCACAAATTTGCGGACCAGAGGATCCCACCAGGAATAATCTAGCTTTTGTGCAGAAGACAAGATGTTAGATCTTCATGGATTAGTTAATAGAAGAGAAGGGGAATCTTCTTATGGAAGAATAAATGAGAAGAGAGATTATCTGAGATTAAATTTTCCTTCTGTACTGTCAAACATTTAATATTAAAAGAGAGATTGTTTTGAGATCTTCTCAGTTCTCACTAATGTTGGTCAGCTTATCAATGAGGTGTTTCCATATGGTTTTTGTCATCTGCCATATGCAGCTTATATAGTTTTCTCCTGAGATGGTAAATAAAACTGAGCCATATATCATTATGTCAATCTTTGTATGATGCCTTGTGTTGCAACTTTACTGGTAACACTACTTCAATCATATGAACAATACTATTTGCAAAGTATAATCTGATAGTAGTGACTTCTTTTTTCTCAATGATCTTCCAATAGCTTTCTGGGATGTTTAATAGTTTTTCCTCCTCTGTCAAGTAGATTATCCCATTACCATGTTGTATCAACAAAGAAAATTTTGAACCTCTAGAATCTCACTGAAGTCCCCAATTCTCACTGAAGTCTCAGCCATTCTGTGTTGACTGCTCCATCCACTATAAAGCTGTAGATGCAATGTTCTAAGACCAATTGACGGAATTAAAGACCAATTGATGGCATTTGTTGTGATCATGTGTCTTTAACACCAATTGACGGAATTAAAGACCGCTCCAATACTAATGGGTAGTATTGTCGTCAAAACACATACTTTTAGATCCACCACAAATGTGGAGTCTTTGTCTTCCTTTATAGAATGATACAAGCATGAAAGAAGAAACAAGAGCAATATAACATAGTTTAGCATAAGCCTACTCCTGGAGAAGAATTTGTGTAGATAACTTGAGAGAAAGTGTACAATAAAACAGGCAAACCTGCTGCCCACCCTTTAAAAGATCTCTTAATCAACCCTAAACTCCTCTCTCAACACCATGGAGAAGCAATGAAAACCTCACTTCCAGCACTTCTCATCTACCATAAACTACTGGAGAAGAAAACTCCTCACTTACAGCCTCCAAACACACTTGAAGATGTTCTTTAATCCCATTTGTGGTGGAGGCAGGAAGCCATTCAATAGAATGGAGTAGATCAAACTAAGATTTTGTAGGAAATAATCAAGTATTTTATCTTGCTTTGTATAGAGCCAATCATGGGTGCAAATAAGGATATAATCAATTAGAGTGATTTGATAGAATATTTTATTTATGTAGAATAGTTTATTTATTTATTTATTAACTCCCATTGTCATTAGTAAAGGGTGTCTTGGTTCATTAATAAAATAAGAGAGAATTTTTCTTCTCAACTTTGTTTATAGATTTAAAATCTTGAGCAGTAGCAAAGTCTTATATTTTGACCGGCATGATAAAGTTTTAGTGCTTATCATGCAATGGCAGAACGGTTTCAATATTTAATTAATTGAATTACTAATAATAATATGATTTATTTTATTTAATATAAATTGTAATTCTTAATTAATTTATTATTGCAATTAACTATTTACATAATAATTAATTAGATTGCTAATATATGTTTAGTCTTTGTAAGTTTTAGAATAAAACAAGTTTGTAATCATTTAGTTTTAATTTTATCTTCAATTGTAAATTTTATACTTCTTTCGTTTTATAATAATTTACACTTAATTTATTCAAGTTTTCTGGGTAGTGTCAAATGGATTGAATACCCTTACCATGAGTGTTTTTCTCATTATATAGAAAATGTTAGAGATTTACAAAAAGTTACAGAACAAATCTTCAACCATAAATCCAAGCTGATTTCTAGTAATCTCTCTAAATCAAGAAGGTATAACTATGTTATTAATTACAAGATATTTACAGCTAAGGAAGTTACCACTATAATATATTTACAACTATTAATTAAGTTTTGATATATGCTGTCATATATGATATATGTTGTCATATATGCTATCATAATTAAGACTTGATATATGTTACTATATATGTTGTCATCCCCCCTCAAATTTATGCTAGTCGATCAAGAAGCATCAATTTGTCCACTGGAAATTGATGACGTTGTCGCGTCAAGTCTTAGTAAATATATCAGCTATCTGAACGTTGGTGGAAATATGAGGAAGAGAAATAATATGAGTATCGACGGCTTCGCAAATAGAGTGACAATCCATTTCAATATGCTTAGTACGCTCATGATAAATAGGATTAGCAACAATCTAAATGGCACTAGTGTTATCAACATAAAGTGGAGCAGGAGTAGACTTAGAGAAACCAAGCTCAGCTAGAAAACCACGAAGCCAAACAATCTCAGAACAAGCAACAGACATAGCACGATATTCGGACTCTGTAGGAGATTTAGAAACACGATCTTGCTTCTTGCTCTTCCAAGAAATCAAGGAATCACCGAGAAACATACACTAACCTGTCATAAATCGACGAGTATCAGGACATCCAACTCAATCAGCGTCACTATAGGCAACAAGATAAAGAGGAGAACTGGATGGAAAAAACAATCCACGACAAGATGTCCCACGAAGATATTATTGAATGATTCGATGAACAGTAACTAAATGTAGATGAAGGGGTTTTGTCTTAAATTGACTAACTTGTTGAACAGCAAAGGAAATATCCGGTCAAGTAACAGTCAAATAGTTCAAGCTGCCCACCAATTATCGAAATATAGTAGGATCAGAAAGAAGATTACCCTCCTCAAAACGGTACTTCGTGTTGGTGCAATCGACCTCCAAGGTTTTAATATCTATGTTTAATGGAGTTTGATCAAGGGGAGTCCTAGTCGCGGCTAGGCAAGGGTGAGAAGTCAACAAGTGACTAGTCCTAACTGCGGTTAGGTAAGGAAAGTCTTAGTTGCATCTAGGCAAGGAAAATCGCAATAGATCGTGGAAGCAAGGTAGAAGGATTCGATAGGTCTGGAGGACCCAATATCAAGTTTAGTTTTACCATATTATTGTGTATTACTATTATTATTGTTGGCTAATGTAGTATTACAGAAAAAACCTTAGTGGATCAGGGATCAGACACTGAGCAGAGAAAGTCCAAACAAATCTGGAGGACCATGTTTGGTAGGTAGGTTGAGGTAAGCAACTGGAGAAGAGCGTCAGTGAGGTCATGTTCCGAAAAGGAACAAACCCTAAGTCGCTGATCCAACTGAAGATACCGGGAGGTTTCCAAGTTGAGATCAAGACAGATATTATTGTCTATTAGTCATGCATAATATCTATGTGCTCACTTTGTGTTGCAGGGATATCTATTATATACTGTGCATCTAACCCTGTGCTATTAAGAGAATTTAATTAATCGGTCGACTAATCACCATGACCGGTCGACCGATCCTTACAGTTTCCAACTTCTGCCGAGATCGATTCTGACACTGTGCTTGCCATATTTGGTTCAGTCGACCGAACATATCAGTCAAGTTTATCAGTCGACTGAAGGGTTTATTAGTCGACCGATCAACACGTATAAAAGCAAGCCTTGAGCACCAAATCGAAGCAACTCTCTGCATTCCTTTGTTCTACTACGCTGCTGCTCGTGCTGCTTCTGTTCTTCTACTCAATGTGCAAGCTACATCACCAAGAAGCTCCGACGATCTTCATTGTTGTATTGTTGGCATTTTTATTTTAGCTTGCATTTTATTGTATTAACTTCATTGTATGAATTGCTTCTTATGAAGGTTTCGGAAAGAAGAATTATAGTGAATTGTCCAACGGTGCGATTAAGGATCGAGGGTCATGGATTATGAGTCGACCTAGACTTCGAACCAAGTAAAAACGATCTGTGTCTTTGTCTCTTTTTATTCCGCTGCTAATACTCTATTTTGATTTTAAGAATACGATAAAAGAGGTTTTTAAGAAGCGATATTCAACCCCCCCCCCCCTCCTCTATCGCTTCTTCTCGATCCTTCACATTGTGTTTACTTCAAGTGGAGTAGCTATAGTAGAAGCATCTTGGAGACCGACTAAATGAAGCAAATCTTGTGTGTACTTATGTTGATGCAAAAAATACCAAAAGGATTAGTATGAACCTCAAAACTCAAGAAATAAGTAAGAGGACCGAGATCCTTCATATATGAAATGGGGCTTAAAGATGTTGTTTCAAAAGAGCAATTAAGACAGAATTGGTCATAACAATATCATCAACATAAACTAAGAGAATGACCGAGTAGATGTCTTGAAAAGAAACAAAGATGAATCATATTGGTTTTTCTTGAATGAAATTGGAGCAAAGTGGATCTGAATTTATCAAACCATGCCCGAGGAGCTTGTTTTAACCCATATAAAGATTTCTTCAACTTGTAAACATCCAAAGAAGAAGAAGATAAAGTCGGTGGTGGAACCATGTAAATCTCTTCTTTGAGATCACCATGAAGAAACACATTCTTAACATCCATATGATAAAGTGGCCATCCTTGTGAAGCAACAATTGAAATAACCATTCGAACCGTTGACATCTTAGTAACCGGAGCAAAAGTCTTGTCATAATTGATGTCACTCTGGTTTGTTACCCAAAGCAACAACGATCTAACATACCATCTGAACGAATCTTGATAGAGTAAACTCATTTACAACCAATGACTTTAACATTTGGAGGGCATAGAACAATATCCCAAGTGTGATTGTCCACAAGAGCTTGAAGTTCTTCCTTGCGCCAACAATCATGTTTAGCAGCCTCTGAATAACATGAAGGAATAGGAACACTGGAAAAAGTAGTATGAAGAGATGTATAGGAAAAGTCATACCAATCCAATGGATGAGTGATTCTAGAAGAGCGCTGTGGAATGTCATGTGAAAGTTGATTGTTTGTGAAAGAAGCAGTTTGAAGAGATGCAGATGTCAGATCAAGCTTAGAATGCTGTAAAGTTGGACGTTGTACCTCAGATATAAATCACAAATATAAGGAAACAGAAAAACCAGACTCAATGATTCACCTAGGTGGAGGAAACAAATTTATAAATGATATATTACTCAAGGAAAATCACAAACATCCAAAATAATGATAATGAAATACAAGGAGCTTTGTAATACATTGACTGCATATCTTTACAAATGTGGCAGTATGTAACAAGCACAAGAGATGGGCATAAGAGAAAAAATGAAATTTACCTTCACATTTACTGGCTTGTGATGAAATGCCATTTCAGACATAAGATCGTAAACAATAGGATTTTGCTCAATGCCTTCCATCGACATTCCAACACCAACCTTCAGTCAAGAAATATGGCAGCAAGTATAGAGAATCATAGTATATCAACTAAAGAAATAAGGAAAAAAAAAATGAAATCACCCAATGCATTAGAATAATATGGAAAAACAACTAACCATGGTTGAATTTTTGCTTATTTGAGCTTCAATAGGTCCCAGTGCAATGGAATCCAGAATACCATACATCTCAATGTTTCCAGCAAAATTATGTAGCATACACCTGCGAAAAAATTGAAAGAAATCCGTGTAGGTTATTTTTTCAAAATAAAAAGAAGTGTTACAAATTATCTTGCTAAAATTACAAAATTCAATCAAACAGAGAATGAGGAACTTTCCAGATATAGGGAACGCCATAAAATTGCTCTGAGGTGAACCATATTGGTTTTACTTCAGCAAACAGATCAAGAACTACCATGTGACCAATTGGAACTGAATGAAGGAGAGCCTAGGCAAAAATAATAATAATAAAATAAGATAAAATAAAAATTTAATAATAATAATATGAGAGGAAATGCTACAATTTTAAGTATTGGAAAGAAGAGGTAACACTTAGAAATAACATCTAGAATATGTAACGGATTTGGATTACCAATATGGTTTAGTATGTACGTGCTCTTGTAATGTTAGGCAATACTTGTATTGTGATGACCTGGTGTTTCTCACTATTATAATAGTTTTGATACTAATAAAGCTGATTCAGAATTTTTGCATAAATGCAGAGAGGAAACAATGCAATTAAATGATAGCTAGTGGTTTTTTTATCAACAACAAATATTTTTGTAAATGACCTTGCATGAAGAAATTAACTAGTTGGTACTTGATGGGACTGCAAGTATATTTTTTTGCCCTTCATATAAAACATCCTTAAAAATTCTTGAAAATACAGAGGCTAAGAAATTATTGATTCCAACACTGAACCATCAGTACTTAGAAAGTATTGACATGATTGTGTATCAAATAAACTTCAAGACAACATTCACTTGTCCACGTTGAAAATTCTAGACAGGATAACAAGTTATTGTAGAGAGTAAGATGTTGAAAGAACATTTTGTCAATAAACCTAAATAAGCAGGTAGAGGTAAATGTTACCTTCATCTGAGGGGGCTTCCAAAATGGATCATATGAGAATAACCAACCCTGTGAAGTTTCAATAACCAAAAATTTATTTAATATCTATATTTGTTGGGAATATTATAAAAAATATAATGGAGTAATTTCCTAATAGTCTATGCATTTGAAGTGTTCACTCTAAAACCACAAGGTGTAACAACATGATATTCTGTATTTAAATCCTGCAAATGCCACTACAGAAAAACATACTCCAGTTATGTCAATCCACATGTTGGGATCAGGTTTAGTACAATTCAGATAATGGGCAAGTGTGGGTGGGGGGTGGAAATCAAAAAATAGAAAGTCTACATTAAACCAATCCTCACAGCTTATGCTTTTTGAATACGAAGAGACATTAAATTTTAATGATATTGGTCCAATTTAAACACATCAAAACATGATGGGGAAATAATAAAAGGAGAATATGAAGAGATGCATTAAAATTTAGCAATATTGGTTCAGCTTAGTAAACTTCAAAACGTGAGGAACATGAGACAATAAAAGGTACATCTTGGACACTGACTTAACAGCATAAGTTTCAGGAATTAGTGAACAAACTCAGTTGAAACTTAGATATCTTATTATTTCCTGAAATATGGTTAAATCCATGTATTGGTAGTACTTAGAGAAATAACTAATTTTATTTAAACTTAGACATAAGACTAATATGTGTTCCACATGTAATATTCTTAGTTAACACCTGTTAAGGTGAAAAATAGTTTTCTATCATGCCTAACTTAGATATAGTAAAAAATCAATTGGCCAATGATAGGCTTGATAAATGTGCTGAAATTTGTTCTTTAGAAGAAAAGTAGTGTAAATCTTCTGATAATCATATCTGCATTGTGGATAAAGTGGTAGTCCGCCTTAGTGCAGTATGGAACAATGTATATTATCACTGTAAATGACTTCATATTATAATGAATATTCATTAGTTCCATACTATTGAAGACGAGATCAGATCATCAAGAAAGGATTTTATTACAAGTTGTATATGCCATTATCCACTAGATTGTGCTACAACACCTCTTGGTTTTCCACATTAGGAGGTGCTTCCGGCATGCATACAAAAACATGAAGTATGCCTCATCAATACTAGACCCACATAATTGATGTCTAAAGGGCCTCAATATTTAATGTCCAAGATTCTTATAAAGTAAATCTTTCCATAGGAATTTAATATTGAAGGATTTTTAATAGTTTCTCCCAGTGAAACTTCTTATCAGCATAAATTGACTCACAAAACCAACAGATATATCAGGCCCACTAACTGTAATAGATGAGAACACCACCACCAACTTTGGAAACTTCATGCAAGGCTGTAATGACACTGACAACGACATCAGATCCTTCACAAGAAGCTTGTGCAACGTTAGCACCAAGAAGGCGTGAGCTTTTGCGAGGCAACTGTGATGAGGTTAGAGTTCAGTCTACAGCCATAATGAGGTAATTGTTGGACCCTGTGGTTGTTTTGATGTGATCAACCAAGTTAGTTAGGTCTTGTTTGTTGTTGATCCCTGTGTCTAAGTGTGCAGGAGCTTAGGAGCGTAGGAAGTCGAGCGGGAGACGCAGCTAGCGAGAAGGACAGCACGGGAAAGGAGCCGACGGGCTCGGTGCGTCCGAAGGACGAGAGAGCTGCGGAAGAGTACACCGGTGGGCGAGAAAAACGTGTGCGACGTTCGAGGGACGTAAAGCCGGGATGGAAGACTGCTCGAGGAAAAGGCCGGAAATTGGGTTCAGATGAGCCCTATTTTGGTTGGCCGGAATCACCCAAACGTATGGAGCTTCGGAAGTCAAAACAAAAGAGAAAGTGAGCTGGAAGTAAAGCGCGAGGTGCCTTCATTGATCAATGGAGGCGCCTTCACCTTGAAGGCGCCCTCATTGCTCAATGGAGGCGCCTCAGACAGGTCAAAGATGACCGTTTGCGCAATGGATAAAGTTTTATCCATCCACTCGTTAGAGGCGCCTTGGACCTTCGAGATATGATTTCCAGGAGCTATGGCCCCTGGAGCTAGGAAATAGTATTCATTCAAGCATTCAACTCTGTGTTCATTCCTAGCAACCTCTGAGCATTCTAAGTGTGTAAAAAGGCTTCTCCGCCTACAGTGAAGGAGATACTCTAGTGGAGCTGTTCAACCGCCTTGAATTAACAACTGTCTTAGTTGTAACCAAGTTAAATCCTTGTCTCCTCTTCTTTTTCTGTTATTTAGTTTTTATATTATTAGTGTTGCATTTTTGAGTTGAAAGCCTTGAGGAGGGTATAATCTGATTTTGCAGGCAATTCACCCCCCTCTTGCCGGCCCCACTGCACCAACAAGTGGTATCAGAGCCCGACCGTCTCAGAAGGACTAACTGCCAACTGAAGCACAAAGATCAGGATGATGGCCGGAGCGAACATTCATCCCCCGAAGTTCGACGGAGACTTCGCTACGTGGAAACGCAAAATGGAGGGATATTTTTTAAGACCAAATTTGATATTCTTTTAATAATGAAATATGGATATACAACGCTAAAAGACAAAGAAGAATGCAACTGGACGAAGAAGGAGCAGGCCGATTGCGTGGCCAACGGAAAGGCGGAATTTTACCTGCTCAGTGTTCTGCCGCCCCAGGAGATAAGTCGGATCGGAAGCTACGACTCCGCCAAAGACCTCTGGGATAAATTCCTGGAGTCCCACGAGGGCACCTCAGAAGCAAAGCTAGCAAGGCGCGACGTCCTCCGGACACAACTAACAAATCTCCAGATGAACAACGACGAGAAGGTTGCGCAACTTCAAGCGAGGATCAAAGAGCTGATAACGCAGCTGACAAATCTCGGCGAAACGGTAACAAACTGAGATTCCATCTGGTATGCACTAAACGTCTTCCCCAGAACTCCGGAATAGGCTTCCTTAGTAGATGCTTACTACATCTCTAAGGACTTTGAGATAAGTAGCTTAGAAAGTTTATTCTCTACCTTCGAACTTCACGAGTCTCGAATTGCAGAGCCTAAAGAAACAGTGAGGTCAAACCTCGACATCGCCTTATAATCCAAGTTAGACGATCCCAACTTCGAAGCTTCAATCGACGAAACCGAAGCAGCGCTACTGGTAAGACGTTTCAATAAATTTCTTAAAACTAATAAATTTCGATCACAGTCGAGAAAGCATCAACACAATAGAAGGACGGTCCGGTACTACAATTGCAACGAAAAAGGGCACATCAAGGATGACGGCCCAAAAATAAAGGAAAAGACAAAAGACAAGGAGAAGGTAAAGCACAAGTCAAACACCTCCAAGCACAAAATCCTGAAGGCCACATGAGACGATTCAACGTCCTCCGAATCTGAAGTCGAAGCCTTCTCGGGACTAGCGCTGATGGCGAACCACCAGCTAGATGAAGAGTCAAGTTCAGAAATGAGCATAGATGAAGGGGGAGGAACATCAAAAGACGAAAGCTATGATGAGGGGGGAGCATCACAAAGTAAGATAGGTAAGGTACGTGCTCTAAACCCTAAACAGTCGTTTTAATTTATTAAATCTCTTTCTAAAGACTTAGCTCAACCAGAAAAAGAAATTGCTAACTTAAATAAAATGTTAGATAGTTTGAAATATGGAAATGATAAATTGAAACTTCAAATTGAAAGTTTAAAATCTGATGCATGTTTAAACACTAATGTTGTTCAAAAATAAAAAATTAAAGTTTATGGAAAATTAAACTGGTATATAAGAAAGCATCAGGGACAACTTAGACGAATTCCAAGAAATTATATACCCCCTAAGTTCTTAAACAATCCTGTAGGAAGAAACCTATACTGGGTTCCAAAATCTTTGCTAATTTAAATTATTTTTACGTTAGGGCTTACAGCGAGAAAATTAAACATTACAATTTCTTTATGAGGTTTTGTCTAAGGAAGTGATTGTTGCTCTAATAACTAAGAAGGCATAGTGCCTCGCCACGACCTGGAAACCAAAATATTGAAATAAAATGTTTAATTAACTTTCTGGTAAAACATTAAAATTGAAATTAAATAATGCTTTAGAAAGTTTTTCTTTAACATCTTTTTAATTCAACAAAAATATTTCTTGCATAAAATTTTTTTTACTTAGGAAAATTCTCTATAATATTTTTTTTTTGCCTCAGTTAAAAATTTCTTCTGAAATTAGAACTAAATTAGAAATTTATTTTTCTTGCCTAAGTTTTAACATAGAAAATTCTTTCAAAATTCTCAGAAATTTGTTTTACATAACTTAGGAATTTTTTTTCCCCGTTTTTACTGTAATCAAAGGGGGAGAATTTAGGTAACAAGTTTAGGGGAGTTAGGAAGATTAAATGTTTTTTATTCTAACTTATGCAAATTCTATTATTGCAATTTATGTGCTTAAAATGTTAGTTTAGTAATTTTCTTAAAACTACTATTTGTTTGTTTTTATCCTAACTTGAACTTGGGTTGATGCACATCAAAAAGGGGGAGATTGTTGGACCCCGTGGTTATTTTGATATGATCAACCAAGTTAGTTAGGTTTTGTTTGTTGTTGATCCCTGTGTCTAAGTGTGCAGGAGCTTGAGCGCAGGAAGTCGAGCGGAAGACGCTAGCGAGAAGAACGGCACAGGAAGGGAGCCGACGGACTCGGTGCGTCCGAAGGACGAGAGAGCTGCGGAAGAGTATACCGGTGGGCGAGAAAAACGTACGCGATGTTAGAGGGACATAAGCCGGGACGGAAGACTGCTCGAGGACAAGGCCGGAAATTGGGTTCGGGTGAGCCCTATTTCGGTTGGCCGGAATCACCCAAACGCATGGAGCTTCAGAAGTCAAAACAAAGGAGAAAGTGAGCTGGAAGTAAAGCCCGAGGCGCCTTCATTGATCAATGGAGGCGCCTTCACCTTGAAGGTGCCCTCATTGCTCAATGGAGGCGGCTCAGACAGGTCAAAGATGATCGTTTGCGCAATGGATAAAGTTTTATCCATCCACTCGTTAGAGGCGCCTTGGACCTCTGTTGGAGGCGCCTTGGACCTTCGAGATAAGATTTCCTAAAATGACCTCTGGAGCTAGGAAATAGTATTCATTCAAGCATTCAACTCTGTGTTCATTCCTAGCAACCTCTGAGCATTCTAAGTGTGTAAAAAGGCTTCTCCGCCTACAGTGAAGGAGATACTCTAGTGGAGCTGTTCAACCGCCTTGGATTAACAACCGTCTTGGTTGTAACCAAGTTAAATCCTTGTCTCCTCTTCTTTTTCTATTATTTAGTTTTTATATTATTAGTGTTGCATTTTTGAGTTGAAAGCCTTGAGGAGGGTATAATCTAATTTTGCAGGCAATTCACCCCCCTCTTGTAGGCCCCGCTGCACCAACAGTAATAATGCCTTTTTTTCCTTTCTTTTATTTTTTTCTTTATTTCTTTCTTCTCCTCTCATCTTCTTCCTCTTCTCCACCTCTCTATTGCTTCATCGTTGTTGGTGTCTTAGGCACCACATGCTGCACTCTCGTTTTGGCAGGGAACTGAAACCCTAAGTATCAAAATCTCACGAGGAACATGATTTCAAACCTTGAATCAAACAATTCAAGCTCCTAGGCCCTGTTTGGTCGGACCATTTTCATCCAATTTTAATCTTATTTTCTTAAAAAAAAAAGAAGAAGCAATCTCTGAAAATGCCTAGGCCATAAACATGTAAAACTGTATAAATAATTTGTAAATAATCACCTGCATGAGCCATACAGCATTATCATCACCACTTTGCATTCCTTTATATATTGCTGAACCCAATGAAGAAATGTAGTTTGGATCATCCAGAGGAGGAGTATTCTCATCAAATGTATCACTACACAGACAAGAAAATAAATAAATAAACAATAACTTTTTAGGTATGAAATTCATAAAAATTAGATTCACTGCAAAATGATTGTAGATTGCATGCTCCTGTTTACATGGGTGGATTAATTGGACGGAAAGGGGGGCGGGGCATGGGGAATGCAAAGAATACATGGGTGATATTTCCTTAACATGTGCAGAATTATTTCTTTCCTTTGCCCTGCACTTCCTATTCATCCATCCATCAAAGTAAATAATGGAACAAAAAAAAGACATCAATTTAAAGTACTCAACAATCATTTACTTTCATTTTTACTTCATATGCATAAGTTGGAACGTTTTAGGACTCCAATTAAAATAGGTTCACCTATCTTGTAGTCAAATTGATTCTCCATTTGTCTAGGTAACAAGTCCAACTGATTTTGGAGAATTCAAGGACTTATACGTGGTCCACAAATTTATATCTTTAACCAAGTTCAATAATTATGCTAGGGTCTTATAGCACACTATACTTTGTTAAAGGCTTTGACAAAATTCAATTTGATGGAGTCCCAATCACCTAACACTTTCAATGGTAAATAAATTACCACATTTAGAAATTTCGTACCGTATCAAATGGTATAATTGAACAGTAGTTAGACTTGTTATGTTATATCAAGCTTAATGTTGCTATGAAGCGAACACATGAGCAAAAGATAAAAGTCGCAAAGATGAGAAAGTTAAGGTGGATGTGCGAACATACAAGGACAAACAAGATAAAAATGAGAAAATAGAAAGATAGTCGGGGTTGTACCTATTGAGAGAAAACTCTAAGAGACGTGTTTAAGGTGGTATTGACATGTACTTAGGCATCTAATAAATGTCCAATTAGGCAATGTAAGACCATGATAAATACACACATTAATAATAAAGAGGGAGATCAAAGCAAACTTAGTTAGCAACAATAAAATAAGATAAAATTTATTTAAATATAGATGAAGATATAGTAGGGATTAAACTCAATGACATGAGAGAATCTATATAGTCAAATCCATTTATAGAATAGGGATTGAGCCCAATGACATAAGAGGATCTATATAGCCAAACTGATTTAGTGAGATAAAGATTTGGCTATTATTGTTGTATAGGACGGCATGGTTGAAACGTATCATTCTAATAAATTATCTATTAATTGAAAATAAAAAGAATACATACACTATTAAAAAGTGAGATATATTTATATACCAATAAGGGATCTATTTTTAGGAAACTATAATTAGGCTAATTGATAAATTAGCCTAATTGACATATATCTATTAACTAATTTGTACCAATAATATGGTAATTAATATATACAGTTATCATAACTAATATATATAAATATGAGAACTAATATATATACAGGTAATACTCCCCCTCAAGTTGGAGCATAGATATTAATCATACCGAACTTGTTACAAAGATAATCAACTCGAACCTCATTTAAAGCTTTTGTGAAGATGTCTCCAAGTTGTTCTCCAGTCTTCTCATATCCAGTAGAAACAAATTTTGTTGAATTTTCTCACGAACAAAATGACAATCAAGTTCAATGCTTAGTTCTCTCATGAAACACAGGATTCGATGCAATATGAAGAGCAGCTTGGTTATCACACTATAGTTTAGCTGGTACTGAAATTTTAAATCTCACTTTACTCAAGAGTTGATATATCCATACTATCTCGCACATAGACTGTTATGGCCCTATATTCTAACTCTGTACTGGATCGTGATACAACATTTTGCTTCTTACTCTTCCATGCGATTAAATTTTCTCCAACAAAGATACAATAACCTGAAGTAGATCTTCTATCCATTTTAGAATTTGCCCAATCTACATCTAAAAAACATTTAATATGAGTGTGCCCATGATTTTTATATACAATATCCCGTTCGGGTGCTCCCTTCAAGTAACACAAAATTTGCTCTAACGGTGCCCAATGATGAACAGTCAACACTAACTGAATATGCAATATTTGGACCAGTCACAATAAGGTTATTCAACTTCCCAACCAATCTTTGATATTTCTCAGGATGTTCAAATAGTTTCCCATCTCATGTTACGCATGTTCTGAGTCATTGGAGTGCTACAAGGCTTTGCCCCTAATTTTCCTATTTCAGTTAATAAGTCAAGGATATATTTTCTCTGAGATAGAAATATACCTTTTTTACTGATAACTTCAACATCCAAGAAATACTTTAGCACCCCCAAGTCTTTTATATAAAACTGATTATGAATGAAAGCTTTAAGAGATGAGATTTCAGTAGTATCATTTTTAGTAATAACAATATCATCTACATATACAACTAATAGAATGATGTTAGTATTAGCCCTAGTACAAATTATGAGATGATTGTAAAGGGCTCATTTTTGTATCATATTTCATTATTAATAAAAAGGCAAAGTTTGTTATTATATTTATTTCAAATCAGTGTCGATTGAATAAGTATAATAATGTCCTTGGGTCGTAGGTTCATATCTTGTAGCATATCAATTAGTTGAATTAATAGTGAGATATTGTAGACATACATAGAGCACTACTCTTAACTATTCTAGTCAAGCATTAATATACAAGGACAATATTAATACGTTGAGACTAGCATGTAGGTCAACGGATGACTTAATCTCGTAAGTCATGGATATAAGATATCAGGTCGACACATGGGTATATATTAGAGAATATATACTGAATGACTCTCCATAAGAATGTTTCATGGATTGTTATACGAGTGTCATAAACATTCTCATGTGACTATTGGTATGAATAGTCCTTAGACCTGAAGTCGCTACGGTTCTCTACATAAGGAGTTGTGTACTTTAGTATCGGCAAACGTCACCTGTAACAAGGTGGACAATAAAGTCGATCACTGGGTATGCAATGAATTATGCGGAGGGATATGAATGATGTAGATGGGATCTATCCCTTTCATATAACGGAAGTGATATCTGTAGGTCCCTTGATTAGTAGGACACAAGAAAGCATGGTCATGCTCAAATAAGTCAATATGAGATATTGAGCTTATTTGATTGAGTGTATCTACTTAGAGATCAAGAAACACAAAGGTTGATAAGAGGATGACACGGTCTATGCCTCATTGATCAATCTAGATATCAAGGATAGAGGGACCAAGTCATACAAGATAATAGCCACGGACAGGTTAGGTCGGATCTCGACTTTCTCGTCACTTGGGTAGCAATGATGTCACTCATTGCTTATGTATCTAAATGTTGATTTGGGTACATTGCCAACGTTACGAGAACCTATAGGGTCACACACAAAGAATAAATAGATTTGGAGATGGGTTCATATGATGAATCATTTGATTATTGGATTAAGTCTAATCCGAATTGAACTTATTGAGTTAGACTCAATTGGATCTAATTATTGGATTAAGTCCGATTCAAACTAGACTCAAGGAGTCAATTCAAATTAATGAAATGTGATTCATTGAATTTGAAATCGCATGAGATTAAGACTCGATTGAATTAGACTTGAGTTAGACTCAAGTGAATTAGACTTGAGTTAGACTCAAGTGAGGATTAATGGAGATATTCATTAAATTTCGAAATTCAATGAATCATTTCATTCAATTTTCAAAATTGAATTTAAAATGAGAAGTTTCAAGTGTGGTCCTTAATGGAGTGTAAATACTCATTAAGGCTCATTAATTGAATTAATGCTCATTAAGCATTTTCATTGAATGAAAATACTTGAGCATTTTTCTCTTCATTTTTGGGAAGATCTTCATTCTCTCCTTCCTCTCCTCTCTTCTTGGCCGAAACACCTACTCTTGGTTGCTAGCACAACCTTAGGTGGTTTCCTTCTCCAACTTGTGAGTTTGTGAGACAAATGAAGGCAAGGCTTGTTCGTGTGGATACCATAGAGGCGCGAACGTGTGATCATGCTGTGATCCAAGCTGTCTGGAGTCCATGTGCACGCACCAAAGGTATAACCTTTTCATACTCTTTTAGAAAACTTAGTATATTTTTCTTTCCCTTCGCATGGATCTCCTGGAGGAACTAGATGGTTTCCGCTGCGCATAAGCGTGTTTAGTGCTCTACTTCCTTACAAATGATACCAGCTCCTGACTGTTTGTACAACATAGAATGATCAAACTTACTTTTCATCATACCAAATTTTTCAACAATTTGACTAAATTTTTCAAACCAAGCACGAGGACTCTATTTCAAACTATACAAAGATTTTCAAAGACAACAAACTTACCCGACTCCCCCTGAGCAATAAAATCAGAGGTTGCTCCATATACACCTCCTCCTGAAGATCACCATGAAGAAAAGCATTCTTGATATCAAGTTGATGCAAAGGCCAATGATGGGTAGCGGCCATTGAAATAAATAATCGAATAGATGTCAACTTCACAACAGGAGAAAAAGTGTCAGAATAATCCACCCCATAAATCTGAGCATAGCCTTTAGTGACAAGACGTACTTTTAATCTAGAAAAAGACTCATCCGGATTTACACTGTAAATACCCATTTGCATCCAATAGATAGATCAACCAAGTCCCAAGTACCATTGTCATATAAAGCATTCATCTCCTCTATCATTGCATCTTTCCAACTAGGATTAGATATGGCCTTACGCACATTCTTAAGAATAGAGACAGAATCAAATGAAGCAATAAAAGAACAAGAAAAAGATGACAAACCGTTATAAGAAACAAAAGAAGAAGTAGGATAAGTACATTGTCGTTTACCTTTGCGTAATACAATAGGATGATCATCGCTCGGGATCGGATCTGATGACGAAGCAATAGGTGCAGGACATGAATCTAGAGGGTGACGCTGGGAGTAGACTTGAATAATAGGAGGTTTGACAAGCGTCGATTTCAGGACAGGTGCGGAGGTTGTGATAGAATACACCAATAAATTATCATCGTCCCTTTGATGAGTCAGAATTGGTGAGAATAGAAAATAAGGTGGGGCTTCTAGGAAGATAACATCAATTGAGATAAGATATTTGTTAATACTGGGACAATAACATCTATAATCTTTCTGAAGACGAGAATAATCAAGGAAGATACACTTCAGAGATTTGGGATATAATTTAGTGACATGTGGACAAACATCCCGAACAAAACAAGTGTTACCAATTATCCTAGAGTTAATAGGAAACGACTTGTTAGGAAAAAGGATTTTGTAATAGATCTCACCATGAAGAATAGAAGACGATATGCGGTTAATGAGAAAATATGTTGTAGACACTACATCAACCCAAAAAGGTTTGGGAACATACATTTGAAATAAAAGGGTGTTCAGCTACATCATTTTAGGATGGAGTGTCAACACAAGAGGTTTCATGAAGCATGTCATTCTATACTATATACGACTGAAATAAACCGGGCATATACTCCTTAGCATTATCACTTCGTAAAGTATGGATAGATGTATTGAACTAAGTTTTAATCTCAACACAAAAGGCATAAAAAAAGAAAATAACTTAGAATAATTTATCATTAAATATAACCAAGTTACAAGAGAGTAATCATCGACAAAAGTAACAAAATACCTAAAACCAGGTTTAGATAAAACAAGATAAGGACCCTAAATATGGGAATGAACAAATTCAAAAGGAATAGTAGCACGTTTATTTACTCTAGGACTTGAACTAAGACTGTGATATTTTGCAAACTAACATGACTCATAATCTAATGAAGGCACCTTACCATATTGTGGACAAAGCTTTTTGAGCAAAGGTAGAGATGGATATCCCAACCTACAATGAGCCTTAAATGGAGAAGTGACACTTGAGCCAGCAAAAGAATATGGGAGCGGTGTGTCAAGAATGTAGAGGCCTCCTGACTCATGTCATTTACCAATAATTTTCTTTGTCAAAAGATCTTGAAATAAACAATGATAGAGAAAAAATGAGATGTAACCGTTAAGATTACAAGTTAGTTGACAGATAGATAGCAAATTAAAGAATAAATTAGGTAAATGTAAGACAGATAACAGAGAAAGCAAAGTAGGATTGATAATGTCAAACCCACGGACATAAAAATGGAGACCCATCAACTAAAGTAAAGTAGGAGTGTTAGTTTTGGATTGAAAAGTAGAAAAGAGACTAGAATTACTTGTTATATGATCTGTGACACCAAAATCAATGACCCATTTGAAAGAGTAGAAAAGAAGACATACATTTTGTTTACCTGAATCAATAATAGAGTGACTGAGGAAGATGAAGACTTAAGTGATTCCTAATATTTTGAGAATTTGTTAAATTCATCTGAGTTAAGGACCTAATTATCAGAGGCATCATTTGTGGATGCAATATAGGCTAAGTGTTTTTGCTGATTTTTACACTTTAGCATTCTACACTCAAACATGGTATGGTCTAGCTTACGACAGTAGGTGCATATAATACTATCCAAATTCGGCGTTTGAGTTTCAAAGTCATGTGAGCCACCTTCTTTGTTTTCAATGTGACTTAGCAAACTCAAAGTCAAGAGATAGGCTAGCAAGGAAGCTCATAATAATCATCTGCTCTCGTTGACGTCGTTAAACCTTCACATCATGGCTAAAGGGCAATAGCATGTTAAGCTCCTCATATGTCTTCCTGAAAGCCATAAAATAATTGATGAGAGGTTAATCTTGTTTTTCCATACAATAAAATGCTTTACAAACCTCATACATGCGAGAGAGCTTCCCTTTTCCAGAATAAAGAAATTCCAAGTAATCTATTAGTTCTTTAACAAATTCACAATGATTGATCAAACCTATTATCTTACTATCAATACAATTCTAAATCTGAAGGAACAAGCGAGCATCTTCTCTAAGCGATGTCTGCTTTGAATCATCTTGAGGGTTATCAGTCAAATGACCATCTTGGTCAATACTGCATAGATAAAGACGAACCGTCTTAGTCCAATCCAAATAGTTCAAATCATTTAGCTTATAGTCCGTGATTTTAAACATCACTGGCACCATATCTATCACAAAAGAAGGTTTATTTTCAATCATAAGACTTTATCCCAAAGAAAGTCAAATAAAAGATGAAGGAAAGAAGACATCTTTGATTTCTCCCGAAGAAAGTCCAAGATGTTGCTATGACTACTAGAAGAGGAGAGCAGTGAAGTTTCTCTGTTTTCTGCAGTAGGAAGACCAAGACGTCAGGGAGAAGAGAGCAATGGTGGCTGCTCAGGCTAGAGGACGACGTGCTAGGGTTAAAGGCAGCCGTGTGAGGCAATGATCACGGCGCCAAGGAAGGATAAGATGCAATAGCAGCAGTTGCTGCTCAGAGAGGAGAGCAACGTCGGCATTGCTCTACCAGAAGTTCGTGGTTTCCGACGTGGTTAACTTCGCTAGTTACGCACGACATCGATGACCACAGCCAAGGTCGGCATTGGCAGAGGAACACCACACGACGCAAGTCATGCACGAGCGTGATGCTATGATGTGCGGGAGGACTTCGAACGAAGCGAGACAATCTTTCTATAGGTGAAATAGGAGGCAGAATCAAGGAGAGCGACGTTGGCATTGGGGCTTTCTTGCATGCGAAGTCTTGAGTAGGGATGACAACGGGTCCTTGTTGGGGCGGGTTTGGCCAAACCCAGAACCCGCCCCGCCTCATCCAGTGAACCCGGCAGACGAGTCCAGGTTAGACCCGCTAGATCCGTCATATTTAAAATATATTTATTTCAATATTAAAATATTATAAAATAAAATTTTAATTAAAATATTAATTATTAAATATAAGAAAAATTATAATTATGTTAATAAACTATATATTTATTTATATATATATATGGGTCCGAGGCAGGTCCGGTTAAACCCAGGACCCGCCCCGGACCCGCCTTAAACCCGTTTAGGCGGGTCTAAACCCGTCCCGTTGGGGCGGGTTTATTACGAGGTCGCATTTAAATCCGCCCCATTGTCATCCCTACTCCTGAGACGAACGCGAGAGGGGCCAAAACGCAAAGGGGCTTTGGCGGGTTGTTTTATCACACACGGACAAAGAAAAAATCTAATTTCTAATTTCTAATGGCTATGATATCATGTTAATTGAGATAAAAAGAATACATACACTTTATTAAAAAGTGAAACATATTTATATACAAACAAGGGATCTATTTTTAGGAAACTATACTTAGGTTAATTGACAAATTAGCTTAATTGACAAATTAACCTAATTGACATATGTCTAATAACTAATTTGTACCAATAATATGGTAATTAATATATACAGTTATGGCAATTAATATATATAAATATGGTAACTAATATATATAGATAATATTATCAAAACTCGAAACTACTCAGCACAGATAATATTTCCTATGTGGCTATATCAATCATGCTGATGGTGATGAATATTATGTTATGTCAACAATGAATGCCCTTTAACATACTACAACATATATTAAAAAGAATTGAGATGTGACTACTTTTTTTAGTTTGTGTTCATATAAGAGCATGTTAAAACTGTCCAATTCTAGATGGAATATAAAGTCCAAAAGTAGTTGTCTTATCTTCTTTTCTTGTTAATCTCTCTCCTCTTTCCACCACCAATTTACTACTACTACTAGCACTATACATCAAAATGTCAACACAATACTAAAAATAGTATCATTTCACTCAAAGATAAAAAAACTCCAACACAGCTCCAGTTTTTGCACCTAATATAATTCTTTTACTGCAATATACAAATGTAAATTGGTTTTATAAGCATTGAATATGGGGAATGGTTTTTGTACTTAACATGATGATTTACAAAGGTGGTAAATTGTATTGTGGATGGATGGTATCATGATGAAAATGAAAGAAAATACCAAAGCAAAGGTACATATTAAGTGAATGCTAACATAGTAATATATAACAAATTGAGAAAGAATTAGAGTGAATCGTATAGGAGACAGACAATATCTCTCGTTTAAAACTCCTGAAACTGAAGGCACAGACAATATCTCTCCTTTAAAACTCCTGAACTGAAGGCGTTGCAAGTATTTAGTTTGCATCCAACATAACAAAGTTGACAAATGAATTGTATGCTACAATCTCGAATTTATTGGTTGAAATTATATTGAATGACACTCTGACTTGAAAATGATTTTCACAACCTTTGAGACTACAAGATGCTAGTAAGACATCAACTAATTGAAGATTTGAATAACCACATAATGTCAGGTCAAATGATCCACTTGGCTTTATAGCTGATTTGTGCATATTGATCACAAGGTGACGGGATGACTATAATGCCAATGCCAGAATTCAATTTATCCTAATGCCAAATATAAATGCTTTCCATTCTATCCACTTACACATTCCATAGGAATAGAGATGATTATTTGACCATGTAGCAGATAACTATTGGAAATTGATCTTGTAACCAATAAAATTGAGTAAGATCTCTTAAATTGATAATGGATGTTTGTTGGAAATGGACAATTTATATTGTGATAGATTCTTATAAATCAATTTTTTGAATGAATGAGAAAATAATGTCCAAAATTAACTACCAAGTAATGGAGGAAATTGTGTTCTGTTGATTTGGTTTAAGTAGATTTACGTCAGACAATACAAGATTGGAAACAAGTCAATAAATGCATGAGTGCAAACATAAACTTGAGTATGCAAGAGTGCTATTGAGTACATGGGAGTGCAAGATCAGATGGGCAAAAGGATGGGAAAAACACTTGGAAGTAAGAGGTGGCACGAAGCCATGGAAATATCCATAAAGGTTCAGATGTTATTCCATCTAAACTCTTGAGTTAAGAAACACTAATTCCATGAAACTTCTTGAATTAAGAATCACCCTTTTCAAGTAACCTCTTGAAGCACTAAACTCTGATAAAAGGTACGTGCTTCTCCCATTCCAAATTACTCTAAACTCAACAAACATTTTTTCATTCACTTATCTCTTTGATTCTCTCTTCTTGAGAAAACATGAGTCTCATGGTTTAAATCTCATACAATGCTAGTCAAAACGGTCAGAATGTATCATTTCAATAAATTATTGAAACACAATACTACTCGACACCTGTAATATTTCATGTGCTATTGTGTTTACTATTACATGTCAACATTCGACACCTCTTGGCATGCTACAATACAAGTCAAGATGAATTAAGATAATTTTGCTATTCTTTTAGCTTGTCTTTATACAAGATAATGTTAAAATATATATCATTTCAAGTGGAAGACAAAATTTGAATTTAAGGACATAGTTGTATTTTATTTTATTTTTTCTTTTTTATCTCTTTTTTCCACCTTTAATTCGACATTGGCACCATATATCGAAGCATCTACATGATACCACAACAATATTGTTCTAATAAAAAATGAAACTCTAGCACGACTCGAGATTTTGAAACTTAGTGAGTCCTTGTATTATTATTGCATTATTGACACCAAAATAACTCTCAGAGAATGTGCTTTGAAAAGTTCTCCAAGATTGACCTAGGTAGTGGATATCATCAAATTTATATTAGGAAAGGAGAGGAGAGGAAGATTAGCTTTGAAACAAAGGAGAGACAATATGAATGGTTAGTTATGCCCTTTGGACTTTTAAACACCCCAAGTACATTCATGAATCATATTAATGGCACAATCAAGGCAATATCTCATGTGTCATTGTATTAATCATATTAATAAGTATGGTGTCATGCCAACACTGAACCAAGGTTTAAGATCTTGACCCGTGCTGAAGTTCCGGTCTAACGATACAGTTTCGGTATCGTATTGTAGCATGCCAATACGATTTCGATATATATATATATATATATATATATATATATAGTAATTTTAGGTAAATATGTTTATTGTGTATAATTTTAAAATAAGTTGTATATTGATTTTACCTAAGTTCTCAATTATTTAACAACATAATTCAAAAATTATAAAACAAGACAATAGGTTGAGATGAAGACATCACAAAAGGCCAATTGATTCTATATTTTGACAAGCTAAATTGGTCAATCATAGGTTTAGGAGTTAGATCATATAGAACTATGCAGAAAATGTGATTTAAGAGACATAGCTTACTCCAAATAGTTGGAAGATAACAATTCATGGCATGATGTTGATCTTTTTAAAGTAAATAATGTTACCAATGATGAAATAGAGGTGTTTAGGACAAAATGATTTTAGGTTATTTAATGATTCCTTTTTTAAACACAATTAAAACTAGCTATAAAAATAAAATTATAGTTATATGAATTTATAAATAAGTAATAATAATATGTATATTAAATATTATAATTATATATTTATATATATTAAAATTAAATTTATTTAAAATTATATATATATTTTTAATTTTTTAACAATTAAAATTTTTAAAATTATTTTTAAAATTTTAAAATTATTTTAAACATTTTCATGAAATTTTAATATATTTTAAATTTATAAAAATCATTTTAAATTTAATTTTAAATAAATTATTAATAGGAATTTAAAAATTTTAAATAGAATATTTATATTTTTTTACTTTATTTTTTTATGTTTTACATAAAAATATAAAATTTTATATTATAATTATATTAGTTAATTAATAGTTTATTAAATTAATTTTAATTTATATAATATATAATTATAATTTATATGTTAATTGGAAATTATATATAATTTAAATAATATAATTTATAAAAAACTTATATCACTCATATAATCCATATAACAATGTTTATAATTATAATTTTTTAATTTTAATACAACGTTTTTAATTAAAACCGTTATATTGAATTTTAATAAAACACAAAAATTCCACAAATTCCTTGCAAAGTCGCGATTCAGGTTTCTTCTTTACGATTTCGCCCTGCCTTTCCTTCCGCCGCAATTTTTCGTCGATCAGATCTCTTCTTTCTCAAATTGAAAAGAGTGGTCACTGGCTAGCTTCCAACTCGCTGATACCTCATCATCGCCTCATCACCGTCTCACCATAGCCCCCCACTACTGATATCTTGTCAGTTGCCTTTGTCGATGCTTCCAAGTAAATCTTGATATGCCGCACATGTGTTTCCTTATATCTGCCACACACGAAATTGTTACGCGTGCTGTGACGGTGCCACTCCCGTGGTGCAACAATAAAAGCTGTCCGTTTCAGGCGGCACATAATAGTATTTCAATCCTTGCACTTAACATCTCTTGGCATGTTATAACACAGGTCAAAATAAATTAAGAAATATTGTTATCTTCTTTTTCTTTTATTTCACCTCCAGTTCACCAAAGACAACATCATAGACAAAAACCAAACTTTGGTATGCCTCAAAATTGTGTACCTCAGTACTACTTATTGTGAAGTGAATTCATATTATACTCAAGTATAAGACACTTAGCTACATTCATATTGCACTTTGACTATAAGGCACTTAGCTACATTAAAATACAAATAAAATTAAGAGTTAAACATGCAAGGTGGGTCAATTCATTCAAGAGTACAATTTTGTCCTATAACACCACCCTACTGACACATAAGTTGTAGGCACCCTACATATTATAGAAATCATAATAATAGGATTTGAACACTTAGTATGAGTACCCTAGGCCTCATTTTAGAATAATTTTCAAGACATAAAAAAGGGTGCACGAAGCTCCTGCCATGCGGGGTCCCAGGGAAGGATTTGTACGCAGTCTTATCCTGCTTTTTGCAAGAGGCTGTTTCCAAGATTCGAACTCGTGACCTTTTGGTCACATGGCACAACTTTGCCGTTGCGCCAAGGCTCCTTCAATAATTTTCAAAACATCCAAAACAAAAACCATCTTAATTTGGTTAGACTTTTAACTAAGGATGGTTACTTATTTAAGGGTACTCACCTGTATCCCTCACACATCACTTAGGGACTTCTTAATATGGAAGTTACATGTAAGAGGTCTCAACAATACATTTTAGGAAGGACAAAACGAAAACCTTGATTCAAGAAAGATTTTATTAACCATCCTTCTGATGAGACATAACTAAGGTTGTAGCGTAGTGTCCCATATGTCAGAAACTAAAGTGACCAAACAAAATATAAGTGTAAGATATGGCAAAATTAAATAATAGGTGTTATTGGAGGAATAATCTTATTGGATTTTTCGAAAATTTTTAGAAATTTTTCGGGATTTAAATGGAGTCCGTGTGACTCATTTTGAGAGAATGAATTGGTTGAGCTGGAGAAAGCCTGCTTAGATATCCCAATTAAAGTGGGAGTTGATTAATTTTATTAACCTAAGGCATTAAAGCAATACCTAAGTTCACTCTCCCTAATTTTCCTTTTCTCTCGATTCTGCACCGTCGGCCCACCTTTCTCCTCTTCTCCCGATTCTTCTTCTTCTCCTCTTTATCACCGTCGACCACCGACGATGAGACGCCGATTGTCGCGAGCCGGTGTCATCCTCTCTTCTCCTCTCATTCCCACTGCCGATTCTCTTCCTCACGTATGCTTTGTTCTCCACTCGAGCGCCATCGATGCCATCTCCCCTCTCGCAACATCAATCTCCCGGTGCCGAGCTTCGCCAGTCCCCCCTCTGCTAGCCCCTCCTTCTTGGACGTTAGCCCCGATCAGGAGCTGATCCACACAACGGCACCGAATCATGCCCTAGTTTTTGGGCAACACCACCATCGCCCTCTTCGCATCGCCGCCCCTTCTCTACCCTAGCTTGGCATCACAGTAGCCACTGTCAATCCTTCCTCTTCTCCCAACTTGCTTCGAGCTGGTGCCCTAGTGCCATTGTCGCTCCTCTGCCACGGCTCATCACCACAGCAACAATTAGATTTTGCCCGAGAAGAATCTGTGGATTCGAATTGAGGTAAGGTATGCTTAAGATTCGATTAACAGAGATCAATTTTCTATTCTTTGTATTGAGATGAGGAGATTTGATGCTTGGCTGGTCTTTATAGCTTCGGCCAGCACTATTCGTCAAAGAACCACAGTTCTGGCCATCCTGTTCCAACGTTGAACCTCTTCGGCCAGGAGTCATCTGAGGAGCAATCCAATTTGGGTAAGTTGTGGTTAGAATTGGAAGTTTATTGAATTGAATTCATCTTTCATGTATTGATTTGGTTAATTAGTTGTGGAAAAAGATTGGTTGATTTTGAGGAGTACATGATCATTAACAGAAAATTATTAGATTGATATTATGATTAATAGAATCATTACAATGATGTGGTGATTTATTTAGTGATCAGTGGATCTAGAAGGATTTATGATGGGTGTATTTATTAGTGGTGATTGATTGTGGAATATGGATGATTATGTTAATTGAGGATTGTTGAGATGTAATTGAGTTGTATATTTGGATTGTGGATTGTTTAGGGTTATTTAATCCATTTTATTGGTGGAATGCTTAAAGATACTTAAATCTAAGGTAGTTGTGATTGATTAACATCATATTAGTTTATTATGATTGAAGTTAATATGTGGATTAAATGATGGTGTTAAATGGAACATATCATTAGTTGATTAGGGTTGATTCATGATGTTTAGTAGATGGTATAATAGATTATAGAAATTGATTAAGTTGTATTTGATGGAATAATGAATTGTAGATTATAATTAGAAAGATTAAAGGATTCATGGATGATTCGATTGAGATTTTCCCTAATTAGTTTGAGTTAGGATTTAGCTAGTTGTTGCATATGTAATTAGCTAAATTGTAATCATGTGATTTGCAGGACGTTGATTCGAGATAAGCATCTCGATGTGGGGTTGGTTTATCGGATCTACATTAAAGGAGGGTACCTTTGACTTATCTCTTTTGATATTGTCATTTTGATATGCGTAGTAGGTTATATCTAGTAGTAATGATTATGTTTATATATGCCTTGGTATGCCACTACTTGATACCTGTAGTATGCCCTTATTACTGTCTATTTTGCATTATTGCTTATGTCCTCTTGATTCTTGCATTGTGTACTTACGTGGTGACATACAATGCATTTCCGGATACAGGTCTAGTTACTAGATATACTTGGCATATGTACCTAGTGTTATTACTTGGCATGTGTACCTAGGTTTATTACTTGGCATGCGTACCTAGATCATTGTTATGAACTCGATTACCCTTTTGGTACACATTATGAGGAGGCTGGTATTTTCAAGAGTTACATGCTTTAGTGTCATGCACCATTTTACATGATTGCATGCTGAGCAATTGTCGGCTCCATTGTTGTTGATCACATCGCCAGTTACATGATTTATACACACAATCACTCATGGGTTAGTGGTATATCAGGCAGGGTGTGTGCAGTTTTGCTTTGTCAGGGCTCCGCTGGTCCGCCCATGGGTAGTGTGACTGCAGCATGGTAGCGGGCAGGGATCCCTTCTCTTGACTATGACACAAGGAGATGAGAGCTCCACTCGGTCACTCAGGAATAGTGATGACAGAGTGCATAGTTGTCATAACCCTACCCACTCGGTCTCACCATCGCGTGTGAGATAGCTGACTGGCGTCAGGGGTGACCATGTCATTTGGATCATATGTATGGATTGCATTTATTGCTTATGATTACTACATTTTTATATGTTGCATTTTGGTGGTTGCATATGATTGACATGCATACAGGAGATATTAATATTGGTCTGATGACCCTGTATCTGTTGGTGAAGTTCACCCCTTATGTCAAGATAGGAGGCCCTTGAGAGTACAGTTCTTCTGTTGTTCAGTTTTGCGTTACCTTTTATTGTTCAGGAGACTGTACTGCATGATTATTACGGGTAGTTATATTTTACTATGCATGTCTGCTTGATACCCGTTAAGTATATTATACTCACTACCCCATATTTTTTTCATGTTGTTTTCAGGATAGCACATAGATCTATCGTGTCGCTTGGACTATCCTGCCTGCCGGTCCCACATCACATCCGAAGACTGTTTCCGGCTTTACCTCTACTTTACTTGTCTTACGTTTATGTTGGATTTGGTGTTGTATAAATTCGACTTTGTTCTTTTGAGTTTGCTATGTGGAGTTGTATTTGTTTTGTTGTGTTGTGTAAGCTTAGCCGGCTAGCAGTCTTGTTGTTTTAGTTTGTATGGGCTTTCTTTGATTTTCGTTGTGTAGTACAGTCGAGTGGGTTGTTTAATATATATAACTGCGCGGTTGTGATATTTTGTTCCAGCTGAGTAGGCTGAATATATATAACTACATGGTTGTGTATATTCCAGCCGTGTGGGTTGATGTATTCTTATGGATGTATGTATGATTCAGATTGTCACCGGTACAGGAGAGATGCTGCTGGATTTTTGTCTGACAGAGACTCCTATATGGCGTGACAATAAGCCTTATAGACCCTCACAAAAGAGCACATGCCATCATTGTGGCAAGATGGGAGTGAAGAAACTCTAATATTTATCTTAAGTCTATGAAGAAGAAGAATAAGGCAGCCCCATCCACTTCAGGTATTTTCATTATTGATTGTCATGTTATTTCCTCAGACACTTGGATATTAGATACTGGGTGTGGCTACATATATGAATGACATACAGGGGCTAAGGAATAACAAAAGACTCGTAAGGGAGAATCCAGTCTGCGAGTAGGGAATGAAGCAAAGGTTACTGCAGTTGTCATCAGAACATACTTGTTAAAGCTTCCTAGTGGACTTGTTATAGAACTCGTATTGTTATTTTATTCTTGAATTAATAAAGAACATTGTTTCTATTTTTGCTTAAATAGAGAAGATTTCCATTTAACTTTTAGTAACAATTGTTGTTATATAACTTTGAATGTTGTTCTTTATGGCACTGGAACTTTATGCAACGGCATCTACGCATTAGATATATCTAGTGGCGTATTCAATATCGAAACGAGCAATAAACGCGCTCGAATAGATAATCAATTAACCACTTACTCGTGGCATTGTCGCCTTGGCCATATAAGCAAGAAACGCATTTCCAAATTGCAAAAGATTACAATTCTTGAATCATTTGAATTAGATACATTTGATACATGCGATACATATTTAAAAGGCAAGATGACAAAGTTATCTTTTTCTGGAAAGGGTGAATGGGTTGGTGAGTTACTTGGGCTCATACATACTGATGTATGTGGACCAATGTCAACTCATGCATTAGGAGGTTATAGATACTTCATTACTTTCATTGATAATCACTCTCATTATGGGTATTTGTATCTAATGAAATACAAGTCTAAAGCCATTAAAAAGTTTAGAGAATTCAGAAATGAAGTAGAGAAACAAATTGGTAAAAGTATTAAGATACTTTAATCCAATCGGGGTGGTGATTATTTAAGTCAAGTGTTTCAAGATTATCTAAGGGACAATGATATATTGTCTCAATGCACTCCGCCTTATACACCACAACATAATGGTGTATCAGAAAGATATAATCGAATCCTGTTAGACATGGTTAGGTCAATGATAAATCATGCAAATCTTCTCAAAACCTTTTGGGATTATGCACTCATGGCAACTGTATACTTGGTAAACAGAGTCAATCTCAACTACTCTATATAGGGTATGAACTAGTAAGAAACCCCTCATATCTTATTTGAAGATATGAGGATGTCCTGATTATGTGAAGAGGATTGTATCAGACAAGTTGGACGCTAAGTGTGATAAGTGTTTATTTATTGGATACATTATGGAAACTAAGGATTACCAATTCTATCACTTCTTGGAACAAAAGGTGTTCATTTCAAGGCATGTTGCATTCCTAGAGAAAGAATTTCTCTTGCAGGAAGCAAGTGGGAGTATAGTTGAACTTGATGAAGTTCAAGAGACTCCAATAGACACTAATGAGATGCCTAGTCAAGAACCGCAACTGATTATGACATAACCTCTCGTAGAGCAAGTAGGACACACAATATTCTTGAGAAATATGTATCTCTTGTAAGAGAATCGAATGACATGTTACTTGTTGAGGATGAGGAACCTATTGATTACGAAGAAGCTCTGAATAGTTCAAAAAAGGACAAGTGACTTACAGCCATGAAGTCGAAGATAGATTTCATGTACGAAAACCAAGTTTGAAATTTAGTGGAAGTGCAAGTGGGTTTTCAAGAAGAAAACCGATATGGATGGTAATGTAATTACCTACAAGGCAAGGTTGGTGGCAAAGGCTATCGTTAAAGGGAAGCCACTATGACGAAATCTTCTCACCTGTAGCTATGTATAAATTCATTCAAATACTCCTAGCCATATCAGCTCATCATGATTATGAAATATGGCAAATGGATATGAAAAGAACTTTTCTTAATGGAAACCTGCTCGAGGGCGTGTATATAATACAACCCAAAGGTTTCACATTTGTTACCATAATAAAGTAGGTAAGCTTCAACGGTCCATTATGGACTAAAGCAAGTATCCAAGAGTTAGAATATTCGTTTTGATAAGGCGATCAAAAAGTTTGATTTCTCACAAAATCTAGACAAACCTCGTGTGTATCAAAAGGTTAGTGAGAGTGTGGTCATATTTCTAATATTATATGTTGATGATAAATTATTTATAGGAAACGATGTGCCAGTTCTATAATCAGTTAAAATTTGGTTGTCCACAACATTCTTCATTAAAGACATGGGAGAATAACTTACAACCTAGGGATGAAGATCTATAAAGATAGACCGAAAAGGTTGTTTGATCTTTCACAGTTGACATATATAGACAGAGTGCTAAAACGGTTTAGCATATGTCTGAATCCAAGAAAGGTTTCATATCTATGGGGCATGGAATTCACCTTTCGAAGTCTACGTGCCCACGCACAAAAGACGAGAGGATTTGCATGGATAAGATACCTTATGCGTCTGTAATAGGATCTATCATTTATGCTATGTTATGTATATGGCCCGATGTATCGTATGCTCTGAGTGTTACAAGCAGATACCAATCATATCTAGAAATGGATCGTTGGGTAGCTGTCAAGATAATCCTTAAGTACTTGAGAAGAACTAAGGATATGTTCTTGGTATATGGAGATGGTGATATGATCATATGTGGGTATACGAATGTCAATTTCCAGATGGACAAGGATGACTCCAAATCCTAGTCTGGATTCATATTCAAATTAAATAGAGGTACAATTAGTTGGAAGAGTTCCAAGCAAGATACTATTGCAGATTCTACATGTGACGCGGAATACATTACAGCTTCAGAAACAGCAAAGAAAGCAGTTTGGATCAAGAAGTTCTTTACCGAACTTGGTGTGGTTCCATCCATTATTTGAAGCATTACCTCAATACTGTGATAACACTGGAGTCATTGCGCAAGCAAAGGAATCTAGATCTCATCAATGATCCAAACACGTGCTTCGTCACTATCATCTTATTAAGGAGATCATTAGTAGGAAAGAAATATAATTCGAGAAAATTCTCACTGAAAAGAACCTAACGAATCCTTTGACAAGGCTCTATCACAAAGCAAGTTTGAGAGTCACGTCCATGCTTACAATTTAGGATATCGTGGCAATTGGCATTAAGCCAAATAAGAGTGTTAGATTTTAATGAATGTCCTAAGGCAATCGCCTTATGATTTTACTATTTATTTGATAAATATAGATTCACTATTTGAATGCATATTATATATATGAATAGTCTTAAATTCATTTCCTGAATGTACATAATACAATTCATAACATGAGAGAATTTGTGATTGGATCACAACTTGTGATTATCTCTACATTTGCAATTATGAACATATTGGAATTTTCCTAGTTGTCGAATTGGTACATTCAAACATTATCAATTCTATAAGACTAACACAAGTTATGCTTGGTTCGGCTAAACTCCTGTTTCTCACTAGCTGGAGATATTGGAATATCGAGAGTGAAAAGTGGATGCTAGTTATTGTAACTAGTTCATTGGAGTGACTTGCTGTAAGACTTCATATGATTCTCTATATATATGGATATGTCTATGAAGTTCTTACTGCAGCTCGAGTGCAAGTTTCCTTCGACTTGAGGTATACAAGCTATTTAGGTCATGGAGATTTATATTTTCCTTCTTAAACAAACATCTCTTGGAGGTGTAGACCCGAGATGATTAGGTATAAGTTAAAGTACTCGAAGATGTTTGAATAACCCACAGAGGATTCACTACTCCTTGCAAGGAGACGTATACCCTATGGTCACTCGTTAGGATTATTACTCAAAGTCTTTAGCCAAAAAAATCACATGTTAAAAGTACGAGACTCTTGTACACATATACGAGTAATTTAAATTTGCAGAACGAGGAAGTATTACTTAGCCTAGGTGTGACGTAGTCAGTCTAGTGGAGGTAAACACATAGACCATGTCTTGAATTAAGTGGGTATAAGATGAGTGAAAGGAATGAGGCACGACTCGCTGTAGCTGCTAAAGGATTCAAAATTAGTTCTTAGATCAACTATGATTGTCCGGTTAATTGAGGATCATAATGTACTGCTAGGTGTCACTCATGATCGTTCTATAATTAAATAGTTAATTATGAATGACCAAGATAAATTGGAAATTTATTGAGTCACACGCACTACAAGTCTCTAAAAGACGTAAAGCAAGTTAAAGAATAGAATTCTCAGATCAAGAGATAAATGTTTGGTTGGTCCATACATAAGACAAATATGGAAATATTTGTCAGATCGGAAGGGCGGATAGGCCACATCTCTTATGAAAGAGTTGGACCCAATTTGATTTAGCTATAAACTAACTTTATTTAGTTGTAAACCAAATCAAGAGGTTAATGGACTAATTTTTTATTAAGGAATAATAGATTGGATTTGAGTTTTCTAATCCAACTCATTAAAGAGGACTATATATTGATATAGTTAAGAGAGAATTAATACACAATTTATTATTGGCTTGATTAGGTTTTGGAAACCTAAACCAAATACCTCTCTCTTGTCACCGACCACAACAAGAGGGTCTCCTCTTGTTGTCGTGAGCCATCCAAAGGAAGAAGATTTTCCTTTTGTTTCTTCTTCCTCTTCTTGATCCTTCTCCTTCGCTTGTGGCTAGTACCTTCCAAAGGCGAAACTTGTTCTCTTGAAGTTGTCTTGAAGAGTTTGGCATGGATAAGAATAAAGGCGAAGTTCGATAACGTCGCAAAAAGTTGATGCCCTTCTCATTACAGGGCATCCATAAGGTGTACCTAGAATAATTATTATTCGATTTCGTTTTGTTTTACGATCTTATCGCGGCATTGTATCATGCATGCATATGGTGTATGTGATGTAATAAATTAGTTTATAGATAAGTATTCCACTGTGCATGTTTATGAAATGTGCTTTTAGCACACAATGCATCGAGCATATCCCAACATTAGGAACACAAAAAGTCAAGCAGAAAACGCAGCGAGCGAGAAAGATGATACGGGAAGGGAGTCGACAGACTCGATTTATCCAAGAGATGAGGAGCTGCGGAATAGTACATCGGTGGACAAAAATAACATGCATGACGCACCCGAGGGACGAGAGGCCGGGGAAAAAGTCTGCTCAAGCACAACGCCGAAGTTGGGTTTAAGTATGCTCAACTTCAGACAGCAAGAGCATTACCTAGTCGACCGAACTAGAGAATGGTCAATTTATGAGTTGACCATTCCATAAGCTTGCTGGGATCCCTTCCAGGGGCCTGGATTCGATGGCCACAAGACCCGTTGCCAAAACGGGTCAATATATAATTTTTTTGTGATAGCCAAAATTATTATCTGTTAGCATAAATATTTACAGAATTTTTCGATCAATATATAATTTTTTATAAATTCTTTACCAAAAAAATAAATTTTTAAAATTATTTTTTTTAAAAAAAATAAATTTTGAAAATCTCAATTTTTCTGTAGGCCATTATATTTTGAATGTTCAGGAAAATTATCAAGATTTTTACAAGTCAAAATTTATTTTTAAGCATTTTATTTCGAAAATACATATATCTGTATAAAAATATTTATTTTGGTTAAAAAAAAAATAGTTTTCTAAGTATAAATTTTTATAATGATCTGAATAGTTCTGTTATTATAGGGGTTATGTTAAGGGAGAGTTAAATGTTTTATATTTGCAAGTTTTTCTTTCTTATACTTAATTGCAATACTTAATACTTTAACTTTTTTTTAAAAAACATATTTCTTGTTTGTTTGCCCTAACCTTAACTCGGGTTGATGCACATCAAAAAGGGAGATTATAAGTGTCCGAGGATAGTTTTATGTGATCAACCGAGTTAAATTAGGCCCTGTGTATTTGATGTCTTGTGTCTGAATGTGTAGGGACTTAAGAATACAAGAAGTCGAGCAGAAAACGCAGCGAGTGAGAAAGATGGCACGGGAAGGGAATCGACAGATTCAGTGCATCCGAGAGACGAGAAACTGCAAAAGAGTACATGGACAAGAATGACACGTGCGGTGCACCTAAGGGACGAGAAGCCGGAGAGAACGCTTGCTCAAGGAAAAGGCCGGAGTTAAGTTCAGGTGAACTCAACTTTGAATAGTCGGAGTATCACCCAATCGATCGGACTAGAGAATGGTCAATTTCTAAGTTGACCATTCCATGTACTCGAACTGATTCCAAGCGCCTAGATCCCTTCCAGGAGCCTAGATTGGATGGCCACGTCAATAAAGACCCATTACCGAAACGGATCATGACAACGACCACATTAGACTCTAGGCGTCCGGACTGCTTCCAAGCGCCTGGATTGGGAAAAGTCATCCAAAAACGTTGAGCGAACTGTTGCCAGAGCAGATTGAGTTTATCGAATCTAGGTGCCCAGACCACTTCCAAGTGCACAGAATCTGCCACGTCATCAAACGGTCAGATCCAAGACGAAGACTATAAAAGGAGTGCTCGTGCTCAAAGTTCAGTACAACACACCTGTTTAACTCTTTCTTTTATGCTCATAAATTCATATTGTACTCAACTACTGTAAGAGGCTTCCCGCCTCCGACTTGTGTTCGAAGGAGATCTTATTAGTGCACCTTTACTTGCTTTAGATTAACAACCACATAGGTTGTAACCAAATAAACATTCAATTTCTTTCTTTTATATGTTATTGTTATATTTTTAATGTGTGTTTGCCCTTGCTAGTTCGTTAGCAAGAGAAAATTGTAACTTTTGTTTGTAGGTTGTTATTTACCCCTCCCCTCTAGCTCTATGAACCACTTACACTGCACCAATAGTTTTTGCCACGTCAATTACCATGTAAGCAGCATTGTGCTGATCAGAACTTCCGATCAACCAATCAAACTTATCTAGTCACCCGATCCGTTTGGTCGACCGGAAATCCTTTCAAGTTGCCCAAAAAAACTAATTTATTCCTGCAAGTTAGTACAACAAGATATTTTTCAATTAAAATAGTATTACGATAGTCAACACTGTCTTTGACCTTCAAAACTCCTATTAGTTTCTTAGTCTAGTCAATGCCTAGAGAAAAGCTATCCTCGTCCCAAAGTTAAGTCAGTCCTCACCACCATCTTTGTCAAAAGGTGCTCTCCTGGACTTATCTTGCATGGCTTACCGAGAGCTTCCTACCTTTGCCAAATATTCGGTTCTACTGACCCATTTAGGCTTTCATGTCCAATCCTCTTAACCAACTAAGGTTTTCGTGTGCCTGAGCCTTACCTGCCTAGTGTCTAATCCTCATGACCCACTAAAGTTTTCCTATTAAGTGACGTACACTTGCACACTTAACATAAAAATTAAATTTTCCAATACCTAACTTTAAATCTTTATCATACATCAAAATACAGATTCGATTATCTGATGTTGCCTGCACTAACAGGAAGAAAGCACTCCTTGCCCCATCAAAGAGGTAGTGTCCCCCGTTTGCAACTACTAAGCACCTGAAGTAAAGACCACCAGTGGAAGAGCTCCCTCTCAAGTGTTGTCATCACCCTCTTTAGAGAGAAGAGTCTCTCTCTAAACAACAATCTTGACCTCGTCTTACACATTGTCGCATTTACTTATAATTAATTTGTAAGCATTCTATAGGTAAGAGTTCATTTGGGTTTGTTTAGATCTAAAGCTCATCACCCTATCAATTTGGTTTTAGTGCCAACCTTTTCCCACCTACCTCCTTCCACCCTTTAGAGTCTACTAAGAGCTTTTCTGAGCATATTCAAGAGATGCATGTCGATGTTAGGAGAAAAGTTGCACTTAGTAATGAACTTCATAAAATTCATATAGAAGCACATTGTAACGAAAAAAGGAATACAATATAGAAGACTATGTCATTATTTGCATCCACTCAAAGCAATTTCCATAAAATTCCTAGAAAAAATTTATGCTTAATAGGCTAACTCTTTCAAGATAGAGGATCTAATATCTTATCGAGGGGCATTCAAGCCTCTTCTTTGCTTATTGATTTTGTTGGTCGAATCGACCTCTAGTCAAAGTTGACTAAGTTCAAATTGGATTTTGATTTTTGATCAATATATTTGATGGCAAAGATATATTTTAGTAGGTCAAAATTGATCGAGAAAAGTCCAAGTGGATTAAGGTTGATTAGACACTTAGCAGTTGAAGTCCAACTAATGTTGGTAGTGGAAGCTCGTGACAAGTCATGGTGAAGAGAAGTCTTGACCGATCATGCAAAGGATAAAGTGTTGGCATGTCAAGGGTGGTTGCATGACAAGCAAGGTTAGAAGTCCTAGAGGAGTGGATTCTAGGCGATGAAAGTCTTAGTAGGTCAAGTGTGACCTAAGGTTGGGTAAGGGAAAGTCCTACTAGGCCAATGATAGCTATATATAAATTCTTTAAGACAAGGAGTCTCTAGCCTAAGAAGGTCCTAATAGGTTGAGGTCGACTCGATATCCTATACTAGGCATATGAGAATGTCTTGGAGACATGGGGTTTCTTGGCATGAGGAAGTTCCAACTTTTAATGGGCTGAAAACAAATAGAAAATTGTTAAGTCGACAAGTAGAGTCGACTCAGTGAATAATATTTGCAGCCAAGGTTTAAAATTTTGAGTCATGTCAAAGTTTTAGTTATGACAATTTTTTATGCCAATACAATTTCAATACTTTTTTAAATATAAATATATTTTTTTAAAAAAAATTATTAATATCTGATGGTATAGAGGCTTATTATTGAGTTACATTTGAGATGTTGAATGTTGAGTTAAATTTTGACATTATCTCGTAAAATATTTGATGTTTATTGAGTTAAAAATCAATTTAGGATTAGCTAAAGTCCAATAAGTAAACATGAAAGGATCATGTACATTAAACTAGATTTAATTTGAATTTATTTTATTTAGTTCAAAATTAAACCAAATTTATATATACTAATTTAATTCATAATAATATATTTTATAAAGTTAGAAATTATATTATATTTTTTTATTTAATTTTTTAAACAATCTATTTCCTCTATCTCAAAGAGGTTTTTTCTCTATTACCAAATGGATAGACGAAGGAAAAAAAATTAACTTTACCTTTAACGTTTTCTTTTATTAATCTCGTGGACGAATAAAAGAGAAGAGAAATTAATCATCCTTAAAGAGGTAAAGAGGTTTTTTCTTTGTTTATTCTTGTGGACGAATGAATGAAGGAGGGGAAAATAAGGAGGAAAAAAAATAGATAAAGAAGGGGAAAAAATCACCATTCTACATGACTGCAACCACACAATCAATGGGCACAATAGGAGGCACATGGTAATTTACCTCATGTTAATGAGTCTTTGTAGGTCAGAATTAAACTTTTCAACTGATTCACCCAACATATGATTTTATGATAAAAAATAATAAGGCATTAAATGAAATATGTATATTGAAAAATAGCATAAATAGACAAGATTAATGTTTAGGAACAAGCATGACGACACGTGAGCTGAACTAATTAATGTTTCATGAGCAAATTCATTATGTCAATGGACAAAGTCATTTGACTGATTTGTTATCTTGCTTCTTTAATTTTTATTCAAATTAAAAGAATATAATAAATGTATATATATTTATGATACTATTTGTCAATTATTTTTTATATTTAAAGTTCTTAAGTCTTTAAATATCTATAATATGTGAAAACTGAGGCAAAAATAAGAAGTTTCATTTACTGGATCATGTTTTAACTACACTATTAGCGCAATCTTATTGATCTCGGACAAATTTGAGTCTGATACAAATTTTAGTTAACGAACTAATACAAAATATTGAATAGCTAACATTAAGCTTATTTATTTTAATAAACAAAAACCCAGAGATTAATTCTAACTCATTTACAGTCCTAAAAAACCATAATAAGTAATCTAATATGTACATTCAGGTGAATGCTGCATTATAAACTGCTGCATACCATAATGTTATTACTAAATATACCATGATAAACAAAATAAAATTCCTAAATCATACTTTGAATACAACATCATTTTACTCTCCCTTAGGTAGACGTGTAGGATAGTATATTCAGTTTTTTTCTTAGGCAAGTTTCTAATAGTACCAATTCCAATGTTAGCTTCTCATGGATTTGATTATTTTGTAATTAGCAAAGCTCTTAGCAATGAAACGATAAATAGACAGATTTCACCAAAAAGAGAAAAAGAGAACTGTACCAATTGTATATGTGACTAGTTCTTCCATATTCTGCAGAAAAATAGAAAAATACTTCAAATTTCAGAAAAATATTATATATCATATTAAAAAATTGGTAAAAGATCTACAGAAAATCACGGGAAAAATGAAGGAAATAATAAATTATGATATTAATTTTTGCATGGGCTCATAAGTTCACATAACACAATAAGTGATACAATAGACACTAGCGAGGTAAATTACAAGTGATCATTTCCTAGATAGTCCCCTCTACCTTCATGTATGCAACCATTAGTCTCATTTTACATTTACAAACCTAAGTTTTTTTTTGTATAATTATAGTTAAATCATGTTCAATTAACTATTAGTTCCTCACTCCTCAAGCTATCTCAAAAATATAGTAAAACCCAACCTCCACGAGTGTGGTATAATGGTAAAGCACTCAGAATAACAAATAAGAAAACAAGAGTTTGAATCCCAACAGAGATTAACATTCTAGAGGTCAGCCTCTGAGTGTGCACAAGCTATGCTCCAAATTTACCAGTGTAGGCAAACCAGGGAAGAAGATCTACCTCCAAAATTAGCTCGACAAAGTTTGGACATCTATATATATATATATATATATATATATATATAACTGTTAATTAAAACTAATAAAAAAGGTATCTCGTTGAAGTGCACTTTTTTCCTAAACAAAGTGGCAATTAACCCAAATATATTTTATGCCATCATGAAAGACAGATTTGAAGCAGTGCATGGTATCTTGATTCTCACAATAGCTTCAACAGCTCAACGGAAGAATTCGTGAACTCAATCATTACCTATCTAAGCCAAATAAGCTCACATAGCTAGAGTCATAGTGTTCTATCTCTGTACTTGATCTAACAACGATTTTTTTACTTTTCTCTTCCAAGATATCAGGTTGTCTCAAAGAACAATGCAATATTCTGGTATGAATGCATATCTATGGGACCCTACCTGATCTGGGTCATATATTTAATAATCTACGGATGGCAATGATCAAGTTATAAGGAATCCTTTCCAAGAGCATTGTTAAAGTATCATAAAACGTTTACGGTTCCTTCCCAATGTTCATGACCCAAGCCTAAAAAATTGACTAATTGCACTTACAGTAAATGAGATATCAGCTCACTAATTAGTCTTATACACTTTCCTTGATCAGATAAAACCGTCTAAGAATCAGTCTTCAGTCTGACATTGACGATATCAACTAGCTTTGCTCCTAACATACTAGTGTCTTCGAGCATGTTAAGTACATATTTTTTGAAAGATATAAATCTCTCACTGGCTAAACAACATCTATGTCGAGAAACAACTGTAGTTGCCAATATCGTCGATTTGAAGCATTGTGATTTTTGCAGAGTCATCAGCAATATGATGATATCATCTATATAAACCATAAGAAAAATACACATCCAAAAAGAGATTGGATGCATTATTGAATGATCTTATATACTTCTGATCATGTCAAACTAAATAAGAGCAAACTGCAAATATGCCCTAGAAGATTGCTTCAGTATGTATAGAAATCCTTTAGCTTTTTAGGTTTCATTCCTTATGTAGTCCTATCATAATGTAGATTTTCATTATTGTCATTTTAGATTACAACCCTAACGTTTATATACTCACAGTTTGATTTACAATTAGGTCCTGAATAGACAACATATTTCTGAAGTTCATAATTGCAAGGAACTAAGTGATAGGTAAGTCAAATGAATTATAGAATCATTATTAAAAAAAAAGATAGCCCGGTGCACAAAGCTCCTCCCGCCAATGCGAGGTCCCGAGGAAGCGCAGTCTTATCTTTCTTTGCAAGAGTTTATTTCTGAGACTTTCATGACCTCTAGATCACACGGTAGCAACTTTACCATTGCGCCAGGACTCCCCTTCCTCTAGAATCATTATAAGTATACAAGGGTCCCCTCGGGATGGACTAGTGGCTAGTGTATAAGGTATTACCACCATGAGGTATGGAGTCAAATCCCGGCTAATAGTTAGATTCCTACCCTCCCCTATGCACTAGTCACTGTTCGGGCTAGTAGTCACCCGTGATTTACCTCCTCCGTGTTGGCCCAAGGGCGGGTTGGCGGGGGCGAGCGAATCGCCTTTTGCCACCATTATAAGAGTACAAAGGAGGATCTGTTCTTCAAACAGCCTAGTCCTAGGATGTCGTGGGCTCGGATGATGTGGAAGACTTATCTGCAACTAAGTCATGCAATTACTTTCTAGACGTTGGCACTACGGATACTTCCTACCAAAGATAGGCAGGATTGTCAGGAGGATTGACTATGCACTTTTTGTAGACGAGCGCTCGAGACACAGGAGCATATGTTCTTCCGGTGTCTTATTGTAGAGTTATGGCGGAGGATTTGAGGTTGGCTCTATATGTCTTCATATCATCGAATGCTTAGAGTTTTTGTCCAGCACTACCGTGGGAGCAAGATGCTAACTGTTGAATACTTCTGAAGATTCCCTTGATTGTAGGGATTACGATTGATTTGGATTCCCTTGATTATTGGGTTTGAGATTGATCTTGATTGTATTCCCTTGACGGTAAGGATTGAGATTGATTTTTCTTTTGTCTCCTTATGTATATAAATACCTACATGTAAACATATTAATGATAAGATAGAGAGATTTCCTCTTTTCACATGGTATCAGAGCGACGTTGAAAGGCAAACCCTTTTTTTTTTTTTGCGCTGCCGTTCCTTGCCCCACAGCATCACCCGACGCTACCACCCTCCTCTCCTCTTCACGAACTAACGTCAGCGTTTTCCTGTGTCGTGAGCACACCGTCCTTTGTCCTCTCCTGCAATCCGCCGACAGAGAGAAGCTCGGGAGATCAACAGTTTGGAGACGGCGGGGATTATTCTTCCTACAGTTCCACCGTCCTCACCTATCTTCTTACATCGCTTGAGCCTTTCTTCGTTGTGTGCCCTCTTTCACTGAGTTGATCAATGGCTTTCTCCGACACTCCAAAACCAGATATTTCAATCTTTACCAACCACATCATTGCACCACTCTCTTCCGAGAAGTTGGATGGTAAGAACTACTCATCTTGGACCATTCACATTGAGCTTTGGCTTGTTGGACAGGGTTATGAGACACATCTCACTCACACCGAAGAGGATGTCCAAGTCGTCGATCATCCTCTATGGAAAAAGGTTGACGCCCAGTTGTGTTGCATTATCCGAGCCACCATCCATCCATCTCTTAGAGATGTCTTCCGCACTCACAAAACCTGTAACTCTGTTTGGACATAGGCTCAACAACTCTTTACAAACACCTCACGGCGACTCTATCAAGTTTGTGAAGATCTCATGACCATCCTCAGTGTCCATCAGGTTAAGGATTCAATGTCTACCTATCTAGGTTCAGTCTCTAGCCTTCTTTGTGACTTCAATGAACTACTTCCACCTGCGACCACTCCTGTTGCGGAGCTTGAAAATCGAAAGAAATTTTTTGTCTCTGCCTTTATATGGTCTGCCCATAGATTATTCTCATGTTCGCGATCAGATCCTGGACAGCCCCACAGAAGCCACCATGGACAGTACCTGGGCAACTGTCCTCTGTGTCCCTGCCAAAGTCTTGTCATTGCCTCCTTCGAAACAACAATAGACCTCCACTTCATAAGGGTGGTAAAGGACGTCCTTGGTGTGATCACTGCCACCGACCAGGACACACGATTGATAAGTGTTGGAGTCTCTATAGTCGACCTCCTCGCGCTGCTCAGATCACTCAGAGTTCTGTCGCTTCTTCAGCTTCCGCTGCACAATTGCCACCGGATCCGACCCCGCCACCTTCCTATGATGACTCTCAGAAATGGTATGAGGATCGTCAAGCTTCAGATTCCACTGATGTCGTCGCACACGCTGGTAATTCCTTTGCTGGCATATCTCGCTCTTCGGGTCCTTGGGTTCTTGACTCTGGGGCCACCGATCATATCACTGGTCATAAATCCTTTTTTTCTTCTCTCTACTTACGATTATTTATCCTTTGTCACCATGGCCAATGGTTCCCAAATTCAGTCCCAGGGTGTTGGTATTATTCATCCTTCCCAGTCTCTTTCTATCCATAATGTTCTTTATGTCCCCGGAGCTCCCTTTAATTTATTGTCCATAAGCCAACTTACCCGAGCCTTTGATTGTGTCATCTCTTTTACTAAAACTTTTATTTCCTTACAGGACCGGAGTACGGGGAGGATGATTGCTTCGGATGTGAGTCTCATGGCCTATATAGGCTTCAACAGCCCTCTCTTATTGGTTCAGCAGCGACATCTCCACTTCTTATTCATGCTCAATTAGGACATTCAAGTCCGGATAAGTTGAAACAATTACGTTCTAGTCTTTCTCACATAGTCTTTGTCTTGTGAGTCGTGCCAATTAGGAAAGCATGTTCGCAGTTCTTTTTCTCCTCGTACTGTGAGTCAGGTTACGTCCCTTTTTTTTTTGGTTCATTCTGATGTTTGGGATCCGAGTCGTATTTATTCTACATTGGGATCACGATATTTTATTACTTTTATAGACGATTTTTCCCGTTATAAGGATCGTTCAGAATTATTTCCTATTTTTTCAATATTTTCTTCGTGAAATCAAAACTCAATTTGATATTTCTCTTTGAACTTTGCAAAGTGATAATGCATACGAGTATCTATCTACTCAATTTTGTACCTTCTTGGCATTTCACGGTGTGTTGCATCGCACGTCTTGCCCACATATCCCTCAACACAATGGGATTGCAGAACGTAAGAATCGTCATCTCCTCGAGACCACCCGGACTCTTCTTCTCCACTCTCACGTTCCTCATCGATTTTGGGGCGACACTGTAATTACTGCGCGTTATCTCATCAATCACATACTTCCTCAACTCTCTAGGATAAAATACCTCATCATGTAATTTATCCTCATCAATCTCTTCATCCTTTACCACCTAGGGTCTTTGGTTCTATATGTTTTGCTCATGCTCTTGATCTTGGCATTGACAAACTCTCTCCCTGATCTCACAAGTGTGTCTTCCTTGGATACCCCTAGTCTCAAGAAGGGTATAAGTGTTATTCCCCTACTCTTCGTCGATACTTTATCATGTCACGTTCTTTGATTCAATTCCCTTTTTTTTGGGCCTCACGCATCTTCATCCGAGTTCTTTCCTTCTCCGCCTGCACCAGTGACTGTCTTATATTCTCCGAGGGCATCTCTATCACCTCTATCCCCATCTCCTCCTTTGCAGGTTTATCGGCGTCGTCCTCGCCTTACTTTGCCGCAACCCATCACTGACACTATCATAGACACACCTATAGAGGCGAGTCCTTCGCCTCTTTCTCCGGTCCCATCTCCTGAGTCTAATATTCCCATTGCACTTCGGAAAGGTATGCGTTCCACTCGTAATCCTTCTCCTCATTATATTTCCTTGAGTTATCATCGTCTTTCCCCTTCCTACTTTTCTTGTTTTTCTTCCTTGTCGTTTGTCTCTCTTCCAAAGACTGCAGGTGATGCTTTTGCCCATCCAGGATGGAAACAGGCTATGTTCAATGAAATGTGTCTTGCAACGCAGTGGGACTTGGGACCTCATTCCTCTACCAAGAAGTCAGTTGTTGGTTGTCGATGGGTGTATACGGTGAAAGTTGGTCCAAACGGCACGGTTGATCAGCTTAAGACTCGTCTCGTCGCTAAAGGATATACTCAGATCTTCGGATTGGATTATGGGGACACCTTTTCTCATGTTGCCAAGATGTCTTCTGTGCGCCTTTTCTTGTCCATTGCTACGATTCGACATTGGCCTCTTTATCAGTTAGACATCAAAAATGCATTTTTACGTGGTGACCTACTCGAGGCGGTTTACATGGAGCAACCTCCATATTTTGTTGCTCAGGTGTAGAAATCTTTATATGGCCTCAAGTAGTCACCCAGGACATGGTTCGGTAGATTTAGTACTGTAATTCAACAGTTTGGCATGACTCGGAGCGAGGCTGACCATTCTATCTTTTATCGCCACTTATCTACTGGTTGCATCTACTTAGTGATTTATGTTGATGATATTGTCATCACAGGTAGTGATCATCTCGGGATTTCACAGGTAAAACAACATCTTTTCAAACATTTCCAAACAAAGGATCTTGGCAAACTCAAATATTTCTTGGTGATAGAAGTAACACAGTCTAAAGATAAGATGGAAGTATACAATGAATATTCTGGAAGAAACAAGAATGTTAAACTCAAAGACAATCAACAACACTATGGATCCTAATGTCAAGCGCCTACCAAATCAGGGAGAGCCTCTTCCAAATCCTGAACGGTACAGACAATTAGTAAAGAAACTAAGCTACCTTATTATTACTCGTCCGGATATCTCATTTGCAGTAAGTGTAGTAAGTCAGTTTCTTAACTCTCCATGCAAGGAACATTGGGATGTTGTGACTTGTATTATTCGATATATCAGAGATGCACCAGGAAAGAATCTTTTGTATGAAGAAAAAGGACATACTCGAGTTGTAGGATATTCTGATGCAGATTGGGCAGGATAGAAGATCCATAGTTTTGTATATTTGTCGGAGATAACCTTATTTCTTGGAAAAGCAGAATGTTGTGGCAAGATCCAGTGTAGAGACAAAGTATCGAGCTATGGCCATAGCCAGTCAAGAACTTATATGGCTAAACTAGTTGCTTCAGGAACTAATATTTGGAGAGGTTACACAAGTATCACTTATATGTGACAACCAGGCCACCATACATATCGCCTCGAACCCAGTTTTTCATGAAAGGGCAAAGCATATTGAAGTTTATCACTTTATCAGAGAGAAAGTCATATCTGGAGAAATATCTACTAGCTTTGTCAATTCACATGATCAAGTAGCAGATATATTCACTAAGTCACTAAGAGGTCCCCGAATTGACTACATATGTAACAACTTGGTGCATATGATCTATATTCTCCAGCTTGAGAGGAGTGTTGAATACTTCTGAAGATTCCCTTGATTGCAGGGATTATGATTGATTTGGATTCCCTTGATTATTGGGATTGGGATTGGGATTGATCTTGATTGTATTCCCTTGACTGTAGGAATTGAGACTGATTTTTCTTCTCTCCTTATGTATATAAATACCTACATATAAACGTATTAATGATAAGATAGAGAGATTTTCTCTTTTCCACACTAACAAAGGCCCATTAGTTGGCCTTGTCATCGGTGATACACTATGTATGGAGGGCATATAAACGTAGTTTTTTTTGGTGAGGGACAGTTAGATGTTGAGATAATATACAGGTGTGTAGCTCCATGTATACATGTCTTTAGGTGTCTCCTCATATCTAATATTTCATCAAACATGGATAACCCCTAAAGTCTCATTTTATACATTTTAATACATGGGGCCTGGACAATGTAGTAGTCTTACATTCAACCGAGTCATAAAGTCACTTTCTAGATGCTGGCACAGCGGAGACTCCCCACCAAAGATCGGTAGGAGTATTAGGAGGATCAATAGTGCACTTTTTACCTACAAGTGTTAGAGACACAAGAGTGTCTGTGCCCCCTATTATAGACCTATGGCTAAGGATTTGAGGCTGGCTTTATATGCGGATATGTGTCTAGAGATGTTCGTTTCTTTGGACAACACTACAGTGGGAGCAGAGTTGAGACAAAGGCTCGTCATTTAGCTTTGTCATCGCTGATACATTATGTGTGGAGTGCTCAAAATTGTAATTTTTTGTTGTGAGTATCAGTTAGATATAGAGAGGATATTCAGGAGCATGCAGATACATGTATATAGGTCTTTAGGTATATATTCAAATCTAATACTATATCAGGCATGAAAAAACCCTAAAATCTCACTTTTGTACATTTTGAATACATGATATAGCACTTTTACTTATAAAAAAAATGTTATATAAGTATACAATGAGTGTAGTTTCATGTATAGAGGTCTTTAGGCATCAACTCAGATCTGATATTTCGTACATGAGTAACCCCTAAAATTTCATTTTGTACATTTTGACACATAGTATATAACTTTTACTTATAAAAAAATATATAAGTATACAAAGTGCATTTCTCCAAGATGTATCATGAAGATTGATGTTCAAAATCTTTTGACTCGGTGCACTAGGCTTTCCTTCATAAGGCACTCATTGGATTATGGAGTGTAGGATTGGTGTAGTCGATACCAGACTTGTGGGCGCAGGGACTCGTTCTGATGTAGGTCGACGGGTAGAACGAATTCTTGCACTCGTGCCGATCGGAACGGCACAAAATTTTAAACCATGACTTAAAGTGAGACAAGAAAGATACCAAAATTGCAATAGAAAAAGTTATTTAATTGTAATGTCAAAATTAATTAAATTCCAACTATATAATTAAAGTAAATTGCAACAAGAATAACTAACATAAATTGCATAAAAAAATCAACTAAGTTGCAACTTGAAGATTAATTAAATGTGATAAGAGATTAAGTAATGAAAAGAAGTAAATAAGAGATTAAAATAAACAAGTGTAAAAAGAAGAACAATGATAACATAAAGGATTTAACATGGTTCGAAGAGCTCTTCTACTCCATGTCTGGTGTTGTATCATTGCAACACTTCCCATTCTCCATGTCTCGTGTTGTATCATTGCAACACTTCCCATTCTCCATGCCTCATGCATTGGGTAGGAGCCAATTTAATTTTTTAAAAAAGAAAAAAAGCGAAGTGTTGTACCCAGATCATGTACAAAGGCAAAGTAGACCTGTGAGCTTATTTGGATTAAGCACCAAGTTAGAATATGCTTTTAAAAAACTAATAAAGTAGCTTCTAATCCAGCGTTCTGCACACATAGAGATTGATGACCATTTTATTAAAGAGATAGCGCAATCTCCAAGTAGAGTGTTCATCTATTATTAGTTCCCTTGAGGTCCGAAGATTGAATATACTTGTATATTTGTAGTAAATTAGGTTTCATAACATCTTTGCGTCTACGTATGTACTTATGGTATCTTAGCTTAACCTTTCCATTGTCAACAAAATGTACATATCAGTTCTACCAAAAATTTGTATTATTATTGGAGCAATATTTTAGAGCATGACATACATTATTTTTAGTTCTAAAATGGAATCATAAAATCAATTCAGTCTTCCATAACTCAGATAAACCTTGTGATTTACACTAATCACTAGGTAAACACTAGAAAGGGTATCAGTACATATAGTGGCATAAATTGTAGACGACAAGGTAGTCACATTAAAAGTTAAATTATCTAAACATTTTTCATATAAATAAACAGATAAGGGTTTGCTCCTTGTTTGATTACTTTAACTCATTTGAATGATATATTAAAATTTGTTGAGAAGAAGATAATATTAACTCTATTGAAAAAATTATTAGGACCACAATTTTTGTTCCAACAAAATAACATACAAGTAGGAACAAGTACCTTTAAGTTGTTGTTCAACAAATGCTTTTCCAATTTCTACAAACAAAGGATCTGTTGCATCTAAAAGATATGTGCAACACCACCTTAGATCACTATGAACTGTAAACCTGCAACCAATTAAAAGAACATAATGTAATAGTAAAACGTAACATGATAGGGGATATGATTTAATACATCAATAACCAAAATGGATTTGCTTTACTCATCTATAGCAAAGTCCAACTAGAAGAGTACAAATTGGGAAGTATGGTACATAGAACATGTTTAAAAGGATAAGATTTATTAGAGTAGATCAGGTTCATTTTACCTTGTCATATATTAGTTATATATTTACCCACTTTACAAGGAATTGGTCTTTTTGAGGTTTACAAACACATAATTTTAAACATGCTTCGTGATATAAAATATATAATTTTCCTTTTAATTTGCTATCAAAGTTTACCAGACTCGTCACCACCCCACTTTTTCCCCCTAACTCCTCTCACACTAATACCTAATCCAGTGAGAAGCAGTGTTTTCAGAACCAAACTAAACTAGCCAGTATCCAGGAATTAAGTACAAATTCAATCTAATTTATCACAAAAACCACTAGGAATGGAAACCAAGAAAAAGTGGAAAAACATATAACTAGGAATCGAAAAGCCTTGTGGTCAGTGTTTTTCTCCTTCACATGGTTTACCACAGTTCTAAACCCACCTAACTCATTTTTCTTTCTTTTTTCTTTTCTATTATATTCCTGTGTTTGGTCACCCTCTTCTCCTCTGTTGCCTGCATCGCCTCTCCTCCACAGCCTACGTTGCTGCCTAGGAGATGGGAATATTTGCACTGGTTTGCTCCTCAACATCAGATCACCAGTTACACAGACAGTTTTTCGGGGTGTTTCAGTATTCCAACAGTTTCTTTTTTCAAAAATCCTTTTGGTTTGCTATTTTTCTGTTCATATTGATTGAAGTTTTATGATATGGTTCAAATTTGGGGATAGGTTGCTCCCTGACTTCAGCCTGATCTAATTTTTTTATAAGTTTTAGCTCTGAATCAGTTAGCATCATATTGTTTAGCTTGTTTCAATTTTGCAATTTTTCTAGCTTTGAAACAATTTCAGTTTTGATGCATTTCATTTTCAGATTGAGTGAGTTTCTTTATTAGCTTCTGTTTTGACATTGTTTTCTTCCCAAGCTTCAAATTTGAATGAGTTTCCGAAAAGTTATATAAATGAAACATATTTCATATCTGGCTTCAGTATGAGTGAGTTTTGAGCAGCTTCAATTTAGAGATAATATTCTTATCCATGGTTTAAAATTTCGACCCGTGCCGAGGTTTCGGTCTCAGGCCGGAACGATACGGTTTTGGTATCGTATCGTGCCGTGCCGATATAGTTTCGGTATTTTTTATTTATCTATAATAATGATAAGATAAATATGTTTATTGTGTATATAAAAATAAGTTGTATATTGATTTATTATAAGTTCTCAATTATTGAATAATTTAATATTGTTAGAAAAAATAATTAAAAATAATTTTATTTAAATAGAATTGATATATCAATAATTCAAATTAAAATGGAAGGATCTATAATTATAATTATAATAATAATAATAATAATACAAGATATTATTTTATATTAATAATAATTATATAAATTAACTATTTATTCATTTAATTAATTATTAATTAAATAATATATATTTTAAATAGTAAAAAATATCAAGTAAAAAATTTTTAAAAATCAGAATATAAATCTAATTTATTAGAATTTTTTTACATTTTTTAAAAAATTTAAATGAAATTTAAAATAATAAAAAAATATTAGAATATAAATAAGAATTATTATATATTTTTTAAAATTTTTAAATGAAATTTAAAATATTATTTTTTCAGTATATTAATTAATAAAATTTATTTAATTTATTTTAATTCTAAATATATTTTTTATATATTTTATTAGGATAATTTAACTAGGTTTATAAAAGCCTCTTCGAAATATCACACATCCTTTACCCATCCTCCTTAGGAATTGTTTAAATTAATAAAATAAAATAAATAATTATTAAAAACAGAAAAAAAAAAAAAAAAAAAAAAACGCGTACACGATATCGCACCCGCCCGCGATCGATCATCGCGATCTCGCGGGGGGCGTCCGGCGATGCTGGAAGCATCGCCGGACGCCTCCGGAGGCGCCGGAAGGGTCGCCGGACGATTTCGGCGCCGCAGAAGGCGTCGTGCTCGACGCCTTCTGCACGCCGAAGGCGTCGTGCATGATGCCTTCGCTGCCGAATGTGCCGCGGGACGCCGCCGGAGGCGTCCCGCGTCTCCTCCGGCGCCGAAGGAGGCGTCCCGCGTCTCCTCCGGCGCCGCCGAGACGGGGACGCCTCTCGTGCCGATTTCGGCCGCCCGGCGGAATGGTAAAAATTGTCCGTGCCGGGCGGCATGGAACGACACTTCAAACCTTGTTCTTATCATGTTTTAGAATGGATGAGATTTGGATGACTTTCAAATCTGAAATAATTCACATAAAGTTTTAGGGACAGTGTTTTAGATCTAAAAAAATGTCCATATAAAGTTTTAGGTTAATGGATATATTAATATGTTTCACCTTTCCACAACATGATAGAATCTATTCCAGCTCTTGATCAGGTTTGCTTGCTTAGGTATCAAGTTGCAGCTTATGTGATGTGAGGAGGGTTTTGGTAGTTTCCCAGATGAATGTTTCTAGATTGCTTAGTTATTAGGTTTGTTTTGAACCCCATTCAGAGAATAATAAATGCTATCTACTAGATCATGGAAATGAGATATTGAATGAATGATTATTTTGGGCAGTTGTTGAAAAATTCTTATTTTAATTTAACAATGATTTCAACTAAAAATAAGTCCATATTAAGTTAATGTTTGTTTTGAGTAATTGTTGAAAAAATTTTATTTTTCATATTAATAATGTTATTAGTAAGAATAAATTGAAATTAAATTAATTATTCTATAAGTACAACAACTACTACTATATGAATATCCACTAGGAGAGGTCGGCTATATAAATCCTTCTACGCCAACTGGACTCTATCCTCTAATATATTATCATTTATATTTAAATAAATTTTAACTTTTTTTATCATTGTTAACGAAGTATTTTTTTGTTTTCCTCTTCTTCGTTTGATTTACATATTTATCATAGTTTTGCATTGTCTAACTGTAGTATTTATTGGTCGTCTAAGTACATATCTGTATCATTTTAAACATATCTCCCCAAGTTTTCTTTCAATAAATACAACTCGACTTTCTCTCTAATATTTTCATTTTTTATCCATTCTTGTATGTTTGCACATCTACCTTAACATCTTAATTTTCTGCTCATGTAATTAAGTCATAGCCCAACATTCATATCTATATAATATAGCAGGTATAACCGCCGTTTAAATTTTAGAAGTACTTTCGATCACAAAGAACACTTGATGTTCTCTTTGAGTTCAACCATCCCATTTATATTCTATATAAAATATCTCTTGCAATCCCTCATCTTTTTACAAAAATGATCCTAAATACTTAAAGTTATCACAACTCGTTGTCTCCTATCTTAACAATTATTTATTATTATTTTTTATTTTTTTAGTAATTCAGGTATCCAGCTCTTCGAACCGACTAATCCTGGGGTTGACTGTCAAGCAAAAGTTTCCCACCGCCCACCAAGTAAATCGGGAAGAGCTAATGGAAGTCCATTCAAATGGCCAACATTCTTAAGACCGCTTCTAACTAGAGGAAAAATCTCCTGCAGTTCGTCGTAGCTAAGACTAAAACCTTAGATCCTTTGGTTATCCATTGAAGGGTCTAACCATTGCACCATTGACCCGGGGGCAACAATTGTCTATTAATATTGTGTAAGTAGTTGCTGAAAAATAATTATTTGAGTAGTTGATATAAATTGTATATTTTAGTTTCTAATAACTTCTAGTTTGCATATTACAAATGTCTTATTTAACAATGATTACTATTACGATAGTTTTGTTTTTGAACGCTATCCTACCTTTCATTTGTCATAGAAGGTCTTGTAGGGCAGACATCCAAAGGAATCAATTATTGAGTTGGTGTTGGTTGTATTACTAAGACTTTGTCATGACAACAACTCTTTTGGTCAAAAGTTTAAAAATCTCCATTTGAATCTCATGTTTTATTGGTGCAATCGACCTTTAATCATGGTTGAACAAGTTGACCAAGCTCAAGTTGGCTCAAGTTGAGTTTTGATATTTAAGCAATATATTTGTTGACGAGAGCGGAAGTTTGTCGATAAAGCTCGAGTCAAGTGGAAGGAGAATTTGTTGGAGAGAGATTGTCGGTGCAATTGACCTTAAGTCAAATTAACCAAGATTGATTTGGATGTGGATGGTCAAGAGAAAAGTCAAGTAGGTCAAAGGTGACTGGATACTTGACAATGAAAAAGTCCAAGTGGATCATGATTGACTGAACACTTGATTGTTGGAAGTTCAACAGGGAGTTGGCATGGGAGGCGAAACAAAAGTGGGTCATAAAGGATCAGACACTTGACAATGAGGGAAGTCAAAGAGAATCGGATGTTTGGTAGTGGTGAAGTGTTGGCAAGTCTATGTTAACCAGATGCTAGGCAACGATGAAGTCCTCACAGGTCAAGATTGACTGGATGCTAGGTAGTGGTAAAGTCCCAATATGTCAAGGTTGATCAGATGCTGAGAAAAGGAAGTCTGGGTAAATTGAGGTCAACCAGCAAGGCGAGAATTCAACTTTAGAAAGGCAGAAATTAGAGGTATACAGTTAGGTAGTATATTCAAAAGTTAGCACACATTCCTATTTAAGAATACTCAAAATTTTAGACATCCTAAGCGATCAAAAAGTATGATCTAGACTTCATTCTTAATTGCAAAAGCTCTTGTTTGCTAAATGTGATCTCATTCCGGCATTGATTCTTACCTTTTAGGTAAGCTATAAGTGATTATCTCATTGTACTATATTTCTTATATGCATTTGTTGAGATTTATTATACTTGTATTTTGTGTCATATAGTCTATCTAAATCAAACACTGTCCATGGCAAATAAACTCCACGAACAGTCCCAAGCTCAAACAAAAGAGGAGAGTTGCATTACGTTGCCAGCCAGCATAATACATAGGTAAATGTTATGTATGGATCCTTCAAATAATTGAGCTAATGCTCAGTTGTTTCTTGAAAAGAACATGTTACAAAGTCTAACTATAACGTGTCGACAAAAACTTCTACATCTCAATGAGAACTTGGGCATAGTGTAAATATGTAAAAAATTTCACATCCTAGGATGGATAAGAACAGACACTCCAGAAACAAACAATTATCTTAGATTTGGAGCATGGAACCTAACACTATAAAGTAATGGAAATAATAAATACAATGATTAGAATTACAAAAACAAATGGCTAGAGGAAAAGGCAAAAATAATAGAGAACTAAGATTTTAAGTTATGATACACAACAAAAAAAAAAAGGTAAAATGAGAAATAGAGTAGGTATCATTATACCCAATTTATTAAGGGGCGAAGTAGTAGTGAAGAGAGATACCACCATAGCCCTCAGAAAGTGATAGCAAAAGAAACTATTAATGTAATTAGCATATATGCACCTTAAGTAGAATTAGATGACGACATCGAACATCGGTTTGAGAAGACCTAGATAAGGAAGTACAAAAAATTTAGACAAATAAAATGATTTTAATAGAAGGAAATCCAAATGGACATATAAGAGTAAAAAATGAGGAATAAGATAGGGTGCCTAGGGTTATGATTTAGGAACAAAAAATGAAAAACTATATTAAATTACGCAATAGCATATGAACTTATTATAACTAATAGGTCTTTCAAGAAGAGAGAAGAACACCTAATTACATTTAAAAGTGAGAACGATATGTCATAAATTAACTTTCTTATGAATCAAGGAGAACAATATGTTGCAAATTAACTTTCTTATGATCAAGGAGAATAATATGTCGCAAATTAACTTTCTTCTAATCATTAACCAAAACTTCAACATGACTCAAAATTTTAAACCTTGAGACAAACCTTTGATGCATGGAAGTCACTCTTGTACCATTGACTCCTAGGTAGGTATATGAAAATCAATTGAGGATCAAAAATAAAGGTAAGAAAAGAAATGATTGTGGGAAAATAAAAAGGAAAAAGGAGTGAAAAAATGTTGGAATAATCTTTATCCTATTTCTAGATCAGGATTTTTGCATTTTGTCTAAAATTTAATGGAAGCCTAGCTTATCATCAAATTCGTATGCGCAAGGGAGACAAATGGAAAATTGCTTTCCAAACCACATATTGTTTGTATGAGTTGTTAGTTATGTCATTTGGGTTAAATAATGTAGTGAGTACTTTCATGTGATTAATGAACCATATGTTGTGTCTTCATTGAGAAGTTTATTGTAGTATATTTTGATGATATCTTGATTTTTAGCAAAAAGATAGATGAGCATCTTATTCATTTAAAGAAAGTTCTACTTATTCTACGAAATGAGAATTATGCTAACCTCCAAATATTCTTTTGTATTAATTAGATTGTATTTCTTAGTTATATTATTAGTTCTAAGGGAATAGAGGTTGATGAAGAGAAGGTTATGGCTATTTGTGAATGGATAACACCAAAAACCATAATTGAGTTTTGTATCTTTTATAGGTTAGGTTGTTAAAAAGAATAGAGTTTAATTAGAGTAGCGAACAAGATACAATTATTTAAAGAGAGGCTAAGTTTCGCATCACTAGTTGTAATAGCTAAATTTGCTAAAACTTTTAAAATAGAATGTGATGCTTCAAGAATATGTATTAAAATTGTGCTAATACAAGAAGGTTGAACCCTTGCTTATTTTAGTAACAAGCTCAATGGAATAAATTTGAACTATCCAACTTATGACAAAACCTTTACTTTAGTGATACCTTGGAGAATTTAGCATTACTTGTTACTAAAAGAGGTTTTCATAGCGGTCTTTAAACCTAGGGATTGGGTTTGAGTTTATATGAGAAAGGATAGATTCCTAGCTAAACAACGTAATAGGTTGCATCTTTGAGGGTTTGGATCATTTCGTATCATTGCTTAGATCAATGATAATGCTTATAAGGGTGACTTACCGGGGAGTATAATATGAGTGTTACATTCAACATTTTTTTATCTTTCTCCCTTTGATGTAGGTGACAGTGATTCAAGGACGAATCCTTTTATAGAGAGGGAATGATGGAGACCAAATTGTGGCCAAGCGAGCTAGGGATGGGTATCAAGCAACGACTATAGAAAGGACCGAGCATCCATTCTAAATTTTACTGATGAATTATTACACATCGATGGAGGTCCAATTACAAGGGCTAAAGCTAAAAAAAATAAAGAAACACTTAATGGGTTATTGAAGATATTAGGGGAAAAGTTGTAGTTGAAGTAGATTTGGACAAGAGCAAATTATGTAACCTAGTCAACCTAATTCAAGTCTCAAATGGGCTTAATTAGTCACTTAATTCTCTATTTGTATGTAGTGGGGACTATTTTAATGTATAGGCTCAAATTTTACCTTTATTTGGATTATAATAATGACTTAAGCGCAAACTAGCAAAATAGTCTATCAAAGCCTTTTTTATATAGGCTTACTTTAGACATTCTAGGGTTTTCATGACAACCTATAGTTATAAATAGGCAGCCACACATAAATCAAATGTTTGTTTTCAATCCAAAAGCATGATGAGGCTCTTATTTGTTAGTTCTTTATTGAACTAAAACTTATCAAGGCAATCATTGTGGCATTCATCCAAGTTATAACCTAAATGTCTAGTTCAAAACTTATCAAGGCAATCATTGTGGCATTCATCAAAGTTATAACCTAAATGTCTCATATTGTGGCATTTTTTATCTCATATACCTCAGATATGTACATTGCTAGACATTGGGTCTAGGTTTTATTGTCCACATTACAGATTTAGACTTTTCTAGTTTCAATTTGTTGTGGGTTCATAAGACATAAGTCAGTTTATGCAACAACCTAAGAAGTATAATTGGGAAGAAGCCTTTATAAAATACATTAATTGATCTCCAAAAAAAACATTATTTAAGAGAAGCACGGACACTTAAGAGGGAATCTTGTAACATTAAAAATAAAAATAAAATAAAATAATGTGATTAAACGATCTAGTGTCGAAGAACAATACAGAGCAACTAGTGCCTAAAATTGTGAGATTTCTTGACTATCTCGGTAATGTGTGTAAATCATGTATATGTTTTCGATATCATTTAGCATATATTTATTGCATTACATGAGCATATTTTGCATAAATTCCTAGCTTTTGCATTATTTTCATCTTTTTAGTTCAGATAACTACTCTTTACCTATTTTATTGATAGGACATAAAGATCTTGGCATTGGAGCTTTTTTGGAGACGAAAAGATAAAGGAGTAGCATTACAAAATGATCCATGACCTGATTGTTGTCATCGCCATGGACCATCCATGGAAGCAAAATTGGCATTGGAGCAGCAACCAGGGCTTCCAGCAAGGAACACGGCCAACCCGTAGCACTTGCCATGGTCATGTTCCATCCGGGATTTTGGCGAAAAGTTTTCCAGCATGATCCACGGCCAGCCCATGGTGCCTACCATGGCTCTGGATCGCTAAGTTTTGATGACAGCGCTCCTCTAGATTTTAGGAAATTCTGTTATATTTTGGAAACTTTTGGAGATTATAAAAGCAACTAGAGAGTGTCGGTTTGAAGTATCGTGGGGTTCTTGTGACATAAGACCCCAAAAGAGAGTCATCTTCGAAGAGATCCAAGAAGCCTAGAGATTTCAGCTGATAAGAGCACGTGGAGATCAACCAGAGATGTCAACGACATCTACAAACTAAGTTCTTTTTGTACTTTGATCTCTACTTTAAATTATAGAATGTTTCTTTTGATGTCTTGTTTTTGTATCTCCATCGTGATGGAGTCATCTCCTTAATTCTAGTATTAGGAGAGTTGACAATTGTAGTTTGTTATTTTTCTCTTTTATCACATGATATATTTGATTCTTGATGCAGTTTTTAACATACTTACCATACTAATATATATTAACATATGTTAGCATATATCATTGTTTAAAATCTCGAGCCATATTATGGTTTCGATCCATGACCAGAACAATACGATTTCGAAATTATATCATATCACATAGATATGGTTTTGGTATTTTTTTAAATATAAAATATATTAACTAAAAAAATTATTTATCATAAATATTTAAAAAATAAAAAATATATAAAACATATTTTTTAAAAAAAATATATATATAGAGATAAATAAATAAATACATAAAATTAGTATTATATATTTTTAGAATACAAATAAATAAATCACAGTTTCTGCCTACAACGTGCCAAGCTAGGGTATTTCAACAGGTAGATTGTAACTCCTCTTTTTTTCATATGCTTGTAAAAAGGAATAACAAACGCAATGAAATCACAGTAATGGAGTGGGAGGATGGCCATCTTACTAAATCATTTGGAGAGGTTGCCGAAGTATTTACTAATTATTTTTAGAACCAACTTGGCACAGAGGTGGACAGGACATCTTTCTTGCACTTTGGTCAGTTTATTCAAATGGCACGACATGGCCAGCTAGTCCGATTTCCAATGGCTGATGAGATAAAGGAGGAGCTCTTTGACATAGATCAGTGTGCCCCAGGCTCAAATGGCTATGGGTCACGATTTTTTAAGTAATCTTGGGACATTATTGGAGGAGATTTTTTAAATGCACTCATGGAATTTTCCAACAACAGGAAGCTACTTAAAAAATGGAACCATATTTTGAATTCTCCAATCTCGAAGTCTTCTCATGCCATTAAAGTGACGGAATATAGACCTATATCCTGTCTTCTACAAGGTCATCGCAAAGTTATTAGCAAGTCATCTTGCAAATATTATGGACAAGTTTCTGCACCAGGCACAAGCTGCAATTGTGAAGGGTCGACTCATTACAGATAACATCCACTTGACTCAGGTGCTTTTCAAGAAATATAACCGAAAAGATTATCTCCAAGGTGCATTATGAAGATTGACCTGCAAAAGGCTTTTGACTCAATCCACTAGGATTTCTTGAAGGAAACTCTTCTTGGGTTGCAATTTCTAGGGAAGTTTATAGATTGGATTATGGAATGTGTAACCACTGCCTCATACTCACTTGCCATTAATGGTGGGACCTTTGGGCGATTTAGGGAGCTAGGGGTTACGACTAAGAGACTCATTGTCACCATATCTATTTGGAATTTGTATAGCAATTTTTGGGAGACAAATCCAGCAATGCATAGTTGGTTCGCCATTTCAGTTTCACGCTCAGCGTGCACCTCTGGGACTAACTCACCTAGCTTATGTTAATAATCTCCTATTCAATAAAGGTGATGAGAATTCGGTTGCTACAATATCTTCTTGTTTGCACGAATTTGGGGAAGTAGCTGGTCTTCGAGTTAACATACTAAAATCCTACATCTATTTGGCTGGAGTTGAGGATAGGGTCCACACCATCACGGGCTTTCAAGAGGGAGCTATGCCATTTAGATATCTTGGGATTCCTCTTGCAGCTGAGCGGCTTCGTATCTCAGATTATAGCCCTCTCCTGGACTCCTTGGCCCGGCGTGTTAATGGATGGCCAAGGCACACTCTATCTTATGCAGGAAAGGCGCAACTTTTTCCCTCGGTTCTTCAAGGTGTGGAATGTTTCTGGATGTCATCTTACCCGTGCCTCTAGGGATCATATACTGTACATATAGCATTTGCAGTTTTTTCATGTGGACATCTAAGCATCCTCCAGTTTCTTGGGCTGATATGCATAAACTAAAGAAGGAAGGAGGCTTGGGATTCCGAGAGTTAACGAGTTGAAAATTAACTCTACTAGCTAAAGTACTTTGGCGAATTGAGGTGAAAGTCGATGCTCTTTGTATCAAATGAATCTGCCACAAGTATCTGAGACATGCAAATGTGTGGTCCTAGGAAGTAGCCTCTACAGACTCCCCCTTGATTAAGAGGCTACTGCTGATATGGGACCAAATTCTTTCGGAGGCGGGCTCGTCGGCTGCTGCTAGACAAAGACTAGTTAGTTGGTTCACACAAGATGGCGGAATCGCTCAGGCATATAACTTCTTAAGACACTCTAGTCTAAAGAAGGTATGGGCACGAACGGTGTGGAAGATTTACTTGCAGCCTAGTCATGCTACCACTTGATGGATGTTAGCCTTAGGGTGTCTTTGCACCAGAGACATACAGGAGTATTTGGAGGACTGGACGTGTGTATTTTGTTGACAAGTGTTGAAGACACAGGAGCATTTGTTTTTTGGGTGCCCCACTATTACTGAGTTATGGAGGAGGGTCTGGCTTTATATGTGGCAGGAGATGTCCACTTTTAGACAGACTTTAAGGGTGTTTGAAAGATGTTACCGTGAGAATAGGGTATTAATAAAGGCTTGGCGCTTGGCTTTGTCTTCGTTAATAAAGCTAGAAATAAAGGTATTTTTGAGGATGAGCAATTGAATGTTGAGAGGATTGTTAGGAGTTTGAGTATACATGTATTAAGGCATTTAGAGGTGTACTCTGATCTAATGCTGTGTCGGACATAAGATGAAAATATGTATCTTCTTTTTCTCTTCATACAATTCTACATGGTATCAGAGCAAAAGGGTGTAAGTATGAACTTTAAGGCAGCCATGGTTGGCTCTTGCTCGACATCTTTGGATGCTAGGAGTGAGGTGATGTCTTTGGAGGCAAATGTCCAACCGATGACTGGTTTTCTTCCTGACAACTCTATTGGCTCTCTCCATATTACCCTTCATAAACTGAATAGAAAAAATTACCTTGAGTGGTCTCAGACAGTGCAATTGGCAATAGACGGTAAAGGAAAACTTAGATATCTGAATGGTGAAATCAAACCCCCAACCACAATGGATCCAAAATTCAAGCAGTGGCGGTCTCAAAATTCTATGGTCACTGCTTGGTTAATCAACTCTATAGATCTTGTGATTGGAAAGTCATTTATATTCTTACCCACAGCTCGAGATGTGTGGGAAGCTGTTAGAGAAACTTATTCGGATTTGGACAATCATTCTCAACTTTTCGAATTGAAGCCCTTGCCCCCTTGAGAGAAGTTTTTTTAGAAGTACATAGAGAAGAAGCAAGAAGACATGTGATGCTAAAAAATGTTCATGAATCAAAACCAAAAATAGAGGTGTCCGTTCTTGCAGTTCGTGGTACAGAATTTGAAGGAAATAGACAAGGAAAGCAAATACCTTGGTGTGCCTATTGCAGAAAACTATGGCACACTCGTGAAAACTATTGGAAGTTGCATGACAAATGGGAAGAGAAAATAGGGCAGCGATAACAAGTTAGGGAGAGAAAGTTGTGCCCTTCATGTGAACCATTCAGATCTGAAACAGCAATCTTCCTCAGAATCTTTTCCCTTCACTAAGGAACAAATGGAGTAATTAGGAAATTCTAACTCTTCATGTTCCCTTACTAAATCAAGTATTGTTCTCATCAGTACCATAGCATGTATCAAATCTAATGGTTTCTGGATCTTAGATTCAGGTGTTACTGATCATATAACTGGTATTTCGTAATATTACTTTTTATATACACCAAGTGCAGGGAATAAAAAGGTCAAAATTGCAGATGGTTCCTTTGCTACCGTTGTAGGAAAAGGACTAGTACCTATTTCTCAAACTATAACACTGAAAGATGTTCTACATATTCCTACCCTTTCATACAATCTTCTATCCATTAGTAAATTCACCCATGATCATAATTGAAGAGCTAATTTTTGTTCCCCGTGTTGTGAATTTCAAGATTTAACCTAAGGAAAGATGATTGGGGATGCTAAACAAGATGGTGGGCTTTACCTCCTTAATGAAGGATAAATTATTGGAAGGCGAGACCATAAAACTTGTTTCAGCTCTATTTCTATTCCAAATAATAGTGAAATTTTGTTATGGCATTATAGATTGGGACATCCTAATTTTCAATATTTAAAGTTGTTTCCCAAGCTATTTATGAATAAAGAGCAGTCAGTTTTTCAATGTGAGTTATGTGCATTAGCAAAACATCATCGATCTGTTTTTCAATCCCAATCAGCACCTTTCGCTATGATTCACAGTGATATTTGGGGACCTTCTAGAGTGACCACTCTTTTTGGAAAATATTAGTACATTACTTTCATTGATGATCATACTAGGGTCACATGGGTTTTTTTTGCTAAAAGAAAAATCTAAGGTTGTAATGATGTTTAAAATTTTCTAAAACAAGGTTCAAACTCAATTTCAGAATCAGATAAAATTTTTTCAAAGTGATAATGGAACGGAATTCTTTAACAATGTATTGGGGAATTTTTTTTTTGCTGAGCAAGAAATTGTGCACCAAAGTTCATATAATCATACACCTCAACAAAATGAGATTGCTGAAAGGAAAAGCAAACATCTCCTTGAAGTTGCTAGAGCCTTGAGTTTTACAACTAAAGTGCCTAAGTATCTTTGGGGGGGGGGAGCAGTTCACACAGTAACCTATTTGATTAATTGAATGTCAACCTGAAATTTGCCATTTAAAACTCCAATCCAGGTTTTCACATAGGCTACGTTTGGTTGGGTGTAATGTAATCTAGCTTGTAATGTAATCAGATTTGTAATGTAATGTAATGTAATCTTGATTACATTACTACGTTTGGTTATGTAATGTATGTAATCTTTCATTACAAAGGTGATTACATTCTTTTGTTTGGTATCCATTATTTTTTATAGGGAATGTAATTCATATTATTATAAAATGACAAAAATATCCTGTGACCTCTATCGGCGGTCGCCACACCTCTATCGAGTTTGCGGCAGCCATCGGCAACCAACTACCGCCGCCACCGTCGGTCGCCGCAGCAGGCCACCGTCTTCGCCAATCGGCGACGATGGGCTACGACAGGCGGGCGACGGCGGGCGACAACCAGCGGGCAACCGTGGCGGACGGCGATCGGCGGCCGGCGATCGGCGATCAGCGGCCGGCAATTGGCAACGGCGGTGTCGACCGATTGCCGGCGGCGGCGGCAGCCGACGGCCGGCGCTGGCGGCGAAGGTCGGCGACCGGTGGCGGGCGACGGTCGACAACAAACTAGGGGTATATTCGACATTTAAACTTTGGTGAAACAATGACCTCGTAATGTAATCGGATTACATAGCAATTGCTTTGTAATCCATATTACAAATCTTCACTACCTTTTGTAATCCAGATTACATTACATTACAAGTTTTAAATCAAACCAAACAAAATAATCAACTTTGTAATGTAATCTGGATTACATTACAAGGTAGATTACAGGCTACCAAACGCAGCCATAATGTTTTCCTAATTCTCAGTTAGTGACAAGCATCCCTTTGAAAATCTTTGGAAAGGTTGCATTTGTTCATAATTTTGATCCTAGAAAATCAAAACTTGATCCAAAAGCACATAAATGCATTTTTGTGAGATACCCCACCAATCAAAAGGGTTACAAATGCTTTGATCCAGTTTCGAAAAAAATCTCTTTGGATGTCACCTTCCTTGAAGGAACTTCATACCAGAACTCTCATCTTTAAGGGGAGAACAAAACTAATAAAGATGAATGTGTTGATAAATCTGACTTAACATTTGCACTTATTCCTAATGATGCCCAACCACTAAAAGTAAGTGAGGTAGAAAATGTGAAAAATATTGAATCTACTGACAAATAAGAACACTCTGTGATAATGTCATCTCAAAATGAGCAAGCTGAAACGATATAAAGGTCTTGTCTATTCAAAGAAAAAGAAAGACCCTAGTCCCAGCATCACCAAGAATCTAATCAGAGGTTCAATCATGAAATTCATGATTCACAAGGCCTTGATCTTCTAGGTAACTCTGAGTCTAACTCTTCTAGTCAACTAAATCTTCCCATTGCTTTTAGGAAAGGTGTTAGATCTTCTAAAAAAATATCCACGGTCAAATTTTGTGTTATGAAAATATTTCACCTTCCTATTGGACATTTGTTTCACAATTTTCTAGTGTATTCATTCCTAATAGCATCTAGGAAACCCTAAATGTTCCCGAGTGGAGAGAAGCTATTTATAAGGAGATGAGAGCTTTGAAGGAGAATTCTAGTTGGGAGAAAGTGGACCTACCTAATGGGAAGACAGTTGTTGATTGTAAGTGGGTATTTACGATGAAATACAACTCAGATGGATCCTTGGAGAGGTGCAAGGCTCGCCTAATAGCTAAAGGGTTCACTTAGACTTATAGAGTAGACTACTTCGAGACTTTTTCTCCAGTTGCTAAGTTAAACACAATACGAATACTTCTATCTATAGCTGCTAACCTTGATCAGCCATTGAATCAACTAGATGTGAAGAATGTATTCTTAAATGGGAACCTAGATGAGGAAGTTTATATGGAACCTCCATCGAATTCACTGAGAAATTTGGAAGTAAGGTGTGCAAGCTGAGAAGGTCTATATATGGACTCAAACAGCCCCCCAGAGCTTGATTTGACAGGTTTACAAGGTTTGTTAAAGGTCAAGGATATACTTAGGGCTAATCTAATCATACTCTATTAACTAAAAGATCCACCAAGACAAGATTTTAGTGTTGATTGTCTACGTGGATAACATAATATTAACCGGTGATGGTGCTGAAGAAGTAAGAAAATTGAAGCGAAGCTTAGCCAAAGAGTTCGAGATTAAAGACTTGGGCCAGCTAAAATATTTTCTTGGAATGGAAGTTGCAAGATCCATGAAGGGCATTGTGGTTTCATAACAGAAGTATATTCTGAATCTTTTAAAAGAAACTCGAATGAGTGGCTGCAAACCATCAGAAACTCCTATAGATGTTAATGTTAAGCTTGGAAAAGTCAAACAGGAAACTCCTGTAGATGTAGGAAGGTACCAAAGACTAGTTGGAAGGTTGATTTACTTATCACACACACGTCCTAATATTACCTTTGTTGTGAGTATGGTGAGTCAATTTATGCACTCTCCATTTAAAGAGCACCTTGAAGCTGCGTGTCAAATTCTCCGATATTTGAAAGAGGCTCCAGGAAAAGAACTTTTCTTTAGAAAAAATGACAAGAGAGGGATTAAGGTGTATACTGATGCTAATTGGGTAAGATTAATCACTAATAAGAGGTCAACTTAAGGGTGTTGTACATTTCTTTGGGGTAATTTAGTTTCTTGGAGAAGCAAGAAACAAAGTGCAGTTGTTGAGGCCGAGTTTAGATCTATGGCTCAAGGAGTTTGTGAGGTTCTTTAAATTAAGAAGATCCTTAGGAGATCTTACAAACGCAATTAACCTTCCTATGAAGCTATACTATGATAACAAGGCAGTGATCAAATTGCTCAAAATCTAGTTCAACATGACAGAACAAAGCATGTTGAAATTGACCGACACTTTATAAAGAAAAAACTCGATGAGGGAATAATTTCTACTCCATTTATGTCAACTTCACAGCAAGTGGCAAATGCGTTAACCAAGGGCTTGTTGAAACAAGCATTTGAATTTAAGTCAACAAGTTGGGTATATGATAAATATCTTTGCACCAACCTGAAGGGGAGTGTTGATAGTATTAAAGAATATTCTAATTGATTTAATTTGATAGATTAGGGAAGTAACATAAAAGGAAAGGATAGGTCAATCTGTGATTGAAAGAGATTTTTATTTTCCTTTTCTTTGTGACCTTCCTTTTCTAATGTTTCCTGCATCCTCCTATTTTAGTTGGACTCTTTGTACATTATGAATAAGATGAAAATATGTATGTTCTTTTTCTCTTCATACAATTCTACAATGATCAACATCTATGTTGTTTTTTTTTTTTTGCTAGCACTAGATATCCGATTCTTCGGGCTAGCTAATCCTGAGAATGACCAGTCCGACCCCATGAATATTTTCCACCAGATATCAGAGTAAATCCAGAAGTGCTCGCAATGACTTTGTCATTACACTAGAGGAAAGTTGGGAATCAAACAATGGATACTTGGAGACTTCATGGGAGCCCTATCGCTATACCATAGACCAGGGGGTTGATCAACATCTATGTTGCAACTTGAGGGCAATGTTAGCGAGTATAAGATTTATCAAGGTAGATAAGGTTTATTTTACCTAGTCATAGCCAAAGAGAAATCTCTTTGAAATTTAAAACCACAATTCTAAACATTGTTCATCATGATATGAAAATTACAATTTTCCTCTTAACTGAACTCATTAAAGAAATCAGAAAATGATAAAATAAAAGTAAAAGCTAAAAAAACTAAAATATTGACAATAGATACATTGGAAAATCAACCTCCTAAGCGGCCTAAGATACCAACTTAAACAATGGATCTAACATGGTAAATAAAGTAGCTTAAATTTTGACTTAAATTTTGAAGATTTTTTCTTTGAAGAAAACTTTTTTTCCCTCGTAGCAATTTCTTGATCAGATGATAGGAGCAAATCATGATGTATAATGTGTTCATCTTCACAGATAATATTATAATGCTAATGAACGCATGGACTATATAATGCTATCAAATAGTAGAATCGATCAACAAAAGAAATACTTCCAAGGGTTGAAGCAACTATAAAGCCAACTTGGCTTGTCATACCAGTTTCCAAGCTGACTAATTTTAGCTGAAGGAAATTTGGCTTTCAATACAGGAGGAACATTTCCAGAAAATGCAGGAAGAACTGCATGGAAGATTGTTACAAGAATAATCATAAGATCACAAAAGCTGCAGAATAAGAAAACATACAGATCTACATGCAACCTACATATATAATCATGCTATGCATAGAAGTTCATCAACAATTTATGGTCACTGGATATGGAAAGAGGAAGAATGAACTTCAAACTAAATGAGACAACTGTTGACATTGAAATTTTCAAGCATTTCGAAAATATCATGAATCAGAAGCAATTTTCAAATTTATTTTTGAAAGTAATTGATCTTAAAAATTGTTGGAAATTTCAAAATTAACATTTTGAGGGTTCACGCTCTCAGCATTTTTGAAATCCTAGACATTATTTGGGAATTCCTAATTTAATTTATTGAACAAGATTTTCTCAAATTAATGGATCTAAATTGATTAAACTTTGTTTAATTTGATCTCAAGGAATTAATTAGATCTTGACACAAATTGCTATTACAGCTTACCATGATTATGAGATCTTGCAGATGGATGTCAAAACCAAGGTTTAAAATCTCGACCCGTGCCGAAGTTTCGGTCCTAGATCGAAACGATACGATTTCGGTATCGTATCGTGTCGTACCGATAGCGTTTCAAAAAAAAAAAGAAAAAAAAATATATATATATATAAGGTTTGGTGGTATTAATTTTATGTAACTTGACCGCATACCTTTCTCAAAACTTCTGAAATCAAAAATATGTAATCTAAAGTATTTCCTAGACATAAATATCAAATATTCATATCAAAATATCAACAGAAATGTGTTTCGATTAGGAACCAAGAATCTAAAAAGTAGATAGCTAAATATGTTAATATTCATGGTTCCAAATCTTGCTTATAAGGTAAAAAAATATTATTTATATGGGCAAATTACCTCTGTGGCCCTTGAACTTTTTCAATCGCCTACTTTTGGCCCTCCAAACAAATCAACCATGCAACTTTTTTAACTGGTTACTTGTGGCCCCTCCGTCAAATTTTTATGAAAAGATATGAAACGTGCCTTCTACGTGCCTTTTAAAAGGGTAAAAGGCGTCCATGACCCACATGGTGTTCGACCAAAATCCCGTGGCCATCTTCACAGTTTCCAAGGTGCTGCTTCCAGGGAGATCTTCGCCAGAGAGGCCACTACTAATGTGTCGTAGCTGCATTCCGCCCAACGCCTCAGCTGGACCCGGTTGGCCTACCACCACAGGGAGCGGAAGCGGTCGATTCACCACCAACGAGGCTGTCATCACTGCCAGGCGTCAACGAGGAGGTAACGGCGACAAGAGCAGTAGCCTTCTGCGGAAGGGTGTTGCTAGCATTGTGCTCTACAGCTTCGCTTTAGCTAATACTGCTACTGGTATGAGATATGTCGCCTCTTCTATATTTTACCCCTCTAAAAGGCACGAACTTGACGGAGGGGACACAAGTGACCAGTTAAAAAAGTTGAATGGCTAATTTATTCAGAAAAAAAAGTTGGAGGGCTAAAAGTAAGTGATTGAAAAAGTTTAAGAGTCACAGAGGTAATTTGCCCTATCTATAATAACTATATAAATTAACATAAAGATCATAATTTATATTTAATAATTATATAAATTATTTATTAATTAACTTATATAATATATAATATAATTATATAATTATAGTTTATAAATATTCTAAATTATATATATATATATAGTTTATATTGAATTCTGAAATCAAATTTATTTAAAAATTTTATATATTTATTAAAAAAATTTAACAATTATTTTTTTAGAATTATTTTAAATATTTTAAATATTTTTATAAAATTTTAATCTATTTTTAATTTATAAAAATAATTTAAAGTTTATTTTTAAAATTATTTTAAATTATATAACTATATATAATATAAATTATCTATTTTTTACTTTAATTTTTTTAGATTTTTAATAAAAATATATATTATAATTATATTAATTAATTAATCGTTTAATTAATTATTTATTATTTTATATAATTATAATAATTAATTAGAAATTAGATATTATATATATAATATAATGATTTTAATTAACACATTTAATAATCCTAACTTTTCCTCTCCCTTCGTGATTCTCACAATTTTACCGCCGCACTCGATTTTGTTCGCCTCGCCACCTCACCACCTCATTGCCGCCTCACCACCATCGCAAGGCTCACACGACCAGTTCGCCACGGCCGCGGGGCTCACGCGACAAGTCCGCTATGACCGTGGTGCTCGTGCGACAAGTCTGGCACGACCGCGGGGATAGCGCAATGCCTCCTCCATGGTCGCAAGGCTCGCACGATGCCTCTGAGGCTGGTCGTGGGCCTCAGAACCTACAAAGCGCCTGTGCCGGTTTCAGTGTGTGGGCGGAACGGTAAGTTTTGCTCCTTCCGCCCAACACTGAACGAACACTAGTCAAAACTGCATTTCTGAAAGAAAATTTACTCGAGGATGTGTACATGACACAACCTGAGGAATTTATAGATCCAAAGAATATCGAAAAGATATGTAAGTTGCAAAGGTCCATTTACGGATTAAAACAAGCTTCTAGAAGCTAGAATCTTCGATTCGATAATGCGATCAAAACGTTTGATTTTATAAAGAATGAAGATGAACCTTGTATCTACAAAAGGGTTAGTGGAAGCACGGTCATCTTTCTCGTCTTTTATGTAGATGACATACTTCTCTTTGGAAATGATATCCCTATACTACAATATGTGAAGACTTAGTTGGGAATTGTTTTTCAATGAAAGACTTAGGTAAAGCAGCCTACATTTTAGGAATCAAGATATATAAAGTTAAATCTAACAGATTGCTTGGTCTAAGTCGGAGCACATATATTGATAAGGTGCTTAATTGTTTTGCCATGCAGAATTCCAAAAGGGATTCTTGCCAATGTCACGTGGTGTAAGTCTTTCGAAGACTCAATGCCCCTCTTTTAGAGAAGGGACTGCAGAGATCAGATTCCTTATGCATCTGTTATAGGATCTATCATGTACGTCATGCTTTGTACTCGCCTTGATGTCTCGTATATATTAAGCTGACAAGCAGATACCAGTCAAATCCAGATGAAGGTCACTGGATAACAATCAAGAATATTCTTAAATATTTGAAAAGAACGAAAGAATATTTCTTAATATTTGGAGGTGATGAGGAGATCGCTATAAAGGATTACAGCGATGCAAGCTTCCATCTTATTCGAGAGATCATCGATAGCGGAGATGTGAGGATATGTAGAGTACCGATTGATGGTAACATTACGGATCCTTTGACAAGACGTTGGCACAAAGGAAGCATGATGGTCATATTAGGGTATTAGATATTTCAGTGATTGACACTAATACTAGTGGGAGATTGTTAGTATTAGCCGTGCCCATTATGAGATGATTGACAAGGAAACTTTTGTATCATATTTCATTAATATGTACTTTGGTATCGGCAAATATCACTTATAACAAGGTGGATTATAAAGTTGATCACTAGTATGCAGTAAGTTATGCAGAGGAATGTGAGTGATATAGTTGGAATTTATCCCTTTCATATAACGGAAGTAATATCTGTGGCCCCTTGATTAAGTAGGACTACTAAAATACATAGTCATGCTCAAATAAGTCAATATGAGATTGAGCTTATTTGGTTAAGTGAATCTACTTGGAGATTAAGAAACAAAGAAAAAAAACAGCCCGATGCACGAAGCTCCCGCTATGCAGGTCCCGAGGAAGGATCCATTATACGCAACATTACCCTACTTTTTACAAGAGGCTGTTTCCAGGATTTGAACCCGTGACATTGGAGATCAATAAACACAAAGATTAATAAGAGGATGACACGGTCTATGCCTTATGGATCAATCTAGATATCGAGAATAGAAGGATTGAGTTATATAAGATAATAGACAGACAGTTTACGTCGGATCTCGACATTCTCGTTACTTGGGTATCAATAATGCATTGTTAGATGTCGCTAATTGCTTGTGTATTTAAAATGGTTTTAGAAACACTACCAATGTTACGAGAACCTATTGGGTCACATATAAAGAGCATGTTGACTTGGAGATTAATTTATTTTAGTTTGACTAGAATTGTATGGGTTTGAGCCTTAATCCTGAAATTGGTTTCGGACCTTATTATGACCCAACCTGATCAAGAGCCCACTAAGATAAACACTAATAGTCATTGGAGAAGATGAAGAGTCATCAGAGAAGATGAAGAGTTTATCGAAGAAAATGAAGAGTTAGTGTTCATCTTCATATTTAATGCCAACTCAAATAGCCATAAAGAGGCTAAGAAGGTGAAGGGGTTTTGGGTGTCTCTTGGATTGTCAATATATATGTCATCTCTAGCAAGATGAAAAGTTAGCATGAATCCTTCTCTTCTTCCATTTTCCGTGTGAGAAGAGAGAGCTCCAACTTCGGAGTTCTTGGAGAAGAACCGAGTGACTTGCTCGTATGGATACCGTAAAGGCGTGGACATTCTAATCGCACTGAGATCTACCGCCGAGTCAAAGTTGCTGCTTGGATTGTATCGTTCATGCAACAAAGGTAACAACTCGATCAAATATATATTCTGCATTCGCTTGGATCTCTGGAGGAATCTCTTTTTCCATTGCATTTATACATTATTTTTCGCAAAAGATCCCTACACAAGATTTAAAATCATGCTCGACGAACAAAATCTCCTTCTTATGCTTCATCTTCTTCCTTCTTCAACTCCAATCCATTACCGGTACCATGCATTGAAACATTGGCTAGTCAAAGATCGAAACTTCAACACAATTTGAGATTTTTAACCTTACTATGAACATTAGGCAACCGGTGAATATTCAAGAAAGGAATAACTTCAACATACATGGCCAGAAGCTGAGCATACTAAACTAGTGGTTATTATCCCTGTAATAGTGATGAATAAATAAGGCATGAAAGCTTTAAAAAAGAATAATCAAAGAGAGGTTGTGACTACAATATTTTTGAAATTGCAACTGAAGAGAAAGTAATAGAAAATGAGATCAGGTTCCAACATCCATGGTTTAAAATATTGAATCATGTCAAATGGCATGAGCAAAACATTTTGTTCTACTAGCAAACTAGCACTAGGAACTCTCAAAGACAGTAAAACACCGCATAAATGTAGGTTCTACTCTTATTACTCTCATCCTCTTCATCACAAGACTAGAAACCAACCAAAAGACACTAGACAACATGGGAACTAAGTACTTGGCTTTCTTCTTCTTATCCACACTAAGTTTTCTTCTTTCACTTCTTTTTCTTCTTCCTCTTCATCATCATCTTCTTTTTCTAGTTCCAACTTAGGAATGTGTGCTCTTCTAAGGAAACTAATAATGCAAGAACCAAGCTCCTCAACTAGATACATGTGGCAAGCTCGGTAACAATAACATTGTTTTATTATTAGTGTTTGTTGGAAGGTAACATGATTAGTGTTTTTTTTTACTACTTCCATCTCGTTCGTAATCAATTGGAAAAATAGAGACATGGACGACTGTTTCGTAAGGATATCATTGTAATATAATTTTTCAAGTGAATGAAAATTAGTGTTCAAGGTCAGATATGATTAGGCGAAGGCATTGGCTCGAATACAAACATGATCCATAGACGCGAATACACTGCTAATTTTAGCATGTGCAAATGTCAATGAGTGTGAAATTGACTGAGGAATTGGGATTGACAAAATCCCAAATTGAACTACAAATGAGAACCATATTACAATGAATTTAATTGGGAATAATTTTATCTCAATTAAATAAAAAAGGAAAAAAAAAATTCTTGGGTTCTTAGCCATGTCCTTGTCAATACGAAGGCGGTACCAAAAGTAGTAGGCAAAAACCATGTGACAATCATCATTTGGTCTTGTATTAAAATCGGATCATGAGCCTAAAATCAACACACGCATGCACTCCTGTTCAAGACATGTTTCGAAGAAATTGCCTTCATTCAATGTCCATGCAAGAAGCAACAATATAGATGCGGTTTTGATTATTGTGCTCCTTAGACCTCAATTGTAGCGTCAATATTCACATGGTTTCATACAAACACTTACAATGAATTTTCTCAACTTGCATTAGTTGCATGCAACTAATGCAAATAGGGGACACCATATTCAGCAAATGGGAAGCTTAATTTCTAGAGATACATAATAGCTAACATCTTTTGCATCTTCAGTCGATCAATTGAGTACACAAAAATAGTACTTTGGTAATATACATTCCAATTAATTTGATAAATTAAATTAATGGAATTTTTCAAGAAAAGGTATACCCGTCTAAAATAACTTTTCACCTATGAAAGAGCCACACTCCTTTAGCTCAAATTACTTATAATTTCTTCCCTTCCTCTCCTCTTTAAGTTCCAAGACTTTGACGGTCCTTTACACTTGAAATTTGGAATGCTTCTATTTTGAATCAAAGGTTGTTGTATCTTGGAGAGAATATAGTCAGGATTTTTAAAGGCTCTTAAGGAAGTAAAGGGTATGTCAACTTATAAAAAGGCGATTCAACAACAAGCTAACTAATTAGTGTCAAACCTATTGGACCAATCTCATTAACTGAGAGAAACTCCAATATGAATTTAAGAAGACAGTCAAGATTATGGTTATGGCAACTTGGGTCCCACTTCTACTCAAGAGAAACCCAAAAAAAATTTCTGAACCAACTTCAAGATTATGGTTATGGCAACTTGGGTCCCACTTCTTTTCAACTTTTTTAAGTACAAGTTAAATTTTAAAATTGGAGAATATACTAATTTGTTGGGAGAAGTTCGAGCATTCGTCTCCATATGTTGATTTTGTTATAGATTTTGTGGAATCATCATCATAGTTATCACCTTCAAAAAAAAAACTAGTCCCGTGCACGAAGCTCCCGCCATGCGGAGTCCGGGGAAAGATCCATTGTACGCAGTCTTACTCTACTTTTTACAACAGGATATTCCCAGGATTCGAACCCGTGACTTTTTAGGTCACAAAGCAACAACTTTACCGTTACGCCAAGGCTCTCCTTCTTTATAGATTTTGTGGAATCGTCATCATGGTTATCACCTTCACATTACATAATTTCAACAAAGACATGGATATCATTGTTGTCATACAAGAAACTCAGATATTTCCTTACTCATTAGAAAGGACGACCAAAAGAAAATATCTTAAGGTCAAAATATAAAAAGAGAAACAAAGTACATTTATTTCTTTCCCATTGGAAAGTACATCTAAAGAATAAAATTAATGAAGAAATACTTCTAGACAGGCTTACTGAAGCAATTATTTCATATGCTTTCAAAAGGCGGTCTAAGAAGAAAAGTCAACAACTCATCACGAGTGAAGGAGAATAATGCAAACAAGAAAACATATTAGCATAACGAAGATAATGATTGAAGAATAAAATCAATAACTGCTCAATTTGGCTAAAAAGACATCTCTGCTTCTCAATTATTCCACCTTCCTATTCAACAAAATAAACAAAAACATCAACATCAAAAAAAAAACAGCCAGCAACTATCTGATTGGCTAAAAAGGCAGCTCCACTTCATAAATGCTCCACCTTTGCACTTGGCGGACTCAAGTTCTCTTCGATTGAGAAAAATACCGTGGTCAAGGATTTAATTTTATTAAAAGTTGTCTAAGTTATTAATTTTTATAATTAGTTGGAACTTCTAAAAAAGTTGTTTAGTTTTTTTAAAAAGCTTGTTAGGTTTTTATTAGAATAATTAGAGTTTTATTTTAAAAGTCTATTGTTTTATAAAGAATAGGTCGTGTTATCAAACTATAAAAATGATTAGGATCTCATGTAATAGACAAGTTTAGAGTTAATACAATTTGCAATTTCCTTTTCTATAGGTGAAAATTGGCAACTTTCCTCTAGTGAGGATTGTATCATTATCCTTCCACTGTGTTGCATCGTAGGGGATACCATATTTACCCAATGGGAAACTTATTTTTGGAAGGTGTACAATAACGAACATCTTCCACAAGTTTAATCAATCAATTGAGTCTGCGTAATCAATACTCTACTATTGTATATTCTAATTAAATTAAAAAATTAAATTAATAGAATTTTTCAAGAAAAGACACCCATCTAGTAAATGTCTTTTCACCCTTCAAAAGAAACTCTTCATCTCTCCCTATAAAAGGAATTTCACTATTGTTCTCAAATCACTATATTCTCTAGTTGTGATTTGTTCTCATCTCCTCTCAAAAAAGTTCTAATGTTTCAAAAGTTTATATGATTTGAGATTTGGTTGCTCCTATTTTGAGTCAAAGTGATTGTATCTTATGAGCAATTGTAGATCAATCGCAATATCATCTTAAAGAAAGGATCCTGCTCTCATCTCAACCTTTCTCTCTTACCTAAAAGGATGTATCCATAACCGAAGAGGTGATTCGACACCTAACAATATTGAGATAGTGATGGACACAATTAAGTTGGCTATGACAATATCGAAAGGATATATCTACCATCCAAAGGGATGCCTTGACACCGAAAGGGTGTGTCAAAAATTTAAAAGAGATACAATTCAGGTCATCATATGACACTCCATCAATTTAAGCAAGTTGATTTGTCTACAAGTTGATTGACTGGACTCCTGTTGAACCAATCACATTAAATGAGAGAAACTCTAATTGGTGTCAACATTCTTTAAAAAAAAAACAGTTCTGATCAAACATAAATACCCTAACTCCAAATGAGGCTTTAAAGCTTGTCGGCATTCGCCCTAAAAGATAAGAAATTTTAGAGAGAGGCAAATTTAATCTCATTTTACTTTAAAAAGGGCGAAAATGTTAAGGGAATGACATCAGAAAAATAATCTTAAATCATGCAAAAAATATACCAAAAGTAATACAAAAGCAGAAAATTAACGGTTAATAAGAATCAAGTAGTGCTTCAGAACTGAAGTAAAAAAAGGAAAGATAGCAATGTTGCTCCAAATTCTATTACTATTTTTTCTCCTTAAAATTCCTTTTTTTGAAATTTGACCCCTCTTTCTTTTGTTATACCTTCCTTGAAGCTTGTGTCCGACTGACCCGTTAGGTGAGGTGTTGAGCCTGACCCATCATGAACCACCACGGCCATGATGGCTGGGTTTGTTTCCCCACACAGTGGTTGGCCTAAGCCAAGTTGAGCTTTTTTAAAAAAATAATAATAATAATAATAAAAAGAAGAAAGTAAAAGGAAAAAATTAAATAATATTTATAAATTATTTTTCTTATTTTATTTAAAAAGTTTAAACATCTTTATATATGCATTTTAAAATTTGTAGGCTAGGCTTGACGGACAACAAAGTCACCACTGTGTCAGACCCGCAAGCTAGGTTGGGCCGAGCTCAACGTAGTCCATCCCCAATCAGATCATGCTAGGCTTGGCCCAAGCTTGGCAAGGTCGAGTCGCAAGAGGTCCAACTCAATTGTCACCACTAGTTTAAGCATATGGCCTGCACTTGGTTCTTGTTAGAGACAAGATTTGAAATCTCACATTACGCCATGATTTTGGTGTCTCATCAAAATGAGACGTGTCGAGTGTGTCGTATGGCAGTGCTAGTGGGTGTGCTATGCTGAAGGAGGAGAAAGAGTGGAGGAAGAAGATACTATCATTCGCCATCTCAATGCCTTACAAAAGTCTCGCAAACCATAAGTGAAGTTGTCGCCAGTGTGCACAATAGATAAAGTTATCATCTTCTCAAGATCCCATCTAAGCATTCATCATCTTTCCAAAGACTCGTGGATCCTGCATAGAAGTCATCTCATGGAAGCCTCATAGATCTTGTGTATATTCGTCAATAATCTTGAGTGATCATCATCTTTGGACCTTGTCGAAGACTCTAAAAGTCATATAGTCGTTGTGAGGTGTTGTCAGAGTCTAAGCGAACAATCAAATGAATTATTCCCACATCAATACTTCTAGGCTTAGGGATCCTTCAATCCTTTCTCTCCTCCCATCTCTATTATATGAACATATCTACTCACAAGAGAAGCCATCTCATCCACTTATGCTTACTTATGGGAGATGACAATATTGCATTCTAATTGTATTTGAGAATTAGTTATCTTCCTTCTAGCAAGTCTATTGTTCATTGCAAGTGGATGATCACTATTAAAAACAACCTTGGTTGGCTCCATTGATAGGCTTAAAGCTCAATTAATGATAGAAGGGAATAGAAACATAGCATTGACTATCTGGATACAATGGTCAAGATTGCTTAGGTTCATTTCTTCCCTTATATTGGCAGCTATACCCCCAATGGTGGCTATCTCAATGAGATATCAATATTATTTCTCTCCATGGTGACTTGAATGATACATAAAGCAACATCTTGAGCAAGGGCTAATTGCTCAAGTGGAGCATAGACTTGTAAATAAAAAAATAATAATAATATCTATATCGAATGTAATCTCATAAATAAAGCATGTTTGTTAAATTCAGTTTGGGAATCTTTTATTCAGTTTGGTATCATTCGGAGTGTATTAATTATTTAATATTTTATGTTATCTCTCTGTTTATAAATAAACTGTCTCATTGTTAATGTAGATATTAATGTTGCAAGTAATGATACTGTTGGAATCACAAGATCAAAAGTGTATCTCCATCATCCCCTCCAAAGCAAAAGATTTAGGCAACATTAATTAATGTTGTAAACATAAAGGTTTCCCGTTCAGGGGAAACACTTATATTTCATGGCATAAATATATGCTTCATTTGCTTGAACAAGGTAGTATGCTAGACACTAGACCTGTGGATACTCCTGTGCATCTAAATGTCATACTAATACTAGGGAAAGGGTAGTCACTATTTTAACCTAAGGAAGTATCGAAGATTGGCTTGCAACTTAATTATCTTATAGTTACAACACCTATCATCTCATTTATTGTGATTGTGACAAGACAATATCTAGAATCACCCTGCTAGATCAATTAGAAGGCAGCTCTAAGATTCTTTGATATGATGCATGCTCCAAGCAGGTGCCTCCTAAATCCCGATTAAGACCATCTTCGAATTATAGGATAGACGACTACAAATTAGGTAGGTTCCCAGATATGTGCTGTACACACCAATTATCTTTTTATGAGGGAATTTGATTTCTTGGAGGAAAAAAAAACAGAGTGTACTGGTCATATTTTGTGCTGAGGAAGAATATAGGGCTGTATCTTTTGCCATATGTGAGCTTATTTGGATCAATAGGACTGTATCTCTTACCATATGTGAGCTTATTTGGTTCAAACAATCAGCAACACTATAAATTGATTCACCTATCCAAACATAAAATTTATATTGTGATAATCTTTCATGCATATTGCCTATAATCTAGTCTTTTATGAGAGGACAAAAAAACAGCAACACATTGTCACTGCATTGAGAAAATGTGCTGTGAGGATATCATTAGGTCATCTGTTAGACTTAATAATCGACTAGCAACTTCACTAATGGTCCTTAATAGGCCCTAGAATTGGTTATATTTGTAACAAGTTAGGGTTGATTGAGAAATTCTTTTGCCATCATAGAAATCAAAAAAGATGGTTGTCATAACAAGCTAGAGTTGATAGAGGAATATAATACTGAAAGAATAAAATAAACCATCATAGAGGCTAGCATAAAATTTTTTTACCTGGAGACATCCCAAATGAGTACATTCTAGCAAGTATTTTCTTTTGAAGAACTAGTTGATCATCAAGCCAAGTTTGAGGCAAGGGTCCACCCCATCTAACATCAAATATAGTGAAAAAAGAATTATAATAGAAAAGTATGTAGCATGAGCATCAAACTTCATATAATCAAATTTCATTAATTATAAAAAATAATAATAACAGAATATACTTCAAATATATATTTGAATTCGAAATCGAAACAACAACAAACTCACCCATGCAAATTTCCCATACGTGACCATGCAAGAAAGGCAGGTCCTCCAAAAAAATCATCTAGATCTGAGTGGCTGATATTATACCTCTAGGAAAGAGAAATAGCAAGACAGATCAGATGATTTCTAACCTAATGGAATGCTGCAACAAATATTGATTATCATTGAGCAGTCATCATCAAATGAATAGCATGATAACTTACTGGTGGAAGTCTCCAAGTAGTGGCCATTTGACCACAACTTATCCATAATCAATTACCAGAAGGACTTCAAACAAAAAAAGAGAAAAGCATGAAGTAGTCAATCAATGTTGTCAAATTGTAAAGTTTGGCCCTCATTGCAATTTAGCTGAAAATGACAGCGTCTTTTCTTGGAAAAAGTGAACCTCACAAACAAAAAATGCAATGTGGAACAAAACTGGACAGCTACCTTAGAGTTTCTTGATTACTACTGATTCCCGCCATAACAGATGCATTGAATTTAACCATTAATAGGTTATATAGCTTATCGAAGTTTTTCTAAACTTAGCATAGTACTTCTCAATCCACATGTTTACATATCAAGGACACAGACAGAGAATTTGATAGCCTGATGGACAACAAACTTTTTAAAAAAGCAGTTTATCAATTATTTCTACTTGATAGAATTCTATATGGTTAAAATTTAAAAACCTTGCTCACTATATCCATTGATTAGATCCCTCCTATCTCATTCAAATACGTCCTACAAGCAATAAATGTTAATAAGTCCTTTAACCCAGTCTTGACAACCGATCCAGCCTCTTCTTCATGTTAATCCTCCAGGACAGCTACTTGCGCAGACTTATTTGATATAGATCCTTTCAATGTGTCTCCACAAGATTGATGCAGGAGGATTCGTGGGATCCTTTTTATTATTTTTAGTAAAGTATTCCTTTTTGTAATTTTTGGATTTTTTTTGGTATTTAGATATTTTTGGTAATTTCTATCTTTTATATTTTTTAGATTTTGAGTCCGTTTAGAAATTTTAAGATTGTGGATCTATTTATAATTTTTCCTTTCTTTTAGAATTTCTCCAATAAATGCTCCAGTTAGAGGATGTGAAACTATAACAAACACGCATATCAAACGAGGAAGAGGAAAACCAAAAAAGACTTAGTTAGCAATAATAAAACAAGATAAAATGTATTTAAGTATAGATGATATAGTAGGAGTTAGAGCTCAATGACGTAAAAGGATTTATATAGCTGATTCCACCTAGTAGGATAAAGCTTGGTGGTTGTTGTTGTTGCTGTTGTTTAGAATTCCTTTCCCTTCTTTACAAAGTAGAAATTGTAATCTCTATATTAGGATTTCTTTCCTTTATTTGGGTCTTAGGATTTAAAGTCTATATAAGAATGTGTTTAGCTATTTGAGGGATCATCCTTGGTTATTAAATAAATTTCCCATTTTCAAAAAAAAATCTGGAGTACGATGATTTTTCTCTTCGTCTTCTCCTCAATTTCCACTTCTAGCGATAATCGCTATCATGCCCAGCGTCAGTTGGTATCAAAGCAGTTCCGATTGAAGAAGTCGAGCATCAGATCCAATGGAAGGTCGATTGTGATCGTAATCGTGTCAGGCAAGTTCCAGCTGAAGAAGCCTTGCACCGTGGTCATAGCACCGACGAGATTGAGGATTTATAGTGACAAGTTATAGATTTAACCCAGCATCTAGTAACGTGAAATCTTGAAGATTGTGAGGTACGTGGTCGAGACGATCGATATAGAGACTTCGGATTTTAAGTTGATCTACCCGAATTTTCTGATACATGAATTTTGTTGATTGGATCAACAAAGTGGAACGGATCTACTATAAGCAAGTTCCGGATCGGATGAAGGTAAAGTTGATTGCCATCAAACTCAAGGATCGAGCATCGGCGTGATGGGAGCACTTGCGATGCTCACGAGACAGACAGGACAAAACCAAGATCAAGGATTGGGAGAAGATGAAGAAAAAAATAAAAGATTACTTTCTTCCTTTAGGTAGACTCAAACCCCAAGATAGCTTCGATTCCCAAGATCACCTTGACATATTCGAAGATGATTTGGAAGAAGTTGATGAGATACTTTATGGCGATGGCCTTGAGACTTTAATCATTAGTGAGAATTTGTTGATTTCCAAGGATTCACTAATAGAATCAGATAAATCTATTCATGGCGCTTTGGATATTAATTGTCCTATGAAAGGTTCTATTTGAAACTCGGACTTATCAAGTACTAAACAATCAGATGACAAAGTGAATGAGGATGTTCATTGCAAAACCAAATTGCTTAATGGTGCACAACAACAACAATTACCTAGAAGAAGTTGATGAACCTGACACGCTGCAAGTTGTGGAAGACCCTAAGAAGAATAGATGGACCAAGATGAGAAGCTAGCTGAAGGCATTAAACTTTGTCATATCAACAACTGCAACTTCAAAGAGCACTATTCTAAGTGACTTTATTACGATTTAAGCCAATGGTGGGGGAAGAGATCTTTAAGGGGGCCAAGACATTCAAGCATGAAGTGTTCGAGAAGGTGCAACTGGAGCTCAACTAGTTCCAGCCTCGTCATTTACAACGCCAACATCAAGCAGCTCGTCGACGTCAAGGACCACGAGTACTTCTCCTACCTCGGCCAGACGACGTACTAGGAGGTTGCCAACCAGGCCAAGGTCAACGTCACTAAAGCAAGGATGAAGGGCCAGATGGGCTCCAAGGAGCATGACGGTAGGATGCTGCAGAACGCCGCCAGGATCAACGCGAAGGCCAAGGTCCTAACCAAAGTCAAGTTGTTCCGAGCCGAGCGAGAGGCAGAGGTGTGACCGCCAATGCACATCTCGCCGTGAAGAAGGCGGAGTGGTTACATCAAGCCAAGGTGGTCGATGTCGAGGCCGCCAAGGTAGTCACCATTAGGGACTCCGCGTTGTGTCTCTAGGTGGAGAAGAAGAACGCTTCTTGCCAGATAGAGAAGCTCAAGGTCGAGCTCCTTAGCAGAGCCACCGTCGACTATGAAATTAAGGTTAGGAAGCAAATTGGGAGTTATACAAGAAGCAAAAGGCGACAGAGGAGGCGTTGTACGAGCAAGAGAAGCAAGCGGAGTGCTAGCGCGCAATCGCGGAGGCCAACTTCTTTACGCTGCAGCCGTAGGCCGACGACACGCTTTTCGCAAAGTAGGAGGTGGAGGGGATCCTATTGCTGGAGGCGGTTCAACGCGAGTGCCTACGCACAATTCTGGAGGCGCTCGGCTGGAACTACACGACGATGAGGGACTTCCTGATGATCGACAGCGACACGAACAAGGAGATGGCAAGGATCAACACATTGGAGCTTCTCCAGTTTGAATATAAAGTTGCATTTAGATCGTCGAGGATTCCTAAAGTCCAACAGCTGCTAGATTTTACCAAGTTGATACATCTTTCTCCTGGGCTACCACCACTACGCTAAACTCGAGAACGAGTTCTTTTTAACATGGGGTGGGAATTTTTTTTATTTTTAGTAAATTATTTCTTTTTATAATTTTTGGATTTTTTGGTATTTTAGGTATTTTTGGTAATTTCTATCTTTTATATTTTTTGGATTTTGAGTTTGTTTAGGAATTTTGGGATTGTAAGTCTGTTAATAATTTTTCCTTTATTTTAGAATTTCTTTCCTTTCTTTACAAGTTAGGAATTATAGTCTATATATTAGAATCTCTTTCCTTTATTTGGGTCTTAGGATTTAGAGTATATATAAGCGTCTATTTAGCTGTTTGAGAGATCATCCTCAGTTATTAAATAATTTTTTAAAAAAAATTAGAGGGTGATGGTTTTTCTCTTCTTTATCTTCTCTTCAATTTCCACTTCTCGTGAGCCCACAGGATAATCACTATTCTGCACGTCAAAGATACACCATCTTTGACTGCTATGTCACCTGGAAATGTTATTTATGTGAGTAATACAAGTAATAAAGGTCATAGTTGCAAAGGAGATACCCAAAAGAGATCGCTTAGCATGTTAGTGTTTTGCACTAACACACATGCACGCACATGCACATACCTAATAAGTCCTTTAACCCGGTCTTGATAACTCACCCAGCCTCTTCCTCAAGTTAATCCTCTAGGGCAGCTACTTGGGAAGATTTCATTCGATATAGATCCTTTCGGTGCTTCTCCTCCACAAACAACATCTTTGTCCGTGAGTCTAGATGTCACCTCGAAACTTTGTCTATGTGGTAATACTAGGCATAAAGGCTGTGGTTGCAAAGGAGTTACTCAAAAGTATGTTATTGTGTGTACTACCTCCATTCCTACATCCAGAACTTGTCATTGTCATTGGAGAATGTCGACAAATTTGGTCTTGAATGGATCCCTCAACATGGACACACACACATGCATCAGTCCAAAAGCGAACCTTTAGCATGTTAATGTGTGCACCACCCCAACTTCTACATTATCTCATCATTGTTATTTGAGAATGCCGAAAATTCTCAACCATGGTCATTCTTTAACCCTCAACTTGAAAAAATGCAGTGCTACTCAACTGCCATTTTAGAGGTGATTGACACTAAATAGCACTTCAAATCATTGTTCAAGGTGGACAATACCTAGCATGCACCCCACCCATAAAGTCCTTCCCACATGTAACCTCAAAGGTTGTATAATCTTAATCTATCCTTAGAACATGAACTTGGAAACCAGTTGACGACTCAAAGACCAACATGGTAGGCATCACCCTACCAGGTCTTCTACTCTTGGCCTAGCATACGAATATCTTAGTTAAAGTTGTTAGTTAAACTACTGTAGCTTCCATCAACCATTGATGTCATGCAAGGGAGAATAGAGGGTTATTTGATGTCTCATTCCTAACTTGATTATTGAATTATATTGCATAGATGATTCACCTTCACCCTATATATAAGATTGGTAATAAAAAGCTAAAGAAAGGATTACAAAGAGCTAAAAAATTAAGAATATCACTGCGGACGTCGGCCTTTAATTCTCCATCTCCTCCTTTTATAGCTTTCTTTCAGTCAACTGGAATTCTTCATCAATCAACTATTCCACAAATGTTGTTAGTAGATCTAACCATTGTTACTTTATGAATGGCTCCTTCCAAGTTACCAGTGTAACAAAATAGTTTATTGGAATTTGCTATCAATCGACTAATTTATAATTATGATCAATCCACTCGGCCACGAACAAAATCATTCTGTTAGTTGGCTAATCGGCCCCAATCGACTGCATCAATATACTGGACCTACTAGTACCATAAATAGGTCATAACTACAAAATCAACTCATTTAAGGTTTAGGATTTCACGAGTCAATTACTACTCTAACTCTAAGGCCAAGTTCATCTATGTTGAGATATATCCTTACTCAGGTACATTTTCTCTCAACACTCAACTCCCATAGAGTTATACCTTTGCTTTGAAGTCATCCTCCTTCAACCCCACGTCTTTTGAATGCACTCAAGCCCACAACTCCTCTCCTTGGCATCCTTTATGTCTTTTCATTTAGACTCTGCTTCCCTGACTCCTCTCCAATGCTCCTTATCTTGTGGTCCCTCAGATTCTCCACGCTATCCTTCACCAATCTCCACAGATCTCAAGCCATCGAGTATCCATCAGCCTTGACTGCTCCAAGTCATGTCTATGTGTATTCCTTTAAATCCTATAAGACTTAAATATACACATCAAAACCAAAGACAATCCTAACTAAACTCGTTACTCAAACATCAAAACTAATAATCTTTCTCGATAACTAAGGAGGTCAATTGCACCAATAGAATATTGGATGACAAAGATACTTAATGGGCATTCACCTATTAATGAATGATGCACATGAAAAGGAACATGAGATTAAAACCTAGTTGCATGAAGAGCCTAACAATGCCTTCCCATCAAAGCCTCTAACAAATGCATCCCTAGACTATTTTAATGATATTTTTGAGCCAGCCATCGTGGTTGATTTGCAACAAGTTGTAAAGGTCAAATTGGTGGAGCACTAGATTCCCAAAGAGATCGTTATAGCTCCCAAAGTTTATAAAAAGGCCAGTACTACTCTTAACACCACTATTCATCTTCCAACATAGATATTCATAATAACCACACCCATATGCAACAAAACTGACTTTTTGTAGAGTGGGTGACAATTTAATTCAAAGAGTGGGTGAATAGGTTGTCTCTGAAGGTATTTTTATCTTTTAGATAAGCAAACAACTCTCATCTTCTATCAGAATGACCAAAGACCAAATAGACACTAAAAGTTGTCTTATGGCTCTTTGAAAAAACTACTAGACTCAAGATCAATTGTCAAAAGAGTAAAATTGTGTCAAAGTAAAGTTAACCTGAACATTGGAGATACAAGGTTGTCAAGTTAAAGTTATAAACAAATCTAAATGCCTCATGCTATATATTAGAATTGTTCCTAACAAAATTGCAACCTCTTATCAAATGGTATAGTCAAGATTTAAAATCTCGACCCGTGCCGAGGTTTCGGTCCCAGACCGGAACAATATGACTTTGGTATCGTATCGTGCCGTGCCGATACAGTATGGATATTTTTTTATTTATAAATAGTACTTATTACATAAATATGTTTATTGTGTATAATTTAAAAATAAGTTATATATTGATTTTAATTTGATTTATGAGAATTGTTTTTTATTTTTTTAGAATTTTTAAATAAAATTAAAATCAGCAAAATTAATTTTCAAAATATTAAATTATAAAATTTATTATTTTTTAAAATTTTTAAATATATTTACAGTGAAAAAATATAAAATACTAAAAAAATATCAGATTATTAATCTAAATAATCTGATTTATTAGAATTTTTAAATTTTTTTAGAATTTTTAAATAAAATTTAAATCAGTAAAATTAATTTTTAAAATATTAATTAATAAAATTTATTATTTTTATTAATTTTGAATATATTTACAGTAAAAAAATATAAAATAGTTAAAAAAATATATATCAGACTATTAATCTGATTTATTAGAATTTTTTTAAAAAAAATTAGAATTTTTAAATAAAATTTAAATTCAGTAAAATTATTTTCAAAGTATTAATTAATAAAATTTATTATTTTTAAAAATTTTAAATATATTTATATTTTATGGGGATAATTTAATTAAGGTTTATAAAAGTCTCTTCAAGATATCACATTTAAGTTAGGAAATGTTCGAATTAATTAAATCAAAATATTTAATTTTTAACAATGTCTTCATAGAACGATTGTTCGGCGACACATAAGTGTCACGGGATGCCTTCGGCGCCGCCGGAGGAGTCCCGCGACTCCTCCGACATCGCCAGAGGCATCCTGCCACTCCTCCTACGGCACCTGCGAGGCACCTAGGACCATGTAGTGACACCGGAGGAGTCCCGCGACTCCTCCGGCGCTGCCTACGAGGCATGCGAGGCGTCTAGGAGAACGAGCGTACGTGATTCCTTCTATCGAGCTAAACGAGCGCACAATTCATTCTATCTCGTGATGCTCCCAATGATGCACGACGAAATCATCGCTAGTCTAGTGTCGGTTACGGTGCGCAGGCGGAACGATAAGTTTCGCCCGTTCCGCCAGGCACGGAATGAAATTCTCACTAGTACTAGTATATAAATATAAATGTCACAGCAAGCAACCAATTTTCAATTAGTGGTGTCAATTAATATCACCAAAATTACAACATGTTAATATTACTCATCAAGAATGAAATATTACTATTATAATTAAGACAATTGATGACTAACTTTTCCATATTCTATATTTTGTTATTAATTACTAACCTGTTATTGCTCATTTTGTTGAATCATATTTTAAAAAATCAAGAACCTAATATCTTGGATTTCTTGTTTAAGGTTATTCAACGTACTCTCAAGTAGAATGATATAGTTTCAGTACCATATCATGCCGACATAATTTCGGTATTTTTTAAATATAAAATATATTAACTAAAAATAAATTTAATCTAAATATTTAAAAATAAAAAATAAAATATTTTTTAAAATATATATTAAATTAATAGGATAATTTTATCAGGCTTTAATTAAGCCTATCTAAATTATTTTAATCGTAGTTAGGAGTTGATTAAAATTATTAATATAAGTTATTTAATTAAACCTAAGTTAAAACCTTCGGCTCCCGGCTCCCGGCCCCCGCTTGTTTCGCGTCGCCAACTACCTGGGGCCTGAGCAACGCTGCCAGCCAGCATGATGTATCCGAACTTGTCTCAGGGCCAACGCATCTGCAAAGGACCTTAGGTCGCTCTAGCACCGAAGGCATGCTGGCAACGGTTCGTGGGCAGAACGAAAATATTTCGCCCGTATGGGCGAAATGGTACAAGATTTTAAACTATAGAGTGGACTACTTTAGGGAAACCTTAATAATGTTTTCAATAAGCATAGTATCAAAGCTGGGATACTGCCACTCCCTTTTTGTTCTCACTCATGGTTGATTCACATAAGAATCACTCTATCCAACTGCATCTTGTTCATCATTCACATGTCTTCCTCCACAGTACCTAAGTTTATCTCTCTGGAACAAATTAAACGGGTGCAATTGTAATTATTCCACCTGAAGAATCATTCCAGCCAACTCTTGTGCATATAGTCAACATTATCCCATTAACTACATGAACCTAGTCTATTTTCACAAGTCTGTTTGACTTATCTTCCAGAAGTGTTTTCCCTTGAGGATCTAAGACTTGTACAGCCCACAAATTGTAACTATAAAAAGATGAAGGCACTGCAACATGGTTGGTCCAAACAATTTAGTTTTTACAAAGAAACAACCTTAGCAGGGAGCAAAAGTAATAATTGCTAACTAGAAGGCTAAAATAATATATAATATCAAAAGCATTCGCAAAATAAGGCAGCATAAGCTTGATGGTCCAATAACTACATTGAGAAAGAAGGTTAATTTGATTACTTCTGACACAATTATAGGAAGTCACAGAGAAAGAGTATTCTACCTCAAAAACTTTCTTCCAAATAGCTTCCTGCCCATTGAAAGCAAGTGGTAAGTTGATGCCTTGGAGAGCCATCCAGTCAATTTCTTTCTCCCATCTTTCCCAGCCCCACCATGCATATGAATCTGAGTAGAAGACAAAATAACCTAAGTTTTCCAAGAAGTGGTGGAAAGGCATCCTAAATAGAAACAGATACACGAAATCTTCATATTTAGCTTTAAAATTACAAAGGCTTTATGAAATCTAAGGACTTGCAAGTGACGAGAATATAGATTTACACTACCACATTAACACAAGATGGTGCCAGATACCAAAATGTTTGCACATGTCAGTCAGATGCACAACAATGAACACACACCTAAATTCCACAACAACAAAAAGGTAAATAGGAATTCGGTGACTGTGGTAGCTCAATGGTCTAGCAACAATTAGCCCACATCTAAATTTCAGAGCTCCACAAAGGTAAATAGGAATTCGGTGGCTGAAGTAGCTCGACAATCTTTGTGAGACAGTTTCTGGTCAGTAGTCAAACAGGAATTAATTTGGTAGCTGACGAGTCATCAGTCAATGGACAGTTGAGATGGGAGACTGTTGTCAAGATTCAGCAGGAAATATGTAACGGAAATGTCTGTGATGGTTGTCATTTCTGCAAAGAATCATGTCCTTTTCAGAGATATGTTTGCTATACTTTTCCATCCTTTGTTTCTCTACTTTATATTATGTTGTTTTCTATATAGTTTTTCATTCCAGAGGTTTTCCATTGAGATGTATTTTGAGAGGGGAAATTAAAGTAAATATTTTTCAGATTAATACAATTCACTTGCATTCATGAAAAAAAAAATGTCTTATTCCCTAAACCAAGAAAACACCATTTCTTTCATTTTTTTTCTGTTTTAACAAATTAAATCTAAATACTAATATCAAATATAGCAAGAACAAATTCCCTAACCACACACAAAAGAATATTGCTCGACTGTTGTTTAACATGTTTGATTATGAATCACAAGACAAAGGAACATGTAGAATGTTTTTCCTGTTATAAATCATTTGTTTCAAATCAAGTATGCTATTTTGTTTAGGGGAGGAGATAAGTTGATTGATGTGATCAAATAAACTAGGGTATAGCGAATTGACTATTCTCATACATATTTTGAATTGAACTGTTGTATATCCTTAACTAGTGTATGGTTTTGAGCTCTTATTTAATATGCTCGCCATTCACACGATCCATTTGGTTGTATAAAATTAATGATATATAGTTATGATCATACTAAACAAAGGTCCAGGACTCATGTGAGTGGGAGATGAAATAAAAAATTAAACAGGTCTCCAACGAAGACTGGAGTCATTGCATGGACGAGTGTTAAGTAGAAATGCGTCTCGGACTCAACCATGGAAGCTGAGTATGTGGTAGCCTCTGAGGCAGCCAAAGAAGCTGTATGGCTCAGGAACTTTCTAATGGACTTAGATGTGATTCCTGGTTTGCCCAAGATCATCATAATTTATTGTGATAATAGCGGTGCAGTTGCAAACTCGAAGGAACCGCGAGCCCATAAGGCAAGTAAACATATAGAGCACAAGTACCACCTGATACGAGATATCGTCAAGCGAGGAGAAGTTGTTGTCGCCAATATTGCATCAGCAGATAACCTGGCAAATCATTTCACTAATGCCCTTCCGGCGAAAGCTTTTGATCAACATGTGGAGGGGATGGGAATCAAATATATGGCAGATATGGCAGCTTAGTCTTTTAGTATAAGTGGGAGATTGTTTGAGTGTACACTAAAAGCCTAGCTTTTGTAAACATTTATTTTTGAAATAAAAGAATCATATTGGTCAATATCTACATTTATTTGTTAAATATAATTGTTCAATTAATTTATATAGTAGACGACATGGTTTATGGTGTCACACACAGAAGATCATGTTGACGGTTCTTTATAAATTATAAACAGTTGCTCACAACTAAGATGGAAAGGAACAAACCATCAGAATAGTCGTAGTGTAATTAAGTATTAGTTTATCTTGATTAATAAATTACACTGGTACACTCTAAGTGTATTCAGTAGGACCATTTAGGTAAGTTCTTTTTGTACTGACTTAGTAAAAGAACTAGACCTTAGTTATTATGGAAGTGTGTGCTCTTAATCCTAATATAATAACAAACACATATATTTAATATTTATTTCTTTGACTTATCAAAGGGTGAGGTTTAGCTCGATAAATCAATATGCCCGATAAGTTGGGAAATGATATTACTTATAGTGTGTGTTGTTGATTATAGAAGGAATCTGTGTCCTAGTTATCTAGGTTGAGAATGTCCCCAAGAGGAGCTCATAAGGATTGTCATGTTAAACCCTGCAGGTGGACTTAGTCTGACATGACAATGAAGTTGAGTGGTACTACTCTTGGAGCTAGATATTAATTAAGTGAGTTGTCAGTAATTTGCTTAATTAGTGGACATTTGTTATCTTAAACACAGGGAGACTAACACACTCATGATAAGAAGGAGCCCATAATGTAATTTGGGATTGGTGCGGTAGTGCGATAATAACTCTCTAGTGGAATGAATTATTATCGATGAACTTGAGTTGTGTGTTCGGGGCAAGCACGGGATACTCAAGCTCATCGGAAGGCCAAAACCAATTTCTCCTCTAGGTCCCTATCGTAGCCTTATTATAGCCTCAAGTCTATCCAAATGTAAGGCTCTTCTTGGTGTACAAGAAGGGGGCCGGTCCATTGCTTGGTGACCAAGCAATAGCCGGCCACATCCTCTTCTATAGGGGTCGGCCCTATTGCTTGGTGACCAAGCTAGTAGGGGCCGACCACAATAATTCAAACAAAGAGGGTTGTTTTGAATTTTTAAAATCTTCTCTTTGTAGAAAACTATAAGTAGTAAAAAAGAGATTTTAGTTTTTAAAACTTTCCTTATTTGAATTAGACCACATGTTTTAATAGAGAGTTTTAAAAGTTTTAAAACTTTCCTTTTTTAACCATCCTCATGGTTTTAGAAAAAAAGGAAGAGAAGTTTTAAAAATTAAAATTTTCTATTCATGTTAAAAAAGGAAATTTTTGAAGAGAAGTTTTAAATTTTATAACATGGTTTTAATTTTTAAAAGCTTTCCTTTTTAACATCCACTTTAGGAAAGAGAGCTTGTAAAATTTTATAAGAGATTTTTTTCTTGTAAAATTTTATAAAAATATATATATATATCCTTCCTCTTTAAGGGGGTCGGCCACCCTTGCTTGGTGCCCAAGCAAGGTGGCCGGCCAAATTGAAATTAAAATAAAATAATCAATTAATATTTGGTGATTCATTCAATCAAGAGGAAAGAAAAGGAAAATTTAAAGGGAAAAGGAAAAACTAGAGGAAGATTTTAATTTTTGTAAAAATTCTTCCCTTATTTGCCTTGGGCAAGTATTATAAAAGAAGGGGTGAGGAGGCTTCATGAGATACAATTCTTATTCTCTTGGAGGAGTCTCTCTTGGTGTGGCCGGCCCTCTCTCTTCTCCCTTTCCCTTTGCTCTCTTCTCCTTTGTGGTGGTGGTGGTCGGATTTTAGAGGAAGAGGAAGAAAGCTCTTGGGTGGTGTTTAGCTTGGAGGATCGTCGCTTACACGACGTCCAAGGCGAGGCGAGGAATACGGCAGAAGATCTCGAGGTCATTAGTTTACAAAGAGAAGGTATAATTAGCAATTGTTTTCCGCATCATGCTAGTTATTTCTTTTTGTAAGAATTCCAAACACAATAGGTATTAGATCTAATTTTTTGAATTTATTTTTAAGGCCATGTGCCTCGCCATGCAGTCCTGGAAGCCAATTTTGGAACTTAATATTTAATGGAATTAATAACATAGGTGGATTTGAATCAATAGTGTTAAGTTCCGCTTGCGATTCAAATCTAAACCATTAAGAATAGATAAGTTAAATTTGGAATCAATGATGTTAAGTTCCGTCTGCGATTCCTAATTTAATTTCTAAAGAACACAATAGGTTATTTAAGGAAAGGTTCGACATTTGTACAAAATTTTTGTACAGTGTAACCGGTACGTTTTCCTAGGACTAACCAACAAATATGTCTGATTGAATGGGTATCCTCTGTCACTAAGGATCCCCTGATTATCCAGTCTAGTAGCAATCTTAACATAGAGACAAACCTCTCACTTCTATATGTTTACATCATTAATACATTTCGTCAAATACATAAAAGGCATAACATATAGAACAAGTAGTAAACACATCATTGCATAGGAAAATATCCTAATACAAGTTCATACATCAACATCACAACATAACTACTTCCTACATCCTAGATCTAGAGATCTACTCTATTGCAAGAGAGGTACAATCAAGAGATGTAAATATAGCATCTATAACTCAAAACATGGATTGAGAGAGAAGAGAATGATTATCCTTGAAGTGTGACGTCCTTAGTGGCATTCCCTTGCTCCGGAGGTGGACAAATTGGTGAAGATCGGCGAGGATGAAGCCTAGGGCTCCCCAAGGGGGAGAATGTTAGTATTATCCCTAGTATCAATTATGAGATGATTGTAAATGACTCCTTTTATATCATATTTCATTATTAATAAAAGGTAAAGTTAGTTATTATATTATTTCAGTTTGGTGCCAAATGAATAAGTATAATGATGTCCTAGGATAGTAAGTTCTAATATACAATATATCAATTGGTTAAATTGATAGTGGGATATTGTAGATATACATAGAATACTACTTTTAACTATTCCTAGTTAGGTATTAATATACAAGGATAATATTAAAGCGCTGAGACTAGCATGTAGGTCAACAGATGACTTAATCTCACAAGTCATGTATATGAGATATTAGGTTGACACATGGATATATATTAGAGAATATATACTAAATGACCCGCCATGAGAATATTTCATAGATGGTTATATGAGTATCATAAATATTCTCATGTGACTATTAATATGAATAGTTTTTATACCTGAAGTCATTATGGTTCCCTACAAAAGGTGTTGTATACTTTGATATCGACAAATGCCACCTATAACAGGGTGGACTATAAAGTCTATCACTGGGTATAAAATAACTTATACAGAGGGATGTGAGTGATGTAGATGAGATCTATCATTTCCATATGACAAAAGTGATATGGAAGGGATCAAGAAATTAAGACCATGCTCAAATGAGTCAATATAAGATATTAAGCTTATTTGATTGAGTGTGTCTACTTAGAGATCAAGAAACATAAAGATGCTGATGCAGCGGCGGGGCCGACCAGAGGGCGCAACGTCTGTAAAAAAAAAATAAAAACCTTTCCTTGTTCCAACTAAGATTAATAGCACTATCACAATAATTATAAATTCAAAAATGAACAACTAATACAATTAAAATAGGTTAACATGTTTAACTTGGTTATAACTTAAGTAGTTGTTAATCCAAGATGGTTGCAAAGTTCTACTAGAAATTTCTCCTTCGTGTAGGCAGAGAAGCCTCTTATAATCTATGAAAATCTCAGAAAAGATTAGGAAATTGATTACAGCAGTTGTTGTTCATTTCCTAGGTCCAGGGTTTTTTTTATAACCCCTGGGAAATCTCATCCGAAGCTTGAGGGCGCCTCCAAAGGGCTTGGAAGGCGCCTCCAGCGAGGCATCATCAGATAAACCTTTATCTGCTGCTAACAACCACTTTGGCCAGGTCGAGGGCACCCTCTATACTCATGGAGGGCACCTTCCATGCTTATAGAGGGCGCCCTCCATGCTTATGGAGGGCGTCCTCCACCTGAAGGTGGTGGAGGTGCTGATTGTTAGCGCAAGTTGCACCAGAATTAAATCTGAATTTTGATGTTGTCAAAGATTCAAGTTAAGTCTTATTGTGATCTAACAAGTTAATTAAGTGTGCAAGCTGTTTACTCAACCGGGAAAGACCTAGTTGGAGGCTAGGCAGGAAAAGTCTTAGCAGATTATGGGACCAGGTGGAAAGACCAAGTGCATACAATCGTAATAATTATAAACGTAGTAATATAATAGACTTGGAAATATTATTTTTCCTTATTTGATTCATGTCAATCTTGATTATGATGCCAAATATAATAAATCTCAATTGATTGAAATCAATTAGAGATTATTTTCCATTATTGTCATTACCCCCCAACAAACTCAAGGGGAGTGCCTGAACGTTAAGTTTGAGTGCTAACTTGGTGAATCGTTGTCTAAATAATGGCTTGATAAATATATTAGAAATTTGATCTTCTGTAGAGATATAAGAAACCGAAAGTTGTCAAGTAGCCACACGCTCGCGAACAAAATGAAAATCAATCTGTACATGCTTGGTACAAGCATGAAAAATAGGATTTGTCGTAAGATAAGTCGCTCCAATGTTATCACATCAAATTTTAGGCATAGCGGTTGGTAATAAGTGTAATTCTAAAAGAAGATATTGTAGCCAAATAATTTCCGACGTTGCGTTAGTGATAGTTTTATATTCAGCTTCAGACTTGAGCGAGAGACTGTAGGTTGCTTCTTTGAAAGCCAGGAAACAAGATTTCACCCAAGAAATATAGCATATCCACTAGTAGAACATCTATCTTCGGGAGATCTATCCCAATCTGCATCACTGTAGGCAATCAACTCTCGTGAAGATTGACAAATATAAAAGAAGATCATGTAGAATAGTATTTTTGAGATATTGAAGAATTCTCTTAACACCTTCCCAATGATATTCAGTAGGAGCATGTATAAATTGACAGGAATGATTCATAGCAAAAAAAATATCGGATCATGTAATTGTGGCATATTGTAGGGCACCAATAATACTACGATAGATTTGGGGTTCAAACATTGAAGAGGAGGATGAAGGTGCAGTGAAACCACCCTTAATGATTGGTTTGGAGATAAGACGGGCACCATCCATTTTAGCTCGTTGTAAGAGTCTAGTAATATATTTGCTCTGAGAGAGAAGACAACCTTCAGAATGTGAGAGAAACTCTATGCCAAGGAAAAAGCGAGCATTGCCAAGATCTCGAATAGGAAACTCTTAACAGAGAAGATGTAGTAAAATAGTAAAGTCGTTTTGATCACTACCAGTTATTAATATATCATCCACATAAATCAGAACAAATATTGAAAATTTCTTATGACATTTGTAGAATAGGGAAGAGTCTATTTTAAGCCAAAAAATCCCTGAGTATGAAGTCAGGTAGATTGATGAAGAAACCATGCATGAGGTACTTGTCGAAGACCATATATAGACTTCTGAAGTTGACACACATGTATTGGAAGTTGCGGGTGGATGAATCCAGGAGGTTGCTCCATATAAACAGTTTCTTCAAGGTATCCATAAAGGAATGTCACACCCCAGGTAGTCCCTATCAGAAGAAATTTTGGCAACATCTCCCTTGTACATATGACAATATGAGGTATTTCTACATACAAAATATACATTTGCCACATACGGCTAGAAAATATACACAACCACGCAGTATATATCATCAACCCACTCGGCTGAACAGAATAAACACAACCACGCAGTTATATATATATTTAACAACCCACTCAGCTGTACTAAAAACCAACACAGCGGAAAAATGATAAAAAAAAATTCATACAAACTTAAAACAACAACCGCTAGCTAACTAGGCTTTACACAACCGCAATAACACAAAACACAATAACAACACTAAATACCAAATACACGAAAAGCGTAAATGAAACTCGAAGCGGTCTTCGGATGTGATGTGGGAACCGGCAGACAGGATACTTCAAGCGACTCCACATACCTCTACTTGGTATCTAAAAAATTATATATCAACGGGGTCAGTCCAAGAACTCAGCGGATACAAATAGACAGGCATAATAAGTTATAACTAACAGTAATAACTATGTGGTACAGTTTCCTGAACAAAAGTAGAAAATGCAAACTGAAAGGGCTAAAGAAATTGTACTCACCAGAACCTCCTATCCAGAATATAAGGGTAGTCAGACCAAATACAAAATGTCACCTGTATGCATGTCAAGCATATGCAACCACTAAAATGCAGCAAACAATATGCAACTATCACAAGCAATAAATGCAATCATGCAAAATGATGCAAAATGACATGTGTCACCCCTGTCACCAGTCAACCATCTCACACGCGATGGTGAGACGGAGTGGTAGAGCTATGACAACTATGCACTCTGTCATCACTGCTCCCGAGTGACTGAGTGGGCAGGATGCTGTCGGAGTAACCTATCCTCCTACCCCAAACAGAGTGGGGGAGCACAATTCTCTCATCTCCCTGAGACAGTCTAGAGGAAGGATCCCTGACGTGCTACTACGCTGCGACATGCTACCCATGAGTGGACCAGCGGAGCACTGACAGAGCAAACTGCACACACACTGCCAGATATACCACTAACCCATGAGTGGTTGTGTGTGCAGATCATGTAACTGGCGATGCGCTCAAAAATAATGGAGTCGACAATTGCTCAGCATGAAATCATGCAAGATGGTGCATGACACCAAACATGTAGATACAGATAGTATACACCTCCATATAACATGTACCATAAAAGAAATAAATCATACAATGATCCAGGTAACCTAAATCCATATACACAAATCAGATATATCAAATAACTAGACTACTACATAGTAGGACAATGTATGTCACTATTCCTATGAACAGGAGTAAACATGGAAACAAACAAGAGAATATAACCATGAGTGCACAACCGATAAGAATATAGGCAAACTACAAGAACCAAATAGTGACATACCAAAGCAGATGCAAACATAATCATTACTACTAGAAATAAATTATTATGCGTATCTAAAATGACTATATCAAGAAGATAAGTCAGAAGTACCCTCCTTAAAAGAAGATTGTATCAAATCAATCTCATGTCGAGATGCTCGCCTCTAATCAAAGTCCTGCATTAATATATATTTTATTTAGCTAAATTCACATGGATTAAACAGTTAAATAAAATACCCAAACCTAAGTAGGGGAAACCCTAATCAATCATAGACATAACCCTACTATACTTAATCCACAGGTCAACTAGGGTTAGTTTCCTTAACCCTAATCATTCCACTATACAATTTGATTTAAGTCTAAACCTAAATCAGCGTGAAATCTCCCAAATATGAACCTAATACCAGAATAAATTTATGCACCTTACCTCTTCCTCACTAGCTGTCTGCGATGACCAAGATTCCGACGATGCAGACCTCCGACTAATAGGGAAGTGGTGGCTGGAAAACAATTGCTGTTGGAACCTCATGGTTTCTATGGCAGCAGTGTAGATGATCGCGAATGTCAGATCAGCAAGCACTAAGAACTAGGGCACGATGTAAATCAAAAGAGGAAGAGAGTTGAGGCTAGCTCACCCTTGGATCCCCGAACACCTTCTCACGCCCGCGATCTAGGGCACAGGTGAGGTGGAAACTTGGCGTCGGCGATCAAGCTCACAGCTGTCGGCGTCGGAGCTCCATGGTCGGCGATGCTGAAGAGGACCGGCACTAGGAAACTAGGGCACGGCTAGGGCCACACCGACGTCGACAGCAGGAAGAATCGAGGAAGATGGCTCGGTTGCCGATGCTAGGGCAGTGAGGGAAATAAGGCGGCGCTAGTAGGTGTCGGGCGGTGCTCGGGTGCCGGTGAGGAGGAGACATCGGTGGCGTGCGGCTCGGGAGGGAAGAGGAGGAAAAGAAATCATGGCTCAACGGTTGGACGACGCTCGAGCGGAGCGAAAAGAAGAGATCGAAGAAGAAACGGTCGCACGAGATGAAGATGAAGAAGAAGAAGAAGAAGAAGAAGAAGAGGGCATCGGGTTCGACGGTGTGGGGAGAAAGTGTTCAGCGAGGGGAGAAAATAAGGCTGGAAACTTAGGTTTTAGTTTAATCAAACCCTAAGTACTTTCCTAAATCAACTCCTACTTTTGGGTATTTCTAAACAGGCTTTTCCCACGCCTATTAATTTATCCCCGTAAACTACCTCATACGAACTCCGAAAAATCCCCAGAGAATTTTAAAAAAATTCTAAACATTCTGTTAAGATTATTTGCCTATTAACCCTTATTATTTTATTATTATTTGTTGTGTATTTTACAAGGAAAGTATTGGAAATATCTAATTGGCATATTGACCAATTGGAGCTAACAACTATAGATAGTAGTAATCTGATAGTTGTAATTTTGACGATGGGACTAAAAGTATCATTAAAGTCAATACTTGGCTGTTGATTAAAACTTTTAGCAACAAGGGGAGCTTTGTAACGTTCAATAGAACCATCTGCACGATACTTAATTCAATAAACCCATTTAGAGCCCACAATATTCATAGATGGGGTACGAGGAACTAAGCTCCAGGTTGTATTGCGAAGAAGAGCATCAAATTCTGTAGCCATCACAATACGCTAATTTAGATCTTTGACTGCCTATGTAAAACTAGAAGGTTCAACAAAATTTGAAGAAGCAATAAGAGCACGTGGAAGAGGATAACGAGTGGAAACTGTTGGTGCAGGAAGCATCCGACGATCGAACCGATGTTTTGATTATGTCAAAGGGTTCAAGTTAAGTTGTTTTGTTATCTAATGAGCTTAAACAAGTGTGCAGGAAAGTCCTAACTGCGGTTAGGCAGGTAGAAAATCCTAAGGGGCGGTAACCTTAGGTCCTAGGGGGTGGTAACCCTAGGTGGAGGAAAACCCTAAGGGGCGGTAACCTTAGGTCCTAGGGGGTGGTAACCCTAGGTGGAGGAAAACTCTAAGGGGCGGTAACCCTAGGTCCTAGGGGGTGGTAACCCTAGGCGGAAAGTCCAGTCGGTTTGGAGGACCGGACTGGCATCAGGTAAATCTCCTGAGTGGAGTAGGTGAGGACGCGTTCCCCGTAGAGGGAACAGTAGGCGTCGGGTCGACCTAGGGTTTCCGGTAGGAAACCCGAAGTCAGACCCGAACAGTCCGAAGGCTGTCAATACATTTATTTATCGTGTTTTGTTCTAACTCTGTTTTGCAGGAAACTAACACTTTTTGTGCAGGGTTAGTACTGACCGGGATCGGTCGACCGAACCTTGGGATCGGTCGATCGAACCCCCAAGCTACCAGATCAGATCTCCAGAAGTTGGACCGGGCTCGATCAGGGATCGGTCGACCGAACCTGGATAGGTATCGACTGGATCAAGCCGAGGTGTGCGGGTCAGAGGAGACTAATCAGTCGACCGAACCTTGGGATCGGTCGACTGAACACAGGGATGAAGTTTAACCAGATCGAAGCGGAGCGATGGATGGACGGATTAGATGCGGTGGAGGTCATCTGATCGGTCGACCGAACGTGGGGATCGGTCGACCGATCCGCTTCGGGTCAAAACTGATCCCGAGACTTGGGGATTTGGATCAGACCTTGCAGAGCTATAAAAGGAGGCCTCGAGGTGCAGCTCAGATATCGAATCCCGAACATAAGTTCTGTGCTCTTGTGTGCTCCGTACGCTTCAACTACGCTCTGCTGCTACAACGAACTGAAACGCCAAAGCTCTACTACTTTCTTGTTCGTTGGTAAAACTTCCTTATTTGCACTTAACTGTAATTGCTTTTGGTTTGTAATAATTTCGGATATATAGTTGTTGCCCACCGAAAGCGGTCAAGGACCGCGAGCCTTCGAGTAGGAGTCGAAATAGACTCCGAACGAAGTAAATCACCTGCGTCTCTGTGTGTTTGATGTTACTTTCCGCTGCTTTTCTATTCTGTGTTTCTATTCTATTCACCCCCCTCTAGCGCTTTCGATCCATCAATTGGTATCAGAGTGGGGTCATTTTGAATCGGTGCAACCACCATTCAAAATAATTTTTTCGTGGTATTTTCAGATTTTTCGGAGTCGATTAGAATTTGGCTTTATAGCCATATTCTAATTCTTTTCTCGAATCGGTTTCTGCTCAAGGTTTGTGCTGTTGGTGAAACCTTAGGTCAAGGTTGACCTGGTTGACCAGACTCGAGTTGACTTGACTCGAGTTGTGTTTTGATGTTTGACGAGTTATGTTTGACAATGTTTGATGTGAACAGAAAAGTTGTATCTTGATGTTTTACAAGGATACAAGCTTGGGAGATTGTGGGTGCAACCCGTGGTCAAGGTTGACCTGGTTGACCCGAGGTGAGTTGACCTGACTCGGAAAAGTCCAAGCAGGGAGCTTGGCACGGGAAAAGTCCAAGCAGGGAGCTTGGCATGGGAAAAGTCCAAGCAGGGAGTTTGGCATGGTGAAAAGTCCAAGCAGGGAGCTTGACACGGGAAAAGTCCAAGTATGGAGACTTGGCACGGAGAAGTCCAAGTATGGAAGCTTGGCACATGGGAAGTCGGAGAGGGCTCGGTAGCTCGTTCTCCGAACTGTGGTCAGAGAGGGCTCGGTAGCTCGTTCTCTGGACCGGATGTGGAAAGTCTTGGTGAGTGAAGCCAGGCAGACGGATAAGTCCTGTTGAGTGAAGCCAGGCAGTGGGAAAGTCCTGGTGAGTGAAGCTAGGCAGTTGTGAAAACCCTAGTGAGTGAAGCTAGGTGAAAGTCCTGGTGAGTGAAGCCAGGCAGTTGGAAAGTCCTGGTGAGTGAAGCCGGGCAGATTGGAAATCCTGGTGAGTGAAGCCAGGTGAAAACCCTAGTGAGTGAAGCTAGGTGAAAGTCCTGGTGAGTGAAGGGAAAATCCAGATGGATCAAGGGTGATCGGACATCTGGTGTTGAGAAGGTCAAGTAGGTCAAGGGAGTGACCGGATACTTGACACGAAGAGAAAAGTCCAAGTGGGTCAAAGGGATTGACCGGACACTTGGTGGGGAGTCTTAGCAGGTCAAGGGAGTGACCGGATGCTAAGCATGATGTACCAAGAGGTCAAGGTTGACCGGATATTGGTTTGGACTTGGTTTGGGCAAAAACCAAGACCTGGATCGGTCTGGTGACCGATCCACTGATACTGTGGTTTCCTGATCGGTCTGGAGACCGATCAGAAAGCGATCAGTGTGCCTCTGTGAGCTTACTGATCGGTCTGGGCATGAAAGCTTTCTGATCGGTCTGGGGACCGATCAGCATAGAGCCTGATCGGTCCCCACGACCGATCAGATCAGCCCCAGACCGATCAGGGTGATGCCTGATCGGTCTGGCCCTAGCCGTTGAGAGACAACGGCTAGATTCTTCTGCTGTCTTTGGCCTCTGTTCTTCTCGCAGGTGGATGCAGGCTATAAAAGGGCTGAGGGCTTCTACAGTGGACTCTCTCTTACTCTTCTTCTGGTCTGAAGCTTCTGCTTCTTCTTCTTCACTGTTGTGATTTGAGCTTTGGTGAGCTCGCTTCTGCTTGAAACTTCGTGTGAGCTTCATCGGCTGGGTTCCTGCTGTTGTAGGCGTCGCTTGAAGCTGCTGCTTCATCCAGTCGAAGAGAAGGCAAGTAAGCGAAGGTTTTACAGTTGTATTGTATTTTGCTTCTTGCTGTACTTGTACTCCTTCTTGCTGTTGTAAGTTTTTGTGGCGAGGTTTCTCCACCCATAAGGAGTTTATATTAGCCGATTTTCCGGGGACTCATCCACCGACGGATTGATAGGCTTCGGACACGCCGAGGAGTAGGAGTATCATCTCCGAACCTCGTTACATCTTCGTGTTGAGGTTTGCTTCTCCTTTTTCGTTTCTATTTGTTATTTCCGCTGCACTAACCCTAATCGTAGGAAGAAACGAAAGAATTTGGGGGCGGCTATTCACACCCCCCCTCTCTAGCCGCGACCATCGATCCTAACAAGTGGTATCAGAGCGAGGTCGCTCTTCGTTGGATCAACACCCGGGGGAGCACGAGCTAGAGAATGGATTTATTTGGAGAAGATGTCACGATTCCACCCTTCTACGATCGCGACGACTTCGCGTTTTGGAAGGTAAGAATGAAGTACTTTCTTATGACTAACCTTGAAAATTGGAGTTGTGTTCAATTAGGTTTCAAGCCTCCGATGGACAAGAAAGGAGAAACCCTAGAGAAGAAGGAGTGGACCAAGGAACAAGTCCACCAATCCCTAGTCAACGATGAGGTATTGAAAATTTTTGAATTTTCTTTACCTAATGATGTTTTGTGTAGGATAGGTGGATATAACGATGCCAAGGAGTTGTGGAACAACTTGGCTAAGTTCCATGAGGAGAGCTCCAATTCAAGCCATGAAGAGGAGTCAAGTGAGCCGAGTAGCTCACATCATGGAGGCATGGATTTAGAAGTTGAGGGCTACTCAACATCTAAAGAAGAAGAGGAGGAGAGTTCCTCTTCAAGTTTGGAGCAAGGGGAAGAAGCTTCTACCTCCGGAAGGGATGAAGGAGAGAGCTTACATCCCACCTCAACCCTAGGTAACTCAAGCAATTTAAGTTCTAGTAAATTGCATATATTATGCTTTGAGTGTAGGGAATTTGGACATTACAAGAGTAAATGTCCAAAGAGGGTTAGGAAGACTCCACCGGCGCCAAAGATCAAGGAAGCCGGAGTCCCGATACGCAAGAGCAAGGAGCACGTGGTGTGCTTCCAATGCAAGCGAAGGGGACATTATCGGAGCCAATGTCCGAGGGGGAGGCAATCTCACAAGGACAAGAGACCGAGCACATCGATAGGGGGAGCTAAGGCAAACCCTAAGGTAATCTCTAAGGCACATTATTACAATACTAGTAAGATGCATGCTAGTAGTTTGATTGCAATTGACAATAATGATAAGCATGATAATTATAGAAATCGATACACATGCTTAGGTGCCAAACATGTGAGCCTAGATAAGGATAACACTAGGAAAGCCAACCCTAGGATCAACTCATCTAAGGTTAAGGATAACCTAGGTAGAAATCCCAAAACAACTAGACATATGCCTAGGAATACCTCAAAGACAAATGACAAGTTAAAACTTGAGGCCTTAGAAAAGGAAAATCAAGTCTTGAGGTCAAGACTTGACTCTTTAGAAAAGACCCTTAAAACTTTGGAAAAGTCAAATATAGGGTCTAAGGGGCAAAAACCAAAGCCCAAGGACATGAAAGGTTTGGGTCACAAACCTAAGTCCCAAGTGGTCAAGCCCACTTATCACAATGTTCCATTAGATTATGGAACAAAATCTAGGGTAAGGAAGACCATCACCAAGGTCACAAGGGGAGTCACCCCTAGAGTTGATCTTGATGAGTCCCAAATGACCAAGGCTTCAAAGCCTAGGAGGGTCATTAGAAGGGTTGCTAGGGAAGTCATCCCTAGTGAATACTTAGTGAACCCAATGAGCTCCAATAGGTATTGGGTTCCTAGGAGCGTGATTCCATCACGCTAGATGGTTTAGGGTGTGCCAACCTTACTTGAATAGGTAGTTAATCTAATCATGGCAAAAGGTGGCACTTTAGGAATTTTCAAGGTCTAATCAAGCCTTGAAAATGAAAGTGAAAATTATTCCTAAGATAATTAGGATGTGCCAACCACATTTGAGGAATTTTCTAGAGTCAATCTAGTTGGCACATAGTGATCTAAAAGTCTTGAGGATATAATTTTAGATCTATTACACTTAGGAATATAGAATTTATGGCAAAATGATCAAAATTATCAAAAATGACAACTAAGGCTAGAATTAGGTATTTTCTATACCTTGACATGTTATTTGCCATATATTGTTTGCCATATGCCATGTCATGACATCATATTTAATCTGTGATCATTTGAAATGTCATGATAATGCTTAGGTTATTTATATGTCATGCTTTATTTAAGTTTCATACTTTATGCATGACATCATGACATTGACACATGTTATTATGTATGATATCATTTTATGCCATGTCATCATTTCTTGCATTTATAATCAATGAAATTGATTTAAGGTTAAAAACATAATTTGATATGGAGATCAAATTGATGTTTAGAAAATGCATGAGACCTTAGCCTAAGATAACCTAAACCCATATCTCACACCAAAATTGACTTGGATGTGTTTGATACACCTTAGATGTGTGTGAGATATTAGGATGATGAGTTAGGAACAAGGTGCATAGTTCTTGTACCTAGATGAGCCTAATTCAAAATTGGGGATCATAAGGAAAGCTTATGTACAAGTCATGTACATTTAGCCTAGAGATTGTGGTCCTAAATTAATGGTTTAAAATCATTTCAAAATTGATTTGAAAAACCTTGATGAAGCTTTTCTAGTGATAGCATTCATCATTGAGCAAAGTGATACAAAGATGAGTTAACTTTGAGGTATTTCAAAGACTTTTGAACTTTGTATCAAGATTTGAAAATGGAACTTATTTTCATAGAAAACTATTTTTCCATGATAGTATATGTTATGAGGAGTGTATCCTCAAAATTTTACAATTTGTAGAATTTTCTGTGATTTTCTAGAGGTTTCTGAATTTTGGGAGAAGAAATCAGAAATCAGAAATCAGAGGTCGTGGACCGATCAGGAGGTTCCCTGATCGGTCCAGGTCTGTGTGGATCGGTCACTGGACCGATCCAGAGGGAGCCTGATCGGTCTGGTGACCGATCAGGGCGTGCCAAATTGCTGAAATTCGACTGGTTGTCTGAAATTTCAGCTCGGGAGTTGGTATTTTGAAGGTTTGAAACTCTCCAAGACATTGTTGGTGCAATGGTCAAGGGGGAGTTGACCTTTAGGGGGAATTTTACCTATAGTCAACCACGTCGGCCCCTTCAGCAGTGCCAAGGAGCTGTGGGATAAGCTCATTGAACTTCACGAAGGGACGTCCAACACCAAAGTAAGTAAAAGAGACTTAATTTTCAATAAATTGTTTAATATCAAACTGCAGGAAGGTGAGACAGCTGCCCAACTCCACGCCCGGATTCAAGATCTGCTCAACGGTCTTCATGCAATTGGACAAAAGGTAGATAACCGGGACATTATAAGGTATTCTCTAAACGCCTTTCCGAGGAACACCTTGTGGGCATCCATTGTAGATGCCTACAAGGTTTCTAAGGACTTGTCTACTATTAAGTTAGATGAACTCTTTGCAGAATTCGAACTTCATGAACAGACTAATGCATGCCCGACCGAGAAAGGGTTGGCTTTGGTTGCAGGAACAGGAAGAGTACGCGAATCAAAGATAAAGCGCAGAACCGAACCTGAGTCAGAAGAAGAAGAACCAGATTCGGAAGACGATGACGAGCTTACAACCGAAATAGTCAACCTGGTAAAGAAACTCTACAAAAAGAAGGGCTTCAACAAAAAGGATGTGAGAAAGGCCATCCAGTCCAAAGAAGCCCGATCAAGCTCGAAGGCCAAATTCGAAGTGACCTGCTACAGGTGCAATCAGAAGGGGCACATCAAGGCAAATTGCCCGAACCAAAAAGATCCAAAGAAACCAAGGAGGAATAAGGCCTTGAAAACAACGTGGGACGAGTCTCCTCCGAGGAATCCGACGACGAAGAACTCGAGCAGACGAATTTTCTCGCGCTGACAGCCCGGGACTACACCAACGAATCCGGAAGCGAGGACTAATCGGAAGCCGAGTCCGAAAGAAGCCACGGATCCGCATCCGTTTCCGAAGGGCCAAACCCCTCTGTAAGTACAACCCGTTTATATAGCTTAATTAATTATTTAATGCATAAAGTAGCTAAGTTAAAAATTCGAATCAAGTCGCTTCTAAAGGAGGTAACACTCCTTAAAGAAACGACTAATAACGAATCCTTGACTGATCCAGCTCAGATTGGAACCTCAACTCAAGTTCAAAGACTTGAGGAAGAGAATTCTAACCTGAAAAATCAAGTCAAGGATTTGAAGCCAAACCTAGAACGATTTTCCCTGGGATTCAAGAATCTTGACTTGATTCTTGGAACACAAAGGGCAATCTACAATAGAACTGGACTAGGATACAAATTTAAAAAGAAATATAAGTCATATTTATCTCTCATACAAAGAACAAATAGAAAAATGGTCCAAGCATGGGTTGCCAAGTCCAACCTGATCAATCAAGTTAGACTCGGACAATATTGGGTTCCCAAGGATCAAATACATTACCTCGATAGACCATATCGAGGCTATGATCCAGGGGGAGCTAAAACGATTAAAATTCAAAAATTCAATTAAAAATTCCAAATTAAAAATTCGAAATTAAAATAAAAAAAAAATTAAAACCAAAAATTAAATTAAAAATCAAAATTTAAATTAAAAATTCGAAATTAAAATTAAAATTTTAATTAAAAAATTCTAAATAAAAAATTCGAAATTAAAATTAAAAATTCAATTAAAAAATTCCAAATTAAAAATTTGAAATTAAAATAAAAAATTAAATCAAAATTCAAAATTAAGCTAAACATTCTAAATTTAATTAAAAAAAAAGAGGATCCAGAATAGCTGGCACCCACATCTAAAATACCCGAAATGGGTAAACAATAATAGTCTACCCGGTAGGGTAATTAAGGTTAGATAAAATGGACTAGGTTTAACTTGAGCCACGGTATTGGTGAAGTTTTTGGATGATAGTATGTTAGGGAAGCTTGGGCATCGCATGTCTAGGAAGATATGGCTTCGACCTGGTGCATTTGGCCAAGTGGAACTGACCGAAGCTACCCTTAAATGGATCCTAACTAGTTAGACCAAGGTTTTGTATTAAGTTCAATGGGTAGGATTATTTGGAAAACCTCGAAGGCATGGTTACTTTAATGAGTTCCTTGTGACTCACCATAACCCAGAAGTTTATCCAAAGAATGCTTACTTGTTGAACCCAAAGCTAAACCTGAATTTAACACAAAGTTAAACATAATTCTAAAATTGAACCTCAATTCATCTCACAAAAAAAATTATAGGAGTCCCTGATTGAAAATTTAGATAGGGAGAGATGACTAAGGAATTCATTAATTAAAAATTTAATTCATTAATTCAAAATTAAATTCATTCAAATCAAAATTAACTTAAATATTTTTCAAAGTTTAACTTAAATATTTTTTAAAAAAAAATTAACTTAAATATTTTTTCAAAATTAACTTAAATATTTTTCAAAAAAAAATTTAACTTAAATATTTTTCAAAATTAACTTAAATAATTTTAAATTAACTTAAATATTTTTTCAAAATTAACTTAAATATTTTTCAAAAAAAAATTAACTTAAATATTTTTCAAAATTAACTTAAATATTTTTAAATTAACTTAAATATTTTTCAAAAAAAATTAACTTAAATATTTTTCAAAATTAACTTAAATATTTTTTCAAAAATTAACTTAAATATTTTTTCAAAATTAACTTAAATATTTTTTCAAAATTAACTTAAATATTTTTCAAAGTTTAACTTAATTATTTTTCAAAAAAAAATTAACTTAAATATTTTTAAATTAACTTAAATATTTTTCAAAAAAATAAACTTAAATATTTTTCAAAATTAACTTAAATATTTTTAAATTAACTTAAATAATTTTCAAAAAAATTAACTTAAATATTTTTCAAAATTAACTTAAATATTTTTCAAAAAGTTTAACTTAAATATTTTTCAAAATTAACTTAAATATTTTTCAAAAAATTAACTTAAATATTTTTCAAAAAATTAACTTAAATATTTTTCCAAAATTAACTTAAATATTTTTCAAAAAAAAATTAACGTAAATATTTTTCAAAAAAAAATTAACTTAAATATTTTTTCAAAAAGTTTAACTTAAATATTTTTTCAAAAAATTAACTTAAATATTTTTCAAAAATTAACTTAAATATTTTTCAAAATTAACTTAAATATTTTTTTAAAAAGTTTAACTTAAATATTAAAAAAAAAAACTTAAAATATTCTCCAAACTTAACATTTTTCAAAAATACTTGAATCAAACTGTCTTTTGATCCATCAACTACTTTATGTGTAGGAATTGGATCAATGGATGTTGGACAGTGGATGCTCCAGACATATGACTAGAGATAGGTTGAAGTTCACTAAGCTAAAACTAAAGAATCTAGGGTCAGTTGCATTCGGCAACGATGGAAAACTGAATGTAATCGGAAAAGGTAATATTGAACTTAATTCCGACTTTATTATTCGAAAAGTATTATTAATTGAAAATTTTAATTTCAATTTATTAAGTATAAGCCAATTTTGCGATACTGGTTATTCAGTTAATTTTACCAAGTCCGAATGTATAGTCAAACATATTGACAATCCAAAAATCATACTTAAGGGCACTAGGAAAGATAATGTCTACACCATTTATCTACCAACACCCTCAATAAAGTGTTTTCTAACACAACAAGAGGAAATGGAGTTGTGGCACAGAAGATTGGGTCACACTCACACAAGACTCATTTCAAAAATGAGTCAAAATGGACTAGTTAGAGGATTGCCAAAATTAAAAGTTATTGAAAATTCAATCTGTAATGCGTGTCAACAAGGAAAACAAACCAAGTCAACCCACAAGTCAACCAATCTAGCTAGGACTACTTGTTTACTTGAGCTCCTTCATCTAGACCTATTTGATTCACACGGAGCCAAGTCACTAAGAAAGAACCAGTATTGCTTAGTTATAATAGATGATTTCTCCAGGTTCACCTGGGTAAAATTTCTAAAAACAAAGGATGAAACCTTTGAAATATTTAGTAATTTTTGTAAATTAACAGAAAATGAAAAAGACACTAAAATTAAAAGAATAAGAAGTGACCATGGAGGAGAATTTGAGAATCATAACTTTATTGAATTTTGTGAAATAAATGGATACAAACATGAATACTCCTGCCCTACAATCCCTCAACAAAATGGTTTAGTAGAACGTAAAAACAGAACCCTACAAGAAGCTGCTAGAACCATGTTAAACGAATATAAACTATCTTACATTCAAAATAGGATCTTGATTAACAAATTACAAAATAAAACACCCTATGAAATTTATTATAATAAAATCTCCAACCTAAACTACTTAAAAGTATTTGGGTGTAAAGTCTTCATTTTGAACACTAAAGACTACTTAGGGAAATTTACATCAAAAACAACACCGGGAATATTTTTAGGGTATTCAACAACCAATAGAGCATATAGAGTGTATAACAAAAATACCCTAAGAGTAGAAGAGACAATAAATATAATATTTGATGAAGAAAATAAATTACCCAACACAATAAATGAAAATGAAAATACAGAAAATATCAACCCAATAAATAAAGAAGATGACGAAATTCAACCTGAACCTATTGAATCAGAAGAACAAATCACTGACTCAAATGGTATACGACCAACTAGAACAAGCACAAATCACCCATCTGACCACATATTGGGTGACCCAACTGTAGGAGTCAGAACTAGATCGTCATACAGAAACCAGAGCCAAATAGCCTTGATTTCAAAAATCGAGCCTAAAACCATAGAAGAAGCCCCTACCAGACCCAGATTGGACTCTAGCAATGCAAGAAGAACTGGCCCAATTTGAAAGAAATCAAGTCTAGGAATTAGTGCCTAAACCCGTTAATAAATCCATAATTGACACTAAATGGGTTTTTAGAAACAAATTGAATGATCAAGGTGAAATAGTTAGAAATAAAGCTAGGTTATTAGCTAAAGGATTTTGTCAAGTAGAAGGGTTAGACTATGACGAGACCTATGCCCCAGTAGCAAGACTTGAATCCATTAGGATGTTGCTGGCCTATGCAGCACACAAAGGATTCAAGCTATTTTAAATGGACGTAAAATCTGCATTTTTAAACGGATTTATTAAAGAAGAAGTATATGTAGGTCAACCCCCAGGATTTGAGGACTTAGAACACCCAAATTATGTCTTTAAATTAAAAAAGGCCCTTTACGGATTAAAACAAGCACCTAGGGCTTGGTATGAACGTCTGTCCAATTACTTAATATCAAAAGGATTTAACCAAGGTCAAATAGACCCAACCCTTTTTGTAAAAACCTTAGAAAACGACATTTTTATAGCCCAAATTTATGTTGATGATATTATTTTCAGTTCCACAAACTCTAGATTTCTAAAAGAATTCACCAAACTTATGGAAAATGAATTCGAAATGAGTCGGGTAGGAGAACTTAATTTCTTCTTAGGTTTACAGATTAAGCAAACTAATGATGGAATTTACATTGATCAAACTAAATATGCTAAGGAATTAATTAGAAAATTTGGCATGGAAAACTCAAAAATAATCAATACACCAATGGCTATAAATGCTAAAATTGACTCAGACTTAGAAGGTAAATCAGTAGACTTGAAATACTATCGGAGTGTGATAGGAAGTCTACTGTACCTAACTGCAAGTCGACCAGACATTATTTTTGCAGTAGGTATGTGTGCACGATACCAATCTTGCGCAAAAGAGTCTCACTTAACCCTTGTTAAAAGAATCCTTAGGTATGTTAAGGGAACCCTAAATGTAGGACTATGGTACCCTAGATCTGGCACCCTTGACCTAAACGACTACTCTGACTCAGACTATGCCGGATGCAAGTTAGATAGAAAAAGCACAAGTGGTAGCTGTCAATTTCTAGGACAATGCCTAGTAAGTTGGTCGAGTAGAAAGCAACACTGTGTTGCTTTATCTACCACTGAAGCTGAATATATAGCCTTAGGTGAATGCACATCTCAGTTGCTGTGGATGATGCATACCCTTAAAGACTATCAACTGGAGTATCATAAAACTAAAATCTCAATTGATAATATAAGCTCAATAAATCTAACAAAAAACCCAATTCATCACTCAAGGACTAAACATATAGAAGTGAAACACCACTTTGTAAGGGATCACGTAGCTAAGGGTGATATTGAACTCAACTATGTTGAGTCAAAATCAAACCTAGCTGATATCTTCACAAAGCCCTTACCTGAACTTGAGTTCAGCTCACTTAGAAGGCAAATAGGAATGTGTTGGGTAGAATAGATATTAATTTTTCAAAACTCACTGTTTTACTTCAAAACTCGTTCTTTTATTCTTTTCAAAATCTAGGAAAAATAATGATTTTAAAATCCCATTTTCTTAAAATTTTCAAAAATATGGCTTAGCCTAGGATCTACCCTAGAAATCTTGTTCCCCTAGATTTAAGCCAGAGCATCTCACAAACACCTAGGTATACCTTGCTTGTGTTTGTAAAACATAGAATGGTGTGAGATGTATAGGGTACAGCCTGGACTCAAGAATGCTTATTACTGTGCATCAATATGAGTCTGGGCGTTAAATACTTTATTAACAGTAATTAAGTCAAGTCTTCCAGCCATAGTCAAATCTAACTGGACTAAATGACTTTACTTGACTAACCAAGTGAAAGCTGTTGCCCTCTAGGCAATCAGCAAGTAGCTAATGGTTAGACAGTTGGTGAAGGAAATGTTAAGCTTAAACTTGCTTACACTTTAGGGCTCTGATACCTGACCAAAACAATTTAAATAATTAACGTGACTCATGCTTGGACTATAAGACCCTAAGAATTTATTAAGACATTAATCAAGGGGGAGTGAATTTTCTTTTCAAGCTAGTTTTCCTTTAAAATAAAAATTATCTTTGACTTGGTTTTAAAAATTATTTTTGACTTGCTATAAAAATTATGTTTGACTCAGCTTTAAAATAGAATTAACAGTATTTTTAAAGGCTTGGATTTTTAGATAATCAATTTTCAAAACTAAGCACTAAATTATCCAAATCCTTTACTAAGTTCCTTTCAAGAAACAGTTTCTCAAAGCTAAGTACTTAAGTTACGCTTTTATGAAAATCCTTTTAAAGTTAAGCAAAGTTTTTACCTTCAAGTGTTTGTCAAAATTAGTTTTTGTTGAAAATGAGTTATGTATTTTCAAAACAATTTCAAATTGAGCTAAGTGTTTTTCAAAATGCTAAATGTTGCTAAGTTTTTGTTGAAAACACTAAGTAGTTTCCAAGGCATTTCCTAACTTAAGTAAAATAATTCTTTTTGAAACACTAAGACATTAAATAAATGGCTACTCTTCAGGGGGAGCTTAAACTAATTATTCTTTTCTCTTCCTGATATTCTTTTTAATTTATATCAAAGGGGGAGAGAAAAGTCAAAGTTAAAGAAATAGTTAAAGAAATTAACAATTAAGAATTTAAACATAAAGAGGAGCATAAGTTTTACAAATTTTTATACATTCATGTTTAAATTTCTTAATAATTTCATATTTTAATTTTGTCATACTTTTACTTAACTTTGAACTGTGTTGCCATAATCAAAAAGGGAGAGATTGTTGGTGCAGGAAGCATCCGACGATCGAACCGATGTTTTGATTATGTCAAAGGGTTCAAGTTAAGTTGTTTTGTTATCTAATGAGCTTAAACAAGTGTGCAGGAAAGTCCTAACTGCGGTTAGGCAGGTAGAAAATTCTAAGGGGCGGTAACCTTAGGTCCTAGGGGGTGGTAACCCTAGGTGGAGGAAAACCCTAAGGGGTGATAACCTTAGGTCTTAGGGGGTGGTAACCCTAGGTGGAGAAAAACCCTAGGGGGCGGTAACCCTAGGTCCTAGGGGGTGGTAACCCTAGGCGGAAAGTCCAGTCGGTCTGGAGGACCGGACTGGCATCAGGTAAATCTCCTGAGTGGAGTAGGTGAGGACGCGTTCCCCGTAGAGGGAACAGTAGGGGTCGGGTCGACCTAGGGTTTCCAGTAGGAAACCTGAAGTCAGACCCGGACAGTCCGAAGGCTGTCAATACATTTGTTTATCATTTTTTGTTCTAACTCTGTTTTACAGGAAACTAACACTTTTGTGCAGGGTTAGTACTGACCGGGATCGGTCGACGGAACCTTGGGATCGGTCGACCGAACCTCCAAGCTACCAGATCAGATCTCCAGAAGTTGGACCGGGCTCGATCAGGGATCGGTCGGCCGAACCTTGGGATCGGTCGACTGAACCTGGATAGGTATCGACTGGATCAAGCCGAGGTGTGCGGGTCAGAGGAGACTGATCGGTCGACCGAACCTTGGGATCGGTCGACTGAACCCAGGGATGAAGTTTGACCAGATCGAAGCGGAGCGACGGATGGACGGATCAAATGCGGTGGAGGTCATTTGATCGGTCGACCGAACGTGGGGATCGGTCGACCGATTCGCTTCGGGTCAAAACTGATCCCAAGACTTGGGGATTTGGATCAGACCTTGCAGAGCTATAAAAGGAGGCCTCGAGGTGTAGCTCAGATATCGAATCCCGAACAGAAGTTCTGCGCTCTTGTGTGCTCCATACGCTACAACTACGCTCTGCTGCTACAACGAACTGAAATGCCAAAGCTCTACTACTTTCTTGTTCATTGGTAAAACTTCCTTATTTGCACTTAACTGTAATTGCTTTTAATTTGTAATAATTCCGGATATATAGTTGTTGCCCACCGAAAGCGGTCAAGGACTGCGCGCCTTCGAGTAGGAGTCGAAATAGAATCCGAACGAAGTAAATCACCTGCGTCTCTGTGTGTTTGACGTTACTTTCCGCTGCGTTTCTATTCTGTGTTTTAAATCGTTAAAATAGCCACGAGCGCTATTCACCCCCCCTCTAGCGCTTTCGATCCATCAGAAACTGGTTGACATAGTATATAAATATCACTTAAAGGAAGCATCCGCCGAGGAATATCATCATCAGAGCTATTTGGAGATGAGTGGTCAGACGGATGAGAATCAGAACTAGAGAGTGGATCACCACTAGCCGCTGAATCTACAGGAACTTGTGGAGATGGAGCAAGACCCAAGATGCCATCCCCCTTGTACTTTCAATATGTCCTGATGAACCAATATGCGGGGCTTCTAGTATATTACTTAGTGATATTAGATAGTTGCCTTGATTATCTGAAGGAGGATCTCAGGGAGCAACTACAAACGGAAACAGAGATTCATCAAAAATAACATATAGAGAAATATATATCCGACTGGTCGAAATATGGAGGCAATGGTACCCATAATGTAAATTTAATTTAACTTAATTTAATTTAATTCATTTTAATTTAATTTAATTTAATTTAATTCATTTTAATTTAATTTAATTCAATTCAATTCATTTTAATTTATTTTAATTTAATTCATTTTAATTTAATTTAATTCATTTTAATTTAATTTAATTTAATTCATTTTAATTTGATTTAATTTAATTTTAGTCTAATTTTAATTTAATTTAATTCATTTTAATTTAATTTAATTTAGTCCTTAGTTATCTCACCTGATCTAAATTTTCAATCAGAAAATCTTATAATTTTGTGGGATGAGTTAAATTTGATTGTTAGGATTTGGTTTAACTTTGTGTTAGATTCAGGTTTAGCTTTGGGCTCAACAAATAGACATTCTTTGGATAAACTTCTGGGTTGTGGTGAATCACTTGGACATCATTAGAGTAACCATGCCTTCGAGATTTTTCAAATCGTCCTATCCACTGAACTTAATACAAAGCCTTGATCTAATTGGTTAGGATCCGTAAAGGGTAGCGTCGGTTAGTTCCACTAAGCCAAATGCACTAGGTCGAAGTCATATTTTCCTAGACATGCATAGACAAAGTTCCCCTAACGTACTATCATCTAAAACTTCACCAGTACTATTGGTCAAGTTAAACTGTTATTCCTTTAAACTAGTCCTAATTACCCTATCGGGTAGGTTAGTTTTTGGTTACTCTGTCGGGTAGGTTAGTTTTGGAGGTTCCAACTATGAGGGAGCCTCCCCTTGAATTATTGCCCTATATTTTCAAGTTTTAGTTCTAGGTTTATGTCTGTTACTTTTATAATGATCTTTTGTGTGTGACACCACACACCATGTTATCTACAATATAAATTAATTGAACAATTACACTTAGCATATAAATATAGACATTTGACCAATGTGATTCTTTATTTCACAATAAAATGTTTACAAAAGGCTAGGCTTTTAGTATACGTTCTAACAATCTCCCACTTATACTAAAAGACTATGCTCTCATAAAAGCTGTCATACATCTGATTCACATTCCTTCAACATACCGATAGAAAGATTTTGTCGGAAGGGCCTTAGTGAAAGGATCTGACAGGTTATCCGCTGATGCAATCTTGGCGACAACAACTTCTCCTCGCTTGACGATGTCTCGTATCAGGTGGTACTTGTGCTCTATGTGTTTACTTGCCTTATGAGCTCAGGGTTCCTGCGAGTTTGCTACTGCACCGCTATTATCACAATAAATTGTGATGATATTGGGAAAACTAGGAATCACATCTAAGTCCATTAGGATGTTCCTGAGCCACACAGCTTCTTTGGTTGCCTCAAAGGATGCCACATACTTAGCTTCCATAGTTGAGTCAGAAACACATTTCTGCTTAACACTCCTCCATGCAATGACTCCACCTCCTATAGTAAACACATAGCCTGATGTAGACTTACTATTGTCCTTATCTGATTGGAAGTTAGAATTCGTGTATCCCATAGGGAGCAAATCATCTGCTAGGTAAACTAGCATATAATGTCACGCCCCCAAAGGAGTCTTTGCCAGACAAAAATCCGACAGCATCTCCTCTGTACCGGTGACAATATGAAGCATCAATACAAGCAAAATACATCAGCCACATGCGGCTGGAATATTTATATACACAACCACGCAGTTATAATAACAGCCCACTCGGCTGGAATGAAACAATCACAACCACGCAGTTATATATAAAACAGCCCACACGGCTGTACTAAAACACAACGGAAAAACGAAGGAAAGCCCACACAACACAAATAAATACAATGCATGCCGGCACGGCTTAAACACAAATACAACACCAAAACCATAAGATAGCCACATGGCTATACACAAATACAATGCCAAAAATAATAAAAGAATATACAAAAGAAAACAAGCACGATCTTCAGATGTGACGTAGGACCCGGCAGACAGGATACCCCGAGCGACACTAACCATCTACAAGCTACCTGAAAACATAAATGTATACATGCGGTGGTGAGTATAGGTAACTTAGCGGGTAATAGATAAGATAGTGCATGGTCCATAAACAAACATGGAGATCACAAGTGTACAGTCTCAGTAGGGAAATAAAGAACATGATCATACTATCATAATCAATGCATCTGAACATACCTAACGTAATAACCCGACATAATCATAACTGACATACAAACTGCACAAACCACTACTGATATAATAGTAAATACATACCCAATCTGAAATCGACGCAAGGTACAAAGATCAGTAAACTCACTAGATCTGCAACAGACATACCTGTGACACCTGTGCACTATAAATACGACTGCAAATACATGTAAAATAAATGACATGTATGCAGCATGACAACCATATGCAACAATCATATCGCAAACAAATGCAACATACCACAAACACATGCAACTAGTATCTACTAGGCATGTATGCAAATATATCTCCAACGACGCACCGCGCATCAAATGCAAATGTGCATGCATGCTCCATGGTCACCCCCGCCACCTCTACAGACACCACGACCCATGTATGGCCGAGAGGCTTGGGTCCGTGATAAACCGTACAAGCCTCACGCACGTAACCGCTATAAAGCGACTGAGGCGACAGTATACTATGTAGTTATCTAACTACATAGCTAAGGGTCCCTGACCACTCACAACTCAAGCCCTCTGACTACTATACCCTCAAGATCCACTACTCCAGAGTGGTCGAGGCTGACAGAGTAAAAATACTGAGCAGCTGAGTAAGCGCGACAGGACATAGCTCCACTCCCAGCTACCACTCTCCATCAGTGGTAGAGTGGACAGCTATAAAAGACTGACAACCCTCTCAACTACAAAGGAGACGATAGTCGTCAGTATGCAATGAATGATGAACATGATATATATATATATAATCATGATACAGACACCGTCATCATCCATGCAAACTCTAACTCCACATAAGCACTCCACAACATGAATATAATCGTCATGATAAATCCACACATCCCACCAAACACATGTACACAACTACACACGTATAATCAACCAAAAATCTCCAATAATCCCACTGGACACATATGCACAGAACGTAAGTACAATAAACATGTATCCTCCAATAATAAAAACATTAGACACGTGTATAAACCACAAACATACAATCAACATAACCCCTCCAAATGTACCTAACCAAACACGTGTGTACATACAACATGCAAATGTACGGTCAACATGATGTCTCCTAAAACACATACCAAGCTACGTACAGTCCACATTATATGCAAAATCAGCATGGTAAATCCAACCACTCGACAATCCCTACAATACATACTCTACACGCGTAATCACAGCAGAGTAGAAATCAAGAGTAGAGATTGTATATGATTTAAATAGATCATCTCTAAGCTCAAGCAAAAGTAACAAGCAAGACAAACAGCAACCGAACACGATATAAGGTAAAGTAACCTAATTCGTTAAATAACAACCATGCACTAAGCTCAAAGAAAATCTACATAGAGGCAAAGGAAGAAATACCCGCCTTTATCTGTCGATCGCGTCAGATAGACCAATCCCACATCAAGACACTCACCTCAAACCCAAATCCTGCGATCACATAATACCTTTAGCCAATTACATAGGTAGCAAATAGCTAAATAAAATTCCCCAATCTAGTTAGGGAAAACTCTAATTGAAATAATTAACCCAATACAAACTCTAATCAATCCAACTCATACCAATAACGATTATGTATCCATTTACATAAATCATTCACCAATTAACCATTACAAATCAACTCCAAAACTTACCCAATTTCGGATGCACCGTGGTTGATCCAAAGCCGAAAATGTTGGCTATTGGAAATTGGTAACTAGGGCAAGATGAGACCGCTGAACTCCCAAACAATATCCTAATACACAATCAACATCGAGCATTAGATTTAAACCTCAATTCATCAACTGAAATCAACTAACTTACCCTCTGTTGGATCCTGATTTCTAGCCAAATCGATGATGTTTGGAAGATGTCCAGCAACTTCATATCAGAACCAGAAAATGATGTCCAGCATTGGATCTTGGGCAAGACAATGGTCAAAGTAGAGGTCCAGTGATTGCAACAAGCCATAAGTAGCCAAAAATCCCTCTGTAGACACTTCTTGGCAAGGGAAGGACAACCGCAATGAAGCCACAATCACCGGCACTAGTTGGTCGGAGTGGAGGGGTCTGATCTAGGGCACAGGTGCGTAAGGAAGAGGGCAACGGCTGGCCACGACGATCAAAGCTAGTAACCTCGTCTCCGGTTCGTGCACACAACTTCCAATGAGCACCAGATGTCCGCGACTAGGGTTGGTGCCGATCCACGCGTTGGTTGGTGGCGCACAAAAGGGAATAGGCATCTCTCGCTGGAGGTCGAAGAAGAATCATTGGCGACCGGATTTGCGCCAACATATGCTCCCCTGATTGGCGGTGAAGGTGTGCTGGAGGCATCTTGGCGAGCAAGACTCGGCGTCGGCAATCTAGGGCACGATGACAAGAGAGAAGGGAGAGGGCGATGACCGAACCAGAGCTAGGGTTGTCGGCGCCGGTGATCGCCCGAGAAACGGAGAGGAGAAATCGCCGATGGAGAAGCTCGGGGCACGATGAACAGGGGAAAAAGAATCGGGGAAAATGAGAAGAGGGAATTGGAAATTGATTAAATACTTAGGGTTAACTTTATTAAACTCTAAGTTCACTCCTTAATTAACTCCCACTTAATTGGTGTTCTAAACAGGCTTCCTCTGTACCCCGAATCCATCTCCACAAAATAGGTCATACGAACCCCGTTTAAATCCCGAAAAATCTCTAAAAATTCCTGAAAAATCCAATAAGATTTTTCGTCCAATAACATTTATATTTATTTTGCGATATCTTACATATAATCTCTAGTCCTTCTCAGGTACTTTAATATATGCTTTATAGCAGTTCAATATCCTTGTCCAGGGTTACTTTGATATCTGCTAACCATGCCCACGGCAAAAAAGATATCCGGTCTTGTGCACAACAAAACATACATTAGGCTTCCTACAGCTGAAGCATAAGGAACTGCCTTCATGTCCTCTATCTCCTTTGATGTCTTCGGAGACATCTCTTTAGATAAATATACTCCATGTCTAAAAGGTAGAAAATCTTTCTTGGAGTCTTGCATGCTAAAACGAGCAAGGATTGTATCGATATATGAAGCTAGGGACAAGCACAACATCATTTTCTTGTGATCCCTTATTACTTTGATCCCAAGAATATATACGCATTCTCCTAAGTCCTTCATATCGAATTGTTTGGATAACCATACCCTTACTTCCGACAACACCTTGATATTATTTCCAACTAACAAAATGTCATCTACGTATAGTACAAGAAATACCATCACATTTCCATCATACTTCTTGTATACACAAGACTCATCTGGACACTGAATAAATCCATATGACTGGATTACTTCATTAAATCGGATGTTCCAAGACCTTGAAGTTTGCTTCAGTCCATAAATAGACCGATTTAGCTTGCACACTAGATTCTCTTTGCCTTTTTCAATGAACCCTTTTGGTTGCTTCATATGGATGTTCTCTTCAAGACTTCCTTTAAGGAAAGCTATCTTGACATCCATTTACCAAATCTCATAATCCATATGAGCGGCAATAGATAAGAGTATCCAGAAAGACTTAAGCATGGTTACTGGTAAAAAAGTTTCCTCATAATCGATTCCTTCTTTCTGAGTGTACCCTTTCACAACAAGCCTTGTTTTGAAGGTTTCCACCTTCCCATCTATCCCTACTTTCCTTTTGTAGATCCACTTGCATCCAACGACTTTTACACCATTTGGTGGTTCCACAAGCTCCTAGGCTTTATTAGAATACATAGATTCTATTTCAGAGTTCATCGCTTTTTGCCTTCATTCTCAACCGAGTTCCATCTAAGGCTGTAATAAAGACACCATATAGGATATGGACTGGGAGAGATGCCCAAGTGTCTTTTATGAGGATTTGGGGTTGTGAAGCTTACGTTAGACGTCAAGTCTCGGACAAATTGGGACCCAAATCCGACAAGTACTATTTGGTTCATGTGTTAGATGAGTCTACTTTGGACCCAAATTAGGCTAATTGAGTTGGACTCAATTTGGTTCATGTGTTAGATGAGTCTAATTTGGACTTAGACTCATTGTGTCAATTTAATTCAATGAATAAAGATTCATTAAATTAAAATTGACTTGAACTAATGGTTAGATTTGATCAACCTTGGGAGAGAAGTGGTCAAGTTTGACTTGACTTGAGAGGAAGATGAAGGGTCAAGTTTGACTTGACCATTTGCCACCTCATTGGTGAGTTGGCATTAAGTGGACTAATGATAATGCTCCACATCATCATGGTTGCTTAAGTGGGATGCCACCTTATGGGAGTTACCAAGAGTTGTGACTCTTGGTATCCCATGGAGTTAAAACTCCTCCATGAAGTGGCCGACCACATTCATTCTTGTGTGGGAGTTTTCATTTTGTGGAGTAACTCTCATCTTCTTCCTCAAGCTCTCTCTTCTCTCCCTCTCCTCCACCTTGGCCGAACCATTCAAAGGTGCTAGCACATCTTTTTGTTTGGTTTCTCCATCTCTTGCTTGTGTGGATACACATAGAGGAGTATCTACTTTGATACTCTTGAGATCCGGCGAACCTTGGACAAGCGGGATTAAGCGAAGGGCATCGCATCAAGGGTAAAGCTCTTCTCCTTTGTAGATCTAGTTTAGATCTAGGCTTAGAAAACTCATACGTGAAAGTTTTTATAAAATTTTAATCTTCGCACGGATCCGGTGGCATGGGAATTTTGGGGTTTCCGCAACGTAAAAAGCGGTTTTTGCGGCCCGAAAAACCCAACAGTGGTATCAGAGTCACGTGCAAAGCGCGTACGAGTTTTATTTTGAATTTTATGAAATTCTACAAATCTGTAAGTTTCTGTGTTTTTATTATTTTTATAGATTTTATGGGTAATTTTCTCGTAGAAGCGAAGCACAAGTGTTTAGACACTTGTAGGCTTCGACTACCGAGAAAATATTTCCGAAATGGCAAGGTTTCACCCCAAATGATTTTGGGATAGTGGGCTAAGGCACTGTAGGATCGCTTAGAAACACTCGCGATGGTTATATCGCAGGTAGGGGTGCTGCCCCTGACCCTGCAAGGGGCTTCATTCCGCGATTGCGCCCGAAAATCGCTAAACGGGACCGCTGGGAATTTTTACTCATAAAAATTATAAAAATTGTAAGAAAAATTACAGAAATTTATAGAAATTACATAATTTAGAATTATGTATTATTTTGTGATGGTCATGGCCAAAAGACCCAATTTGATTGGATATTGTGTATTGTAATTCATAATACGGCCTGCGTGCCGTCATATGATTGTGCGTGTTGTATATTTGATACGCACCTGCGCGTCGTGCCTTTCTATTTATTTATTCCTGTTGTAAATAGTTTAGACTCGAATGTAACTCGAGTTTCACTTTTGTAATGTAAAAAATGGAGCGGTGGAAGGTCTACTTGAGACGGAGTTATGAGGAAGGCGCGAGCAACACAAGGTGGTCAAAGGAAGGAACTTAAGAAGCTATTGACCTTTGGTTGACCATCCGTTCTTCTCATTGGGTTGAGAAGATCGTAGTAGGGCCATGACTAATCACAAAATATTTAATTAATTTCTTGTGTGTGTATATGTGATGCATGCTAGATTAGTAATTAATTAGTGCCTTAACGATTAGATTAGATCTATGTCGCGCACATGATGCACCTCCATGATTAGATTAGATCTAAATCGAGTATATGATACACATCGTCGATTAGATTAGATCTCAATCGTGTCAACTCGTAATGCCTACCATGCCATGATACCTATCACTACCTCGATCATATGTTGTTGTTGAATCTGCCAAAGTAGAGCAACACATATTATCTTGGTAGGATACGGAGGGACAATCTTGGTCCCGCCTATCAACGCATGGGTGAGTACAACTCAATTAGATTGAGTAACTAGTTAACTCAATTGGATCAAATTTAACTATAGGTATTTTTTCAATGGTTGAAAGATAGGACAAAATCACGTTTATATTAACTCTTGGGCATATTAGCCAAAGCTAACTCGAGTTTTAACATAAATGTGGATCTTGATCCTATAAACAAGAGTTGCATAGAGATGTAATTGGTAATTAGTTACCTACCGATCATACTAAGTCTTGGGCGATTTAGCCAAAGCTAACTCAGGGCATAGTATAATGTGGATCTTGTCCCACATGAATTATAGAATTCAGTGGGAGCATCATTTAATTAAACGCCTAATTAGATGATTAATAGAATATGATATTTATTTTTCTGCATTTTTCTATTGTAGATAACCATGACGTCAAATATGAATTCTTTCTCCCTGCGTTGCGTCCTTGAGAAGGACAAGCTCAACGGAGCTAATTTCCTGGACTGGTACAGGAACCTGAGAATCATTATCACACAGGAACGAACACTGTACGTCCTGGAGCCGCCCATTCCTGAGGCACCTCCTGCCACTGCCACCCGAGCTGACCGTGATGCTTATAAGAAGCAACAGGATGACGCATTAGATGTGTCCTGTCTCATGCTCGCGACCATGAACTCTGAGCTTCAGAAGCAACATGAGTTGATGGGTGCTTATGATATGGTTGAACATCTTCGTCAACTATATCAAGGACAAGCGAGGCATGAGAGATTTGAGATCTCTAAGGCACTGTTTCAGTGCAAGATGCAAGATGGGACTCCCGTAGGCCCATATGTACTCAAGATGATTGGGTACATTGAAAACCTACAGAGGTTGGGATTTCCCCTTGGCCAAGAGCTAGCCACTGACTTGATCTTGCAGTCCTTGCCAGAGAGCTACAGTCAGTTTGTCATGAACGAATTTGACAAGTCACTGCCCGAACTGCTTAGCATGTTAAGAACTGCTGAGCTCAACCTTAAGAAGGTTAAGCCCACTCTATTATGATGGTTGAGAAACACAAGGGCAAGGGCAAGCCCAAAGGCAAGGGAAAGTCCCAAGCCAAGGGCAAAGGCAAGGCACTGAAACCCAAAGGAGGGGTCGCCAAGGATGCTACCTGCTTCCACTGCGGTCAGACCGGGCACTGGAAGAGGAACTACAAAGTTTACTTGGAAGATCTTAAGAAGAAGAGAAGTGAGACTTCCACTTCAGGTATCTATGTTATAGAAGTCAATCTATCTATTTCTTCATCATGGGTATTAGATACCGGATGTGCTTCTCACATTTGTACTAATGTGCAGGCGCTGAGAAATAGTTGGGCATTGACGAAGGGCGAGGTGGACCTATGAGTAGGCAATGGAGCACGAGTTGCTGCTGTTGCTGTAGAAACTTATCATCTATCTCTGTCTTCTGGGCTTGTATTAGAATTAGATGAATGTTGTTATGTGCCTGCTTTAACTAAGAACATAATTTCAGTTTCTTGTTTGGACAAGAAAGGGTTTTCATTTATAATAAAGAACAAATGTTGTTCAGTTTATTTAAATGACATGTTCTATTGTAGTGCACCTCTGATGAACGGACTCTATATTCTAGACCTTGAGAACCCTATCTATAACATAAGTACCAAGAGGTTCAAGTCAAAAGACATGAACCAAACCTATATCTAGCACTGTCGCTTAGGTCATATAAATGACAAACGCTTATCCTAGCTCCATAAAGATGGTTTGCTGGACTCATTTGATTTTGAATCATATGAGACATGCGAGTCATGCCTTCTAGGCAAGATGACCAAGACTCCCTTTAGTGGACACAGTGAGAGAGCGACTGACTTGTTAGGTCTTATACATAGTGATGTATGTGGCCCTTTCAATGTCACTGCTAGAGGTGGTTATAGGTACTTCATTACATTTACTGATGACTTCAGTAGATATGGTTATGTGTGCCTGATGACACATAAGTTTGAATCATTTGAAAAGTTCAAAGAATTCAAGAATGAAGTACAAAACCATCTTGGCAAGAGTATTAAGATACTTCAATCAGATCGAGGTGGTGAATACCTTAGCCATGAGTTTCGTGACAATCTAGCTGAGTGTGAGATTCTATCTCAACTCACTCCTCCTGGAACACCATAGTGGAATGGTATATCCGAAAGGAGGAATTGTACCTTATTAGATATGGTACGATCTATAATGAGTCACACAGATCTTCCTATGTATCTTTGGGGCTATGCTCTAGACACAGCAGCCTTCATTCTCAACCGAGTTCCATCTAAGGCTGTAACAAAGACACCATATAGGATATGGACTGGGAGAGATGTCCAGGTGTCTTTTATGAGGATTTGGGGTTGTGAGGCTTACGTTCGACGTCAAGTCTCAGACAAACTGGGACCCAAATCCGATAAGTGCTATTTTATTGGATATCCCAAGGAAACGAAGGGATATTACTTCTACATTCCTTGTCAACAAAAGATAGTTGTGGCTAAGACTGGGGTTTTTCTAGAAAGGGATTTTGTTTCTAGAAAGACTAGTGGGAGTACGTTCGATCTTGAAGATGTTCAAGATGTGGACCATAGCACTGAAGCCTCGATGGAAGTTGAACTGGAACCACAAAGTGTTGTGGATGATGTTATTCCACAAGGAGTCAAGGAACCATAACCAGTTCAAGTAGACCTACCTCTTCGCAGATCTGATAGGGTACGTCGTCAGCCTGAGAGATACTCATTTCTCTTATCTGACCATGATGACGTTCTTGGATTGAGAAGCGGTAGAGGCGGGGGGGGGGGGGGGGGGGAATAGCGCTCGTGGCTATTTTATTCGATTCGTAAAACTATCGGAGTTAAAACACGCAACGGAATAAAGAAAAACACACAGAAAGAACAAGAGGATTTACTTCGTTCGGAGCCTAGATCGACTCCTACTCGAAGGCCCGCGATCCTTGATCGCTTTCCATGGGCAACAACTATAAGCTCGATAAGGTTTACAAATATTACAATTTACAGCTTAATTAAAACCAGAAATCTTATACCGACAATAATGGATGAAAAAGCGAATCTCCGGGTCATCGGTGTCAAGTCGCAGCACTTCCGGGTTGTCGATTTAGCAGCACGCAGCAAGAGGATCACTTGGAATGAGTTGTGTGGAGCTGCTGGTCGAAACCCTCTTATAAAGGGTGTTCAAGGCGCCTTAAACAAGCCGAGTCGCCCGCGTGGATTAAGCTTGAACTGGTCGAATTTTATCTCTCCAAGGCGCCTTATGCCTCATTCAAGGCGCCTTAAGCAACTGGTTCAAGGCGCCTTATGACTCCTCCAAGGCGCCTCTAGAGTTCTTCGTAGCTAGCTCCAGCTTTGCACCCGAGGCGCCTCCAAGCCCCATGGAGGCGCCTCGGACACTGTTCATCCGAGGTGTACTTTGTGTTTTTGGTACCTGCAAACATGTTAGTCCCAAAATACCTACAACACAAAGTTAGTACACAATAATAGTATGAATATGAAAGTTTGACAGTCTCCGGACTGTCCGGGTCTGACTTCGGATTTCCAACCGGAGACCTTAGGTCGACCCGACGCCTACTGTTCCCTCTACGGGGAACGCGTCCTCACCTACTCCACTTAGGAGATTTACCTTTTGCTAGTGCGATCTTCCAGATCGACTGGACTTTTGCTCGGTGCTCGATGCTTCCGGACTTTCTGCTGGACTTCCGCTTCCTGGCTGGTCCAGTCTTTCACCTAGTTCACGACACCAGGAGTTTCCACCTAGGGTTACCCCCCTAGGACTTTTGCCTGAAGCACTCGACCCACCAAGACTTTCCGCATAGGGTTACCACCCCCTATGACCTAGGGTTACCACCCCCTAGGGTTTTTACCTTGCCTAACCACAGTTAGGTCTTTTCCTGAAACACTTAACAGACTTGTTAGATCACAACACACCTTAACTTTGAACCCTTTTCCATTATCAAAACTCAGGTTAGATCGTCGGATGCTTCCCGCACCAACAATCTCCCACTTTTTGATTATGACAACCCAAATTCAAAGTTAAGAAAATAAATGCATGAATATATTAAAAGATCTTAAGTGAGCAAGCTTAAGTCTATAAATTCAAATAAAAGCATAACTTAAGCTAACACTTAAACTTTGTGAAGCTCCCCCTTAATACAGGGCTTCATTTTACTTTTGAATTTCCTACTCTCCCCCTTTGCCATTTATCAAAAATAAGTTAGTTTTAAGCAATTTTTAATATTTTATTATTGAAAAAAAGACGGGATAAATGGTAAATTGACTTCGGGAAAATTTTCACCTAAGTTTAAAAGGCTAATATATAGTAGACCGTGAAGGATGATTTTAGCCACTTTTGAAACTTAGTTGTTTTTGAAATATACTTAGATAAATTTTGAAAATCTTAAAGAAAATTGAAGTCTCTTTTTACTTAGCAAAAAATATTTTAAAAGCAATGAGTAAAAATTTTGCAAAACTATAATTTTTAATACTTTTAGGTAAGTAAAAATATCTTAGCAAGAATTTATAAAAAGTTAGATCTGAAGGTTGGCTAAGTTTGAAAAAGTTAGAAGGTTTCTATATGAACCACTTAGCTTAGTCTTTTGCAAACATTAAATTTTGAAACTATAGCTTAAGTTAAAAAGACACTTAGCTTAATTTGAATAAAACAATACTTATTGTTGAAAACATAGGAGTAAGAATTTGTTAATTTTTAGGACGAAGAGGGAGAGACTAAATATTTAATTTAGTTAATTTAATTAAATTGGTTGGTCCTTAAGTCCAAGCATGAGTCAAGTTAAATAGTATTCAAAAAATATCTAATTTATTTTGATCAGGTATCAGAGCCCTAACGTACACGCATGCTTAAACTTAATATTTCCTTCACCAACTGTCTAACCTTTAGTTACTTGCTGATTGCCTAGAGGGTAGCAGCTTTCACTTGGTTAGTCGTGTTAAGTCATTTAGTCCAGTTATATTTGACTAAGACTGGAAGACTTGACTTGATTACTGTTAATAAAATATTTAACGCCCAGACTCATATTGATGCACAGAAATAAACATACTGGAGTCCAGGCTGTACCCTATGCATCTCACACCATTCTATGTTTTTCAAACACAAGCAAGGTATACCTAGGTATTTGTGAGATGCTTTGGCTTAAATCTAGGGGAATAGGATTTCTATGGTAAAGCCTAGGCTAAGTCCAATAGTTGAAAATTCTAAGAAAATGGGATTTTAAAATCATTATTTTTCCTAGATTTTGAAAAGAACAAGAAGTAAGACAATGAATGTTGAAAATTAATATCTATTCTACCCAGCACATTCCTATTTTTCTTCTAAGTATACTGAACTCAAGTTCAGGTAAGGGTTTTGTGAAAATGTCAGCTAGGTTTGATTTGGACTCAACATAGTTGAGTGCAAGTTCACCATTAGCTACGTGATCCCTTACAAAGTGGTGCTTTACCTCTATGTGTTTAGTCCTAGAGTGGTGAATTGGATTTTTTGTTAGATTAATTGAGCTTATATTATCAATTAATATTTTTGTATTTTTGTATTCTAATTGGTAGTCTTTTAAGGTATGCATCATCCACAAAAGTTGAGAGGCACACTCTCCTAGGGATATGTATTCAGCTTTAGTGGTGGATAGAGCAACACAATGTTGCTTTATGCTTGACCAACTTACTAGGCACTGACCTAGGATTTGGCAGCTACCACTTGTACTTTTTCTGTCTAATTTACACCCGGCATAGTCTGAGTCAGAATAGCCAAACAGGTCAAAGGTGCTAGTTCTAGGGTACCAAAGTCCTATATTGAGGGTGCCTTTTATATATCTAAGTATTCGTTTAACATATGTTAGATGTGATTCTTTTGCACTAGATCGGTATCGTGCGCACATACCAACTGCAAATATTATATCTGGTCGACTTGCAGTTAGGTAGAGTAGGCTTCCTATTATACTTCTATAGTATTTTGGGTCTACTGTTTTTCCTTCTGGGTCAGAGTCAATGTTGATGTTAGTGGCCATTGGGGTATTTATGATTTTTGAGTTTTCCATGCCAAATTTTTTAATTAGTTCTTTAGCATATTTAGTTTGGTAAATATAGATACCATCTTTCGTTTGTTTAATTTGTAAACCTAAGAAAAAATTTAGTTCCCCAACCATACTCATTTCAAATTCATTTTCCATTAACTTAACGAATTCTTTTAGAAATTTAGAGTTAGTTGAGCCAAAAATGATATCATCAACATAGATTTGTGCTATGAAGATGTCTTTTTCTATAGTTTTTACAAATAGGATCGGATCTATGTGACCTTGGTTAAAGTCTTTGGATGTTAAGTAATTGGTTAAATGTTCATACCATACTCTAGGAGCTTGTTTAAGTCCATATAAGGCCTTTTTCAGTTTAAATACATGATTAGGGTAGTCAAGGTCTTCAAATCCTGGGGATTGGTTTACATAGACCTCTTCCTTAATTAATCCATTTAGGAATGCAGATTTTACATCCATTTGGTATAACTTAAATCCTTTATGGGTTGCATAGGCTAACAACATCCTAATGGATTCGAGCCTAGCTACTGGTGCATAGGTTTCGTCATAGTCTAAACCCTCAACTTGACTAAATCCTTTGGCTTGATCATCCAACTTGTTTCTAAATACCCATTTGGTATCTATTATTGACTTATCTAAGGGTTTAGGTACAAGTTGCCAGACTTGGTTTCTATCAAACTGAGCTAATTCTTCTTGCATAGCAATGATCCAGTCTGGATCAAGTAGGGCCTCTTCTATAGTCTTAGGTTCAATTTTAGAAATAAGGGCAATCTGACTAAAGTTTCTATAAGAGGATCTAGTTCTGACTCCTAGGTTTGGATCACCCAAAATTTGGTCAGGTGGGTGAGAGGTACTTGTTCTAGTTGGTCTTATGTTTGGGTCAGAAATTGGTTCCTCTGGTTTCTTGGTGTTGGGATGAATTTCATCGTCTTCAGTAACTCTTGGATTAATTTCAACATTTTCATTTAAGTTAGGTAGATTATTTTCTTCATCAAATATTATATTAGTTGTTTCTTCAACTTTTAGGGTATTTTGGTTATAGACTCTATAGGCCCTACTGGTTGTGGAATACCCTAAAAAGATTCCTTGGTTTGATTTGGGTGTAAATTTTCCTAAGTAATCTTTAGTATTTAAAATATAAACTTTACATCCAAAAACTTTTAAGTAGTTTAGGTTGGGAATTCTATTATAATACATTTCATAAGGAGTTTTATTGTGATATTTGTTAATTAGAATTCTATTTTGAATATAAGTTGCTGTATTTATGGCTTCGGCCCAAAATTGATGACTTAAGTTGTATTCATTTAGCATGGTTCTAGCGGCTTCTTGTAGAGTTCTATTTTTACGTTCCACTAGACTGTTTTGTTGGGGGGTTCTAGGACATGAAAATTCATGTTGGTATCCATTGATTTTACAGAATTGGATAAACCTATGATTTTCAAATTCCCCCCATGGTCACTTCTTATTCTTTTAATTTTAGTATCTTTTTCATTTTCTGTTAACTTTCAAAAATTACTAAATTCTTCAAAAGTTTCATCTTTTGTTTTTAGAAATTTTACCCAGGTGAATCTAGAGTAGTCATCAATTATTACTAAGCAATACTGGTTCTTGCTTAGTGACTTGGCTCCATGTGAATCAAATAGGTCAAGGTGAAGGAGCTCAAGTAAAGAGTTAGTTCTTTCTAGATTAGTTGATTTGTGGGTTGACTTGGTACCTGCAACCAAAGCAACCCCCTTCTCGGTTAGCTGTGCATTAGTCTGCTCATGTAATTCAAACTCATAGAATATTTCATCTAACTTTATTGACGATAAATCCTTGGAGACTTTGTAGGCATCTACCATTGATGCCCACAATGTGCTCCTCGGAAACGAGTTTAGTGCGTACCTTATGACGTCCCGATTCTCTACCTTTTGCCCGATTCCGTGGAGAGAGTTGAGGATGTCTTGAATTCTTGCGTGCAGTGAACTTGCTATCTCACCTTCTTGCATTTTTAGATTGTACAATTTATTGAATAATAAATCACGCTTACTTACTTTGGTATCGGTGGTTCCTTCATGAAGCTCGATCAACTTCTCCCATAGCTCCTTGGCGCTTGAGAATGGACCGACGCGGTTTAGCTCCTCCTTTATTAGTCCGCACTGGAGGGTACAAGTTTCTCTAGCATTTGCCTCCACCTTCTTGATTAATGCAGGTTCCCAGTCCTCGCAGGGTGTGGGATTGCCGTCTTTATCCGTTGGCAGATCCAAACCAGTCTTGACGATCATCCACGTCTCGAACTAGATCTTCAGGAAGTTCTCCATTCTACCCTTCCAGTAACCAAAGTCCTCTCCGGTGAAGAGCGGGGGATGGACAGTGCTATAACCCTCTTGTTGGGCCATTTTAGATCAACTATTAAGAAAATAAACGACAAAAAAATTCCAGGACTTGGCCCTGGATTAGTAGTGCGGGAAGTAGTTAAAAGAAAACGATCTCGAGTGGTGTTGCACCAACTTCGAGCAAAAACCGATTCGAGAAAAGAATTAGAATATAGCTATAAAGCTAAATTCTAATTGACTCCGAAAAATCTAAAAAATACCACAAAAAATTGTTTTGAATGGTGGTTGCACCGATTCAAAACGACCCCGCTCTGATACCAATTGTTGGATCGAGAAGCGCTAGAGGGGGGGGGGGGGGGGAATAGCGCTCGTGGCTATTTTATTCGATTCGTAAAACTATCGGAGTTAAAACACGCAGCGGAATAAAGAAAAATACACAGAAAGAACAAGAGGATTTACTTCTTTCGGAGCCTAGATTGACTCCTACTCGAAGGCCCGCGATCCTTGATCGCTTTCCATGGGCAACAACTATAAGCTCGATAAGGTTTACAAATATTACAATTTACAGCTTAATTAAAATCAGAAATCTTATACTGACAACAATGGATGAAAAAGCGAAGCTCCGGGTTGTCGGTGTCAAGTCGCAGCACTTCCGGGTTGTCGATTTAGCAGCACGCAGCAAGAGGATCACTTGGAATGAGTTGTGTGGAGTTGCTGGTCGAAACCCTCTTATAAAGGGTGTTCAAGGCGCCTTGAAAGCCATCCAAGGCGCCTTAAACAAGCCGAGTCACCTGCATGGATCAAGTTTGAACTGGTCGAATTTTATCTCTCCAAGGTGCCTTATGCCTCATTCAAGGCGCCTTAAGCAACTAGTTCAAGGCGCCTTATGACTCCTCCAAGGCGCCTCCAGAGTGCTTCGCAGCCAGCTCCAGCTTTGCACCTGAGGCGCTTGTTGGTTGCTACTCGGAAAACCCAATGGCTCAACTGTACAAAAATTTTGTATGTGATCTGAACCTTTCCTAGCTACCATGTGTTCTTTTAAGTTAAACTTGTATCTCCTGCAGAACTTAACACGTTTGATTCCAAGTTTAAAGTATATGTTCTTTTAGGTTTAGATTTAGATCTCCTGCGGAACTTAACACGTTTGATACAAATCACCTAGGTTATAAATTTAATTAAATATTAATTTCCAAAATTGGCTTCCAGTACTGCATGGCGAGACACTTGGCCTTCTTGGATATGGGAGCAACCACCACCGACTAGACAAAGCCTTTTAAGGAAAGTTAATATTTAATTTCCTTATATAACTCTAGGTTAACCAAAAGGAACAATCAAATCACAAGGAAAAAAGAAAAAGAACACAACATCGAAATTAAATTCGAAAAACAAGAATCGAATGCCTCTTGTATTTGGTATTTATACAAAGAAAAATTAACTAGTATGATGTAGAAATTAAATACTAGTTATACCTCTTCCTTGTATGCTAAAAACCTCGAGATCTTCTGTCGTATCCCTCACCTCCTCTTGGACGTCGTGTGGGCGACAATCCTCCAAGACGAACGCCACCCGGAAAGCTTCTCCTCCTTCTCTAGAATTCGGCCACCACCACCACAAAGGAGCAAAAGAGAGCAAAGGGAAGAGAGGGAGAGGGGCCGACCACTTGATGATCTCCAACAACACAATATCAATTGTTATGTTTTTCAAGGCCTCCCCTTCCCCCCTTTTTATATTAGTTTCCCAACGAAAAATTATGGAAAGAGTTTTATAAAAAATTAGACTCATTCCTATTTCCTTTTAATTTTTTCTTTTTCTTTCCTTTTAATTAATCAATCCTAGATTGATTTATTAATTAAACAACTATTTGTTGATGTTTAATTATTTGACCGGCCCCTTGCTTGGGCACCAAACAAGGTGGCTGGCCACTTATTAAAAGGGAAAGAAAGAAAATTTTTTTATAAAATTTTAAAAGAAGTAAACTTCTAATAAAATTTTACAAACTCTTTTTTTTTTCTAATGTGGATATTAAAAGGAAAGTTTTAAAATTTAAAACCAAGTTTTAAAATTTAAAACATCTCTAATAATATTTCTTTTTAAAAGAAAGTTTTATAAATTTTACAACTCTCTTTTAAAATCTTGTGGCCTAATTTAAATTAGGAAAATTTTATAAATTTTTAAAATCTCTCTTTTTATAAATTGTAAATATCTGAGGAAATTTAAAAATTCAAAAACAACCTTCCTAATTTAAATATTGCGGCCGACCCCCTTGCCCAAGGCAAGGACCGACCACTTCTAGAGAATATGTGGCCGACCATTTCTTGGTCACCAAGTAATGAACCGGCCCCTTCTTGGACACCAAGATAGGCTTTTCTTTGGATGGACTTGAGGCTTTATTGAGGCTACAACAGGGACCTAGAGGAGAAATTGGTTTTTGCCTTCTGATGAGCTTAAGTATCCCGTACTCGCCCCGAACACACAACTCAAGTTCATCGATAATAACTTATTCCACTAGAGAGTTATTATCGCACTACAGCACCAATCCCAAATTACATTATAGGCTCCTTCTTATCATGAGTGTGTTAGTCTCCCTGTGTTTAAGATGTCGAATGTCTACTAACTAAGTGAGTTACTGACAACTCATTTAATTAATATCTTAATCCAAGAGTAGTACCACTCAACCTTATCGTCATGTCAGACTAAGTCCACCTGCAGGGTTTAACATGACAATCCTTATGAGCTCCTCTTGGGGACATTCTCAACCTAGATTACTAGGACACAGTTTCCTTCTATAATCAACAACACACACTATAAGTGATATAATTTCTCAACTTATCGGGCTTATTGATTTATCGAACTAAATCTCACCCATTGATAAATTAAAGAAATAAATATCAAATATATGTGCTTGTTATTATATTAGGATTAAGAGCACACACTTCCATAATAACTGAGGTCTTTGTTCCTTTATAAAGTCAGTATAAAAGAAATGATCTCTAATGGTCCTACTCAATACACTCTAAGTGTACTAGTGTAATTATATAGTTAAGATAAACTAATACCTAATTACACTACGACCTTCCAATGGTTTGTTCCTTTCCATCTTGGTCGTGAGCTACTATTTATAATTTATAAGGTACTGATAACATGATCCTTTGTGTGTGACACCACACACCATGTTATCTACAATATAAATTAATTGAACAACTACATTTATCATAAATGTAGACATTTGACCAATGTGATTCTTATTTCTAGATAAATGTTTATACCAAAAGCTAGGCTTTTAGTATACATCCTAACAGCGCCTCCAAGCCCCATGGAGGCACCTCAGATACTGTTCATCCGAGGTGTACTTTGTGTTTTTGGTACCTGCAAATATGTTAGTCCCAAAATACCTACAACACAAAGTTAGTACACAATAATAGTATGAATATGAAAGTTTGACAGTCTCCGGACTGTCCGGGTCTAACTTCGGATTTCCAATCGGAAACCCTAGGTCGGCCCGACGCCTATTGTTCCCTCTACGGGGAACGCGTCCTCACCTACTCCACTCAGGAGATTTACCTTTTGCCAGTGCGATCCTCCAGATCGACTGGACTTTTGCTCGGTGCTCGATGCTTCCAAACTTTCTACTGGACTTTCACTTCCCGGCTGGTCCAGTCTTTCACCTGGTTCGTGACACCAGGACTTTCCACCTAGGGTTACCCCCCTAGGACTTTTGCCTGAAGCACTCGACCCACCAAGACTTTCTACATAGGGTTACCACCCCCTATGACCTAGGGTTACCACCCCCTAGGGTTTTTACCTTGCCTAACCACAGTTAGGTCTTTTCCTGAAACACTTAACAGACTTGTTAGATCACAACACACCTTAACTTTGAACCCTTTGCCATTATCAAAACTCAGGTTCGATCGTCGGATGCTTCCCACACCAACAGACGTTGTGCTCATTGAGGATGAGCCTACCTCCTATCAGGAAGTTGTGATGAGACCAGATTCTTAGAAATGGCTAGAGGCCATGAGATCCGAGATGGAATCCATGTACACTAAACAAGTACAGACTTTGGTTGATCTACCTGAAGGGGTCAAACCCATTGGGTGTAAGTGGGTCTTTAAGAGAAAGACTGACATGATGGACTTATTTATAAGGGTCGCTTGGTAGCTAAAGGTTTCAAGCAAATCCATGATATTGACTATGATGAAACATTTTATCCAGTAGCGATGTTTAAGTCCATTTGGATCATGCTTGCTATTGCAGCGTACCACGATTATGAGATCTGGCAGATGGATGTCAAAACCGTATTTTTGAATGGAAACCTGCTCGAGGATGTGTACATGACACAACCTGAGGGTTTTGTAGATCCACAACATACTAGCAGAGTATGCAAGCTGCATAGGTCCATTTATGGACTAAAGCAAGCTTCTCGGAGCTGGAATCTTCGATTCGATGATGCAATCAAACAGTTTGGTTTCATCAAGAATGAAGATGAACCTTGTGTCTACAAGAAGGTTGTAGGGAACACAATTGTCTTCCTTATATTGCATGTGGATGACATACTACTCATTGGGAAAGATATCCCTTTGCTGCAGTCTGTCAAGACTTGGCTAGGGACTTATTTCTCAATGAAGGACATAGGTGAAGCATCCCGCATTCTTGGTATACAGATCTATAGAGATAGATCTAAGAGATTGTTTGGCCTAAGTCAGAGTACATACATTGACAAGGTGTTACTTCGGTTTGCCATGCAGAACTCCAAGAAGGGATTTCTACCGATGTCACATGGTGTGAGTCTTTCGAAGACTCAAGGTCCCTCTTCTAGAGAGGAGAGAGACCGCATGGATCAGATCCCTTATGCCTCAGCCATAGGATCTATCATGTACGCCATGCTATGTACTCGTCCTAATGTCTCGTATGCTTTGAGCATGACGAGCAGATACCAGTCAGATCTAGGTGAAAGTCACTGGATAGCGGTCAAGAATATTCTTAAGTACTTGAGAAGGACTAAAGAATATTTCTTGATATATGGAGGTGATGATGAGCTAGCTGTAAATGGTTACAGTGATGCCAGCTTCCAGACCGACCAGGATGATTATCGATCGCAGTCAGGGTTCGTGTTTTGCATAAATGGTGGTGCTGTGAGCTGGAAGAGTTCGAAGCAGGACACAGTTGTTGATTCTACAACAGAGGCCGAGTATATTGCTGCATCAGAAGCAGCAAAGGAGGTAGTTTGGATCCGCAAGTTGATTACTGAGCTTGGGGTGGTTCCTAGCATAGTTGATCCCATAGAGCTATATAGTGACAACATTGGAGCAATAGCACAGGCCAAGGAACCTCGCTCACACCAGCGGACCAAACACATACTACGACGCTTCCATCTCATTCGAGAGATCATTGATAGAGGAGATGTGAAGATTTGCAGAGTACCCACTGAGGCTAACATCGCAGATCCCTTAACCAAGGCTTTGGCACAGAGAAAACATGATGGTCACACTATGTCATTAGGCCTTAGAGCCTACACTGATTGACACTAGTGCTAGTAGGAGATTGTTAGTTAGAGCCCTAGAGCCAATCATTTGATGATTGTTGTATGGACTCATTGTATCATATTTCTTATATATATAAAGGCATTTGTTTTTGGTTATTATACTTACTTGTATTGGTGCCAAATAACTAAGTATAATAGCATCCTTGAGTAGAAGGTTCTTACCTATATCAATCAGTTAGTTGAGTCGATAGTGAGATGATATAGAGAACACTACTCTTAATCATTCCTAGTCAAGTATTAGCATTCAGGGACAATGTTAATGCGATGAGACTAGCATGTAGGTCAACTCGATGAATTGATCTCACAAGTCATGGATATAGAGATATCAAGTTGACACATGAGTATGCATTGGAGAATGTATACTGAATGACCCGCCATGAGAAAGTATCATGGATCGTTATATGAGTGTCATATACTTTCCCATGTGGCTATTAGTATGACTATTAGTCCTTGGACCTGAAGTCACCATGGTTTCCTACATAAGGAGTTACATACTTTGGCTTCGTCAAACGTCACCCGTAACTGGGTGGACTATAAAGGCGATTACTGGGTATGTAACAAATTATGCGGAGAGATGTGAGTGATGTAGATAGGATCTATCCCTCCTATATAACGGGAGTGACATCGATATTCTTGATAGAGTGAGACCACTAAGTGCATGGCCATGCCCAAATGAGTCAATATGAGATGTTGAGCTCATTTGATTAAGTGAGTCTACTTAGAGTTCAAGATTTAGATTGATTAGAGGATGACACGGTCTATGCCTCACATTGATTAATCTAGATGTCAAGGATAAGACACTTATCATATATTGTGAAGAGTCACAATTAGTAGTCACAAGGTGATGTTGGATCTCAACATTCTTATAACTTGCATGGGTAGTAATGATGTGTTGCTAGATACCGCTCATTACTTATGCTTCTAAAAGAGTTTAGGAGCATTGCCAACGTTATAAGAACCTATAGGGTCACACACAAAGGGCAATTAGATGGAGATTAGGTTCATTTGATGAACCTAAAGGATTAGGTCCATGTGATGAACCAAATTGGATTAAGAGTAATCCAAATTAGGCTAATCGAGTTGGACTCAATTTGGTTCATCTGTTAGATGAGTCTAATTTGAACTTAGACTCATTGTGTCAATTTAATTCAATGAATAGAGATTCATTAAATTAAAATTGACTTCAACCAATGGTTAGATTTGATCAACCATGGGAGAGAAGTGGTCAAGTTTGACTTGACTTGAGAGGAAGATGAAGGGTCAAGTTTGACTTGACTATTTGCCACCTCATTGGTGAGTTGGCATTAAGTGAACTAATGATAATGCTCCACATCATCATGGTTGCTTAAGTGGGATGCCACCTCATGGGAGTTGCCAAGAGTTGTGACTCTTGGTATCCCATGGAGTTAAAACTCCTCCATGAAGTGGCCGGCCACATTCATTCTTGTGTGGGAGTTTTCATTTTGTGGAGTAACTCTCATCTTCTTCCTCAAGCTCTCTCTTCTCTCCCTCTCCTCCACCTTGGCCGAACCATTCAAAGGTGCTAGCACATCTTTTTGTTTGGTTTCTCCATCTCTTGCTTATGTGGATACACATAGAGGAGTATCTACTTTGATACTCTCGAGATCCGGCGAACCTTGGACGAGCGGGATTAAGAGAAGGGCATCGCATTAAGGGTAAAGCTCTTCTCCTTTGTCGATCTAGTTTAGATCTAGGCCTAGAAAACTCGTACGTGAAAGTTTTTACGAGATTTTAATCTTCGCACGGATCTGGTGGCATGGGAATTTAGGGGTTTTCGCAACGCAAAAAGAGGTTTTTGCGGCCCGAAAAATCGAACAGTGGTATCAGAGCCACGTGCGAAGCGCGTACGAGTTTTATTTTGAATTTTATGAAATTCTACAGATCTGTAAGTTTATGTGTTTTTATGATTTTTATAGATTTTATGGGTACTTTTCTCGTAGAAGCGAAGCACAAGTGTTTAGACACTTGTAGGCTTCGACTACCGAGAAAATATTTCCGAAACGGCAAGGTTTCGCCCCAAATCATTTTGGGACAGCGGGCTAAGGCGCTGTAGGATCGCTTAGGAATACTCGCGATGGTTATATCGCGGGTAGGGGTGCTTCCCCTGACCCCACAAGGGGCTTCGTTCCGCGATTGCGCCCGAAAATCGCTAAACGGGACCGCCGGGAATTTTTACTTGTAAAAATTATAAAAATTGTAAGAAAAATTACAGAAATTTATAGAAATTACATAATTTAAAATTATGTATTATTTTGTGATGATCATGGCCCAAAAAACCCAATTTGATTTGATATTGTGTGTTGTAATTCATAATACGGCCTGCGTGCCGTCATGTGATTGTGCGTGTTGTATATTTGATCCGCGACCTGCGCGTCGTGCCTTTCTATTTATTTATTCCTGTTGTAAATAGTTTAGACTCGAATGTAACTCAAGTTTCACTTTTGTAATGTACAAAATGGAGCGGTGGAAGGTCCACTCGAGACGGAGTTACGAGGAGGGCGCGAGCAACACAAGGTGGTCAAAGGAAGGAACTTGAGAAGCTGTTGACCTTAGGATGACCATCCGATCTTCTCATTGGCTTGAGAAGATCGTAGTAGGGCCATGACTAGTCACAAAATATTTAATTAATTGCTTGTGTGTGTATATGTGATGCATGCTAGATTAGTAATTAATTAGTGCCTTAACGATTAGATTAGATCTATGTCGCGCACATGATGCACCTCCACGATTAGATTAGATCTAAATTGAGTATATGATACACATCGTCGATTAGATTAGATCTCAATCGCGTCAACTCGTAATGCCTACCATGCCGTGATACCTATCACTACCTCGATCACATGTTGTTGTTGAATCTGCCAAAGTAGAGCAACACACATTATCTTGGTTGGGTACGGAGGAACAATCTTGGTCCCGCCTATCAACGCATGGGTGAGTACAACTCAATTAGATTGAGTAACTAGTTAACTCAATTGGATCGAGTTTAACTATAGGCATTTTTCCAATGGTTGGAAGATAGGACAAAATCACGTTTATATTAACTCTTGGGCGTATTAGCCAAAACTAACTCGAGTTTTAATATAAATGCAGATCTTGATCCTATAAATAAGAGTTGCATAGAGATGTAATTGGTAATTAGTTACCTACCGATCATACTAAGTCTTGGGTGATTTAGCCAAAGCTAACTCAGGGCATAGTATGATGTAGATCTTGTCCCACATGAATTATAGAATTCAGTGGGAGCATCATTTAATTAAAGGCCTAATTAGATGATTAATAGAATATGATATTTATTTTTCTGCATTTTTCTATTGTAGATAACCATGACGTCAAATACGAACTCTTTCTCCCTGTGTTCCATCCTTGAGAAGGACAAGCTCAACGGAGCTAATTTCCTGGACTGGTACAGGAACCTGAGAATCGTTATCACACAGGAACGAAAACTGTACGTCCTGGAGCAGCCTATTCCTGAGGCACCTCCTGCCACTGCCACGCGAGCTGACCGTGATGCTTATAAGAAGCATCTGGATGACGCATTAGATGTGTCCTGTCTCATGCTCGCGACCATGAACTCTGAGCTTCAGAAGCAACATGAGTTGATGGGCGCATATGATATGGTTGAACATCTTCGTCAACTATATCAAGGACAAGCGAGGCACGAGAGATTCGAGATCTCTAAGGCACTGTTTCAGTGCAAGATGCAAGATGGGACTCCCGTAGGCCCATATGTACTCAAAATGATTGGGTACATTGAAAACCTACAGAGGTTGGGATTTCCCCTTGGCCAAGAGCTGGTCACTGACTTGATCTTGCAGTCCTTGCCAGAGAGCTACCGTCAGTTTGTCATGAACTACAACATGAAGGAAATTGACAAGCCACTGCCCGAACTGCTTAGCATGTTAAGAACTGTTGAGCTCAACCTTAAGAAGGTTAAGCCCAACTCTATTATGATGGTTGAAAAACACAAGGGCAAGGGCAATCCCAAAGGCAAGGGAAAGTCCCAAGCCAAGGGCAAAGGCAAGGCACTGAAACCCAAAGGAGGGGTCGCCAAGGATGCTACCTGCTTCCACTGCGGTCAGACCGGGCACTGGAAGAGGAACTGCAAAGTTTATCTGGAAGATCTTAAGAAGAAGAGAAGTGAGACTTCCACTTCAGGTATCTATGTTATAGAAGTCAATCTATTTATTTTTTCATCATGGGTATTAGATACTGGATGTGCTTCTCACATTTGTACTAATGTGCAAGCGCTGTGAAATAGCAGGGCATTGACAAAGGGCAAGGTGGACCTATGAGTAGGCATTGGAGCACGGGTTGCTGCTGTTGCTGTAGGAACTTATCATCTATCTCTGCCTTCTGGGCTTGTATTATAATTAGATAAATGTTGTTATGTGCCTGCTTTAACTAAGAACATAATTTCAGTTTCTTGTTTGGACAAGAAAGGTTTTTCATTGATAATAAAGAACAAATGTTGTTTAGTTTATTTAAATGACATGTTCTATTGTAGTGCACCTCTGATGAACGGACTCTATATTCTAGACCTTGAGAACCCTATCTATAACATAAGTACCAAGAGGTTCAAGTCAAAAGACATGAACCAAACCTATATCTAGCACTGTCGCTTAGGTCATATAAATGACAAACGCTTATCCCAGCTCCATAAAGATGGTTTTCTGGACTCATTTGATTTTGAATCATATGAGACATGCGAGTCATGCCTTCTAGGCAAGATGACCAAGACTCCCTTTAGTGGACACAGTGAGAGAGCGACTGACTTGTTAGGTCTTATACATAGTGATGTATGTGGCCCTTTCAATGTCACTGCTAGAGGTGGTTATAGGTACTTCATTACATTTACTGATGACTTCAGTAGATATGGTTATGTGTACCTGATGACACATAAGTCTGAATCCTTTGAAAAGTTTAAAGAATTCAAGAATGAAGTACAAAACCAGCTTGGCAAGAGTATTAAGATACTTCGATCAGATCGAGGTGGTGAATACCTTAGCCATGAGTTTCGTGACTATCTAGCTGAGTGTGAGATTCTATCTCAACTCACTCCTCCTGGAACATCACAGTGGAATGGTGTACCCAAAAGGAGGAATCGTACCTTATTAGATATGGTACAATTTATGATGAGTCACACAGATCTTCCTATGTATCTTTGGGGATATGCTCTAGACACAACAACCTTCATTCTCAACCGAGTTCCATCTAAGGCTGTAATAAAGACACCATATAGGATATGGACTCGGAGAGATGCCCAGGTATCTTTTATAAGGATTTGGGGTTGTGAGGCTTACGTTCGACGTCAAGTCTCGGACAAACTGGGACCCAAATCCAATACGTGCTATTTTATTGGATATCCCAAGGAAACGAAGGGATATTACTTCTACATTCCCAGTCAACACAAGATAGTTGTGGCTAAGACTGGGGTTTTTCTAGAAAGGGATTTTGTTTCAAGAAAGACTAGTGGGAGTACGTTCGATCTTGAAGAAGTTCAAGATGTGGACCATAGCACTGAAGCCTCGATGGAAGTTGAACTGGAACCACAAAGTGTTGTGGATGATGTTGTTGCACAAGGAGTTGAGGAACCACAACCAGTTCAAGTAGACCAACATCTTCGCAGATATGATAGGGTACGTCGTCAGCCTGAGAGATACTCATTTCTCTTGTCTGACCATGATGACGTTGTGCTCATTGAGGATGAGCCTACCTCCTTTCAAGAAACTGTGATGAGACCAGGTTCCGAGAAATGGCTAGAGGCCATGAGATCTGAGATGGAATCCATGTGCACTAACCAAGTATGGACTTTGGTTGATCCACCTGAAGGGGTCAAACCCATTGGGTGTAAGTAGGTCTTTAAGAGAAAGACTGACATGGATGGACTTATTTATAAGGGTCGCTTGGTAGCTAAAGGTTTCAAGCAAATCCATTGTATTGACTATGATGAAACCTTTTCTCCAGTAGCGATGTTTAAGTCCATTCAGATCATGCTTGCTATTGCAGCATACCACGATTATGAGATCTGACAGATGGATGTCAAAACCGCGTTTCTGAATGGAAACCTGCTTGAGGATGTGCACATGACACAACCTGAGGGTTTTGTAGATCCACAGCATACTAGCAGAGTATGCAAGCTGCATAGGTCCATTTATGGACTAAAACAAGCTTCTCGGAGCTGGAATCTTTGATTCGATGATGCAATCAAATAGTTTGGTTTTATCAAGAATGAAGATGAACCTTGTGTCTACAAGAAGGTTGTAGGGAACACAGTTGTCTTCCTTATATTGTATGTGAATGACATACTACTCATTGGGAAAGATATCCCTTTGCTGCAGTCTGTCAAGACTTCGCTAGGGACTTGTTTCTCAATGAAGGACTTAGGTGAAGCATCCCGCATTCTTGGCATACAGATCTATAGAGATAGATCTAAGAGATTGCTTGGCCTAAGTCAGAGTACATACATTGACAAGGTATTACTTCGGTTTGCCATGCAGAACTCCAAGAAGGGATTTCTGCCGATGCCACATGGTGTGAGTCTTTCGAAGACTCAAGGTCCCTCTTCTAGAGAGGAGAGAGACCGCATGGATCAGATCCCTTATGTCTCAGTCATAGGATCTATCATGTACGACATGCTATGTACTCGTTCTGATGTCTCGTATGCTTTGAGCATGACGAGCAGATACCAGTCAGATCCAGGTGAAAGTCACTGGATAGCGGTCAAGAATATTCTTAAGTACTTGAGAAGGACTAAAAAATATTTCTTGATATATGGAGGCGATGATGAGCTAGCTGTAAAGGGTTACAGTGATGCCAGCTTCCAGACCGACTAGGATGATTATCGATCGCAGTCAGGGTTCGTGTTTTTCATAAATGGTGGTGCTGTGAGCTGGAAGAGTTCGAAGCAGGACACAGTTGCTGATTCTACAACAGAGGCCGAGTATATTGCTGCATCAGAAGCAGCAAAGGAGGCAGTTTGGATTCGCAAGTTGATTACTGAGTTTGGGGTGGTTCCTAGCATAGTTGATCCCATAGAGCTCTATTGTGACAACATTGGAGCAATAACACAGGCCAAGGAACCTTGCTCACACCAGCGGACCAAACACATATTATGGCGCTTCTATCTCATTCGAGAGATCATCGATAGAGGAGATGTGAAGATTTGCGGAGTGAATCTGAGAACTATGATGAATCTGAGAACTATGACGAAATATACCTTCTGCTGCCAATAGTTCTGTCAGAAGTTCTGCCAACGTATACTCCCTTTTGTTCATGTTATAGTTCAGGCAGAACTGCTCAAAACTTCTGGGTAGCATTTGGAGAATAATATCGACCTGGGTTTCCCCATCGATTTCAGCTCCAAGGATTTGTATTTCATTCAGATAAGCCATCATCTTGAAGATATGATCCCTTACGGGTGCCCCCTTTGACATGGCGGCTGTCATTAACTTTCTCATTGCCTCTTGCCTAGCTGCCCGATTCTGGTGTCCGAAGAGTTCTTTGAGATTGTTCATCATGTCATAAGCAGTTGGTAAATCCTGTTGAGATTTTTGGGCCGCAAAAACCGCTTTTTCGCGTTATGGAAACCCCGATTCCCATGCCACCGGATCCGTGCGAAGTAAAATAAAACAAAATTTTATGTGTACGAGTTTCTTACATCTAGATCTACACTAGAACTACATGGTTGAGAGATTTTACCCTTGATGCGATGCCCTTCGCAATCCCGCTCGTCCAAAGGTTCGCCGGATCTCGAGATCGTCAAGTGTACGATCCTCTATGCGTATCCACACGAACAAACTAGGTGGAGAAGACCAAACAAAGGTGTGCTAGCACCTTAGGTTGTTCGGCCAAGGAGGAGGAGAGGGAGAGGAGAGTGAGAGCAAGGAAGAAGATGAGAGTTACTTTGCTTGAACGAAAATAATCCATCCATTCAACCATAAGTGGCCGACCACTATTGGAGTTGTAACCTCCATTCTCATTTAATGTGGCCATTAAAGAGGAGATTTGTAACTTCCATGAGGTGGCACACACATGTGCTAAACATGATGATGTGTAACACCATTATTGGCCACTTAATGTCATCTCACAAATGAGGTGGCAAATGGTCAAGTCAAACTTGACCTTTCATCTTCCTTCTCAAGTCAAGTCAAACTTGACCAAATCTCTCTCATGGTTGATCTAATCTAACCATTTGATTCAAACCAACTTAATATAATGAATCTAATTCATTTAATTAAATTGATTCAATGAGTCATAATCTAAATTAGACTCATTGAACACATGAATCAACTTGAGTCCAACTCAATCAGTTCAATTAGGATTACTCTTAATCCAATTTGATTCATCACATGAATCTAATCCTCTTGGTTCATCATATGAACCTAATCTCCATCTAATTGTCCTTTGTGTGCGACCCTATAGGTTCTTGTAACGTTGGCAATGCTCCTAAACTCATTTAGAAGCATAAGTAATGTGCGGTATCTAGCAATACATCATTACTACCCAAGTTACAAGAATGTTGAGATCCAACATCACTTTGTGACTACTAATTGTGACTCTTCACAATATATGACATTGTCCTTCTATCCTAGACATCTAAATTGATCAATGTGAGGCATAGACCGTGTCATCCTCTAATCAATCTAAATCTTGAACTCCAAGTAGACTCACTCAATCAAATGAGCTCAATATCTCATATTGACTCATTTGGGCATGGCCATGCACTTCGTGGTCTCACTCTATCAAGAATATCGATGTCGCTTCCGTCATATAGGAGGGATAGATCTCATCTACATCACTCACATCCCTTTGCATAATTCGTTACAAACCCAGTAATCGCCTTTATAGTCCACCTAGTTACGGGTGACGTTTGACGAAGCCAAAGTACGTAACTCCTTATGTAGGGATCCATGGTGACTTCAGGTCCAAGGACTAGTAGTCATACTAATAGCCACATGAGAAAGTATATGACACTCATATAACGATCCATGATACTTTCTCAAGGCGGGTCATTCAATATACATTCTCCAATGTATACCCATGTGTCAACTTGATATATCTATATCCATGACTTGTGAGATCAAGTCATCGAGTTGACCTACAGGCTAGTCTTATTGCATTAACATTGTCCCTGAATGTTAATACTCGACTAGGAATGATTAAGAGTAGTGTTCCCTATATCATCTCACTATCGATTCAACCAATCGATTGATATAGGTAAGAACCTTCTACTCAAGGACGCTATTATACTTAATTTATTTGGCACCAATACAAGTAAGCATAATAACCAAAACCAAATGCCTTTATATATAAGAATATGATACAATGAGTCCATACAACAATCATCAAATGATTGACTCTAGGGCTCTAACTAACAAATCCTGATGCTGATGTTGCAGCACATTTGACATTGAAGCCAAAATGTAACACCGCGCCATCTCATCTGCCTTTACCCATTTCTTATGAGCCTCAATCTCCTCTTCACTAGAATCACTATTAGGCACATTAGGGAAGACCTCCAACAGTACAAACTTATAGCCTTCAGCAATCAGGATAATGTCTAGATTTCTTTTCCAATCTATGTAATTAGGACCAGTAAGTTTGTTCTCTTTCAGTATAATGGTCAGTGGGTTGAAAGTCATCCTAAGAATCATAAAATAAACTTTGGCCAAGACTCTAAATTTAGAATAATATTGATTCCTCAAACAATATTATTTAAATTTACCAACACCTCAAACACCGTGAAATTTGCATGCCACGATAATGTGGATGTATACAAAATCAAACATTTGTAAGAGGAGGTTTTTCCCATTAATTTTATTCTTCTCAACCTAACTTCATGACAAATAAAATTAATAGTTAGTTTTTCCTTTAGTCGCACAAATAATAGCAGTGACTCCGATGGGGAGGATACTATTAAATGTGCCTAAGTGTATACCATTACTTGATACTTAGTCCATTAAATAGGATTGTGCCCCTTCAGATGGAGAAAATCACATGGTTCTAAGTAATTTCCTATAATCATCCATAAAGGAAGTTTGATCTAGTGATCTGCAAACAAACTCATCCGATGGGGAGGGAGACACTCAGAGCCAACACGCAAGTTTGTCACATCACTTACAAACTAGTAATGGAGACCGTGGAATTTATTTACTAATCCCTCTCCCACTTAATTATTTAAGGTGAAGAATTTTAACTATGCAAGCATCACACACATCACAGTAAATAAAAGCAATAAATATAGAAATAAATTTTCCAACTATTATGGCCTTTTCCATCACTGTCCTCCGTGTGCTGCCAACCCTAGTTGCTGCCATCTTTAGCCACCGCAATCGAGTCTAGTCGCCGCATCTATCTTGCTTCTTTTTTCGCTACGCCTCTGGTCCACAAATAGCACCACGCCTTGCAAGGATACGATCCGCGACAAAAATAGAATTATATATATATCGATCCTATATTCCACAAAGGAATGTACATGTAATCTAGATCGAAACAAAAATGTAAAATCGTAAAAACTAATATAGCTCTTGCTGTATTTAATATTACAATCATGCACACACAATAAAATGCCCTTGACACGTCCAAGGGTTCAATTACACACAATATCTATAAGCCATAATAGTTGGAGTCTGCGACCACAAAGTTAGCACATCCTACTATTATCCTGCCTAAATTATGTATGACATGTACATAATTAAACTAAAAATGAAACACACAGAGGCAAATCCTTGCTCTCATACCAATTGTTGGTTGCTACTTGGAAGATCGTACCAGTTCCACTGTACAAAAATTTTATACAAGTGTCGAACCTTTCCTAACAATCTATTGTGTTCTTTAGAAATTAAAATTAGATCGCAAACGGAACTTAACATTATTGATTCAAAGTTCAACTTATCTGTTCTTTTAGGTTTAGACTTAGATCTTAAACGATGCTTAACATTATTGATCCAAATCCACCCATGTTACAAATTCAATTAAATATTAAATTCGGAAATCGGTTCCCAGGTCAAACATGACGAGGCACTTGACCTTCTTGGGTATGGGAACATCCACCGCTGCCTCGACAAAACCTCTTAACAAAATTTAATATTTAATTTCCTTATATAACCCTAGGTTTAACCAAAAGGAACAATCAAATCACAAATTTAAAAAACAAAAAAAAAACTCAAATCACAAATTCGAAACCTAGAATCATATGTCTCTTGTGTTTGGTATTTCAAAAACTATACAAAGAAAACTAGCATGATGCGGAAAATAATTACTAGTTATACCTTTCTTTGTACGCAACAAACTCTTGATCTTCTATCGTATTCCTCTTCTTATCTCGGACGTTGTGTGGGCAACGATCTACCGAGATGAGAACCACCAAGACAACTTCCTTCTTCTATGTTTCGGCCACCAGCCTTCAAGCTCCAAGGGATGCAAGAGCAAATCCTCCTTTCTCTCCTTCTCCAAGCAAAGTCCGGCCACCGCAAGAGCTCCAAGAGATGTTTAGGTTTGGCCACAAGAAGAAGAAAGGAGAAGAGAATAGGGTCGGCCACACCAAGGAAGAAAAGAGAGAGGAATAATAGAATATGTGTTGTAAGGTGAGACACCTCTACCCTCTCTTTTATATTACTTGGTCTTGGCAAATAAGGAAATTTAATTATAATTAAAAACTCCATATATTCCTTGCCATAGGTTAATAAGGAAAATTTAATTAAAAATTCCTTTTAACCCATGTTATGGCCGGCCACATCACATGCTCCAAATAAGGCAAGTTTTAAACATAAAATTAAAACTTCCTTATTCGTTTCCGGAAATTTTAAAATAAAAACTTCTCTATTAATTTTCCCTTCATGGTTGGTTATAAAAGGAAATTTTATAAATTAAAATCTCACTATTAAAACATGTGGATGATTTCCAAAAAGGAAAGTTATCTTTAAAATTAAAATCTTCCTCTCAATTTACAAATAAGGAAAGATATCAAATCTTTTCTTAATCTTTTGTATAAACTATAATAGGAAAGATTTAATTTTAAAACTCTCTTTTAAATCATTAAGATGATTACAAAAAAGGAAAGTTTTATCAAAAATTAAAATCTTCCTTTTAACTACAAATAAGAAAAGATATCAAACATTTCACTTAATCTTTTGTACAAAGCTATAAAAAGAAAGATTTAAATTTTAAACTCTCTTTTAAAACCATGATATCCACATAAGAAAAGATTTTTAAAAAATAAAATCCTTTTATTTTCTTATGGCCAGGCCACCTAGCTTGAGCTTCAAGCATTGGCCGACCACCACAATGGCTCAACCCTTTGGCTTTGGTCGGCCCAAGCTTGGACTCAAAGCTTGGCTTGGCCGACCGCTTGAGGTTGGGTAAGAAGGTGGGTATTGGTGGTTATAACACTTTATAAATAAGATGCTACAATAGGGACCGAGAGGAGGAATTGGTTTTGGTCTCCCGATGAAATTAAGCTTCCCGTGTTTGCTCCGAACACCCAACTTAATTTCATCAATAATAATTCATACCACTAAAGAATTATTATTGAACTACCACACCAATCCCAAATTATATTTTGGGCTCCTTCTTATTATGAGTGTATTAGTTTTCCTGTGTTTAAGATATAAAATGTCCATTAATTATATGAGTTACTGACAACTCACTTAATTAATATCTAGCTCCAAGAGTAGTACCACTCAACTTCATTATCATGTCGGACTAAGTCCACCTACAGAGTTTACATGACAATTCTTATGAGCTCCTCTTGGGGATATCATCAACCTAGATTACTAGGACACAGTTTCCTTCTATAATCAACAATACACACTATAAATAATATCATTTCCCAACATATCGGGTCTCTTGATTTATCGAACTAAATCTCACCCATTGATAAGTCAAAGAAATAAATACTAGATATATGTGTTTGTTATTATATCAGGATTAAGAGCATACACTTCCATAATAACAAAGGTCTTGTTCTTTTATTCAGTCAGTATAAATAGAACTTACCTTAAATGGTCCTGCTCAATAGACTCAGAGTGTACTAGTGTAATTTTATAGTTAAGATAAACTAATACCAAATTACACTATGACTATTCCAATGATTTGTTCCTTTCCATTTTAGTCGTGAGCTACTGTTTATAATTTATAAGGAATTGATAACATGATCTTCTGTGTGTGACACCACACACCATGTTATTTACAATATAAATTAATTGAACAACTACACTTAGCATATAAATATAGACATTTGACCAATGTGATTCTTTATTTCACATAAAATGTTTACAAAAGGCTAGGCTTTTAGTATAGGTTCTAACATCAATGGGTTGGACTCATTGGGTGAACTTGAGTTCACCAAGGGAGATGAATTGTCACCAAGGAAGATGAATAGTCAATTTTGAACCATTGCATTGAATGGTCAATTTTGAGCCATTGGATTGGAAGATGAAAGGGCAAAACCCTTTTGTATTCATGAGATGGATATAAATATTATTTAAGGATGATAAATTTGATTAGATGAAAAACTTTTCTTCTTCTTCTTCCTTCTTCCGAATCTTAGTCGAAAATCAACCTTGTAGTTGATAGCACAACCAAAGGTTTTTTCTTTCTCTACTTTATGAGTTTGTGAGACAAACAAGAAGCTTGTTCATGTAGATACCATTAGAGGTGTGAATGTTTGATCGTGCTGAGATTCTAGCTGTCGGGAGATCGTATGGACGCACCAAAGGTATAACTATCATAAAACTTAGTATAGGATGCTTGTTTATTCTTCCCTTCGCATGGATCCTCTTGATAAGGAACTAGATGATTTCCGCTATTCTTTCACGTGTTCAGAACCCTAGTTTCTTACATTAAGGTCTGCGATTGACTAAATGAAGGTTTAAAGTCTCTGATTCCCCTTAAGAGAGCCCGCCCGGTCAGCCCTTAAGGTCCCCGATCGGCGTAATGAAGGTTTAAAGTCTCCGGTTCTCCTTAAGGGAGCCCTCCCGGTCACCCCTTAAGGTCCTCAATCGATTGAATGAAGGTTTAAAGTCTCCAATATCCCTTAAGGGAGCCCGCCTAGTCACCCCTTAAGGCCCACGATCGACTGAATGAAGATTTTAAAGTCATCGGTTCCCCTTAAGGGAGCTCATCTGGTCACCCCTTAAGGTCCCCGATCGACTACATGAAAGTTTAAAGTCTCTAGTTCCCCTTAAGGGAGCTCACTTGGTCACCCCTTAAGGTCCCAGATCGACTGCATGAAGGTTTAAAGTCTCCGGTTCCCCTTAAGGGTGCTTGCTCAATCGCCCCATAAGATCCCCAATCGATTGAATAAAGGTTTAAAGTCTCCGGTTCCCCTTAAGGGAGCCCGTCCGGCCACCCCTTAAGGTCCCCAATAGACTAAATAAAGGTTTAAAGTCTCTGGTTCCCCTTTAGGGAGCCTGCTTGGTCACCCCTTAAGGTCTCTAATCGACTAAGTGAAGGTTTAAAGTCTCTGGTTCTGCTTAATGGGGCTCGTCCGGTCACCCCTTAAGGTCCCCAATCTATTGAGTGAAGGTTTAAAGTCTCTAATTCCCCTTAAGGGAGCCCGTCTGGTCTTGATCGACTAAGTGAAGGTTTAAAGTCTCTGGTTCCCCTTAAGGGAGCCCATCTGGTCACCGCTTAAGGTCCCCGATCGACTGAATGAAGGTTTAAAGTCTCCAGTTCCCCTTAAGGGAATCTGTCCGGTCACCCCTTAAGGTCCTCGATCGACTGAATGAAGGTTTAAAGTCTCTCATTCCCCTTAAGGGAGCCTGCCCAATGACCTCTTAAGGTCCCCGATCAACTAAATGAAGGTTTAAAGTCTCCAGTTCCCCTTAAGAGAGCCCGTCCGGTCACCCCTTAAGGTCCCCAATCGACTGAATGAAAGTTTAAAGTCTCCGATTCCCCTTAAGGGAGCCCGCCCGATCACCCCTTAAAGTCCCCGATCGAATTAATGAAGGGAAACCAATATATCTATTTAGGAAAATGTGTATATTTCCAAATAATATTGCCTATGCTTTCCATTAATTACATCAGAAAGCTGAACACCATGTATAAATAGTGCACAAGTATTCTTGTTATGTTCGATAAGGTTGTAAATGGTTATCACTCCAAGGCCACTAAAGATTTCTTCCATCTACATCTTGGAGATAATAAGAGCCTAAAGCAAGTTTTTATATCACTTTGCAGGGTCCTCCACATTGCGGCTCAAATTTGTTAACATCCCTGACCGGTTTGATGCGCTTCCAAACTAAATCGCCTACTTGAAAGAATCTGGGAGTGACACTTTTGTTATAATTTTACCTCATTCTCTAGCAGTATGATACAAGACGAGTCACCGCCTTGTCCCGTACTTCTTCTATATCAGCACGTAAATTCGCGGCTCGTAGAGATTTGATAAATATATCATCCACATAAACTTTCATATTTCTCCCAATCTTCGACAGTTATAAAACTAACATTTTCTTGATCTTCCTTAGCAAGCAAGACATGATGATATCCTTGATAGGCATCTAGCATGCATATAAATTCACATCTAGAAGTCGAATCCACCCCTTGGTAGATGTGAGGTAGGGGATAAAGATCCTTTTGACAAGCCTTATTGAGATCCCGAAAATCTATGCTTACTCGCCATTTATTTCCAAGATTGGAGACCAGAACTACATTAGCCAAGCAACTGAGGAATTGCACCTCTCGGATATAACCAGCTTCTAGTAACTTATCCACCTCTTCCTTGATGATTTTAATCTGATCAGCTCCAAAATCCTGCTTCCTCTGTTTGACCTATCGGGCATCAGGATACACATGAAGCATGTGCTCCATGACTATAGTGGACACTCCTATTACTTCCTTGGGCATCCAGGCGAACACATCATTATTGCGTATTAGACATTGTATCAGCTTAACTTTCAGTTCCGGCTCCAGATCCGAAGCTACATGAGTAACAGCTTTTGGCTGACCAATTTGAATTTGCACCTCGTCTTTTTTCTTCATACACCACGGCAGGCGGCTCTTCTTTGCATATTCTGTGTAGCATTGGCCTCTGCCCTTACATCTTCACATAACACTTGCGTGCTACCAATTGATCTCCTTTTACCTCACCTACTTAATCATCTATTGGAAATTTTATCTTCTAGCAAAAAGTAGAAATGACCACCCAAAACTCATTTAAGGTCGGTTGACCCAGGATAACATTATATGCAGAGGGCATGTCCACCACCATGAAATACGATCGACGCGTCCTCATTAAGGGCTCTTCTCCCAAAGATATAGCTAATTTTATCTGACCCAATGGTTGAACTTCATTTCTAGTGAACCCATATAGAGGAGTTACCATGGGTTGTAGCTCCCTCAGATCTATCTACAATTAATCAAAAACTTATTTGAAAGTAATATTAACTGAACTACCAGTATCAATAAAGGTATAAGAAATGTTATAATTGGATATAACAGCCTTGATTATTAATGCATCATCATGCTTCTCCCCCCTCTAGATCTCTGGGTCCAAAACTAATTTCTGGCTCGACCGCCTTCTCTGTGCTACACCCCACAAGATGAATCTCCAATCACCAAGCATGTGATTTCATCTCTCAGTTAGAATCACCATCTGTGAGCCCTCCATCTATCATGTTGATATTACCCCGATGAGCGTTACTGGAATTTTCTTCTTGTCGAACTGATGTTGTTTCTTGTTGTGCCTAGCCGAGTACTTGAGCTTGCCCGGTCGAGAGTGGTAGAACTCCTGCATGTAACTCAGCTGTTCAATACTCTAGCTTAAGCGGACTATCTTTCCTCAGATACTGTTAGTGGTTTGGGCCTGGACAACGCTGTTGATATCGAGGATTATGAGCTTGCTGATTCCTCAGAGTATAACAATTTTCTATACTGTGAGTACACGTTTGATGGTATGTGCACCATCTTCATGGGATCTCCTGAGGAGCCCCTACATGTTGCATAGTTTGAGGTCGCAGTTCAGGATGCTGTTAGGGAGGAACTATGCGAGGCCCTCTGGGTGGCTGAGGAGGTACTACCGGACGATCCACATTTCGAGTGAGAATGGGAACAACTGCTTTCCTTCGAGCAACTTGAGCTTCCTCCACATTAATACACTCAGTCACTCGTTCGATCAATAAATCAAAATTGGCCAGAGGGTTTCTGACCAAATCCTTAAGAAATCATTGTCATTAAGCCCTTGAGAAAAGACACTTTCAAAGATCTCGGTAGTAGCCGTAGGAACATCTATGGCTACCTAATTGAACCTTTTAAGATAAGCTCAAATAGATTCCTTCGGCCTCTGTTTAATTGAAAAGAGACTCCAGGGGATCTTATGATATCACCGGTTGCTAGAAAAATGATGAAGAAATACCTTGTAGAAATCCTTGAAGTGGCGAATAGAACTATTTGGTAGCAGCTTAAACCATAAACCACATCTAGCTGCTCCTCCAAATGTAGTGAAGGACATCTAGCATTTAACACCATCAGTAAATTGTTGCAAGAGAGCGGTATTCTCAAATTTAAGAAGATGATCTTCTGGATCAATTATTCTAGAATATTCTTCGATATTTAAGTTTTGATAATGCTTCGGCAGAGGATCATCCAACACTCATTGAGAGAATGGAGTAACGATTCTCTTAGGAGAGCTATCGCTAGCTACGATATTCCCTTTACGTTTATCCCGCATAGGTTCTTCTCCCGAAGATTCTTGTGGAGCCTCCCTTCGTCCTACTTACTCTAAAGGTGTGTGAAGAAATACTCGAGGACGTCGAGTTGGGGAGAGAGGAGTAGGAAGCAAGCAAGCTGGATCCTCCTCCTCAACTCTTCTCTATCTTTGATAAGCAGTTGTTGATATTGTTGGATTTGGAGCCACTGGTAATGTACCACCAGTATTGACTTGTTGTTATTGTTGCAATAGCTTCTGCACTCTGGTGTTGATCAGCAACTCCAGATCTTCTTATGTCATAGTTATGGTGTTTAGTTTTCCAGCTTCTTCCATCTCATAGCTTCAAATTCAGGTGAATATTCTCACAAATGGTGCAAAATATGTCCTGTTTGAAATCTGCGAGAAGGTGTGTTGGCTCCGATGAACGAGGGTTTCAAGGACAATGAACTCCTGAAGATCCTGAAGAGCTCCTCAACGATCCTACGCAAAGTAAGACAAGCCAACAAAGCATTAATGACCTAAGATCAAGGTGGGGATCTCTGGCTAGACCCTCCGACACTCAAGTCAGTCCCTCTCTCGAAGGTGGAAGAAGAAGAAGCAGAAGTACAGTAATGAAAGTACTTAGAAACAATGTTTTGGATGCAAGAGTTTGCTTACCTTGCCAATGAAGAGGACCCCCCTTTTAATACTACCTCATGTAACTTCCGTAGTCATGAGATGGTACCCGATTTGTTAGAGTTTGTTAGAAGATGAAATCACACTTTATGCTTCATGCAATAATCCTGTAAGAAATCTTTTTTGTATGGCAAATGTACCTCTTTTGTCATTTATGACTCATATTCATGATGAAATATGAATTCTCATAACTGAAGAAGCTTTTACAGAATATTTCCCGCCAAATTTGCTAAGATGTCATACTTGTGTGCTATCTTCTATTAAATATATTTCCACCGGTCATTCAAGCTGGCCTTATATATATTGAAAATACCTTCTGTTAACCATGTTTCCGCCGGTCATTCAAGCCGATCATATATATATTGAGAATACCTTCTGTTAAACATGTTTCGGTCAGTCATTCAAGCCGGTCATATATATAATGATAATATCTTCTGTTAAGCATGTTTCGCTCGGCTTTCACACGACTGATAATATACTAAAATTTGTTTAAGGCTTATTGCCTTTATGCTTGGTCAGGCTTTGTCTGGAAGAGCGCATATAAGCACATTGGTGCTCGCTCGGCCTTCACTCAGCTGGTAATATACTAAAATCAGTATAAGTGCCTTTACGCTAAGCCAGGCTGTTAACGATCCGCAAGTGTATGGATACGTCATTAGTAATAAAGAAAGATATCGTATCCACAGAGATTGGTATAATCACTAAAGATATGTCAACACGAATTAGCTAAACAACTGATCAATTGATTTATAGAACTAAGTGCAACTATGAAAAGTAAACATAGAAATAAAAGAAATAGAAATAAGAATAAGGGCTATGATAAATGGATGTTCTAGGAGTTTTGGTTTCATTGTAAAGTTAATAAATGTAAATGATCTACCAAATTTTATTCCTCAATTGTCCATCATTTGTAGAAGGTTACCGGTTCTCTCTTGCAATAGACAACCGGGATAGGACTGAAATCTATACCTAAATGTGATCAATTAAGAATGAATCTATGTTGTCCTTACACGGGCTTGCCTGTCACGTGCGTCCCTCGGATAATCAACATAAGAATTCATCACTCCTCAACCACATCAAGATATAAGATATGAACGCATACAATCTATCCTACCCCCATTATTTCACCCTCAAGATCATCCCTCAAACATCCTTACACGGGCTTGTCTGTCACGAACATCCCTCAGAAAATCGAATGAGAGATTATCTCTACAAGATCCACAAGGTATTCAAACATTCAATCAAGAATGAGAATTAGGTCCAAATCACAACAATCCACACAAGATTGAATAGGTACAAACAGGATAAAATCATAGAAATAGGAAATTGGCAAATCCACAAGAGTTTTACATCAACTCAATTTACAAATACTCCCTCCATCCTAGAACAAAGAGATTTAATCCATAAAACGAGGAAGGAAATCTGAAAAGAGAAAGATTACAAGCATTCTTGATCCCCAAATCCAAGAAAAGAGAGAAAGAAAGCTTATCTACGATGAAGAGCGGTCTTCGGATCCAATCCTCGATTCCGGAGTCGATACATTGAAGATGAAGATCCCCTATCAAATCATGAAGAAAGCTTTATATAGAAGAGGGGGTTGGGCGCCACACGGCTTCGAGACACGACCGTGTGAAGCTCACACGACCTGTGCTACTCCCCTCTCTGCTCAACTCACACGACCGTGTGTGAGACACGACCGTTGTATGCTTTGCCACTGCTCCCCTTTGCACGGCCGTGTAGATCTACACGGCTTGCTCTGCCTCCGGCTCTGGAGCTCTTTCACGATCGTGTGGTGCAGACGGCCAGGGCTTGCTTGGCCTCTTGAAATGTTGCACGACCGTGTAGATCTACACGACCGTATACTGATTCGGCTCTAGAGGGCTTTCACGACCGTGTAGTCCACACAGCCATGAACTTTCTTTGCTTCAAACCTGGCACGGCCGTGTGATGAACACACAGTCGTGGCCACTTCCTCCTCTGCTGCAGCCACACAGGTGGTGATCACCACATGGCCTGGGCAACCCCCCATGTCAGGGTTGTGTGGCACTCAAGCATCTTCCTTCATCCATTGTAATTTTTACCTTGAACATTAATTCCTCTCCAAAATCGACTCCTGTGTACAGAAAACGCACAAAAGCATATCTCCGAACAAAAAGAGTAAATATGCTAAAAGCAAAGCTGGAAGTACGAAAATGCATAGATAAAGCATGTGCAAAGTATGTGAATGTGCGTCAAAAAACATGCTAAACAAGAGTATACAATCTATGCACATCACACCCCCAGACTTAAACCTTGGCTTGTCCTCATGCAAAATGCTGCAATCTAAATTCATATGTTCTACAACACACTCATATCCCTAATGCATTTTCCTAACTTTATCAAAAAGTTTCATTAACAAACATAATCATGGAAACAAGTCAAGAACGGCTCAAGCATAAGTATCTTGTGCACAGTGCAATAAGTAACTCAAAACCCTTCAAGTTTCAATCTTCGTCCTAGTCAAGTTGTCATCAAATTTGAGTTCCTAATGTTTCCGGTGATAGGTACATAACTGGTGATAGGCACTTACATGCCACACACTTGGTTTACATTTCTCAATCAACCCAAGGTCTCAAAGGCGTGCTCAATGTCAAGAGAAGCTAAGCAGTCATTTTTTAGTAACCTAACTCGGTCTCAAAAGGGTGACTTGCTAGATTCCACTCATGACAACTGTTTTTTATATCCCTTATTCATTTTTTTTTTATTTTTCACTTTTCACTTTTCACTTTTCTTTTTTTTTTTCAATAAGAATTTGCATTGTGCAAATCTTATTTACAAAATGTACTTTTAGCACAAATGTTGAGATATTTTGATTTTTCCAAATGAGCTTACATGATTTGAGCCTCATCCAGTAACCAAAATGAAGTTTGAGAAATCACCATGGAAATCAAGTACTAAATAAACAAGATGAATCATGACTATTTCAATGATATCAAATATTCAAGCATTAAGTAAAAGTGAAGTGAAGGTAGATTCCTTAAGGTTAAGCCAAGACTAAAACTCATTTCAATATGATACTTAGCTTATTTCATGCTACCCAAGATAGAGAAAAGAAGTACATTAAGCATACTACTAGCATCATTTAAACATCATGAACCTAGATAATGAACGTTCTAACATTTTCACTTGAAGACAAGAAAGTATATAAGTGAAGTTTGATGTTCTCAAGATGTATGCCACAAGGTTCTTCAAAAGACAGTCAAGTGACTATCGAAACAATCCAAGCAAAATAAGAACAAATGCAAAACAAAATAAACTGCAGAAAAAAACAGACAAATGCAAAAAAATTTCAGGTTTGTAATCCACCCCCCAGACATAAACTTTTCATCGTCCCGATGAAATCAATATGGTGGAGGAGGTGGGCGAGGGAAAGGAGGTCTACATCGTTCTCCGATAGGAAAACTAGGAAAACCAGGGATTTCACTTAGGAATCTATGATATTCATAAAGAGCATCTATTTGTTGGCTAGTAATACTCATGCCCTGCATAAAATCCATCATTCTAGCTTGATCAATATCATAGTCCTGAACAAATTCAGCTATTTGACCTTAAAAGTTCCTCGTAAACTGAAAGTGATTTTGTACTTATCTAAACTGGTCATCAGATAAAGAAAAGTGAAGAAAAGTGACTTTCCAACATTCTGCATTGGGCATTTTGCTTCTCATGAAGCGAGTCCAGCGATGCACAGAAATATGAAAAATCGAATCTGGAGGAACCCGTACCATATGCAAAGGAATGCCTAGCGGGCCCCGGATGTCCAGAGGGCTGCGGGTATCCAGATGACGAGGTTTCAAGGCGTGGCTCTACGTCTCCAGATATAGAAGGAACATTCTCAGGGTCTGAATCAGTGATTACCCAATTAGTAGGGTTGCGAACGGAAGTTCGTTCGGGACAAGGAAGAGGTAAAGGAAAACCATTCCTCCTAGGAAATGCAAAATCATTCTCATCCCGGACAATCATTTTCATGGCAAGACATACATCAATATCTATCATGTCATTTCCATGGATGACTTCCAACCCATCTAAATCAAGCTCTAAATTCAACGCTATTTGAGTAATCAAGCCACCAAAAATAATAGATCCCGAGGATGCCCTCCCAGCTCTCACCAAGGTTTGAAGAAAATGAAAACCGAAATCGAAATCAACCTTATATAACATAGCCTACAAAGCATAAAGCTCAACTTTCTTGATGACCCCATCACTTTCCCCCCTATCAAAAATAGTTTTACTCATGACACGATGTAGGTACCTAAAGATGGGGTTTTGCATGCGAGAAGCCTTAGCTCTAGAAGACTCATAAGATTGTCTAATCTAGTGATTGAATTCCAAAAATGATTTCAATTAAACCTAGAATCAAACTTACGAGAGTGACCGATAGACAATCCAAAACAATTATTGAAATCATTAAATGTCCACCGAAATTCTTGATTCATTAACCTAAAAGTAATTTTGCCAACATAATCATCCTCATTGGCAAAGTGGACATCTAATGAGCTCAGAAACTCCAATACAATGCGAGGATACGCAGGTAGATGTGTGTACATAATATCATTCCAATCTAAGAACCCAATCATCCAATCTAAATCATCTCTTATTCCTAACATGTCTAAAATGGTTGGGTCCATATATCTTGTACACACAATCTTTCTATTGACAAGAATTGCATATCTAATCTTATGATCTTCATTTGTAAAAATGATATTGAATTCGTTATCATTACCTTCGTCGTGTACGGTCCTCTTCCCTTTTCCTTTTGCTAGTTGTTTTCCTTTTTCCCTTGTCGGTTCCTTTCCTCCGCTTGATCCTCCACTTCCCTTACGAAGTCTCTTCAAAATATTGGACATATTGTCAAGATTAAGTGGGGGAGGTATCGTTCTTGGTTAGAGAAGTTAGATCTTGAAGAACAAGATCTTTGGCTAAGGAGTTGTAGATCTCTGATATAGGAGAGGAGAAAAGTCTAGATCTTGATGAAGTTTGTGGAAAAGAAAGAGTTTGAGATCTAGATCTGAGAAGGTTTAGGAGAGAGGTTGAATAAGAGAGGAGTTTCGGAGAGAAAAAGGTGTGGAGCTTATCTACAATGAAGAACCGTCATCACATCCAATCCTCGTTCCCCGTAGTCGATTCGTTGAAGATCCGCCCTTAGATCGTCGGAAAATCCCTCCAAGAAGGTGGAGGAATGACCCAAATCTTGATTTCTCACAAAAGGGAGAATTTTCCCTTTCAAATCATGAAGAAGGCTTTATATAGAAGAGGGGTTTGGGCGCCACACGGCCCCGAGACACGGCCGTGTGAAGCTCACATGGCCTGTGCTACTCCCCTCTCTGCTCAACTCACACGACCGTGTGTGAGACACGGCCATGGTATGCTTTGCCACTGCTCCCCTTTGCACGACCGTGTAGATCTACACGACCTGCTCTGCCTTCGGCTCTGAAACTCTTGTACGGTCGTGTTGTGCACACGACCAAGGCTTGCTTGGCCTCTGGAAATATTGCACGGCCGTGTAGATCTACACGGCCGTGTACTGCTTCGGCTCTGTAGGGCTTGCACGACCGTGTAGTGCACACAGCCATGAACTTTCTTTGCTTCAAACCTGGCACGACCATGTGATGCACACACGGCCATGGCCACTTCCACCTCTACTGCAGCCACACGGGTGGTGATCACCATACGGCCTAGACAACCCCCCATGTCAAGGTCGTGTGACACTCAAACCTCTTCCTTCATCCATTGTAATTTTTGCCTCGGACATTAATTCCTCTCCAAAATTGACTCCTATGTACAGAAAATGCATAAAAGCAGATCTCCAAACAAAAAGAGTAAATATGCTAAAAGTAAAGCTGGAAGTACAAAAATGCATAGATAATGCATGTGCAAAGTATGTGAATGTGTGTCAAAACATGCTAAACAAGAGTATACAATCTATGCACATCACAGGCTTTGTCCGCCCGAATGTATATAAGCACATTGGTGTTCGCTCGGCCTTCACTTGGTCGGTAATATACTAAAAGTTGTATAAGGCTAAGTGCCTTCACGCTTGGTCGAGCTTTATCTGGCCGAGCACATATAAGAACATTGGTGCTAGCTCGGCTTTTACTCAGCTGGTAATATACTAAAAATTATATAAGGCCAAGTGTCTTTACGCTCGGTCGGGCTTTATTCAGCCGAGTGCATAAAAGCACATTCATGCTCGCTTGACCTTCACTCGACCGGTAATATACTAAAAGTTGTATAAGGTTAAGTGCCTTTACGCTCAGTCAGGTTTTGTTCAGCCGAGCGTATATAAGCACATTGGTACTCACTTGGCCTTCACTCGATCGGTAATATACTAAAAGCTGTATAAAGCTTAGTGCCTTTACGCTCGGTCAAGCTTTATCCGGCCGAGCACATATAAGCACATTGGTGCTCGCTCAGCCTTCACTAGATCAGTAATATACTAAAAGCTATATAAGGCTAAGTGTCTTTATACTCAGTCGAGCTTTGTCCGGCTGAGTGCATATAAGCACATTGGTACTCACTCGGCGTTCACTCGGCCGATAATATACTAAAAGCTATATAAGGCTCAGTGCCTTTATGCTTAGTCGGGCTTTGCCCGGCCAAGGGCATATAAGCACATTGGTACTCGCTCGGCCTTCACTTGACCGGTAATTTACTAAAAGCTCTATAAGGCTCAGTGCATTTACGCTCGGTTGAGCTTTGTCCGATCGAGCGCATATAAGTACATTGGTACTCGCTCGGCCTTCACTCAGTCGATAATATATTAAAAATTGTATAAGGCAAAATGTCTTTAAGCTCGGTCGGGCGTATCCTGACCGAGCGCCTGTGAAAAACCTTCTATTTGGTCAGCCATTATCCTATTAATCATATATTCACCCAGCTATGGGCCTCTCCTTTCTTTCTCGACCATGACTTCTACGTCATCCGACAGGTCGACCTATCATAACCCATATCACATGGATTTGTGATATCTTAACTTTTTTTACTTTATTTACATATTTTATTACTTCTAGGTATTGCTCTTGTATATTTTTGTTGGCAGGGATGCGAATCAGAGTGAAATTAAAAGAAGGAGATAGAGATTGGAGACTCCACAGTCAGACACAGGTGCTCATGCCCAATAGCATGGGCCATGCCTAGCTCACCCAGCTTGCCACGAGCACCTGTGCCCATTGGCACAGACCATGTCCAGCTCGATCAACCTACCATGGCTGCCCATGCCTGATGGCATGGGTCATGCCTCCTCAAATCCAAAGCTACCATGCCCGACACAGATGCTAGTGCCCAGTGGCACGGTTTGTGTCGGTCGTCCAATTTTCTGTACTATAAAAGGAACTCTCCTCATTTGGATTAGGGATCTTATACCAGAGGACTTCATCCTACTCCTTGGGAGAGGATTTTCCCCTCTAGGGAAAATCCTAGAGAAGCCATCTTCTTCCATTAAGACGATCTGTCCACCTCCAGAGCAAGGAATCATATCGAAGACACTAGGAATCTTCTCCCTAAGCATTTCTTCATCTCTATTCTCTATTTTGGATTGTATTAATGCTTCTATTAGTATCTTTAGTTTGTAATTTCTTTGTAATGGAGTAGTTCTCTTGATTTTAGGATATAGAGAATAGTCCTTTTGATATGTGAACATCTTTTCATTCAATCTACTGAGTTTGTATGTTTCTTGTTTGATAAAATATATGTTTATAGTCTGAATCTACCATATTAACATGACCTCGATGTCAAAAGTATGAGATTTTTATCCTATGAGGATTTTGGGATGAACCAAAAGGAGAATCCGACCCTAATGATTAGAATTGATACGTCATTACAGTACCAAAATTCACATCGGATACTATAAGATGGTATACCTATATAAATACCCATTGAGAATAGGAAATTAAGAATAGATTAGGTGTTTACGATCATTTGGGTTAAATTGAAATCCTTGAATTGACCTTCACCACTGAACCTTCTATGATATCTCTGCCCACTTACATTGATCTCTCTACCTCTCCCTCAATTTTCTCGTGCTCAACTTTCTCACTCTCTCTCAAATCTCTCTTCTCACTAGCTTATTCATGACTTGAACCACTTGAGATTGTCTAGATAACATATTTTGTCATTCTAACAACTACTTAATTCACAGTCCCTATGGATTCGATCTATTATTACTTAACAATATTTTTGTGCACTTGCAGATTTACACACATCAATAGGGCCCCTCAGTCATAAAATCTCTATATTACATAAGTCACTTCCCAACATTAAATTAGAGAAAACCCATCAAACTTTAATTAACTTCCCTTGTAGAGAATTTACCTCTGTTTAATGGCTATACTTTAGAAAGTCCATTTAAAGGGATAGCTTCTATCAAAAGGCCCCTTGGTCATACAATCTAGAGTACCTCCTCTACATGGTGACTGATCCTTTACATCTAAGGGTGTTAACATGTCACACATTTCATCAAACACATACAAGGCACATCACAATAGAATAAGTCATAAACATATCATTGAACTAGAAAATAAGCAAATGCATAGTTCATACATTAATATCATATCATAACTACTCCCTACATCTTAAGAATCAGAGGTCTACTCTATAGTAAAGGAAGGATAAACCAAAGACACAAAATAAAGAATTCTTACAACCAAAATTTGAGAATAAAGGAGAAGAGATTCTTAGTCATGTGATGTTGATATCTCCGGAGGAGAACAAATTGAGCATATCGACGAAGATGAAGTCTCTAATATTTCTCCTAAAGGGGAAAACCCTTCCCCAATGAGAGGAGTGAAACTCTAAACCAAAGATATATCAAAAGGTGAGAAAAATATACTTTTATAGTAGGGGCACATGATCCCTTATTTTATCTACCACACGACTGTGCCTGGAGGCCATGGTCGTGGCGTGTGTGTCGTGACCCAGGGTAAGCATGACCTACCCATGGGACTCATTGGAAGAAAGAGACACAGTCGTGCATCAAGGCATAGTCATACCTCAGGGTATGGTCGGGTCATGTGTCTTGCTAGGAAGAGAGGTACAGTCATGCCTAAGGGCATGGCCTGGCCATGGGTCTTGGATGGAGAGAGGCACGACATGCCCATGTGGATTTCTGAGGTGGCTCTAGGGAGACACAAGTTAGCACAACCCTATTTTGTTGTTCTTTCTCCTCTGAAGTCGCTCCAACATGTGTTCGTCATCATTTTCACTCCAAATTATATCTTATCAATAAAAAATGCAAACAGAAGATCTACGAGCAAATATACTTGAAGTATATCATAATAATAGAATAGGGTGTGATAAATATATATTATACTCATGAAATACAAGTAGATGTGTGTAGAACAATGCCTAAAAATATATATAATTTACTTGCATCACACCCCTTGACTTAAACCTTTGTTTGTCCTTAAGTAAAAACCTATAATCTAGACTCCTGTGGCTAAATAGTGCATCATAATCCCTAGTGAATCAGTCTAGTCTTATCAAATAATTTCATTGGTGAACAAGATACAAAAATTATTTGAGTTTGACCTAAGAAATAGTTTTTCATGCTCAGTTAAATATTGGCCTAAGTGATGTGCGTAGATATATACACTTACTTAGCATATTTTGACGCACATTCACATATTTTAGACATGCTTTGTCTATGCACTTTCATACTATGTTATGATTTAACCATCAACACACTTATTAAGAATGAAATAGGAAGGCACAATTGAATATGATCTAAAGCAAATATTAAACCCTAACTTAAAACATAGCCACTTAACAATTAACCAAGCCTAAACAAGAATTAAACTAAATTGCACCAATGAAGTTCTAACTACTTAACACGAATTAAACTTCAACAAGATAAAGAAATGCTAGATTACTCGATATGAACATAAGAAACAAGAAATCTGTTCTAAGCTTCAAAAACAGTAATAAAATGAACTAAACCGATCCAACTCACAACCAATCAACACAAACAAACACTTCTTGTCGTCACGCAAGAAGCTGGAGATGAGAACGCCCAACTACGGTCATCAGTGAAGAACCCTCATCTGTAAATCAGTTCCAGAATTGCTCACAACACCGGCGGAACGCCTCCAGCAAGCTGGAAATACTTTGGAACTTGTCAATGAACGAAAATCTAGAATTCTGCAAACCCGGTTCTCTGAATTTGGATGGAAGCTGTGGATGGTGGATGATCGTCAGTTGGAGCTTAGTAACACCAGCGGAACCCCGCCAAATGTTGCTAATGTGAAGTGCAATCACAAATTGGAGGAACACTGCCAAATCTGTGGTAGAAATAGAGAATATGAGAAAATAGAAACGCACCAAAAAGAACGCTTGCCGGCGGCTCCAGATGATCGGGAACTTGGTCTAGTAGCTGCCTTGAAGATCTCCACCGAGGTCGTCGCCTGAGAAGATGATTGGATATGGAATTGGGGTCGAAATCACCGGAGAGGCTCGCACCTCCCTCTGCTTGACGCGAAGAGCACTGTTGAGATTTGACGAACGAAGCCAGCACTGTAACTTCTCAACTTAAATGAGATCAGATATGTGATTTACGTCCCAGAATGATTTGGATCTTGCTCAACGATGAAAAGTCAGTAAAAATCCAATCCGAAGGTGTTGATCTTGTTGGATTTTTCGGGCCGCAAAAACCGCTTTTTGCGTTGCAGAAACCCCGAAATTCCCATGCCACCGGATCCATGTGAAGATTAAAATTTCGTAAAAACTTTCACGTATGAGTTTCTAAACCTAGATCTAAACTAGATCTACAAAGGAGAAGAGCTTTACCCTTGATGCGATGCCCTTCCCTAATCCCGCTCGTCCAAGGTTCGCCGGATCTCGAGAGTATCAAAGTAGATACTCCTCTATGTGTATCCACACAAGCAAGAGATGGAGAAACCTAACAAAAAGGTGTGCTAGCACCTTCAAAAGGTTCGGCCAAAGTGGAGGAGAGGGAGATAGGTTGAAAGCTTGAGGAAGAAGAAGGAGGTTTCAACACAAAATGAAACTTACACATGAATTAGTGTGGTCGGCCACATTAAGAGGGAGTTTTATCTCCATGGGATACCAAGAGTCACAACTCTTGGTAACTCCCATGAGGTGGCATCCCACTTAAGCAATCATGATGATGTTGAACATCATCAATGGCCCACTCTTTGCCAACTCACCAATGAGGTGGCAAATGGTCAAGTCAAACTTGACTCTTCATCTTCCTCTCAAGTCAAGTCAAACTTGACCACTTCTCTCCCATGGTTGATCAAATCTAACCATTGGTTCAAGTCAATTTTAATTTAATGAATCTTTATTCATTGAATTAAATTGATTCAATGAGTCTAAGTCGAAATTAGACTCATCTAACACATGAACCAAATTGAGTCCAACTAAATTAGCCTAACTTGAATTACTCTTAATCCAATTTGGTTCATCACATGGACCTAATCCTTTAGGTTCATCAAATGAACCTAATCTCCATCTAATTGCCCTTTGTGTGTGACCCTATACGTTGGCAATGCTCCTAACCCCATTTAGAAGCATAAGTAATGAGCGGTATCTAGCAACACATCATTACTACCCAAGTTATAAGAATGTTGAGATCCAACATCACCTTATGACTACTAATTGTGACTCTTCACAATATATGACAAGAGTCCTTCTATCCTTGACATCTAGATTGATCAATATAAGGCATAGACCGTGTCATCCTCTAATCAATCTAAATCTTGAACTCCAAGTAGACTCACTCAATCAAATGAGCTCAACATCTCATATTGACTCATTTGGGCATGGCCATGCACTTAGTGGTCTCACTCTATCAAGAATATCGATGTCACTCCCGTCATATAGGAGGGATAAATCCCATCTACATCACTCACATCCCTATGTATAATTTGTTACATACCCAGTAATCGCCTTTATAGTCCACCCAGTTACGGGTGACAATTGACGAAGCCAAAGTATGCAACTCCTTATGTAGGGAACCATGGTGACTTCATGTCCAAGGATTAATAGTCATACTAATAGCCACATGAGAAAGTATATGACACTCATATAACGATCCATAATACTTTCTCATGGCGCGTCATTCAATATACATTCTCCAATGCATACCCATGTGTCAACTTGATATCTCCATATCCATGACTTGTGAGATCGAGTCATCGAGTTGACCTACATGCTAGTCTCGTCGCATTAACATTGTCCATGAATGCTAATACTTGACTAGGAATGATTAAGAGTAGTGTTCCCTATATCATCTCACTATCGATTCAATTAACCGATTGATATAGGTAAGAACCTTCTACTCAAGGACGCTATTATACTTAGTTATTTGGCACCAATACAAGTAAGCATAATAACCATAAACAAATGCCTTTATATATATAAGAATATGATACAACGAGTCCATACAACAATCATCAAATGATTGGCTCTAGGGCTCTAACTAACAATCTCCCACTAGCACTAGTGCAAATCAGTGTAGGCTCTAAGGCCTAATGACCTAGTGTGACCATCATGCTTTTTCTGTGCCAAAGCATTGGTCAAGGGATCTGCGATGTTAGCCTCTGTGGGTACTCTGTAAATCTTCACATCTCCTCTCTCGATAATCTCTCGAATGAGATGGAAGCGTCGTAGTATGTGTTTGGTCCGCTGGTGTGAGCGAGGTTCCTTAGCCTGTGTTATTGCTCCATTGTTGTCACAATAGAGCTCTATGGGATCAGTTATGCTAGGAACCACCCCAAGCTCAGTAATGAATTTGCGGATCTAAACTACCTCCTTTGCTGCTTCTGATGCAGTAATATACTCGACCTCTGTTGTAGAATCAGCAACTGTGTCCTGCTTCAAACTCTTCCAGCTCACAATACCACCATTTATGTAAAACACGAACCCTGACTACAATCGATAATCATCCTGGTCGGTCTGGAAGCTGGCATCACTGTAACCCTTTACAGCTAGCTCATCATCGCCTCCACATATCAAGAAATATTCTTTAGTCCTTCTCAAGTACTTAAGAATATTCTTGACCGCTATCCAGTGACTTTCACTTGAATCTGACTAGTATCTGCTCGTCATACTCAAAGCATACGAGACATCAGGATGAGTACATAGCATGGCATACATGATAGATCCTATGGCTGAGGCATAAGGGATCTGATCCATGCGGTCTCTCTCCTCTCTAGAAGAGGGACCTTGAGTCTTCGAAAGACTCACACTATGTGACATCGGCAGAAATCCCTTCTTGGAGTTCTGCATGGCAAACTGAAGCAATACCTTGTCAATGTATGTACTCTAACTTAGGCCAAGCAATCTCTTAGATCTATCTCTATAGATCTGTATGCCAAGAATGCGGGATGCTTCACCTAAGTCCTTCATTGAGAAATAAGTCCCTAGCCAAGTCTTGACAGACTGCAGCAAAGGGATATCTTTCCCAATAAGTAGTATGTCATCCACATACAATATAAGGAAGACAACTGTGTTCCCTACAACCTTCTTATAGACACAAGGTTCATCTTCATTCTTGATAAAACCAAACTGTTTGATTGCATCATCGAATCGAAGATTCTAGCTCCAAGAAGCTTGCTTTAGTCCATAAATGGACCTATGCAGCTTGCATACTCTGCTAGTATGCTGTGGATCTACAAAACCCTCAGGTTGTGTCATGTACACATCCTCGAGCAGGTTTCCATTCAGAAATGTGGTATATCCAACTGCCAGATCTCATAATCGTGGTACGCTGCAATAGCAAGCATGATCTGAATGGACTTAAACATCGCTACTGGAGAAAAGGTTTCATCATAGTCAATACCATGAATTTGCTTGAAATCTTTAGCTACCAAGTGACTCTTATAAATAAGTCCATCCATGTCAGTCTTTCTCTTAAAGACCCACTTACACCCAATGGGTTTGACCCCTTAAGGTGGATCAACCAAAGTCCATACTTGGTTAGTGTACATGGATTCCATCTCGGATCTCATGGCCTCTAGCCATTTCTAGGAATCTGGTCTCATCACAGCTTCCTGATAGGAGGTAGGCTCATCCTCAATGAGCACAACATCATCATGGTCAGACAAGAGAAATGAGTATCTCTCAGGCTGACGACGTACTCTATCAGACCTACGAAGAGGTAGGTCTACTTGAACTGGTTGTTGTTCCTCAACTCTTTATGGAACAACATCATCCACAACACTTTGTGGTTCCAGTTCAACTTCCATCGAGGCTTCAGTGCTATGGTCCACATCTTGAACTTCTTCAAGATCGAACGTACTCCCACTAGTCTTTCTAGAAACAAAACCCCTTTCTAGAAAAACCCTAGTCTTAGCCACAACTATCTTGTGTTGACTGGGAATGTAGAAGTAATATCCCTTCATTTCCTTGGGATATCCAATGAAATAGCACATGTCAGATTTGGGTCCCAATTTGTCCGAGACTTGACGTCTAACGTAAGCCTCACAACCCCAAATCCTCATAAAAGTCACCTGTGCATCTCTCCCAGTCCATATCCTATATGGTGTCTTTATTACAGCCTTAGATGGAACTCGGTTGAGAATGAAGGCTGCTATGTGTAGAGCATAGCCCCAAAGATACATAGGAAGATCTGTGTGACTCATCATAGATCGTACCATATCTAATAAGGTACGATTCCTCCTTTCGGATATACCATTCCACTGTGGTGTTCCAGGAGGAGTGAGTTGAGATAGAATTTCACACTCAGATAGTCACAAAACTCATGGCTAAGGTATTCACCACCTCGATCTGATCGAAGTATCTTAATACTCTTGCCAAGCTGGTTTTGTACTTCATTCTTGAATTCTTTGAACTTTTCAAAGGATTCTGACTTATGTGTCATCAGGTACACATAACCATATCTACTGAAGTCATCAGTAAATGTAATGAAGTACCTATAATCACCTCTAGCAGTGACATTGAAAGGGCCACATACTGTCAGGATGTATACTAAAAGCCTAGCTTTTGGTATAAAAATTTATCTAGAAATAAGAATCACATTGGTCAAATGTCTACATTTATGATAAATGTAGTTGTTCAATTAATTTATATTATAGATAACATGGTGTATGGTGTCACACACAGAGGATCATGTTATCAGTACCTTATAAATTATAAATAGTAGCTCACGACCAAGATGGAAAGGAACAAACCATTGGAAGGTCGTAGTGTAATTATGTATTAGTTTATCTTAACTATATAATTACACTAGTACACTTAGAGTGTATTGAGTAGGACCATTAGAGGTCGTTTCTTTTATATTGACTTTATAAAGGAACAAAGACCTCAGTTATTATGGAAGTGTGTGCTCTTAATCCTAATATAATAACAAGCACATACATTTGATATTTATTTCTTTAATTTATCAATGGGTGAGATTTAGTTCGATAAATCAATAAGCCCGATAAGTTGGGAAATGATATCACTTATAGTGTGTGTTATTGATTATAGAAGGAAACTGTGTCCTAGTAATCTAGGTTGAGAATGTCCCCAAGAGGAGCTCATAAGCATTGTCATGTTAAACCCTGCAGGTGGACTTAGTCCGACATGACGATAAGGTTGAGTGGTACTACTCTTGGACTAAGATATTAATTAAATGAGTTGTCAGTAACTCACTTAATTAGTGGACATTCGACATCTTAAACACAGGGAGACTAATACACTCATAATAAGAAGGAGCCCAAAAATATAATTTGGGATTGGTGTGGTAGTTCAATAATAGTTATCTAGTGGAATGAATTATTATTGATAAAATTAAATTGTGTGTTCGGGGCGAACATGGGATGCTTAATTTTATCGGGAGACCAAAACCAATTCCTCCTCTCGGTCCCTATCGTAGCCTCTTAATTATAGAGTACTATATCCACCTATACCCACCTTCTTACCCATCCTATAGGGGCTGACCAAGCTAGCTTGGAGACCAAGCTAGGGCTGGCCATGGCTTGGTTCATGGGTGAATTCATGTGGCCGGCCCTAGCTTGAACTCAAGCTTAGGTGGCCGGCCCTATTAAAATAAAAAGGAATTTTAATTTTAAATTTTTTTTCTTATGTGGATAACATGATTTAAAAAAGAGTTTAAAAATTTAAATCTTTCCTTTTATAAGATTCTACAAAAGATTAAGAGAAGAGCTAAATCTCTTTCCTTATTTGTAGAGTAAAAGGTTGATTTTAATTTTGGTAAAAACTTTACTTTTAATCATGTTCATGATTTAAAAGAAAGTTTAAAAATTAAAAATTCTCTTTTATTAGTTTCTACAAAAGATTAAGAAAAGATTTAATATCTTTCCTTATTTGTAGATTGAAAGGAGATTTTAATTTTTAGAGATAACTTTCCTTTTTGGAAATTATCCACATGTTTAAGAGAAAGATTTTAATTTATAAAATTTCCTTTTTATTAACCAATCATGAAGAGATAAAAATTATTGGAGAAATTTTTATAAATTTCCGGAAACAAATTAGGAAGTTTTAATTCTTGTTTTAATTAAAACTCTCCTTGTTTTGGGGAAAGAGGTGGCCGACCATTGTAATTGAAAAAATAAAATTGTTTTAATTAAAATAATTTTTCTTTTTCATAGCAAAAGAATTAAGGAAATTTTTATTTAAATTTCCTTATTTGCCAAAATCAAGGATTATAAAAGAGGGGGTAGAGGTGCCATCATAATGAACGACTCTATTCTTTTTTCTTCCTCTCTTTTTTCTTCCTAGGTGTGGTCGGCCCCTAGAGGTTCCCCTTCCCCTTCTCTCTTCTCCTTCTTGTGGCTGAGACTTCATCACCTCTTGGAGACATAGAAGTGGCTGGATCTAGCTTGGAGAAAAGGAGAGAAAGGAGGCTTGTTTCTTGCGTCCCTTGGAGCTTGGTTGGTGGAAAAAGTTCTTCATCCTTTGGAAGTTTTTGCTTGGCCGAAACTTGAAGGAAGAAAGAAGAAGGTGCCTTGGTGGTTCTCATCTCGGAAGATCATTGCCCACACAATGTCCGAGGTTAGAAGAGAAATACGGTAGAAGATCAAGAGGTCATTAAAGGTTCACAAAGAAAGGTATAACTAGTAATTGTTTTCCGCATCATACTAGTTTTATTTCTTTGTAAAAATACCAAATACAAGAGGCATGTGATTCTAGATTTCGAATTAGTTTTCGATGTTGTGTTCTTTTATTTTCTTTTCGAACTTGTGCTTCGATTGTTCTTTTTGGTTAACCTAGAGTAATTTAAGGAAATTAAATATTAACTTTCCTTAAGAGGCTTTGTCTAGGCGGTGGTGGTTGCTCCCATATCCAAGAAGGCCATGTGCCTCGCCATGCAGTCCTGGAAGCCAAATTTGGAAATTAATATTTAATCAACTTTGTGACCTAGGTGATTTGGATCGAACGTGTTAAGTTCCACAGGAGATCCAAGTCTAAACCTAAAAGAACAAATAAATTAAACTTACGATCAAACGTGTTAAGTTCCGCAGGCGATCCAAGTTTAATTTAAAAGAACACATGGTAGCTAGGAAAAGGTTCAGACCTTTGTACAAAATTTTTGTACAGTGGAACCGATAGGTTTTCTGAGTAGCAACCAACACATACATCACTATGTATAAGACCTAACAAGTCAGTCTCTCTCTCACTATGTCCACTAAAGGGAGTCTTGGTCATCTTGCCTAGAAGGCATGACTCGCATGTCTCATATGATTCAAAATAAAATGAGTCTAGCAAACCATCTTTATCGAGCTGGGATAAGCGTTTGTCATTTATATGCCCTAAGCGACAGTGCCAGATATAGGTTTGGTTCATGTCTTTTGACTTGAACCTCTTGGTACTTATGTTATAGATAGGGTTCTCAAGGTCTAGAATATAGAGTTCGTTCATCAGAGGTGCACTACAATAGAACATGTCATTTAAATAAACTGAACAACATTTGTTCTTTATTATAAATGAAAAACCTTTCTTGTCCAAACAAGAGATTGAAATTATGTTTTTAGTTAAAGAAGACACATAACAACATTCATCTAATTCTAATACAAGCCCAGAAGGCAGAGATAGATGATAAGTTCCTACAGCAACAGTAGCAACCCGTGCTCCATTGCCTACTCGTAGGTCCACCTCACCCTTCGTCAATGCCCTACTATTTCTCAGCGCCTGCACATTAGTACAAATGTGAGAAGCGCATTCGGTATCTAATACCCATGATGAAGAAATAGATAGATTGACTTCTATAACATAGATACCTGAAGTGGAAGTCTCACTTCTCTTCTTCTTAAGATCTTCCAGGTAAACTTTGCAGTTCCTCTTCCAGTGCCCGGTTTGACCGCAGTGGAAGCAGGTAGCATCCTAGGTGACCCCTCCTTTGGGTTTCAGTGCCTTTCCTTTGCCCTTGGCTTGAGACTTTCCCTTGCCTTTGGGCTTGCAATTGCCCTTGTGTTTTTGAACCATCAGAATAGATTTGGGCTTAACCTTCTTAAGGTTGATCTCAGCAGTTCTTAACATGCTAAGAAGTTCGGGCAATGGCTTGTCAATTTCGTTCATGTTGTAGTTCATGACAAACTGACTGTAGCTCTCTGGCAAGGACTGCAAGATCAAGTCAGTGGCCAGCTCTTGGCCAAGGGGAAATCACAACCTCTGTAGGTTTTCAATGTACCCAATCATCTTGAGTATATATGGGCCTACGGGAGTCCCATCTTGCATCTTGCACTGAAACAGTGCCTTAGAGATCTCGAATCTCTCGTGCCTCGTTTATCCTTGATATAGTTGACGAAGATGTTCAACCATATCATAAGTGCCCATCAACTCATGTTGCTTCTGAAGCTCAGAGTTCATGGTCGCGAGCATGAGACATGACACATCAAATGCGTCATTTTGATGCTTCTTGTAAGCATCTCGATCAGCTCGCGTGGCAGTGGCAGGAGGTGCCTCAGGAATGGGCTGCTCCAGGACGTACATTTTTCTTTCTTGAGTGAGAACGATTCTCAGGTTCCTGTACCAGTCCAGGAAATTAGCTCCGTTGAGCTTGTCCTTCTCAAGGACGGAACGCAGGGAGAAAGAGTTCGTATTTGACATCATGGTTATCTACAACAGAAAAATGTAGAAAAATAAATATCATATTCTATTAATCATCTAATTAGGTCTTTAATTAAATGATGCTCCCACTGAATTATAGAATTCATGTGGGACAAGATCCACATCATACTATGCCCTGAGTTAGCTTTGGCTAAATCGCCCAAGACTTAGTATGATCGGTAGGTAACTAATTACCAATTACATCTCTATGCAACTCTTGTATATAGGATTAAGATCCGCATTTATATTAAAACTCAAGTTAGCTTTGGCTAATACGCCCAAAAGTTAATATAAACGTGATTTTGTCCCATCTTCTAACTATTGGATAAATGCCTATAGTTAAACTTGATTTAACTAGTTGTACTCAATCTGATTGAGTTTTTACTCACCTATGCGTTGATAGGCGGGACCAAGATTATCCCTCCGTACCCTACCAGGATAATATGTGTTGCTCTGCTTTGGCAGATTCAACAACAACATGTGATCGAGGTAGTGATAGGTATCACGGCGTGGTAGGCATTTTTGAGTTGATGCGATTGAGATATAATCTAATCGACGATGTGTATCATATACTCGATTTAGATCTAATCTAATCGTGGAGGTGAATCATGTGCGCGACTTAGATCTAATCTAATCGTTAAGGTACTAATTAATTACTAATCTAGCATGCATCACATATATACACACACAAGCAATTAATTAATTTTGTGATTAGTCATGGCCCTACTACGATCTTCTCAAGCCAATGAGAAGATTGGATTGTCAACCTAAGGTCAACAGCTTCTCAAGCTCCTTCCTTTGACCACCTTGTGTTGCTCGCGCCCTCCTCGTAACTCCGTCTCGAGTGGACCTTCCACCACTCCATTTTGTACATTAAAAAAGTGAAACTCGAGTTACATTCGAGTCTAAACTATTTACAACAGGAATAAATAAATAGAAAGGCACGATGCGCAGGTCATGTATCAAATATACAACACGCACAATCACATGACGACACCCAGGCCGTATTATGAATTACAACACACAATATCCAATCAAATTGGGTCTTTTGGGCCATGACCATTACAAAATAATACATAATTCTAAATTATGTAATTTCTATAAATTTTTGTAATTTTTCTTACAATTTTTATAATTTTTATGAGTAAAAATTCCCGACGGTCCCGTTTAGTGATTTTCGGGCGCAATCGCGGAACGAAGCCCCTTGCGAGGTCAGGGGCAGCACCCCTACCCGAGATATAACCATCGTGAGTGTTCCTAAGCGATCCTACAGTGCCTTAGTGTAACGACCCACCTTCTACTAACTAGGCTATGAGGCCGGACCGTCACATTATGCTGTGCTAAGCTATCTCCATGACCATTACTAAGTCTAGATGCGGAAAACTGTACCAATTTGAAACCTTGCTAAGCTAATACAAGTTCTTGGTACTACATGTGCTAAGGGATGCAATCTAAAGTATACATGGCCTATCCTACATCCCCTATGGTCAAGAAGCCGAATTACAAGGTCTCCTGGTCGAAACCTAACTTCCCAATCGATCCAGACTGAACTCGATCGATTGCAAGCTGTTGGATCGATCCATGGATTGATTTAGATCGCTACTGTGCTTGGGGTAATAACCTGGATCGATCGGCTGACCGATCTAGACTGGCCAATCGATCCAGTGATCGATTCCAGCGCTCTCTGTTCGCGGGAGCGATTTCCCGATCGATCGATCCCGGAACCCTCTGTTTTCGACAGAATGCGTCTGGATCGATCGGCTGATCGATCCAGAAGCTTACTGTTCGCGGAACCAGGCTCCCAGTCGATCCATTGATTGATTGAGGGCCCCCAATCGATCCACTGATCGATTGGGGTTTCTGCTTTCACAGCAAAATTCTGATTTCAGCACTGTTTTGTGCCAAACTTACCTACAAGAGTTCTATATTAGCAGGAAACATACTAATAACACATAACTAAGATCCTAAACATGATCACTAACAATCTAAGCAGACTTTCTATAATTCCATGCACTTAGATAACTAAATAAGCAAAGAGTAACATGATAAGAAACACTAAGTTCTTAAATGTTCTAGTTCTTCCGAGGTCTTTATTCCAGGTTCCTTCCACACACATCTTCATCGCATTGACCTCCAACCTCCGCTAGTCCATCTTTCCTTTACCTTTATCTGCAGTATAAGGAAAAGAAGTATCTGTAAGCTTGAGAGCTTAGTAAGAAACCATCTACCTCACAAAAACATGCATACGATGAAATCATGCTTTTAAAACATGCTATCTGAAATATATATACTGAACCTGTAAAAGCATAGCATGACATACAAACAAACTAGTCATGGCAACAAGTGCTAACATAAGCTATCATATTGTATCAATAGAAACTAAACTGATACAAACACTGAACTAAGCTAATTCTAAACTAATACTAAAGCTGTACTGAATTCACCTAACTATTTGTGAAGTTTTGAAAACTATTTTCATAAATAGATTAAAATAATAATCATGCTGCTGTTTGGGCCTGGCAACTGTACCTGTCATGCGCGCATCCCTAACTAAACCCGAGTTTGCAAGTCCCGAATTTAGTAGGGTTTACTAGGTTATCTAAACCTAGGGACGACTGTGGGAGCCCAACCCAATGGATATGTGATCCAGTACAGTGCCATTGCTAAAAGTAAAATACTGAACATAAGCTATTAATGCTTGTCTTGCTCTTACTAGGTTGTCTAAACCTAGAACTAGGTTGTCTGAACCTAGAGGCGACTGTGGGAGCCCACCCATTGAACCGTAGTCCATATAAGCTATAGCAAGACTAGATAAGCTATTTTAAATGCTTCTATTACATTTGCTGAGCTATTAAAATGCCTACTGTAACATTTTACTGAGCTAATAATTTTATCGAACACTTGGTGTGCTCCAACTCTCTCCTCTATTAGGGAGGCCACCTCTAGGCACCCGACAACGTCTAGATCCTCCAACTGAAGGGGAAGGACGTGTCTGGCCCATCTAGAGGTGCTCAACTAAATCCCTAAAACTGCGAGGAGGGTTAAATACACCCTATGTGTTGAAGAACTACATATAGCTAATTAAAAAAAACATGCAATCATACGAAAAGCTACTTATACTGCAGGTGAGGGGTTTCTTACATCCTGCGCTAGATTTCCTTACGATCTGATCGCTAGATTTCCGGTGGAGAAGATCCCTTCGTCGATCTCCTCGCGTCTACGTGTTCTTCTCGCGGAGAGGAGCGTCCTCCTGCCGGAGTTGTCGCCGGAAGGTGCTCTTGGAACCCTTGGGACGGAACCCTAGCCCTTGGGGCTTGGTGCGCCGAGATAAAGGAGAGGAGAAGGGGGCGGCGTGTAAGGGTGAGGAGAAGAGGTAAGTCACGATAAAATTAAAACTCATCCCTTAATTCCCTATTTATATTAAGTGATAAATTTGGCCCAACTCTAACATAAATATAATTGATTCCCTTTCCTTTCAGCACGGCCCTGCTGGGTTCACTTGGTTTCTAGAGTTCACCTTAAGTCATAGAACCCAATAGGTCTCGGGTTCAATTCCTGCGTAGGCTATTTTACCATTCTATTTATTTTTGCTACTTCTGCTACTCTAAAAATTCTGTAAAAATATCCTAAAATTTCAAAAAAAAATCATAGAATATTTCTAAAATAATTTTAAGAATTTTTGAGCGTTACAATCCCCCATACCTTATAAAAAGTTCGTCCTTGAACTTAGAATAACTTTGGGTACTTCTGCCTCATACTAGCTTCTGTCTCCCAGGTTGCCTCTTCTGCTGTGTGATTTTGCCAAATGACTTTTACTAATGGTACCCCCTTGTTCAGTAATTTCTTAACTGCTTGGTCTATTATCTGAATAGGCCGACTATCATAGCTGAGGTCTTCGTGGACTGGTACCGACTGGGGCTCAATCACCTGGGTGGCATCTGGGATATACTTCTTTAGCATAGAGACGTGAAATACATTGTGGATAGCTGACATCTCCTGGGGTAGATCTAGCTCATATGCTACCTTGCCAACTCTTCTAGTGATAAGGTATGGTCCCACATATCTGGGACTCAATTTACTCCCTTCATGGGAGCTACTCTGAGGAACACTGAATCCCCAACTGAAAACTCTAATGGTCTGCGCCGTGTATCAACATAGCTTTTCTGGCGGCTCTGAGCTGTCTCTATCCTCTAGCGGATCTGCTGTATAGCTGCTGTGGTATCTGCTACTAGATCTGTCTGGAGTTCTAGTTCTTTCTGTTCACCACTCTCATACCAGCAGATTGGAGATCTACACCTCCGCCCGTATAGAGCCTCGTAAGGTGCCATGCCGATGGTGGCCTGATAGCTGTTGTTGTATTCAAACTCTGCTAAACTCAGATATTTGCACCAACTTCCCTTGAAGTCTAGGGAACATGCGCGGAGCATATCTTCGAGTACCTGATTTACTCGCACCGTCTGACCATCTGTCTGAGGATGGAAAGCTGTGCTAAATTTCAACTTAGTGCCCAATGCTGACTGTACACACTCCCAGAAGTGTGATGTGAACCTACTGTCTCTGTCTGATATAATGGTCCGTGGGACTCCATGCAGTCTGACGATCTCCTTGAGATACAACTGAGCTAGCTGCTCCATGGAGTAGGATATCCTGATAGCTAAGAAGTGGGCTGGTTTAGTTAACCTGTCGACTATTACCCAGATGGTATCAAAATCATTCGTGGTTCTGGGTAGTCCCACTATAAAATCCATAGAAATGTCTTCCCACTTCCATTCTGGGATCTGAATAGGCTGTAGAACTCCTCCTGGTCTCTGGTGTTCTGCCTTGACCCTCTGACAGGTCAGACAGGTGCTAACATATCTAGCGATGTCTCTTTTCATCCCGGGCCACCAAAAACGTTTCTTCAAGTCCTGGTACATCTTGGTGGAACCTGGATGCATCGCATAAGGAGTCCTGTGAGCCTCATCTAAGATCTTCCTCTTTAGTTCCTCCTGATCTGGAACACAGAGTCTGTCACCGAAGTATAATACCCCACTATCGGACACTGTGAATTCTCTACTTTTTGATTTTGCTAACCCTTGCTTGATTTTCTAAATTTCAGGATCCTGCTCCTGAGCTGTCTGGATGTCACCAAGCAGGGTAGATGCTAATGTCATAGTAGAGAGCTGTCCCACTATAAGTTCGAGACCAAAATCTGTGATCTCTTTCTGTAGGGGCGGTGACATGGCTGCTAGGGATAGTAAGGTAGCACTGGACTTCCTGCTAAGTGCGTCTGCTACCTTATTGGCTTTTCCTGGATGGTAGAGGATATCTATGTCATAATCTTTGACCAGCTCAAGCCATCTACGCTGTCGCATATTCTGATCCTTCTGAGTGAAGAAGTACTTCAAACTCTGATGATCTGTATACACTCTGCACTGAGCTCCATACAAGTAATGTCTCCAAATTTTGAGGGCGAACACTACTGCTGCAAGCTCAAGGTCATGAGTAGGGTAATTCTTCTCATATTCCTTGAGTTGTCTGGAGGCATAGGCGATCATCTTGCCATTTTGCATCAGTACTGCTCCTAGTCCCAACTTAGAGGCATCACTATAAATATCAAAGCTGTCTGTGTTTTCTGGTAGAGTTAAAATGGGAGCACTAGTCAATCTCCTCTTCAACTCGCTAAAGCTGTTCTCGAAGTCCTCTGTCCACTGAAATTTTCTGTTCTTTCTGGTAAGAGCTGTCAGTGGGGAGACTATTATGGAGAAATCCTCTACAAACTTTCTGTAGTAACCTGCTAGTCCCAAAAAGCTCCTGATCTCACTGGCATTCTTGGGTCTTTTCCAGTTACTCACAGCTTCTATCTTACTGGGGTCTACCATGATACCATCCTTTGAGATGATGTGACCTAGGAAGGACACCTGATCTAACCAAAATTCACATTTTGTGAACTTGGCGTATAGCTGGTTCTGCTGAAGGGTCTGCAATACTATTCTCAGGTGTTCTGCGTGTTCTTCCTGAGTTCCTGAATAGATAAGAATGTCATCGATAAACACGATAACAAATCTATCTAGGTAGTCCCTGAATACTCTGTTCATGAGGTCCATGAAAGTAGCTGGAGCATTTGTCACGCCAAAGGGCATGACTACGAACTCGTAGTGTCCGTATCTAGTCCTGAATGCTGTCTTGGGTATATCCCCTTCTTTAACTTTCACCTGATGATAACCTGATCTGAGGTCTATCTTAGAGAACACTGCTGCTCCCTTTAGCTGATCGAATAGGTCATCTATTCTGGGAAGAGGATACCTGTTCTTGATGGTGACTTGGTTCAGTGCCCGGTAGTCTATGCACAGGCGCATGCTCCCGTCCTTCTTCTTCACGAACAATACAGGCGCTCCCCATGGTGAGTGACTAGGGCGTATGAAACCTTTGTCAAGAAGCTCCTGTAATTGCTCCTGAAGTTCCTTCAGTTTTGCTGGAGCCATGCGATAAGGTGCTTTGGAGATAGGATTTGTACCGGGAATGAGTTCTATCTCAAATTCAATCTCCCTGTCTGGTGCTAGGCCTGGTAACTCTTCAGGGAAGACTGCTGGGTAGTCACATACGACTCGGACCTCTGCTAGCTGTTGGTCCTTGTCCTGACTGGCATTGACTACATGCGCTAAAAATCCCGTGCATCCTGAATCTAACAATTTCTGTGCCTTCAGAGATGAGAGAAATTTCTTCGCTTTTCTCTTCGGTTCTCCACTATACTCAAATTGTACTCCTGCTTCAGGTTGGAATATGACTTTCTGCTTACGACACTCGATAGAGGCACCGTATCTGATTAGAAAGTCCATCCCAAAAATGACATCGTAATCAGTCATGTCTAGCACTATCAGATCACAAAGAGTTCTCTGTCTGCTATAATGACTGACACTGCTCTGAGCCAGTGCGTGGATGCCACAATTTCTCCTGAAGGTAGTGTTGTCAGAAACTGACCACGGAGTACCTCTAGAGGTATTGCTAGCTTTTCAGAAAATACCCTAGGTACATAAGAATGGGTTGCCCCAGTATCAAATAAGACAGTTGCACTTTGCTGTAAAATACTAATATGACCTGTAACAACTGTCGAGACATTCGCTACGTCTTCTCTGGTTAAGGAGTAGATCCTTGCATTCGTCATAGCTGGAGGGGCTTCTAGTCTGCCCTGGCTGATGTGTGGACCATCCAAAACGGCCTGCATCTGATGTAGCTGTGCTGGCTGGCCTCCGTACTGTATCGGATGTGGTTGAGGAAGACTTGTCTTGTTCGGGCATTGCTTAGCCATATGCCCTTCTTGTCCACATTCAAAGCATCCTCGTGTGCCCTTGCGACAAACTCCTCGGTGAAATTTCCCACAAGTAGCACATTTGGGATAACTAGGCTGTTTGCTGGCTGGTCCTCCATTTGGGTAACTCCCTGGTTTGCGCTTGTTGCTGGAATTCTCTTTCCAATTAGAGCTGTGGCCCTGTTGTTTCTGAGTACCTGAGCCTCCTTGCCCTTTGGACTCTGAGAGGACTTGCTTCTGCTGCTTGATATTATTCTGGTAGTGCTCGGTGGTCAGAGCACTGCTGACTAGTTCTTCGGTGGTCTGCGGCCTATGAACGCCGCCAGCCACGTTCATTGCTATTTCCGGCCTCAGCATCTTGAGCATCAACCGAACTCGTTCTTTTTCTGTGCTGACTAGTTCAGGGCATAGACGAGCCAGTCTATTGAATTTCTTCACGGCTTCCTCAACTGATAGATTGCCCTGACGAAACTCAGTGAACTCGTCGTAGTGACGGTTTGTGACCCGCATGTGAAAGAACTCCTCGAAGAATTCTTTCTCGAAGTCAGCCCATGTCATCTGGTTAACTGGGCGCTTCGCTCTAATTCTCTCCCACCACATACGTGCATCTCCTGTCAAGCAGAAGGATGCGCACTTCACCTTTTCATGCTCTGGCCAGTCCAGAAGCTCCATCGTACTCTCCAGCGTTTTGAACCAGGCTTGAGCATCCCATGGTTCACTGGTGCCTGAGAAGTTCTAGGGCTTGACTCTCTGCCACTGGATCAGATAGGCTTCTCTCTTTGCCTCTGCTGCTGGGGCTACTGGTGCTGTAGGCTGGACTGGTGGAACCTCTATAACTACTGGGGTGACAGTGGGAGTATTCTGCTGATTAACCTTTAAGGTGGCTATCTCCTGTTGCAGTTCTGCTAGCTGCTTCTGTAACTGAGCCACTACTGCTGTAAGGTCTGGGGGAGGCACTGAATTGCCTGCCTCATGCTGAGGCTCAGTAGCTGGTGCCCTTCTAGCTGGGCGTCCTTGTGCCATTTCTAAAGGAACAAAGGACATACATAACTAAAGCATCATGTTTACATAGCTAATACTATCATGTTAGTTATTATCACAGATAAGCATACTTTAGTTGTCTACAAATATGAAAGCAATAACATAACAAAGTGAGAGACGTTCTTACTTGGAAGCTGCAGGTTCAATGCTGATGTGTGTGTAGGAAGTATGGAACTTTCTGCTCTGATACCACTCTGTAATGACCCACCTTCTACTAACTAGGCTGTGAGGCCGGACCGTCACATTATGCTGTGCTAAGCTATCTCCATGACCATTACTAAGTCTAGATGCGAAAAACTGTACCAATTTGAAACCTTGCTAAGCTAATACAAGTTCTTGGTACTACATGTGCTAAGGGATGTAATCTAAAGTATACATGGCCTATTCTACATCCCCTATGGTCAAGAAGTCGAATTACAAGGTCTCTTGGTCGAAACCTAACTTCCCAATCGATCCAGACTGAACTCGATCGATTGCAAGCTGTTGGATCGATCCATGGATCGATTCAGATCACTACTGTGCTCGGGGTAATAACCTGGATCGATCGGCTGATCGATCCAGACTGGCCAATCGATCCAGCGATCAATTCCAGCGCTCTCTGTTCGCGGGAGCGATTTCCCGATCGATCGAACGATCGATCCCAGAACCCTCTGTTTGCGACAGAATGCGTCTGGATCGATCGACTGATTGATCCAGAAGCTTACTGTTCGTGGAACCAGGCTCCCAGTCGATCCATTGATCGATTGAGGGCCCCCAATCGATCCACTGATCGATTGGGGTTTCTGATTTCGCAGCAAAATTCTGATTTCAGCACTGTTTTGTGCCAAACTTACCTACAAGAGTTCTATATTAGCTGGAAACATACTAATAACACATAACTAAGATCCTAAACATGATCACTAACAATCTAAGCAGACTTTCTATAATTCCATGCACTTAGATAACTAAATAAGCAAAGAGTAACATGATAAGAAACACTAAGTTCTTAAATGTTCTAGTTCTTCCAAGGTCTTTATTCCAGGTTCCTTCCACACACATCTTCATCGCATTGACCTCCAACCTCCGCTAGTCCATCTTTCCTTTACCTTTATCTGCAGTATAAGGAAAAGAAGTATCTGTAAGCTTGAGAGCTTAGTAAGAAACCATCTACCTCACAAAAACATGCATACAATGAAATCATGCTTTTAAAACATGCTATCTGAAATATATATACTGAACCTGTAAAAGCATAGCATGACATACAAACAAACTAGTCATGGCAACAAGTGCTAACATAAGCTATCATATTGTATCAATAGAAACTAAACTGATACAAACACTGAACTAAGCTAATTCTAAACTAATACTAAAGCTGTACTGAATTCACCTAACTATTTGTGAAGTTTTGAAAACTATTTTCATAAATAGATTAAAATAATAATCATGCTGTTGTTTGGGCCTGGCAACTGTACCTATCATGTGCGCATCCCTAACTATACCCGGGTTTGCAAGTCCCGAATTTAGTAGGGTTTACTAGGTTATCTAAACCTAGGGACGACTGTGGGAGCCCAACCCAATGGATATGTGATCCAGTACAGTGCCATTGCTAAAAGTAAAATACTGAACATAAGCTATTAATGCTTGTCTTGCTCTTACTAGGTTGTCTAAACCTAGAACTAGGTTGTCTGAACCTAGAGGCGACTGTGGGAGCCCACCCATTGAACCGTAGTCCATATAAGCTATAGCAAGACTAGATAAGCTATTTTAAATGCTTCTATTGCATTTGCTGAGCTATTAAAATGCCTACTGTAACATTTTACTATGCTAATAATTTTATCGAACACTTGGTGTGCTCCAACTCTCCCCTCTATTAGGGAGGTCACCTCTAGGCACCCGACAACGTCTAGATCCTGCAACTGAAGGGGAAGGACATGTCTGGCCCATCTAGAGGTGCTCAACCAAATCCCTAAAACTGCGAGGAGGGTTAAATACACCCTATGTGTCGAAGAACTACATATAGCTAATTAAAAAAAACATGCAATCGTACGAAAAGCTACTTATACTGCAGGTGAGGGGTTTCTTTCATCCTGCGCTAGATTTCCTTACGATCTGATCACTAGATTTCCGGTGGAGAAGATCCCTTCGTCAATCTCCTCGCGTCTACGTGTTCTTCTCGCGGAGAGGAGCGTCCTCGTGCCGGAGTTGTCGCCGGAAGGTTCTCTTGGAACCCTTGGGACGGAACCCTAGCCCTTGGGGCTTGGTGCGCCGAGAGAAAGGAGAGGAGAAGGGGGCGGCGTGTAAGGGTGAGGAGAAGAGGTAAGTCACAATAAAATTAAAACTCCTCCCTTAATTCCCTATTTATATTAAGTGATAAATTCGACCCAACTCTAACATAAATATAATTGATTCCCTTTCCTTTCAGCACGGCCCTGCTGGGTTCACTTGGTTACTAGAGTTCACCTTAAGTCATAGAACCCAATAGGTCTCGGGTTCAATTCCTGCGTAGGCTATTTTACGATTCTATTTATTTTTGCTACTTCTGCTACTCTAAAAATTCTGTAAAAATATCCTAAAATTCCAGAAAAAATCATAGAATATTTCTAAAATAATTTTGAGAATTTTTGGGCGTTACACTTAGCCCGCTGTCCCAAAACGATTTGGGGCGAAACCTTGCCGTTTTGGAAATATTTTCTCGGTAGTCGAAGCCTACAAGTGTCTAAACACTTGTGCTTCGCTTCTACGAGAAAATTACCCATAAAATATATAAAAATCATAAAAACACAGAAACTTACAGATCTATAGAATTTCGTAAAATTCAAAATAAAACTCGTACACGCTTCGCACGTGGCTCTGATACCACTGTTAGATTTTTCGAGCCGTAAAAACCACTTTTTGCGTTACGGAAACCCCGAAATTCCCATGCCACCGGATCCGTGTGAAGATTAAAATTTCGTAAAAACTTTCACATACGAGTTTCTAAACCTAGATCTAAACTAGATCTACAAAGGAGAAGAGCTTTACCCTTGATTCGATGCCCTTCGCTAATCCCGCTCGTCAAAGGTTCGCCGGATCTTGAGAGTATCAAAGTAGATACTCCTCTATGTGTATCCACACAAGCAAGAGATGGAGAAACCAAACAAAAAGGTGTGCTAGCACCTTCGAAAGGTTCGGCCGAAGAGGAGGAGAGGGAGATAGGTTGAGAGCTTGAGGAAGAAGAAGGAGGTTTCAACACAAAATGAAACTTACACATGAATTAGTGTGGTTGGCCACATTAAGAGGGAGTTTTATCTCCATGGGATACCAAGAGTCACAACTCTTGGTAACTCCCATGAGGTGGCATCCCACTTAAGCAATCATGATGATGTGGAACATCATCAATGGCCCACTCTTTGCCAACTCACCAATGAGGTGGCAAATGGTCAAGTCAAACATGACTCTTCATCTTCCTCTCAAGTCAAGTCAAACTTGACCACTTCTCTCCCATGGTTGATCAAATCTAACCATTGGTTCAAGTCAATTTTAATTTAATGAATCTCTATTCATTGAATTAAAATTGATTCAATGAGTCTAAGTCCAAATTAGACTCATCTAACACATGAACCAAATTAAGTCCAACTCAATTAGTCTAACTTGGATTACTCTTAATCCAATTTGGTTCATCACATGAACCTAATCCTTTAGGTTCATCAAATGAACCTAATCTCCATCTAATTGCCCTTTGTGTGTGACCCTATAGGTTCTTATAATGTTGGCAATGCTCCTAAACCCATTTAGAAGCATAAGTAATAAGCGGTATCTAGCAACACATCATTACTACCCAAGTTATAAGAATGTTGAGATCCAACATCACCTTATGACTACTAATTGTGACTCTTCACAATATATGACAAGTGTCCTTCTATCCTTGACATCTAGATTGATCAATATAAGGCATAGACCGTGTCATCCTCTAATCAATCTAAATCTTGAACTCCAAGTAGACTCACTCAATCAAATGAGCTCAACATCTCATATTGACTCATTTGGGCATGACCATGCACTTAGTGGTCTCACTCTATCAATAATATCGATGTCACTCCCGTTATATAGGAGGGATAGATCCCATCTATATCACTCATATCCCTACGTATAATTTATTACATACCCAGTAATCACCTTTATAGTCCACCCAGTTACGGGTGACGTTTGACGATGCCAAAGTATGTAACTCCTTATGTAGGGAACCATGGTGACTTCAGGTCCAAGGACTAATAGTCATACTAATAGCCACATGAGAAAGTATATGACACTCATATAACGATCCATGATACTTTCTCATGGCGGGTCATTCAGTATACATTCTCCAATGCATACCCATGTGTCAACTTGATATCTTCATATCCATGACTTATGAGATCAAGTCAACGAGTTGACCTACATGCTAGTCTCGTCGCATTAACATTGTCCATGAATGCTAATACTTGACTAGGAATTATTAAAAGTAGTGTTCCTTATATCATCTCACTATCGATTCAACTAACCGATTGATATAAGTAAGAACCTTCTACTCAAGGACGCTATTATACATAGTTATTTGGCACCAATACAAGTACGCATAATAACCATAAACAAATGTCTTTATATATATAAGAATATGATACAACGAGTTCATACAACAATTATCAAATGATTGGCTCTAGGGCTCTAACTAACAGATCTTGATCAAGGGTCTTGATCTTGTAATACCCCGGTTCTGAGATTCTGGTTAAGTATAGCTTAAAAGGTTAGATGGTACTATCCATATCACCAAGGTGCACCTTCCTTTTCGGAAGCCCAAACTTAAGAACTCCAAAGTTAAGCGTGCTTGGCTTGGAGAAATCTGAGGATGAGTGACCTCCTGGGAAGTTTTTCGGGGTGCATGCGAGTGAGGACAAAAGCACGCTGAAAGGATTTCTGGTGGTCTGTGGAGTTAGTCGTCAACCCGATGGGCAATTCTAGTGGTGTTCCCGGTTCGATCGGGTGGGGCCTGTTGGAGGATCGGTGGCCGGCTTAAAGGGGGTTGGATAGACGGCACCCCCAAATACTCGCTTCCTACGTATTCGTTAGTGCGCAAGCGGAAATACAAATACTAATAACGAATACAAAAGCTAAAGACAAAGAAAAGAACTAGCAAACCAATAACACGTTCGTTTAACGTGGTTCGGAGATGATGCTCCTACTCCACGGCTGTCCGTAAGGTGGACGATCCCTATCCGTCGGTGGATTAGCCCCCGGCAAACTCCGGCTATCTCAAGTCGCTCCTTGTGGGTGGAGAAACCTCACCACAACACACCAAGACCTCTTGGATTCCACAAACACTTGAGCACTTGTAGACTACTAATTAGACCTTAACCAAGTCTAATTTCGTCGCCTTGGCCGGCCATACCAAGCTCCTTCTTATAGAGCTTGGAACAAATCAGAACCTGATTTGCCCGTTACCAGTCGACTGGTCCTTGCACCAGTCGACTGGTGCCAGCCCAACGGCTATCTCAACGGCTCTGCTACAGTGCATCAGTCGACTGGTCCATACGCTACAGTAACTGCTACAGTGCGCTACAGTACTGCTACAGTGCCGCTACAGTAAAACCCTAAAACTAGGATTTTACTCCGAGTACAATCTCTCATGCACTCGTACCCTCACGACTCATTTGACTCTTCTTTGCAGCCTTGACCTCTTGCCTTCAAGCCTACTTCCTTTGGCTCTCGTCCCTCGGATGCATCCAAGCCCGCGGCTCGTCCCCAATGCCATCCTTCGCGTATGCCTCGAAGTCGCTTCCCTCGGCCCTTGTCCTTGCTGCCTTGTCCACGGTCCCTCGGATGCTCCATCCTTCACCGGACCCGAAGCCGTCAACCTGAGTCACATGTGTCACCTGCAGTCCTGCACAACTCAAGTACACATATCAAATAACAAGGGTAAACCTAACTTAAACCCTTTGCCCAAACGCCAAAACACATGGTCCCACGAACCATTGGGATTGCTCCAACAATCTCCCCCTTTTTAGTGTTTGGCAATACGTTTAAGTTAGGGAAAACAAATAGCAAATAAACATGCTAATACAAAGGACTTACGATGCCAATGTTACACACTTGGACTTACACCGCCGAATGGACTTACATTGCCAAGGCTACACACTTGGCAACCGCCGAAACAAAATGCAAACATGCATTGGAACCTATCACAAGGCTCCCCCTACACCTACGCTCCCCATTGAGCTAGGATTTTATCACAGGGCTTTTTAAGAACCTATCCCAAGGCTCCCCCTATGCAAAGGCACTAAAGGTTTTCCCAACTAAACCTTAATTCTCCCCCTTTGCCTAACATCCAAAAAGTTCTCCAACAATATCCCAATTGTTGAAAATTTCTCATCCAAACTGACCCTAAACTCATGTATTAATCCCCCTTGGATCCCATACATCTAAATAAGTTGACATGGTCAAGATCAGCGCTGAAAAACACTTTCAGGCTGGTATCAGTCGACTGCCCTAAGTGCCAGTCGACTGCCCCCTTCGACAAAACCTTACAGAAGCATTCTGTAGTCGAAATTTACTGTTACCAGTCGACTGGTATAGGCACCAGTCGACTGGTATCGACAAAATGAGCTTACAGAGACATTCTGTGCTCAAAAACACTGTTACCAGTCGACTGGTACCTTATTTCTGAAAAAATCAGCCTTTTCAGGCCAACTTCAGAAATGCACCAGTAATTCCCTAGACCTCCAAAAATTCCCAAATTTTGTGGAGAGGTCTATTGTACCAGTGTCTACTTGGGAAAAATATATTACAAAATATATCTATCACCAATCCCAAGATTGACACAAAATCCAAAACTAGCTAAATGGTTCAATTGAACCTTGACCTAAAGTCCTAGTTTTGGCTTCCTTTTGATGTATTTGCCCATACCAACCCACAATGCATCCCTAGCATTGGTTTCTATGGCATCTATACATCCAAAACCAATTATCATGCTATATGACCCCAATTGTCATATTTCTTGCATGAAACACAATCCATGTGTGCCAAATCCCTAGGTTTGAGACTCAAATCCGTCTCTAAACCATTTGGCACACTCCATGGCTCCTCTAGACCCCCAAGTAGAACCCACCTGAGATCCATTGACCATGGGTCCCAAATTGACACTTGGAGCTCCCCCTAGAGTTCTTTACCTTAGTCACCTCCCTAGGTGACTCATCCACAATGACTAGGCCACATCGGTGCACCTCCGGTGACACTTGGTCTACAAACCTAACCTTTTTAACCTTGGACACCTTGTCCTTGGTTAATTTCTTCTTACCATTAAATGGCTTTCCCTTGCCATTTATTGGCTTCTCCTTGCTATAGTCATATGCAACCCTAGCATAAGACTTTCCCTTAGCATTGGAGGACTCTCCCTTGCCATGATCATTTGCCGCCCTAGCATATGATCTCCTTTTGACCTTGGAGGGACTAGATCGGTATCCCAAACCCGATCTATCATTGTTGGGTTTTTGACTCCCCAACACCATACTTAATCCCTTAGATCCAATAGTGAATCTCTTAAGGAATTTCTCTAAACCATCAAGCTTTGCCTTCAAGGCTTGATTCTCCCTTTCTAGGTTCCTAAACCTAGAGTCAACATGTCCACCTTGGACATTCCTAGACCTACCCTTTCTAGGCATGTGTCTCCCCTTCTTGGGATTAATGCCTTGGTTCTCCATTACCTTCTTCTCCTTAGGTAATGAGAATTTAACGTGTCTAGGTCTATCATGTATAGGTCTCCTAGGGTTATGATCTATATTTACCCTATTTCTATCATGATATTTAAAACCAAAATTTTGCATGGGCATATAATGATTAACATTATTTTTCCTAGCATGCATGGAGGAGTTTAAATTTGACTTCAAATTTAAATTAGGGTTTACCTTACCCTTTACCTTTGGAGCTCCCCCTTGACATGAGCCTCCATTCTTCCTCCACTTCTTTTCCCACATCTTCAAATGTGCCAACTTCTTCAGCTCTTTCTTCTTTGGGCATTTGGTGTGGTAGTGCCCTATGTCACCACAAGTGAAGCATCTAATGTGCTTCTTCTCCTTCTTCTTCTTGGCACCATCATTTCTACAACCCACATTAGTATTCAAATCAACTTGAATGGGTTTAGAATTTACCTCTTTCTTACCCATAGGACATCTACTCTTGTAGTGCCCTTTTTCATTGCAACCGAAGCAAATGATGTGGTCCTTTGACTTTGCTTCGGTGGAGGTGCTTGCTAAATTGACCTCTTCCAAGACTTCTTCTTCATCCTCTTCACTTGTCTTGGATTCTTCTTCAATTCTTGAGGATGTTGATGATATCTCATCTTGCTTCTCCTCCTCGGATGTTGAGCATGGCTCAACTTCCGGTTGCTCCTCTTCAACTTGAGCAACTAGACCCATCTCAATGGGTTCTTCTTCCTCTTGTGTAGGTTTAGGTTCTTCTTGTAGAACCATCTTCACCTTGCTCCACAACTCATGGGCGTTCTTATACTCACCTACACCATTTATCACATGATTAGGCAAAATATCAATCAATATAGATATTACCTTTGAATTTGCCTCCGATTGTGAGGTTTGCTCCTCCGTCCAATGTCGTGTTCGGAGTCTTTTTCCTTTCTTGTCCTTTGGAACTATGAATGGCTCCCTTACCACCATCATTGTGTCCCAATCCGTGTTGAAGAAAACCTCCATCCTCATCATCCAATACGTGATGTCCCCAAGGCTTCCTCCTTCAAATTTTGGAGGGACAATAAACCCGGCCATCTTGTGCTTCCTTGGCGGTTAGTCCAACGAAGAGCGTCCTCGCTCTGATACCACTTGTTGGAGGATCGGTGGCCGGCTTAAAGGGGGTTGGATAGACGGCACCCCCAAATACTCGCTTCCTACGTATTCGTTAGTGCGCAAGCGGAAATACAAATACTAATAACGAATACAAAAGTTAAAGACAAAGAAAAGAACTAGCAAACCAATAACACGTTCGTTTAACGTGGTTCGGAGATGATGCTCCTACTCCACGGCTGTCCGTAAGGTGGACGATCCCTATCCGTCGGTGGATTAGCCCCCGGCAAACTCCGACTATCTCAAGTCGCTCCTTGTGGGTGGAGAAACCTCACCACAACACACCAAGACCTCTTGGATTCCACAAACACTTGAGCACTTGTAGACTACTAATTAGACCTTAACCAAGTCTAATTTCGTCGCCTTGGCCGGCCATACCAAGCTCCTTCTTATAGAGCTTGGAACAAATCAGAACCTGATTTGCCCGTTACCAGTCGACTGGTCCTTGCACCAGTCGACTGGTGCAATCGACTGGTCCATACACCAGTCGACTGCTACAGTACGCTACAGTAACTGCTACAGTGCGCTACAGTGCGCTACGGTAACTGCTACTGTTCCGCTACAGTAAAACCTAAAACTAGGATTTTACTCCGAGTACAATCTCTCATGCACTCGTACCCTCACGACTCATTTGACTCTTCTTTGCAGCCTTGACCTCTTGCCTTCAAGCCTACTTCCTTTGGCTCTCGTCCCTCGGATGCATCCAAGCCCGCGGCTCGTCCCCAATGCCATCCTTCGCGTATGCCTCGAAGTCGCTTCCCTCGGCCCTTGTCCTTGCTGCCTTGTCCACGGTCCCTCGGATGCTCCATCCTTCACCGGACCCGAAGCCGTCAACCTGAGTCACATGTGTCACCTGCAGTCCTGCACAACTCAAGTACACATATCAAATAACAAGGGTAAACCTAACTTAAACCCTTTGCCCAAACACCAAAACACATGGTCCCACGAACCATTGGGATTGCTCCAACAGGGCCCGCCCGGGTCGGGGTGTTACAGATGGTATCAAAGCGACCTTGCGACCGTGAGTGTGCCTGTGGCAGGAGCACCCAGGGCACCACCTAGCGAGGGAGATTCTGGGATTTGTCTGTGGTATGATTCGTGGTTACACAACGAGGACGTTGTGTCTTTAAGTGAGGGTGATTGTAATACCCCGGTTCTGAGATTCTGGTTAAGTATAGCTTAAAACGTTAGATGGTACTATCTATATCACCAAGGTGCACCTTCCTTTTCGGAAGCCCAAACTTAAGAACTCCAAAGTTAAGCGTGCTTGGCTTGGAGAAATCTGAGGATGAGTGACCTCCTGGGAAGTTTTCCAGGGTGCATGTGAGTGAGGACAAAAGCACGCTGAAAGGATTTCTGGTGGTCTGTGGAGTCAGTCGTCAACCCGATGGGCAATTCTAGTGGTGTTCCCGGTTCGATCGGGTGGGGCCCGCCCGGGTCGGGGTGTTACAGATCTACTCTTCCTTAGGTTGGATGGACCAGATCTTCAATGGATAGTTCAGATCTATCTTGTTCTTGATGAATGGCCCAAATTGGTTCTGGATTGGTTCACCTTGATTAGCCCTACATGTTGGTGCGGTTAGCACTAACGATCTAACTCAGGTTTTGATGAATGACAAATCAGGTTAAGTTAGGTTCGTCGTTATCTAACACTCTGATCGAGTGTAGAGGCTAAGTCCAAACAGGTCGACGGGCTGACCGGATGTCCGACACGAAGTCCAAGCGGGTCGACGGGCTGACCGGACGCTTGGCATGAAGTCCAGCTAGGTCGACGGGCTGACCGGATAGCTGGCGAGAAGTCCAGGCGGGTCGAAGGGCTGACCGGATGCCTAGCACGAAGTCCAGCTAGGTCGACGGGCTGACCGGATAGCTGGCGAGAAGTCCAGATGGGTCGAAGGGTTGACCGGACGTCTGGCAGGTGAGTAAAGGTAAGTCACTGGAAGGGAGTGACTGTGAGGACGCGTTCCCGGGAAGGGAACATTAGGCGTCGATCCGTCTTAGATCCATTTCGGATATCTTAGTCGAGATTGTGACTAGATTCCGGTCTCGGAAAGACGGAATCTAAGTCATACTCTTGATATTGAATTTATAAAACTGTGCTAATACTTTGTTTTGCAGGAAACATATTATATATTTGTCTCACACTGACCTTGTCTTGTAGGAGAAAGAATCTCTAGAGAAAGGTGGTCCGGGCGCCTGGGAGGCAATTTTATCCTGATCGCGTCGTCGCCACGTGGAGCTCGCTGATTGGACCTGCCACGTCTCACCAAGGCGCTCGGAATGGATCCGGGGCGCCCCGAGCCTCATATAAAAGAAGGGTCAGGGGTGGAGCTCAAAACAACAACTGACTAGAAGATCTTCTATTGCTTGCTCTGCTGCTCTGCACTTCTGCGACGCTAACGAAGCTCCGACAACGCACGTTTTCCTTTTCGATTTATTCCTTTGTCGGTATTGCTTTTATTTTCATTAGCATTTTCTGTACTTAGTTTGTAATAATTTTCAAACTGCTAGTGATTGCCCATCGAAAGCACTCAACGAGTGCGGGCCTTGGAGTAGGAGTCGACACAGGCTCCGAACCAAGTAAAATTGGTCTGTGTTAGCATTGTTTACTTTTTCCGCTGCGCTTAACTCTTTTCGAAAGAATTTTCGTAATCGATATTCACCCCCCCTCTATCGAAACATCACGATCCAACAAGTGGTATCAGAGCCGGTATCGTTCTGATTTGGTGCAACCACCAATCAGACAAGGGGGTGATTTGTTTTTTTTTTTAAAAAATTTCTTCTATTCTCGGATTTCAGTTTTTCGTAAAATTCCAAATTGGTATAATTACCTTTTTGGAAATCTCCTTCCGTTGTAATTACATCTAAATTGATGCAACACCAATTTAGTTATTTTTATTTAATTCTTCCTGCATTACTAATCCAAGACCAAGTCTTGGAACCTCTCTATTTGTTTTGTTTGTGCAGATTAAAAATGTCGCAGATCGAGGGCTTCAGCACAGTGCGACCTCCCCTTTTCAACGGGGATGATTTCCCGTACTGGAAGAAGCGGATGGAAGTATATCTAAAGACAGACTTCGATCAATGGCTTAGCGTCATAAAATCCTACAAAATACCAGTAGACAGCTCCGGGAATCTACTGGATCCTGAAGAATGGACAACAGACTTAAAGAAAAAGGCATCAACAGAGAACAAGGCAATCAACACATTACAGTGCGGATTAACTAGAGAAGAACTGAACCGGGTCGGACCACATAAAAATGCTAAAGAGCTATGGGACAAACTAATCGAGCTACACGAAGGAACGAGCGACGCAAAGGTAACAAAACGAGACATGCTACTAAATAGAATATTTAACATAAAAATACGGGAAGGAGAAACGATCAGCCAACTCCACACAAGAATCAAAGATATTCTCAACGAACTCCACGCAATAGGACACCAAATGGAGAACTGGGACTTAATAAGGTATGCCTTAAACTCCTTTCCATGCAACAGCTTGTGGACATCTATCGTAGATGTCTACAAGATCTCTAAAAATTTATCAAAATTAATACTAGATGAGCTTTTCTGTGAATTAGAACTGCATGAGCAAACTAACGCCGGGGTCGAGAAAGGTGTAGCTTTATTTGTAGGTTCCTCAAAAGAAAAGAAGAACAAGTCTGAACCTGAAGAAGATTCTGACCAGAACTCTGAAGATGAAGAATACCTGGTGAACCTGGTAAGGAAGATGTTCACCAGGAGAAAAAGAAGCTTCAGCAAGAAGGACCTTCAAAAGATCAATTCTCCAACCGAATCGAGGAGTGTGACGTGCTTCGGATGCAACAAGAAGGGCCACTACAAGAACGAGTGCCCAAGATTGAAGATCGACAAACCAAAGCTGACCAAAAAGAAGGCCCTCAAAGCGACGTGGGATGACTCCTCCTCGGAAGAATCGGAAGTAGAACATCAGAAGCACCAGAGCCACCTCGCGCTGATGGCCCTCGAAGCAGAGTCGGAAGACGAATCGGAAGATGGGTCCGAACCCGAATCGAGCCATGATTTCGTACTCGTTTCCAAAGGTTCCGAAGAGGTATTCCTAACCTTAAACCGAAAGTTTTTTAAAATTATTTCGTGCTTAAATAATAAGTTAGTTAAATTAGAAAATGAAAACAAATTGCTCCTTGAGGAAAATCAAATCCTCAAGGAACAAGTTGTAAATAATAAACCAACTCAAGATCTAACACTTGAGGAGGAGAATTCATCATTAAAATTAGAAATTAATAATTTTAAAAATATGTTAGAAAAATTTACTACCAGATCAAAAAATTTAAACTTAATTCTAAATAATCAAAAAGCATGTTATAATAAAACTGGACTCGGATATAAGTCGAACTCAAATAAAACTTTTAAATCATTAATAACCCAATACAAACCAACAAATAAAGCCTGGGTTCCGAAAGCATGTTTAACCATGCAAATAGGACCTAACCAATATTATATCCCTAAAGATAAAATATATTACGTAAAGTCAAATAAACCAAATCAAAAACCAGAACACAAACCTAAATCAAAAAATTTAAAATCTAAACATATTAGAACTCAACAAAATTTAAACTACACCAAGTAAACTATAATTATAAAAGAAATAGACATAAACCGAGAACTAAAAATTAAATTAATGGCCATTAATCCAGGGGGAGGCTCCAGAATAGCTGGCACTTCCAAAACTGACCTACCCAACAGGGTAACCCTAACCAACCTACCCGACAGGGTAACCCTAACCAACCTACCCGACAGGGTAATTAGGATTAGTTAAAAAGGGTTCAAGTTTAATTTGAAAATGGTACTGGTGAAATTTTGGATGATAGTACGTTAGGGAAGCTTAGTCTATGCATGTCTAGGAAGATATGGCTTCGACCTTGTGTATTTGGCTAAGGGGAACTGACCGAAGCTACCCTTTATGGATCCTAACCAGTTAGACCAAGGTTTTGTACTAAGTCCAGTGGATAGGACTATTTGGAAAACCTCGAAGGCATGGTTACTTTAATGATGTCCAAGTGACTCACCATATCTCAGAAGTTTATCCAGAGAACGCATATTTGTTGAACCCAAAGCTAAACCTGAATCAAACACAAGTTAAAAATAAACCCTAAAATTGAACCTGATTCATCTCACAAAATTATAAGATTCCCTGCTTGAAAACATAGATCGGGTGAGATAACTAAGAAATTTAAATTAAAATTAAAATTAAATTAAATTAAAATTAAAATTAAAATTAAAATTAAAATTAATCGTAAATGTTTTTTAAATTAGTTTTAAAAATTAAACTTAATTTTTTTTTAAAAAAAATTATTTTAAAAATTAAACTTAAATCTTTAACAAAAAAATTTATTTTAAAAATTAAACTAAATTTTTTTTTAACTTAAAAATTATTTTAAAAATTAAACTTAAATTTTTTTTAATTTAAAAATTATTTTAAAAATTAAACTTAAATTTTTTTTAACTTAAAAATTATTTTTTAAACTTAATTTTTTTTACTTAAAAAAAATTATTTTAAAAAATAAAATTAATTTTTTTTATTTAAAAATTATTGTAAAAATTAAACTTAAATTTTTTTTAACTTAAAAATTATTTTAAAAATTAAACTTAAATTTTTTTTAACCTAAAAATTATTTTAAAAATTAAACTTAATTTTTTTTAATAAAAAAAATTATTTAAAAAATTAAACTTAAATTTTTTTATCTAAAAATTATTTTAAAATTAAAATTAATTTTTTTTTACTTAAAAAAATTTATTTTAAAAATTAAACTTAATTTTTTTTATTTAAAAATTATTGTAAAAATGAAACTTAATTTTTTTTACTTAAAAAAAATTATTTTAAAAATTAAACTTAATTTTTTTTTAACTTAAAAATTATTTTAAAAATTAAACTCCAATTTTTAACTTAAAAATTATTCTAAAATTTAACTTAAATTTTTTTAAAAAAATTATTTTAAAAAATAACTTAAATTTTTTTCTTAAAAATTATTTTAAAAATTTTAAAACTTAAATTTTTTACTTAAAAATTTATTTTAAAATTTAAACTTAAAATTTTAACTTAAAAATTAATTAAAAAATTAAACTTAAATTTTTAACTTAAAAATTATTTTAAAAATTAAACTTAATTTTTTTTACTAAAAAAAATTATTTTAAAAATTATACTTTATTTTTTTTACTAAAAAAAATTAATTTAAAAATTAAAATTATTATTTTTTATTTATTTAAAAATTATTTTATAAATTAAACTTAATTTTTTTTACTTAAAAAATTATTTTAAAAATTAAACTTAATTTTTTAAAAAAATTATTTTAAAAAATAAACTTAAATTTTTTTTAATTTAAAAATTGTTTTAAAAATTAAACTTAATTTTTTAATTTAAAAATTATTTTAAAACTTAAACTTAAATTTTTTTTAATAATTCAACTTACTTTTATCAAAAATAAGTATAAGTCCAATAGTTAGACTAACTCCAATTCCTACCTATTGTAGGAAACTAAGTAGATTTTGGATAGTGGTTGCTCTAAACATATGACTGGAGATCACACAAAATTCACTCAACTCACCTATAAAAGCCTAGGAACAGTTGCCTTTGGGAACAACGATAAACTCAAGGTAATTGGTATAGGTAATATCGAACTGAAAATTGACTTTATTATTACAAATGTTTTACTTGTTGAAAATTTCAAATATAATCTTTTAAGTATCAGTCAACTGTGTGATACTAGGTATAAGGTTAGGTTTTTATCTACAGAATGCTTAATCAAACACCTAGACAATCCTAACATAAGCCTAAAAGAGGTTAGAAAAGACAATATCTATGCAATCAACTTAATCACTTCTTCAATAAGTGTCACTTAACACAGAAAGAAGAAACCTGGTTATGACATAGAAGGATGTCACACACAAATTTTAGAAATATATGCAGATTAAATGGATTAGTTAGAGGTCTACCAAAATTACCTAACTTAGATTCAACCATATGTAATGTCTATCAACAAGGTAAACATACAAAATCCACCCACAAACCAACTAATGAATCACAAACCAACTCAATATTAGAACTGTTACACTTAGACTTATTTAACTCCCATGGAGTCAAATCAATAAATGGAAGCCTATACTGTCTAGTAATAATAGATGACTATTCTAGGTTTACTTGGGTAAAATTTTAAAAAAATAAGGATGAAACTTTTGAAATTTTTACAAACTTTTGTAAACAAGTTGAAAATGAAAAAGACCTTAAAATTAAAAGAATTAGAAGTGATAATGGGGGAGAATTTAAAAATCATAACTTTAACAAATTCTGTCTTGAAAATATCTACCATCACGAATTTTCGTGCCCTAAAACCCCCCAACAAAATGAGATTGTAGAAAGAAAAAATAGAACCTTACTTGAAGCCTCTAGAACAATGTTAAATGAATACAACTTACCTAAATATTTTTGGACAGAAGCTGTTAGTACAGCTTGCTATGTACAAAACAGAACAACACTAAATAAAACCCATAACAAAACATTTTTCGAAGTTTATTATAATAAACAACCCAATATAAAATACTTTAAAGTATTTGGGTGCCCATCTTTCATCTTAAACATAAGAGAACACTTAGGAAAATTCACCTCTAAAGTTGAAAATGGATTTTCTTAGGCTACTCCCTAAATAGTAGAGGCTACAGGGTTTATAATAAGATTACCTTAAGAATTGAAGAAACTACTAATGTGAAATTTGAAGAATCCAAACAAAACCTAGAATAAACACAACCTCAACCAATTGAATTTGTTTAAGAAAATAATAACTCTGAAGGAACCAACCAAATTCTAAGTCATGAAGAAAAAGAACAACCTCAGGAGAGTCAACCCCCTAGAACTATAAGAGTCAACCCAAATTACCTAACTGATCAAATAATTGGTGACCCAGATCTTAGGGTTCAAACTAGATCATCTTTTAGAAATCTAAGTCAAATATCTTTAATCTCAAAAATTAAACCTAAAACCATAGCCGAATCACTACTTGACCCAGACTGAGTCATAGCTATGCAAGAAGAATTAGCTCAATTTGAGCGTAATGAAGTTTGGGACTTGGTACCACCATCCAAGAATAAGAAAATAATAGAAACAAAATGGGTATTTAGAAACAAATTAAGTGAAACTGGAGAAATTACTAGAAATAAGGCCAGGCTAGTTGCTAAGGGGTTTAGTCAAGTAGAAGGACTTGACTATGATGAAACATATGCCCTAGTGGCTAGACTAGAGTCCATTAGGATGTTACTAAGTTATGCAGCACACAAAGGGTTTAGACTATACCAAATGGATGTTAAGTCAGCATTCCTAAATGGACTAATAAAAGAAGAAGTCTACATAGGTCAACCACCTGGGTTTGAGAGTCTAGAACACCCTGATTATATCTATAAATTGAAGAAAGCCTTATATGGACTTAAGCAAGCACCTAGGGCTTGGTATGAAAGACTAACTTCTTACCTAATCTCTAAAGGATTTAACCAAGGTCAAATTGACCCAACCTTATTTGTCAAATTAATAAAAGAAGATATTTTTATAGCACAAATTTACGTAGATGATATAATCTTTGGTTCAACAAATTCAGAATTTTTAGATGAATTTATAAGTTTAATGGAACACGAGTTTGAAATGAGTCTGGTAGGCAAATTAACCTACTTTTTAGGATTACAAATCAAACAGACAAATGAAGGTAACTACATTTATCAACAAAAATATACTAAGGAATTACTTAAAAAATTTGGAATGGAAAACACCAAAGAGATAAAAACACCTATGGCAGTAAACACAATCCTAGATGATGACCCCAATGGAAAACCAGTTGATTTAAAATACTATAGGAGTGCCATAGGTAGCCTACTATACTTAACTGCAAGTCGACCAGATATCTTATTTGCAGTTAGTATATGTGCTAGATACCAAACCTGTGCTAAAGAATCTCATTTGACTCAAGTCAAAAGAATCTTTAAATACCTTAAAGGAATAACAAATGTAGGCATTTGGTATCCTAGGACTAATAATTTTGAATTAATAGGGTACTCTGACTCAGATTATGCTGAATGCAAATTAGACCGCAAAAGCACAAGTGGCGGATGTCAATTCCTGGGTCCATCACTTGTCAGATGGTTTAGTAGAAAACAACACTGTGTTGCCCTATCCATAACTGAGTCAGAATATATAGCAATAGGAGAGTATGTTGCATAATTATTATGGATGATGCACACCCTAAAAGATTTTAACTTGAACCTTACAAATGTCAAAGTCTTAATTGATAACATTAGCTCAATTAACCTAACAAAAAATCCAGTGCATCATTCCAGAACTAAACACATTGAAATTAGGCATCACTTTATCAGGGATCATGTTACTAAAGGTGACATTGAACTCAAATACATTGAGTCCAAGTCCAATTTAACTGACATATTCACAAAACCACTCCCTGAAAGTGAATTTAGTAATCTGCGTAGAAAATTAAGGATGTGTTTAATAGACTAGGATTTTCAAAATTCAAAACTATTTTAAAATTGACTAATTCAAATTCTAGGTTAAAATTGTTTTATTTCTTTAAAACTTTCCTAGTTTTAGAATTTCAAAACAATTTTAGCCTTAGACTAGAAAAATCCATTTAGAAATCATGTTCCCCTAGACTAGTATTTGAGCATCTCACCAATACCCTAGGTTTACCTTGCTTGTGATTGACATACATAGAAAGGGGTGAGATGTATAGGCCAGTTGCCTGGACTTAAGATGCTTATGTCAGTGCATCAAAATAAGTTTGGGTGTTAAATACCAAACATATATTAATCAAGTTAAGTTATTCAGTTTATTCAACTGCTAACTGATTACAATGAACTTAACTTGACTAACCAAGTGAAAGCTGCTATCTTCTGATAGTCAGTAAGTACCTAATTGGTTAGACAGCTATTTTAGATGTCAGGTTTAGGGGGAGGATTAAATCAACAATTAGCACTAAAATTATTTTCTCCACCTTAAACATAATATCTTTTCTAAAATCTTTTTTCAGTTTTGAGATTGAATTTCGATTTTCAAATTTAAAGTTTTTACAAACTTAGTCAGTGTTGAAAAGTAGATTTTTCAAACTTAGTTTTGAAAACTTATGTTTCAAATTTTTTTATAAACCTTAGTTTTTTTTCAAATTTAGCCTTGAAATTTTTGATTTTTCATGTTTGAAAAGTGTTTCAAAATTGAAACTTAGTTTGAAAATTTAAACCTTAATCTTAAACCTTGGTTTTAAAAACTCATATTTGTAAAATGTTTCAAAGTTGAACCTTATTTTGAAAATTTGAAATTTTTTTAAAAATTTTGGAACTTAAACATTTATTTTTTAAAATTAGTCTTTTTAAAACTTAGCTTTCTTAAACTTATACTTGAAAATTAGTTTTTTTTAACCTTTTTTTTTTTGAAAAATTCTTGTTGAGTTCATTATCTTTAAAAATTACTCAAAATATACTAAATACTTAGTTATTTTTCAAAACTTAGTTATGTTATAAAAGATAAGAAATAAAAGCTAAATTACTATGTGTTAAAATTTAAACTCCCCCAAGTTAGCTTGACATTTTTCTTAAAACTTTTATTCTGCTTGAATCCTGTATTGGTTACTTGCTTATGTCCTTATTTGATGAATGCCAAAGGAGGAGGGATAGGTGGTTAAGTTAGAGCAACTAAATAAAAAATTGAAAAACTAACTTAAACCCTTAAAAAACCTCAAAAATCATGCTTGATTTTTTCATATATTTTCACTAACTAAACCATATTGTCATTTCATCAAAAAGGGGGAGATTGTTGGTACGGTTAGCACTAATGATCTAACTCAGGTTTTGATGAATAAAAAATCAGGTTAAGTTAGGTTCGTTGTTATCTAACACTCTGATCGAGTGTACATGCTAAGTCAAGACAGGTCGACGGGCTGACCGGATGTCTGACACGAAGTCCAAGCGGGTCGACGGGCTGACCAGACACTTGGCACGAAGTCCAGCTAGGTCGATGGGCTGACCGGATAGCTGGCGAGAAGTCCAGGCGGGTCGACGGGCTGACTGGACGCTTGGCACGAAGTTCAGCTAGGTCAACGGGCTGACCGGATAGCTGGCGAGAAGTCAAGACGGGTCGAAGGGCTGACCGGACATCTGGTAGGTGAGTAAAGGTAAGTCACTAGAAGGGAGTGACTGTGACGACGCGTTTTCGGGAAAGGAACATTAGGCGTCAATCCGGCTTAGATCCATTTCGGATATCTAAGTCGAGATCGTGACTAGATTCCGGTCTCGAAAATATGGAATCTAAGTCATACTCTTGATATTGAATTTATAAAATTGCGCTAACACTTTGTTTTGCAGGAAACATATTATATATTTTTCTCGGACTAACCTTGTCTTGCAGGAGAAGGAATCTCTGGAGAAAGGTGGTCCGAGCGCCCAGAGGAGATCCGGGCGCCCGGGAGGCAATTTTATCTTGATCGCGTCGTCGCCACGTGGAGCTCGTTGGTTGGTCCTGCCACGTCTCACCAGGGCGCCCAGAAGGGATCCGGGGCGCCCCGAGCCTCATATAAAAGAAGGGTCAGGGGTGGAGCTCAAAACAACAACTGACAAGAAGATCTTCTATTGCTTGTTTTGTTGCTCTGCGCTTCTGCGACTCTAACGAAGCTCCGACAACGCACGTTTTCCTTTTCGATTTATTCCTTTGTCGGTATTACTTTTATTTTCATTAGTATTTTCTGTACTTAGTTTGTAATAATTTTCGAACTGCTAGTGATTTCCCACCGAAAGCACTAAACGAGTGTGAGCCTTGGAGTAGGAGTCGACACAGGCTCCGAACTAAGTAAAATTGGTCTGTGTTAGTATTGTTTACTTTTTTCGCTGTGCTTAACTCTTTTCGAAGAATTTTCGTAATCGATATTCACCCCCCTCTATCGAAACATCACGATCCAACACTAAATTTGAGCCTAAATTTGATCTGATCGATTGGGTCCATGATCCTTTTGATGCCTACAAATAATATATCGAATATTAGCATCAAATACCATGATTATAAGCTAATTTGCAATTAAGTCAAAGAATAAATGTAATACATTAAATATGATGTAAATATGAGTTTAACCTATGAACAAGACATCAAATCATGCATATATGAATCAAAATATTATAGTAAAATCATGGTTATCACTTACTACTCCGGCTTACCGAGTAGTTGGCGCTGATAGTTCGCCTGATCCGGCCATCCAAAGCACTGCCAGTCAACCCTTATTCTTGTGCATCACCACGTCATTGTCGGCTGTCACCTGGCTCCACTTCTGGAGCGACTAGCAATGTGCGCCACCTGTTCCTTACACTGCTACTGCCATCCGCAATGAGCTGCCACCGAAAAAGAAGAGTGTGACAAATTAGTTGACTTAAGTTTCATTCGATTGATTAATTCATATTAGAAAAAGATGAGAGATTGATTAGAAGCTATTGGTAAGTAGGTTGATTAATTGTTTATATGATTAATTAGTTTAGTTAATTAATCAGCTAATTACCTTAAGTTGTGCTTGGTAATAGGTTTAGGGCATTTGATTGATTTGGAATGATGATCAAGGTTAATTGATTCAGTTATTAAACAATAATCAATTTTATTACTAATTAAATAGTGGTTAAGAAAGTAATAAAGATTATCAAATGACTAATAAATCTATTAATTAGCTATAATTGTGACTAATTAATAAATTATAGTTTCATTAAAAGTGTGATCATTGAGATTAATTAATTGATTTAGTTACCGATTAATTGGTTAAATAATAAGTTGATGGATAAATTGATTGTTCTCGTACTTAGATTGACTTTGTATCCTATATTTATAGGATTCAAGCTCGATGTGATCTCACAGATTTGAAGATGGTTAGAATGATCTACAAAAGAGGTGGGTAGTTCCTGCTTGTCTTCTTTAGATCTTTGATCTTAGTACATGATCATATCTGTTTATATATTGATTAGGTAGCAATTATTTGCTTATCTTGACTTTATTCATATTATCACTTGAGCTTGACCTTGTATTGCTTGACCTTAGAAATGATCCATTTTATATCTATGTAGTCTCATGATTCTTCATGCATGATTTTTATATATGTATGATATCACCATACCATAGTGTAGGATGTTGAGTATCCTGCTTGAACCCTAGTTGATGATTTGTGCTTTTGGTAATTGTTAGAACGATCATGTCGTTGTGTAGGATGTCGAGTAGTTTACTAGACTTGTATTAGTTATTTAGACTCATGCTTATACGATAGTGAAGTTAGACTGAGATATGGCTATAGAATATTATATTAGATGTGACTATTCATTTTTTGCTTATAATTATGTCATTATATCCTAATAACCATTGTCTTTCATTCATGGTTAAGAGAGTCATTAGTGACTGTTGGTATATTCTAACGACCATTGCCTCCTATTTGTGGTTGAGAGAGTCGTTAGTGATCGATAGTATATCCTGTTAACTATTGTCTCCCATTCATGGTTGAAAGAGTCATTAGCAATTAGAAAACACAGGACTGCCCAATAAACAAGATATTGGTAGCATGTATTATCAGCCGAAATCTGTAGCTAGATAGTTATACGTCCTATCTGCCCACTAGACCAGGTAGTGGTAGCGTGTATTGTCGCTCGTAGATAGTGACATTTATGTTCTCTGATTGCCCACTGGATTAGGTAGTGGTAGTGTATATTGTCGCTCATAGTCAGAAGCTAAAGAGCTAGATATCTATCTCACCCTATCTGCCCACTAGATCAGATGGTGGTAGCGTGTATTGTCGCCTGCAGATAATAGACACTTTGACTTTCCATGAGCCCCATTCGTGGTAGCATATCATTGCATGTAGTCAAGATTTGTTATATATTTGTTATATGCTTGTTATGTGCTGAGTTTATATAGGTGATTTTTGGATGTACTATATGTACTCTCGATTTATTGGCTATACCTGGTGGAGTAGGTTAGTGAAGGTTAAGGTGTTAGTTATGATTTTGTTTAGTAGATGATTTTATATTGGTACTCTTACTTTTGTAGTAAGTATTTATTATTTGAGATTGCATCCTTTGAGCTCCTTACATTATAGTATTCATGCACTAGCTTCTTGTACCCATTGAGTATTTTGTACTCACTACCCTTTGTTTTTCCTTTAACTTTTAGGTTAGCAAGTAGATGATGTGTCATGTCACTTAGAGGTCTTGGCTGCCAGTCCCACTCGAGTTTAGATTACTATTCGTGTGATTTATTTTTCTGCTACCTTTGTTGATGATTGTATTTCCTAGTCAAATCCTTGAGTGTTGTTTAATATGTTCATATGTACATGCATACATATACACATCATTTGTATTGAGTTGTAATTTTATACTACATCGATGTTTATTTTACTTAATCTAAGTTTGATATCATATTTCTCATATTGTCACTAGGAGGTACCGTCCAGTTTGGCGAACAACTATACCCTCGGGATGTGATAATTTCATTGGTATTAGAGCATGGTTCGAGTTTGAGTGTTGGGTTTTGAGAGGGGGGGGGATTTCCATCTTATTTCAATTTACGATTTTTTTGAGTTTGGATGCAAGGCAAGCCAAAGGACATCTCTGAGCTATAGGAAAGTAAGGTATATTTCTAGTGATTATCTTACCTTTTGTATTTACTATCTTGTTTGGGTTATTGTTAGACAAGTTGAAAGTCATAGAAATTAAGGTATGGTTTCTTAGAATCTCTCCAATGTAGTTGGATTATGTTGTAGTTTCTATACCTGTCTATTAGTTACTCACTTAGTTGGCTTTGACATATGACACTTAGTGAGTCAGACTTATTCGTAGTCATGGTCAGGGTCGATAGCGGAAGTGACCAGTTGACACTTTGAGACCTGAACCAAATGCAAAAAAAGGTAGATTCTCCTATGGCACCAACTAATACCAAGTTGGAAAGCAGGTGCTAGTCTCGTCAACAACCTATTGGAAATTAAGAAGCACAGTCTCAAGTTAAGGACGTTGGGGACCTTGCAGTTTGATGTCTGGTGTGTCAACAAGTGAAGGAAGAACTTCAGAGTGATGCAGCAAAAGCATGGTGGGCCCATAACCCACAAGGAGCATCAGAGACTAGCAAGCTTACTTCGGGAGATTTCGTACCTAAGTGAAAAATGGAACCATAGTAGGATGGACTTTGGAGGGTAGTTGATTTGAATTGGGTGATCATTGATTGGAGAGATTCCAATCATCCATTTTGTACTGACATGTTAGACAGACTTATTAAATCACATGGCGGAGTTTCCAATGGTCATGTGTACAAAACATCATTTTTTGTGTAGAACTTTATTTTGGTGCAACATTTTAGATGGACAGATGGACAGAGTGCACCATTCACTAATGGGAGGATCTATTATGCACATGTGCAAAAGATTTCGGAAGCAGCTAATAAATCATGTAGTGTATAAGGGATCTTAAACCGTTGTAGACATTTCAAGATACTAGAATATACTAATATAGGTGTGTATGACCTAATTGTTACCCTTAAATGAGGATATCTTAGTATTACAGTTTAAGTAGTAAATTTAAAGACCAAATTTTTATTAATGAGGGAGAATATAAAATACCAAAAATATAAAAAGTTAAAATGATTAAATTTTGAACTAATTAAATTTATATAGGAAAATAAATAAAAAATAATTAATAATTACTAAGAAAATAAATTTATAGAATTTTTAGGAATTTTATATACATATTTTTATATTTTATGGGGATAAATGGGTAACAGAAAAGATTGTTTGGTAGTACCCTATTTAAAGTGAGAGTTGATAAATTTGATTAGACTAAATTAATTTCCTTAAACCTAAGTTTTAGATTATCCCTCCCCACCGCCACTTTCCCACGCATGATATGTGCCTCACCATTGATCGTTGGAGCCGTGCGCCAATTCCCCCACCATCGTCCTTGGTGGTCGGCCGAAGGCAAACCCACCCATCCACATCTCCTTTGTCACTGCCAAAGAGCTGAAATATTGTAGGGAAGCTGAGGCTGGCCCCCCCCCCCCCCCCCCCCCACCCCACCCCGCGTGTTTATAGACCACCACAGTTATCGAAAGCCCACCGCCATCGCACTGGGTGTACGAACGCTATTGCCAGCTACTCTGGCTTATTGAGTAGCAGGCGCTGATAGTTCGCCTGACCAGCACCATCCGAAGCACTAATAGTCAGCCCTTCTTCTTCCCCTCGCGCTCGTGTGTCACCACCTCACCATCGACCGCTGCTTTGCTCCACCACCGGAGCGACCAACAATGTGCGCCACCTATTCTCTACACTATTACTGTCATTCGCAGTGAGCCGTCACCGAAGAAGAAGAGGGTAATGAATTAGTTGACTTAAGTTTTATTCGATTGATTAATTTATATTAGAAAAAGATGAGAGATTGATTAGAAGCTATTGGTATGTAGGTTGATTAATTATTTATGTGATTAATTAGTCAAGTTAATTAATAAAATAATCACCTTAGGTTGTGCTCGCTAGCAAGTTTAGGGCATTTGATTGATTTGGAATGATGATCAAGGTTAATTGATTGAGTTATTAAATAATGATCAATTTTATTACTTATTAAAACAATGGTTAAGCAAGTAATAGGGATTATCAAATAGCTAATAGATTTATTAATTAGCTATAATTGTGACTAATTAATAAATTATACTTTTAGTAAAAGTTTGATCATTAAGATTAATTAATTGATTTAGTTATAGATTAATTGGTTAAATAATAAGTTGATGGAGAAATCGATTGTTCTCGTACTTAGATTGACTCTATATCCTATATTTATAGGATTCAAGCTCGATGTGATCTCACAAACTTAAAGATGGTTAGAATGATCTAAAAAAGAAGTGGATAGTTCCTGCTTGTCTTTCTTAGATCTTTGATCTTAGTGCATGAACCTATCTGTTTATATATTGATTAAGTAGAAATTATTTGCTTATCATGACACTATTCATATTAACTCTTGAGCTTGACCTTGTATTGCTTAACCTTAGAGATAATCCATTTTATATCTATATAGTCTCATGATTCTTCATGCTTGATTTTTATATATGTATAATATCACTATACCATAGTGTAGGATGTTGAGTATCCTGCTTGACCCCTGGTTGATGATTTGGGCTTTTGCTTATTGTTAGAATGATCATCCCGTAGTGACTATTCATTTTCTGCTTATCGTTATGTCATTATATCCTAATGACCATTGTCTCTCATTCATGGTTGAAAGAGTCGTTAGTGACCGTTAGCATATTCTAACGACCATTGTCTCTCATTCATGATTGAAAGAGTCGTTAGTGATTTTTGATATATCCTATCATCTATTGTCTCTCATTTATGGTTGAGAGAATCATCAGCAATTAGGATACATCGGACTGCCCACTAGACTAGATAGTGGTAGCATGTATTGTTGGCCACAATCCGTAGCTAGATAGCTATATGTCCTGTCTATCGACTAGACCAGGTAGTGGTAGCTTATATTGTCACCCGCAGATAGTAACATTCATGTGCTCTAATTGCCCACTAGATCAGGTAATGGTGGTGTGTCTTGTTGCCCGTAGTCAGTAGCTAGGGAGCTAGATAGCTACCCCACCCTATATACCACTAGATTAGATGGTGGTAGCATGTATTATCACCAGCAGATAATAGATACAATGACTGCCCATGAGCCTCATTCGTGGTAGCATATAATTGCATGTAGTAAGGATTTGTTATGTGTTTGTTATGTGCTGAGTTTATACAGGTGAATTTTGGATGTACTGTGATATGCGTAGGTTATATACACTTTTATGCATGTCTTGACGCACATCTACTTGTATTTCATTAGCATAATCTATATTTATTGCACTCTATTTCATTGTAATGTCATACTTCCATTATATTTTATTCAGAGATCTGCTCTTTGCTTATTTTGATTGACAGGACGCTATTTGGAGAGAAAATGGAGCAAAAATGCACACAGGAGCAACTCCGGAAGAAATCCAGCCTGGGCCGTGTATACCACACGACCGTGTGGCCATTGATATGTTTTGGTCGTGCCAAATGACACGGTCGTGCTAGCATCAGATGTGAAGAAGGTCACGACCGTGTGACTCACATGGTCGTACCAAGCTCCCCGTGGCCAGGCAGCACACGGCCGTGCCAAATGGCATGACCGTGCCAAGTTTCTAGAGCAAAGGAAGGCCACGGTCGTGTGAAATCACACGGCTGTGTGACCTTGGCATAGACGAAGAAGGTCATGGATGTGTGATCCACACGATCATGTGACTCAACCTGGGAAGGAGCCGTGAGAGGCCGTGTAGATTCCACACGGCCGTGTGACGAAGAACACGGGCCGTGCCACGCCAAAAATAGAGTTGTGCTGAATTATGGCAGATTGCAGACCGTTAATAAATGACCATAACTTTGTACTCCGTTAGAGTTTTGGGCTGTTCTTTATATTGAAACGTAGCTAACTTTAAGATCTACAACTTTTCTTCATGTCCAATAGAGAGAGAGACTTATCTGCCTGTGCTAAATGGCACAGCCGTGCCTCCCAACCGCGGGTTCAACTGGACCTCCGCCTAGACTGCTGACCAAACTTTGAACCATCATAACTTTCAGCTCTATTGGACCCAGGGCTCGATCCAAGTATCAGATTGAAGATAATTTCAATAGATACAACTTTGGTTCAGGGTAAATCATGAGAAAACCTAGTTTAGTGGGTGAAAATCCCAGTTTACCGGACCCCTATTTTTGTGGTTTTCTTGGGCAGTTTGGAGGAGGTATAAAAGCGTCAAGATTCTCATTCTTTGACTCATCTTGGGTTTGGGACTTCGTCCCTCTCCTTGGGGAAGGATTCTCCCCTTAGGGGGAAACCCTAGAGCTTCATTCTCCTCCATCCCTTGGCGATCCATCCATCTCCGAAGCAAGGAGGCATCCCCAAGACATCGGAATCATCGGCAAGCATCTCTTCTTCCCCTTCTTCTCAAATCTAGGGTTGTCTGTATGCTTTTCTTTATATTTTGGGGTTGTTCTTCCTTAGCAATGGAGTAGATCTCTAGATCTAGGATATAGGAAGTATTTGTGATGTGATGGTGATGTAAAACTATGTAGATTTTACATGTTTTCTATTCAATGACTTGTTGATGCCTTGTTCATGTTTGATGTAATATGTGTTTGAATATTGTTTATATCTTTTGCATGTTTTATCAAATGGTTGCGTAGAATTGTTAATCCCGTAGGGGGGATACCCTAGATCGATTATCCGAGGGATGTACGTGACAGACATGCCCGTGTAAGGACGATTTAGGGTATCACCTTGAAAGGAGAAGAAAATCTCCACAAGGAAGTAGGGGATCGGGCATAATCACTATTTATATTTCTATGTTATTGTATGTTAGTGTGTTTCTATGTTGATTATCTGAGGGACACACGTGACAGGCAAGCCCGTGTAAGGACAACATAGGAATCATTCTCATTTAGTAGCATAGGACATGGAGTAGGAGATCATGCCGACTTATCCACTGCAGGGGAGAGTCGGTAATGAATCTAACTTCCTACAAGAGCATGAACATAGAGGATAGGAACTAAGCAATCTATGTAACATTACCTAGCATTACAAGGAAATCGAAATCCTAGAATCCATCATCCACCATCTTCTAAGCTCAATCCCTCTTAAGATCCATTATCTCTCTTTTCTCTTCTCTTTCTCTTACTCTCTTTTCTCACCAATCTTAGGTTTGTCTGATAATTCGTTGTGCGAAGTTGACTAGTGCTTAATCAACAGTCCCTGTGGATACGATATCTTTTATTATTACTGACGACGTAACCGTACACTTGTGGTTCGTAATATACTGTATGTACTCTTCATTTATTGGCTATACCTAGTGGAGCAGGTCGATGAAGGGTTAAGGTGTGGTTATGGTTTTATTTAGAAGATAATTTTATGTCGGTACTCTTACTTTTGCAGTAAGTATTTTTTACGTAAGACTACATCCTTTGAGCTCCTTACATTGTATTATTCATGCACTATCTTCTTATACTTACTAAGTATTTTGTACTCACTACCCTTTACTTTTCCTTTAACTTTCAGGTTAGTAAGTAGATGATGTGTCGTGCCGCTCAGAAGTCATGGCTGCCAGTCCCACTCAAGTTTGGATTTCTATTCATGTGATTTATTTTTCCGCTGCCTTTGTTAATGGTTGTATTTCCTAGTTGAATCCTTGAGTGTTGCTTAATATGTTTATATTCACATGCATAATATACAAATCAGTTGTTATGAGTTGTAATTTATACTGCATCAATGTTTATTTTGCTTGATCTAAGTTTGATATCATATTTCTCAAATTGTCACTAGGGGGTACCGTCTAGTTTTGCGGACAAGTATACTTTGAGGGCATGACATAAGTACCTTAGAAGAACTTTTTTTCAACATTAGAATTACCTGAATCTAGATGTGTTAGTACAAGAGCAGAATCAAGTCAGAACCTAACACTTAGAGCCAACAAGAAGGATGAACCTAAGTCATACTCAAATATTGATGGAAACCAAGAAGCGTATATGAGAAGGAAATTTAAAAAGTTTTTTAAATCTAATAAGTTTAAAGAGATATAGACTAGGAAAAATCCAAGGAGTAAATGAAAGGTTCGATACTATAATTGTCAAAAGGGAGGACACATAAAAGATGAATGTCCAGAGCTCAAGAAGAAGAAAGACAAAGGGCCAATGTAAACAATGCACAAAAATCTCAAGGTCACTTGGGATGAAAGTTTGTCATCTGAATTCGAGATAGAAACCTATGCTAGACTAGCACTAATGTATAGTCATGAAGGACCAAGCAAATCGAAAGCTAGTATCGATGAAGGGAGAGATACATCTGAAGAAAGAAGAGTGAAGAAGAAGAATCCAACTTCAAATCAGATCTGGTAAGTGAGGTATGCCTTCTACCTCCTAAATAGTTATATTCTAGTATAAAATCAATGTCCAAATCTAATGTAAACTTAAAACTAAGAATATAAATTTAAAAAAGAAAAATATAAATTTGAAAATAATTTTAGCTAAAGCATGTCCACTAGATGAGTTTGATAAAGTTAAAACTGAAAATACAAAATTGAAAGAACAAATAAAAAATTTAAAAAATTTTGCTTGTTCAAATTTTGCTACTTAGAATTTAAGAAATTATTAAGGGTTAAATTAGTATTATTGAAACACCCCTCACTAACCTTTAAGACATTTTTCTATTTCCGTCCCAATCATCAAATTTGTTTTTTTATTTTTATTTATTTATTTTTATTTTTTAAATCAAAAGAAATAGTCTTTAACTTCTGACAAGAAAGGAAGTCACTCATGTCTCACTTATTACAATAGGAAATTCTATATTTCATTTTCAAATCACAAGCTCCTGATAGTGGTAGTGTGTGCCTCATCTCATCTCACCAACTGGGTTAAACTAGCTCCGTGTCCTCCATATTCATCCCAATATTCTTTCCAGTTTATGTTAGAAATTGATTATGAGTCCCCTAACTCTACAAGTACTATCCATAAGCAATAATGAGTGAGTTTGATAATCTTAAACTTTATAAATTAAAATTTAAAATAGCAGAAACATAACATTCATACTCTAGGAATAAATCTGCACTAAAAAATCAAAAAGAGAACCCACAATTCAAGTTGCTGGTCACAGATAGGATGCCTTTATATATTTTTTTTATAAAGTTAACCTTGCATTTCATTTTACGGAAAACACAATAAACTTACAAGGTAAAATGTGATAACTACAAGTTATGGTGCAATAGTGGTGGCCCATATATGAGCCCTTTTTATGTTGTCAGTCAAACCATGAGAGGTACCTCTTTGGTGTCATTCATTTCTCCTTTACCTTATCAGACAAATTTGGAAGGGCCCTCCTTGGAGCTAATCACAAGGCACCCAACCCATACTGGTCACCTACCAAGCTCATGTTCTCGTAGTTATAAACACATACCCATCTATACAAGATATGGTAAAAACAACAACTTATAAACTGATTTCGAACAAAACATTAGGTATACCAACAAGTGATACACTAACAATACTTAATTAATTTATGCTAACCTTTAAAGCTTATGCAACTGAAACTCATAGCCTATAAATTATGAACTTAGTGATGTGCATAGATTATATACACTTTTTTAGCATGTTTTGACGCACATTCACATATTTGGTGCATGCTTTATCTATGCATTTTTGTACTTCCAGCTTTGCTTTTAGCATATTTACTCTTTTTGTTTGAAGATATGCTTTTGTACATTTTCTGTATGCAGGAGTCGATTTTGGAGCAGAATTGATGTTCAAGGCGAAATATACAATTGAATGAAGGAGGAAACCACCATCCCTGTGTGCCACACGACCCTGTCATGGGGAGTTGCCCAGGTTGTGTGGTGATCCTCACCCCTGCAGCATTGGCAGAATGAAGGAGTGTCCAGGCTGTGTGAGTATCACACGACCGTGCAAGCCTTCCAGAGCCAAAGCAGTGCATGGTCGTGTGTGTTACACGGCCGTGCAACATTGCTAGAAGCCAAGAATGCCCTGATCATGTCCCAGACACGACCATGCAGGAGTTACAGAGCCAGAGGTAGAGTAGGCCGTGTAGATCTACACGGTTGTGCAAGGGGGCAGTGGCAGAGCATGTCGCGGCCGTGTGAGCATCGCACGACCGTGTCACCTGGGCAGTGAAGGGAATGGACCAGGCCGTGTATGTTGGTGCAATATTCCCTAGGTCAAGGTTGACCTGGTTGACTAAACTTGAATTGGTTCAAGCTCGAGTCTTGATATTTGGGTTTTGATGTTTGACAATACATGGAGATGACACATGGAGATTGCAGGTGCAATTGTTCATGTGGGGAGATTGTGAAGGAGAGTCAAGTAGGTCAAGGTTGACTGGATACTTGACTGGAAAATCCTGGTGAGTGAAGCCAGGTGAAAGACCTAGTGAGTGAAGCTAGGCAGTATAGAAAGTCCCGGTGAGTGAAGCTGGGCAATTGAAAAATCCTGGTAAGTGAAGTCAGGTGAAAGACCTAGTGAGTGAAGCTGGGTAGAAGGAAAATCCTAGTGAGTGAAGCCAGGTGAAAGTCCTAGTGAGTGAAGCTAGGTAGGAGGAAAGTCCTAGTGAGTGAAGTTAGGCAAAAGGAAAGTCCTGGTGAGTGAAGCCAGGCAGATGAGAAGCCCTAGTGAGTGAAGCTAGGCAGAAGGGAAGTCCTGGTGAGTGAAGCCAGGCATGGGAAATGTCACGCCCCCAAAGGAGTCTCTGCCAGACAAAAATCCGACAGCACCTCCCCTGTACCGGTGACAATCTGAAGCATCACTACAAGAAAAATACATCAGCCACATGCGGCTGGAATATTTATATACACAACCACGCAGTTATAATAACAGCCCACACGGCTGGAATGAAACAATCACAACCACGCAGTTATATATAAAACAGTCCACACGGCTGTACCAAAACACAGCGGAAAAACGAAGGAAAGCCCACACAACACAAATAAATACAATGCATGCCGGCACGGCTTAAACACAAATACAACACCAAAACCATAGGATAGCCACATGGCTATACACAAATACAATGCCAAAAATAATAAAAGAATATACAAAAGAAAATAAGCACGGTCTTCGGATGTGACGTAGGACCCGGCAGACAGGATACTCCGAGCGACACCAACCATCTACAAGCTACCTGAAACCATAAATGTATACATGCGGTGGTGAGTATAGGTAACTCAGCGGGTAATAGAAAAGATAGTGCATGGTCCATAAACAAAACATGGAGATCAAAAGTATACAGTCTCAGTAGGGAAACAAAGAACATGATCATACTATCATAATCAATGCATCTGAACATACCTGACGTAGTAACCCGACATAATCATGACTGACATACAAACTGCTCAAACCACTACTGACATAATGGTAAATACATACCCAATCTGAAATCGACGCAAGGTACCAAGATCAGTAACCTCACTGGATCTGCAACAGACATACCCGTGACACCTGTGCAATATAAATACGACTGCAAATACATGTAAAATAAATGACATGTATGCAGCATGACAACCATATGCAACAATCATATCGTAAACAAATGCAACATACCACAAACACATGCAGCTAGTATCTACTAGGCATGTATGCAAATATATCTCCAAAGATGCACCGCGCATCAAATGCCAATGTGCATGCATGCTCCATGGTCACCCCCGCCACCTCTCTAGACACCACGACCCCTGTATGGCTGAGAGGCTTGGGTCCGTGACAAACCGTACTAGCCTCCGAAGCGGACGGTCAGCTAAGTAGTTATATAACTACCTAGCTAAGGGTCCCTGACCACTCACATCTCTAGCCCTCTGACACTGTACCCTCAAGACTCACTACTCCAGAGTGGTCGAGGCTGACAGAACACTGAGCAGCTGTGTAAGCGCGACAGGACTAGCTCCACTCCAAATTACCACTCTCCATCAGTGGCCGAATGGACGGCTATAAAAGACTGACAACCCTCTCAACTACAAGGGAGACGATAGTCGTCAGTATGACATGAATGATGAACATGATGATATACATATATAATCATGATACGGACACCGTCATCATCCATGCAACTCTAAATCCACCTAAGTGTCCCACAACATGAGTATAATCATCATGATACCTCCATATATCCCACCAAACATATGTATATAACCACACATGTATAGTCAACCAAAAATCTCCAATAACCTCAACAGACACACCTACACAACCCCACGTGTACAATCAACATGTATCCTCCAGTAAAAACACATCAAACACGTGTATAAACCACAGACATACAATCAACACAACTCCAATCATCACACCGGACAGAAGTATACACGACATACGGATGGACAAGCCTCATATGAATACCACCAACGAAGTAATCCCTACCATACATACTCTACATGTACACAAATACCACAGAGTATAGATAATCCAAAGTGTAGACTGTATAAGAATTAAATAGATCATCACAAGGGTCAAGCATCGGTATCAAGCAGGAAAGCAACAAACGAACACGATATAAGATAAAGCATCCTAAACCATCTCATAAAACCATGCATTAAGCTCAATAAAATCTACATAGAGGCAAGGAAGAAATACCCGCCTTAAACGTAGATCATGCAGAATACAACCCCCACATCGAGATGCTCGCCTCAAATCACCGTCCTGCAAATCACATGATATATATATATAGTTTAGCTAATCACATAATCAGCAACTAACCAAACTCTAAACCTAATCCTACGTCGATTAGGTAACCCTGTTTAATTCCACCTAAAGATCCAACTAGATAATGAGTTCATTCTTAATTCACCAATAAATTCCTCAATTCTCACCAATCAAGCCTATCATAAATCCTTCAATTTTTCCACTCATTATCTACAATCCATTAATCAATCCAAAATAACTTGATTTATTCCCACAATCCATTAAACCATCTACTAGACATTATGAATCAATCCTACAATATTCATCCACCCAAAATAATCCATCATTCAATCCATGACTTAGCACAACTAACTACACAGATTATAACTTAAATGAAATATGATAATATGATCATCTTAACCCGGTATCATCATCAACAATCAACCACTACATCACCGAAAGGCAAACCAACCTCCAAACACATAATAAATCTATACTCTGCCCACAATTAACACCTCCAATTCTATAATGAAATTCATCCAATGCAGCCAAACAATCAATGAATTTAATTCATCAATACATCATGTACTCAATTACTCCTACACATACCTCAATCAAGCTACTGTTGATGCTGGCTTGAGTGCTGCCGGCATCAAGAACACCACAGCAAGAACAGAACAAAACCTCATGATCGGATCAAGCAATGAATCAAGCAAGAAGATCACAGATCCAAACACCAACCGAATTAATAACCCAACCTTACCTCATTCGGTTGTCTTCAAGGAATTCACCCAATCCGTGACCTAAATCAACCCCAAAGAAGAGGATCAAGATCTGATCCTGCGATGTCAGTAGGAAGAATCAAAGGGTATAGGTCTGAAGCTAGGGCACAAATCAAAGAAATAGAAGGAATAAGGTTCGGATTTCTCACCCTTGATGCCCTAATTGCCCCCTTCACGCCGGCGATCGAGTGGATCTCGCTCGATCCAGTGACATCAGTGATCGGCGCAAGGAAACGTGAGTGTCTACAGCTCAGAGACGAAAGGTATCGACCAAATCTAAGCTCCATCCAGCGGCGCGAAACAGGAACTAGGGTTCGGCACACACGATCGATTAGGGGCGGGGAGAATCGACCGCAGAACTCATCGGAACAGACACCCCTCGACCGAAGACAACCCTAGACTCCGCCGATTTTGTCGATCTCCGACGATGTACTCCTCAGTCGACGTCGACGGTCGCTGAAACTTCGCCAGCTTCGGTTCATCCGCGAGAGAACAACGAGAGGAGAAGAGGGGAAAGAGTTCGGGTCGGGTGGAGAATCGGCGATTTGGTTTTGGGAGAAAAGGAAATAAAGGAATTTATATATTAAACATTTCCTCACTTAAACGGGTATCCCAAACAGGCTTTATCCGCACCCGCCGAACGATCCCCTCAAAACTCGTCGTACAAGTTCCGAAAAATTCCTAGAAAATTTCTAAAAATTCTGGAAAAATCCAATAAGATTTCTCGTCCAGTAATATTTATCATTTATTTTGCGATATCTTACATTCTCCCCCACTAATAAAAATTTGGTCCCCAAATTTACTGGTCAACTTAGGGATCCTCATCCAAGGGTAACATCTAAACAGTATCCTCATCCACTACTCCGTCATAACTTCATAAACATATCTCCAAGCACGACAATCCACCTCCAAGTGAATAGTGATGACTTTGTGAGCTATGAGCTCACTCTGCTCCTGTTACTCCCACTCTGCAATCTAGCCAACTGTGAATAAATCAAACACCTCTAAGATCCAAAATCCACTATCAATAAATCCTCCAACACATGATAGAGCGCTCAAACTATCCATCACTCTAAGATGAAAATCTATGCTAAAGTAAAACTCCTAACCCAAAGTCTGCTATAACCTCAGTCAAAACATGATGTGAAATCGCTGATCTCCATCCAATATAACCCTCAGAGATATACCATAAGGTCCGGTAATCTCTCCACAGCATAATCCTAATACTCAATCCAAAAGAATCTGTCCCACAAATCGATGGCTAGGGAGCAAAGTCGTCATCCAATAATGAATACCCATACCATCATATCCTCTCCATGTCCTGGATAATCCCACAACAAGATCCGTCAAAACATGCTCCCAACTCCACTCCAGTATCCAAATCAACGGAGATAATCCTACTAATCTCTGATGTTCAACCTCCACTGGCTGACATAATAGACATCAAGCTACCAAGTCCGCGATGTCTTTCTTTATATCGTTCCACCAATAAGAGTGCTCCAATGTCTATACAACATATACCACAAATCCAGAACGAGTTGTTTCCTGCAGAAACTTCCCCCGGATAAGAAGTGACTCGAAAACACACCCAATCTCCCATAGAGATAAAGAATCTAATTCTCGTTATACGAGAATTCTAACTACTGGCACGAGACTACTCTGCTCATGCTACATCGAAACTGCAACGACTCTAAGATACGATACATCTGTGTAGAGTACAAATCCATCTACACTAGAAAGTAATACTAAGATAGGTGCAGCTATCTAAACTGATCTCGTAAGCATCTATCCAGGAAAATTCCATACCCCTCCTAGATAGTCCAGTCAACGACAAAACAATGCTAGAGAAACTCTCAATCCAATCTCCAGTAATATCCAGCTAGACCAAGGAAGATGCGAGTCTCCGATATAAACTACAACTACTCCCAACTAGTAACAGCCTCTAACTCTCATGGATCCACCGATATCCTCTACTAAACACAACGTGTCCCAATAACTCGTAAAAGACAATCACAATACGTACTACTAACTTCACATATATATGTTCCCATCGAAACATCTCTAAAACTATGCGAAGCTAGTGTACGTGATCCACCTCGGATCGGGAATAGATTACAACATCGTTAATGAAGACAATGAAAACTGATCCAAACATCCTAGATATACCAAATACATCGAGTCCATCAAAACATCTAGAGCATTGTATGCCTAAATGATAAAACCATATCCTCATAATATCCGTACAACAAGCAGATCCAACCGTAAGATCCTCGACAAACTTGTGATCTGATCACACACTACAATCAACAAATCCATATATATCACAGACATACCACACTCCATGTCATTATCAACATCCAACACCAAATAATAGATCATCAAGTCAAATATCCACAAACAGGTCATCAACAAATAACCTGTCACCACACCTGATCTCCCAATATCCACCAATCTCCAATCATCCTCAACCTCAATCAATCATACCAGATAGTCTCCTACACAGAGATAGAGAACAAGGAAAGTATCTAACCTTCAACACTCACTACCAACAACTAAATGTATCCAAAAAATCTGACAAATCTCATCATCTCATCCTTTCTAGTAATCAAATATCCACAATAAAGGAATGTCAATCCAAAATCAAAAGGTCACACAATCTCCTGACTAAAAGTCTACCCATCAAGAAGATATCTCCACAACTCTCATAATTATACTATATATGTCCCTCGACAAATATCGATAAAAGGTCAAACCCTCTAATATGAGATATAGACTACAAGATCTGGTAAAATGATCATGTGGTCAAGGTCTTATGTCATCTGATAGAGACAATGTTAGCTGAGTCGTCTAACCATTGTCTTGTACCCCATCATACTGTGATTGCTCCACCCTGAGGTTCAGTAACCTCCAGTATCGAGCAATGAAGACAAAGATAGAGGAACGGTATAACTAAATAGTTGATCAAACTATCAGTCAATCGACGCTCTACCCCTCGAGGATCATCATCTAGAATTATACCTAGTCATTGTCGGACCTCCTAGGTATTACTCAACTAATACCACTTCCTCCGCACCATTGCAGGGTACATATCACTAAGTAATGGATATATAATCATATCCAATAGTTCCATGAGTCAGGATCTCCCATGGGACAACGTTAGGCGAGTCGATTGATCATCGCCTTATAATCCATCCTACTATCAAAAGAAGTAGAGAATTACTCTCTCTCCAAACACTCAAGGAAATCGCTAAGTGATGACCTAATCCCCAAAAAGTATTCCCTACTTCATCCTTCACGTGGTACCGGGTCACACAAGGATTAAGCAGCTAACTTCAACTCTCTCCTGTCAGTACAAATCATACATCCAAATGTCCGAAAGTACTCTCCAACTCATACGCCATAATAACGGTTATATCTCATAAGTGTTAATCATGTAGCTTTACACTTTTCCACATCAGTGGAGTATCCTATCCGAATGTACCTTCTAAGTCATCCTACCAGGTACAGACAGTCCATGGTCAAAGTCCCCATGAAATAGGATACGACAATCCTCTATAGACTGACTAAGTCAACAATGGTATGCGGCTAAATCAGTCCTTTCCATGATGGTACAAGTCATGTATTCAAACATGTCTCTCAAAATGTCTAACCAAGTATGAGTATCCCAAAGATAGGAATGTCTAAAAATAGAGTAGGTCGGTCTCCTACTGAACGGATCAACATAAATAAAACGATCAAGTACTATATGATCCAACAAGAGTACATCAATACGCCACTGACAAAACCAACTAAGATAAGTCAATCCTCAACTATCCAAGTCAACAAGGGTAAAACGGTCCTCTACTAACCGAACTAACAGGTGTAGATCAATCCTCTACTAACCAAACTAACAAGAGCACAAAACCAACTAAAATCAGTCAAACCACAACTACACCAGTCAACCCGGTAAATCAAACATAGACTGACTGAAGACACAGGAGTAAACCGATACTCTACCAACAAGGTCAACATGAGTATATAGATACTCCCACTACCCAGCTAATAATAACAAAGACAGGTATGTGACTCTAACTCTCAACCATATAGTAATAGCATACACCAAAACCACTGATAGTATGATATGACCAATCCTCTGAGACTGTAAATCCTTGATCTCCAGTAGGGTCAACCATGATCAGTGATTGACCCAACACATGCAATGCAAGCTACAAACAAATAGGCAAGTACTAACATGAGAGTACTAACACATGTTATGACTATCAGAACAACAATGCATATACTAACAGAAATGAATGATCACAATATCTAAACATACCTCCTATGGCCTGGAGATGTCCTGCTGGTGCCTGGTCCCAAAGCCCGAAAAGTCACATCAAAATTATCGAATCATGAAATCCAAAACACAAATAACAGGCATCGTACCTGCTTTGATACCAGAAATTGGTATCAGACAAATCTCGAAAAATCCAAAACACATAGCAAGTATCATAAACCTCGCTCTGATACCACTAAATTGTCACGCCCCCAAAGGAGTCTCTACCAGACAAAAATCCGACAGCACCTCCCCTGTACCGGTGACAATCTGAAGCATCACTACAAGCAAAATACATCAGCCACATGCGGCTGGAATATTTATATACACAACCACGCAGTTATAATAACAGCCCACACGGCTGGAATGAAACAATCACAACCACGCAGTTATATATAAAACAGCCCACACGGCTGTACCAAAACACAGCGGAAAAACGAAGGAAAGCCCACACAACACAAATAAATACAATGCATGCCGGCACGGCTTAAACACAAATACAACACCAAAACCATAGGATAGCCACATGGCTATACACAAATACAATGCCAAAAATAATAAAAGAATATACAAAAGAAAATAAGCACGGTCTTCGGATGTGACGTAGGACCCGGCAGACAGGATACTCCGAGCGACACCAACCATCTACAAGCTACCTGAAACCATAAATGTATACATGCGGTGGTGAGTATAGGTAACTCAGCGGGTAATAGAAAAGATAGTGCATGGTCCATAAACAAAACATGGAGATCAAAAGTATACAGTCTCAGTAGGGAAACAAAGAACATGATCATACTATCATAATCAATGCATCTGAACATACCTGACGTAGTAACCCGACATAATCATGACTGACATACAAACTGCTCAAACCACTACTGACATAATGGTAAATACATACCCAATCTGAAATCGACGCAAGGTACCAAGATCAGTAACCTCACTGGATCTGCAACAGACATACCCGTGACACCTGTGCAATATAAATACGACTGCAAATACATGTAAAATAAATGACATGTATGCAGCATGACAACCATATGCAACAATCATATCGTAAACAAATGCAACATACCACAAACACATGCAGCTAGTATCTACTAGGCATGTATGCAAATATATCTCCAAAGATGCACCGCGCATCAAATGCCAATGTGCATGCATGCTCCATGGTCACCCCCGCCACCTCTCTAGACACCACGACCCCTGTATGGCTGAGAGGCTTGGGTCCGTGACAAACCGTACTAGCCTCCAGTACAAACACCGCTATAGGCGGCCGAAGCGGACGGTCAGCTAAGTAGTTATATAACTACCTAGCTAAGGGTCCCTGACCACTCACATCTCTAGCCCTCTGACACTGTACCCTCAAGACTCACTACTCCAGAACACTGAGCGGCTAAGTAAGCGCGACAGGACTAGCTCCACTCCAAACTACCACTCTCCATCAGTGGCCGAATGGACGGCTATAAAAGACTGACAACCCTCTCAACTACAAGGGAGACGATAGTCGTCAGTATGACATGAATGATGAACATGATGATATACATATATAATCATGATACGGACACCGTCATCATCCATGCAACTCTAAATCCACCTAAGTGTCCCACAACATGAGTATAATCATCATGATACCTCCATATATCCCACCAAACATATGTATATAACCACACATGTATAGTCAACCAAAAATCTCCAATAACCTCAACAGACACACCTACACAACCCCACGTGTACAATCAATATGTATCCTCCAGTAAAAACACATCAAACACGTGTATAAACCACAGACATACAATCAACACAACTCCAATCATCACACCGGACAGAAGTATACACGACATACGGATGGACTAGTGAGTGAAGCTGGGTAGAAGGAAAATCCTAGTGAGTGAAGCCAGGTGAAAGTCCTAGTGAGTGAAGCTAGGTAGGAGGAAAGTCCTAGTGAGTAAAGTTAGGCAAAAGGAAAGTCCTGGTGAGTGAAGCTAGGCAGATGAGAAGCCCTAGTGAGTGAAGCTAGGCAGAAGGGAAGTCCTGGTGAGTGAAGCCAGGCATGGGAAATCCAGGTGGATTAAGGTTGATCGGACACCTGGTGGAGATAAGTCCAAGTGGGTCAAAGGGATTGACCGGACACTTGGCACGAGGAGAAAAATCCAAGTGGGTCAAAGGGATTGACCGGACACTTGGTGAGGGAGTCCTAGCAGGTCGAGGGTGACCAGATGCTAGGCATGATGTACCAACAGGTCATGGTTGACCGGATGTTGGTTTAGGAGACTTTGGACTTGGTTTTGGGCAAAAACCATGAGCCGGATCGATCAGCCGATCGATTGGCTCATGCCCAATCGATCGGCTAATCGATTAGATGAGTCCCTGCGACAAGCCTCTTCCCAATTGATCAGTTGATCGATTGGGAAAAGATCACAATCGCATAGAACAGCTCTAGATCGATCGACCGATCGATCCAGAGCCTCCAATCGATCAGTCGTTGATTGGGAGCTGCGATTTCATGCGATAAGCCCTGGATCGATCGGCCGATCGATCCAGGCAATTCCCGAGAGCACAGAGGCACTGTGGATCGATTGGTCGATCAATCCAAAGCCTCCCTAATCGATTGGAAGCAATCCAATCAATTGGGATTCGACCGTTGGCGCTGGATAAAGACGTTGGCGTGCGATTTCGTCGATAGAACTTCCACGACTTTCTCTGCTTTCTTCCACGCGACCACAGGCGATTTCTCCACAGCTTTCTTCTCCACTCTCACGCCAGTTCTTGAAGGATCTTGGAGGCACGTCCAAGTCAAGAGGCAAGAATACAACAAGAAGAAGAAGCTAGGGTTAGGGTTTCTTGTGTAAATCTTGTAAGCTTTCCCTTGTATTTGCTTCTCTTTATTTCTTGTTGTATTGAGAGTGTTGTAAGGCTTCTTCGCCTTTGGTAGTTACCGAGAAGGAGTGATTTTATAGTGGAGGGAGCCTGAGTGTGTGGATCCTTAGATTAGTCACCTCTTCTTGAGGTAAATACCAAGTAAATCCCTAGAGTTGGCGTTGTGTATTTGTTTCTTGTATTTCTGCTGCACATCATCCCAAGAAGCGAGCAACGACGAGCACGAGATCGCACCGAGCTATTCACCCCCCCCCCTCTAGCTACATTTTCGGACCCAACAGTGTGAGTATATATAAATATAAAATGTAAACATTTGACCAAAGTGATTCTTATTTCAAAATATTTCAAAACAGATATTCATACAAAAGCTAAGCTTATAATATACATCCCAACAATCTCCCACTTATACTAAAAGACTATCCTGCCATAACTGCTGCCATACATCCGATTCTCATCCGCTCAACATGCCTATCAAAAGTTTTCGCCATAAGGGCCTTAGTGAAAGGATCTGTCAGGTTATCTGCTGATATAATCTTGGCGACATCAACCTCTCCTTGTTTAACGATGTCTCGTAACAGGTGGTACTTGCGCTCAATGTGTTTACTTACCTTATGGGCTCGTGGTTCCTTCGAGTTTGTTACTGTACCACTATTATCACAATAAATTGTGATAACTTTGGAAAAATCAGGAATCACATCTATGTCCATCAAGAAGTTTTTAAGCCATACAGCTTCTTTGCTTGCCTCAGAGGCTGCCACACACTCAGCTTCTATGGTGGAGTCTTAAACGCATTTCTGCTTAATACTCTTCCATGTTATGGCTCCACCTCCCAAAGTAAACACATATCCCGAGGTTGATTTACTACTGTCCCTATCTGATTGGAAGTCCAAATTCGTGTAACCCACAGGGAATAAATCATCTGCCTAGTAAACCAGCATATAATCTCTAGTCCTTTTCAGGTACTTTAATATATGTTTTACGACAGTCCAATATCCCGATCCTGGGTTACTTTGATATATACTAACCATGCCCACGACAAAATAGATATTCAGTCTCATACGTAGCATTACATACATTAGGCTTCCTACAACCGAAGCATAAGAAACTGCCTTCATCTCCTCTATCTCCTTTGATGTCTTAGGACACATCTCTTTAGATAAAGGTACTCCATGCCGAAAAGGTAGAAAACCTTTCTTGGAGTTTTGCATGCTAAAACGAGCTAGGATAATATCAATGTATGAAGCTTTGGATAAGCACAACATCCTTTTCTTACGATCCCTTATTACTTTGATCCCAAGAATATGTCCACATTCTCCCAAGTCCTTCATATCAAACTTTTTGGGCATCCATACCCTTACGTCTGACAACACTTTGACATTGTTGTCAATGAGCAAAATATCATCTACGTATAGTGCAAGAAATACCACCACGTTTCCGTCACTTTTCTTGTATACACAAGACTCATTCAGACACTGAATGAATCCATAAGACTGGTTCATTTTATCAAACCAGATGTTCCAAGATCTCGATGCTTGCTTCAGTCCAAAAATGGATCGATTGAGCTTACATACAAGATGTTCTTTGCCCTTCGCAATGAATCCCTCTGGTTGGTTCATATAGATGTTTTCTTCAAGACTTCTATTAAGGAAAGTTGTCTTGACATCCATTTGCCAAACCTCATAATCTATATAAGCAGCAATAAATAAAAGAATTCAGATAGACTTAAGCATGACTACTGACGAAAAAGTTTCCTCATAATCGATTCCCTCTTTTTTAGTATACCCCTTCGCAACAAGCCTTGCTTTAAAGGTTTCCACCTTCCCGTCTGTTCCTCTTTTCCTTTTGTAGACTCATTTATATTCAATGACTTTTACACCATTTGTTGGTTCTTTAAGCTTCCAAACCTGATTAGAATGCATAGATTCTATTTCAAAATTCATTGCACTTTACCAAGATGTTGCATCTTTATCTTGGAGTACTTCATCATATGTCCAGGGATCAACTTCATGTTCACCAGGGATCAAGTCTGAAGACTCTCCCAAAAACATAAATCTTTCAGGTTGTCTAATAACCCTCCCACTATGACGAGGCACTACCTGCAATTGTGCATCATTTATGACACGTGTTGTAGTTACTTGTGATATCTCATCTTGTACCGTTAGTACTAAAGTAGAAGTGTCCTCTCTTATTTCCTCAAGAACAATTTTACTCATGGGCTTGTGGTTCATTACATAGTTCTCTTCTAAAACTTGGGTATTGGTGCTAACAATGACCTTCTGATCTTTAGGACTATAAAACAAACCACCTTTCGTTCCACTAGGATATCCCACGAACAAGCGAACTTCTGTACGTGATTCTAACTTATAAGTGTCTCCCTTCAGCATATGTGCTGGACTACCCCAAATCCGAATATGTTTTAAACTAGGCTTACACCCATTCTATAATCTGTGGGAGTACAGGGTACTGACTTAGAAGGTACCAAGTTGGTAATTCTGAATGTGTTTCCAGAGTATATCCCCAAAACGAATTTGGTAATTATGAATAACTTATCATTGATCTAACCATTTCCATAAGAGTCTTATTACTTCATTCTTCCACATCATTCTATTAGGGTGTACCAACTGTAGACAATTGGGATTGAATCCCGGCCTCTGATAAGTAACTCTTAAACTCTCCTAAGAGGTACTCTCCACCACGATCAGACCGTAGTGTCTTGATACTTTTACCATGACGTTTCTCCACATCAGCCTTGTACTCTTTGAACTTATCAAAGCAATCAGACTTGTGGCGCATCAAGTAAATATACCCATATCTCGAATAGTCGTCTATAAAAGAGACAAAATATTTGAAACCACCTCTTGCTTAGATAGTCATAGGCCCACATAAATCAGAATGAACCAATTCCAACACTTCTTTGGCTCTATACCCCTTTGCCTTAAAAGGCCTCTTGGTCATTTTTTCTTCCATACAAGACTCGCAAGTCGGAAAGTTTTCACTACCAATGGACCCAAAGGTCCATCGGCTATTAACCTTTGAATCATACTCAAGTTAATATGACTCAACCTTAGATACCAAAGATATGTTTGGTTCATTTCCGAAGGTTGCTTTCTCTTATTAGAATTAGAAGATGTGTTATTAGTTTCCATTTGTTGCATCGTGGGAGTTATTGGATTAAGAGTATACAAATTGTCAACTAACGTACCAGAACAGATAACCACCCTATTTTTCTTGACAACCACTTTGTCATCAAAAGAAATAGAATATCCATCCATAAATAATTTAGAAACTGAAATCAAGTTTTTCTAAAATATGGTACGTAAAGACAATTTTTCAAAATCAAAGTTTTATTCCTATCAAAAGATAAATAAACATCTCCCACTACAACAGCCACCACTCTCGTTGCATTGCCCATATAGACGGTGATCTCCCCTTCATGTAGTCTTCTTGTTTCCTGGAACCCATGCAATGAATTGCAGACATGATCAGTGACTCTCGTATCTACACACCAGGTACCGATAGATAACACCACTAAACATGTTTCAACAACTAATGAATAAGATATACCTTTATTGTTCTCCTTTCTACGAGGACAACCCACCTTCCAATGTCCAGACTGCTTGCATGTGAAGCACTTACCTTTCGGCTTCTTCACACCTACCTGCGGCTTAGTTCCTTGAGGTCGAATCATTTTCTTTGCCGAACCAACTTGTTTCTTCTTCTTATTTCTGCCTTTCGGCTTAGAGGCAGAAACGTTTTCAGCAATGTGAACTTGAGAACTTTCACGAAATAACCCTTCTACCGCTTGGAGTTCTGTCAGAAGTTCCACCAACGAATAAACCCTTTTGTTCATGTTGTAGTTCAGGCAAAACTGCTCAAAACTCTTGGGAAAAATTTAAAGAATGATATCGACCTGGATTTCCCCATCGATTTCAGCTCCAAGAACTTCCATCTCATTCAAATGAGTCATCATCTTGAGGATATGATCCCTCATGGGTGTCCCCTCAGTCATGGTGGTCGTCATTAAGTTTCTCATGGCCTCCTGCATGGCAGCCCGATTCTGGTGTCCGAAGAGTTCCTTGAGATTGAACATCATATCATAGGCAGTGGGTATGACCTGATGCTGATGTTGTAGCACATTTGACATAGAAGCCAAAATGTAACACCGCGCTATCTCATCTGCCTTGACTCATTTCCTATGTGTCTCTATGTCCTCTTCACTAGAATCTTTATCAAGCACACTAGGACAGACCTCAAGAAGTACGAACTTATATTCTTCAATAGTTAAGACAATGTCCAAGTTTCGTTTTCAATCAATATAATTTGGACCAGTAAGTTTATTTTCTTTTAAAATAACAACAAGAGGATTGAAAGTTATTTTGAAATCCTGAGAATCACAAAATAAAATATTTGGTTAAAACTTTAGAATTTAAAATAATATTGATTCCTCAAACAATATAATTTAAATTCACCAACACCTCAAAACACCGTGAATTTTGTATGCCACGATAGTGTAGACATATACTAATTCAAACATTTGTAAGAGGAGGTTTTACCCATTAATTTTATTATCTTGTCAACCTAACTTTATGACAAATAAAATTAATAGTTGGTTCATCTTTGGTCACACAAATAATATCAGTGACTCCGATGGGGAGGATACTATTAAATGCGCCTAAGTATATATCATTACTTGATACTTAGTCCATTAATTAGGATTGTGCCCCTTCAGATGGAGAAGATCACACATTCCTAAATAATTTCCTATAATCATCCATAGAGGAAGTTTTATCTAGTGATCCGCAAACAAACTCATCCGATATGGAGGAAAGCACTTAAAGCCAACGCGTAAGTTTAAATGCATCACTTACAAACCAGTAATGGAGATCGTGAAATTTATTTAAATAATCCATCTCCTACGTAGTTATTTAAATTGAGGAATTTTAACATACACACACATCACAACACATAAAAACAGCATATAAAGGCAATAAATATAAAAATATAATTTTCAACTATTATGGCCTCATCCATCGATGTCCTCCAATATGCCGCTAATGGATCAAACCATCGCGTCTATCTCGCTTCCTTTTTCGCCGCACCTCTGGTCCTCAAAATAGCACCATGCATAACAAGGATACAAGACGCAACAAAAAGAAATAAAAATTTACATTTATCGATCCTATATTCCATAAAGGAATTTACATGTAATCTAGATCGAACAGAATGTAAAAAAAATAATAATACAGGAACCGACTGTATTTAATTATTATAATCATGCACACAAAATAACCTCGACATGCCCAAAGGTTCAAATCACATATAAACACAAAAAGGCCATAATAGTTGGACCAAGGATGCTTGCAACCACAGAGTTAAACTTTCTAGCACATCCTACTATTATCCTGCCTAAACTTATATATGAGCAGTGCATAATTTAACCGAAAACCAATCACACAGAGTCATAAAACTCGCTCTGATACCACTTGAAGGCGCTGGAATTTCGTTCTGTCTAAATTCCCTATACAAAAATTGTACAAGTATAGAACTTTTCCTAGCAACCATCATGTTCGATCAGACATGTGTTTGATCAATCAAGCAAGTTCTTGATGGATCAAAGCACACCTTGATCGAAGTAAAAGATCGCTGGCCTCTTGTGTTGGTATTCAAAATCGATACAAAGAAAACTAAACTAATTACGCAGCGGAATTAAAGAACTAGTTGTACCTTTCCTTTGTAGCTAAAGACCTCTTGATCTTCTGTTGTATTCCTCTCCTCTTCTTGAACGTCGTGTGGGTGACGATCTATCAAGAAAACAAACACCCTTCCTTTCGTTGTTTCCAAATCATCGACCACCAAGAGAATAGCTAGGATGGGGTACCTTCTTCTCTTCTTCTTCTTTTCCAAGCCGCCATCCACAAAGGATGCAAGAGGAGGCGCTGGCCCTAGAAAGGAGGAAGCGCCGACCCTAGTAAGGAGGAGAGGAGGCGCCGACCCCTAGCAAGGAGAAGAGGTGGCGCCTGCCCTTAGCAAGTAGAAGAGGAGCCTACCCTAGCAAGGGGAAGAGGAGCCGACCCTAGCAAGGGGAAGAAGAGGTGGCACCGAAAACCAAAACCAAAACCCAACCTAGATGGGTGGATGTGAGGCTTTATATAGAGGCTACAACAGGGATCTAGAAGAGGAATTGGTTTAGGCCTCCTGATGGGCTTAGGCTTCCTGTGTTCAGCCCCAACACTCAACTCAAGTCCATCAATAATAACTTATACCACTAAAGGGTTATTATTGAACTACCGCACCAATCTCATATTACAATATGGGCTCCTTCTTATCATGAGTACGTTAATCTCCCTGTGTTTAAGATATCGTATATCTATTAATTAAATGAGTTACTGACAACTTAATTAATTAACATATGATTTCAAGAGTAGTACCACTCAACTTTATTATCATGCCAGATTAAGTCCACCTGCAGGGTTTACATGATAATCCTTATGAGCTCCTCAAGGGGACATAATCAGCCTAAATAATTAGGACACAGATTCCTTTTATAATTAACAACACAACATATAAACAGTACTATTTCCCAACTCATCGGGTCTATTGATTTAAAGAATAAATCTCACCCATTGATAAATTAAAGAAATAAATACTAAGTATACATGCTTATTATTATATAGGGATTAAGAGGACGTACATCCATAATAACAGAGGTTCTGTTCTTTTATGTAGTTAGTACAAATCGAACAACCTCAAATGATCTTGCTCAATACACACATAGTGTACTAGTATAATTTTATAGTCAAGACAGACTAATATCAAATTACACTACAACCATTCCAATGGTTTGTCTCAATCCATATTGGTTGTGAGCTACTATTTATAATTTATAAGGAACCGATAACATGATCTTCTGGGTTGCACGGCACACCATTTTTTCTACAATATAAATTAAATGAATAACTACATTGACATATATATAAATATAAAATGTAAACATTTAACCAAAGTGATTCTCATTTCAAAATATTTCAAAATAAATATTCATACAAAAGCTAGGCTTATAGTATACATCCCAACATTTATAACTAGGAGAACATGAGCATGGTAGCTGATCAGTATGGGTTGGGTGCTTTGGGATGAGCTCCAAGGAGGGCCCTTCCAAATTTGACTGAAAACGTAATGGAGAAATGAATGACATCAAAGAGGTACCTCTCATAGTTTGACTGACGACATAAAAAGGGCTCATATGGGCTGCCACTATCGCATCATGACTTGTAGTTATAACATTTTACCTCGTAAGTTTATTGTGTTTTCCGTAAAATGAAATGCAAGGTTAACTTTATAAAAAATATATATATAAAGGCATCCTATCTGTGACCAACAACTTGAATTGTGGGTTTTCTTTGTTTTTTTAGTGTAGATTTATTGCTAGAGTATGAATGTTATGTTTCTGCTATTTTAAATTTTAATTTATAAAGTTTAAGGTTATCAAACTCACTCATTACTGCTTATAGATAGTACTTGTTGAGTCAGGGAACTCATAATCAATTTCTAACAGGTGTAGGAAACAATGCTAGGATGGATATGGAGGACACGGAGGTGGTTTGACCAAGCTGGTGAGATGAGATGCGACACACACTACCACTATTAGTAGCTTGTGATTTGAAAATGAAATATAGAATTTCCTATTGTAATAACTGAGACATGAGTGACTTCCTTTCTTGTGGGAAGCTAAAGACCATTTCTTTTGATTTAAAAAAAATATAAATAAATAAAAATAAAAAAAACTAATTCGATGTTGGGACGGAAATAGAAAAATGTCTTAAGGGTTAGTGTGGGGTGTTTCAGTTGGTATTAGAGTGGTCATTCCTGAGAAATAGTGTGTGCAATGAATCTCATCTCCAACTCGGACAAAGCTGCCTTCGAGTCTGTAGGTTTATTTTTCTTATAACTATTATTTGTCTAGTGTTATAGTAAATTCCATGGCATGAGGAGAAAGATAGTGAAATGATTGTATTGGATGTGCAGGATAATGGCGACAAGAAGAAACAATGGAGAAGTGGGGGAACAGTTAAATCAATTTATGGTTGTTCTCACCTCACTTCTTCAGGAGCAGGGTCATGCCCATGGGGAGCAGATCCAATAGTTCATGAGGATGAGAGAAAGCGAGCAAGCACTCAGTCGAGTCACCTCGAGCGCTACACCAGTGTATAGACAGTTCCGGGAGCTTGGACCCACATAGTTCAAGGGGTCCACCAATCAGATTATGGCAGAGGGGTGATTCGATCACTGGAAATGATATATGACTTCATGCAGCTTACCAAAGCTGATAAGGTCAGATGTCCAGTCTTTATGCTACGCGACGATGCACGTATCTGGTGGGAGGGTGCGCTTGCTGCTGTGGGCCTAGCTATCCTCACTTGGGAAAGATTCAAGGACGTGTTTTATGGAAAGTATTTCACCGCTAAAAACTGAACCAGATTAGCAAGAGAGTTCCTAGAGTTATGATAGGGAGATACGACTATGGCATACTACATGAAGAAGTTTGAGAGGGGGCGCTACTTTGTGCTGATGATTGCAAATCAACCACAAGAGGACCTGAAGCATTTCATGGAAGGACTAAGTGTTGCGATACTACATGATGTTCGATTGAGCAGAGCCTCCACCCTACGGGAGGCAGTGGATTAGGCGCTGATGGCAAAAAGAGACCGGAGAGAAATGATGAAGGAGGCACAAAACAAGAGGGTCAGTTATCAAGGAAGGGATCAATTGGGACTAGAAAAGAAGATTTTCACTACTCAGCATCAGGGCAAGCCACAGAAGAAGGCACAGACTCACCAGCAACTCCAGGGACCTCAACCGGTGGAAAACGTTGCCTCTCAGAGCAAGGATAGAGTTCTATGTCCCAAGTGTGGGAAAGCCCATCCTGGGCAATGTTTGATGGGTTCAAATGTATGCTATATGTGCAAGAAACATGGACATTACACTAGAGACTGTCTACTACTTAAGGAGCCGACTATGAGACAGGAGCAGGTGGATTTGGATACCGCCATCATCACAGGTATGATTTCCATTACCGGTCTACCTGCCCATACATTAATAGATTCAAGATCTACCCACTCTTTCATATCTATGCCTTATGTTGTAAAGTTAGGAATGATACCTGATAGAATGACCATAGGATACAGAGTTTCCTTACCCTCAAGAGAAGAACTGTACAGTGATAGGGTGATAGAGAATTGTAGGATGCTAATGCAAAACTGCACAGTGTATGCCAAATTGATTGTGCTAGACATGGCCGAATTCGATGTGATTCTAGGAATGGATTGGCTAACCTTGCATGAAGCCGTCATAGATTACAAGCGGCGACTAGTTAAGTTAAAACTGTTGAATGAAGATTATTTCGTTTTCCAGGCCACCAGTATACAAAACCCACCTCATGTTATCACGACATGTAAACCTCATCGTATGTTGAGTAAAGAGGGTTTGGTGGAATCCTTGTCAGTATCATGGTTAGTGCCGAGTCACAGAGAACAAGTCTAGATGAGGTAGAGGTGGTCCAGGAGTTTCCAGCAGTGTTTCCAGATGATATTTCCAAACTACCACCTAATAGAGAAGTAGAGTTTGGTATTGATTTGATACCTGGAACCACCCCATTATCTAAAGCCCCTTACTGGTTGGCACCTATAGAGATAAAAGAGCTGAAGGAGCAACTACAAGATCTACTAGATAAGGGTTTTATCTGACCAAGTGTCTCGCCATGGGGCACACTGGTGTTATTTGTTCGCAAGAAAGATGGGACCATGTAGCTCTGCATGGATTATTGAAAACTGAACCGAGTTATAGTTAAGAATAAGTACCCATTACTAAGGATTGAAGATATGTTTGATTAGCTACAAGGAGCTACTGTATTCTCAAAAATTGACCTAAGGTCTAGGTATCATCAATTGAAAGTAAAGGAGGTGGATGTTCATAAAACTGTCTTCAGAACTCGATATGGCCACTATGAGTTTCTGGTTATGTCATTTGGGCTTACTAATTTCCCAGCCGCTTTCATGGACTTGATGAATCACATCTTTCAACCCCACCTGAACAAATTTGTTATTATCTTCATTGATGATATATTAGACTACTTACGGAGCCAGGAGGAGCACCATTAGCATCTAACTGTGGTATTGCAGACCCTGAAGGATAAGCACTTATACGCTAAATTTAAAAAATATGATTTTTGGATGGGACAAGTTGCCTTTCTGGGGCACATTATTTTGGGGAGAGGTATAGAGGTGGATTCCACATAAATAAAAGCAATTCAAAGTTGGGTAACACCTCGAAATGCCATGAAAATTCAAAGTTTCCTCCTGTTGGCAGGATATTATCGGAGATTCATACAAAACTTTGTGCGAATCGCATTGCCACTGACTTCATTGACCAAAAAAGGGGCGAAGTATGTATGGATTGTTAGCTAGAGTCCTAGATCCAATCATTTGATGATTGTATTTTGGACTTGTTGTATCATATTCTATATAAATAAAGGCATTTGGTTTTTGGTTATTATACTTACATGTATTGGTGCCAAATAAACTAAGTATAATAACGTCCTTGAGTAGACGATTCTCACCTATATCAATCAGTTAGTTGAACCGATAGTGAGATGATATAGGGAACACTACTCTTAATCATTCCTAGTCGAGTATTAACATTCAGGGACAATGTTAATGCAATAAGACTAGCATGTAGGTCAACTCGATGACTTGATCTCACAAGTCATGGATATAGAGATATCAAGTTGACACATGGGTATGCATTAGAGAATGTATATTGAATGACCCGCCATGAGAAAGTATCATGGATCGTTATATGAGTGTCATATACTTTCTCATGTGGCTATTAGTATGACTACTAGTCCTTGGACCTGAAGTCACCATGGATCCCTACATAAGGAGTTATGTACTTTGGTTTCGTCAAACGTCACCCGTAATTGGGTGGACTATAAAGACGATTACTGGGTATGTAACAAATTATGCGGAGGGATGTGAGTGATGTAGATGGAATCTATCCCTCCTATATCACGGGAGAGACATCGGTATTCTTGATAGAGTGAGACCACGAAGTGCATGGCCATGCCCAAATGAGTCAATATGAGATATTGAGCTCATTTGATTCAGTGAGTCTACTTGGAGTTCAGGATTTAGATTGATCAGAGGACGACACGGTCTATGCCTCACATTGATCAATCTAGATGTCTATGATAGAAGGACACTTGTCATATATTGTGAGGAGTCACAATTAGTAGTCACAAGGTGATGTTGGATCTCAACATTCTTGTAACTTGGGTAGTAATGATGTATTGCTAGATACCGCTCATTACTTATGCTTCTAAATGAGTTTAGGGGCATTGCCAACGTTACAAGAACCTATTGGGTCACACGCAAAGAACAAGTGGATGGAGATTAGGTTCATATGATGAACCAAGATGATTAGATTCATTTGATGAATCAAATTGGATTAAGAGTAATCCAAATTGGGTTAATTGAGTTAGACTCAAGTTGATTCATGTATTCAATGAGTCTAATTTAGATTATGACTTATTAAATTAACTTAATTTAATGAATTAGATTCATTATATTAAGTTTACTTGAATCAAATGGTTAGATTAGATCAACCATGGAAGAGATTTGGTCAAGTTTGACTTGACTTGAGAGGAAGAGGAAGAGTCAAGTTTGACTTGACTAATTGCCACATCATTAGTGAGATGGCAAGATGTGGACCAATGATGATGCTCCACATCATCATGGTGTGCCATCTCATGGAGGTTACAAGCCTCCTTTCCTATTAATGTGGCCGGCCACATTAAATGAGTGGGAGTTACTCATGTGGTCGGCCACACAAGAGAATGAATGGGGAATGAATTTTCATTCAAGGCTCTCATTCATTTCATCTCCTTCCTCTAGCCATTCTCTTCTCCCTCTCCTCTTTCTTGGCCGTGAGTTTCAAGGAAGAAACAAGGTGAGTGGTTTTGAGTTTCATGAAAGAAAAATAGAGTGATTGTCACATAGAAGAAGAAGAAGAGTGTTCTTGTATTTCATCTTCTCTATTTTTCTTTCCAATCCCATCCGAGAGCCCTAGAAAGTGCTATCACACTTGGGGTGCTCTCTTCTCCATCCTTGAGTGTTAGAGAACACATCTTGTTCGTGTGGATATCACTAGAGAGTTGTCTACGTTGACAACTTCGAGATCCGGCGTACCTTGGACTTGCGGGATTGCGACGGGCACGCATCGAAGGTATAAAATGTTTTTCCTTTGTAGATCTACTGTAGATCGAAGTTTAAAACTCGTACTCGTATTTCCAAAATTTTTCCTTCGCACGAATCCAATGGCTAAGGGGTTTCGGGGTTTCCGCAACGCGAAAAAGCGGTTTTCGCGGCCCGAAAAACCCAACAGTGGTATCAGAGCCACGTGCGAAGCGAGTACGAGTTTAGATTCGTATTTTTATGAAAAATATAGATCTGTAAACTTTCTGTAAATTCATTTTTTTATAGTTTTAATGGGTATTTTTCTCGTAGAAGCGAAGCACAAGTGTTTAGACACTTGTAGGCTTCGACTACCGAGAAGGTTTTTCTGAAACGGTAATGTTTCGCCCCAAAACCTTTTGGGACAGTGGGCTTAGGCACTGTTAGATCGCAAAGGAACCCTCCCGATGGTTAGATTGCGGGTAGGGGTGCTGCCCCTGGCCCCGCAAGGGGATTCGTTCCGTGATTGCGCCCGAAAACGCTAAACGGGACCGCCGGGAAAAATTTACTCATAAAATTGTAAAAATTATGAAAATTATAGAAAATTATGAAAAAAATATATAATTTAGAATTATATATTAATTTTATGATAGTCATGGCCCAAAGACCCAAATTAGATTTGGAAATGTGTTGTAATTCATAATATGGCCTGCGTGTCGTTATGTGATGTGCGTACTGTATTTATTTTATTTTATTTTCACGACATGTGCGTCATGCCTTTCTCTTATATTCTGATTGTAAATTAGATTTAGACTCGAATGTAACTCGAGTTTCAAAATTATAATGTAAATTTTGAAGCGGTGGAAGGTCCACACGAGACGGAGTTACGAGGAGGGCGCGAGCAACACAAGGTGGTCAAACGAAGAAGCTTGAGAAGCTGTTGACCTTAGGTTGACCATCCGATCTTCTCATTGGCTTGAGAAGATTGTAGTAGGGCCATGACACAATCACAAAATAATTTAATTAATTGCTTATATGTATGTGATGCATGTTTAATTAAGTAGTTAATTAGTGTCTAGCGATTAGATTAGATCTAAGTCGTGCACATGATGCACCCTTCGATTAGATTAGATCTATCGAGTATATGATACGCATCATCATTTAGATTAGATCTAAATCACGTCAACTCGTAATGCCTACCATGCCGTGATACCTACCACTACCTCGATCGCATATTGTTGTTGAATCTGCCAAAGCAGAGCAACACATACTATCTTGGTAGGGTACGGAGGGACAATCTTGGTCCCTCCTATCAACGCATGGGTGAGTACAACTCAATTAGATTGAGTATTCCTAGTTAACTCGGTTGGATCGAGTATAACTATAGGCATTCTTCCAACTGTTGGAAAGATAGGTCAAAATCACATATATATTAATTCTCGGGCGTATTAGCCAAAGCTAACTCGAGTTTTAATATAAATGTGGATATTGATCCTATAAACAAGAGTTGCATAGAGATGTAATTGGTAATCGTTACCTACCGATCATACTAAGTCTTTGGCGTATTAGCCAAAGCTAACTCAAAGGGTTAGTATGATGTGGATCTTGTCCCACATGAATTATATAATTCAGTGGGAGCATCATTTAGTTAAAGGCCTAATTAAATGATTAAGAATATGATATTTATTTCTACATTTATTTTGTTGTAGAATTTCCATGACGTCAAACACGAACAACTTCTCTCTGCGTTTTGTCCTTAAGAACGACAAGCTCAACGAAGCAAATTTCCTGGACTGGTACAGAAACCTGAGAATAGTTCTCACCCAAGAACGTAAACTGTATGTTCTGGAGCAGCCCATCCCGGAGGCTCCTCCTGCCACTGCCATGCGAGCAGACCGAGATGCTTACAAGAAGCATCAAGATGACGCATTAGATGTGTCCTGTCTTATGCTCGCGACCATGAACTCTGAGCTTCAGAAGCAACATGAGTTGATGGGCGCTTACGATATGGTTGAACATCTTTGTCACCTATATCAAGGACAAGCAAGGCACTGGAAGAGGAACTCCAAAGAATACCTGGAAGATCTTACGAAGAAGAGAAATAAGATTTCTACTTCAGGTATACATGTTATAGAAGTCAACCTCTCTATTTCTTCATCGTGGGTATTAGATACCGGATGTGCTTCACACATTTGTACTAATGTACAAGCGCTGAGAAATAGCAGGGCATTGACGAAGGGTGAGATAGACCTACAAGTAGGCAATGGAGCACGGGTTGCTGCTATTGCTGTAGGAACTTACTATCTATCTCTGCCCTCTGGGCTTGTACTAGAATTAGATGATTGTTGTTATGTGTCTACTTTAACTAAGAACATTATATCTGTTTCTTGTTTGGACAGAATGGTTTTTCGTTTATAATAAAGAACAAATGTTGTTCCGTCTATTTAAACGAAATGTTCTATTGTAGTGCACCTCTGATAAACAGACTCTATATTCTAGACCTTGAGAGTCCTATTTATAACATTAGTACCAAGAGGTTCAAGTCAAGTGACATGAACCAAACCTATCTCTGGCACTGTCGCTTAGGTCATATAAATGGCAAGCGCTTATCCCAGCTCCATAAAGATGGTTTGCTGGACTCATTTGATTTTGAATCTTATGAGATATGCGAGTCATGCCTACGAGGCAAGATGACCAAGACTCCCTTTAGTGGGCACAGCGAAAGAGCGACTGATTTGTTAGAACTCATACATAGTGATGTATGCGACCCTTTCAATATCGCTGCTAGAGGCGGTTATAGATACTTCATCACATTTACTGATGACTTCAGTAGATATGGTTATGTGTACTTGATGACACATAAGTCTGAATCCTTTGAAAAGTTCAAAGAATTCAAAAATGAAGTACAGAACCATCTTGGCAAGAGTATTAAGATACTTCGATCCGATCGAGGTGGAGAATACCTTAGCCATGAGTTTCGTGACTACCTAGCTGAGTGTGGGATTCTATCCCAACTCACTCCTCCTGGAACACCACAGTGGAATGGTGTATCCGAAATGAGGAATCGTACCCTATTAGATATGGTACGATCTATGATGAGTCACACAGATCTTCCGACATACCTTTGGGGTTATGCTCTAGACACGGCAGCTTTTATACTCAACCGAGTTCCATCCAAGGCCGTGATAAAGACACCATATAGGATATGGACTGGGAGAGATGTCCAGGTGTCTTTCATGAGGATTTGGGGTTGTGAGGCTTACGTTAGACGTCAAGTCTCCGACAAATTAGGACCCAAATCCGACAAGTGCTATTTCATTGGATATCCCAAGGAAACTAAGGGATATTACTTCTACATTCCCAGTCAGCACAAGGTAGTTGTGGCAAAGACTGGGGTCTTTCTAGAAAGGGACTTTGTTTCTAGAAAGACTAGTGGGAGCACGTTCAATCTTGAAGAAGTTCAAGATGTGAACAATAGCATTGATGCCTCGACGGAAGTTGAACTGGAACCACAAAGTGTTGTGGATGATGTTGTTCCACAAAGAGTTGAGAAACAACAACCAGTTCAAGTAGACATACCTCTTCACAGGTCTGATAGGATACGTCGTCAGCCTGAGAGATATTCATTTCTCTTGTCTGACCATGATGACATTGTGCTCATAAATGATGATCCTACCACCTATCAGGAAGCTGTGATGAGACCATATTCCTTGAAATGGCTAGAATCCATGAGATCTGAGATGGAATCCATGTACACCAACCAAGTATGGACTTTGGTTGATCCACCTGAAGGGATAAAATCCATTGGGTGTAAGTGGGTCTTTAAGAGAAAGATTGACATGGATTGACTTATCTATAAGGGTCGCTTGGTAGCTAAAGGTTTTAAGCAGATTCATGGTATTGACTATGATGAAACCTTTTCTCCAGTAGCGATGTTTAAGTCCATAAGGATTATGCTTGCTATTGCAGCCTACCATGACTATGAGATATGGCAGATGGATGTCAAAACCGCGTTTCTGAATGGAAACCTACTCGAGGATGTGTACATGACACAACCTGAGGGTTTTGTAGATCCTAGTACGCAAGCTGCATAGGTCCATTTATGGACTAAAGCAAGCTTCTCGGAGCTGGAATCTTCGATTCGATGATGTAATCAAACAGTTTGGTTTCATCAAGAATGAAGATGAGCCTTGTGTCTACAAGAAGGTTGTAGGGGATATAGTTGTCTTCCTCATATTGTATGTGGATGACATACTACTCATTGGGAAGGACATCCCTATACTTCAGTCTGTCAAGACCTAGCTAGGGAGTTGCTTCTCAATGAAGGACTTAGGTGAGGCATCCCGCATTCTAGGGATACAGATCTATAGAGATAGATCTAAGAGATTGCTTGGCCTAAGTCAGAGTACATACATTGACAAGGTACTCCTACGGTTTGCCATGCAGAACTCTAAGAAGGGATTTCTACCGATGTCACATGGCGTGAGTCTTTCGAAGGCTCAAGGTCCCTCTTCTAGAGAGGAGAGAGACCGCATGAATCAGATCCCTTATGCCTCAGCCATAGGATCGATCATGTATGCTATGCTATGTACTCGACCTGATGTCTCGTATGCTTTGAGCATGACGAGATATCAGATCCAGGTGAAAGTCACTGGATAGCGGTCAAGAATATTCTTAAGTACTTAAGAAGGACTAAAGAATATTTCTTGATATATGGAGGCGATGATGAGCTAGCTGTAAAGGGTTACAGTGATGCTAGCTTTCAGACCAACCAGGATGACTATATATCACAGTCGGGGTTCGTATTTTGCATTAATGGTGGTGCTGTCAGCTGGAAGAGTTCGAAGCAGGATACAGTAGCTGATTCTACAACAGAAGTCAAATACATTGCTGCATCAGAGGCAGCAAAGGAGGCAGTTTGGATCCGCAAGTTCATCACTGAACTTGGGGTGGTTCCTAGCATTGCTGACCCCATTGAGCTCTATTGTGACAACAATGGAGCTATAGTACAGGCGAAGGAACCTCGCTCACACCAGCGGACCAAACACATACTACGGCGCTTCCATCTCATTCGAGAGATCATCGAAAGAGGAGATGTGAAGATTTGCAGAGTACCTACAGAGGCTAATATCGCAGATCCCTTGACCAAGGCTTTGGTACAGAGGAAGCATGATGGTCACACTAGGTCATTTGGGCTTAGAGACTACACTGATTGGCACTAGTGCTAGTGGGAGATTGTTAGCTAGAGCCCTAGAGCCAATCATTTGATGATTGTATTTTGGACTTGTTGTATCATATTCTATATAAATAAAGGCATTTGGTTTTTGGTTATTATACTTGTATTGGTGCCAAATAAACTAAGTATAATAACGTCCTTGAGTAGACGGTTTTCACCTATATCAATCAGTTAGTTGAACCGATAGTGAGATGATATAGGGAACACTACTCTTAATCATTCCTAATCGAGTATTAACATTCAGGGACAATGTTAATCAATAAGACTAGCATGTAGGTCAACTCGATGACTTGATCTCACAAGTCATGGATATAGAGATATCAAGTTGACACATGGGTATGCATTAGAGAATGTATACTGAATGACCCGCCATGAGAAAGTATCATGGATCGTTATATGAGTGTCATATATTTTCTCATGTGGCTATTAGTATGACTACTAGTCCTTGGACCTGAAGTCACCATGGATCCCTACATAAGGAGTTATGTACTTTGGTTTCGTCAAACGTCACCCGTAATTGGGTGGACTATAAAGACGATTACTGGGTATGTAACAAATTATGCGGAGGGATGTGAGTGATGTAGATGAGATCTATCCCTCTTATATCACGGGAGAGACATCGGTATTCTTGATAGAGTGAGACCACGAAGTGCATGGCCATGCCCAAATGAGTCAATATGAGATATTGAGCTCATTTGATTCAGTGAGTCTACTTGGAGTTCAGGATTTAGATTGATCAGAGGACGACACGGTCTATGCCTCACATTGATCAATCTAGATGTCTAGGATAGAAGGACACTTGTCATATATTGTGAGGAGTCACAATTAGTAGTCACAAGGTGATGTTGGATCTCAACATTCTTGTAACATGAGTAGTAATGATGTATTGCTAGATACCGCTCATTACTTAAGCTTCTAAATGAGTTTAGGGACATTGCCAACGTTACAATAACCTATTGGGTCACACGCAAAGAACAAGTGGATGGAGATTAGGTTCATATGATGAACCAAGATGATTAGATTCATTTGATGAATCAAATTGGATTAAGAGTAATCCAAATTGGGCTAATTGAGTTAGACTCAAGTTGATTCATGTATTCAATGAGTCTAATTTAGATTATGACTCATTAAATCAACTTAATTTAATGAATTAGATTCATTATATTAAGTTGACTTGAATCAAATAGTTAGATTAGATCAACCATGGAAGAGATTTGGTCAAGTTTGACTTGACTTGAGAGGAAGAGGAAGAGTCAAGTTTGACTTGACTAATTGCCACATCATTAGTGAGATGGCAAGATGTGGACCAATGATGATGCTCCACATCATCATGGTGTGCCACCTCATGGAGGTTACAAGCCTCCTTTCCCATTAATGTGGTCGGCCACATTAAATGTGTGGGAGTTACTCATGTGGCCGGCCACACAAGAGAATGAATGGGGAATGAATTTTCATTCAAGGCTCTCATTCATTTCATCTCCTTCCTCTAGCCATTCTCTTCTCCCTCCCCTCTTTCTTGGCCGTGAGTTTCAAGGAAGAAACAAGGTGAGTGGTTTTGAGTTTCATGAAAGAAAAATAGAGTGATTGTCACATAGAAGAAGAAGAAGAGTGTTCTTGTATTTCATCTTCTCTATTTTTCTTTCCAATCCCATCCGAGAGCCCTAGAAAGTGCTAGCACACTTGGGGTGCTCTCTTCTCCATCCTTGAGTGTTAGAGAACACATCTTGTTCGTGTGGATATCACTAGAGAGTTGTCTACGTTGACAACTTCGAGATCCGGCGTACCTTGGACTTGCGGGATTGCGACGGGCACACATCAAAGGTATAAAATGTTTTTCCTTTGTAGATCTACTGTAGATCGAAGTTTAAAACTCGTACTCGTATTTTCAAAATTTTTCCTTCGCACGGATCCAATGGCTAAGGGGTTTCGGGGTTTCTGCGACGCGAAAAAGTGATTTTCGCGGCCCGAAAAACCCAACATGGATAGATCAGTGCAAAAGGAGCTTTGAAGAGCTAAAAGAACAATTGATAACTGCGCTAGTGCTTGCAATCCCAGATAATACTAAATGGTTCGTAGTATATACAGATGCCTCCAAGAGTGGTTTGGGTGCAGTGCTGATGCAGGATGTACAGGTCATCGCTTATGCATCTTGTCAGTTGAAAAGGCATGAGCAAACCTACCCCATGCATGACTTGGAGTTGGCAGCAATTGTTTATGCGTTAAAGATATAGAGGCATTACCTATATGGTGAACGCTATGAAGTCTTCACGGACCACAAGAGCTTGAAATATTTTTTTACGCAGAAGGAGTTGAATATGAGGCAGAGACGATGAATAGAGCCAATAAAGGACTATGATTGCGACATTAAGTATCATCCCGGTAAGGCCAACGTGGTGGCAGATGCTCTGAGCCACAAATCCTCGATCTTATATCAATTGACGATCCAACAACAGCTGATTTCAGAATTTCAATGATTAAATCTAGAAGTGTTGGCGACCAATGAGGAGAACAGATTATCAGCAATGACCATAAAATCAAACTACTGATCAGATTCGGAAGGTCATCATGCACCAACAGAGCGGAATGGAACAGAGAGATGAAGCAAAAGGACATACTATTTACTCAATAATAGACGAGCTTGTAAAGTACAAGGGTTGTATTTGGGTACCCCAAGTAGGTACTCTTAGGAAGGACCTGATGGCAAAAGCACATACCACACCATACTCAGTACATCCTGAAAGTACAAAAATGTACAAGGATATGCAACAGTTATACTGGTGGTCGGACATGAAAAAGGACATAGCACAGATGGTCCAAGAACATCTTACCTGTCAACAAGTGAAGGCAGAACATCAAAGGTCGTCAGGACTCTTGGAACCCCTCCCGATACCCACCTAGAAATCAGAGAATATAGCCATGGATTTCATGGTGGGATTGCTGATCGCGCCAAGGGGATTTAGTGTTATATGGGTTATAGTGGATCGGCTAACGAAGTTGGCCCATTTCCTGTCGGTAAGGACAACATTCACAATGACAGTATGCAGAATTGTATATTCGAGAGATTGTCTGCCTTCATGGAATTCTTGCCTAAATAGTATCAGATAGAGACCCAAAGTTCACTTGTGGATTTTAGGAAAGTTTGCACCGTGGGTTAGTTACAAAGCTTGCTTTTAGCGCGGCATTTCATCCTCAAACAGACGGACAGTCAGAGCGGGTAATTCAGATTTTGGAGGATATGCTCCGAGCCTGTGCAATCAACTTTTGAGGAAGTTGGGAGTGTAAATTGCCCTTAATAGTGTTTACTTACAACAATAGTTACCAAGCTACAATCGGGATGACTCCGTATGAAGCTTTGTATGGGAGGAGATGCAGGACTATGTTACATTGGGACGAGGTGGGAGAGAAGCTAATATTGGGGCCGGATCTAGTGATTCACATGGTAGATCAAGTTTCAAGGATTCACAAGCTATCTGCAAGCAACTCAGAGTCACCAGAAGAGTTATGTCGATCAACGGCGAAGGGAGTTAGAGTTTGAAGTAGGAGATCATGTTTTTTCTCAAAGTGTCTCCTATGAAAGGGGTACAAAGATTCGGGAAGAAGGGGAAACTCAGACCACGATATATTGGACCTTTTGAGATTTTGAATCAGATTGGTACCCAAGCATACCGGGTCCCCTTACCATCAAACTTATAGGAGTTCATAATGTGTTCCACATTTCCATGCTCTGAAAGTATATCTCGAACCCTCCTCATGTGATTCGTCATGAGCCTATACAGTGGACGCCAAATTTATCTTATGAGGAGAAACCCATTCAAATTCTGGATCAACAAATCCGAAAGTTAAGAAACAGGGAGATCTGAATGGTGAAGGTCTTATGGAGGAACCGGCTTGTAGAGGAACCTACCTGGGAGGCTGAGCTCGACATGCACAACGGCTATCCCGAGTTATTTGGTAAGTTTAATTTCGAAGACAAAATTTTTGTTTTAGGAGGGGAGAATTGTAAGGCCCACATATAAGGCTCCATCACTTTAAACGGTTCAGAACAGAGAGTTCAGTGATAAAAAAAAGGGTAATAAATAATAGGGGGTAAGTGGATGAAAGTGATATGGAAAAGTTTTGGATCCTATGAAATTTAATTAAGACCCTATAGGATTTTTATTTCATTAACTAAAAGAATTTCACATAAGTTGGGTCATGGGTCAAAAGTGGGGAGGATTACTAGTGGGTTGGGGGCCAATTAGAGAAGAAGGGGGATATAAAGGGAGGTTGTGATAGGGATAAGGGAGAAATGCCGAGAGGCCGGGAGGATGAGGGTTTTGTTGCTGATCTTGTTTGTTAGCTCATTTGTTTTTTTGGATCCGACGGTTTTTCGTGTTTGTGTGCTTTGGTTTTCTCGGGTAGAAGTTGATATTGGCTTTTATGTTTGCATCTCGCTGAGTTGCTGCGGGACTTCTTGATCGGATCTTGCCGTTCTTGGGGTTTTTGATCGGAAATGATAATGATATGCTACTTCTTAGCATCTCTGTGATCTTGGCAAGATTTGTTGTACTAAGGCGAGTCCTGTTTGATAAGGATTTTTGGTTGCTTTTCTTGTCACTCCCTTGTTGTTTCCGAGAACTCTTGTTGGATTTGTGGAGGAAGAAGGCTATAATTGAAGATGCAATCGATTCTATTTCATCTTGCCGAGTTCTGTTATGGATGTGTTTGTGTGTAAGTTGATGATTGATGGATTTCTATTTTTCCTCGGTGTTACAGTTATTATTATTAGCACTTGTTTCCATAGATAGTTCTGTGGGGTAGAAACCAAGTGCCAGACCTTTTCTTTCTCTCTCGCTTCATAGTATTTGTTTGGTTTCTTCACTGTCCAACTGAAAACATTGTAAAAAAAAGGGGTGGAATTTATGATTTCTGTTCTTGTCATTGGTTGTTGTGTCCTGGAATACCTTAGTTTTAATTTTGTCAATGTTCTCAATGTTATGCTTACGTGTAGCTTAATTGTTGTTTGTTCAATTTTGGATATGATTAGTTGCTATGTTTGGATTAGTTAGAATATGGTTCTTTTCAATTTTGCAATATTTGAATGGCTAAGTTCATAATTTATGGGCTGTGAATTTCAGTTACATAAGCTTTAAAGGTTAGTATCAATTAATTAAGTATTGTTAGCGTATCACTTGTTAGTATACCTAATGTTTTGTTCAAAATCAGTTTATAAGTTGTTGTTTTAACCATATTTTGTATAGATGGGTATGTGTTTATAACTAGGAGAACATGAGCATGGTAGGTGACCAGTATGGGTTGGGTGCCTTAGGATGAGCTTCAAGGAGGACCCTTCATAAGGTAAAGGAGAAATGAATGAGAATGACACCAAAAAGATACCTCTCATGGTTTGACTGACAACATAAAAAGGATTCATATATGGGCCACCACTATCACACTCTGACTTGTAGTTATAACATTTTACCTCGTAAGTTTATTGTGTTTTCCCTAAAATGAAATGCAAGGTTAGCTTTATAAAAAAAATATATAAAGGCATCCTATCTGTGACTAGCAACTTGAATTGTAGGTTCTCTTTGTTTTTTTTAGTGCAAATTTATTGCTAGTATATGAATGTTATGTTTCTGTTATTTTAAATTTTAATTTATAAAGTTTAAGGTTATCAAACTTGTTCATTACTGCTTATGGATAGTACTTGTAGAGTCAGGGACTCATAATCAATTTCTAACAGGAACAGGAAAGAATACTGGGACTGATATGGAGGAGACGGAGGTGGTTTGATCGAGCTAGTGAGATGAGATGCGTCAGACACTACCACTGTTAGGAGTTTGTGATTTGAAAATGAAATATAGAATTTCCTATTGTAATAATAGAGACATGAGTGACTTCCTTTCTTGTGGGAAGCTAAAGACGGTTTATTTTGATTTTTTTTAAAAATAATAAATAAATAAAAATAGAAAAACAAATTTGATGATTGGGACGGAAATAGAAAAATGTCATAAGGGTTAGTGCAGGGTGTTTCAATTATAAATTTCATAAGGGTTAAATTAGAAAAATGACAAGAAAATATATTCCAAGAAAATTTTTGATTAATCTATTATGTAGAAACCTATAATGGGTACTAAAATCATGCTTAAGTTAAATCTATATAAATATTTCTTTTAATTTGCATTAATATTTTCTTTGCATACTTAAAATTATCTAACTTTTTCAAATAAATTATTTCATATTCTTTCTGTTTGAAATTAATTAGAACTTAATTTTTCTATGGAAAAAAATTTTATTACTTAAGATTAGGAAAAAATTATGAAATTTTTTTGACTGCTATTATTTTTTATAAATTTTTCAATAAAAGTTATTTCTTTAGAATTAAAATTATTTCAAAGAGTTATTTTTAAAATTTTAAATTTTTATGATAAAATATCATATTCTTTGTCAAACAAAAAAAATTTCTAAAATTTTTAACTATTAATTAATATTTATGAAATTATTCTCAAAATGATAATTTTTAATTAAAAATGCTTAAACATTTAATTCTTGATTTTTTTTTGCAAATATATTTTCTATTTTACATACTCAAAAAAAAAATTTAAAATATCAAATAAATGAGTTTTTAAATCGTAGAAATTTAGATTTTTGAAAAATAAATTTCAGAATTTTTCTAAGTATTAATTACTATTGATGCAACCCTTAGAAATTTTTCAATGTATTTTCAATATTTTACTCATATTTTTAATGTGATCAAAGGAGGAGAAATAAATGTTAAGTCTAGGGGGATGCATAATTTTTTATTATTTTAATTTTCATATTTAATGTTCTAAATTTCATATCCATTTACTTTACTGTTTTATATTACCCTAACTTAGGTTAATCCACATCAAAAGGGGAAGATTGTATGTAAAATACGACACCAAAATAATAATTAAAAAATAAGATTATTTGTGAAATAATTTTATAGGATTTTTTAGGAATTTTTAGAAATTTTCTGAGATTTAATTGGAGCTCGTATGATATATTTACAGGGGATAGAGTTATTGGGTTCAAAGAAGGTCTATTTGGAATACCCAAATTAAGTGAGAGTTGATTGAGAAATTAACTTTGCTAGAGTGTATACTAAAAGCCTAGCTTTTATATAAACATTTATTTAGAAATAAAGAATCACAATGGTCAAATATCTACATTTATTTGTTAAAAGTAATTTGTTCAAATAATTTATATAGTAGACAACATGGTGTGTGGTGTCACACACAGAAGATCATATTGTCGGTTCTTTATAAATTATAAACAATTGCTCGCGACTAAAATGGAAAGGAACAAACCGTTGAAGTAGTCGTAGTGTAATTAAGTATTAGTTTATCTTAACTAATAAATTACAGTGATACACTCCAAGTGTATTGAGTAGAATTATTTTAGGTAAGTTCTTTTTGTACTGACTTTATAAAAGAACTAGACCTTAGTTATTATAGAATTGTGTGCTTTTAATCCTAATATAATAACAAACACATATATTTAGTATTTATTTCTTTGACTTATCAATGGGTGAGATTTAGCTCGATAAATCAATAGACCCGATAAGTTGGGAAATGATATTACTTATAGTGTGTGTTGTTGATTATAGAGGGAAACTATGTCCTAATTATCTAAGTTGAGAATGTCCCTAAGAGGAGCTCATAAGGATTGTCATGTTAAACTCTGCAGGTGGACTTAATCCGACATGACGATAAGGTTGAGTGGTACTACTCTCGGACTAAGATATTAAGTGAGTTATCAGTAACTCATTTAATTAGTAGACATTCATTATCTTAAACACAGGGAGACTAACACACTCATAATAAGAAGAAGCCCAAAATGTAATTTGGGATTGGTGTGGTAGTTCAATAATAATTCTTTAGTGGAATGAATTATTATTGATGAAATTAAGTTATGTGTTCGGAGCGAACATGAGATGCTTAATTTCATCGGGAGACCAAAACCAATTCCTCCTCTCGGTCCCTATCGTAGCCTCTTAATTATAGAGTACTATACCCACCTATACCCACCTTCTTACCCATCCTATAGGGGCCGCCCAAGCTAGCTTGGAGTCTAAGCTAGGGTCGGCCAAAGGCATGGTTCATGGCTTCATGAAGTGGCCGGCCCTAACTTGAATCCAAGCTTAGGTGGCCGACCCTATTAAAATAAAAAGTAATTTTTTTTTTAATTTTTCTTATGTGGATTCCATGGTTATAAAAAGAGTTTAAAATTTAAATCTTATAGCTTTCTACAAAAGATTAAGAAAAGATTTGAAATCTTTCCTTATTTGTAGATTGAAAGGTAGATTTTAATTTTGAGAAAACTTTCCTTTTTTAACCATGTTCATGATTTAAAAGAGAGTTTAAAATTAAATATTCTCTTTTCTTAGTTTCTACAAAAGATTAAGAAAAGATTTGATATCTTTCTTTATTTGTAGATTAAATGGAGATTTTAATTTTTAGATATAACTTTCCTTTTTGGAAATCATTCACATGTTTAAAAGAAAGATTTTAATTTATAAAATTTCCTTTTTACAATCCACCATGAAGGGAAAAATTATTGGAGAAATTTTTTATAAACTTCTGAAGATAAATTAGGAAGTTTTAATTCTTGTGTTAATTAAAACTCTCCTTGTTTTGTTTTTTAAAAGTGGTCGGCCATTACATGTGAGAAGAGGAAATTATTTTTAATTAAATAAATTTTCCTTTTCATGGAAAAAGAATTAAGGAAGTTTTTATTTAAATTTCCTTATTTGCCAAGACAAAGGATTATAAAAGAGGGGGTAGAGGTGCCTTCATAGCTAACGACTCTATTCTTTTTCTTCCTCCCTCTCCTCCTTGGGTGTCGTCGGCCCCTCCTCTTTCTCTTCTCTCCTTATTGTGGCTGAATCTTTTTCATTGATGGAGTTCTCTTGGTGGTCGGATCAAGCAAGGAGAAGAAGAAGAGAAAAGAAGCCTAGTCTCTAGCATCCCTTGGAGCATTGGTGGTGGCCGAACCTCTCCATCAAGAAGGACTCTTGGTGGCCGAAACCTAGAAGGAAGAAGAAGGTGTTTGGTGGTTCTCATCTCGGAAGATTGTTGCCCACACAACGTCCGAGGTTAGAAGAGGAATACGGTAGAAGATCAAGAAGTCATTAAAGTTCACAAAGAAAGGTATTACTAGTATTTATTTTCCGCATCATGCTAGTTTATTTCTGTAAGAATTCCAAACACAAGAGGCAATTAGATCTAGTTTTCGAATTTGTTTTCGAGTTTGTGTTTTTTACTTTGTCGAATTTGTGATTCGATTGTTCTTTTTGGTTAACCTAGAGTTATTTAAGGAAATTAAATATTAGCTTTCCTTAAAAGTCTTTGTCGAGGCGGTGGTGGTTGCTCCCATATCCAAGAAGGCCATGTGTCTGGCCATGCAGTCCTGGAAGCCAATTTTGAAAATTAATATTTAATGGAATTAATAACATAGGTGGATTTGAATTAATAGTGTTAAGTTCCGCTTGCGATTCAAATCTAAACCATTAAGAACAGATAAGTTAAATTTGGAATCAATGATGTTAAGTTCCGTCTGCGATTCCTAATTTAACTTCTAAAGAACACAATAGGTTATTTAAGGAAAGGTTCGACACTTGTATAAAAATTTTTGTACAGTGGAACTGGTACGTTTTCCTAGGACTAACCAACAATTGGTATCTGAGTTAGGGTTTGTCTCTGTGTGTTTGGTTTTCGAAATTGGTTATGCACATATCATACATAATTTAAGCAGGATAATAGTAGGATGTGCTAACTTTGTGGTTGCAGGCTCCAACTATTATGACTTATAAATGTTTTGTGTGATTGTACCCTTGGACATGTCAAGGGCATTATTTTGTGTGTGCATGATTGTATGTAACTAATACAGCAGGTGTTGTATTAGCCCTAAGATTTTAGAATTTTATTTTCGATCTAGATTACATGTACATTCCTTCGTGGAATATAGGATCGATATATGTAAAATTTTATTTTTATCGCGGATCGGATTCTTGCGAGGCGTGGTACTTTTGGAGCACCAGAGGCGCAGCGGAATAAGAAGCAAGATGGATGCGACGACTTGACCCGATGGTGGTGGCTAATGATGGCAGCAGCTAGGGTTGGAGCACACGGAAGACAGTGATGGAAAAATGGCATAATAGTTGGAAAATAAATTTCCATATTTATTACTTTTATTTACTGTGATGTGTGTGTATGCATGTGATGTATGCTAGGATAGTTTAAAATTCCTCACTTTAAATAACTAAGTGGGAGAGGGATTTATTTTAATAAATTCCACGGTCTCCATTACTGGTTTGTAAGTGATGCAAATAAACTTGCGCGTTGGCTCTGAGTGCCTTCCTCCATATCGGATGAGTTTGTTTGCGGATCACTAGATCAAACTTTCATTTTGGATGACTATAGGAAATTAATTAAGAGCGTGTGATCTTCCTTATCGGAAGGGGCATAATCTTATTAATGGACTTAGTGTCAAGTAATGGTATACACTTAGACATGTCTAATAGTATCTTCTCCATCGGAGTCATTGCTATTATTTGTATGACCGAAGAAAACTAACTATTAATTTGTCATAAAGATAGGTTGACAAGATAATAAAATTAAAACCCCCTCTTACAAATGTTGAGATTTTGTATACGTCCACACTATCGTGACATACAAAAATTCATGGTGTATGAGGTAATTTTATTTGTCAGTTTGACAAGGAAATAAAATTAATGGGAAAAACCCCTCTAACAAATGTTTGGTTTTGTATACGTCCACACTATCGTGGCATACAAAATTCACGGTGTTTGAGGTAATTTTATTTGTCATAAAGACTTATTAACAAGATAATTAATGGGTAAAACCTTCCTGTAACAAATGTTTGAATTTGTATACGGTCACACTATCGTGACATGCAAAATTCACGGTGTTTGAGATGTTAGTGAATTTAAATGATATTGTTTTGAGGAATCAATATTATTTCAAATTCAAAGTTTTTGACCAAATATTTGATAGACCAACTATTAATTTTATTTGTCATAAAGTTAGGATGACGAGATAATAAAATTAATGGATAAAATTTCCTCTTTGATTTTGTATACGTCCACTCTATCGTGGCATACAAAATTCATGGGGATTTTAAGGTGTTGGTCTTGACTAAATTTTTTTTGTGATTCTTAGGATTTAAAATGTCTGTCAATCCCCTAGTTTTTATACTATAAAATAGTCTTAGTAGTCTCAATTGTATTGATTAGAAATAGGACTTGGACATTAAGGTAGACTGCCCTCATAGAACTAAGAACAATATAGGTGTATTTCATTCATTAGTTAATACATGATTAGTGGTGTTATCTACAGGTACCTGGTGTGTAGATACGGGAGCCACTGATCATGTATGCAATTCATTGCAGAGGTTCCAGAAAACCCAATAACTATATGAAGGGGAAGTCACCGTCTACATGGGCACTGCTGCAAAAGTGGTAGCTGTTGCAGTGGGAGATGCTTATCCTCTGATAGGAATAAAATATGGATTTTAAGAAATTATCTTTACGTACCAAGTTTAGAAAGAATTTGATTTCGATTTCTAAACTATCGAAGAATAGATATTCTATCTATTTTGATAACAAACTTATTATCAAGAAAATAGGAAAGATATCTGTTCTGGTACGTTGGTTGACAATTTATAAATCCAATAACTCCCACAATACAATAAATGGAAATTAGTAACACATCTTCTAACTTTAATAAGAGAAAGGAACCTTCGGAAATGAACCAATCACATCCTTGGCAATCTAAGGCTAGGTTATATTAACTTGAGTAGGATTCAAAGGATAAAAACCAATGAACTCTTAGGTTCATTGGTAGTGGAAATCTTTCCAATCCTGCGGGTCTTACTTGGAAGGAAAAATAACCAAGAAGCTTTTAAAGTCTAAGGGGTATAGAGCCGAGTATGTGTTGGAATTGGTTCATTCTGATTTGTATGGTCCTATGAATATCCAGATAAGATATAGGTTTGAATATTTTGTCTATTTTATAGACAACTATTTAAGATATAGATACATTTACTTGATGCACCACAAGACTAAGTGCTTTGATTAGTTCAAAGAGTACAAGGCTGATGCGGAGAAACGTCAAAGTAAAAGTATCATGTCACTATGGTAATATCATAGTGGCGAGTACCTCTTGGGAGAATTTAGGAGTCACTTATCAGAAAAAGGGATTCAATCCCAACTAACTGCACCTGGTACACCCTAGTAGAATGGTGTAATAGAAAGAAGGTATAAGGTTCTTATGGAATAATTAGATCGATGATGAGTTATTCAGAAAATTACCAAATCCGTTTTAAGGATATACATTGGAAACGGAAGTGAACATAGTACCTTCTAAGTCAGAACTCTCTACTCCCACAGAATTGCAGAATGAGCGTAAGCCTAGTCTAAAGCATATTCGGATTTGGGTGGTCTAGCACGTGAGAGACACTGATAAGTTGGACACGAGTCACTTGTTTGTGAGTTATCCTAGAAAAACGAAAAGAGGTTTATAGTCCTTAAAATCGGAAGGTCATTGTTGGCACCAATGCCCGATTTTAGAAAAGGACTATACTATGAACCGCAATCCCATGAGTAAAAATTGTTCTTAAGGAAATTAAAGGACATGTTTAACCTAGTACCAACTGTACAGGATTAATTATCACAAAAAATTGCAACACGTATCACAAATGATACACAATTACAGAAAATGCCTCGTCGTAGTAGGAGGGTTGTTAGGCAACCTAAAAGATTTATGTTTTGGAGAGTCTTTGGACTCGATCCCTGGTGGACATGAACCTGATCTCCGGACATATGATGAAGCACTCCAAGATAAAGATGCAGCATCTTTGAAAAACATACAGAATTAGAATATATGTATTCTAATAGAGTCTGGGAGCTTATAAAATCACCAAATGGTGTAAAAGCCATTGGGTGAAAATAAGTCTACAATAGGAAAAGAGGGATAGATAGGAAGGTAGAAACTTTTAAAGCAAGACTTGTTGAAAAAGGAAACTTTTTACTAGTAGTTATGCTTAAGTCTATCCGGATTCTTTTATCTATGAGATTTAGCAAGTGGATGTCAAGACAGCTTTCCTTAATGGAAGTCTTGAAAAAAACATCCATATAAAACAACCAGAAGGATTCATTGCAAAGAGCAAAGAGCATCTTGTGTGTAAGCTCAATCAGTCTATGGACTGAAGTAAAGCTTCAAGGTCTTGGAACATCCGGTTTAATAAAGTAATCCAGACCTATGGATTTATTTTATAACCGAATGAGTTTTGTGTATATAAGAAGTGTGATGGAAACGTGGTGATATTTCTTGTACTATATGTAGATAATATTTTTTGTAGTTGGAAATAATATCAAAGTGTTGTCAGAAGTAAGGGTATGGTTGTCCAAACAATTCGATATGAAGGACTTGGGAGAATGCATATATTCTTGGGATCAAAGGAATCGCAAGAAAAGAATATATTTTACTTATCCCAAGCTTCATATATCGAAACAATCCTTGCTCATTTTAAGCATGCAAAACTCCAAGAAAGGTTTCTTACCTTTTCAGCATGGAGTAACTTTATCTAAAAGAGATGTCTCCAAAGACATCAAAGCAGATAAAGGACATAAAAGCAAGTTCCTTATGCTTCGGCTGTTGGAAAGCCTAATGTATGCTATGCACGAGATCAGATATCTATTTTTCCCAGTGCATAGTTAACAGACATCGAAGTAACTCAGGACCGGGACACTGGACTGCCGTAAAGCATATATTGACGTACCTGAGAAGGACTAGGGATTATATGCTAGATTACTAAGTAGATGATTTGATCCCTATGGGTTACACAGAATTTTGACCTCCAATCAGATAGGGACAATAGTAAGTCAACCTCGGGGTTTTGTGTTTACTTTAGGAGGTAAAGCCATAACTATGGAGGAGTGTTAAGCATAGGTGCTTTTCAGACTCCACTATGGAAGTTGAGTATGTGGCAGCCTCAGAGGCAGCCATAGAAGTTGAATGACTCAGTAACCTCAAGATGGACTTAGATATGATTTCTGGTTTATCCAAAGATTATTTTAATTTATTGTAATAATAGTGGTGCAGTAACAAACTCGAAGAAACCATGAGTCCATAAGGCAAGTAAACATAATAGAGCGCAAGTACCACCCAATACGAGAAATCGTATAAACAAGGAGAAGTTGTTGCCGCCTAGATTGCATCAGGTGATGACCTATAGATCCTTTCACTAAGGTCCTTAAGGCAAGAGCTTTTGATGGGCATGTTGAAAGGTTGGGAATCAGATGTTGTTGGGTTTTTCGGACCGCAAAAACCATTTTTTGCGTTGCGGAAACCCCGAAACCCTATACCATGGATCCGTGAGAAGAAATAAAATTTCATATACATGTTTCTAAGCCTAGATCTACTTTAAATCTACAAGATAAAGAGGTTACCCTTGATGCGAAGCCCTTCGCGTAATCCCGCTCGTCCTAGGTTCGCCGGATCTCGAGAGTATCAAAGTAGATACTCCTCTATGTGTATCCACACAAGCAAGAGATGGAGAAAACCACACAAAAGGTGTGCTAGCACCTTTGATGGTCACGACAAGGAGGAGGAGAGGGAGAGAAGAAACCTTGAGAGGAAGAAGAAGAAATAAATTGCCTTGAATGAAAATTAATTCATTCCACACTAAAAGTGGCCGACCACTTCATGGCTTGTAACCCCTATGGAATATCAAGAGTCAAGTTTCTTGATCTCGTACATGAGGTGACATTTGGTCAAGTCAAACTTGACCAAATGAAGAAGCCTTGATGATGTGGCATTGGTCAAGTCAAAGTCAAGTCAAAACTTGACTCTTCATCTTCCTATTTAAGTCAAGTCAAACTTGACCACTTCTCCCCCTTGGTTGATCTAATCTAACCATTGGTTCAAGTCAATTTTAATTTAATGAATCTATATTCATTGAATTAAATTAATTAAATGAGTCTAAGTCCAAATTAGACTCACTTAACACATGAACTAAATTGAGTCCAACTCAATTAGCCTAATTTGGATTACTCTTAATCCAATTTGGTTCATCACATGGACCTAATCCTTTAGGTTCATCAAATGTACCTAATCTCCATCTAATTGTCCTTTGTGTGTGACCCTATAAGTTCTTATAACGTTGGCAATGCTCCTAAACTCATTTAGAAGCATAAGTAATGAGCGGTATCTAGTAACACATCATTACTACCCAAGTTATAAGAATGTTGAGATCCAACATCACCTTATGACTACTAATTGTGACTTTTCACAATATATGACAAGTGTCCTTCTATCCTTGACATCTAGATTGATCAATGTGAGGCATAGACTGTGTCATCCTCTAATCAATCTAAATATTGAATCCCAAGTAGACTCACTCAATCAAATGAGCTAAATATCTCATATTGACTCATTTGGGCATGGCCATGCACTTCGTGGTCTCACTCTATCAAGAATATCGATGTCACTCCCGTCATATAGGAGGGATAGATCCCATCTACATCACTCACATCCCTCTGCATAATTTGTTACATACCCAGTAATCGCCTTTATAGTCCACCCAGTTATGGGTGACGTTTGACGAAGCTAAAGTACGTAACTCCTTATGTAGGGAACCATGATGACTTCAGATCCAAGAACTAGTAGTCATACTAATAGCCACATGAGAAAGTATATGACACTCATATAACGATCCATGATACTTTCTCATGGCGGGTCATTCAATATACATTCTCCAATGCATACCCATGTGTCAACTTGATATCTCCATATCTATGACTTGTGAGATCAAGTCATCGAGTTGACCTACATGCTAGTCTCGTCGCATTAACATTGTCCCTGAATGTTAATACTTGACTAGGAATGATTAAGAGTAGTGTTCCCTATATCATCTCACTATCGATTCAACTAACCGATTGATATAGGTAAGAACCTTCTACTCAAGGACGCTATTATACTTAGTTATTTGGCACCAATACAAGTAAGCATAATAACCATAAACAAATGCCTTTATTTATATACAAGAATATGATACAATGAGTCCATACAACAATTATCAAATGATTGGCTCTAGGGCTCTAACTAACAGATGTATGGTAGGATTTATAGCAGCATAATCTTTTAGTATAAGTGGGAGATTGTTAGAGTGTATACTAAAAGCGTAGCTTTTGTATAAACATTTATTTAGAAATAAAGAATCACAATGGTCAAATATCTACATTTATTTGTTAAAAGTAATTTGTTCAAATAATTTATATAGTAGACAACATGGTGTGTGATGTCACACACAGAAGATCATGTTGTCGTTTCTTTATAAATTATAAATAGTTGCACGCAACTAAAATGGAAAGGAACAAACCGTTGAAGTGGTCGTAGTGTAATTAAGTATTAGTTTATCTTAACTAATAAATTACACTGATACACTCCAAGTGTATTGAGTAGAATTATTTTAGGTAAGTTCTTTTTGTACTGACTTTATAAAAGAACTAGACATTAGTTATTATGGAAGTGTGTGCTCTTAATCCTAATATAATAACAAACACATATATTTAGTATTTATTTATTTGACTTATTAATGAGTGAGATTTAGCTCGATAAATCAATAGGCCTGATAAGTTGGGAAATGATATTACTTATACTGTATGTTGTTGATTATAGAGGGAAATTGTGTCCTAGTTATCTAGGTTGAGAATGTCCCCAAGAGGAGCTCATAAGGATTATCATGTTAAACCCTGCAGGTGGACTTAATCCGACATGACGATAAGGTTGAGTGGTACTATTCTCGGATTAAGATATTAATTAAGTGAGTTGTCAATAACTCATTTAATTAGTGGACATTCATTATCTTAAACACAGGGAGACTAACACACTCATAATAAGAAGGAGCCCAAAATATAATTTGGGATTGGTGCGGTAGTTCAATAATAGTTCTTTAGTGGAATGAATTTTTATTGATGAAATTAAGTTATGTGTTCGGGGCGAACACGGGGTGCTTAATTTCATCGGGAGACCAAAACCAATTCCTCCTCTCGGTCCCTATCGTAGCCTCTTAATTATAGAGTACTATACCACCTAGACCCACCTTCTTACCCATCCTATAGGGGCCGGCCAAGCTTGCTTGGAGTCCAAGCTAGGGCCGGCCAAAGGCATGGTTCATGGCTTCATGAGGTGGCCGGCCCTAGCTTGAACCCAAGCTTAGGTGGCCGACCCTATTAAAATAAAAAGTAATTTTATTTTATTTTTAATTTTTCTTATGTGGATTCCATGGTTATAAAAAGAGTTTAAAATTTAAATCTTATAGCTTTCTACAAAAGATTAAGAAAAGATTTGAAATCTTTCCTTATTTGTAGATTGAAAGGTAGATTTTAATTTTGAGAAAACTTTCCTTTTTTAACCATGTTCATGATTTAAAAGAGAGTTTAAAATTAAATATTCTCTTTTATTAGTTTCTACAAAAGATTAAGAAAAGATTTGATATCTTTTCTTATTTGTAGATTAAAAGGAGATTTTAATTTTTAGATATAACTTTCCTTTTTGAAAATCATTCACATGTTTAAAAGAAAGATTTTAATTTATAAAATTTCCTTTTTACAATCCACCATGAAGGGAAAAATTATTGGAGAAATTTTTTATAAAATTCCGGAGACAAATTAGGAAGTTTTAATTCTTGTGTTAATTAAAACTCTCCTTGTTTTATTTTTTAAAAGTGGCCGGCCATTACATGTGAGAAGAGGAAATTATTTTTAATTAAATAAATTTTCCTTTTCATGGCAAAATAATTAAGGAAGTTTTTATTTAAATTTCCTTATTTGCCAAGACCAAGGATTATGAAAGAGGGGGTAGAGGTGCCTTCATAGCTAACGACTCTATTCTTTTTCTTCCTCCCTCTCCTCCTTGGGTGTGGCCGACCCCTCCTCTTTCTCTTCTCTCCTTATTTTGGCCGAAACTTCTTCATTGGTGGAGTTCTCTTGGTGGCCGGATCAAGCAAGGAGAAGAAGAAGAGAAAAGAAGCCTAGTCTCTAGCATCCCTTGGAGCATTGGTGGTGGTCGAACCTCTCCATCAAGAAGGACACTTGGTGGCCGAAACCTAGAAGGAAGAAGAAGGTGTTTGGTGGTTCTCATCTCGGAAGATCGTTGCCCACACAATGTCCGAGGTTAGAAGAGGAATACGGTAGAAGATCAAGAGGTCATTAAAGTTCATAAAGAAATATATTACTAGTATTTATTTTCCGCATCATGCTAGTTTATTTCTTTGTAAGAATTCCAAACACAAGAGGCAATTAGATCTAGTTTTTGAATTTGTTTTCGAGTTTGTGTTTTTTACTTTGTCGAATTTGTGATTCGATTGTTCTTTTTGGTTAACCTAGAGTTATTTAAGGAAATTAAATATTAGCTTTCCTTAAAAGGATTTGTCTAGGCGGTGGTGGTTGCTTCCATATCCAAGAAGGTCATGTGCCTCGCCATGCAGTCCTATAAGCCAATTTTGGAAATTAATATTTAATGGAATTAATAACATAGGTGGATTTGAATCAATAGTGTTAAGTTCCGCTTGCGATTCAAATCTAAACCATTACGAATAGATAAGTTAAATTTGGAATCAATGATGTTAAGTTCCGTCTGCGATTCCTAATTTAACTTCTAAAGAACACAATATGTTATTTAAAGAAAGGTTCGACACTTGTACAAAAAATTTTATGCAGTGGAACCAGTATGTTTTCCTAGGACTAACCAACAAACTTAGCATTTAATTAGATTGACCTAAGTTGATTAATTAAAACCTAGGTTTTTATTTCTCCATTCATTCTCCTCTGCCGATTACCCCTCTTCCTCATTCCCGATCTGCTCCTCCCCTCTTCTTTGTGTCGCCACTGACCACCACGAAGGGGGAAGGTCGAGCCCTAGCCCCCGAGCTCTTCTCTTTTTCCTTGATCTCTCGCGACATCTCCTATCCTCTTTCCCTGTCCGATCTCTCCTCTCCCTTCTCTCTACGTCGTCTCTGCCCAACGTCATCAATGTCGCTCGATCGCCTGCGAGCTCACTTTCGGCAAAGCACCGCTTCACTGAGCAGCCTCGTCGTCTCACTGCGAGAAGACCACACGGTGATGTGGCAGATTTGTCGTCGACATCTCGTCACCTTCTGTGTTGGGTCTTGGCTTGTTGTGGCCACTCGATCAAGCCAGCACTACCCGATCATCGACTTAGGTGTGCGTTCTGAGTTTCGAGGGTAAGATGGCCTCAATCGATCTTTCTCTTGTTTGGTTTTTATGGGTTGTAGTGTCGAGTCTTCTCATCTTCCGATCTGCCCTCTCTTGTGTCATCAACAAGCACAAGCCGTCGCTGGTTTCTTGACGGCCATGAGCGATGTCATCAAACGTGGTGAGAGCTACCACTTGTTGTCTTTCTAGCTATGCTGGCCCAGTGAAGCAACCCAATCACAGCCTCTGCTCTATTTTGATCAACGTCACTGATGTTGTTGGATGCGGCCGATCACTTGATGTGGGTGAGTGATATAATGGTTTGAGTGTTGATCTGTGCTCAATGTTAATGTGGAGTTTGTTAGATTGCCATTTCAATTTTGACAATATTACTTGTTGACGATTCAGAGATCCGGCCATCTTCTCAGGCCGTGCATCCTCTCTATTCACGAGTCATCATTGACTACAATGAATCTTGGTGAGTTTTGGATTAAAGTGGAACATGTGAAGGAAGAGTTTGGATCAATTTAGCTTGATTGATAGTTGATACCAGGATTATGATCCTTAGTTGTGCCTCGTGTCCTGTATTTGTAGGTTTCGAGTTGGATGTAAACTTTTAGACCTATTGAAGACGGTTGACATGATCTTCTTTATGAGGCTTGCACTTCTGACTTATCTCTTTGATATAGTCATTTTAGATATGCATAATAGTTTATAGCTAGTAGTAATTTTTATGTTTGCATTTGCTTTAGTATGTCACTATTTGGTTTCTTGTAGTATGCCTATATCTTTATCTGTTATACACTCATGCTTATACCATCTTGATTGTTGTCATGTCTACTCCTGTTCTTAGAAATAGTGACATACATTGACCTACTGTGTAGTAGACTCGTTATTTGTCATATCTAATTTGTGTACTTAGATTTACGATTCCTAGATCATTGTATGATCTATTTCCTTTTTGGAGCATTTTATATGGAGGTGTATACTGTCAGTATCTACATGTATACTGACATGCACCATCTTGCATGATTGCATGTTGAGCGATTATCGGCTCCATTATTGTTGAGCATATCGCCAATTACATTATCTGCACACACAACCACTCATGGGTTAGTGGTATATCAGGCAGGGTGTGTGCAGTTTGCTCTGTTAGTGCTCTGCTGGTCCACTCATGGGTAGCGTGATGTAACGTGGTAGCACGTCAAGGATCCCTCCTCTAGGCTGTCACAGGGAGATGAGAGCATTGCGCTCCCCCACTCTGTTTGGGGTAGGAGGATAGGTGTACTCCGACAGCATCCTGTCCACTCAGTCACTTAGGAGCAATGATGACAGAGTACACAGTTGTCATAGCCCTACCCACTCGGTCTCACCATCGCATGTAAGATGGCTGACTAGCGTTAGGGGTGACACATGTCATTTTGCACCAATTTGCATGATTGCATTTAGTGCTTATGATTGTTGCTTATTGGTTGCTGCATTTTGGTGGTTGCATATGTTTGACATGCATACAGGTGGCATTTTGTATCTGGTCTGACGACCCTTATGTTCTGTAACGCCCGCCCTTCCCCTACTGATAGTAAGGGCGGCGCTACACGAACATACATACATGCATATGCAATCATTGCAGCGGAAGAAAATTAAAACTTAATCATATAAACAAGCTAGGTGAACATGCCAGCATTCATGCATATAAAATTGAATTTACTATCTATTACTTGAAATATTATACATGCTTGTTTAACTAGAGCATAAAGCGTACTAAATAAGAGGGAAACTAAATATGCATATTGTTCTCTAGAGTTCATGATAACTAACAATTATCTAATTAAACAAGTGCTTCACATTTCAAGGTTTCATGGAAACAAGAGAAAGTATAAGTTCACTTTAAGTATAAACAATCAAAAGTAGCAAGAAAAGAAATAGTTCACATGCAAAAGCTTAAAACATATATAAGTCTTGAAACACAAAAATAGATCTCTTCTACCATGCCACTGCCACACACATCATTGCCCTTCCTGCTGCTCCCTTTAGTTTAGTCATTCTTTACCCTTTTCTGCAGTACAAGGAAATTTAAAACTATAAGCATATAGGCTCAGTAAGATCCTTTCCTACTCACAAAAGTCATAAATCATGAATTAAACATGGAGTAGTGACATATTCAATTAACCAACATCTAGATTTAACATTTCATGCTAGCATAAAGTAGTGTCATACTCATTTGGGCAAATCATAAACATAGCATATGAGAGCATAAGCATAAGGTAGTGGCATGTTCATCTAGGTATCATAGACATATCTCAAGAGAGCATCTTCCTAAAGCATAATAATCATATAGCATGAAATAAGTATATGCAAGATGTTCTTTTGAAAACATATATCATAATCATATAGTATGAAATAAGTATATGCAAGATGATCTTTTGAAAACGTATACCATAATCATATAGCATGAAATAAATATATGCAAGATATTCTTTTGAAAACATATATCATATAGGTATTTAAACATAAATCTCAACATGAGGACCCGACTTTGTACCACATACATGAATTGTGCGCATCCCTAAATAAATCTGAGGTAGCTAATCCCGAACCTACTAGGGAACTAGGCTCGTGCTTCAACCTAGGGGCAACTTAGGAGCCCATCCCATGGACCATTCTTAGGGTCCGGTACAAGCTATACAAAAGTAAAATAGCATATCATGTTTCTTGTCATATCATGAAGAGTGCTCTTATTTCCAACTTATAGGGAAGCATCTCTTAGGCATTTCATCATACATAAGCCTTGCATAAGCATAACATGGTGACATAAAGTTCACATATCACATAGCATATGATGAAGAGTCATTATCATGCATAGTTGGGGTTTTGATCTTTCTACAAACCCTAACTCATATCTTGACCGAAACTTGCATGGGACATGATCTTAAATCTTAAGCAACTTTAAACAAGGAAAGCATCCTACTAGCATCACATAATACATAGTATATCATGGGAGAAAACATAAGCAATCCTAGTTGGAGTTAAACTTCCCTAAGTCCTTTCATTTCCTTCTTGGCCGAAACTTACAAGACATGGTACTAGATTTTTAAGCCACATTTAAGCATGGAACATCAAACTAATACCACATAATACATAGCATAACATGAGAGAAAACATAAGCAAGTCTAGTTGGAGTTAAACTTCCCTAATCCATTCCATTTCCTTCTTGGCCGAAACTTACAAAAGGTATAGTCCTAGATTTTAAGCAACATAAAGCATGGAAACCTTAAACCAACATCATATAATGAATTACACACCATGAGGAATCATAAGCAAGCATAATTTAGGTTTTAAAACTTTCTCTAATCCTTTTATTTCTTCTTGGCCGAAACCTAAAGGAGCATGGTTCTAAGTTTTTAAGCAACATAAAGCATGAAAACCTTAAACCAACATCATATAATGGATTACACACCATGAGGAATCATAAGCAAGCATAGTTTAGGTTTTAAACTTTCTCTACTCCTTTTATTTCTTCTTGACCGAAACCTAAAGGAGCATGGTTCTAAGTTTTTAAGCAACATAAAGCATGAAAACCTTAAACCAACATCATATAATGGATTACGCACCATGAGGAATCATAAGCAAGCATAATTTAGGTTTTAAAACTTTCTCTAATCCTTTTATTTCTTCTTGGCCGAAACCTAAAGGAGCATGGTTCTAAGTTAGCAACATAAAGCATGAAAACCATAAACCAACATCACATAATGAATTACACACCATGAGGAATCATAAGCAAGCATAGTTTAGATTTTAAACTTTCTCTAATCCTTTTATTTATTCTTGACCGGAACCTAAAGGAGCATGGTTCTAAGTTTTTAATCAACATAAAGCATGAAAACCTTAGACCAACATCATATAATGGATTACACACCATGAGGAATCATAAGCAAGCATAGTTTAGGTTTTAAACTTTCTCTAATCCTTTTATTTCTTCTTGGCCGAAACCTAAAGGAGCATGGTTCTAAGTTTTTAAGCAACATAAAGCATCAAAACCTTAAACCGACATCATATAATGGATTACACACCACGAGGAATCATAAGCAAGCATAGTTTAGGTTTTAAACTTTCTCTAATCCTTTTATTTCTTCTTGGCCGAAACCTAAAGGAGCATGGTTCTAAGTTTTTAAGCAACATAAAAAAAAATAACGAGGAAAACTACTTGTACTGTAGGTGAGGGGAATACTTACATCCTCTTGCTTGATTTACTAAGAAAAGTACCCTTGGTGGAGGAGAAGAAGAAGACTTCCGCTTCTAGGACTCCCCTTTGTGTACCTCGCTTGTGAGATGGATTAGGCCTTAAGGACTCTTCCTTGTGTAGTTTTCTAAGGGAGAAACCTTAAGTCTATTTTCGGAAATGGGAGAGGGGAAACTTAGGATTTCGGTGGAGGAAGAAGAAGGAGAAGGAAGGAGAAAACCAATTTCCCTTGCCCTCTTATTCCTTTTTTATTCTAAATGAAAGGAGAAGGAAGAATGAACTTTTCTTTCCCTTATCTTTTTATTCCTATTTATTCTAAATAAAAGGAAGAGGGAAGAACACAACTTGTCATTCTCTTGCTTTCTCTCTTCATCCCTCTCACTTATTCTTGGTGAAAGAAGAAAAGTGTTCCCTTACCTTCCCTACCTTTAACCACAAATTCCATTTCCTTTCTAACAATACTTCCTTTTGGTCTATTGGTTATTCCATACCACTTAAAGCTTGCCACTTATTAAGTGGTTCAAGGTTCATACCTTGGCCATGCCTCTTTTTGGTTCTATTTTCTCTTTTTTTGGTAGAAGGAACCCACATAAAACTCATTCTAATCATGCAAAAACTATATAAATTTACTAGAGACTTTATGAGTGTTACAATCCCCCATACTTTATAAAAAGTTTGTCCTCGAACTTAGAATATCTCTGGGTATTTTCGTTTCATATCATCCTCGCGTTCCCAGGTGGCTTCTTCGAACCGTTGACCTTGCCACAGGACCTTTACTAAGGGCACCTCTTTGTTCCTTAGTCTTTTGACTTCTCGATCTAGTATTTGAATAGGTCAACTTTCATAACTTAGGTCCTTTTGAACTTGCACTGTCTGTGGCTCGATCACTTGGTCTGTACTGGAAATATATTTCTTGAGCATTGAAACATGAAACACGTTGTGGATAGTCGACATCTCCTGAGGCAGCTCTAGCTCGTAAGCTACCTTGCCGATTCTTTTCAAGATCTGATATAATCCCACATAGCACGGACTTAGCTTAACCTTCTTCCCGAATCTCATCACTCCTTTCATAGGAGCTACTTTGATAAATACCGAATCCCCGACACTGAATTCCAACGGCATACGCCGCATATCTGTATAGTTCTTTTGCCTGCTCTGAGCAGTTTCTATTCTTTGGCGGATGTTCTGTATAGCTCGGGTGGTGTCGTCAATGAAATCTATTTGGAGTCCCATCTCTTTCTTTTCACTACCTTCGTACCAGCATATAGGAGACCTACATCTCCTCCCGTACAGAGCCTCGTATGCGCCATTCCAATAGTAGCTTGGTAGCTATTATTGTAGGTGAATTCCGCTAAGCATAGATATCGGCACAAGCTCCCCTTGAAATCTAAGGCGCAAGCTCGTAACATATCTTCCAACACTTGGTTCACCTTTTCCATTTGTCCGTCTATTTGAGGATGGAAGGCAGTACTGAATAATAGCTTCGTGCCAAGGGCCTTCTGAACACATTCCCAGAAATGTGAAATAAAGCGTCCATCTCTATCAGAAATGATGGTCTTAGGAAGCCCATGTAATCTGATACTTTCCTTAACATATAATTGAGCTAGTTGCTCAGTCGAGTAAGTCATCTTGATTGCTAAGAAGTGGGCAGACTTTATCAATCTGTCCACGATTACCCATATAGCATCATATCCGTTCGTCATTTTGGGTAGTCCTGAGATGAAATCCATAGAAATATCTTCCCATTTCCATTCTGGAATTTGAATTGGCTGTAGTACTCCTCCAGGTCTCTGGTGTTCTGCTTTAACCCTTTGCCAAGTCAGGCAGGTACTGACATACCGAGCCACATCTCTTTTCAAACCGAACCACCAGAACTTCCCTTTCAGGTCTTGGTACATCTTGGTGGATCCAGGATGCATCGCATAAGGTGTTCCGTGAGCCTCCTCTAATATCTTCTTTCGCAACTCTAGATCGTCGAGAATACATAAGCGATCTCTGAGGTATAGTATTCCACTGTCAGTGATACGAAATCCATCATTCTTTCCTTCTAGGACCTCTTGCTTGATCCTTTGGATGCTTGGGTCACGTGCTTGTTTTTCTAATATATCATCGAACAACGTCGATGTTATTATCAGGGTAGAGAGCTGTCCGGACATGCTTTCGACCCTGTAACCCATAATTTCCCTTTGCTTTCCAATAAATTCAAACATAGGTTCTGCTTCAGGCCGGAAGATCACCTTTCTTTTTTGACACTCAATCGAAGCACCGTACTTGCTCAGGAAATCCATGCCCAATATAATATCATAATCCTGCATGTCGAGCACTATCAGATCACAATAGAGTTCTCTGTCTGCGATTCTGATAGGAGCGGCTCGCAGCATATGGGTAGATGGCATCACTTCTCCCGAGGGCAGGGTCGTTAAGAACTTGCAATCTAAAGCTTGTGGTGACATGTCTATCTTCTTTGTGAAAGGCATAGAGACGAACGAGTGTGTTGTCCCATTATCAAATAATACGGTAGCATGCTGATAGAAAATAAATATCTGACCTGTGACAACCGTAGAAGCATTCGCCACATCTTCCTTGGTGAGAGAGAAAATCCTGGCATTTGTCGTAATTGGCAGGGCTTCCAATCTCCCTTGGCTTATCTGAGTACCTTCTATCGCAGCTTGCATCTGGTGTAGCTGTGAGAGAGCACCCCGATTCTGAATATACTGCTGAGGAGGTGCCTGAACTTGGGTAGGGTAGTCCCTGGCTCTATGTCCTTCCAGTCCACAGTTAAAGCACCTATTTGTGCCCTTGTGGCACACCCCGGGATGCTTATTTCCACATGTAGTACACTGAGGGTACGTGGGTTGTTTGTTTGCTGGACCACCCTTAGAGTTGTTCCATTGCTTTCTCTTACCATTGGGATTTCCTTTCCAGCTGGCTTTGGTACTTTAAGGTTTCCGTCCTCCTGACTGGGCTCGACTCTTGCCTTCGTTCAGCGCCTTCAGGTAGTGTTCGATGATCAGGGCACTACTGAACAGCTCTTCTGCGGTCTGCGGTCTATTAACCCCGGCGACCACATTCAGAGCTATTTCGGGTATGAGCATCTTCAGCATGAGTCTGACCCTTTCTCTTTCCATACTGACCAACTCTGGGCATAGGCGTGTTAGTCGGTTGAATCTTTTCACGGCTTCATTAACTGATAGGTCACCTTGTCGGAACTCGGTGAACTCGTCTTAGTGCTTGTTTGTCACACGCATATGGAAGAATTCTTCAAAAAATTCAGCTTCAAAATCCATCCATCTCATTTGGTTCACTTGCCTCTTTGCTTTAACCCTATCCCACCACATTCTGGCATCTCCCGAAAGGCAGAATGATGCACACTTGACCTTTTCATGTTCAAACTAGTCCAGTAGCTTTACTATACTTTCCACAGTCTTGAACCAGGCCTGGGCGTCCCATGGTTCACAAGTGCCAAAGAAATTTTCCGGCTTCAGTCTCTACCACTGAATTAGATACGCCTCTTGTCGAACTACTGGGGTTGGGCCTATTGGTGGTACTGGTGTAGCTGTAGGTACGACTGATATCTGATTCTGGTTCACTAGTGGGATGGTAGGATTCCCTTGCTGATTCATCAGAGCATTAATTTCTTGCTGCTGTTCTGTAACCTGACGCTGGAGTTCAGTAACTACATGTATCAGATCAGGTGGGGGTACTGTCTCATCGACTCTGTTATTGTGTCTTCTAGCCATGCTTATCTTCATCAATGACAACAAGGCTAGTATAAGATTATTATCATCTTAACCTACATTCATGCATACTTAAACTAAAGCATTCCTTATCATACATAAAAGAAATAGAGTAGGCATAGAACTTCTTACTTGGAGCGGCAGGATGGAGGCTTGATGTGTGTGTAGTGGAAAGGCATACTTGCTCTGATACCAAACTGTAACGCCCGCCCAACTGTAACGCTCGCCCTTCCCCTACTGATAGCAAGGGCGGTGCTACGCGAACATACATACATGCATATGCAATCATTGCAGCGGAAGAAAATTAAAACTTAATCATATAAACAAACTAGGTGAACATGCCAGCATTCATGCATATAAAATTGAATTTACTATCTATTACTTGAAACATGATACATGCTTGTTTAACTAGAGCATAAAGCGTATTAAATAAGAGGGAAACTAAATATGTATATTGTTCTCTAGAGTTCATGATAATTAACAATTCTCTAATTAAACAAGTGCTTCACATTTCAAAGTTTCATGGAAACAAGAGAAAGTATAAGTTCACTTTAAGTATAAACCATTAAAAGTAGCAATAAAAGAAATAGTTCACATGCAAAAGCTTAAAACATATATAAGTCTTGAAACACAAAAACATATCTCTTCTACCATGCCACTGCCACACACATCTTTGCCCTTCCTGTTTCTCCCTTTAGTTTAGCCATTCTTTACCCTTTTCTGCAGTACAAGGAAATTTCAAACTATAAGCACATAGGCTTAGTAAGATCCTTTCCTACTCACAAAAGCAATAAATCAAGAATTAAACATGGAGTAGTGAAATATTCAATTAACCAACATCTAGATTTAACATTTCATGCTAGCATAAAGTAGTGTCATACTCATTTGGGCAAATCATAAACATAGCATATGAGAGCATAAGCATAAGGTAGTGACATGTTCATCTAGGTATCATAGACATATCTCAAGAGAGCATCTTCCTAAAGCATAATAATCATATAGCATGAAATAAGTATATGCAAGATGTTCTTTTGAAAACATATATCATAATCATATAGCATGAAATAAGTATATGCAAGATGTTCTTTTGAAAATGTATATCATAATCATATAGCATGAAATAAATATATGCAAGATATTCTTTTGAAAACATATATCATATAGGTATTTAAACATAAATCTCAACAAGAGGGCCCGACTTTGTACCACATACATGAATTGCGCGTATCCCTAAATAAATCTGAGGTAGCTAATCCCGAACCTACTAGGGAACTAGGCCCGTGCTTCAACCTAGGGGCAACTTAGGAGCCCATCCCATGGACCATTCTTAGGGTCCGGTACAAGCCATACAAAAGTAAAATAGCATATCATGTTTCTTGTCATATCATGAAGAGTGCTCTTAGTCCCAACTTATTGTTGGTTAGTCCTATGAAAACGTACCGATTCCACTGTACAAAAATTATAGTACAGGTGTCGAACCTTTCCTTAAATAACCTATTGTGTTCTTTAGAAGTTAAATTAGAAATCGCAGACGGAACTTAACATCATTGATTCCAAATTTAACTTATCTGTTCTTAATGGTTTAGATTTGAATTGCAAGCGGAACTTAACACTATTGATTCAAATCTACCTAAGTTATTAATTTCATAAATATTAATTTCCAACTTTGGCTTCCAGGACTGCATGGCGAGGCACATGGCCTTCTTTGATATGGGAACAACCACACCGGCTAGGCAAAGCCTTTTAAGGAAAGCTAATATTTATTTCCTTAAATAACTCTAGGTTAACCAAAAGGTTTAATCGAATCACAAATTCAAAAAAGAAGAAAACACAAACTTGAAAAATAAATTCGAAAAACTAGTTCTAATTGCCTCTTGTATTTAGAATTCTTACAAAGAAAATAACTAGTATGATGCGGAAGAAATTACTAGTTATACCTTCTCTTTGTAAGCTAATGACCTCGAGATCTTCTGCCGTATTCCTCACTTCGCCTTGGACGTCGTGTGGGCAACAATCCTCCAAGATGAACACCACCCAAAAGCCTCCTCCTCTTCTTCTAAAATCCGGCCACCACCACCACCAAGGAGAAGAGAGCAAAGGGAAAGGGAGAAGGGAGAGGGCCGGCCACCAAGAGATCTCCAAGCAAGAGAATAAGAGTTGTGTCTCATGAAGCCCCCTCACCCCTTCTTTTATATTACTTGCCCAAGGCAAATATAGAAAAACCTTTTACAAAAAATAAAATCATCCAAGAGTTTTTCCTTTTCTTTCCTCTTGATTGAATCAATCACCAATCAATGGTTGTGATCAATCCTATTAGGTTTAGGATTGTGTTTTGGCCGACCCCTTGCTTGGGCACCAAGCAAGGTGACTGGCCACCATATTTAGGAAAGAAAAATAATTTTTATTAAATTTTACAAGAAGAAAAAACTCTTATAAAATTTTACATGCTCTCTTTCCTAGAGTTGAAAAAGGAAAGTTCTAAAAATTAAAATCATATTTTAAAATTTAAAACTTCTCTAACAAAATTTCCTTTTTTAACATGATGATAGAAAATTTTAACTTTAAAACTTATCTCCCTTTTTTTTCTTAAACCATGAGGATGGTTAAAAAAGAAAAGTTTTAAAACTTTTAAAACTCTCTATTAAAACATGTGGCCTAATTCAAATAAGGATAGTTTTAAAAATTAAAATCTCACTTTTAAAACTTATAGTTTTCTACAAAGAGAAGATTTTAAAAATTTAAAACACCCCTCCTATTTGAAATAATTGTGTCCGGCCCCTACATGCTTGGTCACCAAGCAATAGGGTCGGCCCTATTAAGAGGAGATGTGGTCGGCCATTGCTTGGTCACCAAGCAATGGGCCGGCCCCCTTCTTGGACACCAAGACGGGACTTTCTTTGGATGGACTTGAGGCTTTAATGAGACTATGACAGAGACCTAGAGGAGTGATGTGTGTAGATTATATACTCTTTTATGCATGTTTTTACGTACATTTACATACTTTGAGCATGCTTGATCTATGCATTTTTATACTTCCAGCTTTCCTTTTAGCATATTTACTCTTTTGGTTCGGAGATCTGCTTTTTGTGCATTTTCTGTACACAGGAGTCGAAATTGGTAAAGATTATGCATCCTCGGGCAAGCTTGGAAGGAATTGAAGGGAGAGAGCATCAGGCCGTGTACCACACACGGCTGTGTTGTTTTAACAGGAAGGGAAGAGGACATGGCCGTGTGAATCTCACACGGCCGTGTCTTGATTTGAAGAAATTAGAGCAGATGCCTTACATGGTCGTGTAGATCTACACGGTCGTGTGAGGTTTCCAGAGGCCAAGCAGGTGGTGACCGTGTGCACCACACGGCCGTGTAGCATTTCCAGAGAGCAGAAGGGTCCTGGCCGTGTGCACCACACGGCCGTGTAGCATTTCCAGAGAGCAGAAGGGTCCTGGCCGTGTGAGTCACACGGCCGTGCAGCTTTGGTAGAGAAGGAACTGGACATGGCCGTGTGAATCTCACACGGCCGTGTCATGGGGTCGTGTGGCGCCCGATTTCCTGCTCTATTTAAACCCTCCTTCATGAATTGAAAGAGGATCTCTCCCCCCTTTGGGAGAAGGCAAGATTTTGTGGTATCCTCCCATTCTTGGGAGGATTTCTGGGCGATTTGAGGGGAGTTCTTGACGATTTCGACTCCGGAGCGAGGATTGGATCCGAAGACGAGGCTTCTTCGTAGATAAGTTTTCTCTTTTCCCCTTTTCTTGGTTTCTTGGATTGGGGATTTAAGAAATGCTTGTAATCTTTATTTCTTCGGGTATTCTTCCTCGATTCATGGAGTAGATCTTGTATTCTAGGATTAAGGGAGTATTTGTATGATGGATTGATGTAATCTCTTATGGATTTGCCATTTTCTTGTTTCAATGACATTGTCTTGCTTGTATCAATTAGATCTTGAATGATTAATGGTGATTTGTGCTTAATTCTCATTCTTGATTGATTGTTTGGATTTCTTGTGGACTTTGTAAAGATAAACTCTCACTCGATCATCCGAGGGATCCACGTGACAGGTGCAAGCCCGTGTAAGGACGTTTGAGAGATAATCTTGAAGAGGAAATAGGAACATTTAAGAGAGTATGATGGATCTTGTGCTTAGTTTCTTGTATCCTGATAGATTAATAAGTTGTGGGCTTCTATGTTGATATCCGAGGAAGGCATAGTAATAGGTGCGCTTCTGTGTAAGGACAACGTAGGTTCACGTCTAATTGATCATATTTAGATACATTTCTCAGTCCTTAGCCGGTTATCTATTGCAAGAGAGAACCGACAACTTTCTACAAGTGTTTGGCAATTGAGGGATAAGAATTGGTGAACCATTTACATTCGAGAAATCTTACAAAGAAATCGAAACTCCTAGAATCTCCCTTTATCATAACCCAAAACACTAAACTCTTGTTTGTTGATCTTTAATATTAGATTTGTTTACTTTCACTTTGCATTTGAAACAATTGGATAGTTGTTTAGCTAATTTGCATTGAGACATTTCTAGTGCTTATTCCAGTCCCTGTGGATACGATAATCTTTTATATTACTTGCGACATTTCCGTACACTTGCGGAGCGTAACAAGTTTTTGGCGTCGTTGCCGGGGACTGCGCTATAACATTAGGAATTATCAATTGAGTTAGACTAAACATAACATTTGTTTTCCTTTCATATTGCATAGTTGTAACTAATCATTAGATTTCTGTTTTTACTTTCTTGTATAACTTTTACTTCTTGTTAATTCTTTTTGTACAAGTTCAATTTTGCATTTTTGATTCTTTTATTTTTCTTTTTCTGTTGAATTGTCATTTGCTATCTTGTTCTTGTGTATGCGAAGATCTAACTTTGCAGGGGAATTCTTTCCTTTTGACCCTGAGATTGACAGAACTTTCCATAAAAGAAGAATTCTGCAAAGGCAAATTGAAGAACAGGAACATTTGAACATGGCGAATAGACCACTCAAGGATTATGCAGCACCTTATGCAAGAGGTTTTTGATCTAGTATTTCAAGACCTTCAGTGGAAGCTAATAACTTTGAGATCAAACCCGCAATTATATCTATGGTGCAGCAGAACCAATTTGGTGGAGGACCTCATGAAGACCCCAATCAACACTTAGAGGTCTTTTATGAAATATGTAGTACCATGAAAATGAATGGAGTTCCTTCAGAAGCAGTTAGATTGTTATTATTTGGGTTTTCTTTAAGAGATAGAGCAAAGCAATGGCTGAATTCTTTGGCCCCTAATAGCATCACCACTTGGGAGCAGTGTGAGCAACAGTTTCTTGATAAATTCTATCCACCAAGCAAAACAGCTCATATGAGGAATTTAATTGCAAGCTTCAAGCAAACTGACTTAGAATCTCTTTTTGACGCATGGGATAGATATAATAGTATGCTCAGACAATGCCCACATCATGGGTTGGAAAGATGGTTAGTGTTGTACACTTTTTATAATGGTATCAACTATCATACCAAAGTGTCCCTTGATTCAGCTGCTGGAGGGGCACTTATGAATAAAAGTTTAGATGAAGCTGAAGAAATTATTGACAGTGTAGCACAAAATCATCATCAATGGGCAAATGAAAGAAGTGGTGGCTATTCTTCTGTAAACCCAGCAATTAAAGCATCAGGGAAGTTTGATGTAGATGCAGTCACTCTTTTGTCTGCAAAATTAGACGCTCTTACAAAGAAATTTGAGAATATGGGGACTAGTGCTAATATGGTCAATGCTATTAGTACATCTTGTGAAGTATGTGGGAGTTCAGAGAACTCAAATGACTCATGTCCATTGGGAGCTATCACTGCACAAATCAATCAACTGAAACAATGTGATGCAATCATGAGTTACAATCAAAGGCAGAACAACCCATACTCAAATACTTATAACCTTGGATGGAAGAGCCATCCCAATTTTTCTTACAGAAATAATCAAGATCAAGGACCATCTATGGGGGTAAGACCAGATTTTCAAGCTGGGCAACAAAATTTTCAACATCTATCTTCTCAAGGCTTACCAAAGTCAAATATTGAAAAGATGCTTGAAGAAATTATCTCAAGTCAGAATGAAATGAAGCAAGATTTAGCAAAGCTCATTCAGAGAATGGATAATTCTGAAAAGCATCAAAAGATCCAGGATAGTCAAATTGCCCAACTAGCTTCCTCATCATCCAGAGCACCAGGACAACTTCCAGGAAAACCTGATGTGAATCCTATGGAGCATTGCAATAGAATCGAGCTTAGGAGCGGACGGACCTTGGGAGACTCCCAAGTGACTGCTCCAAAAGGGATACAAAAAGAAGAAGAGCTCTCTCCTCTTATACCAAATCAGATTCAAGCTAATGAGGGGAGTACCATTGAGGTTGAAGAGACTCCTCCACTAAACCATCAGAGTAAAGCTGTCCCTTTTCCTCAAAGACTTACAATGCTCAAGAAAGATGAAGAATTTGGCAAGTTTTTAGAAAAAGTTAAGGAAATTTGTGTAGAGGTACCTCTTATTGATGGTATTCTTCAAATGCCTAGATTTGCCAAATTCCTGAAGGATCTCATGTCAAACAAGAGAAGAAGAGGAGAGGTTGAGACCATTGCGCTTAGTGAGGAATGTAGTGCTATTTTGGAGAAGAACACTTCCCCAAAATTAAAGGACCCAGGGAGCTTTTATATTCCTTGCAACATAGGAAAAGAATTTTTTGAAAAAGCTTTTTGTGATTTGGGGGCAAGTGTTAGCCTCATTCCCTATTCAATTTGTAATAAATTAGGTCTCAAAAATATTAAACTTACTACTATGGCACTTCAACTTGCCGATCATTCCTGCAGGTACCCTTTGGGTATTATAGAAGATGTGCCAGTAGAGATGGATGGGAATGTTATTCCCACAGATTTTGTCGTGTTGGACATGGAAGAGGACCCCAGGATTCCTATCATATTAGGAAGACCTTTCCTTGCTACAGCTGGAGCTATAATTGATGTCAAAAATCATAAGCTTTCTTTGGTAATTGGTAAGGAAAGGTTGGAATATGATTTATATAATATCTCTAACCATGTCTCGTCTCTTTTAAATGCTTGTAGCAGGACAAACATTTATAAACTTGAGGAATGGAATTTCCATCCTCATGGAAGGCCACCAAATGAAGGAGACAATGTGGTGGGAGATGTTGGGAGAAGATCTCCCAACAAAAATGAAAAGTATATCTGTCCTCCAAGGGCGAGGAAAAGAAGTGAATGATCAAGTTTGGTCGAGCTAAAGACCTTAAACAAGCACTTCTTGGGAGGCAACCCAAGGGTTCTTTTAGTTAGTTTTGATTTGTATTTTAATTTCTTTTAGTTTGATGCATTCTTTTGATTTTGTTTTCAGGTTAGGTGCAAAACAGAGCCCACGGCCAGGCAAAGGTTGCAGAGAAGGGAAGTGTTTGGGCCGTGTCATCCAGACACGGCCGTGTAGGATCTCCCGAGGAGAAAAAGGTCTAGGCCGTGTCTCAAACACGGCCGTGTAAAGAATCCCGAGAAGAAAGATGGAGAGGTCGTGCCTCAAACACGGCCGTGTAAAGAATCCCGAGAAGAAAGATGGAGAGGCCGTGTGGATCTGCACGGCCCGTGTAGGAGAGTTATTAAAGTCCTCTTTCTACCTTACACGGCCAGATCTTGGCCGTGTTCCGCACACCCCCAACTCTCCAAAACATATCTTTCTCTCTCAATCTCTTAAAAACTCCTCTCTAATCTCTCAAGATCTCTTAGATCCGGATTCTCCTCCTCTCTAAGACTTGGACTTTTTGTTCTCCTAACCTAAGATCTTTGCTCTTTGAAGTTTTGTTCTTTGAGTTCCATTTTTCCAACCCTAGATAATTCTTCCCCTATCTAAACTCATCAAGATGTCCAATATTTTGAAGAAACTTCGCAAAGGAGGTGGTGGATCCAGTGGAGACAAAGAGAAGGAGCCATCAAGGGACAAAGGGAAACAACCAGTGAAGGGCAAAGGCAAAAGGACTTCACGCAACGAAGGTAATGACAATGAATTCAATATTGTGTTTAGAAATGATGATCAAGTAACTAGATTTGCAATTCTTGTCAATAGAAAGATAGTGTGTACTAGATATATGGACCCAACTGTTCTTGATATGCTTGGAATTAGGGAAGATGTAGATTTGATGATTGGATTTTTGGATTGGAGTGATATTATGTACACACATTTGCCTACATATCCTCGTCTTGTTTTGGAATTTTTAAGTTCATTGGATGTCCATTTTACTAATGAAGATGATTATTTTGGAAAAATCTCATTTAGACTAATGAATCAAGAATTTCTATGGGCATTTAGTGACTTTAATTCTTGTTTTGGATTAACCACCGGTAGCCCTCGTAGGTTTGATCCAAGGTTTAATTGGAATCATTTTTGGAATGCAATAACTGGGTTAGATCAACCTTATGAGCCTTCAAGAGCTAAGGCCTCCCATATGCAAAACCCCATCTTTAGGTATCTACATAGAGTCATGGGTAGAACTATTTTTGGTAGGGGAGAGAGTGATGGGGTGGTTAAAAAGATAGAGCTTTATGCTTTATGGGCTATGCTTTATAAGGTTGAATTTGATTCTGGTTTTCATTTTGTTCAAACCTTATTAAGATCTGCTAGGGCATCATCGGGATCAATTGTTTTTGGTGGTTTGATTACCCGAATAGCTTATAATTTAAATCTTAATGTTGATGGGTTGGAAATAATTCATGGTAATGACATGATTGACATTGATGCATGTCTTGCTATGAAAATGATCGTTCGGGATGGGAATGGTTTCGCATTTCCTAGGAGGAGTGGTTCTCCTTTACCCCTTCCTTTTCCTGAACGAACTACTATTCGTAACCCGGCTAATTGGGTAATTTCTGAGTTAGATTTTGAGGATAACCCTTCTATACCTGGAGACACTGAGCCACATCATGAGCCCTCGTCATATGGACACCCGCAGCCTTCTAGTTTTATGGAGCCCGCTAGGCATTCTTTTGCATATGGCACGGGATCTTCTAGGTTTGATTTTTCAGATTTTCGTACGTCTCTAGAATCACTTCATGAGAAGCAAGATGCCCAACGAAAAATGTTGGAGGGGCGCTTCTCTTTATCTGATGATCAGTTTAGGGAGGTACAAAATCATTTTTAGTTTACGAGGAATTTTCAAGGTCAAGTGGCTGAGTTTGTGCAGGATTATGATACTGATCAGGCTAGGATGAGAGATTTTATGTAGAGCATGATGCTTACTAGCCAACAAGTAGATGCTTTATATGAGTATCATAGATCCTTGGGTGAGATTCCAGGTTTTCCTAGTTTTCCTATTGGCCAACCACGTCATAGACCTCCTTTCCCTCGTCCACCTCCACCTCCTCCACCATATTGATTTCATCGGGACGATGAAAAGTTTAAGTCTGGGGGGGTGTCATGTACTGTTTAGTTTGGTTTTCAGTTTTTAGTTTTTGTTAGTTTTTCATGTTGGTTCTTATTTTCATTGCTTGTTTCTTTATTTTGCTTATTTTTGAAATAATCATGGCAAAATTTTTTTTGAGAACATCAAATCTTCACTTATATGCTTTCTTGGATTCAAGTGAAATGTTAGCACGATTATTGTCTTGATTCATGATGTTCGAATGATGCTAGTAGTAAACTTTGTGTAGTTCTTTTTTCTATCTTGGGAAGCATTAATAAGCTAAGAATCTTATGGTGATGAGTTTTAGTTTTGGTTCAACCTTAAGGATTTTATCTTCACTACACTTGTGCTTGATGCTTGAATAGTTGATGTCATTGAAATAGTCATGATTCATCTTGTTTGCTTAGTACTTGGTTTCCATGGTGATTTCTCAACTTTCATTTTGGTTACTGGATGAGGCTCAAATCATTAAAGCTCATTTGGAAAAATCAAAATATCCCAACATGTGTGCTAAAAGTACATTTGTGAATAAGTTTTGCACAATGCAAACACTTATAAAAAAAAAATAAGGGATATAAAAAATAGTTGTCATGAGTGGAATCTAGCAAGTCACCCCTTTGAGACCGAGTTAGGTTACTGGGGAAATGACTGCTTAGCTTCCCTTGAGATTGAGCACACCTTTGAGACCTTGGGTTAGTTGAGAAATATGAACCAAGTGAATGGTGAGTAAGTGCCTATCACTGGTTACTTGTCTTTCACTGGAAACATTAGGAATTCAAATTTGATGACGACTTGACTAGGACATGGTTGAAACTTGAAGGGTGTTGAGTTACTTTTACACTGTGCACAAGATTCTTATGCTTGAACCATACTTTACTTGTTTCTATGATCACGCTTGTTAATGAAACTTTTTGATAGAGTTAGGAAAGTGCACTAGGTTTATGAATGTGTTGTAGAACATATGAATTTAGACTGCAGCATTTTGCTTGAGGACAAGCAAAGGTTTAAGTCTGGGGCTGTGATGTGCGTAGATTATATACTCTTTTATGCATGTTTTTACGCACATTTACATACTTTGAGCATGCTTGATATATGCATTTTTATACTTCCAGCTTTCCTTTTACCATATTTACTCTTTTGGTTCGGAGATCTGCTTTTTGTGCATTTTCTGTGCACAGGAGTCGAAATTGGTGAAGATTATGCGTCCTCGGGCAAGCTTGGAAGGAATTGAAGGGAGAGAGCATCAGGCCGTGTACCACACACGGCCGTGTTGTTTTAACAGGAAGGGAAGAGGACATGGCCGTGTGAATCTCACACGGCCGTGTCTTGATTTGAAGAAATTAGAGCAGATGCCTTACATGGTCGTGTAGATCTACACGGCCGTGTGAGGTTTCCAGAGGCCAAGCAGGTGGTGGCCGTGTGCACCACACGACCGTGTAGCATTTCCAGAGAGCAGAAGGGTCCTGGCCGTGTGCATCACACGGCCGTGTAGCATTTCCAGAGAGCAGAAGGGTCCTGGCCGTGTGAGTCACACGGCCGTGCAGCTTTGGCAGAGAAGGAACTGGACATGGCCGTGTCATGGGGCCGTGTGGCGCCCGATTTCCTCCTCTATTTAAACCCTCCTTCATGAATTGAAAGGGGATCTCTCCCCCTTTGGGAGAAGGCAAGATTTGGTGGTATCCTCCCATTCTTGGGAGGATTTCTGGGCGATTCGAGGGGAGTTCTTGACGATTTCGACTCCGGAGCGAGGATTGGATCCGAAGACGAGGCTTCTTCGTAGATAAGTTTTCTCTTTTCCCCTTTTCTTGGTTTCTTGGATTGGGGATTTAAGAAATGCTTGTAATCTTTATTTCTTTGGGTATTCTTCCTCGATTCATGGAGTAGATCTTGTATTCTAGGATTAAGGGAGTATTTGTATGATGGATTGATGTAATCTCTTATGGATTTGCCATTTTCTTGTTTCAATGACATTGTCTTGCTTGTATCAATTAGATCTTGAATGATTAATGGTGATTTGTGCTTAATTCTCATTCTTGATTGATTGTTTGGATTTCTTGTGGACTTTGTAAAGATAAACTCTCACTCGATCATCCGAGGGATCCACGTGACAGGTGCAAGCCCGTGTAAGGACGTTTGAGAGATATCTTGAAGAGGGAATAGGAACATTTAAGAGAGTAGGATGGATCTTGTGCTTAGTTTCTTGTATCCCGATAGATTAATAAGTTGTGGGCTTCTATGTTGATATTCGAGGAAGGCATAGTAATAGGTGCGCTTCTGTGTAAGGACAACGTAGGTTCATGTCTAATTGATCATATTTAGATACATTTCTCAGTCCTTAGCCGGTTATCTATTGCAAGAGAGAACCGACAACTTTCTACAAGTGTTTGGCAATTGAGGGATAAGAATTGGTGAACCATATTTACATTCGAGAAATCTTACAAAGAAATCGAAACTCCTAGAATCTCCCTTTATCATAACCCAAAACACTAAACTCTTGTTTGTTGATCTTTAATATTAGATTTGTTTACCTTCACTTTGCATTTGAAACAATTGGATAGTTGTTTAGCTAATTCGCATTGAGACATTTCTAGTGCTTATTCCAGTCCCTGTGGATACGATAATCTTTTATATTACTTGCGACATTTCCGTACACTTGCGGAGCGTAACAAGGAGAAATTGGTTTTGGCCTTCCAATGAGCTTGAGTATCACGTGTTCGCCCCGAACACACAACTCAAGTTCATCGATAATAACTCATTCCACTAGAGAGTTATTACCGCACTACCGCAGCAATCTCAAATTACATTATGGGCTCCTTCTTATCATGAGTGTGTTAGTCTCCATGTGTTTAAGATTACGAATGTCCACTAATTAAGTAAGTTACTGACAACTCACTTAATTAATATCTAGCTCCAAGAGTAGTACCACTCAACTTCATTGTCATGTCAGACTAAGTCCACCTGCAGGGTTTAACATGACAATCCTTATGAGCTCCTCTTGGGGACATTCTCAACCTAGATAACTAGGACACAAATTCCTTCTATAATCAATAACACACACTATAAGTAATATCATTTCCCAACTTATCGGATATATTGATTTATCGAGCTAAACCTCACCCTTTCATAAGTCAAAGAAATAAATATTAAATATATGTGCTTGTTATTATATTAGGATTAAGAGCACACACTTCCATAATAACTAAGGTCTAGTTCTTTTACTAAGTCAGTACAAAAAGAATTTACCTAAATGATCCTACTTAATACACTTAAAGTGTATCAGTGTAATTTATTAGTCAAGATAAACTAATACTTAATTACACTACGACTATTCTGATGGTTTGTTCCTTTCCATTTTAGTCATGAGCAACTTGTTTATAATTTATAGAGATATGACAACATGATCTTCTGAGTGTAACACCACACTCCATGTTTTCTACTATATAAATTAATTGAACAATTACATTTAACAAATAAATACAGATATTGACCAATGTGATTCTTTTATTTCAACAAATAAATGTTTACAAAAGTTAGGCTTTCAGTATACACTCTAACAATCTCCCACCTATACTAAAAGACTAAGCTGCCATATCTGTTGCTATACATCTGATTCCCATCCTCTCCACATGCCGATCAAAAGCTTTCGCCGGAAGGGCCTTAGTGAAAGGATCTGCCAGGTTATCTGCTGATGCAATCTTGGCGACGACAACTTCTCCTCGCTTGACGATGTCTCGTATCAAGTGGTACTTGCGCTCTATATGTTTACTTGCCTTATGGGCTCGTGGTTCCTTCAAGTTTACAACTGCACCTCTATTATCACAATAAATTGTGATGATCTTGGGCAAACCAGGAATTACATCTAAGTCTATTAGAAAGTTCCTGAGCCATACAGCTTCTTTAGCTGTCTCAGAGGCTGTCACATACTTAGCTTCCATGGTTGAGTCCGAGACGCATTTCTGCTTAACACTCCTCCATGCAATGACTCCACCTCCTAGAGTAAACACATAGCCTGACGTAGACTTACTGTTGTCCCTATTTGATTGGAAGTCTGAATCCGTGTAACCCACAGGGAGCAAATCATCTGCCTGGTAAATTAGCATATAGTCTCTAGTCCTTCTTAGGTACTTTAATATATACTTTACCGCAGTCCAATGTCCTTGTACAGGGTTACTCTGATATCTGCTAACTATGCCCACGGCAAAACAGATATCAGGTCTCGTACATAGCATTGCATACATAAAGCTTCCTACAGCCGAAGCATAAGGAACTGCCTTCATGTCCTCTATCTCCTTTGATGTCTTCGGAGACATCTCTTTAGATAAGGCTACTCCATGCCTAAAAGGTAAGAAACCTTTCTTAGAGTTTTGCATGCTAAAACGAGCAAGGATCGTATCTATATATGAAGCTTGAGATAGGCACAACATTATTTTATTGCGATCCCTTATAACTTTAATCCCAAGAATGTGTGCACATTCTCCTAAGTCCTTCATATCAAATTATTTGGACAACCATACCCTTACATCCGATAATACCTTGACATTGTTGTTAATTAACAAAATATCATCTACGTATAGTACAAGAAATACCACCACGTTTCCGTTACACTTCTTGTATACACAAGACTCATCCGGACACTGAATAAATCCATATGACTGGATTACTTCATTAAACTGGATGTTCCAAGATCTTGAAGCTTGCTTCAGTCCATAAATGGACCGATTGAGCTTGCATACTAGATGCTCTTTGCCTTTTTCAATGAATCCCTCTGGTTGCTTCATATGGATGTTTTCTTCAAGACTTTCGTTAAGGAATGCTATCTTGACATCCATTTACCAAATCTCATAATCCATATAAGCGGCAATGGATAAGAGTATCCGGATAGATTTAAGCATGGCTACCGGCGAAAAAGTCTCCTCATAGTCGATTCTCTCTTTCTGAGTATACCCTTTCGCAACAAGCCTTGCTTTGAAGGTTTCTACCTTCCCATCTGTCCCTCTTTTTCTTTTGTAGATCCACTTGCATCAAACGACTTTTACACCATCAGGTGGTTCTACAAGCTCCTAGACCTTATTAGAGTACATAGACTTTATTTCAGAATTCATTGCCTTTTGCCAAGATACTGCATCTATATCTTGGAGTGCTTCGTCATATGTCCGGGGATCAGGTTCATGTTTACTCGGGATTAAGTCCGAAGACTCTCCCAAAAATATGAATCTCTCAGGCTGCCTTACAACCCTCCCACTACGACGAGGCACCGTCTGTGGTTGTGTATCATGTGTGACACGTGTTGCAGTCTCTTGTGATACTTCATCTTGTACTGTTGGTACTGAAGTAGACATGTCCTCTCTAAGTTCTTCTAGAACAATTTTGCTACTGGGCTTGTGATCCATTATATAGTCTTCTTCTAAAAACTGGGTATTGGTGCTAACAATGACCTTCTGGTCTTTAGGACTATAAAATAAATCACCTTTCGTTCCTTTGGGATAACCTACAAACACACGAACTTCTGTACGAGATTCTAACTTATCAGCGTCTGGTTTCAGGACATGTGCTGGACTACCCTAAATTCGAATATGTCTTAGACTAAGCTTTCGCCCATTCCATAATTCTGTGGGAGTAGAAGATACTGATTTAGAAGGTACTAAGTTCAGAATGTGCACTGTCGTTTCCAGAGCGTATCCCCAAAATAAATTTGGTAATTCTGAATAACTCATCAACGATCTAACCATCTCCATAAGAGTCCTATTCCTTCGTTCCGCCACACCATTCTGTTGGGGTGTACCAGGTGCGGATAATTGGGATTGAATCCCGACCTCTGATAAGTAATTCCTAAACTCTCCTAAGAGGTATTCGCCACCACGATCAGACCATAGTGTCTTGATACTTTTACTTAGACGTTTCTCCACATCAGCCTTGTACTCTTTGAACTTATCAAAGCACTCAGACTTGCGGCGCATCAGGTAAATGTATCCATATCTTGAATAATCATCTATAAATGAGACAAAATATTCAAAACCACCTCTAGCCTGGATAGACATAGGACCACACAAATTAGAATGAACCAATTCTAACGCTTCTTTGGCTCTATACCCCTTGGCCTTAAAAGGTCTCTTGGTCATTTTACCTTCCAAGCAGGATTCACATGTTGGAAAGTTTTCCAACTCTAATGGACCCAAGAGTCCATCAGCTACAAGCTTTTGAATCCTACTTAAGTTAATATGACCAAGCCTTAGATGCCAAAGATGCGTTTGGTTCATTTCCGAAGGTTCTTTTCTCTTATTAGATTTAGAAGATGTGTTATTAATTTCCATATTTTGCTTTGTGGGAGAAATTAGATTTAAAGTATATAAATTGCCAACCAATGCACCAGAATAGATAATCACTTATTTCTCTTTATAACCACATTGTTACTAAAAGAAACTGAATATCTATCCAAATACAGTTTAGAAACTGAAATTAAATTCTTTCTAAAACTGGGTACATAAAGATAATTTCTTAAAACCAAATTTTTATTCCTATCAAAAGATAAGTAGACGTCTCCCACTGCAACAGCCGCCACCTTAGTAGCATTGCCCATGTAGACGGTAATCTCTCCTTCAGATAGTCGTCGGGTTTCCTGGAACCCCTACAAGGAATTGCAGACATGATCAGTGGCTCCCGTATCTACACACTAGGTGCTGGTAGATAACACCGCTAAACATGTTTCAACAACTAGAGCATGAGATATACCTTTATTGTTCTTATTCCTACGAGGACAGTCCGCCTTCCAATGCCCTGTCTGGTTGTAAATGAAGCACTTGCCTTTCGATTTCTTCATTCCAACTTTTTATCCCTGAGGTTTATTCACTCTCTTTGCTGAAAAGACCTGTTTCTTCTTCTTCTTGCCTTTTGGCTTAGAAGTAGAATCATTTTCAGCATAGTGAATCTGAGAACTTTAACGAAATATTCCTTCTGCTGCCTGTAGTTCTATCAAAAGTTCCGCCAACGTATACTCTCTTTTGTTTATGTTATAGTTCAGGCGGAACTGCTCAAAACTTCTGGGTAGCATTTGGAGAATTATATCGACCTAAGTTTCCCCATCGATTTCTCCTCCAAGGACTTGTATTTCATTCAGATAAGCCATCATTTTGAGGATATGTTCCCTTACGGGTGTCCCCTCAGACATGGTGGTTGTCATTAGTTTTCTCATTGCCTCTTGCCTAGCAGTCCGACTCTGGTGCCCAAAGAGTTCTTTGAGATTGTTCATTATATCATAAGCTGTTGGTAAATCTTGATGCTGATGTTGCAATACATTTGACATTGATGCCAAAATGTAACACCGCGCCATCTTATCAGCTTTTACCCATTTCTTATGATACTCAATCTCCTCTGGGGTAGAGTCACCGTCAGGTGCATTAGGGTAAGCCTCAGTCAGTACAAACTTATAGCTTTCAACAGTAAGGACAATGTCCAGGTTTTTTTTTTCCAATCTATATAGTTGGGTCCAGTAAGTTTATTCTCTTTCAGTATAATAGCTAGTGGGTTGAAAGTCATCATAAGAATCACAAAAAAAAAACTTTGGTCAGGACTCTAAATTTAGAATAATATTGATTCCTCAAACAATACTATTTTAAATTAACCAACACCTTAAAACACCGTGAATTTTATATGCCACGATAGTGTGGACGTATACAAATTCAACATTTGTAAAAGGAGGGTGTAACCCATTAATTTTATTATCTTGTCAACCTAACTTTTTGACAAATAAAATTAATAGTTGGTTTCCTTCGGTCACACAAATAATAGCAGTAACTCCGATAGGGAGGATACTATTAGACGTGCCTAAGTGTATACCATTACTTGACATTAAGTCCATTAATAAGATTGTGCCCCTTCCGATGGGGAAGATCACACGCTCTTAATTAATTTCCTATAGTCATCCAAAATGAAAGTTTGATCTCGTGATCCGTAAACAAACTCATCCAATATGGAGGAAGGCACTTAGAGCCAACGCGTAAGTTTGTTTGCATCACTTACAAACCAGTAATGGAGACTGTGGAATTTACTAAAATACATCCCTCTCCCACTTAGTTATTTAAAGTGAGGAATTTTAAACTATCCTAGCATACATCACATGCATACACACACATTACTGTAAATAAAAGCAATAAATATGGAAATTATTTTCCAACTATTATGGCCTTTTTCTGTTACTGTCCTTCATGTGCACCAACCCTAGTTGCTGCCATCTTTAGCCACCACCATCGGGTCGAGTCATCGCATCCATCTTGCCTCTTATTCCGCTGCACCTCTGGTGCTCCAAAAGTACCACGCCTCGCAAGAATCCGATACGCGACAAAAATAGAATTTTACATATATCGATCCTATATTCCTCGAGGGAATGTACATGTTGTTAGTTAGAGTCCTAGAGCCAATCATTTGATGATTGTATTATGGACTTATTGTATCATATTATTATATAAATAAAGGTATTTGTTTTGGTTATTATACTTACTTGTATTGGTGCCAAATAAATTAAGTATAATAGCGTCCTTGAGTAGAATGTTCTTACCTATATCAATCGATTGGTTGAATCGATAGTGAGATGATATAGGGAACACTACTCTTAATCATTCCTAGTCGAGTATTAACATTCAGGGACAATGTTAATGTGACGACGAGACTAGCATGTAGGTCAACTCGATGACTTGATCTCACAAGTCATGGATATAGAGATATCAAGTTGACACATGGGTATGCATTGGAGAATGTATACTGAATGACCTGCCATGAGAAAGTATCATGGATCGTTATATGAGTGTCATACACTTTCTCATGTGGCTATTAGTATGACTACTAGTCCTTAGACCTGAAGTCACCATAGTTCCCTACATAAGGAGATATGTACTTTGGTTTCGTCAAACGTCACCCGTAACTGGGTGGACTATAAAGACGATTACTGTGTATGTAACAAATTAAGTGGAGGGATGTGAGTGATGTAGATGAGATCTATCCCTCCTATATGACGGGAGTGACATCGATTTTCTTGATAGAGTGAGACCACGAAGTGCATGGCCATGCTCAAATGAGTCAATATGAGATATTGAGCTCATTTGATTTAGTGAGTCTACTTGGAGTTCAAGATTTAGATTGATTAGAGGATGACACGGTCTATGCCTCACATTGATCAATCTAGATGTCTAGGATAGAAGGACACTTGTCATATATTGTGAGGAGTCGCAATTAGTAGTCACAAGGTGATGTTGGATCTCAACATTCTTGTAACTTGGGTAGTAATGATGTGTTGCTAGATACCGCTCATTACTTATGCTCCTAAATGGTTTTAGGGGCATTGCCAACATTACAAGAACCTATAGGGTCACACACAAAGGACAATTAGATGGAGATTAGGTTCATATGATGAACCAAGAGGATTAGATTCATTTGATGAGTCAAATTGGATTAAGAGTAATCCTAATTGGGCTAATTGAGTTGGACTCAAGTTGATTCATATGTTCAATGAGTCTAATTTAGATTATGACTCATTGAATCAATTTAATTAAATGAATTAGATTCATTATATTAAATTGGCTTGAATTAAATGGTTGGATTATATCAACCATGAGAGAGATTAAGTCAAATTTGACTTGACTTGAGAGGAAGAGGAAGAGTCAAGTTTGACATGACTATTTGCCACCTCATTTGTGAGTTGGCATTAAGTGGCCAATGATGATGTGCCACATCATCATGTTTAGCACATGTGTGTGCCACCTAATGGAGGTTACAAATTCCCTTTTAATTTAATGTGGCTGGCCACATTAAATGAGATGGAGTTACACATGTGTGGCCGGCCACTTTTGTGAATGAATGGAATTCATTTTTCATTCAAGGCATTATTCCATCATCTTCTTCCTAGCTCTCTCTTCTTGCTCTCCCTCTCCTCCTCTTGCCGGGACTGATCAAGGGTGCTAGCACACCTTTGTTTAGTTTTTCTCCACCCATTTGTTCATGTGGATAATTTTAGAGGATCGTACACTTGACGATCTCGAGATCCGGCACTTCCTTGGACGAGCGGGATTCGTAAAGGGCACGCATCAAGGGTAAAAGGTTTTCTCCTTGTAAATCTAGTTTAGAACTAAGGCTTTAGTAAACTCATACTCGAAATTTTATTTTTATTTTACTTCGCACGGATCCGGTGATGGGGGTTTCGGGGTTTCCGCGACGCGAAAAAGTGGTTTTCGCGGCCCGAAGAACCCAACAGTGGTATTAGAGCCTCGTGCGAAGCGAGTACGAATTTAATTTGATTTTTTTATAAAAAATATAGGTTCTGTAACTTTCTGTAATTTTATCGTTTTTATGATTTTTATGGGTATTTTTCTCGTAGAAGCGAAGCAAAAGTGCTTCGACACTTGTAGGCTTCGACTACCGAGAAGATTTTCTGAAACGGCAAGGTTTCGCCCCAAAAATTTTTGGGACAGCGGGCTAAGGCGCTGTAGGATCGCTTAGGGACACTCGCGATGGTTAGATCGTGGGTAGGGGCGCTGCCCCTAGCCCTGCAAGGGGAATCGTTCCGCGATTGCACCCGAAAAACGCTAAACAGGATCGCCGGGAATTTTTACTCGTAAAAAAATTATAAAAATTGTAGAAAAAATTACAAAAAAATTATAGAAAATACATAATTTAGAATTATGTATTATTTGTATTATTTTGTGATAGTCATGGCCCAAAAAGACCCAATCTGATTGGAAATGTGTTGTAATTCATATTACGGCCTGCGCACCGTCATTTGTGTTGTGTGTGCTGTATATTTAATACGCGACCTGCGCATCATGCCTTTCTCCATTTATTCTTGTTGTAAATTAGTTTAGACTCGAATGTAACTCGAGTTTCAAAATTGTAATGTACAAAATTGGAGCGGTGGAAGGTCCACTCGAGACGGAGATACAAGGAGGGCGCGAGCAACACAAGGTGGTCAAAGGGAGGAGCTTGAGAAGTTGTTGACCTTTGGTTGACCATCTGATCTTATCATTGGCTTGAGAAGATCGTAGTAGGGCCATGACTAATCACAAATAATTTAATTAATTGCTTGTGTGTATGTGATGCATAATTAGTAATTAATTAGTGTCTAACGATTAGATTAGATCTAAATCGTGTACAAGATGCACCCTTTCGATTAGATTAGATCTCAATCGCGTCAACTCAAATGCCTACCGTGCCGTGATACCTATCACTACCTCGATCACATGTGTTGTTGAATCTGCCAAAGCAGAGCAACACATATTATCTTGGTAGGGTACGGAGGGACAATTTTGGTCCCGCCTATCAACGCATGGGTGAGTAGAGACTCAATTTGATTGAGTACAACTAGTTAAATCAAGTTTAACTGTAGGCATTCTTCTAATGGTTGGAAAGATATGACATAAATCACATTTATATTAATTCTTGGGCGTATTAGCCAAAGCTAACTCAAGTTTTAATATAACTGCAGATAATGATCCTATAAACAAGAGTTGCATAGAGATGTAATTGGTAAATCGTTACCTACCGATCATACTAAATCTTGGGCGTATTAGCCAAAGCTAACTCAAGGGTTAGTATGATATGGATCTTGTCCCACATGAATTATAGAATTCAGTGGGAGCATCATTTAGTTAAAGGCTTAATTAAATGATTTAAAAGAATATGATATTTATTTTATGCATTTTTCTGTTGTAGATAACCATGACATCGAATACGAACTCTTTCTCCCTGCGTTCTATCCTTGAGAAGGACAAGCTCAACGGAGCAAATTTTCTATGCTGGTGGTATAGAAACTTGAGAATAGTTCTCACCCAAGAACGTAAACTGTACGTTCTGGAGCAGCCCATTCCGGAGGCACCTCCTGCCACTGCCACACTAGCTGACCGAGATGCTTACAAGAAGCATCAAGATGACGCATTAGATGTGTCCTGTCTAATGCTCGCGACCATGAACTCTAAGCTTTAGAAGCAACACGAGTTGATGGGTGCTTACGATATGGTTGAACATCTTCGTCAACTGTATCAAGGACAAGCGCGGCATGAGAGATTTGAGATCTCAAGGGCACTATTTCAGTGCAAGATGTCAGATGGGGCTCCTGTAGGCCAATATGTACTCAAAATGATTGGGTACATAGAAAACCTACAGAGGTTGGGATTCCTGCTTGGCCAAGAGCTGGCCACTGACCTGATCTTGTAATCCTTGCCGGATAGCTATAGTCAATTCATTCTAAACTACAATATGAATGAAATTGACAAGCCACTGCCCGAGCTGCTTAGCATGTTGAGAACTACTGAACTGAACCTTAAGAAGGCAAAGCCCCACTCTGTTCTGATGGTTCAGAAACACAAGGGCAAGGGCAAGCCCAAAGGTAAAGGAAAGTCACAAGCCAAGGGCAAAGGCAAGGCATTGAAGCCTAAAGGAGGGGTCGCCAAGGATGCTACCTGCTTCCACTGCAGTCAGACCGGGCACTGGAAGAGGAACTGCAAGGTGTACTTGGAAGATCTTAAGAAGAAGCGAAGTGAGACTTCCACTTCAGGTATATATGTTATAGAAGTCAATCTATCTATTTCTTCATCATGGGTATTAGATACCGGATGTGCTTCTCACATTTGTACTAATGTGCAGGTGTTGAGAAATAGCAGGGCATTGGCAAAGGGCGAGGTGGACCTACGCGTAGGCAATGGAGCATGGGATGCTGCTGTTGGTGTAGGAACTTATCATCTATCTCTGCCCTCTGGGCTTGTATTAGAATTAGATGAATGTTGTTATGTGCCTGCTTTAACTAAGAACATAATTTCAGTTTCTTGTTTGGACAAGAAAGGTTTCTCTTTTATTATAAAGGACAAATGTTGTTCTGTTTATTTAAAAGATATGTTCTATTGTAGTGCACCTCTGATGAACGGACTCTACATTCTAGACCTTGAAAGCCCTATCTATAACATAAATACCAAGAGGTTCAAGTCAAATGACCTGAACCAAACCTATCTCTGGCACTGTCGCTTAGGTCATATAAATGACAAGCGTTTATCCCAGCTCCATAAGGATGGTTTGCTGGACTCATTTGATTTTGAATCTTATGAGACATGCGAGTCATGCCTACTAGGCAAGATGATCAAGACTCCCTTTAGTGGGCACAGCGAAAGAGCGACTGATTTGTTAGGACTTATACATAGTGATGTATGTGGCCCTTTCAATGTCGCTGCTAGAGGCGGTTATAGGTACTTCATCACATTTACTGATGACTTCAGTAGATATGGTTATGTGTACTTGATGACACATAAGTCTGAATCCTTTGAAAAGTTCAAAGAATTCAAGAATGAAGTACAAAACTAGCTTGGCAAGAGTATTAAGATACTTCAATCAGATAGAGGTGGAGAATACCTTAGCTATGCGTTTCATGACTATCTAGCTGAGTGTGGGATTCTATCCCAACTCACTCCTCCTGGAACACCACAGTGGAATGGTGTATGCGAAAGGAGAAACCGTACTCTATTAGATATGGTATGGTCTATGATGAGTCACACAGATCTTCCGACATTCCTTTGTGGCTATGCTCTAGACACGACAGCTTTTATACTCAACCGAGTTCCATCCAAGGCCGTGATAAAGACACCATATAGGATATGGATTGGGAGAGATGCCTAGGTGTCTTTCATGAGGATTTGGGGTTATGAGGCTTACGTTCGACGTCAAGTCTCAGACAAATTAGGACCCAAATCCGACAAGTGCTACTTTATTGGATATCCCAAGGAAACTAAGGGATATTACTTCTACATTCCTAGTCAGCACAAGGTAGTTGTGGCAAAGACTGGGGTCTTTCTAGAAAGGGACTTTGTTTCTAGAAAGACTAGTGGGAGTACGTTCGATCTTGAAGAAGTTCAAGATGTGGACCATAGCACTGAATCCTCGATGGAAGTTGAATTGGAACCACAAAGTGTTGTGGAAGATGTTGTTCCACAAGGAGTTGAGGAACAACAACCAGTTCAAGTAGACATACCTCTTCGCAGGTCTGATAGGGTACGTCGTCAGCCTGAGAGATACTCATTTCTCTTGTCTGACCATGATGACATTGTGCTCATAGAGGATGAGCCCACCTCCTATCAGGAAGCTGTGATGAGACCAGATCCCGAGAAATGGCTAGAGGCCATGAGATCCGAAATGGATTCCATGTACACCAACCAAGTATGGACTTTGGTTGATCCACCTAAAGGGGTAAAACCCATAGGGTGTAAGTGGGTCTTTAAGAGAAAGACTGACATGGATGGACTTATCTACAAGGGTCGCTTGGTAGCTAAAGGTTTCAAGCAGATTCATGGTATTGACTATGATGAAACCTTTTCTCCAGTAGCGATGTTTAAGTCCATTCGGATCATGCTTGCTATTGCAGCATACCATGACTATGAGATATGGCAGATGGATGTCAAAATCGCGTTTCTGAATGGAATTCTGCTCGAGGATATGTACATGACACAACCTGAGAGTTTTGTAGATCCACAGCATACTAGCAGAGTATGCAAGCTGCATAGGTCCATTTATGGACTAAAGCAAGCTTCTCGGAGTTGGAATCTTCAATTTGATGATGCAATCAAACAGTTTGGTTTTATCAAGAATGAAGATGAATCTTGTGTCTACAAGAAGGTTGTAGGGGATATAGTTGTCTTCCTAATATTGTATGTGATGACATACTACTCATTGGGAAGGACATCCCTTTGCTTAAGTCTGTCAAGACCTGGCTAGGGAGTTGCTTCTCAATGAAGGACTTAGGTGAAGCATCTCGCATTTTAGGCATACAGATCTATAGAGATAGATCTAAGAGGTTGCTTGGCCTAAGTCAGAGTACATATATTGACAAGGTACTCCTTCGGTTTGCCATGCAGAACTCCAAAAAGGGATTTCTGCCGATGTCACATGGTGTGAGTCTTTCGAAGACTCAAGGTCCCTCTTCTAGAGAGGAGAGAGACCGCATGGATCAGATCCCTTATGCCTCAGCCATATGATCTATTATGTACGCCATGCTATGTACTCGACCTGATGTCTCGTATGCTTTGAGCATGACGAGCATATACCAGTCAAATCCAGGTGAAAGTCACTGGATAGCGGTCAAGAATATTCTTAAATACTTAAGAAGAACTAAAGAATATTTCTTGATATATGGAGGTGATGACGAGCTAGCTGTAAAGGTTTACAGTGATGCTAGCTTCCAGACCGACCAGGACGATTATCGATCGCAGTCAGGGTTCATGTTTTGCATTAATGGTGGTGTTGTGAGCTGGAAGAGTTCAAAGCAGGACACAGTCGCTGATTCTACGACAGAGGACGAGTATATTACTGCATCAGAGGTAGCAAAGGAGGCAGTTTGGATCCGCAAGTTCATCACTGAACTTGGGGTGGTTCCTAGTATAGCTGACCCTATTGTGACAACAATGGAGCCATAGCACAGGCGAAGGAACCTCGCTCACACCAGCGGATCAAACACATACTATGGCGCTTCCATCTCATTCGAGAGATTATCGAGAGAGGAGATGTGAAGATTTGTAGAGTACCCACAGAGGCTAACATCGCAGATCCCTTGACCGAGGCTTTGGCACAGAGGAAGCATGATGGACACACTAGGTCATTGGGGCTTAGAGCCTATGTAACGACCACCCTTCTTACTACTACTACTACTCTCTAAGGGCGACCGCTACTTAACTACTAACTCTACTTAACCGGTACGCTACTTAACTACGAGAAATCCCTACCGAAAAATTTCGACAGAGTTTCCCCTGTACCGGTGACCAAATCAACAATACAAACAGTGTATACTCAGCCACAAGCGGCTGGAACATATAATCACACGACCACGCAGTATAATAACTCAAATAAAAAGAAGGAACTACTCTAACAATAGCAACAACTATATCACTCCAAAAATAGGAAATAACTCATCTACAATGCGGAATAAACTTAACATAGACAAAGGGAAACTACTAAAACAATCTCTATCAATTTAATAACTGAAAGAAAACTCTAAAGAAGGAGTCTTGACAGTTTCCTTAGCAAACTCATGATCTCCCCATAGTCCAGCCATCACACACCTTCATCACCACCACCTTGTCGCCTTCCTTGCTAAATCTTTTCCTTTCCTTTATCTGCAGTAGGAGGAAGTGCAGTCTATAAGCATAAAGCTTAGTGAGCGCTATCTACTCACAAAAACTCGATATGCATGTATATAAATAAAAACATGCTAAAACTGAATGCTAACGTGTAAAGCTACTCATGCTCATAAATAGCAAAGGAATCATACTATCTGAAATACTAAACATGTATAGCTAATCATGCTCATAATCCAATGAAGGAATCATACTAACTGAAATACTAAACATGTATAGCTAATCATGCTCAAAATCCAATAAAGGAAACATACTAACTGAAATACTAAACATGTATGGCTAATCATGCTCATAATCCAATGAAGGAATCATACTAACTGAAATACTAAACATGTATAGCTACTAAACATGTAAAACTACTAAACATGTAAAGCTAAACATGTAAAACTACTAAACATGTAAAGCTACTAAACATGTAAAACTACTAAACATGTAAAGCTAAACATGTAAAACTACTAAACATGTAAAGCTACTAAACATGTAAAACTACTAAACATGTAAAGCTAAACATGTAAAACTACTAAACATGTAAAGCTACTAAACATGTAAAACTACTAAACATGTAAAGCTACTAAACATGTAAAACTACTAAACATGTAAAGCTAAACATGCTGAATAATCTAGTAGCAAGGAAACAATTGAAACTACTACTGCATGCTTCAAATAACAAGAAACTAAACTTTCTAATTCTAAACATATTTGAAGCTTGTTTCATTTGTTTCAAAACTTATACTTTAATACTTCAAAATAATAATCAACTTCTCTTGGGCCCGGCATTGTACCACTTTGCGCGCATTCTTAATAAGAATCGAGGTAGCTAATCCCGAAACTACTAAGATACTTCTAGGCCTTGTGCCTAGGGGCAACTTGGAGCCCATCCCTTGGATCTTGTGTCCGGTACATGCCCTTTAAAAGTAAAATACTTTCTTTATAACTTCTTTATACTTGCCCTTACTTGGCATTTAAGCAAACACCTTGTGTGCGCTTTTGATCTTAAACTTCTGAAATTGAGATCAAGTTAAAGTCTTGGTCTTTCTTAGCTTATAACTTCTCATATTAGTCCAATAGCAAAAGACTAAAGATAGGAATCATTACTGCTCATGTTAAACTGATACTTTAAAAATGGCAAGGCTGCTCATGCTACTAAATCAACAATAAGTACTAAATCTGAAATGCTACAAGGTGCTGTTCGTACTTGTTAAAATAGCAAATGAAAACTACTTTGAGCTTACTAATCATGCTATAAATAGAGCAAAAGAAAGCAACTTTGAACTTACTAATCATGCTATAAAATAGAGCAAAAGAAAGCAACTTTAAGCTTACTAATCATGCTGTAAAAATAGAGCAAAGAAAAGCAACTTTGAGCTCTCTAAACATGCTGTAAACTAGGCAAAAGAATGCAACTTTGAGCTCTCTAAACATGCTGTAAACTAGGCAAAAGAATGCAACTTTGAGCTTTCTAAACATGCTGTAAACTAGGCAAAAGAATGCTAATCTAATCTTACTAATCATGCTACCAAATAGGGCAAAAGAAAACTAATTGAATCAACCTCGATCCTGTACAACATGACCTGGAAGCAAGGAAGGAAACTATAATAAAATGCAGAACTTAGATTTGTCTACTAATGCTTGCAAGAACTAATCTAGGGACTAGCGTATATGGTAGAAAACTAGAATAGAACCCAATGAAAAATCCATTTTTTTCCATCTGCTACGAATCTGTCCAGGAAATCACCTGCATTACAAAACCGAAACCAACTCTATACTAAAGACCTTGGTCTCACTTTAAAAGAAGAACTTCACCTCATTGTGAGGATTTCTAAATCTCCAAGACCAATCAAACACACCCAAACCGAACTGCACAGCACATTCCTTGTGCACAACCCGAACTGCACAACAACTCAAAACCGAGCTGTTCATGCCAATTTAACAGCACAAATCCGAAACTACATGCTAAAAAGGAAATCTATATCATCTCATGTATATTGCCTAATAGCAAGGATAACCATACTTCATGCTACGCAAGCTATTCAAATCCAAGTGCTACACGAAATTCCCAACTGAAACCTGTCCACACCCAATCTAATAAATTCGGAATATGGCAGCAACCTTCACAAACCTACCGAACTCACAGCAGAAATTTCGAAACAAGGAATCTCATCAAGGCAAGGAAGAAAACCCTAGCATATTCTTCTACTCGGCACAACAAGATCCGAAAGCAAGTAAACGAAATCCGAAAATCCGGAGCAACTCCTACTGCAGGTGAGAAGCAACTCACCTTCGGTTCTTGGACTTACAACCGAAGAAGATGACTCTAAAGCTTCTAGGGTTCGGAGAAGGTGAAGACCTCAGCGATCCCTTCCTTTCCGCGTATTCTCCTTGACGAGGAGAGCTCGGATCCGCAAGATTCGCCGGAAGAAGCCTTCGCCGGCCGCCGGAGAGAAGCTCCGCCGCCTCTTTCGCCCGAGCAGAAATCGCGACGCCGCGCAGAAAAGGAGAGGAAACGGGATTTAGGGTTCGGGGAAAAACACTTAACCCTTTATAACCTAGGTTTTATTTTATCAACTATAACATATATATTTCTCGCTTCATACTTATTAACAAAACACTCGCAGCTCGGTTGGTTGGCTGCGTTCGGCTTGAGGCGTGGCTCGCGAGTTCGAAACTCGACTGCAACCATTTTTTTTTTTCTATTTATTAGCTACTGCTTAAATAGAATATTTCTCCTTCTTTAATAAGAAACACTTGCTAGATCAGTTGGTTAAGCGAATCTTTGCTTAACCCGAGGTCTGGGCTTCGAATCCTCAGCCGCGCACTTTTATTCCAATTTATTTTAAACATTCCAACTATAGCTTAAATCTATTTCTCTCCATACTTGGTTAACAAAACCCGCGTAGCTCAGCTGGTTGGGCAGGTTTTGCTTGGGTCAGTCCGACCCGAGGTCGTGGGTTCGAATCTCACCTTCAACATTTTTTTTTTTTAAACTTCTTTCTTTTTGTAGCCCTACTAAACGACCTCCAAAAATTATGTAAAAAATACTCTAAAAATTCCTAAAAATCTCTATAATATTTTAAAAGTATTTCCAAATATTTTTATGGACTTTTAGAACTTGAAATAGGGAAAATTGGGTCGTTACAATTCCCCATACCTTATAAAAAGTTCGTCCTCGAACTTAGAATAATTCTGGATATTTCTGTCTCATACTGTCCTCCCGCTCCCAAGTGACTTCCTCGTGCTTCTGGTTCTGCCAGACGACCTTCACTAGTGGTACTTCTTTGCTTCTTAGTCTTTTGACTGCTCTGTCCACTATCTGTGTAGGTCTACTCTCATAACTAAGATCCTCTTGGATCTGCACTGACTGAGGTTCAATCACTTGGCTAGGGTCATGAAGACACTTCTTTAACATGGAGACATGAAATACATTATGTATTATTGACATGTCCTGTGGTAAATCCAGCTTGTAAGCTACTTTCTCAATTCTTGCTGTGATCAGGTAAGGTCCTACATAACAAGGACTTAATTTGCCCTTCTTGTCAAATCTCATTACTCCCTTCATAAGAGTGACCTTGAGAAAAAACTGAATCCCCTACTTGGAATTCAAGTGGCCTACGGCGTGTGTCGGCATAACTCTTCTGTCTACTCTGGGCAGTCTCAATTCTCTGTCTGATCTTCTGAATCGCCTAAGTAGTTTCATCTATCAGCTCTGTCTGAATACCCAGCTCTACTTCCATTTCCTTTCTTTCACCTGCTTCTTGCCAGCATATAGGTGATCTGCACTTTCTGCCATACAACGCCTCATATGGTGTCATCTTAATAGTGGCCTGATAACTATTGTTGTAGGCAAATTCAGCTAAGCACAGATACTTGCACCAACTGCCTTTAAAATCTAGTGCACAAGCCCTGAGCATATCTTCTAGGATTTGATTTTTTTGCTCTGTCTGTCCATCAGTCTGAGGATGGAAGGCTGTGCTGAACTTGAGTTTGGTGCCTAGTGCAGTCTGAACACACTCCCAAAAGTGAGAGGTGAAGCGCCCATCTCTATCAGAAACAATAGATTTAGGAACTCCGTGAAGTCTGATCACCTCTTTAACATACAACTGTGTCAACTACTCTATAGAGTGAGACACCTTGATGGCTAGAAAATGGGCAGACTTAGTCGATCTGTCCACTACTACCCATATTGCGTCTTATCCATTCGTAGTTCTTGGAAGACCTTTTATGAAGTCCATGGATATGTCTTCCCACTTCCACTCTGGTATTGGAAAAGGTTGTAACATTCCTCCTGGTCTCTGATGCTCTGCTTTGACTCACTGGCATGTCAGGCAGGCACTGACATATTTCGCAACATCTCTTTTGAGTCCAGACCACCAGAACCTCTGTTCATTAAGTCCATGAAGACCGCTGGTGCCTTAGTCACACCAAAAGGCATGACTACAAACTCGTAGTGTCCGTATCTGGTCCTGAAAGCCGTTCTGGGTATATCCCTTTCTTTAACTTTCAACTGATGGTACCTAGAGCGCAGGTCTATCTTTGAGAACGTTGTTGCCCCTCTCAACTGATCAAATAAGTCGTCGATCCTGGGGAGGGGGTACTTGTCCTTAACTGTTACTTTGCTTAGCGCTCTAAAATATATGCACATCCGCATAGATCCGTCTTTCTCCTTAACGAACAACTCTGGAGCTCCCTGAGGTGAATGACTAGGGCGGATGAAACCTTTGTCAAGTAGCTCCTGAAATTGTTCTTGTAACTCTTTTAGCTCTGCTAGAGACATTCGGTACGAAGCTTTTAAAATTGGACCGGTACCAGGAACCAATTCAATTTCAAACTCCACTTCTCTGTTGGGAGGTAGTCCAGGTAGCTCTTCTGGAAATACCTATGGATACTCACAGACTACCCGAACATCTTCCTGCTTGGGTCTTTCTTGTTATCTTTGTCATTCTAGTTCTAATTACTTGACTGGGGTCTCTGTTTCCCCACTGTCTTGTCTTCTATCTTGACTGGCTTGTGTTGCGTTTGTTGTACCTTGATGTTGTTCAGATAGTGCTCACTAATGCCCTGCTGACCAACTCTTCACCAATCTATGGTCGGTGAGTTTCACTACTCACATTAGGTGTTATTTCTGATCTCAGCATTAGGAGCATCAGTCTGACTCGTTCTTTCACTGTACTTACTAACTATAGGCAAAGGTGAGCTAGCCTGTTAAATCTTTTAACCGCTTCTTCTACTGGTAGGTCACCTTGTCTGAATTCCATAAGCTCCTCATACTGTTTATTGGTGATCCGCTGACGGAAGACTTCTTTGTAAAACTCTGTCTCGAAGTCAACCCAACTCATCTGGTTGACTGCTCTCTTACTCTTAACTCGCTCCCACCACGTACAAGCATCTCCAGATAGGCAGAAAGAGGCACACTTAACCTTCTCGACTTCTGGCGAGTCAAGAAGCTCCATTGTGCTCTCAAGTGTCTTGAACCAAGCCTGGGCATCCCAGGGCTCAGTCGTGCCTGAGAAGCTTTCTGGTTTCAGCTTCAGCCACTGGATGAGGTATGTTTCTTGTCTTCTAGGTGTTGTGGCGACTTCCAGGGTAACTGATGGGACTTCAGTCACCACTGGGGTCTCCACATTAATGGTTGGGGGAGTGGGAGGAGCTGGCTGCTGATTTGCCATCAGGTTGGCAATCACTTGTTGCTGCTCTCCTACTTGTCTCTGGAGTTGGGCAACAACTTCAGAGAGATTGGGTTCAGTTAATCTAAGCTTTTCGTTCTCCTGATCTTGGTTCTCAGTACGAACGGTACGGGAACGTTCTCTTCTTGCCATCAAGTCAGGCAGAGGAAAAGAAAACTTAAAATTATCACTATACTTTCTAGATATATCTTACTTATACATGATTCTTGACTTTCAACACCTATGAGTAGGTACTTCTAAACATTTCTCTATCCTTTCGAAACATACATATTTGTATATGAAGAAAGAAAACAGCAAAAACTCTTATCTTACTTAAGCACTTATAAGCAATCACTCTATACTGCAAAAAATAATAAAGGAAAGCAATAAAGAAAGAACTAAAATACTTTCTTACTTGGAGATGGCAAGGATGATGCTGATGTGTGTGTGATGCTGGAGAATGGAACACTGCTCTGATACCAACTGTAACGACCACCCTTCTTACTACTACTACTACTCTCTAAGGGCGACCGCTACTTAACTACTAACTCTACTTAACCGGTACGCTACTTAACTACGAGAAATCCCTACCGAAAAATTTCGACAGAGTTTCCCCTGTACCGGTGACCAAATCAACAATACAAACAGTGTATACTCAGCCACAAGCGGCTGGAACATATAATCACACGACCACGCAGTATAATAACTCAAATAAAAAGAAGGAACTACTCTAACAATAGCAACAACTATATCACTCCAAAAATAGGAAATAACTCATCTACAATGCGGAATAAACTTAACATAGACAAAGGGAAACTACTAAAACAATCTCTATCAATTTAATAACTGAAAGAAAACTCTAAAGAAGGAGTCTTGACAGTTTCCTTAGCAAACTCATGATCTCCCCATAGTCCAGCCATCACACACCTTCATCACCACCACCTTGTCGCCTTCCTTGCTAAATCTTTTCCTTTCCTTTATCTGCAGTAGGAGGAAGTGCATTCTATAAGCATAAAGCTTAGTGAGCGCTATCTACTCACAAAAACTCGATATGCATGTATATAAATAAAAACATGCTAAAACTGAATGCTAACGTGTAAAGCTACTCATGCTCATAAATAGCAAAGGAATCATACTATCTGAAATACTAAACATGTATAGCTAATCATGCTCATAATCCAATGAAGGAATCATACTAACTGAAATACTAAACATGTATAGCTAATCATGCTCAAAATCCAATAAAGGAAACATACTAACTGAAATACTAAACATGTATGGCTAATCATGCTCATAATCCAATGAAGGAATCATACTAACTGAAATACTAAACATGTATAGCTACTAAACATGTAAAACTACTAAACATGTAAAGCTAAACATGTAAAACTACTAAACATGTAAAGCTACTAAACATGTAAAACTACTAAACATGTAAAGCTAAACATGTAAAACTACTAAACATGTAAAACTACTAAACATGTAAAGCTAAACATGTAAAACTACTAAACATGTAAAGCTACTAAACATGTAAAACTACTAAACATGTAAAGCTACTAAACATGTAAAACTACTAAACATGTAAAGCTAAACATGCTGAATAATCTAGTAGCAAGGAAACAATTGAAACTACTACTGCATGCTTCAAATAACAAGAAACTAAACTTTCTAATTCTAAACATATTTGAAGCTTGTTTCATTTGTTTCAAAACTTATACTTTAATACTTCAAAATAATAATCAACTTCTCTTGGGCCCGGCATTGTACCACTTTGCGCGCATTCTTAATAAGAATCGAGGTAGCTAATCCCGAAACTACTAAGATACTTCTAGGCCTTGTGCCTAGGGGCAACTTGGAGCCCATCCCTTGGATCTTGTGTCCGGTACATGCCCTTTAAAAGTAAAATACTTTCTTTATAACTTCTTTATACTTGCCCTTACTTGGCATTTAAGCAAACACCTTGTGTGCGCTTTTGATCTTAAACTTCTGAAATTGAGATCAAGTTAAAGTCTTGGTCTTTCTTAGCTTATAACTTCCCATATTAGTCCAATAGCAAAAGACTAAAGATAGGAATCATTACTGCTCATGTTAAACTGATACTTTAAAAATGGCAAGGCTGCTCATGCTACTAAATCAACAATAAGTACTAAATCTGAAATGCTACAAGGTGCTGTTCGTACTTGTTAAAATAGCAAATGAAAACTACTTTGAGCTTACTAATCATGCTATAAATAGAGCAAAAGAAAGCAACTTTGAACTTACTAATCATGCTATAAAATAGAGCAAAAGAAAGCAACTTTAAGCTTACTAATCATGCTGTAAAAATAGAGCAAAGAAAAGCAACTTTGAGCTCTCTAAACATGCTGTAAACTAGGCAAAAGAATGCAACTTTGAGCTCTCTAAACATGCTGTAAACTAGGCAAAAGAATGCAACTTTGAGCTTTCTAAACATGCTGTAAACTAGGCAAAAGAATGCTAATCTAATCTTACTAATCATGCTACCAAATAGGGCAAAAGAAAACTAATTGAATCAACCTCGATCCTGTACAACATGACCTGGAAGCAAGGAAGGAAACTATAATAAAATGCAGAACTTAGATTTGTCTACTAATGCTTGCAAGAACTAATCTAGGGACTAGCATATATGGTAGAAAACTAGAATAGAACCCAATGAAAAATCCATTTTTTTCCATCTGCTACGAATCTGTCCAGGAAATCACCTGCATTACAAAACCGAAACCAACTCTATACTAAAGACCTTGGTCTCACTTTAAAAGAAGAACTTCACCTCATTGTGAGGATTTCTAAATCTCCAAGACCAATCAAACACACCCAAACCGAACTGCACAGCACATTCCTTGTGCACAACCCGAACTGCACAACAACTCAAAACCGAGCTGTTCATGCCAATTTAACAGCACAAATCCGAAACTACATGCTAAAAAGGAAATCTATATCATCTCATGTATATTGCCTAATAGCAAGGATAACCATACTTCATGCTACGCAAGCTATTCAAATCCAAGTGCTACACGAAATTCCCAACTGAAACCTGTCCACACCCAATCTAATAAATTCGGAATATGGCAGCAACCTTCACAAACCTACCGAACTCACAGCAGAAATTTCGAAACAAGGAATCTCATCAAGGCAAGGAAGAAAACCCTAGCATATTCTTCTACTCGGCACAACAAGATCCGAAAGCAAGTAAACGAAATCCGAAAATCCGGAGCAACTCCTACTGCAGGTGAGAAGCAACTCACCTTCGGTTCTTGGACTTACAACCGAAGAAGATGACTCTAAAGCTTCTAGGGTTCGGAGAAGGTGAAGACCTCAGCGATCCCTTCCTTTCCGCGTATTCTCCTTGACGAGGAGAGCTCGGATCCGCAAGATTCGCCGGAAGAAGCCTTCGCCGGCCGCCGGAGAGAAGCTCCGCCGCCTCTTTCGCCCGAGCAGAAATCGCGACGCCGCGCAGAAAAGGAGAGGAAACGGGATTTAGGGTTCGGGGAAAAACACTTAACCCTTTATAACCTAGGTTTTATTTTATCAACTATAACATATATATTTCTCGCTTCATACTTATTAACAAAACACTCGCAGCTCGGTTGGTTGGCTGCGTTCGGCTTGAGGCGTGGCTCGCGAGTTCGAAACTCGGCTGCAACCATTTTTTTTTTCCTATTTATTAGCTACTGCTTAAATAGAATATTTCTCCTTCTTTAATAAGAAACACTTGCTAGATCAGTTGGTTAAGCGAATCTTTGCTTAACCCGAGGTCTGGGCTTCGAATCCTCAGCCGCGCACTTTTATTCCAATTTATTTTAAACATTCCAACTATAGCTTAAATCTATTTCTCTCCATACTTGGTTAACAAAACCCGCGTAGCTCAGCTGGTTGGGCAGGTTTTGCTTGGGTCAGTCCGACCCGAGGTCGTGGGTTCGAATCTCACCTTCAACATTTTTTTTTTTAAACTTCTTTCTTTTTGTAGCCCTACTAAACGACCTCCAAAAATTATGTAAAAATACTCTAAAAATTTCTAAAAATCTCTATAATATTTTAAAAGTATTTCCAAATATTTTTATGGACTTTTAGAACTTGAAATAGGGAAAATTGGGTCGTTACAGCCTACACTGATTGGCACTAGTGCTAGTGGGAGATTGTTAGTTAGAGCCTTAGAGCCAATCATTTGATGATTGTATTATGGACTTATTGTATCATATTCTTATATAAATACAGGTATTTGTTTTGGTTATTATACTTACTTATATTGGTGCCAAATAAACTAAGTATAATAGCGTCCTTAAGTAGAAGGTTCTTACCTATATCAATCGATTGGTTGAATCGATAGTGAGATGATATAGGGAACACTACTCTTAATCATTTCTAGTCGAGTATTAACATTTAGGTACAATGTTAATGCGACGAGACTAGCATGTAGGTCAACTCGATGACTTGATCTCACAAGTCATGGATATAGAGATATCAAGTTGACACATGGGTATGCATTGGAGAATGTATACTGAATGACCCATCATGAGAAATTATCATGGATCGTTATATGAGTGTCATACACTTTCTCATGTGGCTATTAGTATGACTACTAGTCCTTAGACCTGAAGTCACCATAGTTGTAACACCCACGAAATTATAAGATAAGTATATGGATAGTATTTTCTTTAGAGCATGAATGTAAGAGGAATCAAAAAGAAATAATAGAAATAAAAAGAAGGAGAGGTTGAGGTTTAAACCTTGAACCTCCCACAAATGATAGAGTTAAATTAGTGTATGATAACCACTAGGATAATGAATAATATTTGGATAGGAAGGAATGGAAAATTTAGTTAAAGGTGACGAGAAAATAAAAGAAAACTAAGAAAAGAGCAAGAGAAAACCAAGTAGCTTACCTCCTTTTCCTCTTGGTTAAGAGAAGAAGCAAGAAAAAGGTGAATTGCCTTCCTCTCCTCTCTCCCTTCTCATTTTCGTGGGAATTAAAGAGAAGTTAAAGGGGGGGAATGGGGACAAGAATCCTTCCCATGATGAATAAAAAGGATTAGAGGAGAAAAGAGAAAGGGAAATTCTAAATCTTCTTCTTCCTCATCCTCTTTCTCTTCTCCACCGAGAACTAGAGCTCTCCTCCCTCATCTCCAAAAGCCAAGTTTAGGTTTTCTCTCTAAGGGAAAACAAATACTAGCAAGGAGTCTCAAGGTCTATCTCATACAAGAAGAAGAAAAACAAAAAGGGAAACTAGGAAGAGAATCTTCTCCTCCCTCCTCACATGGGTACCACTTCCTTAAGGATCAACAAGCGAAAACTATGTAAACTTCCCCTCACCTGTGGTACAATAGCTCATGTCATTTTCATGAAGATAGATTTCTTTAAAAAAACCCTAGGGTTGCTTCATGGAAATTTCGGCCAAGACAAAAAGAAGGATCTAAGGAATTTTAAGACCTAACTAGATATGCTCATTATATTTCTTGTGACATGTATCTTATGGTAGGAGGTTAACCTAATGTTTCTATGATAGAATGTTTAATTAGAACTTAGATTCATGATCCTAGACTCTCGGCCAAGCATGAACAAAAGAACTAGGTAAGCTTAAGACTCAAACTAAACATGCTCCCTTGTTCTTATGATATGTGCTCTATGATAATGATGTTGTTAACATTTTCTCCTACTTGTATGTTGATTGGAACTTCAATTTCATGCTCATGAACATTCGGCCATGGTAGAACTAAGGGCCTAGGAGAGCTTTAAACCTAAAACTAAGCATGCCATGATTTCCCTTGGATAAGATATGAAGCTAATATGATATGCCCATGATTATATGTTGATTTGAACTCTATTTCATGCTTATGAAGATTCGGCCATGTTAAGATTTGAGGCCTATGAAAGTTTAAAACAAGTCTAAGATGCTCATGACCTTCTTGATGAAATGATATGAAACTAACTTGATATTCTTATGCTTGTTTGTTGCATAGAAATTTGGTTACATGCTCTATAACTTTCGGCCACACAAGGTTTTAAGACCTAGGATGCTTAGAACTTAAACTAAGTTTGCTCATGTTGTTCCTTGTAATAAATGCCATGAAATCTGTGTAGGGTTTCCATGCTTTTATGTCACATGAAAACTAGTCTATGTCTTACATGTTTCGGCCACCATTAGTTTAAGGGCCTAGGAAACTTAGAACCCAACTTAGATATGCTCATGATGTTTCTTGTAATAAATGCTATGAAATTTGTTTATGGTTTCCATGCTCTTATGCCACTAGAAACCTAGTTTTCATGCTTAACAATTTTCGGCCACCTTAGATTAAAGGGCTTAGGAAGTTTGGAACTTAAACTAAATGTGCTTATGATGTTCCTCATGATATGTGTTATGATATTGGTTTAAGGTTCAACACTTTCATGCTACTTGTAACCTAGAATCATGCTTGCTAGGGTTCGGCCATGATAAGGTTAAAAGCTTAGAGAACTTAGAACCCAAACTAAACATGCTCAAGTTGTTCCTTATGATATATGATATGACATTAGTTTAGGGTTTATATGTTTGCATGTTGCTTATAACCTAATTTGAGGCTTGATGGGTTTCGGCCATGATATAAGTAAAGACCTAGGAAGCTTAGAACCCAAACTAAGCATGCTCAAGGTGTTCCTTATGATATAGGATATGATAATGGTTTAGGGTTCACATGCTTTTATGTTGCTTGCTAACCTAGGCTACAACTACATGTTTCGGCCACTATATGATATTAGGGTTAGAGACCTAATTATGATTTCCCATGTGCCTCTCATGCAAGGCTTTATGATATGATAAGAAGATGCCATGCTGCTATACTCATTTATGTATGCTTATGACCTATGCATGATGATGTGTTATGTGCCCAAATTTATGATATGTTATGTGCCCAAATTTATGATATGCTATGTGCCCAAGTTCATGATGTGCTGTGTGCCCAATTATGCATGTGATCATGATGTGCTGTGTGCCCAAATTCATGATGTGTTATGTGCCCAATTATACATGCTTTATGTTATGCCTAAGAGTTGCTTCCCTATCAGTTGGGACTAGGAGCACTCTTCATGATATGAATATGACATGAATGATAGGTTAAGAATTATGATATGTATGACATGCTACTTTACTTTTAAGGCTTGTACCAAGGGTGGGCTCCATAAGCGCACCGGGGTCGATGGACTAAGAAACGGGCCTCGTTAGGGATGGGCTCCTAAGTGCCCCTAGGTCGATGGACTAAGAAACGGGCCTAGTATGTATGCCTTGTAGGGTTCAAGACTTGCTACCTTGGACCTACATAGGACGCGCGCATTTATGTATGTGGTACAAGCCGGGGCCCCCCTTATGTTGAGATTATGTTTAAGTATGTATATTATAAGTTTTCAAAAGACATGTTGCATATGTTTTCATGATACATGTTTAGAAATTCACCTTGCATATACCTTATGATTATGCCATGATATTTATGATGATGTTATGATATGTCAGGGTGTATTTGATGATCATGTTATGTTATGCCATGATACCTTACGATTATGTTACGATATGCCATGATATGCTGCATGATATGATGAAATTGTCTCCATGCGTTATGTCTTGTGATTTTGATATGCTATACGGTTTTTGTGAGTAGGAAAGGAACTTACTGAGCCATGAGTGCTCACAGCTTACTTTCTTGTACCACAGATAAAGGCAAGGAATGGATGAACTAGGGGAGCAGTAGGAGGGGCTAGAAGGATGTGTATGGTAGTGGCTTGGCTAAAGGAGAAAGACCTGCTTTTGTTTAATAAGAACTATGCCTAGTTTATGTTACTACTTTATGACTCCATGACATTTAATTATGTGGTTGGGTATTATGACTTAAAAATCATGTTAAGTATGCTATGTGGTTTTATATGTCCAGGTGATTAGTCATGGTGAATTTTAAAGAAAATAAAAGTTTTTAATTTCTATAAATAAGACTTCCGCTGTAGTAAGTAGGTATGTATGTGTAAAGTAACCCCCGTCGCCTTAGCAGGAGGGGCGGGGCGTTATATGTTGGTATCAGAGCCAAGTTAGCCTTTTCACTACACATATGTCAAGCCTCCATCCTGCCGCTCCAAGTAAGAATCTATATGCTTAATTTAATTTTTTTTATGATGCTTTAATATTATGCATGTTTACTTATTCTTTTGATTTAGTTTAGGTATGCATGATGGTAGGATAGGAATAGTAATAACCTTATGACGGCCGAATAGGAATAACGATAATTTATTGTTATTTAATGAAGATAAGCATGGCTAGGAGACGTTCTACCCGAGCAGACGAGGCAGTAATTCCACCATATCTGACTCAGGTAGTTACCGACCTCCAACGTCAGATCACGGAACAACAACAGCTGATCACGACTTTGATGGGTCAACAAAGAACTCCTGCCACCCCGCCAGTAAATCAGAATGCAGTGCCCGTCGTGCCAATAGTTGCACCAGTACCACCGGTAGCCCCTGCCCCAGTGGTTCGACAGGAGACCTATTTGATACAGTGGCTGAGGCTGAAGCCGGAGAACTTCTCGGGTACTTGCGAGCCATGGGATGCCCAGGCCTGGTTCAAGACAATAGAAAGCATAGTGGAACTACTGGACTGGCCCGAATCGGAGAAGATCAAATGCGTATCTTTCTGTTTTTCCGGAGATGCGAGAATGTGGTGGGAAAGAGTTAAAGTTAAGAGACAAATTAATCTGATGAATTGGAAGGACTTCGAGACAGAGTTCTTTGAAGAGTTCTTCCATATGCAAGTGACGAACCGGCATTACGACGAGTTCACCGAGTTCCGGCAAGGCGACTTATCAGTGAACGAAGAAGTAAAGCACTTCAACCGTCTAGCACGCCTTTGTCCAGAATTGATCAGCACAGAAAGAGAAAGGGTCAGACTGATGCTGAAAATGCTCCGACCTTAGATAGCACTGAATATGGCAGGCGGAATTAATAGGCCACAGACTACAGAGGAACTGGTCAGCAGTGCCCTAATTACAGAACACTATCAGAAAGCGATGAACGAGAATAAGAATCAGGCATGAGTAGAAGGACAGAGACCTCAGAGTACCAAAACAGGCTGGAAAGGAACCCCTACCGGGAAAAGGAAGCAATGGGACAATGCTAAAGGTGGTCCAGTGAATAAGCAACCGAAGTACCCTCAGTGTACTATTTGTGGGAAGCTGCATTCCGGATTATGTCACAAAGGTACAAGAAAATGCTATAATTGCGGACGGGAAGGACATTTGGCCAGAGACTATCCTACTCAGTTTCAGGCACCACCCCAGCAGAATAACCAAAACAGGAGTGCCCCTTCACAGCTACACCAGATGCAAACTGCTATAGAAGGGACTTTGATCAGCCAAGGGAGATTGGAAGCCCCGCCAGCGACGACGAACGCTAGGTTTTTCGCGCTTACCAGAGAAGATGTAGCGAATGCCTCTACTGTCGTCACAGGTCAGCCGCCTATTTCTAGCCAATATGCTAAAGTTTTATTTAATACTGAAGGCAAACCAGTGGTCGAATCTATCGGGAAACCGAGAAACATTTCGTGTCATGGGGTCGAGATTATGTCCGGGCAACTCTCCACCCTTACCATAGCACCCACCCTATTCGACAATATATTAGAGAAGCAAACCAGTGACCAAAGCCTCCAAAGGATTAAACAAGAGATCTTAGAAGGAAAGAATGACGGATTCCGTATCATAGACAGTGGAATATTATACCTCAGGGATCGATTATGTATTCCCGAGGATCCCGAGTTGCGAGGGAAGATATTAGAAGAAGCTCATTCAACGCCCTATGCAATGCATCCGGGATCCACCAAAATGTACCAGGATTTGAAAAAGAAATTCTGGTGGTCCGGTATGAAAAGAGATGTGGCTCAGTACGTTAGTGCCTGCCTGACCTGTCAGAGGGTTAAAGCAGAACACCAGAGGCCGGGAGGATTACTGTAGCCTGTCCAAATTCCAGAATGGAAATGGGAAGATATCTCTATGGACTTTATTTCAGGATTACCCAAGACAACAAATGGCTATGACGCTATATGGGTAATCGTGGATAGATTAACCAAATCTGTCCATTTTCTGGCAATTAAGATGACTCATTCAATTGAGTAACTGGCTCAATTATATGTCAAGGAAATTATTAGACTACATGGGACCCCTAAGACCATCATCTCCGACAGAGATGGTCGCTTTGTTTCGCATTTTTGGGAATGTGTTCAGAAGGCTTTTGGCACAAAGCTATTATTCAGTACTGCCTTCCACCCTCAAACCGACGGACAGACAGAGAGGTGAACCAAGTGCTAGAAGACATGCTACGGGCTTGCGCCTTAGACTTCAAAGGAAGCTGGTGCCGATATTTATGCTTAGCAGAATTCACTTACAACAATAGCTACCAGGCTACTATTGGGATGGCGCCCTACGAGGCTCTGTATGGTAGAAAATGTAGATCCCCTATATGTTGGTATGAAGGCGGTGAAAAGAAAGAGATGAGATTTCAAACGGAGCTTATCGATAACACCACCCGTGTTATACAGAATATCCGCCAAAGAATAGAAACTGCTCAGAGTCGACAGAAGAATTATGCGGATAAGCGACGAAGGCCATTGGAGTTCAGTGTCGGAGACTCAGTATTCCTCAAGGTAGCTCCTATGAAAGGAGTAATGAGGTTCGGTAAAAAGGGAAAGCTAAGCCCGCACTATGTGGGACCATACCAAGTTCTGAAAAGAATCGGTAAAGTAGCTTATGAAATAGAGTTACCTCAAGAGATGTCAGCCATTCACAACGTGTTCCACGTTTCGATGCTAAAGAAATGTATTCTGAGAACGGACCAAGTGGTCAAACCACGGACAGCACAAGTGCAAGAGGACCTAACCTACGAGAGCCGACCAATTCAGATATTGGATCGAGACGTCAAAAGACTAAGGAACAAAAAAGTACCCTTAGTAAAGGTCCTGTGGCAAAATCAGCAGTATGAGGAAGCCACGTGGGAACAAGAAGATGATATGAAACAAAAGAATCCAGAGCTATTTTAAGTTCGAGGACGAACTTTCTATGAGGTATGGGGTACTGTAACACCCACGAAATTATAAGATAAGTATATAGATAGTATTTTCTTTAGAGCATGAAAGTAAGAGGAATCAAAAAGAAATAATAGAAATAAAAAGAAGGAGAGGTTGAGGTTTGAACCTTGAACCTCCCACAAATGATAGAGTTAAATTAGTGTATGATAACCACTAGGATAATGAATAATATTTGGATAGGAAGGAATGAAAAATTTAGTTAAAGGTGAGGAGAAAATAAAAGAAAACTAAGAAAAGAGCAAGAGAAAACCAAGTGGCTTACCTCCTTTTCCTCTTGGTTAAGAGAAGAAGCAAGCAAAAGGTGAATTGCCTTCCTCTCCTCTCTCCCTTCTCATTTTTGTGGGAATTAAAGAGAAGTTAAAGGGGGACGAATGGGGACAAGAATCCTTCCCATGATGAATAAAAAGGATTAGAGGAGAAAAGAGAAAGGGAAATTCTAAATCTTCTTCTTCCTCATCCTCTTTCTCTTCTCCACCGAGAACTAGAGCTCTCCTCCCTCATCTCCAAAAGCCAAGTTTAGGTTTTCTCTCTAAGGGAAAACAAATACTAGCAAGGAGTCTCAAGGTCTACCTCATACAAGAAGAAGAAAAACAAAAAGGGAAACTAGGAAGAGAAACTTCTCCTCCCTCCTCACAAGGGTACCACTTCCTTAAGGATCAACAAGAGAAAACTATGTAAGCTTCCCCTCACCTGTGGTACAATAGCTCATGTCGTTTTCATGAAGATAGATTTCTTAAAAAAAAACCTAGGGTTGCTTCATGGAAATTTCGGCCAAGACAAAAAGAAGGATCTAAGAAATTTTAAGACCTAACTAGATATGCTCATTATATTTCTTGTGACATGTATCTTATGGTAGGAGGTTAACCTAATGTTTCTATGATAGAATGTTTAGTTAGAACTTAGATTCATGATCCTAGACTCTCGGCCAAGCATGAACAAAGAACTAGGTAAGCTTAAGACTCAAACTAAACATGCTCCCTTGTTCTTATGATATGTGCTCTATGATAATGATGTTGTTAACATTTTCTCCTACTTGTATGTTGATTGGAACTTCATTTTCATGCTCATGAACATTCGGCCATGGTAGAACTAAGGGCCTAGGAGAGCTTTATACCTAAAACTAAGCATGCCATGATTTCCCTAGGATAAGATATGAAGCTAATATGATATGCCCATGATTATATGTTGATTTGAACTCTATTTCATGCTTATGAAGATTCGGCCATGTTAAGATTTGAGGCCTAGGAAAGTTTAAAACAAGTCTTAGATGCTCATGACCTTCTTTATGAAATGATTTGAAACTAACTTGATATTCTTATGCTTGTTTGTTGCATAGAAATTTGGTTACATGCTCTATAACTTTCGTCCACACAAGGTTTTAAGACCTAGGATGCTTAGAACTTAAACAAAGTTTGCTCATGTTGTTCCTTGTAATAAATGCCATGAAATCTGTGCAGGGTTTCCATGCTTTTATGTCACATGAAAACTAGTCTATGTCTTACATGTTTCGTCCACCATTAGTTTAAGGGCCTAGGAAACTTAGAACCCAACTTAGATATGCTCATGATGTTTCTTGTAATAAATGCTATGAAATTTGTTTATGGTTTCCATGCTCTTATGCCACTAGAAACCTAGTTTCCATGCTTAACAAGTTTCGGCCACCTTAGATTAAAGGGCTTAGGAAGTTTGGAACTTAAAATAAATGTGCTTATGATGTTCCTCATGATATGTGTTATGATATTGGTTTAAGGTTCAACACTTTTATGCTACTTGTAACCTAGAATCATGCTTGCTAGGGTTCGGCCATGATAAGGTTAAAAGCTTAGAGAACTTAGAACCCAAACTAAACATGCTCAAGTTGTTCCTTATGATATATGATATGACATTAGTTTAGGGTTTATATGTTTGCATGTTGCTTATAACCTAATTTGAGGCTTGATGGGTTTCGGCCATGATATAAGTAAAGACCTAGGAAGCTTAGAACCCAAACTAAGCATGCTCAAGGTGTTCCTTATGATATAGGATATGATAATGGTTTAGGGTTCACATGCTTTTATGTTGCTTGCTAACCAAGGCTACAACTACATGTTTCGGCCACTACATGATATTAGGGTTAGAGACCTAATTATGATTTCTCATGTGCCTCTCATGCAATGCTTTATGATATGATAAGAATATGTCATGCTGCTATACTCATTTATGTATGCTTATGACCTATGCATGATGATGTGTTATGTGCCCAAATTTATGATATGCTATGTGCCCAAATTTATGATATGCTATGTGCCCAAGTTCATGATGTGCTGTGTGCCCAATTATGCATGTGATCATGATGTGCTGTGTGCCCAAATTCAACCCTCCCACTACGACGAGGCACTATCTGTGGTTGTGTATCATGTGTGACACGTGTTGTAGTCTCTTGTGGTACTTCATCTTGTACTGTTGGTACTGAAGTAGACGTATCCTCTCTAAGTTCTTCTAAAACAACTTTGCTACTGGGCTTGTGATCCATTATATAGTTTCTTCTAAGAACTGGGCATTGGTGCTAACAATGACCTTCTGGTCTTTAGGACTATAAAATAAACCACCTTTTGTTCCTTTGGGATACCCCACAAACACGCGAACTTCTGTACGAGATTCTAACTTATCAGCATCTGGTTTTAGCACATGTGCTGGACTACCCCAAATCCGAATATGTCTTAGACTAGGCTTTCGCCCATTCCACAATTCTGTGGGAGTAGAAGAAACTGATTTAGAATGTACTAAGTTCAGAATGTACACTGCTATTTCCAGAGCGTATCCTCAAAACGAATTTGGTAATTCTGAGTAACTCATCATCGATCTAACCATCTCCATAAGAGTCCTATTCCTTCGTTCTGCCACACCATTCTGTTGGGGTGTACCAGGTGCAGACAGTTGGGATTGAATCCCGACCTCTGATAAGTAATTCCTAAACTCTCCTAAGAGGTATTCGCCACCACGATCAGACCGTAGTGTCTTGATACTTTTACTTAGTCGTTTCTCCGCATCAACCTTGTATTCTTTGAACTTATCAAAGCACTCGGACTTGCGGCGCATTAGGTAAATGTATCCGTATCTTGAATAATCATCTATGAAAGAGACAAAATATTCAAAACCACCTCTTGCCTGGACAGACATAGGACTACACAAATCAGAATGAACCAATTCTAACACTTCTTTGGCTCTATACCCCTTGGCCTTGAAAGACCTTTTGGTCATTTTACCTTTCAAGCAAGATTCACAAGTTGGAAAATTTTCCAACTCTAATGAACTCAAAAGTCCATCGGCTATAAGCCTCTGAATCCTACTTAAGTTAATATGACCAAGCCTGAGATGCCAAAGATATGCTTAGTTCATTTTCGAAGGTTCTTTTCTCTTATTAGAGTTAGAAGATGAGTTATAAATTTCCATGTTTTGCTTTGTGGGAGAAATTGGATTTAAAGTATACAAATTGTCAACTAATGCACCTGAACAGATAATCACTTTATTTCTCTTAATAACTACATCGTTACTAAAGGAAACTGAATATCCATCCAAAAATAGTTTAGAAACTGAAATTAAATTCTTTCTAAAACTGGGTACATAAAGACAATTTCTTAAAACCAAATTTCTATTTCTATTAAAAGATAAGTAGACGTCTCCCACTGCAACAGCCGCCACCTTAGTAGCATTGCCCATGTAGATGGTAATTTCTCCTTCAGATAGTCGTCGGGTTTCCTGGAACCCCTGCAAGGAATTGCAGACATGATCAGTGGCTCCCGTATCTATACACCAGGTGCTGGTAGATAACACCGCTAAACATGTTTCAACAACCAGAGCATGAAATATACCTTTGTTGTTTTGATTCCTACGAGGATAGTCCGCCTTCCAATGCCCTGACTGCTTGCAGATGAAGCACTTGCCCTTTGGCTTCTTCACTCCAGCTTTAGGTCCTGTACTCTAAGATTTATTCACTTTCTTTGCTGAACCAACTTGTTTCTTCTTCTTCTTTCCTTTCGGTTTAGAAGTAGAACCATTTTCAGCATAGTGAATATGAGAATTGTGACGAAACAAACCTTCTGCTGCCTGAAGTTCTGTCAGTAATTCCACCAATGAATATACTCTTTTGTTCATATTGTAATTCATGCGGAATTGCTCAAAACTTCTAGGTAGTGTTTCGAGGATCATATCGATCTGGGTTTCCCCATCAATTTCTCCTCCAAGGATCTGTATTTCGTTCAGATAAGCCATCATCTTTAGGATATGATCCCTCACAGGAGTACCCTCTTGCATGGTGGCTATCATTATCTTTCTCATGGCTTTTTGCCTAGAAGCCCGATCCTGATAACCAAAGAGTTCCTTGAGATTGTTCATAATATCATAGGCTGTTGGTAAATCTTGATGCTGATGTTGCAATACATTTGACATTGAAGCCAAAATATAACACCGCGCCATCTCATCTGCTTTTACCCATTTCCTATGATATTCAATCTCCTCTTGGGTAGATTCACCAGTGAGTGCATCAGGACAAGGCTCAGTCAGTACAAACTTATAGCTTTCAGCAGTAAGAACATTGTCTAGGTTCCTTTTCCAATCTATGTAGTCAGGACCAGTAAGTCTATTCTGTTGTAGTATGATGGACAGTGGGTTGAAAGTCATCCTAAGAATCACAAATAACTTTTGGTCAGAACTCTAAATTTAGAATAATATTGATTCCTCAAACAATACTATTTTAAATTAACCAACACCTCAAAACACCGCGAATATTGTATGCCACGATAGTGTGGACGTATACAAATTCAGCATTTGTAAAAGGAGGGTTTTAACCCATTAATTTTATTATCTTGTCAACCTAACTTTTGACAAATAAAATTAATAGTTGATATCCTTTGGTCACACAAATAATAGCAGTGACTCCGATGGGGAGGATACTATTAGATGTGCCTAAGTGTATACCATTACTTGACACTAAGTCCATTAATAAGATTGTGCCCCTTCCGATGGGGAAGATCACACGCTCTTAATTAATTTCCTATAGTCATCCTAAATGGAAGTTTGTTCTAGTGATCCACAAACAAGCTCATCCGATATGGAGGAAGGCACTCAGAGCCAACGCGCAAGCTTGTTTGCAGCACTTACAAACCAGTAATGGAGATCGTGGAATTTATTTAAAATTTCTCTCCCACTTAGTTATTTATAAATGAGGAATTTTAACTATGCTAGCCTACTGGTCATGTATACTAACATGCACACACAACACAATATAAAAGCAATAAATGAAAAACTATTTTTCAACTATTATGGCTTTTATCTATTGTTGTTCTCCATGTGTTGTCATCTCAAGCTACTGCCATATTTGGCCACCGCCACCGGGTCTAGCTGTCGCATCCATCTTGCTCCTTGTTCTGCTGCGCCTCTGGTCCTCAAAAGGTTCCACGCTTTGCAAGATTCGATCCGCAACATAATTAGAATTTTACATTTTTCGATCCTATATTCCTCGTAGGAATGTACATGTAAACTAGATCGAACATAAAATAAAAATTTACATCCATCGATCCTATATTCCATAAAAGGAATGTACATGTAACTAGATCAAAAATAAAATCCTAATAAAAACTAAATACAGCTCCTGCTGTATTTTATAATACAATCATGCACACACATATAAATGCCCTTGACATGTCCAAGGGTCCAATCACACACATAATAACTAAAAGTCATAACAGTTGGATCCTGCATCCACAAAGTTAGCACATCCTACTATTAACCTGCCTAAATTATGTATGACATGTGCATAATTAAACTAATACCAAATACATAGAGGCAAAACCCTAGCTCTGATACCAATTATTAGTTGCTACTCGGAAAACCTAGAGGTTCCACTGTACAAAAATTTTGTACAAAGGTCTGAACCTTTTCCTAGCTACCATGTGTTCTTTTAAATTAAATTTTGGTTCGCCTGCGGAACTTAACACGTTTGATCCAAAACTTAATTTATTTGTTCTTTTAGGTTTAGACTTGAATCTCCTGCGGAACTTAACACGTTTGACCCAAATCACCTAAGTTATTAATTCCATTAAATATTAATTTCCATAATTGGTTCCCAGTACTGACGTGGCGAGGCACATGACCTTCTTGGATATGGGAACAACCACCACCGACTAGACAAAACCTTTTGAGGAAAGCTAATATTTAATTTCCTAAAATAACTTTAGGTTAACCGAAAGGAATAATCAAATCACAAGGAAAAGAAGAAAACATAAGAACACTACATCAAAAAAAATTCGAAATACTAGAATCATAAGCCTCTTGTATTTGGTATTATTTCCAAAAATAACTAGTATGATGCGGAAAGGAAAAATTACTAGTTATACCTTTTAGAAAGACCTCTTGATCTTCTACTGTATTCCTCTTCTAACCTTGGACGTTGTGTGGGCAACGATCTTCCAAGATGAGAAACCACCTAAGCACCTTCTTCTCCTCCTTGCTAGGTTCGGCCAAAACAAAAGCTTCACCAAGGATGAAGAATAACACCAACCAAGCTCCAAGGGATGCAAGCTTTCTCTCCTTCTTCTTCTTCTTCTCCAAGTAGTATCCGGCCACCACAAAAGCTCTAAGCAAGAGATAGGTTTCGGCCACCACAAAGAGGAAGAGAGGGAGGGAGGATGGCCGGCCACAACACCAAGGAAAAGAGGGAGAAAACAATAGAAGTTGTAACCCATGAAGGCACCCCAACCCCTTCTTTTATATTCCTTGGCTTTGACAAATAAGGAAATTTAATTACAATAAAATTTCCTTAACTTTCCTTGACAACAATTAATTAAGAAAAATTAAATAAATTTTCCTAATTAATTGTATGTGGCCGGCCACCTCATGGAGACCAAACAAAGCAATTTTAATCACCAATTAAAATTCCTTATTTGTCTTCGGAAATTTTTAAAAATAAAATTTCCTTTTAAAATCCCTTCATGGTTGATAAAAAGAAATTTCTATAATTTTAATTTTTCAACATGTGAATAATTTACAAAGAGAAAAAATAAAATATCTTTCCTATCTACAAATAAGGAAAGAGATCTAATCTCTTTTCTTAATCTTTTGTAAAAGAGATATTTTAATTTTAATTCTCTCCAATAAATTATATCTTCCACATAAGAAAAATTTAAAATTAAAATTCTTTTTAATTTCATTAGGGCCGGCCCCCTCTAGCTTGGGTTCAAGCTAGGGCCGGCCACCTATAAACCATGCTTAGGCCGACCCTAGCTTGATTCCCAACACTACAAGAAAATCCCTCATAGACATTGGTGGAACAACAACAGTTTTAATCAAAAACCGATGTCTTTGAGTATTTTACACCGGTTTTTTCAAAAACCGGTGTCTATGAGTGCAGATTTTCGCTCATAGACATCGATTTTTTAGCCGATGTCTATGAGCGCCTTTTTTTCGTTAATAAACACCAGTTTTAACAGCGGTTTTTAAAACCCGATGTTAATGAACCAAAAAAAAATAATTTAATTTTTCCACCAATACTTAGCCAAAATTTGCAACACTTCACTCTTCCCTCCAAACCTAAACCTATATCGTGCAGTCCACCATCCACCGTATACCGTCGCGACGCCACCACCACTTTCCTCCTCGCCTGTTCCTCTCCCGATCAGGATTGACTCACGACACATCTCCTCCACCTCCTCCCTTTGGGTAAGAAGAGGAGCCCTTCTTCGCATTTCGAGAAAGGAGAGGTGGCGAGTTGGTCTTGTTTTCTAGGGTTTCAGAGTAGTAGCGGCGGAGGGAGGCAAGATGAAGACGACCAGGGGGAAAGGTGATACTAAGTTCCACCAACACTACAAGAAATTTGAGATTCAACTACACCTAATAGACAACGATTTTTCAAAAAACTGTTGTCTTTTTTTCATTTAACAATAATTTTATTGAAAACTGTTGTTGTTGGCCATATTTTTTTGAAAATAGACAACGGTTTTTAAAAAATCATTTTCTTTTGTATGTCAAAGACAACGGTTTTATTAAATTGTTGTCCTATGTGCGTGTTTTGGAGTTTAAGATTATGGTGTTGTCTTTGAAAATTATTTTTTTTAAAAAAATAATCCAACATAGTTATTTGTCCATTTTCATGAACAATAGTGTGTTTATAGAATCTCATTTTCATAGATGAAGTGAAATTTATATAACGAGATATTTCTCTCTTAAATGTTATATCTATAGCAATTCCATGAATTTAGGAAAAAATAAAATAATATAAAATAATAAATCTATAAATAATTGGAAAATGAATTTATATAACCACTTATTAAATTTTATAAAAAATTTCTAGATTTATTTGGGGTTTGTTTAATGAATTTATAAGTAATTCAGATAACTAACGAGGGATGGGAAAAAGTCTGTTGGGTAATCTTTTTAAAGGAAATGTTGATTTACAAAATTTGTTTTTTTTTCCTTTTGCCCTTAGCCTCCGTCGTTTCCTCTCCTCTTTTGTGATTTCGAAGCCGCCCTCACGCGACTTCGAAGCCGCTGGCCCTACTTCGGACTCTTCCGTCTTCCCCTCCACACCGTGTGCCGACGCAGAAGACGCCGACCACATTCCCATCGTCATCGACCGCACGAGCCCTCTGCTACCTCCCTCGGCCGACATGGGGTCTTCGCCCAACCCCTTCTTTATTCATCATCGTCTTGGTGACCTAAGCAGGGCACTGCCCCGGCCGCCGCCAAGGACTTGAGATCCTTGGCAGTCTTCTGACAGAGACCCGACCCTTGCCCTCAACGCAGTCGATGTCCGCACGCCCTGCCCTCAACGTAGCCGAATTGGGTAATCGGTTTCATTAACAATGTTAATTAAAGTTCTGATTTTGTTAATTATGATTGATTAATTGGATGTTAGGTTAATAAGTTAATTGAATTAAAGTTCATAGATGCATGCATGCTAACAGTAAAATTTAATCAAATAACTAAATGGGGATCGATTAATCAATCCAAATGATAGTTAGGATTTATCCTTTCGTCGTCTAATGGTGTTGTTCTTCTCTTTTGATGAAAAGGTCACTTATTAATAACGGATTGGATCTTCCTGGTCCCTTTGATTCCTCTACGAGAGTTGGTTAAGGTATTCTTACTTTCCATGCATAAGGTGTATAGGAAAAATAATATAAGTGCTTGTGCATGGAATTTGGACAGTTTTGTAATTATGTTAGAAATTTTATAGAACTCTTAAATTTTAAGCAAACAATCAATTGATTTGATAACAAGAAATATCAATTAGGTAAAATTTGAGATCCAGATATCATAGCCCTTTGCATTCCTTTCCTTGGATTGGATCTAATGTAAATTTAGTTTTGCCATATTAATTCCTGAAAACATAATGCCATTGATGTAACATTCCGTGCTCTGAATTCAGCATTACAAATTTTGCTGAGATTGATTAGATGAATCATAAGTCCTTATTCAATTCATTTAGAATTCGTTACAACACATATAAGAAGGTTAAATAATCACTAGAAAAGGAGAACACATGATTAACCTACCTAGGTTGTTTATGATTATTAGAATTATGTTAATACTTAGCTTTGTTCTGTATCCTATGTTTGTAGGATTTGAGTTCGAAGCAAACCCTCTAACTAGATGGTTTGGACACTCTACATTTTCTACATTTGAGATGGGTAATTTCTTCTTGTTTTCTTTAGTTTCTTTGACCTTAGTACATGATTCTATTATTTGCGTTGATTGTGTAGTAGTTCTTGCTTGTCTTCTACATTTGACTTGTTTCTTTAAATGGTGAAACTTAAACTAAAGATTAGAAAGTCAACTAATGTAACATGCCACTCCACTTCTCTTCTTATGATTTAGCTCATGATCAATGTAAACTTAAAGGATTAATCCAGAGCATATGATAACTTTTTGGATTCATTTTTATTTAAGACATTCTTTCTTTTAATGGTCCCTTTTAGAATTTAATGTATGACTTATTCCTCAGCATCACATGGAGTGTGTGGGAACCTTTGCACTAGATTGCCCCTTTTAGAATTTAATGCTTCTTGATCACTGTGAAAAATAATGTTTGCATGGTTTATAATAGAAGCTTTGTATGCAGTGACATAGAATGAAAATTTTGCTTCATAAGAAATTTAAGAGCCACTATATTATTTCAAGAGGTTACCATTTAGGTTACATAGATAACGCTTTTTGCACTTCTGTTAGATGACTACATCAAATGGTTTTTATGGTTATGTAACATTTAAGTAGCGTAATTAGAATCTGGTGTACAATTTGATTTTTAATTTGTAATATATGTCTTTGTTTGAGTGGGTGTCCTCAAAAGTACTAGGAAAATGTCGAAAAACTAAAAAAATGAAGAGACTTTAATAAGTTAAGGAACACTAGGAGCTGCAGTGTCGTCTCTTCATCGACATCCAAGCATAAAATCTCATGTTATATTGCTCTACCTTTGTTTTAATAGTGTTGTTAGTTATCATTTTGTTAGTTGCTTATGAAATTTCTTTAGAATATTGTAGATATTATTTTCAAATGTTAGAAAATTCTATATTAAATTTTATTTTAAAATTTAGTATTTTGAATGATTTATAATATTGGAAAATTGTGTATTATTTTTTTATATTTTTTAGCTGAAAAAAAAGACAACGATGTTTTCATTGTTGTCGTAGGCAGTTATGAAAAATGACTATTTCTTTGTTATGAAAAATACAACTAAGAAACAATGGCTTTTGTGTGTTGGGTAGTTTCTCCGAAACATAGTTCCTCTCTAATTTGTAGTTTCTTTTCTTTTCCATGTATATTTTAGGAAAAATTACTTTTTTCCCCTTAAATGATGGGATTCGTATCAATTTTGTTAGCAACTTTGAGTTGTATTAATACCAAAGTTTAAAAGTATCATTCCTTTGTTCCCTTCTCATTCTTCTTCTTCACTTGTTTACCTTCAATCCTTATATTATGCTTTCTTTTGGCTACAAAGGTTTATACTTGATATGGTTATGAGGTGGAGAAACTGCCTGCATTCTATAAACCATCGAGCATTCAAATTGATCCGTATAAATACCTTTGTGATTTATACTAAATGTGTGCTTTCTCTCAAAATCTCAAATTAATACTATCCATTCTGTTAGGCTGTAAACTCAATATCCTGATACTTGTCTAGGGATACACTTAATAAGCACTTAATTTGTGTAGTCTAATTCAATTGTGTTAGGCATCTAACATTGTTTCCATAGTCAAGCTAACTAATACACCAATATCCAGTTATCTATGTTCTATTGATATCGTGGCCAGTTAAACCATTATTTAAATCTATGTTTTAGATTGTTTTTCATACTAGCATGTTGTATCACTCTTTGCTTATTCCTTTGCTGTAGTATCAACTTGAAATATGAGAATAATCTTTAAGCTCAATCACAATTCAAGATTTAGCAGCATTTTGAAGAAGATGGTGTTTCAACATTGCTCTAAAAGGTGATATTAGTAATTCTTAATTTAATATTCTCCTCTATTGTAATATTATTTTAATGGTGATTGTCTGAGGTTATTGAAATTTATTATGTCAATACAAGTAGAATCTTTTTGAGTTTCTGAGATTATCTGTTTAAATAAAAATCTTCTCTTCCTATTAGCTAATTCTGTTGCTTGCTAGTGATTATGCTTATCTACTATTTGCTTTACTCTCACATGTGAGAGTCAGTTCTTTTCTTACATGTTTGTTTATATCATATATTTAAGTTTATTTTATTTATAACAAGTACTCTCTTTTTCCTTGTGTTTAAGAAAGTGAAAGTGAGGATGATGGTCTTGACATGGGTGATTATGATGATGTTGAGGAACCTGAAAATGAACCAGAGGCTGTTAGGAAAGAACCAACCATTGAGAAACCTGCTCCTGTTTCAGCACTACCCAAAGATGCTGAAAGGCAACTGTCAAAGAAGGAGCTTAAGAAAAAGGAAATGGCAGAGCTAGATGCACTTCTATATGAAATGGGCATTGCAAATTTTAATTAGTTTATTTTTGATAGATAGTAAATTTTAATTCACTTATGTTGCTTCATACATATGAAGCGACTGTTTAATGTGTGTTGAATTTGTTTATCCTTGTTATGTAGACAAGAAGCTATTGGAGCAAAGTAGTGAAGGGGAGAAGAAAGAAAGTGATAGTGCTCCTTCAGAGAACAGAATCTTAAAGAAGAAGAAATCCAAGAAAGAAAAATCATCAAAGGAACAGGAGGAGCATGATCAAAATCAGGAGAAAGGAGACATTGAAGCTGAAGTGACAGATGCATTTGCAGTTGACGTAAAGGAAAGGATAAAGAAGGTGGCCTACCATGATGTAGAAGAAATCAAGCAAAGAGATGGATGCCGAACAGTTGAATAAAAGGACTTCTTACTTAAGTAGTAGGCTAATTGGTACCTCAACTAGTCAATTGGTGGATACGGACTTGATGTGTATAATATTTATGTGGATACGGACTTGATGTGTATAATATTTATGTGTTGGTTACATGGATATTGACTTGTCTGTATAATATCAGTTTTTCACTATTTCAGAAATCGAATCTGTGTCGTTAAACAATACTGATATTACATCGATTTTCCACTGCTGCAAAATCGGTGTCATTAACTAATAATATTACATCGGTCGTATACCGCACCCAAAACTGGTGTTATTAACATATAATATTACATCGGTTTTACACCCGATGTCGTTAAGTGCTACTACACCAGTTTTAACCCAATGTCTAAAATGACAGACCTTTTACATCACCTTCATAGACATCGGTCGAAAATGTAATAGACACCAGTGGAAAACCGATGTCTATGAGGGTTTTTATTGTAGTGCAAGCTAGCTTGGCCGACCCCCTTTAGGTGGGTATAGAAGGTGGGTATAGGTGGGTATAGTACTCTATAAATAAGAGGCTACGATAGGGACCGAGAGGAGGAATTGATTTTGGTCTACCGATAAAATTAAGCATCCCGTGTTCGCCCCGAACACACAACTTAATTTTATCAATAACAATTCATTCCACTAGAGAACTATTATTGAACTACCGCACCAATCCCAAATTACATTTTTAGGCTCCTTATTATGAGTGTGTTAGTCTCCCTGTGTTTAAGATGTCGAATGTCCACTAATTAAGTGAGTTACTGACAACTCATTTAATTAATATCTTAATCCAAGAATAGTACCACTCAACCTTATCGTCATGTCGGACTAAGTCCACTTGCAGGGTTTAACATGACAATCTTTATAAGCTCATCTTGGGGACATTATCAACCTAAATTACTAGGACACAGTTTCCTTCTATAATCAACAACACACACTATAAGTGATATCATTTCCCAACTTATCGGGCTTATTGATTCATCGAATTAAATCTTACCCATTGATAAATTAAAGAAATAAATAACAAATATATGTACTTGTTATTATATTAGGATTAAGAGCACACACTTCCATAATAACTGAGATCTTTGTTCCTTTATAAAGTCAGTATAAAAGAAAACGATCTCTGATGGTCCTACTCAATACACTCTAAGTGTACTAGTGTAATTATATAGTTAAGATAAACTAATACCTAATTACACTACGACCTTCTAATGACTTGTTCCTTTCTAATTTGATCGTGAGCTACTGTTTATAATTTATAAGGTACTGATAACATCATCTTCTGTATGTGACACCACATACTATGTTATCTACAATATAAATTAATTGAACAACTACAACAAATGTAGATGATTTGACCAAATGTGATTCTTTATTCAAAATAAATGTTTACAAAAGCTTAGGCTTTCAGTATACACTCTAACATTACACACCATGAGGAATCATAAGCAAGCATAGTTTAGGTTTTAAACTTTCTCTAATCCTTTTATTTCTTCTTGACCGAAACCTAAAGGAGCATGATTCTAAGTTTTTAAACAACATAAAGCATGAAAATCTTAAACCAACATCATATAATGGATTACACACCATGAGGAATCATAAGCAAACATAATTTAGGTTTTAAAACTTTCTCTAATCCTTTTATTTCTTCTTGGCCGAAACCTAAAGGAGCATGGTTCTAAGTTAGCAACATAAAGCATGAAAACCTTAAACCAACATCATATAATGGATTGCACACCATGAGGAATCATAAGCAAGCATAGTTTAAGTTTTAAACTTTCTCTAATCTTTTTATTTCTTCTTAACCGGAACCTAAAGGAGCATGGTTCTAAGTTTTTAAGCAACATAAAACATGAAAATCTTAAACCAACATCATATAATGAATTACACACCATGAGGAATCATAAGCAAGCATAGTTTAGGTTTTAAACTTTCTCTAATCCTTTTATTTCTTCTTGGCCGAAACCTAAAGTAGTATGATTCTAAGTTTTTAAGCAACATAAAGCATGAAAACCTTAAACCAACATCATATAATGGATTACACACCATGAGGAATCATAAGCAAGCATAGTTTAGGTTTTAAACTTTCTCTAATCCTTTTATTTCTTCTTGGCCGAAACCTAAAGGAGCATGGTTCTAAGTTTTTAAGCAACATAAAGAAAAATAACGAGGAAAACTACTTGTACTACAGGTGAGATGAATACTTACATCCTCTTGCTTGATTTACTAAGAAAAGTACCCTTGGTGGAGGAGAAGAAGAAGACTTCCGCTTCTAGGACTCCCCTTTGTGTACCTCGCTTGTGAGAAGGATTAGGCCTTAAGGACTCTTCCTTGTGTAGTTTTCTTAGGGAATAACCTTAAGTTTGTTTTCAGAAATGGGAGAGGGGAAACTTAGGATTTCGGTGGAGGAAGAAGAAGGAGAAGAAGGAAGGAGAAAACCAATTTCCCTTGCCCTCTTATTCCTTTTTTATTCTAAATGAAAGAAGGAAGAATGAACTTTTCTTTCCTTTATCTTTTTATTCCTATTTATTCTAAATAAAAGGAAGAGGGAAGAACACAACTTGTCATTCTCTTGCTTTCTCCCTTAATCCCTCTCACTTATTCTTGGTGAAAGAAGAAAAGTGTTCCCTTACCTTCCCTACCTTTAACCACAAATTCCATTTCCTTTCTAACAATACTTCATCTTGGTCTATTGGTTATTCCATACCACTTAAATCATACCACTTGTTAAGAGGTTCAAGGTTCACACCTTGGCCATGCCTCTTTTTGGTTCTATTTTTTTTTTTTTTTTTGCAGAAGGAACCCACATAAAACTCATTCTAATCATGCAAAAACTATATAAAATTACTAGAGACTTTATGGGTGTTACATGTTCCGAATAGGAGGTTCTGGTGAGTTCAGTTTTCTTCAGCCCTTTCCAGTCTACATTTCCTACTTTTGTTCAGGAAATTGTACCGCATAATTATTACTATTAGTTATAACTTATTATGCCTGTCTATCTGGTATCTGCTAAGTTATTGAAATCACACAGTTGATATATTGTTATTTCAGGCTTCAGGTAGATATTATGGAGTCGCTTGGAGTATCCTGTCTGCCGGTCCTACGTCACATATGAAGATCTGTTTTATGGTTTCTTTAGTACTTTATTTGGTTTATGTATTCGGGGTACTTAGCTTTATATATTCCGGATTTGTTTCTGGATTGTTGTGATGTGGTGTCTTGTATTGTTTTGTTGTGTGGTGTAAACCTAGCTGGCTAGCAGTCTGGTTTTTGGTTTGTAATTATTTTCTATCGTTTTCCACTGTGTTTTTGGTTTTTAGTACAACTGAGTGGGTTGTTTAATATATATATATATATATATATAACTGCGTGATTGTGAATATTTCATTCCAACCGAGTGGGCTAATTATAAACTGTGTGGTTGTGTATATATTCCAGCCATGTGTGGATGATTTATATTTTTGTATGTATAAATACGTTAGATTGTCACGTATACAGGGGAGATGTTGCCAGATTTTTCCTCTAGCTGAGACTCCGTCGGGATGTGACAATTTATTTGGTATCAAAGCCATAGGTTTACGAGGCCTGCTTTTTGTGTTTTGATTTCGTGTTTTGATTTTCTCGATGTGACTTTTTCGAGTTTTGGGACCCGGCAATGGCAGAACATTTCCAAGCTATAGGAGGTATGTTGATATATTTTTATCATGCATTTCTATTGGTATATGCATTATTGTCTATTATAGTTATGACATGTATTAGCACTCTTTATTAGTACCTGTCTAGTTCCTGTAGCATATATTACATGTGTTGGGTCAACCACTGATCATGGTCGATTCTAATGGAGATCAAGGATTACATCTCAGGAATTTTCATATCATACCACCAGTAGTTTTAGCATCTGTTACTACTAGTTAGGAGTTAGAGGCATATACCAGCCCCTGCTATCATTAGCTGGGTAGTGGTTAGTAACTACATATTTATGTTTCTTGATACTCAACCAGTAGAGTACCTATTTACTTTAATTAGTTACATTAGTAGATGATTGATTTACTCTTGTTAGATCAGTCAGTAAAAGACTGATTTACGCTTGTCAACTTGGGTAGTCATGGATCGATTTACCTTAGTTTCTTGTGGAGGATTAATGTACTCTTGTTAGATTTAGTTAGTAGATGACCAATCTAATTTTTGGTTGGTCTGATCAGCAGGGGATCGACTTACTCTATTTTATAGAGATGTTGATCTTTGAGTTACTCATGCTTAGTTAGATATTGTAAGCACATTTGAGTACATGACTTGTATCGATATGGAAAAGACTGAATTAGCCGTATGTCATTGTCAGTTTGGTCAGTCTATAGAGGATCGATGTATCCTATTCCATGAGGGCTTTAATATTAGACTGTATGTCCCTGGTTAGATAACTTAGAAGGTGCATTTGGGCTACGTGACCCCCACTGATGTAAGAAGGTGTAGAGCTAATTGCTTAACACTTAGGAGATATAACCGCTACCAAAGTGTTAGTTGATTAACACCTATGAGATCCACTATTCCGAGTGGAAATATCATATGATGATCTACGAGTGGTAGAGTGTCAATTGATAGATATTTTGACTAGCTATTTAGTTATAGTGTTTCTCTATCTTGTGTGCATTGCTCGCCTCTAGAGGTTCTAAACCTCAGGTAGAGCAACCATAGCATGAAGTACTACAACACAATGGTTAGATGACTCAACTAATATTGTCTCTATCAAGTAGCTTAAGGCCTTGATCACGTGATCATTCACCAAGGTCTTGAGGTCTATATGTTAGATCAAAGAGTGTTCGACCTTTTGTCGACATTTGATGGAGGATATTTACAGTCACGACTATGAGAGTTCTAGAAATACACTCTTGATAGGTAGACTCTTAGTCAGGAGGTTGAGTGAACCATTAGATATAGTCTATGTAGTGGTACAACATAGACATGCAATGTTAAACCATGGAGAGTATTTCTTTCTTGGCCTCTATTTGTTCATTTGAACTTGGAGCATGATTATTACTAGATGATTAGGCTGCCATACCTTGGATTGTCTATGATTATTATTTTTCCTGCTTGATACTTATGCTTGATTTTTGAGGTATACCACTAACCCATGAGAGTAGGTAGCATAGGGTTTTGTTTGGTTGAATGGGTTAATATGCTGATTATGTATATCTATGTTGTGTGTACAGATGATTGGTAAATGTTGTAGGAGTCTTAGGATAGACGGTCTATTTGCAGGTAGTGTTTGTATACATGTCCAGTTATGATTGTTGTAGGTTTCTTGTGAATTATATGTGGTTAGGTGTATGTGTCTGATTGTTTTATTGGAGCTATCTTGTCGATTGAACCTGTGTTGTGGTATGTGCACATGTGTTTGGGTGTTTTATTGGAGGTATCTTGTCGATTGAATCTAGGTAGTGGTATGTGAACATGTATTTGGGTGTTATGATGGAGGTATCTTGTCGATTAAATCTATGTCGTGGTATGTGTACATGTGATTTGGTGTATTATTCGAGGTATCTTGTTGATTATATCAGTTCTATGTGTGCACTCATGTCTATTATGTTTATTGGAAGTATTATGTTGATTATACTCTTTGTGTATGTGTATATATGTTATGTGAGTATTATTGGAGGAGTATTATCTATTATACCCACGCTGATATATGCACACGTGTTCAGTATGTATTGTTGGAGGTATCATGCTGATCATACCTATGTTGTGTGTGCTCACGTGCGTGTTGTGTGTGCACGTGAGTAAGGTGTATTATTGGTAGTATCATGATGATTCTACCTATGTTGAGCGTCTACCATTTTGTCTTTGGTTGTATACCTTGTCAACTAATTCTCCTACTAGTGACTGACCCACTACGATGTTGAGAGAGTTGACAATGGATTTGATATATTTATTAGGTTGTTATACCCTTGGCTACCCACGGTGACCCGTGGTAAAGCGATCTCATGCAATCTCTAGCTAGATAGTTAGATGTCTTGATCACTTATAGATTGTTTGTGGTGGAGCGTAACTCCCACATATTATAGATTGTTGTGGTAGAGCATTGCTCCCACATATTATGGATCGTTTGTGGTGGAGCGTTGCTCCCACATATTGAGGATTGCTTGTAGTAGAGCGTTGCTCCCACAAGGCTGATAGTGCCCTAGATGTTATCATGGACTCGATGATCTGGGTATCCCTAGGATATTGGATTAGTATATGTTATCTTTATTGATGATGTGGTGATCTATTCCTAATCCGAAGTGTATCATGTACACACCATCTTCGCATAGTTCTAAGGATGTTTCGACGAGAACATTTATATGTGAAATTCAGTAGTGCGTATTTTGATTGTCTTCTGTGAGATGATTGAAACACATGGTCACCAGTAGGGGTATACCATGGATCCACAAGAGATAGAGGTTGTTACCAGTTGGGAGTTGTCGTAGCCTATACAGGAGACTCGCAACTTCCTTTGTCAAACTAGTTATTACCAGAGCTTCGTTGAGGGTTTTCCTCACGTTGCTATGCCACTAACACGCCTAACCAAGAAATGGGTGAAGTTCACGTGGCCAAAAGCCGGCGAGACCAGCTTCCAAGAACTGAATCGGAGATCTGTGTCGGCACCAGTTCTGGTTTTGCCTCTAGAGAGGACGAGTTCGTACTCTATACCGAGGCTTCTCTACAAGGTTTGGGCTCTGTTTTGATGCAACATGGCAAGGTAGTCTCCTATGTTTCTCGTCAGTTGAAGGTGCAAGAGAAGAACTACCCTGTACATAATCTAGGGCTAAGCGCCATTATCTTTTCTTTGAAAATTTTACGGCATCATTTGTAAGGTATTATATTTGGGATTATTACGGATCAAAAGAGTCTCAAATATCTTTTCACCCAGAAGGAACTCAATCTCCGACAAAGGAGATGGATGGAGTTCCTGAAGGGTTACGACTGAACCATCAGCTACCACTACGGGGAAAGCTAATGTGGTTGTCGATGCACTTAGCCGGAAGTCCAGAGCGACTTTAGCTTGCCACCGAGTTGTGGTCACGGACTTGATTCAGGGTTTCTCCGAGTTGGGCCTTGAGGAGCAGAGACAAACAGAGCAGGGTATTCTGGTTACCATGGTTTCTCAGTCATCGATCAGGACGTGGATTCGAGAGGCCTCGGGCTGGTGATCAGCGCTTACAGTCTATTGGCAACTAACTAGCTTCCGGGCAGCAGACCGAGTTCACCCGAGATAACGAGGGTATTATTTATTTCTGAGATAGATTATGCTTACCTCAATCTCATCTGGTCTTGGAGGAGTTACTGCAAGAGGCTCATCACTCCCATTTTGCGATCAACCCAGGCGCAACCCGCAGGTATCGAGATTTAAGGTGATCCTATTAGTGAAACGACATAAAGATAGACATCGTGGAGTTTGTAGCTAGATGTCTAGTCTATCAGCAGGTGAAGGCGGAGCACAAGAGATCTGCCGGATTACTTCAGAGGATTCATATTTCGGAATGGAAATGGAAGCACATCACCATGGATTTTGTGGTGGGATTGCCTAGGACACGATGAGGCCATGACGCGATTTGGTTAGTTGTTGATTGATTAAACAAATCCACACACTTCCTAGCAATCCGGAAAATTGATTCTCTGGATCGATTGACAGAGTTGTATTATCGAGAGATCATGAGATTGCATGGTGTTCCCTTGAGCATTATATCAGATAGAGACCCAAGGTTCACATCCCAATTCTGGTAGAGCCTATAGTAGGTCTTGGGCATATAACTCTGTTTTAGTACATCATTCCATCTGTAGATAGATGGGCAATCAGAGCGGACCATCCAGACTTTAGATGACTTGCTGAGGTCTTGCATTATGGATTTCAGAGGCAGCTGGGAGGATCACTTGCCATTAGTAGAATTCACCTACAACAACAGCTATCATTCAGTTATCCAGACTCCCCTGGGGTGTGACATTGTAACCACCCCATGGTAATTTTGATGTGATCAACCAAGTCAAGTTAGACTCTCCATATTTAATGCCATATGTCTAAGTGTGCAATGACTTAGGAACGCAAGAAATTAAGTGGAAGATGTGATGGACGAGAAGGATGACACGAGAATTAAGTTGACGGGCTCTATGCATCTGAGGGAGGAGAAGCAGTAGAAGAGTATGCCAGTGGAGCAAGGATATGCGAGGAACTTCCGAGGAATGAGAAGCCGAAGCGGAATACTGCTCGAGGAGAGAAGCGACTTGGGTTCGGGTGAGCTTAACTCTGGATGGTTGGAAAATCACCCAAATAACCAGAGTGAAAGACTAGACAAAGTCAACCTATGTTGACCTTGTCCGAGCATTCAAAGCTAGTCTGGGTGCCCAGACCAGTTTGTTACCAAAGAGGCGCTCATTGCTAAGGATCATCACTGGGTCCACATGATGTGCGCAGATTATATATACTTTTATGCTTGTTTTGATGCACATTCGCATACTTTATTTGTGATTAATCTATGCATTTTTTACACCTCTTTCTGTATTTTTAGAATAATTACTTTTCTTTGTCAGAGATTTGCTCTTTATGTATTTTCGTATGGACAGGATGTGCTTTTGGAGTGAAAACGACACTTGTAGATGACTCAGAAATTGAACAAAAAAAAAAGGGACCAACTATGTGGAATCCACACGACTGTGTCACATTCCAAATAAGGAGAATCCACTGACTATGTGAACCCAAATAGTCATGCCACAAAATAGAGCCGAAGGAAGCCCCTATCATGTGGAATCCACATGGCCGTATTAATGAAATAGAGGAGTTAACTGTGGCCATGTGGAATCCACATGGCCATGTGGAATTTCCAGAGCTAAAAAAAGACTCTGGTCATGTGGAATCCACATGGCCCTGCCATTGGACCAGAGCCCAAGTAACCTGTGGCCATGTGGAATCCATATGGTCGTGGTACGAGCCATGCCAGGCCCATGCCTAGCTCTATTTAATGGGAATTCTTCCCCTTTTCAAAGAGAGAAATGTTCTCCCCTTGGGAAGATCCAACTTGGACGAGATTTGGACTTCTTCAGCACTCTCTTAGATGATCTAAAGTCGAATTTAACGTCTTTATCACTCCGGAAGCTTGGATTAGATCAGAAGACTACTCTTCATATAAGATAAACCTTCTTCCCTTTCTCTTCTCAAGTTTTGAGTGATTTTAAATTAAATATTTATGTCTTTGGAATCTCTCCTCTTAGTTATGTAGTAAATCTCTTTTTCTAGGATTAAGGGAGTAATTGTGATATGAATTGATGTAAAACTCATAGATTTGTCAATTTCCTATATGAAGGAACGAAAGATGAGATAAAGGGGGGGGGGTTGAATATCACACATTAAATCTTTTCTTTTCGTATTAACTCATAGAACAAATATCAAAGCAATAGCGGAAAATAATACAAGTGACTTAAGTGGTTACTTGGTTCTGAGCCTTTGTCGACTATTACTCCAAGTCCAGCGATCCTTGATCGTACCGTTGGGAAAATCACTATAATTCTTCTTTCCAAAACCTTCGAAAAGAAGCAATTCATACAATGAAAAATATAAGATAGTAACAGCCTATTATCTTACTTTGAGATTAAGTACAATGAAAGCTAAATAAAATTATACTAAAATGAATAAAAAGCGATGAAGATCGTCGGCACTTTGTCGGAGCAGTAGCTTACTTGAAGTTGAGTAGCAAAATAGCACGAACGAAAGCTTTAGCACCAAGCAAACTAGAATTCGAATGAATTCCTACCTCAAACCTTGAGCTCCCCATTTATAAGCTATGTTCGGTTGACTGATAAACCCTTCGGTCGACTGATATGTTCGGTCGACCGAACCCTCTATCATTCGATTGAACACTACACTTTCCTTCTTTGCCGAGATCCGATCTTCGAGCAATAATGAGCCTTTAATTATGTTTAATGTTCAGTCGACCGATCCTCAAGTTCAGTCAACCAATCAGGTTGGCTTCCAAGTTTTCTTCTGATCGATCTAATCTGTTCTACGTTGACTTGGTTCAGTTGATCAATCAGCTAGTTCGGTCGACCGATTAGTTAACTTACCAACTTTGCCGTCGAATAGATATTTGCTTGATATGCAAAACAGAGTTCAATCGACCAATCAAGATGAATATGCAAAACAGAGTTAAGGCATTCCTGCAAAACCAAGTTAGCATAGTATAATGCATGAATAATAAGATGCATGGATAGTATTTAATATTAGAACTTTCTTGATCTAAACTTGGAAACATTTTCAGTTTCTTCAGTTGGCTCAGTGACTTAGGGTTTGTTCCTTTCTGGAACACGTCCTCACTATCACTCTTCTCCAATTTCTTACCTCAACCTACCTGCCAAACATTGGTCCTCCAGACCTGTTTGGACTTTATCGCTTAGCATTAGATCGGTTCAGTAGGACTTCCTCTTGATCTTCGATCCTCTAGTCATATCAAGCTTTTTTTGTCAAGTATTGGGTCATCTCGACCCACTTGGACTTATGCCTGACTTTCACAATCTGCTAGGAGTTTCCCAATTGAGTAAACATCCTGCACACTTGTTAACTTGTTAGATCACAACATAACTTAACTTAAACCTTTGACAACATCAAAATTCAAGTTCGATTCTAGTGCACCCTGTAGGATTGTAGATGTGCTTGAGGGGGGGGGGGTGAATAGCACGCGTTGCTTTTTCACTCATTTCGAAAAATACACAGAATATGTAGTGGAATAAAGAATGAAAAGACAAGAAATGCTAATAAGTTTTCTTTTACTTGGTTCGGAGCCTGTGGCAACTCCTACTCCAATGCCCGCGATCATTGATCGCTTTCGTTTGGCAATCACTATAGATTCAAAAATTGAGTAGAAGTACAAATATGTAGCTTACAAGTATTGCTCAAAATTAAACTTATTACCAACGACTTAGAGAAATAGAACTTCTAGCTTGATCATCGTTGGAGCAGTGTTTAGATGTTTTCGGAGTGCACACAAGAGCTCAAGTTAGTCTTCAAAAATTATTGTTGAAGCATTAGGTCGAGCCCTCCTTTTATAGTCAAGCTTGATCTGATCCAGATCCCCTGATCTCGGGATCAGGCTTGACCTACCGTCGATCGGTCGACCGATCCTTCTGATCGGTAGACCGATCCCGTCTAAATCGGTCCACCTTCCGGTTCTTCGGCTCGGATATACTTTCTTCATTCGATCGACTGATCCCGCCGTTCCGCCGACTGATCCCCAGCACATTTGGTTTGATCAACCCGGCTGTGCCACATCACCGCTTATCCCTGGTTCGGTCAACCGATCCCGAGGTTTGGTCTACCGATCCCGCTCCACTTGCTAGAACTTTGCTGTGTTTTCTTAGAGGTTCGGTCGACCGATCCTCAGGTTCAATTGACCGATCTAGGTCGAACATCAACCTACATAATCATTAGTCTTCCTGCAAAACAGAGTTAACACATAGCAGATAATATGTAAATAATTAACTTTAACAAGCTTCAGACTATCCAGTTCTGACTTCATATTTCCTATGGAAACCCAAGGTTGAATCGATGCCTACTATTCCCTCAACGAGGAACGCGTCCTCACCTACTCCTCTTAGGAGAAGTTACTTATTGTCAGACCGGTCCTCTTATCACCGGTAGCCATGCTTAAGTCTATCCGGATACTCTTATCCATTGCTGCTCATATGGATTATGAGATTTGACAAATGGATGTCAAGACAGCTTTCCTTAATGGAAGTCTTGAAGAGAACATCCATATGAAGCAACCAGAAGGGTTCATTGAAAAAGGCAAAGAGCATCTAGTGTGCAAGCTCAATCGGTCCATTTATGGACTGAAGCAAGCTTCAAGGTCTTGGAACATTCGGTTTAATGAAGTAATCCAGTCATATGGATTTATTCAAAGTCCGGATGAGTCTTGTGTATATAAGAAGTGTAACGGAAACGTGGTGGTATTTCTTGTACTATACGTAGATGATATTTTGTTAATTGGCAACAATGTCAAGGTATTATCAGACGTAAGGGTATGGTTGTCCAAACAATTTGATATGAAGGACTTAGGAGAATGTGCACACATTCTTGGGATCAAAGTTATAAGGGATCGTAAGAAAAGAATGTTGTGTCTATCCCAAGCTTCATATATAGATACAATCCTTGCTCGTTTTAGCATGCAGGATTTCAAGAAAGGTTTCTTACCTTTTAGACATGGAGTAGCTTTATCTAAAGAGATGTCTCCAAAGACATCAAAAGAGATAGAGGACATGAAAGCAGTTCCTTATGCTTCGGTGTAGGAAGCCTAATGTATGCAATGCTTATACGAGACACGATATCTTTTCTTTGTGGGCATGGTCGTGAGAACACAGTAACCTGGACTGGAACGTGAGGATGTAAAGCATATATTAAAGTACCGAGAAGGACTAGAAATTATATGCTAGTTTACCAAGCGAGATGATCCGCTCCCTGGGTTACAGATTGATTTCCAATCGATAGGGATATGATAAGTCTACATCGGACTATGTGTTTACTTTAGGAGGTGGAGCCATTTCATGGAGGAGTGTTAAGCAGATGCGTTTCGGACTCAACCATGGAAGTCGAGTATGTAGCAGCCTCTGAGGCGACTAAAGAAGCAGATGGCTCGGGAACTTTCTAATGGACTTAGATGTGATTCTGGTTTGCCCAAAATCATCACAATTTATTGTGATAACAGTGATGCAGTTGCAAACTCGAAGGAACCACGAGCCCATAAGGCAAGTAAACATATAGAGCGTAACACCCGATACGAGATATCGTGAAGCGAGGAGAAGTTGTCATCGCCAAGATTGCATCAGAAGATAACTGGCAGATCCTTTCACTAAGGCCCTTCCGGCGAAAGCTTTGATCGGCATGTGGATGTATGGTAGAAGATATGGCAGCTTAGTCATTAGTATAAGTGGGAGATTGTTGGAGTGTATACTGAAAGCCTAAGCTTTGTAAACATTCATTATGAATAAAGAATCACATTTGGTCTAATTATCTACATTTGTTTGTAGTTGTTCATTTAATTTATATTGTAGATAACATAGTATGTGGTGTCACATCCAGAAGATGATGTTATCAGTACCTTATAAATTATAAACAGTAGCTCACGACCAGAATGGAAAGGAACAAACCATTAGAAGGTCGTAGTGTAATTAGGTATTAGCTTATCTTGACTATATAATTACACTAGTACACTCAGAGTGTATTGAGTAGGACCATTTGAGGTCGTTTCTTTTATACTGACTTTATAAAGGAACAAAGACCTCGGTTATTATGGAAGTGTGTGCTCTTAATCCTAATATAATAACAAGCACATATATTTGATATTTATTTCTTTAATTTATCAATGGGTGAGATTTAGTTCGATGAATCAATAAGCCCGATAAATTAGGAAATGATATCACTTATAGTGTGTGTTGTTGATTATAGAAGGAAACTGTGTCCTAGAGATACTAGGTTGATAATGTCCCCAAGAGGAGCTCAATATCTTAAACACAGGGAGACTAACACACTCATAATAAGAAGGAGCCCAAAAATGTAATTTGGGATTGGTGCGGTAGTTCAATGATAGTTCTCTAGTTGAATGAATTATCATTGATAAAATTAAGTTGTGTGTTCGGGGCGAACACGGGATGCTTAATTTTATCGGGAGATCAAAACCAATTCCTCCTCTCGGTCCCTATCGTAGCCTCTTATTTATAGAGTTCTATACCTACATATACCCACCTTCTATACCCATCAATAAGGGGCCGGCCAAGCTAGCTTGGGAACCAAGCTAGGGCCGGCCTACGTATGATTTAGGGTGGCCGGCCCTAGCTTGAACCCAAGCTAGTGGGGGCCGGCCAAATTAAATTAAAAAAGAAATTTAATTTTAATTTTTATTATTATGTGGAAGATATAATTTAAAGAGAATTAAAATTAAAATATCTCTCTTGTAAAAGATCTACAAAAGATTAAAGAAAGAGATTAGATATCTTTCCTTATTTGTAGATTGGAGAGATGTTTTATTTTCTCTTTAAAATTATTCACATGTTAATAAAATTAAAATTATAGAAATTTCCTTTTATTAACCATGAAGAGATTTTAAAGAGAAATTTTATTTTTTAAAATTTCCGGAAACAAATTAGGAAGTTTTAATTTGTTGATTGAAACTCTCCTAATTTGCTCCTTTTGATTGTGGCCGGCCATTACAAGTTGATTGGGAAATTTTATTTTATTTTTCTCAATTAATTCATGTCAAGGAAAATTAAGGAAATTTTATTGTAATTAAATTTCCTAATTTGCCTAGGCCAAGGAATATAAAAGAAGGGTGAGGGTGCCTTCAAAGACACAACATCTATTATTTCTCTCCCTCTTTTGTTTCCTTGGTGGTGGCCAACCTCTCTCTCTCTTCCTCTTGTGGTGGCCGAACACTACTTGGAGCTCTTGTGGTGGCCGGATACTACTCGGAGAAGAAGAAGAAGAAGGAGAGAAAGCTAGCATCTCTTGGAGCTTGGTTAGTATTTTGTTTTTCTTCCTTGGTGAAGCTTCCTCTTTGTTGGCCGAACCTAGCTAGGAGGAGAAGAAGGTGATTGGTGGTTTCTCGTCTCGGAAGATCGTTGCCCACACAACGTCCGAGGTTAGAAGAGGAATACGGTAGAAGATCAAGAGGTTTTTCTACAAGGTATAACTAGTAAATTTTATTTCCGCATCATGCTAGTTATTTATGGAAATAATACCAAATACAAGAGACTTACGTTCTAGAATTTCGAATATGTTTTTTCGAAGTTGTGTTCTTTTGTTTCTTTCTTTTCCTTGTGATTTGATTGTTCTCTTTGGTTAACCTAAAGTTATTTTAGGAAATTAAATATTAGCTTTCTATTAAAGGTTTTGTCTAGTCGGTGGTGGTTGCTCCCATATCCAAGAAGGCCATGTGCCTCGCCACGTCAGTACTGGGAACATTTTATGGAAATTATTATTTAATGGAATTAATAACTTAATGAGACTTGGGTCGAACGTGTTAAGTTCCGCAGGAGATCCAAGTCAAAACCTAAAAGAACAAATAGATTAAGTTTTGGATCAAACGTGTTAAGTTCCGCAGGCGATCCAAAATTTAATTTAAAAAGAACACATGGTAGCTAGGAAAAGGTTCAGACCTTTGTACAAAATTTTTGTACAGTGGAACCTATAGGTTTTCCGAGTAGCAACCAACAATTGGTATCAGAGCTAGGGTTTTGCCTCTGTGTATTTGGTATTTAGTTTAATTATGCACATGTCATACATAATTTATGCAGGATAATAGTAGGATGTGCTAACTTTGTGGGTGCAGGATCCAACTATTATGACTTTTAGTTAATTATGTGTGTGATTGGATCCTTGGACATGTCAAGGGCAATTTATATGTGTGTGCATGATTGTATTAAAATACAGCAGGAGCTGTATTTAGTTTTATTAGGATTTTATTTTTGATCTAGAAATATGTACATTCCTTTTATGGAATATAGGATCAAAAATATAAAATTCTATTTATGTCGCGGATCGAATCTTGCAAAGCGTGGAACCTTTTAAGGACCAGAGGCGCAGCGGAACTAGGAGCAAGATGGATGCGACAGTTAGACCCGGTGGCGGTGGCCAAATATGGCAGCAGCTTCGGATGACAACACACGGAGGACAATTAAAGATAAAAGCCATAATAGTTGAAAATTAGATTTTCTATTTATTGCTTTTATATTGTGCTGTGTGTGCATGTTAGTTTACAAGTTTAGTAGGCTAGCATAGTTAAAATTCCTCATTTATAAATAACTAAGTGGGAGAGGGATTTTTAAGTAAATCTCATGGTCTCCATTACTGGTTTGTAAGTGATGCAAACAAGCTTGTGCGTTGGCTCTGAGTGTCTTCCTCCATAACGGATGAGCTTGTTTGTGGATCACTAGAACAAACTTCCATTTTTGGATGACTATAGGAAGTTAATTAAGAGCGTGTGATCTTCCCCAACGGAAGGGGCATAATCTTATTAATGGACTTAGTGTCAAGTAATGGTATACACTTAGACACATCTAATAGTATCCTCCCCATCGGAGTCACTGCTATTATTTGTGTGACCAAATAATACCAACTATTAATTTTATTTGTCAAAAAGTTAGGTTGATAAGATAATAAAATTAATGGGTTAAAACCCTCCTTTTACAAATGTTGAATTTGTATACGTCCACACTAACGTGGCATACAAAATTCACGGTGTTTTAAGGTGTTGGTTAATTTAAAATAGTATTGTTTGAGGAATCAATATTATTCTAAATTTAGAGTTCTGACCAAAAGTTATTTGTGATTCTTAGGATGTCTTTCAACCCACTGTCCATCATACTTCAACAAAATAGACTTACTGGACCTAACTACATAGATTGGAAAAGAAACCTGGACATTGTTCTTACTGCTGAAAGCTATAAATTTGTACTGACTAAGCATTGCCCTGATGCACCTACTGGTGAATCTACCCAAGAGGAGATTGAATATCATAGGAAATGGGTAAGCAGATGAGATGACACGGTGTTACATTTGGCTTCAATGTCAAATGTATTGCAACATCGAAGATTTACCAACAACCTATGATATCATGAACAATCTCAAAGAACTCTTTGGTCATCAGGATCGGGCTTCTAGGCAAGAAGCCATGAGAAAGATAATGACAGCCACCATGCAAGAGGGTACTCCTGTAAGGGATCATATCCTAAAGATGATGGCTTATCCGAACGAAATACAGATCCTTGGAGGAGAAATTGATGGGGAAACCCAGATCGATATGATCCTCCAAAAGTTTTGAGCAGTTGCTGAACTATAATATGAATAAAAGGATTTATTCATTAGGGGAACTATTGACAGAACTTCAAGAAGGGTTATTTCGTCACAATGCTCAAATTCACTATCTTGAAAATGGTTCTACTTCTAAATCGAAGGAAGAAGAAGAAGAAACAAGTTGGTTCAGAAAAGAAAGTGAATAAATCTCATAGTACGGGATTTAAAGTTGGAATGAAGAAGCCGAAAGGCAAGTGCTTCATCTGCAAGCCTGGAAGGCAGACTGTCCTCGTAAGAACCAAAACAAAGGTATATCTCATACTCTAGTTGTTGAAACATATTTAGCGGTGTTATCTACCAGTACTGTGTAGATACGGGAGCCATCGATCATGTCTGCAATTCCTTGCAGGGGTTCCAGAAACTACATGAAGGGGAGATTACCGTCTACATGGGCAATGCTACTAAGGTGACAATGTTGTTGTAGTGGGAGGCGTCTACTTATCTTTTAGTAGAAATAGAAATTTGGTTTTAAGAAATTGTCTTTATGTACCCAGTTTTAGAAAGAATTTAATTTCAGTTTCTAAACTGTTTTTAGATGGATATTCAGTTTCTTTCAGTAACGATGTAGTTATTAAAAGAAATAAAGTGATTATCTGTTCTAGTGCATTAGTTGGCAATTTGTATATTTTAAATCCAATTTCTTCCACAAAGCAAAACATGGAAATTTATAACTCATCTTCTAAATCTAATAAGAGAAAAGAACCTTCAGAAATGAACCAAGCATATCTTTGGCATCTAAGACTTGGTCATATTAATTTAAGTAGGATTCAGAGGCTTATAGCCGATGAACTTTTGAGTTCATTAGAGTTGGAAAATTTTCCAACTTGTGAATCTTGCTTAGAAGGTAAAATGACCAAGAGGCCGTTCAAGGCTAAGGGGTATAGAGCCAAAGAAGTGTTAGAGTTGGTTCACTCTGATTTGTGTGGTCCTATGTCTGTCCAGGCAAGAGGAGGTTTTGAATATTTTGTCTCTTTCATAGACGATTATTCAAGATATGGATACATTTACCTAATGCGCCGCAAGTCCGAATGCTTTGACAAGTTCAAAGAATACAAGGCTGATGTGGAGAAACGATTAGGTAAAAGTATCAAGACACTACGATCTGATCGTGGTGGCGAATACCTCTTAGGAGAGTTTAGGAATTACTTATCGTTGGGATTCAATCCCAATTGTCTGCACCTGGAACACCCCAACAGAATGGTGTAGCAGAACGAAGGAATAGGACTCTTATGGAGATGGTTAGATCGATGATGAGTTATTCAGAATTACCAAATTCGTTTTGGGGATATGCTCTGGAAACAGCAGCGACATTCTGAACTTAGTACCTTCTAAATCAGTTTCTTCTACTCCCGTAGAATTGTGGAATGGTCGAAAACCCGGTCTAAGACATATTCGGATTTGGGGTAGTCCAGCACATGTGCTGAAACCAGATGCTGATAAGTTAGAATCTCGTACAGAAGTTCGCGTGTTTGTAGGATATCCCAAAGGAACGAAAGGTGGTTTATTTTATAGTCCTAAAGACCAGAAGGTCATTGTTAGCACCAATGCCCAGTTTTTAGAAGAAGACTATATAATGGATCACAAGCCCAGTAGTAAAGTTGTTTTAGAAGAACTAAGAGAGGACACGTCTACTTTAGTACCAACAGTACAAGATGAAGTACCACAAGAGACTGCAACACGTGTCACACATGATACACAACCACAGACAATGCCTCGTCGTAGTGGGAGGGTTGTGAGGCAGCCTGAAAGATTCATGTTTTTGGGAGAGTCTTCGGACTTGATCCCGGGTAAACATGAACCTGATCCCCGGTCATATGACGAAGCACTCCAAGATATAGATGCAGCATCTTGGCAAAAGGCAATGAATTCTGAAATAGAGTCCATGTACTCTAATAAGGTTTGGGAGCTTGTAGAACCACCTGATGGTGTAAAAGCCGTTGGATGCAAGTGGATCTACAAAAGGAAAAGAGGGACAGACGGGAAGGTAGAAACCTTCAAAGCTAGGCTTGTTGCAAAAGGGTACACTCAAAAAGAGGGAATCGATTATGAGGAGACATTTTCACCGGTAGCCATGCTTAAGTCTATCCGGATACTCTTATCCATTGCTGCTCATATGGATTATGAGATTTGGCAAATGGATGTCAAGACAGCTTTCCTTAATGGAAGTCTTGAAGAGAACATCCATATGAAGCAACCAGAAGGGTTCATTGAAAAAGGCAAAGAGCATCTAGTGTGCAAGCTCAATCGGTCCATTTATGGACTGAAGCAAGCTTCAAGGTCTTGGAACATCCGGTTTAATGAAGTAATCCAGTCATATGGATTTATTCAAAGTCCGGATGAGTCTTGTGTATATAAGAAGTGTAACGGAAACGTGGTGGTATTTCTTGTACTATACGTAGATGATATTTTGTTAATTGGCAACAATGTCAAGGTATTATCGGATGTAAGGGTATGGTTATCCAAACAATTTGATATGAAGGACTTAGGAGAATGTACACATTCTTGGGATCAAAGTTATAAGGGATCGTAAGAAAAGAATGTTGTGTCTATCCCAAGCTTCGTATATAGATACAATCCTTGCTCGTTTTAGCATGCAGGATTCCAAGAAAGGTTTCTTACCTTTTAGACATGGAGTAGCTTTATCTAAAGAGATGTCTCCAAAGACATCAAAGAGATAGAGGACATGAAAGTAGTTCCTTATGCTTGGTGTAGGAAGCCTAATGTATGCAATGCTATATACGAGACCGATATCTGTTTGTGGGCATGGTCGTGAATATCGAGTAACCTCGACAAGGACATTGGATGCGGTAAAGCATATATTAAAGTACACGAGAAGGACTAGAGATTATATGCTAGTTTACCAAGCGGATGATCTCCCTGTGGGTTACAGGATTCATATTTCCAATCGGATAGGGATAATAAGTCTACATCGGGCTATGTGTTTACTTTAGGAGGTGGAGCCATTTCATGGAGGAGTGTTAAGCGAAATGGGTCAACCATGGAAGCTGAGTATGTAGCAACCTCCGAGGCAGCTAAAGAAGCAGTATGACTCAGGAACTTTCTAATGGACTTAGATGTGATTCTGGTTTGCCCAAAATCATCACAATTTATTGTGATAATACAGTTGCAAACTCGAAGGAACCACGAGCCCATAAGGCAAGTAAACATATAGAGCGCAAGTACCACCGATACGAGATATCGTGAGCGAGGAGAAGTTGTCATCGCCAAGATTGCATCAGATAACTTGCGAGATCCTTTCACTAAGGCCCTTCCTACGAAAGCTTTCGATCGGCATGTGGAGGAATGAGAATCGGATGTATGGTAGAAGATATGACTTAGTCATTAGTATAAGTGGGAGATTGTTGGAGTGTATACTGAAAGCCTAAGCTTTGTAAACATTCATTATGAATAAAGAATCACATTTAGTCTAATTATCTACATTTGTTTGTAGTTGTTCATTTAATTTATATTGTAGATAACATAGTATGTGGTGTCACATACAGAAGATGATGTTATCAGTACCTTATAAATTATAAACAGTAGCTCACGACCAGAATGGAAAGGAACAAACCATTAGAAGGTCGTAGTGTAATTAGGTATTAGCTTATCTTGACTATATAATTACACTAGTACACTCAGAGTGTATTGAGTAGGACCATTTGAGGTCGTTTCTTTTATACTGACTTTATAAAGGAACAAAGACCTCGGTTATTATGGAAGTGTGTGCTCTTAATCCTAATATAATAACAAGCACATATATTTGATATTTATTTCTTTAATTTATCAATGGGTGAGATTTAGTTCGATGAATCAATAAGCCCGATAAATTGGGAAATGATATCACTTATAGTGTGTGTTGTTGATTATAGAAGGAAACTGTGTCCTAGAGATACTAGGTTGATAATGTCCCCAAGAGGAGCTCATAAGGATTGTCATGTTAAACCTGCAGGTGGACTTAGTCCGATGACGATAAGGTTGAGTGGTACTACTCTTGGACTTAGACATTAATTAAATGAGTTGTCAGTAACTCACTTAATTAGTGGGCATTCGATATCTTAAACACAGGGAGACTAACACACTCATAATAAGAAGGAGCCCAAAAATGTAATTTGGGATTGGTGCGGTAGTTCAATGATAGTTCTCTAGTGGAATGAATTATCATTGATAAAATTAAGTTGTGTGTTCGGGGCGAACACGGGATGCTTAATTTTATCGGGAGACCAAAACCAATTCCTCCTCTCGGTCCCTATCGTAGCCTCTTATTTATAGAGTTCTATACCCACCTATACCCACCTTCTATACCCACCAATAAGGGGCCGGCCAAGCTAGCTTGGGAACCAAGCTAGGGCCGACCTAGGTATGATTTTGGGTGGCTGGCCCTAGCTTGAACCCAAGCAAGTGGGGGCCGGCCAAATTAAATTAAAAAAGAAATTTAATTTTAATTTTTATTATTATGTGGAAGAAATAATTTAAAGAGAATTAAAATTAAAATATCTCTCTTGTAAAAGATCTACAAAAGATTAAAGAAAGAGATTAGATCTTTTTCCTTATTTGTAGATTGGAGAGATGTTTTATTTTCTCTTTAAAATTATTCACATGTTAATAAAATTAAAATTATAGAAATTTCCTTTTATTAACCATGAAGAGATTTTAAAGAGAAATTTTATTTTTTAAAATTTCCGGAAACAAATTAGGAAGTTTTAATTTGTTGATTGAAACTCTCCTAATTTGCTCCTTTTGATTGTGGCCGGCCATTACAAGTTGATTGGGAAATTTTATTTTATTTTTCTCAATTAATTCATGTCAAGGAAAATTAAGGAAATTTTATTGTAATTAAATTTCCTAATTTGCCTAGGCCAAGGAATATAAAAGAAGGGGTGAGGGTGCCTTCAAGAGACACAACATCTATTATTTCTCTCCCTCTTTTGTTCCTTGGTGTGGCCGGCCAACCTCTCCCTCTCTTCCTCTTGTGGTGGCCGAACCCTACCCTTCTATTGGAGCTCTTGTGGTGGCCGGATACTACTCGGAGAAGAAGAAGAAGAAGGAGAGAAAGCTAGCATCTCTTGGAACTTGGTTAGTATTTTGTTTTTCTTCCTTGGTGAAGCTTCCTCTTTGTTGGCCGAACCTAGCTAGGAGGAGAAGAAGGTGATTGGTGGTTTCTCGTCTCGGAAGATCGTTGCCCACACAACGTCCGAGGTTAGAAGAGGAATACGGTAGAAGATCAAGAGGTTTTTCTACAAGGTATAACTAGTAAATTTTATTTCCGCATCATGCTAGTTATTTATGGAAATAATACCAAATACAAGAGGCTTACGTTCTAGAATTTCGAATATGTTTTTTCGAAGTTGTGTTCTTTTGTTTCTTTCTTTTCCTTGTGATTTGATTGTTCTCTTTGGTTAACCTAAAGTTATTTTAGGAAATTAAATATTAGCTTTCTATTAAAGGTTTTGTCTAGTTGGTGGTGGTTGCTCCCATATCCAAGAAGGCCATGTGCCTCGCCACGTCAGTACTGGGAACCTTTTATGGAAATTAATATTTAATGAAATTAATAACTTAAGGAGACTTGGGTCGAACGTGTTAAGTTCCGCAGGAGATCCAAGTCAAAACCTAAAAGAACAAATAGATTAAGTTTTGGATCAAACGTGTTAAGTTCCGCAGGCGATCCAAAATTTAATTTAAAAAGAACACATGGTAGCTAGGAAAAGGTTCAGACCTTTGTACAAAATTTTTGTACAGTGGAACCTATAGGTTTTCCGAGTAGCAACCAACAGTTAGTTATCATGAACTCTAGAAAATAATATCCATGTTAGTTCCTTCTTATTTAGTACACTTTATGCTCTAGTTAAACAAGCTTGTATCATGTATCAAGTAGTAGATATCAAGTCAAGTTATGGACGCTAGCATGTTCACATGTTTAATATGTTACTAGATGATATTGTTCTCCATATTATGTTGTTAACATGTATATGATCAAATGAAATGAAAATTTTTCTTCCGCTGCCATGACCCCATATGCATATGCATGTATGTATGTAGCATTGGTTCCCTTCTGGGCACAAGAAGGGCGGGCGTTACTGGTTGGTATCAGAGCAGGTCTGCCCTTCCACTACACACACACATCAAGCCTCCATCCTGCCGCTCCAAGTAAGAAATTCTATGCCTACTCTATTTCTTTTATGCATGATAAGGAATGCTTTAATCTAAGTATGCATGCCTACTCTATTCTTTTAATTATGATAAGGAATGCTTTAGTCTAAGTATGCATGAATATAAGCTAGAATGGTAATCTTATGCTAGCATTATTATCATTGATGAAGATAAGCATGGCTAGAAGATGCAATACCAGAGCTGATGAGACAGTACCCCCACCCGATCTGATGGATGTAGTTACCGAGCTCCAGTGTCAGGTTACAGAACAGCAGCAGGTGATTAATGCTCTGATGAATCAGCAGGGGAACCCTGCTACACCACCAGTGAATCAGAATATGATGCCAATCGTACCTACGGCTGTACCAGTACCACCGGCACCAGTACCACTCGTGGGTCCTGCCCTAGTGATTCGATAGGAGGCGTACCTGATTCAGTGGCAGAGGCTGAAGCTGGAAACTTTTTCTGGTAATTGTGAACCATGGGACGCTCAAGCCTGGTTCAAGACTGTAGAGAGTATAGTAAAGCTTCTGGATTGGCCTGAACATGAAAAGGTCAAGCGTGCATCATTCTGCCTTTTGGGAGATGCCAGAATGTGGTGGGACAGAGTTAAAGCAAAGAGACAAGTAAATCAAATGCGATAGACGGACTTCGAAACTGAATTTTTCGAAGCATTTTTCCATATGCGTGTGACAAACAAGCACTACGACGAGTTCACCGAATTCCGACAAGGTGATTTATCAGCTAATGAAGTCGTGAAAAGATTCAACCGACTAACACGCTTATGCCTAGAGCTGGTCAGCACAGAAAGAGAAAGAGTCAGACTCATGCTGAAGATGCTCAGACCCGAGATAGCTCTGAATGTCGCCCGCGGAGTTAATAGACCGCAGACCGCTGAAGAACTGATTAACAGTGCTTTGATCACTGAACACTACCTGAAGGCGCTGCATGAAGGCAAGGGTCAAGCTCAGTCGGGAGGACAGAAACCTCAAAATGCCAAAGCCAGCTGGAAAGGAAACCACAGTGGTAAGAGAAAGCAATAGAACGACGCTAAGGGTGGTCCAGTGAACAAACAACCCATGTACCCTCAGTGTACCACATGTGGAAAGAAGCATCCAGGGGTATGCCGCATGGGCACAAATAGGTGTTACAACTGTGGACTGCAAGGGCACAGAGCCAGAGACTGTCCCACCCATGTTTAGACACCTCCTCAGCAGTACGTCCAGAACAAGGGTGCTCCCTCACAGCTACACCAGATGCAAGCTGCAATAGAAGACCCTTAGATAAGCCAAGGGAGATTGGAAGCCCCGCCAGCTACGACGAATGCCATGATTTTCTCCCTCACCAAGGAGGACGTAGTGAACACTTCTACGGTTGTCACAGGTCAGATATTTATTTTCAGTCAGCATGCTACTGTATTATTTGATACTGGGGCAACACACTCGTTCGTCTCTACACCTTTCACAAGGAAGATAGACATGCCACTACAAGCCTTAAATTGCAAGTTCTTCACGACACTGCCCTCGGGAGAAGCGATGCTATCTACTCATATGCTGTGAGCCGCACCCATCAGAATCACAGACAGAGAACTCTACTGTGACCTGATAGTGCTCGACATGCAGGATTATGACATTATTTTGGGCATGAATTTTCTGATCAAGTACGGTGCTTCGATCGAGTGCCGTAAAAGGAAAGTGGTCTTCCGGCCAGAGGCAGAACCGATGTTTGAATTTATCGGAGAGCAAAGGGAAAGTATGGGTTACGGGGTAGAAATCATGTCTAGACAGCTCTCTATCCTGACGACAGCACCAACGCTGTTCGACGATATATTAGAAAAACAAACACGTGACCCAAACCTCCAAAGGATCAAGCAAGAGGTCCTCGAAGGAAAGAACGATGGATTTCGCATCACTGACAGTGGAATATTATACCTCAGAGATCGCTTATGTATCCTTGACGATCCGGAGTTGCGAAGGAAGATATTGGAAGAGGCTCACAGAACACCATATGCCATGCATCCTGGATCTACTAAGATGTACCAAGACCTGAAAGGGATGTTCTGGTGGTCCGGTTTGAAAAGAGATGTGGCTCGGTATGTCAGTACTTGCCTGACCTGCCAAAGGGTTAAAGCAGAGCACCAGAGACCTGGAGGAGTACTGCAGCCGATTCAAATTCCAGAATGGAAATGAGAAGATATTTCTATGGATTTCATCTCAGGATTACACAAAACGACGAACGGATATGATGCTATATGGGTAATCGTGGACAGATTGACAAAGTCAGCCCACTTTTTGGCAATCAAGATGACCTACTCAATTGAGCAACTAGCTCAATTATATGCTAAGGAAATCATCAGATTACATGGGATTCCGAAGACCATCATTTCTGATAGAGATGGTCGTTTTATTTCTCACTTCTGGGAATGTGTTCAGAAGGCCCTTGGCACGAAACTACTATTTAGTACTGCCTTCCATCCTCAGACCGACGGACAAACAGAAAGGGTGAATCAAGTATTGGAAGATATGTTACGAGCTTGTGCCTTAGATTTTAAGGGGAGCTGGTGCCGATATCTATGCTTAGCGGAGTTTGCTTACAATAATAGCTACCAAGCTACTATAGGAATGTCACCCTACGAGACTCTGTATGGGAGGAGATGTAGGTCCCCTATATGCTGGTACGAAGGTGGTGAAAAGAAGGAGATGGGACTTCGAACAAATTTCATTGACGACACCACCTGGGCTATACAGAACATTCACCAAAGAATAGAAACTGCTCAGAGTCGGCAAAAGAGCTATGCAGATAAGTGGCGTAGGCCGCTGGAATTCAGTATCGGGGACTCAGTGTTTCTCAAAGTAGCTCCTATGAAAGGAGTGATGAGATTCGGAAAGAAGGGTAAGCTGAGCCCGCGTTACGTGGGGTCGTATCAAATCCTAAAAGAGTCGGCAAGGTTGCTTACGAACTAGAGCTACCTCAGGAGATGTCGGTTATTCACAACATGTTCCATGTTTCAATGCTCAAGAAATGTATTCCCAGTATAGACCAAGTGATCGAGCCACAAACAGTGCAAGTTCAAGAGGACCTAAGCTATGAAAGTCGACCCATTCAGATACTAGATCGGGAGGTCAAAAGACTAAGGAACAAAGAAGTGCCCTTGGTGAAGGTCCTTTGGCAAAATCAACGATTCGAAGAAGCCACCTAGGAACGTGAAGACGATATGAAACGAAAATACCCAGAGTCATTCTAAGTTTGAGGACGAACTTTTAAGAGGTATGGGGGACTGTAACACCCATAGGACCCCTAACAATTTTATATAAATTATTGCATGATTAAAATGGACTTTATGTAGACTTTTCAAAAATAAAGAGGAAAAAGAACAAAAAAAAAAAAAGAGGCATGACCAAGGTTTGAACCTTGAACCTCTTGGTAAGTGGTAACCAGTAGCCCCAGCAGGGGTGTGCTGTTAGGAAGAGAAGGGAGATTGTAGTTAAGGGTGGTGAAAGTGAAGGCCCCCTTCACTTAGAAGGAAAAGTTTGAGTTTTCTTCTTCCTTCCCAATGAAAAGATGGTTTTGCCTTCTTCCTTCATTTAGCATAAATAAGAGAAAGGAAAGGAAAATTTCATTTTTTTCTTCTTTCTTCCTCCTTCTCCTTCCTCCACGGAAAATCCAAGCCTTTCTTCCCTCTTTGCCGAAATCAAGCTAAGAGCCTTCTTCCTAGGAAAACTTCTCAAGCAAGGGTACTCTTCCTAAGTAAACCAAGCGAAAGGATGTAAGTATCCACCTCACCTGAAGTACAAGTAGCTTACATATGCTTCTATGTTCAAATGTTGCTTGAAAAACCTAGGGTCTTGCCTTGCAAGTTTCGGCTAAGATAAGAATAAGAGATTACCTATGGTTGTTAAAAGTTTCATACTACTTGTTGCTTAAAAAGTTAGAACCATGACATGTAGGTTTCGGCCAAGAATAGATAAAAAGGTTTAGATAAAAGTTTTGAAACCTAACTATGATTGTTCATGATTTCTTATGAAGTATGATCTCCTATATGATGTTAGTTTAAGTTTTCATGCCATATGTTACTTGAAAAGTTAGAACCCTCTCCTTTAGGTTTCGGCCAAGGATAGATAAAAAGGTTTAGAGAAAAGTTTTGAAACCTAACTATGCTTGTTCATGATTTCTTATGATGTATGATCTCCTATATGATGTTAGTTTAATGTTTTTCATGCCATATGTTATTTGAAAAGTTAGAACCATGACATGTAGGTTTCGGCCAAGGATAGATAAAAAGGTTTAGAGAAAAGTTTTGAAACCTAACTATGCTTGTTCATGATTCTTATGATGTATGATCTCCTATATGATGTTAGTTTAATGTTTTTCATGCCATGTGTTATTTGAAAAGTTAGAACCATGACATGTAGGTTTCGGCCAAGAAGAGATAAAAAGGTTTAGAGAAAAGTTTTGAAACCTAACTATGCTTGTTCATGATTTCTTATGATGTATGAACTCCTATATGATGTTAGTTTAAGTTTTCATGCCATATGTTACTTGAAAAGTTAGAATCATCTCCTTTAGGTTTCGGCCAAGAATGGATAAAAGGTTTAGAGAAAAGTTTTGAAACCTAACTATACTTATTCATGATTTCTAATGATGTATGATCTCCCATATGATGTAGTTTAAGTTCTTCATGCTTATGTTGCTTAAAGACCTAGAACCATTACATGTAGGTTTCAGCCAAACCAAGGATCAAAGGTTTGTGTTTGCTAAAGGTCACACATGTGATGCTATGTATCATGAAACATTAGATAATTGAGCCATGTTTAAATGTTGCTTGAAAAACCTAGAACCATGACATGTAGGTTTCGGCCAAACCAAGAAAACTAGAGTTTATGTTGCTAAAGGTCTCCTATGTTATGATAAGTACCATGTGATACTAATGTGATGCTTTCCTTGTTTAAAATTTTGCTTAAGATCCAAGGCCATAACCCTTGCAAGTTTCGGCCAAGTCATGATTAGGGTTTGTAGAAAGTTCAAAAAAAAAGAGGAAAGATTCCAACTATGCATGATAATGACTCTTTATGATATGCCATGTGATATGTGAACTTCATGATTACCATGTTATGCTTATGCAAGACGTATGTATGATGATATGCTATAAGAGTTTCTTCCCTATAAGTTGGGATCAAGAGCACTCTTCATGATATGACAAGAACATGTTATGCTCCATGATATGACAAGAACATGCTATGCCTCATGACATGACAAGAACATGCTATGCTTTATGATATGACAAAAACATGCTATGCTTTATGATATGACAAGAACATGTTATGCTTTATGATATGAAAAGAACATGATATGTTATTTTACTTTTGTATTGGCTTGTACCAGACCCTAAGAATGGTCCATGGGATGGGCTCCTAAGTTGGGTCAATGAAATGGCCCTAGTAAGGGATGGGTTCCTAAGTTGCCCCTAGGTCGATGGTCAAAGAAACGGGCCTAGTTCCTAATATGTTCGAGATTAGCTACCTCGGATTTATTTAGGATGCGCGCATATTCATGTATGTGGTACAAAGTCGGGTCCTCATGTTGAGATTATGTTAAAGTACCTATGTAATATATGTTTTCAAAAGAACATCTTGCATGTGTGCATTATCATAAGTTTTCAAAAGAACATCTTGCATATATGAACATGCTATATGATTTTCTTTATGCTCTCATATACTATGTTTTCATACTCTCTTGAGTGATGTCTAAAATGACTAGATGAACATGCTATTACCTTATGCTTATGCTCTCATGTGCTATGTTTATTATTCATATTTTATGTTTTGTTTCCATGTTATGATTCATGGTTTTGTGAGTAGGAAAGAGATCTTACTAAGCCTATGTGCTTATAGTTTATTTTCCTTGTACTGCAAAAAAGGGTAAAGAATGGCTAAACTAAGGGAGCAGCAGGAAGGGCAAGTGTGTGTGTGGTAGTGGCACGGTGGAAGTGATCTGTCTATGTTTTCAAGATTTATATGTCTTAAACTTTTGCATGTGAACTTATACTTTCTCCTATTGCATGAAACCTTGTTAGTTATCATGAACTCTAGAGAATAATATCCATGTTAGTTCCTTCTTATTTAGTACACTTTATGCTCTAGTTAAACAAGCATGTATCATGTATCAAGTAGTAAATATCAAGTCAAGTTATGGACGCTAGCATGTTCACATGTTTAATATGTTACAAGATGATATTGTTCTCCATATTATGTTGTTAACATTCATATGATCAAATGAAATGAAAATTTTTCTTCCGCTGCCATGACCCCATATGCATATGCATGTATGTTTGTAGCATTGGTAACGCCGTCCCTTCTGGGCACAAGAAGGGCGGGCGTTACATCTACCCGGTCTGCGACCACCAGGATTTCAACCTAGAGTCCGTGACTCTAGGATTTTACCCCAAGCGCTTGACCCGCCAAGACTTTTCACCTAGTGTTACCACCCCCAGGACCTAAGGTTACCGCCCCCTTGGGTTTTCCACCTGTCTAACTATATCTAGGACTTTGGCCTAAGACAACTTAGGACTTTCCTGTAAGCTCAATCAACCTTGTTAGATTACAAGACAATTTAACTTTGGACGCTTTGATATAATCAAAACCCAGGTTCAATTATCAGATGCTTCTCACACCAGCACACCCTACACTAACAATCTCCACCTTTTAAATGTTTGACAACCAAGGTTCATAGTTAAGTTTATAAAATATGCAAAAATAAGTAAACAAATATTTTTTGACTTAACTCTCCCCCTTAGTTTAACAACTCTCCCTGAATTCACTATCTCTCCTCCTTTAACACACATTAAAAATAGGGGAAATACAAAAAATAAGAACTATTCCAAGACTTAGTTAGAAAAAAAATTATTGAAAATTTTGAAAGCAAAGATTTTGAAGCATAGCATTTGAAAATCTCAAGAAAAGTATGTTAAAAGGGATAATAAATTTTTAGAAAATAATTTCTAAGTTTAAAGTATATGAATTCTAAAAATATAGGTGTAGGTTTTTAGATTGTAGAAAACAATGTTGATTGTTGCGTAAAATGTTTTGTGAAAATACTTATTTTGATTTCTAGTAGAAAGTAAGATGAATATTTAAAAATATAAATATAAAAATTTTGAATCATAAAAATAGCGTGCATTTTCTTAGGCCAAGTTTGAAAAAGAATTAAGTTTATTGTTGAAAACTTTCATGCAAAGCAAAATAAAAAAAAAAAAAATTTTATGTAACATTGTTAGGATTTTTTTTTTTTAAAAAAAGATGCATTGAATTAAAAAGTGAAAATTTGAAAGCCAAAATTTCCTAAGTGTGTAAATATATAGTTATAAAATTATAATTGAATAAATTCTAAGGGTATGAAAACTTGGAAGTTTAATAATTTCCAAAGAAAAAAATTAAAATTCTAAAATTTAAAATATTTTGAAAAATATAAAATCTTTGATGGAATGCTCCCCCTTAATTTGATATTTTCCTAAAAGTCCAAGCATGGTTTGAAAACTAAGGAACAAATATCCTTATAATGAAATGTCCAACCTTCATACTAAGCTGACTACCATAAGATAGCAACTATTGATTTAGATTGGTCAATTTGAGCTTTTGGTTGTAACTAGTTTGTTACTAGCTAGATTACTCAAATTGATCAATATATTTTATTAAAGGCCGGATTTATAGTGATGCATTGACATAAGCATCTAAAATCTTAGGCTAAGTCCTAAGTATCTCACACCGTTATATCTTTTACAATACACAAGCAAGGTATAGGAGCATGTAATTCTATGGTCAGACCTAGGCTACTCCAAAAAGATAAAATATTTTGAAAATAAATTTTGAAAGGGGAATTTTGAAAAACTAATAATTAATAATTTTTAAAATATGTTAAGAAATAAAGAAACATATTCTATAAAGCACATTCCTAATATGCATGAAGGAAAGACACGGTAACACAATAGCTAAAATATCCATAATACCACAAAGTCACAAGTGTATCAAAATAAGTATCTAGTTCTAAAAGTCACTCATCCTCGTCATCATCTAGAGCACGAAAGTAATTAAACATCCTACGCTATTCATTCTCAAAAGTATCAGCTCGATCAATATCTCTTGATGAAAAAATGCAAGTTGTCCTTGGAGAGAGTAGTACTGATTAGTCATCTTGGTTTCTAAGGAGTCAAACTGTCTAAAAATGTAGTCTCGAAGATGACTAAAGATATCACTAGTCGGTGGAGGAGGTGCGTGGGAGCTGCATCAAAAAAAGGTGTCAATGCAAATCCTAAAAGGCGGTTGATGTTGCTCCTCAACTACAATCGGCTCATCCTCAGCTATGGCTTCCTCATCTACAGGTGGGACATATCGTGGTCAGGTCTCCTTATACACTAGTCTCTCTATGCTAGTCCTAATCCCAGCCAAAGACAACTATCTAATCCTAACTAGATTAAAATCAGACAACTTGATTAATTCACCTCTATGAACTCCTACTCCTAGAGAAGCAATGTATGCGATGAGAACATGACACTGGATCATGTGAACTTTATTTAAGGTGTTGTACCACAAATAGTAGATAATAGACCTAAACACCCAGTAACCTAAGTCAAGATCAAGTCAGTGTCTCAGTACATACATTAGAAAAAGATGTACTGAACACAAAATTCCCTGATCTCTAGATAACAAAGGATGGATGCAAGACACAACCATCTTATAAAGTGCATTGTCATGTGGACTTAGTGGCACAGATGACATCTTTTTGGGACACGTCCCCTTAAAGAAGTCAGCATACATAAAATCAAGAGTCAGATGGGTGAAAGCGGTGGGTAATATGTTAGGAAGGGAAGCACGGAAAAAGATGCGATTAATAGAAGGGTGAATTCACAAAAAATGAGAAACATATCAAGGTCAATCAACATATCCCATGTTACTGCTTTAGTCTTATAGTGATGGAAATCAATTTCACAAAAGTTTTGACAAAATTCAGAATACAAAATAGGATTATATGCATGTTGACAAAAGACAATACTATCAAGTTGAAAATGTTGGGTAATGTGTATGACCTCTGGATAATATGTTTGATAGAATGGAAGTCCAAGACAACAAGTTCCTATTACTTTAAATTTTTTTATTTGGAAATGATTAACATAGATCTTCAGTTGAGAATCTAGGTCTCATCCCCTCAACATGTCCATCAAAAGCTCTCGCCGGAAGGGCCTTAGTGAAAAGATCTGCAAGGTTATCTTCTGATGCAATCTAGGCGACAACAACTTCTCTTCGCTTTACGATGTCTCGTATCAAGTGGTACTTGTGCTCAATGTGTTTACTTGCCTTATGGGCTCGTGGTTCCTTCGAGTTTGCTACTGCACCACTATTATCACTATAAATTGTGATAATTTTAGGTAAACTAGGAATCACATCTAAGTCCATCAAGAAGTTTCTGAGTCATACAGCTTCTTTGGCTGCCTTAGAGGCTGCCACATACTCAGCTTCCATGGTGGAGTCTGAAATACATTTTTGCTTAACACTCCTCCATGTTATGGCTCCACCTCCCAAAGTAAACACATACCCTGAGGTTGACTTACTATTGTCCCTATCTGATTGAAAGTCCGAATCCGTGTAACCCATAGGGAGTAAATTATCTGCCTGGTAAACTAGCATATAATCTCTAGTCCTTTTTAGGTACTTCAATATATGTTTTATGGCAGTCTAATGTCCTTGTCCTGGGTTACTTTGATATCTGCTAACCATGACCACAGTAAAACAGATATCCGGTCTCGTACATAGCATCGCATACATTAGACTTCCTATAGCCGAAGCATAAGAAACTGCCTTCATGTCCTCTATTTCCTTTGGTGTTTTAGGAGATAAAGGTACTCCATGCCGAAAAGGTAGAAAACTTTTCTTGGAGTTTTGCATGCTAAAACGAGCTACAATAGTATCGATGTATGAAGTTTGGGATAAGCACAACATTCTTTTCTTGCGATCCCTTATTACTTTGATCCCAAGAATATGTCCACATTCTCCCAAATCCTTCATATCAAACTGCTTGGACAACCATACTCTTACATCTGACAACACTTTGACATTGTTGCCAATGAGGAAAATGTCATCTATGTATAGTACAAGAAATACCACCACATTTTCGTCACTCTTCTTGTATACACAAGATTCATCCAGATATTGAATAAATCCATAAGACTAGATCACTTCATTAAACTGGAATGAAGCTTGCTTCAGTCCATAGATAGACTGATTGAGCTTACATACAAGATGCTCTTTGCCCTTCACAATGAATCCCTCTGGTTTCTTCATATGGATATTTTCTTCAAAACTTATATTAAGGAAAGTTGTCTTGACATCCATTTGCCAAATCTCATAATCCATATGAACAACAATAGATAAAAGAATCCGAATAGACTTAAGCATGACTACTAGTGAAATTTTTTCCTTATAATCGATTCCCTCTTTCTGAGTATACTCTTTTGCAACAAGCCTTGCTTTGAAGGTTTCCACCTTCTTGTCTGTCCCTCTTTTTTTTGTTGTAGACCCATTTACATCCAATGTCTTTTACACCATTTGGTGGTTCTACAAGCTCCCATACCTGATTAGAGTATATAGATTCTATTTCAGAGTTCATTGTACTTTGCCAAGATGCTGCATCTTTATCTTGGAGTGCTTCATCATATGTCCAGGATCAGGTTCATGTTCACCATGGATCAAGTCTAAAGATTCTCCCAAAAACATGAATATATTAGGTTGCCTAACAACCCTCCTACTACGACGAGGCAATACTTGTAATTATGCATCATTTGTGACACATGTTGCAGTTTCTTGTGGTATTTCATCTTGTACCGTTGGTACTAAAGTAGAAATGTCTTCTCTTATTTCCTCAAGAATAATTTTACTCATGGGCTTGTGATTCATTACATAGTCCTCTTCTAAAAATAGGGAATTGGTGCTAACAATGACCTTCGGATCTTTCGGACTATAAAATAAACCATCTTTTGTTCCTTTAGGATAACCCACAAACAAGCGGACTTCTGTACGTGATTCCAACTTATCAGTGTCTCCCTTCAGCACATGTGCTGGACTACCCCAAATCCGAATATGTTTTAGACTAGGCTTACGCCCACTCAACAATTCTGTGGGTGTAGAGGTTACTGACTTAGAAGGTACCAAGTTCAGAATATACATTGCCGTTTCTTGAACATATCCCCAAAATGAATTTGATAATTCTGAATAACTCATCATTGATCTAACCATTTCCATAAGAGTCTTATTCCTTCATTCTACCACACCATTCTATTGGGATGTACCAGGTGCAGACAGTTGGGATTGAATCCCGGCCTCTGATAAGTAACTCCTAAACTCTCCTAAGAGGTACTCGCCACCACGATCAGATCGTAGTGTCTTGATACATTTACCATAACGTTTCTCCACATCAGCCTTGTATTCTTTGAACTTATCAAAGCACTCAGATTTACGGCGGATCAAGTAAATGTACCCGTATCTCGAATAGTCATCTATAAAAGAGACAAAATATTCGAAAGCACCTCTTGCCTGGATAGTCATAGGTCCACACAAATCAAAATGAACAAATTCCAACATATCTTTGGCTCTATACCCCTTGGCCTTAAAAGGTCTCTTGGTCATTTTTTCTTCCAAGCAAGATTCGCAGGTTGAAAAATTTTCCACCACTAATGAACCCAAAGGACCATCGGCTATTAGCCTTTGAATCCTACTCAAGTTAATATGACCAAGCCTTATATGCCAAAGATATGTTTGGTTTATTTCCGAAGGTTGCTTTCTCTTATTAAAATTAGAAGATGTGTTATTAATTTCCATTTGTTGTATTGTGGGAGTTATTGGATTTAGAGTATAAAAATTGCCAACCAACGTACCAGAATAGATACCTACCTTATTTTTCTTGACAACTACTTTGTCATCAAAAGAAACAGAATATCTATCCATAAATAGTTTAGAAATTGAAAGCAAGTTCTTTCTAAAGCATGGTACATAAGATAATTTCTCAAAATCAATATTTTATTTCTATCAAAAGATAAATATACATCTCCCACTGCAACAACCGCCACTTTTGTAGCATTGCCCATGTAGACGGTAATCTCCCCTTCATGTAGTTGTCGAGTTTCGTGGAACCCCTGCAATGAATTGTAGACATGATCAGTGGCTCCCGTATCTACACATCAGATACCGGTAGATAACACTACTAAACATGTTTCAACCACTAGAGAATAAGATATACCTTTATTGTTCTCCTTTCTGCGAGGACAACCCACTTTCCAATGTCCAGACTGCTTGCATGTGAAGCACTTGTCCTTCGTCTTCTTCACACCTGCATGCGGCCCAGTCCCTAGAGATCGATTCACTTTCTTTCCTGAACCAACTTATTTCTTTTTCTTCTTTCTGCCATTCAGCTTAGAAGCAGAAACATTTTCAACAATGTGAATTTGAGAACTTTGATGAAATAGCCCTTTTGCTACTTGAAGTTTTGTCAAAAGTTTCACCAACGAATAAACCCTTTTGTTCATGTTGTAGTTCAGGCGGAACTACTCAAAACTTTTAGGCAGCGTTTGGAGAATGATATTGACCTGGGTTTCCCCATTGATTTCTGCTCCAAGGACTTCCATCTCATTCAAAAGAGCCATCATTTTGAGGATATGATCCCTTACGGATGTCCCCTCAGTCATGGTGGTCGTCATCAAGTTTCTCATAGCCTCCTGCATAGCAGCCTGATTCTGGTGTCCAAAGAGTTCCTTGAGATTGGGCATTATGTCATAAGCGGTAGACATGGCCTGATGTTGATGTTGCAGTACATTTGACATAGAAGTCAAAATGTAACACAGCGCCATCTCATCTGCCCTGACCCATTTCTTATGATACTCAATCTCCTCTTCACTAGAATTGCTATTAGGCAAGCTTGGACAGATCTCAAAAAGTATGAACTTGTAACCTTCAGTAGTTAAGACAATATCCAAGTTTCATTTCCAATCAATATAATTGAGACTAGTAAGTTTGTTTTTTTCAATATAACAGCAAGAGGATTAAAAGCCATTTGAAATCCTAAGAATCACAAAATATTTGGTCAAAACTTTAGAATTTAAAATAATTTTGATTCCTCAAATAATATCATTTAAATTCACCAACACCTCAAAACACCGTGAATTTTGTATGCCACAATAGTGTGGACGTATACAAATTCAAACATTTGTGAAAGGAGGTTTTACCCATTAATTTTATTATCTTATTAACCTAACTTTATGACAAATAAAATTAATAATTGATTTTTCTTCGGTCACACAAATAATAGCAGTGACTCCGATGGGGAGGATACTATTAAATGTGCCTAAGTGTATACCATTACTTGATACTTAGTCCATTAAATAGGATTGTGCCCCTTCAGATGGAGAAGATCATACAAACCTAAATAATTTCATATAATCATCCATAAAGGAAGTTTGATCTAGTGATTGGCAAACAAACTCATCGATGTGGAGGAAGGCACTCAAAGCCAACGTGCAAGTTTGAATACATCATTTACAAAGCAGTAATGGAGACCGTGGAATTTAAATAATTCATCTCCCACGTAGTTATTTATAATGAGGAATTTTAACATGCACACACACACACAACACATATAAACAGCATAAAAGGCAAGAAATATGAAAAATAATTTTCCAACTATTTTTGCCTCATCCATAGTTGTCCTCCGTGTGCCACTAACCCTAACCGCCGTCAACGGGTCATGTCGTCGCGTCTATCTTGCTTCCTTTTCCGCTGTACCTTTGGTCCTCAAATAGCACCACGCCTCGCAAGGATACGATCCGCGATAAAAATAAAATTTTACATTTATCGATCCTATATTCCACAAGGGAATGTACATGTAATCTAGATCGAACAGAATGTAAAATCCTAAAACTAATACAGCTCCTGCTATATTTAATAATTACAATCATGCACACACATAAAATGCCCTTGACATGCTTGAGGGTCCAAATCACACACAAACACAATTGGGTCATAATAGTTGGAACTAGGATGCCTACAACTACAGAGTTAATCTATTTGCACATCCTACTATTATCCTGCCTAAATTTATGTATGAAAATTGCATAATTTAACTGAAAATCAAACACACAGAGGTAGAAAACTAGCTCTGATACCAATTATTGGTGCTACTCGGAATTCCGTTCTATTTCCCCTGTACAAAATTTATTCAAGCACAGAACTTTTCCTAGCAATCCATGTGCTTTTCAGAAGTTAAACTTGGATTACAAACAAAACTTAACATTATTAATCTAAGTTCAACACATGTGTTCATCAGAAGTTAAACCATATTATAGAAGTTGATTAAATATCTCTTTCAAGGATTGACTTCTAGGTCGTTGGCTAGGCACTCGGCCTTCTTAGGTATGAGATCATCCACCACTTCCTAGTCAAAGCCTTTCAAAGAAATTGAATATTTAAACTCCTTATAATAAACCCTAGGTTAAACTACAGAGACCTCAATCAAAGCACAAGATTGTTAACCTCTTGTGTTGGTACTTCAGGATCCATACAAAGGAAAAATAAACTAGTACACAGCGGAAACAATAAAGTAGTTATACCTTTCTTTGTAGCTTAAAAACCTCTTGATCTTCTGCTGTATTCCTCTCCTCCTTTTGGACGTCGTGTGGGCGATGATCTACCAAGATACAAAAAACCACCCAAGTACTTCTTTCTTCCAAGATTTTTGACCACCAAGGGATCAAAGCTAGGAACACCACCTCTTGTTCTTCTTTCTTCCTTGCAACCTGTCGGCCACAAGGTGGTTGAAGCCTCTTGATGCCACCGGCCTTAGGTGAGAAAGCAAGGGGAGAATAAGAATATGAGGGGGCCATCCACAAGGAGAATAGAAGAGGAATAGAAATTGTGTAGATGATTATTTCCTCTAAGCCACCATCTATCCTCTTTTATAATCCTTGGTAATGGCTAAAAAGGAAAGATTTTAACAACAATTAAAATCTCTATTTTAAATTTCCTATTATGGATGGCTATAAAAGGAAAGTTTTAAAATAAAAAATCTCTCTTTTAAACATTGTAGATGACTATAAAAAGGAAAGATTTTTAAAATTAAAACCTCTCTTTTAAATCATGGTTACAAAAAGGAAAGTTTTAATAAAAATAAAATCTCTCTTTTAAACCATTATAGATGGATACAAAAGGAAAGATTTTTTAAAATTTAAAACTCTCTTTTTAAACCATGTTGATGGCTTCAAAAAGGAAAGTTTTTAAAATTTAAAATCGCTCTTTTAAAACATTATAGATGGATACAAAAAGAAAGATTTAAAAAAATTAAAAATCCACTTTTAAACCCATCTTGGTCCCTTTACTTGGGCACCAAGAAAGGGGCGGTCGGCCCCTTGCTTGGGCACCAAGCAAGGATGTGGTTGGCCATAAGGATGACTTGGGTGGATGCGAGACTTTATACATAGATGCTACAATAGGGACCTAGAGGAGGAATTGATTTTGGCCTCCTGATGAGCTTGAGCTTCCTGTGTTCGACCCGAACACCCAACTCAAGTTCATCAATAATAACTCATACCACTAAAGAGTTATTATTGAACTACCGCACCAATCCCATATTAAATTTTGGGCTCCTTCTTATCATGAGTGCGTTAATCTCCCTATGTTTAAGATATCGAATGCCCATTAATTAAATGAGTTACTAACAACTCACTTAATTAACATCTAGCTCCAAGAGTAGTACCACTCAACTTCATTGTCATGTCGGAACTAAGTCTACCTGCAGGGTTTATATGATAATCCTTATGAGCTCCTCAAGGGGACATCATCATCCTAATAAATAAGACATAGTTTCCTTCTATAATCAACAACACACAATATAAATAATATTATTTCCCAACTTATCGGGCCTATTGATTTAACGAATAAATCTCACCCTTTGATAAATTAAAGAAATAAATACTAAGTACATGTGCTTGTTATTATATCGGGATTAAGAATACGCACATCCATAATAACAGAGGTTCTATTCTTTTATGCAGTCAGTATAAAAGGAACAACCTCAAATGATCCTGTTCTATACACACATAGTGTACTAGTGTAATTTTATAGTCAAGATAAATTAGTACTGAATTACACAACAACCATTCCAATGGGTTGTCCCAATCTATCTTGGTTGTGAGCTTCTATTTATAATTTATAAGGAACTGATAACATGATCTTCTGTGTGACACTACACACCATGTTATCTATAATATAAATTAAATGGACAATTGAATTTAACTAAATGCAGACATTTGATGTGATTCTCATTTCAAAATAAATGTTTATACAAAAGCTAGAATTTTAGTATACATTCTAACATTGGGAACAAGAAATATCTGGCTTTCGGCTTCCTCTTCACCCTTTCATCGTCGCTGTAAGTCAATATTTCAGCATACCCCTGAATCAACTCATTCCTCAATCTTTCTCTATATTATCTGCCTTTGTCGTTGTTTCTCAATTACTTGACTTTCCCCATTCTCCCCGTTTGTTCCACCAATTTTTTACTCTCCGTCAAGTAGAAGATAGTCTCTTTAAATTCCAGAGCCGTCCCAAGGCTATCTTATTCAACAAAGTTCCAACACAAACAGAATGGAGACAAAAATTCTTCTTTTTGCGCCTTCCTTCTCCTCCTCCATACCCTATCATTTGGCAACGGACTTTTCCCTCTCTTCCAAATCCCCAGGATGACACTACTGACTCAACCTTTTATGCGTCCATGTCAAAATTGAAAGGGGCTAAATTCTATTTACCTGCACTAATTGTTGATGGTCTGCTTTTTATCTTTGGAATAAGCTCTGTCAACATAGAACTGGAGGCTCCCTTTGGTAAGTTATACACCTTTCTCCACTGATCCTTCATCATCTTAAAATTGCCTCTTCCGTATATTTATACTTTTTACCTTTTTCATTCGATGTCGTTCTCCCAGCTTTGTTGTATAGGAATTCAGGGTTGACTAAATCAGTTTTGACTAAGCTGGGAGAAGATATATCAAGGAATCATCGCCTCAACCCTACCCCTTCATCTCTCGGATTACTCCCTCCTCAAGAAATCCCCATTGAGGAGTCTGAACCTTCCGAGGAAGAGAGTCCTTTCACTGCCCGTAGAGAAAGAACATATGTTCCAAAGAACAGCTTGGCTTCGATCACTATTTCCGAATTGGAGCAAATTCCCATTGTTACTTCTGAGATGTCCCGTGAGAGAGGTAAGGAACCTAGGCCTTATAGTTGTATTCATCCCAACTTTGCTCTTAACATGATGCGACCAGGTTTATTGATTCCGATAATTCTCCCAGTTGTTCTTGCCTCCGGGGTAACTCTAGGCGCACCGGTGTCCTCCTGTCTTCCCAGGTTCCCTCTTCTTCTCTTCCTATAGTGAAGCTAGAAGGACCCCTTGTGAAAGATCTTCTAGTTCAATCCTTCAAGATGTTATTGCTGGCCCAAATATTGGTTCCGTAACTTTTGTTTCATCACCTACTGTCTCTACTGCTGCACCAGGACTTCCCGTTACTTCTAGTGTTAGGCCTTCAATTCTTCCCCCAAGTTCATTGCCTTCTTCTTCCACAAGGCCCTCAGCCTCTGCTTCTCCGCAAGTTCTTTTCAAGCAAGCCCAAAGCTTGCCTTCTTTATTGGGACAAAATTACACTCCTTCTTCCTATGAATTCCTTCAGTTGAAAGATTCCTTGGCCTCTTCTTGGCTTCAAAGTCAAAATTCCATGCAGGGAAAAATTATTTTTGATCAGGCTGACAACAACAACTGTCAAGCCATTGCTGTAAGTATTTTAAATGTGTTCTTTTATTTCACACCTACAACTTATAACTGTGTTATTGTTCTGCTCAGTTTTGTGCCTCGAGCTTGTACATGGGCAATTTAGCAACAAACTTAGAGAGGGAAAATAAGGAGTTGAAGAATCAATTAAGGGCCCTAAAGGCAGCCTCCCCTACTCCGAGCAATGAGATCATCCAACTCCAAGAGAAGATAAGTTCTCAAGCTAATCAGATGACCCTTTTGGAGAAGGATTTGCAGCGTCATCGCCAGATGCTAGGGGTCAGAGAAGAAGAGAAGAAGACTTTGGAGCTGCAAGTACAGAGCCTATCTTCTCAATTGAGTGTTGAAGTAGCTAAGAAAAACAAAGCTATCTCAGATGCTACCCTCAGATCTTCTATCCTAGAACATTTTCAGACTTTACTCCCTAGATCTCCGGACTCAACTCAAGAGTTGGCCTCTCAGAATTTTGAGCTATTATAGCTACAAGAGAGAATGAAAGCTCAAGATTCATAAATAGATTTCCTCACCCGAGAACTAGAATGTACCAAAACATAAAGGACCAATTTTGAGGAGAAATCAAAGTGTCATGCCTCAGAACTACGAGATTATAAGGCGGGTGAAGAGGAGAGCTGGGAGGTCCGACGCCAACAGTACTTAACCTCTTCTAAATTCAAGAATGAGTTTCCCAGCCGCATTATGGGGAATCAAACTAATTCTGCTGATGGGGTTCTTATATAGCTACGAGAAGGGAGGTTTTTATATCAAGAGCCTCCTCCTCAATTTATAGATCGGCGGTGACTCAATAAAGAGTTACCCAAGCACCTCATCAGTAGTTTTAAGTGAGCCTTGTGTGGATGAACTAGTTGTAAGATAAACTATGGGTGCTTGTTCTCATTCATTCGGTTAGCCTTGTGCTATAGAAGACATTACTAACTGATGTGCGTAGATTATATATACTTTTATGCATGTTTTGATGCACATAAGCATACTTTGCACATGCTTTATCTATGCATTTTCATACTTCCAGCTTTGCTTTTAGCATATTTACTATTTTTGTTCAGAGATATACTTTTGTGCATTTTAGGTACACAGGAGTCGTATTTGGTGTAGAATTTATGATCGTGGCCAGATCTGCAAGCAAACCAAAGGAGGAAGGCACCATCCTTATGTGCCACACGACCCTGCCATGGGGGGTTGCCTTGGCCGTGTGAGGTTCACCACCCGTGTCGCTGCAGTAGGAAAGGGAGTGGCCATGGCCGTGTGAGCTTCACACTGTAGGGTCTTTCAGGCCGTAAAAACCGCTTTTTGCGTTGCAGAAACCCCCGAAAGCCCACGCCACCGGATCCGTGTGAATATTAAATTTTCCATGTACGTGTTTTCTAATCCTAGATATACTTTAGATCTACATGTTTAGGAGTTTATACCTTTGATACGAAGCCCTTCGCTTATCCTGCTCGTCTAAGAAGATGTAGGATCTTAAGGGTGTCAAGTGAACACCCCTCTATGTGTATCCACACGAACAATTAGGTGGAGAGGAAACCTTAGAGTGTGCTAGCACTCTTTGAGGGTTTCGTCCGAGGAGGAGAGGGAGAGAAGAAGAAGCAAGGAGAAATAATAATGATCAATTATGAAAATAAGAGTAAAAAATGGCTTAAGTATTTTCATCTAATGAAAATACTTAATTCTCATTAACACCATTAATGAGCCTCAATAATGAGCCTTAATGAATATTTAATGAATATTCATTCTTCATTAAATGGTCATTTTGAAACTCATTCAAAATTTGAATCTAAAATTCAAATTGAATTCCATTTCTCATTGAATTCAAAATTCAATGAATATCATCATTAAGCCTCACTTGAGTCTAACTCAAGTATAGACTCACTTGAATCTAACTCAAGTCTAACTCAATCAAGTCTTACTCAATTAATCTAATTTGGATTACTCTTAATCCAATTCGGTTCATCACATGAACCTAATCCTCTTGGTTCATATGAACCGAATCTCCATCTAATTGCCCTTTGTGTGCGACCCTATAGGTTCTTGTAACGTTGGCAAAACTCCTAAACTTATTTAGAAGCATAAGTAATGAGCAGTATCTAGAAACACATTATTACTACTCAAGTTACAAGAATGTTGAGATCCAACATCACCTTGTGACTACTAATTGTGACTCTTCACAATATATGACAATGTCCTTTTATCCTTGACATCTAGATTGATCAATGTAAGGCATAGACTATGTCATCCTCTAATCAATCTAAATCTTGAACTCTAAGTAGACTCACTCTAATCAAATAAGCTCAATATCTCATATTGACTCATTTGGGCATGGCCATGCACTTAGTGGTCTCACTCTATCAAGAATAATGATGTCACTCCCGTCATATAGGAGGGATAGATCCCATCTACATCACTCATATCCCTCCACATAATTTGTTACATACCCAGTAATCTCCTTTGTAGTCCACCCAATTACGGGTGACGTTTGACGAAGCCAAAGTATGCAACTCCTTATGTAGGGAACCATGGTGACTTCAGGTCCAAGGACTAGTAGTCATACTAATAGCCACATGAGAAAGTATATGACACTCATATAACGATCCATGATACTTTCTCATGGTGGGTCATTCAGTATACATTCTCCAATGCATACCCATGTGTCAACTTGATATCTCTATATCCATGACTTATGAGATCAAGTCATCGAGTTGACCTACATGCTAGTCTCATCGCATTAAAATTGTCTCTGAATCTTAATACTTGACTAGGAATGATTAAGAGTAGCGTTCCCTATATCATCTTACTATCGATTCAACTAATCGATTGATATAGGTAAGAACCTTCTACTCAAGGACTCTATTATACATAGTTATTTGGTACCAATACAAGTAAGTATAATAACTAAAATAAAATAATTTATATATATAGGAATATGATACAATGAGTCCATACAATAATCATCATATGATTGACTAGTGCCAATCAGTGTAGGCTCTAAGGCCTAATGACCTAGTGTGACCATCATGCTTTCTCTGTGCCAAAGCCTTGGTCAAGGGTTCTGTGATGTTAGCCTCTGTGGGTACTCCGCAAATCTTCACATCTCCTCTCTCGATAATCTCTCGAATGAGATGGAAGCGCCGTAGTATGTGTTTGGTCCGCTGGTGTGAGCGAGGTTCCTTAGCCTGTGCTATTGCTCCATTGTTGTCACAATAGAGCTCTATGGGATCAGCTATGCTAGGAACCACCCCAAGCTCGGTAATGAACTTGCGGATCCAAACTGCCTCCTTTGCTACTTCTGAAGCAGCAATATACTCAGCCTCTGTTGTAGAATCAGCAACTGTGTCCTGCTTCGAACTCTTCCAGCTCACAACACCACCATTCAAGCAAAACATGAACCCAGACTGCGATCTATAATCATCCTAGTTAGTTTGGAAGCTGGCATCACTGTAACCCTTTACATCTAGCTTGTCATTGCCTCCAAATATCAAGAAATATTCTTTAGTCCTTCTTAAGTACTTAAGAATATTCTTGACTGCTATCCAGTGACGCTCACCTGGATCTGACTGATATATGCTCGTCATGCTCAAAGCATACGAAACATCAGGACGAGTACATAGCATGGCGTACATGATAGAACCTATGGCTGAAGCATAAGGGATCTGGTCCATACGGTCTCTCTCCTCTCTAGAAGAGGGACCTTGAGTCTTCGAAAGACTCACACCATGTGACATCGGTAGAAATTCCTTTTTGGAGTTCTGCATGGCAAACCGTAGTAATACCTTGTCAATATATGTACTTTGACTTAGGCCAAACAATCTCGTAGATCAATCTCTATAGATCTTTATGCCATGAATGCGGGATGTTTCACCTAAGTCCTTCATTGAGAAACAAGTCCCTCGCCAAGTCTTTACAAACTGCAGCAAAGGGATGTCGTTTCCAATGAGTAGTATGTCATCCACATGCAATACAAGGAAGACAACTGTGCTCCCAACAACCTTCTTGTAGACACAGGGTTCATCTTCATTCTTGATGAAACCAAACTGTTTGATCGCATCATTGAATCGAATATTCCAGCTCCGAGAAGCTTGCTTTAGTCCATAAATGGACTTATGCAGCTTGCATACTCTGCCAATATGCTGTGGATCTACAAAACCCTCAAGTTGTGTCATGTACTCATCCTCGAGCAGGTTTCCATTCAGAAACGTGGTTTTGACATCCATCTGCCATATCTCATAATTGTGGTACGCTGCAATAGCAAGCATGATCCGAATGGACTTAAACATTACTACTGGAGAAAAGGTTTCATCATAGTCAATACCATGAATTTGCTTGAAACCTTTAGCTACCAGACGACCCTTATATATAAGTCCATCCATGTTAGTCTTTCTCTTAAAAACCCACTTACACCCAATGGGTTTCACCCCTTCAGGTGGATCATCCAAAGTCCATACTTGGTTGGTGTACATGGATTCCATTTCGGATCTCATAGCTTCTAGCCATGACTCAGAATATGGTCTCATCACAGCTTCTTGATAAGAGGTAGGCTTATCCTCAATGAGCACAACATCATCATGGTCAGACAAGAGAAATGAATATCTCTCAGGCTGACGACATACCTATCAGACCTGCGAAAAGGTAGGTCTACTTGAACTGGTTGTTGTTCCTCAACTCCTTGTGGGACAACATCATCCACAACACTTTGTGGTTCTAGTTCAACTTCCATCGAGGCTTCAGTGCTATGGTCAATATCTTGAACTTCTTCAAGATCGAACGTACTCCCACTAGTTTTTATAGAAACAAAATTCCTTTCTAGAAATACCCCAGTCTTAGCCACAACTACTTTGTGTTGACTGGGAATGTAGAAGTAATATCCCTTAGTTTCCTTGGGATATCCTATAAAATAGCACTTATCAAATTTGGGTCCCAGTTTGTCCGAGACTTGACGTCGAACGTAAGCCTCACAACCCCAAATCCTCATAAAAGATATTTGGGCATCTCTCCCAATCCATATCCTATATGGTGTCTTGATCACAGACTTGGATGGAACACGGTTAAGTGTGAAGGCTGCTGTATCTAGAGCATATCCCCAAAAGGATATAGGAAGATCTATGTGACTCATCATAGATCGTACTATATCTAATAGGGTACGATTATTCCTTTCAAATACACCATTCCACTGTGGTGTTGCAGGAGGAGTGAGTTGGGATAGAATCCCACACTCAGCTAGATAGTCACGAAACTCATGGCTAAGGTATTCACCACCTCGATCCGATCGAAGTATCTTAATACTCTTGCCTAGCTGATTTTGTACTTCATTCTTGAATTCTTTGAACTTTTCAAAGGATTGTGATTTATGTGTCATCAGATACACATAATCATATATACTGAAGTCATCAATAAATGTAATGAAGTACTTATAACCACCTCTGGCAACGACATTGAAAGGGCCACATACATCACTATGTATAAGTCCTAACAAGTCAGTCGCTCTATCGCTGTGTCCACTAAAGGAAGTCTTGGTCATCTTGCCCAGTAGGCATGACTCGCATGTCTCATATGATTCGAAATCAAATGAGTCCAGCAAACCATCCTTATGGAGCTGGGATAAGTGATTCTCATTTATATGACCTAAGCGACAATGCCAAAGATAGGCTTGGTTCATTTTATTTAACTTGAACCTTTTGGTACTTATATTATAGATGGGGTTCTCTAAATCTAGAATATAGAGTCCGTTCATCAGAGGTGCACTACAATAGAACATATCGTTTAAGTAAATGGAACAACATTTGTTCTTTATTATAAACGAAAAGCCTTTCTTATCTAAACAAGAAACTGAAATGATGTTCTTTGTGAGAGCAGACACATAACAACATTCATCTAATTCTAGTAGAAGCCCAGAGGGCAGAGATAGATAGTAAGTTCCTACAACAACAGCAGTAACTTGTGCTCCATTGCCTACTCGTAGGTCCACCTCGCCCTTCGTCAATGCCCTGCTATTTCTCAGCGCCTGTACATTAGTACAAATGTGAGAAGCACATCCGGTATCCAATACCCATGATGCAGAAATAGATAGATTGACTTCTATAACATATATACCTGAAGTAGAAGTCTCACTTCTCTTCTTCTTAAGATCTTCCTGATATACTTTGCAGTTCCTCTTCCATTGCCCGGTTTGACCGCAGTGGAAACAAGTAGCATCCTTGGCAACCCCTCCTTTAGGTTCCATTATCTTGCCTTTGCTCTTGGCTTGGGACTTTCCCTTACCTTTAGGCTTGCCCTTGCCTTTATGTTTTTTAACTATCAAAATGGAGTTAGGCTTTACTTTCTTAAGGTTGAGCTCAGCAGTTCTCAACATGCTAAGCAGCTCGGGCAATGACTTGTCAATTTCGTTCATGTTGTAATTCATGATAAATTGATTGTAGTTCTCTGGCAAGGACTGCAAGATCAAGTCAGTGGCCAGCTCTTGGCGAAGGGGAAATCCCAACCTTTGTAGGTTTTCTATGTACCCAATCATCTTGAGTACATATGGACCTACGGGAGTCCCATCTTGAATCTCTCGTGCCTTGCTTGTCCTTGATAGAGTTGACAAAGATGTTCAACCATATCATAAGCACCCATCAACTCGTGTTGCTTCTGAAGCTTAGAGTTCATGGTCGCGAGCATGAGACATGACACATCTAATGCGTCATCTTAATGCTTCTTGTAAGCATCTCGGTCAGCTCGCGTGGCAGTGGCAGGAGGTGCCTCAGGAATGGGCTGCTCCAGGACGTACAATTTTTATTCCTGTGTGAGAACTATTCTCAGATTCCTGTACCAGTCCAGGAAGTTAGCTCCATTGAGCTTGTCCTTATCGAGGACAGAACGTAGGGAGAAGGAGTTCGTGTTTGACGACATGACAATCTACAACAAAAAAATGTAGAAAATAAATATCATATTCCAATTATCATTTAATTAGGCCTTTAATTAAACGATGCTTCCACTGAATTATAGAACTTTTGTACAATCAAGTCAGGGATGTGGTCAAACCACACTTACTAGATTCTAACCAACTAGCTATAATTTTGTGGGACAAGATCCACATCATACTACGCCTTGAGTTAGCTTTGGCTAAATCGTCCAAGACTTAGTATGATTGGTAGGTAACTAATTACCAATTGCATCTCTATGCAACTCTTGTTTATAGGATCAAGATCTGCATGTATATTAAAACTTGAGTTAGCTTTGGGTAAATCACCCAAGATTTAATATAAATGTGTTTTTGTCCTATCTTTCAACTATTGGATAATGCCTACAGTTAAATCTGATTTAACTAGTTATACTCAATCTAATTGAGTTTGTCGTCACCCATGTGTTGATAGGCGGGACCAAGATTGTCCCTCCGCACCCTACCAAGATAATATGCGTTGCTCTGCTTTGACAGATTCAACAACAACATGTGATCGAGGTAGTGATGGGTATCACGTCATGGTAGGCATTTTGAGTTGACATGATTTAGATCTAATCTAATAATTAATATGCATCATATACATGATTTAGATCTAATCTAATCGTGGTGCATCATATACATGATTTAGATCTAATCTAATCGTTAAGGCACTAATTAATTACTCTACTCTAGCATGCATCACATACATACACACAAGTAATTAATTAAATTGTGATAAGTCATGACCCTACTATGATCTTCTCAAACCAATGAGAAGATCGGATGGTCAACCTAGGTTCAACAGCTTCTCCAAGCTCCTCCCTTTGACCACCATGTGTTGTTCGCACCCTCCTCGTAACCCCTCCTCGAGTGGACCTTCCACCGCTTCAATTTTTGTACATTACAAATTTGAAACTCGAGTTACATTCGAGTCTAACCTATTTACAACAGGAATATAAAATAAAGGAAGGCACGATGCACAGGTCACAATCATATACAACACGCACAAACACACAAAATGGCATGCAGGCCATATTATGAATTACAACACATTTTGTCCAATCTTATTGGGTATTTGGGCCATGACCATCACAAAAAATTATGCATAATTCTAAATTATGTAATTTCCATAATTTCTGTAATTTTACTACTGATTTTTACGATTTTACGTGTAATTTTACTACTGATTTTTACGATTTTACGAGATGCAACTTCCCGGCGATCCCGTATAGCGATTTTCGGGAGCGATCGCTGGACAATGCCCCTTGCGGGGTTAGGGGCAGCTCCCCTTTTCGCGATATGAGTCTCACGAGTGTCCTATGACGATCTTACAGCACCTTGACCCACTGTCCCAAAATATTTTGGGCGAGACCTTGCCGTTTCGGAAGGTGTTTCTCGGTAGTCGAAGCCTACAAGTGTCCAAGCACTTGTTGCTTCGCTTCTACGAGAAAAATACTCACAAAATCTATAAAAATAACAAACTTAGAGAAACATACAGATCTGAAATATTTTCATAAAAATAAAATACAAACTTGTACATGCTTCGCACGTGGCTCTGATACCACTGTAGGGTCTTTTGGGCTGCAAAACCGCTTTTTGCGTTGCGGAAACCCCGAAATCCCATGCCACCGGATCCCTGCGAATATTAAATTTTTCATGTACATGTTTTCTAATCCTAGATCTACTTTAGATCTACATGTTTAGGAGTTTATACTTGTAACACCCACGAAATATTTTAACTATACATATGGGTTTTCTCTTCTAAAATAAAAGGAAAAGAGAAAAAGAACCAAAAAGAAATAAAAAAAAAGAGAGAGGAGTTAGGGCTTGAACCATAAACCCCTCACAATAGATAAAGTTAAATGGGTATGATAACCACTAGAGTTATGAATGATATATGATTAGCAAAGAATGGAAAATTGTAGTTAAAAGTAAGAGTATGATTAAGTAAGGGAGCAAGAGAATGTCAAGTAGCTTTCCTCCTCTTCCTCTTGGTTAAGAGAAGAAACAAGCAAAAGACAAAAGGAAAGTTGTCTTTTTCTTCTTCTTTCTATTTTCATGGGAATGAAGAGGGTGAGAGAATAGAGGAGTCAAGAGGATGAATTGGGACATCTTCTTTTCTCATTGAGAATAAATAGGAATGAAAGAAGAGAAGGGAAAGAAAGGTTGGCTACTTCTTCCTCCTTCTTCTTCCTCCTCCTTCATTCTCCTTCTTCCTCCTCCACCGAGACCTAGGACTCTTCCCTCTCCCATTTCTGAATCCAAGCTAAGGTTTTCTCCCTAAGAAAACTAATTCACAAGAAGGAGTCCTCAAGATCTACTCCTTACAAGCAAGAGAAGCAAAAGGGAAAAAAAACTAGAAGGAGAAGCTTTCTTCTTCCTCTTCACAAGGGTACCTTCTTTAAGAAAAATCAAGAAAGAGGATGTAAGTATCCCCTCACCTGTGGTACAAGTTGTTCATGTGTTTTTCCATGAGTTTAGATTTCTTAAAAACCTAGGGTTGCTTCATGAAACTTTCGGCCACCAAACTACAAAGAAAAACTTAAGAAAGCTTAAGACCTAAACTAAACATGCTCACTATGTTTCTTATGATATATGTACCCTATGATAGGAGATTAGTTTAGTGTTCTTATGCTTGTACGTTGCTTAGAACTTAGATTCATGTTCTTTGAACTTTCAGCCAAGGCATGAAAAGAAAACCTAGAAAAGCTTAAGACCTAACTAAACATGCTCACGATGCCCCTTGTGATATGTAACTTAGGTTATGAGTTATGTTTAGAATTCTAATGTTTTTATGTTGCTCGTAACCTAGATTTATGCCTAGTAGGTTTCGGCCATGATAGAAATGAAGGCCTAGGAGAGTTTAAAATTTAACCTATCATGCTCATGACTTTCTTTATGATATGGTATGAAGATTTCTTAGTGTTTTTTTTTATGCTTGTATGTTACTTGGAACTTAAATCCATGCCACTTAGGGGTTTTAGGGTTTTGGCCATGATAGAAATGAAGGTCTAGGAGAGTGTAAAATTTAACCAATCATGCTCATAACTTTCCTTATGATATGGTATGAAGCTTTCTTAGTGTTTTCATACTTGCTTGTTGCTTGGAACCTAGATGCATCCCACCTTAGGGTTCATCCATGATGAGGTTAAGGGTCCAAGAAAACTTAGAAATCAAATCTATCATGCTCATGATTTTCCTTATGATATGATATGAAGTTAGCTTGATATTCTTATGCTTGTATGTTGCTCAAACTTAGTTTCATGCTCCTTAAACATTCGACCACAACAAGATTAAAGGACCTAGGAAGCCTAGAACCTAAACTAAACATGCTCATTATGTTCCTTATGATATATGATATGAAATTGGTTTAGGGTTCACATGCTTTCATGTTGTTGTAACCTAGATTGATGCTTGGCAAGTTTCAGCCATAACAAGATTAAAGGACCTAAGAAGCTTAGAACCTAAACTAAACATGCTCATTATGTTCCTTATGATATATGATATGAAATTAGTTTAGGGTTCACATGCCTTCATGTTGTTGTAACCTACATTGATGCTTGGCAAGTTTCGGCCATAACAAGATTAAAGGACCTAGGAAGCTTAGAACCTAAACTAAACATGCTCATTATGTTCCTTATGATATATGATATGAAATTAGTTTAGGGTTCACATGCTTTCATGTTGTTATAACTTAGATTGATGCTTGGCAAGTTTCGGCCATGACTAGATTAAAGGACCTAGGAAGCTTAGAACCTAAACTAAACATGCTCATCATGTTCCTTATGATATATTATATGAAATTGGTTTAGGGTTCACATGCTTCCATGTTGTTTGTAACCTAGATTTATACCTTGTATGTTTTGGTCACTTCATGGAATTAGGGTTAGAAACCTAATTATGATTTACTATGTGTCTCACATGCTATGATATGAGTTAGGAGATGCTAGTTAAAATATTTCCTTTTCCATGCATGAATTATGTTTTCCCTATGATATGTCGTATCCTCATTTATGTATGCCTATGAATCATGCATGATAATGACTCTTATGATGGGCTATATGCTCAAGTATGCATGCTTTATGATATGACAAGTAAAGGCCTAGGAGATGCTTCCCTATTAGTTGGGACCAAGATCACTCCTTATGATATGACAAGTAAAGGTCTAAGAGTTACTTCCCTATTAGTTGGGACTAAAAGCACTTTTCATGATATGATAAGTAAATATGACATGCTACTTTACTTTTTATGTGGCTTGTACCAGACCTTAGTGTCCAAGGGATGGACTTCTTAGTTCGCCCCTAGGTCGACGGACGTAGTACGGACCTAGTATCCCTAGAAGGTTCGGGATTAGCTACCCTGTCCTAGGGATTGCACGCATTTATGTTATGTGGTACATAGTCGGGCCCTCATGTTGAGATTATATTTAAGTATTATATGATATTGTTTTAAAAGACATCTTACACATGACATGACGCATGTTTTTGAAAGACATCTTGCATAAACTTTTATGATATGATATGATATGATATGACATGATTTTCTTTTATGATATGATATGATATGACATGATTCTCATTTATGATATGATATGATATGACATGATGCTTTTATAGAGAATGATATGATATGATGTATTATGATGCTCTTTTGCATGATATGATGTTTTGATGATTATGTCTCCATGCTATATGCTTATGTTATTATGCTATGATACATGGTTTTTGTGAGTAGGAAAGGATCTTACTAAGCCCGTGTGCTCATAGCTTACTTTCCTTGTACCGCAGATAAAGGTAAAGGATGGATAAACTAAGGGAGCAGCGGGAGGGGCAAGAGATGTGTGTGGTAGTGGCTCGGCTAAGGAAAAGACCTGCTTATGCTAATTTATGCTTGATATGAACTATGCCTATCTTATGTTAATGTGTTGCATGATTTCTTAATACCTATTCATGCTTATGTTGGAAATTGATATCATGTCTTTTTAAGTTTAAAATGTTGCTTAACATGCTCATATGATTATAAAGGTTTAGATAATTAGTTTATTGGTTTCAAAAGGAAAGTAAAAATAAAATTATAAAAGAATATATAAATAAATACTTCCGCTGCTTTAGAAATAGATTAATATACATGTATGTTTGTAAGTAACCCCTATCCCTAGCAGGAGGGGGCGGGCGTTACAATACCTTTGATGCGAAGCCCTTCGCTTATCCCGCTCGTCCAAGAAGATGCCGGATCTCAAGGGTGTCAAGTGAACACCCCTCTATGTGTATCCACACGAACAATTAGGTGGAGAGGAAACCTTAAAGTGTGCTAGCACTCTTTGAGGGTTTCAGCCAAGGAGGAGGAGAGGGAGAGAAGAAGAAGTAAGGAGGAATAATAATGATCGATTATGAAAATAAGAATAAAAAATGGCTTAAGTATTTTCATCTAATGAAAATACTTAATGCTCATTAACACCATTAATGAGCCTCATCAATGAGCCTTAATGAATATTTAATGAATATTCATTCTTCATTAAATGGTCATTTTGAAACTCATTCAAAATTTGAATCTAAAATTCAAATTGAATTCCATTTATCATTGAATTCAAAATTCAATGAATATCATCATTAAGCCTCACTTGAGTCTAACTCAAGTCTAGCCTCACTTGAGTCTAACTTAAGTCTAACTCAATCAAGTCTTACTCAATTAATCTAATTTGGATTACTCTTAATCCAATTCGGTTTATCACATGAACGTAATCCTCTTGGTTCATCATATGAACCGAATCTCCATCTAATTGTCCTTTATGTGTGACCCTATAGGTTCTTGTAACGTTGGCAATGCTCCTAAACTCATTTAGAAGCATAAGTAATGAGCGGCATCTAGCAACACATCATTACTACTCAAGTTACAAGAATGTTGAGATCCAACATCACCTTGTGACTACTAATTGTGACTCTTCACAATATATGACAATGTTCTTCTATCATTGACATCTAGATTGATCAATGTGAGGCATAGATCATGTCATCCTCTAATCAATCTAATTCTTGAACTCCAAGTAGACTCACTCTAATCAAATGAGCTCAATATCTCATATTGACTCATTTAGGCATGACCATGCACTTAGTGGTCTCACTCTATAAAGAATAATGATGTCACTCCTGTCATATAGGAGGGATAGATCCCATCTACATCACTCACATCCCTCCATATAATTTGTTACATACCCAGTAATCGCCTTTATAGTCCACCCAGTTACGGATGACATTTGACGAAGCCAAAGTTTGCAACTTCTTATGTAGGGAACAATGGTGACTTCAGGTCCAAGGACTAGTAGTCATACTAATAGCCACATGAGAAAGTATATGACACCCATATAATGATCCATGATACTTTCTCATGGCGGGTCATTCAGTATACATTCTCCAATGCATATGCAAGTGTCAACCTGATATCTCTATATCCATGACTTGTGAGATCAAGTCATCTAGTTGACCTACATGCTAGTTTCATCGCATTAACATTGTCCCTGAATATTAATACTTAACTAGGAATGATTAAGAGTAGCGTTCCCTATATCATCTCACTATCGATTCAACCAATCGATTGATATAGTTAAGAACCTTCTACTCAAGGACGCTATTATACTTAGTTATTTGACATCAATACAAGTAAGTATAATAACCAAAACAAAAGTCTTTATATATATAGGAATATGATACAATGAGTCCATATAATAATCATCATATGATTGGCTCTAGGGCTCTAACTAACACACACGGTCGTGCCAAGTTTTGAAACCAACAGAAGTCAGGCTGTGTACACCACACAGCCTTGCAAGCCCTCCAGAATTGAAGCAGTGCACGACCGTGTAGATCTACACGACCATGCAACATTCCCAGAGGCCAAGAACGGCCTGGCCGTGTGCACTACACGGTCGTGCAGGAGCTCCAGTGTCGGAGGCAGTGCAAGCCGTGTAGATCTACACAGCCGTGCAAGGGGAGCAGTGGCAGAGCAAGCCATGGCCGTGTCTCACACACGGCCGTGTGAGATAGGCAGAGAAGGGAGTAGCACAGGCCGTGTGAGCTTCACATGACCGTGTCTTGGGGTTGTGTGGCGCCCAAACCCCTCCTCTATATAAGGCCTTCTTCAAGATTTGAAGGGGGATCTTCTCCCTTTTGGGGGGAAACAAGATTTGGGGCGTTCCTCCACCTTCTTAGAGGGATTTTTCGGCGATCTAAGGGCAGATCTTCATCGTTTCGATTTTGGAAGCAAGGATTGGATCCGAAGATCGTTCTTCATCGTAGATAAGCTTTTCTTCCTTTATCTTCTTGGATTTAGGATCAAGATGCATGTAATCTTCTTGTTTTTGGATTTCTTTCCTTGTTCTATGGATTAGATTTCTATGTTCTAGGATGGAGGGAGTATTTGTAATAAGATTTGATGTAAAACTCTTGTGGATTTGCCAATTTCTTATTTCTATGATTTTTTCCTATTTGTATCTCTTTAATCTTGTGTGGTTTGTTGTGATTTGGACCTAATTCTCATACTTGATTGAATGTTTGAATATCTTGTGGATTTTGTAGAGATTGTTTCTCATTCGATTTTTAGAGAGACGTTTATGACAGAAACAAGCCCATGTAAGGACGTTTGAGGGAATGATCTTGAGGGTGAAATAGGGTTATTCAATGGGGTAGGATAGATTGTGTGCATTAATCTTTTGTATCTCGATGAGGTTGAGAAGCAATGAGTTCCTTCCTATGTTGATTATCCGAGGGACGCACGTGACAGACAAGCCCGTGTAAGGACATCATAGGATTCATACCTAATTGTTTACATTTAGATATAAATTACAGTCCTAGGCCGGTTGTCTATTGCAAGAGGGAACCGGCAACCTTCTACAAATGATGGACAATTGAGGAATAAGATTTGGTAGATCATTTACATTGAATGTCTTTACAAAAAAATCAAAACTCCTAGAACATACCTTTGTCACAACCCTTATTCTTGTTTCTTATTCTTTAGTTTCTATGTTTTACTTTGCATAGTTGTACTTTGTTTTTGTCAATCCATTGATTAGTTGTTTAGATAACTCGTGTTGAGACATCTTTAGTGGTTATTCCAGTCCCTGTGGATACGATATCTTTCATTATTACTTACGATATTTTCGTACATTTGCGAAACGTCAACAAGTTTTTGGCGCCGTTGCTGGAGACTGCGTTATAATATTATAGATTATCAATTGAGTTAGGCTAAATATAACTTTCCTTTTCTTTTCATTAACATATTGTAACTAGTTGTAACTTTTCTTTTCATCTTGTATGCCTTACCGTTTCTTAATAATGCTTTTTGATCTTTGTAATTGCATTTGTATATCCTAATTCTCTTTGTTTGCAAGTTAAACATGGTATTTAGATCATTAGGAGATTATGGAGCTTCAAAGTCTGTAAAGGAATTAGGGCCAATTGTTTACCCTGAAATTCAAGCAAGGAATTTTATCATTAAACTGTCCTTTATCTCAATGATTCAGTAAGCTCAGTTTGGGGGTCTAGAAATTGAGAACCCTTATTCACATCTCATGAAATTCTATAGATATTGTTATACTCAGAAATATGAGGAAGTTCCATCTGATGTTATACAACTATTGGTTTTCCCCTTTAGTCTAAAAGATGCTACGAAGAAATGGTTTAACTCTATGGAGTCTCAAAGTATCAAAACCAGGGATGAGTTAGAGCAGAGGTTCCTGGAAAAATATTTTCCTCCACAAAAGATTATTTACTTGAGAAGTCAAATCCTGAATTTTAAGCAACTTGTTGGGGAAGAACTGCATCAAGCCTGGGAAAGATATTCAACTCTTTTATAGTTATGTCCGCATCATGGTATCGAGAGATGGTTAATAATGCATTTATTCTATGTTGGGCTCTCTTTCTCAAACAAAAATCAATTAGATGTAGCATCTAGAGGATCATTTATGAAGAAGAGCTTAGATGAAGCCTATGAGATAATTTGCAGGATTACATCAAATTTTAATGATTGGTCAGGGCAGAATATGTTGGTCCCCGTGGGTGTTTTGATGTGATCAACCAAGTTGGTTAGGTCCTGCTTTGTGTTTGATCCCTGTGTCTGGGTGTGCAGGAGCTTAGGAGCGCAGGAAGTCGAGCGGAAGACGTAGCTAGAGAAAAGGACGACACGGGAAGGGAGCTGACGGGCTCGGTGCGTCCGAAGGATGAGAGAGCTGTGGAAGAGTACTTCTGTGGATGAGAAGAACGTGCGTGGCTTTCGAGGGACTAGAAGCCGGACAGAAGACTGTTCGAGGAGAAGGCCAAAAATTGGGTTCGGGTGAACCCTATTTCGATTGGCCGCAATCACCTAACCAAGTGAAGATTCGGAAGTCAAAGCAAAAGAGAAGATGTGCTGGAAATATAGCTCAAGGCGCCTCAAACCTTTGAGGCACCTCAATCAAGCTTGGAGGCACCTCAAACATTTGAGGCGCCTCCAAGTGTGTTTAAGGCGCCTCAAGCCTGGTCAAAAGAGCCATTCGAGCACGGATAGAGTTCTATCCGGTCAAAAGTCATGGAGGCACCTTCAAGGCTTATAGAGGCACCTTTAACCCTCAGGATAGACTTTCCAGGAGCTATATAATGGCCCCTGGAGCTAGGAAAGAAATAACAACTCAAGCAATCAATTCTGTAGTCCTTCCTTGCAACTAGTGAGTATTTTAAGTGTGTAAAATGCTTCTCCACCTTGAGCAAAGGAGTTTTCTTACTGCCCTGGATTAACAACCTTCTTGGTTGTAACCAGGTTAATTTCTGTCTCCTTTTATTTCTGCTATTAATTTTATTATAGTTGCTTTACTTTTGAGTTGAAAGATCCGAGGAGGGTATCGTTTTAATTTTTTTCAGAAGCAATTCACCCCCCTCTTGCCGGCTTCCGCTGCACCTACAATTGGTATCAGAGCGAGACCACCTCAGAAGGACTAACCGCCGACTGAAGCACAATGATCAAGATGATGGCCGGAGCAAATATTCATCTTCCAAAGTTCGACGGAGATTTCGCTACATGGAAGCGAAAAATGGAGGTATTTTTTAAAACTGAATTTGATATACTTTTAATAATGAAATATGGATATACAGCGCCAAAAGATAAAGAAGAAAACACGTAGATCAAGAAGGAGCAAGCCGATTTTGTCGCCAACAGAAAGGCTGAGTTCCACTTGCTCAGCGTTCTGCCACCTCAGGAGGTAAATCGGATCGGAAGCTACGACTCTACGAAAGATCTCTGGGAAAATTCCTGGAGCTTCACGAAGGTACCTCCGAAGAAAAGCTAGCGAGGCGCGACATCCTCCGGACCCAATTGACGAACCTCCGGATGAACCAAGGCGAGAAGGTAGCGCAACTCCAAGCAAGGATTAAAGAGCTGATCACGCAATTAAGCAACCTTAGAGAAGAAGTAAAGAACTGGGACTCGATCCGGTACGCGCTCAACACCTTACCCAGAACTCTAGAGTGGGCCTCCTTAGTAGATGCGTACTACATCTCTAAGGACTTCGAGGTAAGTACTCTAGAACAATTATTTTCAACTTTTGAACTTCAAGAATCTCAAATTGCAGAGCCCATTAGAGTAGAAAAGACAAGTCAGAACATTACTTTGAAGGCAAGAGCAAACGGTTCTGACTCCGAAGCCTCGATCGACGAAAATGTGGCTGCATTAATGGTAAGACGATTTAATAAGTTTTTTAAATCTAACAAATTTAGATTGCAGAAGCATGAGCGAAAAAGGAGAACGATTCGTTGCTACAACTGCAATGAAGAAGGGCACATCAAGGATGATTGCCCAAAATTAAAGAGCAAGCAGAAAGAAAAGGTCAAGTACAAGAAGCCAGAATCCTCTAAGCACAAGAACCTGAAGGCCACTTGGTTAGATTCGTCGTCTTCCGAATCAGACATCGAAGCCTTCTCGGGGTTAGCGCTAATGGCTAACCATCAGATAGAAGAAGAGTAAAGCTCAGAGATGAGCATAGATGAAGGGGGATGAACATCATCAGCAGAAAGCGATGATGAAGGGGGAGCGTCATCGAGTCAGGTAAGTCAGGTACGCAATCTAACCCAGACTCAGTCTTTTCGCTTTATTAAGTCTCTTTCGAAAGACCTATTCAAATTAGAAAAAGAAAATGATGAATTGAAATTGAAATTAGCAAAAGCATGTCCACTTGAGATGTACGATAATCTAAAATCAGAAAATGATAATCTAAAATTAGAAATTAAGAATTTAAAAACTGATGCATGCTTAAATAGATTTCCAAAATCAAAAGTTAGAATTTATGGAAAATTGAATTGGTACATTAGAAATCATCAGGGTCAACATAGAAGAGTGTCTAAGAACTATGTACCCCCGAAATTTTTGAATAACCCTGTAGGAAAGAACCTCTATTGGGTTCCGAAATTTGTGCTAAATTAATTTATTTAAAAGCTTACAGTAAGAAAATTAAACTTTGAATTTCTTTATGGAAGCTTTGTCTAAGGAAGTGGTTGTTGCTCCAATAACCAAGAAGGCCTAGTGCCTCGCCACGACCTGGAAGCTGAAATATCGAAATGAAAATGTTTAATTAACTTTATGATAAAAGTATTAAAATTAGAATTAAATAATGCTTTGAAAAGTTTTTAAACATTTCCTTAGAAATTCATTTTTTTTATTATCTAGAAAAATGTCTCTTGAAAGTTTTGCTTATAATTTTTTTTCAATTCTGAAAATCAATTTTTTTACTTAGAAATTATTTTGAAAAATCTAAACAAATCATTTTAGTTAGAATTCATTTGTCACTTAGAAATTTTACTTAGAATTTTTTTTACTTAGAAATTCTTTTCTATTTTTGAAAATTCTATAAATGCAGTCTACTTAGACATTTTTCCATCTTAAATTAGAAATTTTTTCTAACTTAAAATTATTTTTTTTTGATAAATTTTTTTTTCTGCTACCCCGTTTTTGCTGTGATCAAAGGGGGAGAGAAAGGTACAAGTTTAAGAAGTACATGTTTAGGGGGAGAGAGTTTTTTAAAAACAAAAAAAATTAATTAAAAATATTTTTTCTGATGAACTCTTACTTTAGTAGTTGCAATTTGATTTATTGCAAACTGATGCTTAATATGTTAGTTTGGTAATTTTCTTTTAAAATTACTTTTCTGTCTATTTTAACCCTAACTTAAACTTGGGTTGATGTAAATAAAAAAGGGGGAGATTGTTGGTCCCCGTGGGCGTTTTGATGTGATCAACCAAGTTAGTTAGGTCCTGCTTTGTGTTTGATCCCTGTGTCTGAGTGTGCAGGAGCTTAGGAGCGCAGGAAGTCGAGCGGAAGACGTAGCTAGCGAGAAGGACGGCACGGGAAGGGAGCCGACGGGCTCGGTGCGTCCGAAGGACGAGAGAGCTGTGGAAGAGTACTCCGGTGGACGAGAAGAACGTGTGCGGCATTCGAGGGACGAGAAGCCGGACAGAAGACTGCTCGAGTAGAAGGTCAGAAATTGGGTTCGGGTGAGCCCTATTTCGGTTGGCCACAATCACCTAACCAAGTGAGGCTTCGGAAGTCAAAGCAAAGGAGAAGATGTGCTGGAAATACAGCTCAAGGCGCCTCAAGCAGTATTTGAGGCGCCTCAAACCTTTGAGGTGCCTCAATCAAGCTTGGTGGTGCCTCAAACATTTGAGGCACCTCCAAGTGTGTTTAAGGTGCCTCAAGCCTGGTCAAAAGAACCGTTCGAGCATGGATAGAGTTCTATCTGGTCAAAAGTCATGGAGGCGCCTTCAAGGCTTATAGAGGCGCCTTCAACCCTCGGGATAGACTTTCTTGGAGCTCTATAAAGGCCCCTGGAGCTTGAAAAGAAATAACAACTCAAGCAATCAATTCTGTAGTCCTTCCTAGCAACTAGTGAGCGTTTTAAGTGTGTAAAAGGCTTCTCCACCTTCAGCAACGGAGTTTTCTTACTGTGCTTTTCTTACTGCCCTGGATTAACAACCCTCTTGGTTGTAACCAGGTTAATTTCTGTCGCCTTTTATTTCTGCTATTAATTTTATTATAGTTGCTTTACTTTTGAGTTGAAAGATCCGAGGAGGGTATCGTTTTAATTTTTTTTTCAGAAGCAATTCACCCCCCTCTTGCTGGCCTCCGCTGCACCTACAGAATAATGCAACCTTAATAGTTAATGCATTTGAGGGAAAGGGGAAGGATGAGGAAGGAATTGCTCTGGATCAAAATGTTCTTCAAGTATTGTTTCCTTGGTGTTGCGAGTCCCTCTCAAAGATGTTTGATGAAGAGGTATTTTCAATCAAAAAAGTGGAATCTCCGAACGATGATAAAAACGATGATACGCTTCTAGAAGATGAAGATAATTTAGAAAATAAATTTCTAACGGAAGAAGTTAAGTTGATAGGGCAGGAGCTAACTGTGCCAGAAATAGTGCCACCTCAACTTGAGCTTAAGCCATTGCCACCAAACTTAAAATATGTATTCCTTGAGCCGAATTCCACTTTTCCAGTTATAATCAATGCCAATTTAACTGAGCTTGAAACATAGAGACTGATTGAAGAGTTGAAGTTGCACAAAAAAGCAATCGGATACGCAATCGATGATATTAGAGGAATTAGTCCTTCTCTCTGCATGCATAGCATCTTACTTGAAGAGGGTTATAAAAAATCAATTGAACATCAAAGGAGATTAAACCCAAATCTAAAAGAGGTGGTGAAGAAAGAGGTGCTTAAACATCTTGATGCCGGGATCATTTATCCAATTTCAGATAGTGAATGGGTGAGTCCGGTACATGTGGTTCCTAAAAAAGGGGGAATGACTGTTATCAAAAATGAGGATAACAAATTAATTCCACACGAATAATAACAGGGTGGCGAATGTGCATTGACTATCGAAAGTTGAATAAAGAAACTAGAAAAGATCATTTTTCCCTTACCTTTTATTGATGAAATGCTTGAGAGATTGGATAAACACTCATACTTCTGTTATCTGGATGGGTATTCAAGATTTTTCTAAATTCCAATTCATCCTCAAGATCAAGAGAAAACTACTTTCACATGTCCCTATGGTACCTTTGCTTATCGTCGTATGCCGTTTGGGCTTTGTAATGCTCCAACTACTTTTCAAAGATGTATGATTGCAATTTTTCAGATTTAATAGCGAAAATTATGGAGGTGTTTATGGATGATTTCTCAGTTTATGGTAATTATTTTGATACTTGTTTGTCAAATCTTTCCACAGTTCTTCAAAGATGTGAAGATGTGAATTTAGTATTAAACTGGGAGAAATGTCATTTCATGGTTAAAGAAGGAATTGTTTTGGAGCATAAAATATTAGAACATAGGATTGAAGTGGATCAAGCAAAAGTGGAAGTAATAGAGAAGCTACCCCCACCGATTAATGTAAAAGGAGTAAGGAGTTTTTTGGAACATGCTGGATTTTATATGTGTTTTATCAAGGACTTTTCGAAGATTTCTAAGCCATTAACAAATTTATTGATTAAAGATATTGAATTTTGCTTTGATAAAGATTACATGGAGGCTTTTAATAAAATTAAGAATGCTCTTACTTCAGCTCCAGTAATTCAAGCCCCAGATTGGAGTATTCCATTTGAGATAATGTGTGATGCTAGTGACTTTGTGTTGGTGCGGAAAGCATCCGACGATCGAACTCGTGTTTTGATAATGGCAAAGGATTCAAAGTTAAGGTGTCTTTGTGATCTAACAAGTCTGTTTGAGCATTTCAGGAAAGTCCTAGCTGCGGTTAGGCAAAGGTAAAACCCTAGGGGGTGGTAACCCTTGGTCATAGGGGGTGGTAACTCTATGCGAAAAGTCTTGGCAGGTCAATGGCTTCAGGCAAAAGTCCTAGGGGGTGGTAACCCTAGGTGGGAAGTCCTGGTGTTGCGAACCAGGTGAAAGACTGGACTAGCCAGGAAGCGGATGTCCAGCAGAAAGTCCGGAAGCGTCGAGTGCTGAGCAAAAGTCCAGTCGATCTGGAGGATCGATTGACAACAGATAAATCTCCTGAGTGGAGTAGGTGAGGATGCGTTCCCCGTAGAGGGAACAGTAGGCGTCGGGTCGACCTAGGGTTTTCGGTCGGAAATCCGAAGTCAGACCCGGACAGTCCGGAGACTGTTATAATATTTATATTCTTGCTGCTGTTTATGCTAACTTTGTGTTGCAGGATAGTTGTTTGGACTAACATGTCTTGCAGGTACAAAATAATGAAGTTTTCCCTCGGATGAACAGTGTCTGAGGCGCCTCCATGGAGCTTGGAGGTGCCTCGGGTGCAAAAGCTGACCTGACTGCGAAGCATCAATGGAGGCGCCTTGAAGGGAGTATAAGGCGCCTTGGAGGGCGCCTTGAGTAGGGTTTTAGGCGCCTTAAGCAGATGAAGTTCGACCAGATCAAGTTTGATCCACGCGGAGGACTCGGCAGCATGGAGGCGCTTTGAACAACCTTCAAGGCGCCTTGAACACCCTTTATAAGGGGGTTTCGACCAGCACTTCAAACAATCAAGTTCCAGTCTTTCTGTCTTCAACGTGCTACTAACAAAATCATTCTGAAGTGCTGCTGCGAAATTCCGACGACCCAGAGCTCTGCTTTCTTCTTCTTTAAGTTGTCGGTACAAAGTTGTTTTACTACTTCCATTGTAATTTGTAATTCTTATCGAGCTTATAGTTGTTTCCCACCGGAAGCGATCAAGGATCGCGGGCCTTCGAGTAGGAGTCACCTTAGGCTCCGAACGAAGTTAATCTTTCGTGTCTTTGTTTGCACTTGTTTTTGTTTCTTTCCGCTGCGCTTATACTCGAACGACTTACTCGATACAATTCCGATAATCGAACGAAATAGCCACGAGCGCTATTCACCCCCCCTCTAGCGCTTCTCGATCCAACAATTGATATCAGAGCCCTAAAGTTTAAAGATTTATAAAATGATTTTGAAAGATTTTTCAAATAATTTTGAAATTAAGTTTTGAATGATTTTTAAACTGATTTTTAAAAGATTTTTCAAATAATTTTGAAATGAAGTTTAAAAAGAGCTATGGTCTGATTGAGCTATGTGGGTATAATATTGACCTCGGACAAAGAAAGTGGGGGTTCTATGTTCGGATCAGGAGGACCAGACACTAGGCAGGAAGTCATAGTTGCGGCTAGGCAAGGAAGTCCTAGTAGGTCGGGTGGACCGAGGGGCAGGAAGACCTGATGGGTCGAGGATCGGACGTAGGAAGTCTGTGGTCCTTTGTTTGAGGGGGGGGGATTGTTGGGGTTGCCAGATTACAAACATAGTCCCACATTGAAAACACATGGGAAAGATCATGGGTTATAAGAGAAAGATATCTCCATTGACATGAGGCCTTTTGGGGAGAGCCCAAGAGCAAAGCCATGAGGGCCTAGGCCCAAAGTGGACAATATCATGTCATTGTGGAGATATCTAAAATTTTTTTCGATCCTACAATTGGTATCAGAGCGAGGTTGTTTTGAATTGGTGCAACCACCATTCAAAACATTTTTTTTCGTGGTATTTTTTGTTTTTTTTTCGGAGCCAATTAGAAATTAGCTTAGTAGCTAAAATTCTAATTATTTTCAAAATCGGTGTTGCTCAAAGTTGGTCAATACCACTTGAGCTCGTTTTCCTTTCCTCTTTTTCCCGCACTACTAATCCAAGACTCAGTCTTGGAATAGATCTTCTTGTTTTTGTTTTTCCAAATCTAAATGGCTCAACAAGAAGGATATAGCACTGTTCGTCCCCCACTATTCTCCGAAGAAGACTTCGGGTATTGAAAGGGGCGAATGGAGATATATCTTAAAATCCAGTTCGACACCTGGATGATAGTCAAGACGGGACTACAATTACCAACGGATGAAGATGGCAAGCCTACATCTTGCGAAAAGTGGGAACCATCGCTCATCAAAAAGGTGGAAGCCGACGCCAAAGCCACCTGCACCCTCCAGTGCGGGCTTACCAAGGAAGAGCTCAACAGAGTCGGTCCGTTCTCTTCCACAAAGGAGCTGTGGGAGAAATTGATCGAACTTCACGAGGGCACCTCGGAAACCAAGGTAAGTAAGCGTGATTTGTTACTTAATAAACTATACAATTTAAAAATGCAGGAAGGCGAGACGGCGAGTTCACTACACGCAAGAATCCAAGATATCCTTAACTCCCTTCACGGAATCGGGCAGAAGGTAGAAAATAGGGATATCATAAGGTATGCTCTTAATTCATTTCCTAGGAGCACATTGTGGGCATCAATGGTAGATGCCTACAAAGTCTCCAAGGATTTGTCTTCCTTAAAATTAGATGAATTGTTTAGTGAATTTGAACTTCATGAACAAACTAATGCACAGCCGATCGAGAAGGGTATTGCTTTGGTTGCAGGTACAAGTCGAACGCGGGAATCAAGAGTACGACGATAAATTGAACCAGAATCAGAAGACGAGCCCGACTCAGAAGACTCAGAAGACGAACTGACCAGTGAACTAGTGAACCTCGTGAAGAAGCTCTACAAGAAGAAGAAGGGCTTCAACAAGAAGGATCTGAAGAAGGCAGTTCAATCCAAGGAGGCCCAACCAAGCTCGAAGGTAAAGTTTGAAGTCACCTGCTATGGGTGTAACCAGAAGGGGCACATCAAAGCCAACTGCCCCAACTAAAAGGAAGCCCAAAAGCAAAAAAGAAAGAAGGCCCTGAAGGCAACCTGGGACGAATCTTCTTCGGAGGACGACGACGACGAACTCAATCAGACGAGTTTACTCGCACTGATGGCCCGGGACCAGATCATCGAATCCGAGAGTGAGAGCGAGTCAGAGGCCGACTCCGAGCAAAGCCACGGATCCACATCCGTTTCCGAAGGGCCAGACTCCGCTGTAAGTATTCCGAGGCTTAATAATTTAGTCAATTATTTACTTCGCAAATTAGCTAAATCAAACCTTAAGATAAAGTCACTTCTAAAGGAAGTAGATGTCCTTAAAGAAGTGACTAACACTAAAACCTTACCTGATCAAGTTCAGACTGGAAATTCAACTCAAGTTCAAAAACTTGAGGAAGAAAATTCTAGTTTGAAAAATCAGGTAACAGAGTTAAAAAATACCTTAGAACAGTTTTCTTTGGGCTCCAAGAATCTGGACCTACTTCTTGGGACACAAAGAGTCGTCTACAATAGAACTGGGCTGGGATATAAAAGTAAATATAGATCTTATTTATCCTTAATAAACAAACAAAGTATTAAATCAGTCCAAGCATGGGTCCCCAAGTCCAAATTGATCAACCAAGTTGGACTTGGCTAATACTAGGTTTCGAAGGATCAAATACACTACCTCGATAGACAATATCGAGGCTATGATCTAGGGGGAGCAAAAAGAAAAACGATCTTAAACATTTAAATTTCAAAAGTCAAAATCAAATTAAAAATTCAAAATTAAATTATAAATTCAAAATTCAAAATTCAAAATCAAATTAAAAATTCAAAATTAAAAATCAAATTAAAAATTCGAAATTAAATTATAAATTCAAAATTCAAAATTCAAAATCAAATAAAAAATTCAAAATTAAATTATAAATTCAAAATTCAAAATCAAATTCAAAATTCAAAATTCAAAATTCAAAATTAAATTATAAATTCAAAATTCAAAATTCAAAATCAAATAAAAAATTCGAAATTAAATTATAAATTCAAAATTCAAAATCGAATAAAAAATTCAAAATTAAATTATAAATTCAAAATTCAAAATTCAAAATCAAATTAAAAATTAAAAATTAAAAATTAAATTATAAATTCAAAATTCAAAATTCAAAATCAAATTAAAAATTTGAAATTAAATTATAAATTTAAACTTCAAAAGTCAAAATCAAATTAAAAATTCGAAATTAAATTCAAAATTCAAAATTTAAAATAAAATTCAAAATTCAAAATTAAATTATAAATTCAAAATTTAAAATTAAATTATAAATTTAAAATTCAAAATAAAATTCAAAATTCAAAATTAAATTATAAATTCAAAATTCAAAATTCAAAATCAAATATAGATGGAGGATCCAGACTAGCTGGCACCTCCAACTGAACTACCCGATAGGGTAACTGAATCTAATCTACCCGAAATGGGTAAAATAAGAGTAGATTACCCGGCAGGGTAATTAAGGTTAGATTAAAACGGGCTAGGTTTAACTTGACCCACAGTACTGGTGAAGTTTTTGGATGATAGTACGTTAGGGAAGCTTGAGCATCGCATGTCTAGGAAGATATGGCTTCGACCTGGTGCATTTGGCCAAGTGGAACTGACCGAAGCTACCCTTAAATGGATCCTAACTAGTTAGACTAAGGATTAGTATTAAGTTCAATGGGTAGGACTATTTGGGAAACCTCGAAGGCATGGTTACTTTAATGAGCTCCTTGTGACTCACCATAGCCCAGAAGTTTATCCAAAGAATGTTTACTTGTTGAACCCAAAGCTAAACCTGAATCTAACACAAAGTTAAACCAGACCCTTAAATTCAACAATAATTCATCTCACAACAATTATAGGGTTTTCTGATTGACAATTTAGATCGAGTGAGATGACTAAGAAATGAAATTATGAAAATTGACTTGAAGTTAAATCAAGTTAATGAACAAACAAATAATCTCTAATTAACAAAACTAATATTATTTTAAAACTAAATTTCAAAATTAAATTTCAAAATGATTTTAAAACTCAATTTCAAAACTCAATTTCAAAATGATTTTAAAACTCAATTTCAAAACTAAATTTCAAAATTATTTAAAACTTAAATTTCAAAATTATTTTAAAAAAATCTTAAAGTTCAAAATTATTTTAAAACTAAATTTCAAAATTATTTTAAAAACTTAAATTTCAAAATTATTTTAAAAACTTAAATTTCAAAATTATTTTAACTTAAATTTCAAAATTATTTTAAAAAAAACTTAAATTTCAAAATTATTTTAAATACTTAAATTTCAAAATTATTCTAAAACTTAATTTTAAAATTATTCTAAAACTCAATTTCAAAATTATTCTAAAACTTAATTTCAAAATTATTTTTCAAAATTTAAAAATTATTTAAAAAAAAAACTTAAATTTCAAAATTATTTTAAAAATTTAAATTTCAAAATTATTTTAACTTAAATTTCAAAATTAGTTTAAAAACTTAAATTTCAAAATTATTTTAAAACTAAATTTCAAAATTATTTTAAAAACTTAAATTTCAAAATTATTTTAAAAACTTAAAGTTCAAAATTATTTTAAAACTAAATTTGAAAATTATTTCAAAACTTTAATTTCAAAATCATTTCAAAACTTAAATTTCAAAATTATTTTAAAACCTAAATGTCAAAATTATTTTTTTTAAACTTTAAAATTATCTTTGTTAAAATTTATTTAACCTAAACCAGGTAAAATATGTGTTGATTTAAAATTAATTCAACCATTTTGGCACACGTGGCACATGAAGGTGCCTCCCTCAAGGAGGAGGCGCCCTCAAGCAGCGGCGGGAAATTTCCCGCCGCCTACTTAAGGCGCCTTAAGGAACCCCTTAAGGCGCCTCCAAAGGCGCGCTAAAGAGACCTTAAGGCGCCTTAAGCCTTCCCTTTTTTCACGAACAGAATCATTTTTTCTGTTCGTGTTCGTGTTCTGCCGCAAGCCAACCTCTTGCGATTTTCCCAACCAAGGCGCCTTCTACCCATCTCCTCCTCTTTCCTTCCTAGCTATGCCTCCTAGGTACAACCTAAACTCTTCTCAATCATTTATTTCCTATATACTTTGCTAGTTTTGCAATTTTTTCTTGTATAATGTCACCAATAGGAAGCGTCATATTGTGGATTCCACACCAGCTAGGGCCCCTTCCACGGACCCTAGATTCCCCTCGGAACAGCATAGGATAGATTTCGCTAGGTTCACCTTTGAGTCAATAAAACCTAGATATATTGGTCGTGAATTTTTGTCCCAAAACTGTCAACCCACTATCCAGATGATAAACCACTATCATCTAGATAAACTGGTTGACTGTACCACTACAGTCAACCAAGATCTGTGTGCCCAGTTCTATCACAACCTTGAAAAGGTTGATGATAGAACCTATTCCACCAGAGTTGGTGGTACTGATCTTCAGCTTACACCTTCCCTACTTCGCACCAGCCTAGAGCTTAGGGAGTCCGAGTGTACTTTCTTATGTTACCCGAGTAGGAACCTACCCTTTGGTGATCCTTATTCCTACATTACTTTAGATGATATCTATATGCATTTCTTTGGGGAAGAGAGACCCTTGGGCCTGACCGAGTTCAGATCTACTCTTCTTCGTGTTCAGGATTATGCTATGTATAGAGTCCTGACAGCTTGCATACTACCCATCTCATCTCGAGACGTCTCGAAGATGTGATCGTCCCACTCATTCTTTTTGTACGCCCTCAGCCAGCGCCTAAATATAGACATAGCCCTCCATATATTTCATAACATTGTCCTTGCATCTAGTACAGTTACATCTGGAGTGGTTCATATGCCTTACTGCCATATCCTGACCCAGATATTCTCCAGCTCTGGGATAGACATCACTAGAGGGGTACTCATCCCGCTTACCATTTATGATGAGTTCGGTCAGCGTAGCCTTAGACTAGCAGGGGCAGAGGTCACTGCCGAGGGGATTCTGGCCTGGAAGGGCCGACCACCACCAGTTGCTGCCCCTGGTGCTCCAAAGGCCAAGGACGCACCAGATGCAGATGAGGAGTGGCCCGATTTCCTAGCAGAGGACTTTTTCACAGATCCTTCCACCTCTGCCGGACCCTCCACCTCAACCGGGCCTTCATCTTCAGCACCACTCTCTGTCGAGGACAGACTCACTCGACTCGAGGTCTAGACCACTCAAACGTGACGAGCTGTGTTAGACAGCCATCGCTTCCTTCGATCTATGAGATCTGAGATGGCTGCTGGTTTCGCATCTCTCCGAGGCGAGATTCGGCGTCAGGGACAGCATCAGCCGACACCCGAGCAGCATCTAGGCGATCCTCCAGCTGACGATCCACCTGCTTGACTCGATCTTTTAGACTCTTGCTTGATCCTATCTTTTAGACTGTCTGAACATGTTATTCACTTCTTGGATCTACCCATATTACTCATATTTTGGTTTGTATCTTAGATCCTTTAGACTGTATGGACATGTTATTTATTTGAATACTTATGTGTTATGTTTTGTGAGCATAGGTTCAAAAATAACTTTTATTTTGGTTCTTAAAACTTCTAGGAAAATCAATTTTCAAAATTCCATTTTTTTTTTTCAAAAGTTGGACTTAGCCTAAGTTTACCCCCTAGAAATCATGTTCCCCTAGAATTAAACCAGAACATCTCACAAACACCTAGGTATACCTTGATTGTGATTGGAAAACATAGAACGACGTGAGATGCATAGGGTACAACCTGGACTCAAGAATGCTTATATCTGTGCATTAATATGAGTCTGGGTGTTAAACACGCAATATACATTAATCAAGTCAAGTCTTCCAGCTCTAGTCAAATGTAACTGGACCAAATTGACTTAACTTGACTAACCATGTGAAAGCTGTTGCCCCATAGGCAATTAGCAAGTAGCTAAAGGTTAGACAGTTGGTAAAAGACACTCAGATTTCTAGTTAAGCATGTTTTTGATCTTTAGGGCTTTGATACCTCTTAAAGTCAATCTATTATCCTTGACTCATGCTTGGACTTAAGGACCAACTGACTTCCTAAACCAAATTTGTTAGCTACTTTGCTCCCAGCTCTAGAATTTAATAAGTATTGTTTAAAATTAAGCTAAGTTTTTTTCTCTAAGCTATAGCTTTCAAAATCCAATACTTGCAAAGAGCTTAGATTTATTTTCAAAACTTTAAAACTTAGCTCACTTTAAAATCTAACTTTATAAATTCTTATTTTTTTAAGTAGAGCAAAGATTTCAAAGCTACTTCAAAGATTTCTAAATAAAAATTATTGTTTTACTAAGTTTTTAAACTATCAAAAAGATCCACTTTCTTGTAATTTTTTTTTTCAAGTTTCCAAAAAGCTAACATCATTTTCTCACTTAACTAAACTGTTAAATATTTTTTTCAAAATCTTGTTAAATCAAATGACTGTTTTTGCTTATTTTTTTGATATATGGCAAAGGGGGAGAATAACAAATTCAAAATACTTAATGAATATTAAAGGGGGAGCCTATATAGTAGCAAATTCTAAATACTTAATGAATATTGAAGGGGGAGCAACAATTAAGGGGGAGCCTATACTTTAAATTCATAGAATTTAATTTAGCAAAATTGCTAAGCTTGTGTTAAATGTGTTAATTTATTGTGTTAATATATTCGTTTGTGATATCGGTTTACTTGACTTTGAATTCGAGTTGCCATAATCAAAAAGGGGGAGATTGTTGGTGCGGGAAGCATCCGACGATCGAACTCGTGTTTTGATAATGGCAAAGGATTCAAAGTTAAGGTGTCTTTGTGATCTAACAAGTCTGCTTGAGCATTTCAGGAAAGTCCTAGATGCGGTTAGGCAAAGGGAAAACCCTAGGGGGTGGTAACCCTAGGTCATAGGGGGTGGTAACCCTATGAAGAAAGTCTTGGCAGGTCGATGGCTTCAGGAAAAAGTCCTAGGGGGTGGTAACCCTAGGTGGAAAGTCCTGGTGTCGTTAACCAGGTGAAAGACTGGACTAGCCGGGAAGCGAATGTCCAGCAGAAAGTCCGGAAGCGTCGAGTGCTAAGCAAAAGTCTAGTCGATCTGGAGGATCGACTGGCAACAGGTAAATCTCCTGAGTGGAGTAGGTGAGGACGCGTTCCCCGTAGAGGGAACAATAGGCGTCGGGTCGACCTAGGATTTTCGGTCGGAAATCCGAAGTCAAACCCGGACAATCCGGAGACTGTCATAATATTCATATTCATGCTGCTGTTTATGCTAACTTTGTGTTGTAGGATAGTTGTTTGGACTAACATGTCTTGTAGGTACAAAATAATGAAGTTTTCCCTTGGATGAACAGTGTCCGAGGCGCCTCCATGGAGCTTGGAGGCGCCTCGGGTGCAAAAGCTGACCTGGCTGCGAAGCATCAATGGAGGCGCCTTGAAGGGAGTATAAGGCACCTTGGAGGGCGCCTTGAGTAGGGTTTTAGGCGCCTTAAGCAGATGAAGTTCGACCAGATCAAGCTTGATCCATGCGGAGGACTCGGCAGCATGGAGGGGCCTTGAACAACCTTCAAGGCACCTTGAACACCCTTTATAAGGGGGTTTCGACCAGCACTTCAAACAATCAAGTTCCAGGCTTTCTGTCTTCAACGTGCTGCTAACAAAATCATTCTGAAGTGCTGCTGCGAAATTCCGATGACCCGGAGCTCTGCTTTCTTCTTCTTTAAGTTGTCGGTACAAAGTTGTTTTACTACTTCCATTGTAACTTGTAATTCTTATCGAGCTTATAGTTGTTGTCCACCGGAAGCGATCAAAGATCACGGGCCTTCGAGTAGGAGTCGCCTTAGGCTCCGAACGAAGTAAATCTTTCGTGTCTTTGTTTGCACTTGTTTTTGTTTCTTTCCGCTGCGCTTATACTCGAACGACTTACTCGATACGATTCCGATAATCGAACGAAATAGCCACGAGCGCTATTCACCCCCCTCTAGCGCTTCTTGATCCAACACTTTGCAGTAGGAGCAGTATTAGGACAAAGAAAGAATAAGATTCTACATGCAATCTATTATGCAAGCAAAACACTTGATGCAGCTCAAGTGAATTATTCCACTACAGAGAAAGAACTTCTAGTAGTAGTGTTTGCATTTGATAAGTTTAGATCTTATCTAGTGGGTTCAAAAGTAATAGTTTATACTGATCATGCAGCTATCCGATATTTACTTGGAAAGAAAGATGCGAAACCCCAACTTATCAGATGGATTTTATTGCTACAGGAGTTCAACCTTGAGATTAGAGATAAGAAGGAGGTAGAGAATGTAGTGGCAGATCATCTCTCTAGAGTATGGCAAAATAAAGAAAACGATGCAGATTCTAATTTACCTATTGATGATTATTTTCCAGATGAGCACCTTCTAGCTTTGTCAAGTGTAAAAGTACCTTGGTATGCATATTTTGTTAATTTTCTGGCATGTGGAGTTCTACCCCCAAATTTCTCTAGTCAACAAAAGAAATTTTTTTTCTCAGATATCAAGAATTATATTTGGGATGAACCTCTCCTTTATAAGAAATGCAATGATGTGATTTATCGAAGTTGTGTGCCTGAAGAAGAAGTTAGAGATATCTTATTTCATTGTCATTCTTCATCTTATGGAGGACATTTGGGTAGCTCTAAGACAATTGGAAAAATTCTTCAAGCGGGTTTTTATTGGCCAACTTTGTTCAAAGACACTAAGAATTTTGTATAGTCTTGTGATCAATGTCAAAGGACTGGAAACATCACCGAGAGGAATGAAATGCCTCTGAATTACATACTTGAAGTCGAATTATTTAATGTATGAGGAATAGATTTCATGGGGTCATTCCCTCTTTCATATGGGAATAGGTTTATTCTTGTGGCAGTAGATTATATATCCAAATGGGTAGAAGCTATAGCTTCACCTACCAGTGATGCGAAAACAGTTATCAAATTATTTAGAAGTATAATTTTTCCAAGATTTGGTATGCCTAAAGCAGTCATTAGTGATGGTGGATCGCATTTTATAGAAAGATAGTTTGAAAAGTTGCTCAGAAAGTATGGAGTGAGCCACAAAGTAGCCACACCATATCATCCACAAACTTATGGGCAAACTGAAATCTCTAACCAAGAAATTAAAGCTATATTAGAGAAAACAATATCTACTTCACGAAAGGATTGGTCATTAAAGCTAGATGATGCTTTATGGGCATATTGTACTGCCTACAAGACTCCTATTGGAATGACTCCATTTCGGCTAGTTTATGGAAAGCCTTGCCATCTTCCAGTAAAATTAGAACATAAGACTTATTGGGCAATTACAAATCTAAATATGAACCTAAAAGAGGCGAGAGAGAAAAGGAAGCTCCAGTTAAATGAGCTTGATGAATTAAGGTTGGATGCCTATGAGCATGCTAGATCTTATAAGGAGAGGATAAAGAAATGACATGATCAACACATTCTCCGCAAAAATTTCAATGAAGGAGATTTAGTTTTATTGTTTAATTCAAGACTAAAGCTTTTCCCAGGGAAGCTTAAATCAAGGTGGACGGGTCCATTCGAAGTTAAAAAGGTTTATCCTTTCGGAGCTGTAGATATTTGGAATAAAGAGCTTGGGATGATTAAGGTGAATGGCCAACGGTTGAAGGAATATGTGCATGACATGGATTTAGAGGAGAAACAAAGGTTGTATTTTTCTGAACCTCGTCCTCCGAATTGATTTCGTTAGTTTCATTTTTTTGTTTCTATTTGTCATTAGTTAGTTCTTTTGAGTTTGTTTTTGTTATGTTTTCAGGTTGAAATTTCACTTTCATGAGCTGGCCATGACTTATTCATGGGCATGGAAGTGTTGGAGAAGCAAGGGAGGAGTAGAGCAAACATTTGGAGCAAAACAAAGCTTGGCCGTGTGCCATACACGGCCAGGCACACCATGCAGAAAGGAAGGATGCCAGGGCCATGTCTAAATGACATGGCCGTGTAAGGCATCCCGAGGAGAAAAAGAGTCAAGTCGTGTCTCAGGCACGGCTGTGTGACAATTCCAGAGGAGAAAGGTTTTCGGTCGTGTCCCATACATGGCCGTGTAAGCTGAACCGAGAAGGAGTAGGCTGAGGCCGTGCATATTTTCATGGCCGTGCGAATCAACCTGATAAGGAAATGGACTTTGCCGTGTCTCACACACGGCTCTGTAAGTTTATCCGAGGAGGAGACAGGTGTGGTTGTGCCAATTGGCACAGTCGTACAAAGTCACCACAAACAGGGTTGTGCGAATGAAGTGAATCTGGCTGTGTGATAACACACGACCCAGTCCATGCCCTTAAGGGGGTTAGGGCATGGGGGTTTGGGCAACACACGGCCGTGTTCGTCGCACACCCCTTCTTCTTCCTCTTCCCTCCTCATTTCCTCATCTCCAGGCTCAATCTTTTCTACCATGTCAAATGTGATCAAGGAGATTTCATCTACAAGAAAAGGGAAGGAAAAGATGATTGCAACGAAAGAAAGAAACTCATGCTTCAAAGGTATCTCTAACAACTTTGATATCATTTTTTCCAGCGATGAACAACAACTTAGATATTTTTCTTTATGTAAATGCCCTCTTTTGAACACTAAATTTGTGGATGATACAACTTTGGAAACATTGGGGTTTAAGGATGATATAGATTGGTTATTTGGAAGAATAGGTTGGAGTGGTTTAATAAATATGAAATACCCTACTTACCCTAGAATTATTTTTGAATTTTTAAGCTCTATAATAGTCGACAATGTTCAAGGTGGGGGAAGACTAAAATTTCAATTACTTAATGAAGATTATGAGTGGACGTTAAGTGATTTTAATACTTGTTATGAATTGCCAAAGGATGGTGTATGTATGATCTTACCTAAATTTGTGAATTCATGTTTCTGGCAACAAATTTCTGAACAATCACATTTTAACCCTCATAATTCTAGAGCTACTCATATTATTAATCCCATTTTTAGATATGTTTATTTAGTTATGTAAAATACTATATTTGGGAGAGAGGATAAAGAGGGGTTAGTAAGACTTGTAGATTTGTATTGTTTGTGGGCAATGGTTGAAAATGTTAAAATTAATTCTGGTTATTTCTTTCTTAAGCATTTGGTAAAATTGGGAAATTCGGATTCTACTACACCCATTGTTTTAGGAGGATTGTTGACTCAAATAGCTTTGATGTTAGGGTGTGATTTAAGTGAATTAGAAATTATTGACAATTCTTGTAGATTAGACTTGAATTCATGTTTAACAACGAGGATGATTCTAACGATCCGCCTTCTACTAACTAGGCTGTAAGGCCGGACCGTCACATTATGCTGTGCTAAGCTATATCCATGACCCTTACTAAGTCTAGGTGCGAAAAACTGTACCAATTTAAAACTTTGCCAAGCTAATACAAATTCTTGTTCCTACATGTACTGAGGGATGCAATCTAAGGTATACATGGCATATCCTACATCCCCTATGGTCAAGGAACTGAATTACAAGGGTTCCTGGTTGAAACCTTGCTTTCCAATCGATCCAGATTGAACTCAATAGATTGCAAGCTGTTGAATCGATCCATGGATCGATTCAGATTGCTACTGTGCTCGGGGTAATATTCTGGATCGATCGGCTGATCGATCCAGACTGGCCAATCGATCCATTGATCGATTCCAGAGCTCTCTGTTCGCGGGAGCGATTTCCCTGATCGATCGAACAATCGATCCCCAAACTCTCTGTTCGCAATAGAATGCGACTGGATCGATCGGCTGATCGATCCAGTAGCTTACTGTTCGCGATAGAATGCGACTGGATCGATCGGCTGATCGATCCAGAAGCTTACTGTTCGTGGAACCAGACTCCCAATCGATCCACTGATCGATTGAGGGCCCCCAATCGATCCATTGATCGATTGGGGTTTCTGATTTCGCAACAAACTCTGATTTTAGCACTGTTTCGTGCCAAACTCACATACACAAGTTCTAAAATAACTGGAAAACATTCTAATAGCAAACAACTAACATTCTAAACATGGTTACTAACAAGCTAAGCAGATTTTCTATAATTTCATGCATTTAGATAACTAAATAGGCAAAGAGTAACATGATAAGAAACACTAAGTTCTTAAATGTTCTAGTTCTTCCAAGGTCTTTATTCTAGGTTCCTTCCACACACATCTTCATCGCATTGACCTCCAGCCTCCGCTAATCCATCTTCCCTTTACCTTTATCTGCAGTATAAGGAAAGAAGTATCTGTAAGCTTTACGCTTAGTAAGAAACCATCTATCTCACTAAAACATGCATACGATGCAATTTATATATTTTTTAAAAAACATGCTATTTGAAATATGTGCTGAACATACTAAAACATGACATACTTTCATACAAAACATAGAAACCAAAAGCTAATCTTGGCTATAACTGAAATGTCAATAAGAAAGGACTAAACTGAAACATGCTGAGCTAAACTAAAGCTGAACTAGAACTGATTTAAAAAAAAATATAATCACTTGACTGGTTTGTGAGTTTGAAAGCTATTATCATACTAGATAAAAATACATAATCATGCTGCTGATGGGCCCGGCAACTGTACTTGCTATGCGCGGATCCCTAACTAGACCTGGGTTTGCAAGTCCCAAATTTAGTAGGGTTTACTAGGTTATCTAAACCTAGGGACGACTGTGGGAGCTCAACCCAATGGATATCTAATCCAGTACAGTGCCACTGCTAAAATAAAATATTGATTATAGATGAGTTCTTCTTATATTGCTATTTCTAGGTTATCTGAACCTAGAGGCGACTGTGGGAGCCCACCCATTGGACCGTAGTCCCAAAAAAAACTGTAATAAAATTGGACATGCTATAAAAATGCTTCTATTGCATTTACTGAGCTATTACAATGCCTTAGTTGCATTTTAAATGAGCTGCACCTACTATCGAGCACTTGGTGTGCGCTATTGCTCACCCTATGTGCCCAAAAATCCATATACTACTAAACTAAAACATGAAATCATACGATAGCTACTTATACTGTAGGTGGGGGGTTTCTTACATCCTGCGCTAGATTTCCTTACGATCTGATCGCTATATTTCCGGTGGAGAAGATCCCTTCATCGATCTCCTCGCGTCTACGTGTTCTTCTCGCGGAGAGGAGCGTCCTCGTGCCGGAGTTGTCGCCGGAAGGTGCTCTTGGAACCCTTGGGACGGAACCCTAGTCTTCCTTGGCTTGGGCGCCGAGAGGATGAGGGAGAGAAGAGGGGTCGGCGGGTGAGGGTTTGAGGAAAAGAATTTAACGACTAAAATTAATCAATCCCCACTTAAGTCCCTATTTATATTAAGTGCTTAATTCGGCCAACTTAAATATAAATATAATTGGTTCCCTCTTCTTTTAGCACGGCCCTGCTGGGTTCACTTGGTTACTAGAGTTCACCCAAGGCGTAGGACCCAATAGGTCTCGGGTTCAATTCCCGCGTAGGTTTTTTACGATTCTATTTATTTTTGCTATTTCTGCTACTCTAAAAATTCTGTAAAAATATCCTAAAATTCCAAAAAAATACAAGGATGTTTATAAAAGTATTTCAAGAATTTTCGGGCATTACAATCCCCCATACCTTATAAAAAGTTCATCCTCGAACTTAGAACAACTCTGGGTACTTCTGTCTCATACTAGCTTCTGTCTCCCAAGTTGCCTCTTCTGCTGTGTGATTTTTTCAAATAACTTTTACTAATGGTACCTCCTTGTTCCGCAATTTCTTAACTGCTCGGTCTATTATCTGAATAGGCCGACTGTCATAGCTGAGGTCTTCGCGGACTGGTACCGACTGAGGCTCAATCACCTGGGTGGCATCTGGGATATGCTTCTTCAGCATAGAGACATGAAATACATTATGGATGGCTGACATCTCCTGTGGTAGCTCTAGCTCATATGCTACTTTGCCAACTCTTATAGTGATAAGGTATGGTCCCACATATCTGGGACTTAGTTTGCCCTTCTTCCCAAAATGCATTACTCCCTTCATGGGAGCCACTCTGAGAAATACTGAATTCCCAACTGAAAACTCTAAGGGTCTGCGCCGTGTATCAGCATAGCTTTTCTGGCGGCTCTGAGCTGTCTCTATCCTCTGGCGGAGCTGCTGTATAGCTGCTATGGTATCTGCTACTAGATCTGTCTGAAGTTCTAGTTCTTGCTGTTCACCACTCTCATACCAGCAGATTGGAGATCTACACCTCCGCCCGTAAAGAGCCTCATAAGGTGCCATACCGATAGTGGCCTGATAGCTATTGTTGTATGCAAATTCTGCTAAACTCAGATATTTGCACCAACTTCCCTTGAAGTCTAGGGCACATACGCGGAGCATATCTTCGAGTACCTGATTTACTCGCTCCGTCTGACCATCTGTCTGAGGATGGAAAGCTGTGCTAAATTTCAACTTAGTGCCCAATGCTGACTGTACACACTCCCAGAAGTGTGATGTGAATCGACTGTCTCTGTCTGAAATAATGGTCCGTGGGACTCCATGTAGTCTAACGATCTCCTTGAGATACAACTGAGCTAGCTGTTCCATGGAGTAGGATATCCTGATGGCTAAGAAGTGGGCTGATTTAGTTAACCTGTCAACTATTACCCAGATGGTATCAAAACCATTCGTGGTTCTGGGTAGTCCCACTATAAAATCCATAGAAATGTCTTCCCACTTTCATTCTGGGATCTGGATGGGCTACAAAACTCCTCCTGGTCTCTGATGTTCTGCCTTGACCCTCTGACAGGTCAGACAGGTGTTAACATATCTAGCGATGTATCTTTTCATCCCGGGCCACCAAAAACGTTTCTTTAGATCTTGGTACATCTTGGTGGAACCTGGATGCATCGCATAAGGAGTCCTGTGAGCCTCATCTAAGATCTTCCTCTTTAGTTCCTCCTGATATGGAACACAGAGTCTGTCACCGAAGTATAATACCCCACTATCGAACACTCTGAATTCTCTACTTTCTGATTCTGCTAACCCTTGCTTGATTTTCTGAATTTCAGGATCCTGTTCCTGAGCTGTCTGAATGTCACCAAGCAGGTTAGATGCTAATGTCATAGTAGAGAGCTGTCCCACTATAAGTTCGAGACCAAAATCTGTGATCTCTTTCTGTAGGGGCGGTGACATGGCTGCTAGGGATAATAAGGTAGCATCGGACTTTCTGCTAAGTGCGTCTGCCACCTTATTGGCTTTTCCTGGGTGGTAGAGGATGTGTATGTCGTAGTCTTTGACCAGCTCTAGCCATCTACACTGTCGCATATTCAGATCCTTCTGAGTGAAGAAATACTTCAGACTCTGATGATCTGTATACACTCTGCACTGAGCTCCATACAAGTAATGTCTCCAAATTTTGAGAGCGAACACTACTGCTGTAAGCTCGAGGTCATGAGTAGGTAGTTCCTCTCATAATCCTTGAGTTATCTGGAGGAATAGGCGATCACCTTACCTTCTTGCATCAGTACTGCTCCTAGTCCCAACTTAGAGGCGTCACTATAGATATCAAAGCTGTCGGTGTTGGCTGGTAGAGTCAAAATGGGAGCACTGATCAATCTCCTCTTTAACTCGCTGAAGCTGTTCTCACAGTCCTCTGTCCACTGAAATTTTCTATTCTTTCTGGTAAGAGCTGTCAGTGGGGAGGCTATTCTGGAGAAGTCCTCTACAAACTTTCTGTAATAACCTGCTAGTCCCAAAAAGCTCCTGATCTCACTGGCATTCTTGGGTCTTTTCCAGTTACTCACAACTTCTATTTTACTGGGGTCTACCATGATACCATCCTTTGTGATGATGTGACCCAGGAAGGACACCTGATCTAACCAAAATTCACATTTCGTGAACTTGGCGTACAACTAGTTCTGCTGAAGGGTCTGCAATACTATTCTCAGGTGTTCTGTGTGTTCTTCCTGAGTTCCTGAATAGATAAGAATGTCATCGATAAACACGATAATAAATCTAACTAGGTAGTCCCTGAATACTCTATTCATGAGGTCCATGAAAGTAGCTGGAGCATTTGTCACGCCAAAGGGCATGACTACGAACTCGTAGTGTCCGTATCTAGTCCTGAATGCTGTTTTGGGTATATCCCCTTCTTTAACTTTCACCTGATGATAACCTGATCTGAGGTCTATCTTAGAGAACACTGCTGCTCCCTTTAGCTGATCGAACAGGTCATCTATTCTTGGAAGAGGATACCTGTTCTTGATGGTGACTTGGTTCAGTGCCCGGTAGTCTATGCACAGGCGCATGCTCCCGTCCTTCTTCTTCACGAATAATACAGGTGCTCCCCATGGTGAGTGACTAGGATGTATGAAGCCTTTGTCAAACAGCTCCTGTAGTTGCTCCTGAAGTTCCTTCAGTTCTGCTGGAGCCATGCGGTAAGGTGCTTTGGAGGTAGGATTTGTGCCGGGAACGAGTTCTATCTTGAATTCAATCTCCCTGTCTGGTGCTAGGCCTGGTAACTCTTCAAGAAAGACTGCTGGGTAGTCACATACGACTCGGACCTCTAATAGCTGTTGGTCCTTGTCCTGACTGGCATTGACTACATGCACTAAAAATCCCGTACATCCTGAATCTAACAATTTCTGTGCCTTCAAAGCTGAGAGCAATTTCTTCTCTTTTCTCTTTGGTTCTCCGATGTACTCGAATTGCCCTTCTGCTTCAGGTTGGAATACGACTTTCTATTTACGACACTCTATAGAGGCACCGTATCTGATCAGGAAGTCCATTCCAAGGATGACATCATAATCAGTCATATCTAGCAATATCAGATCACAAAAGAGTTCTCTGTCTGCTATAATGACTGACACTGCTCTGAGCCAGTGCGTGGATGCCATAATTTCTCCTGAAGGTAGGGTGTTTAAAAACTGACCACTGAATACCTCTGTAGGTATTGCTAGCTTTTCAAAAAATGCCCTAGATACATAAGACTGGGTTGCCCTAGTATCGAATAAGACAGTTGTACTTTGCTGTAAAATACTAATCTGACCTATAACAACTGTCGAGGCATTCGCTACGTCTTCTCAGGTTAAGGAGTAGATCCTTGCATTCATCATAGCTTGAGGGGCTTCTAGCCTACCCTGGCTGATGTGTGGACCATCTAAAATGGCCTGCATCTGGTGTAGCTGTGCTGGCTGGCCTCCATACTGTATCGGCTGTGGTTGAGGAAGACTTGTCTTGTTCGGGCATTGCTTAGCCATATGCCCTTCTTGTCCACATTCAAAGCATTCCCGTGTGCCCTTGCGACAAACTCCTGGGTGAAATTTCCCACAAGTAGCACATTTGGGATAACTAGGCTGTTTGCTGGCTGGTCCTCCCTTTGGGTAACTCCCTGGTTTGCGCTTGTTGTTGGAGTTCCCTTTCCAGTTAGAGCTGTGGCCCTGTTGTTTCTGAGTACCTGAGCCTCCTTGCCCTTTGGACTCTGGGAGAACTTGCTTCTGCTGCTTGATATGGTTCTGGTAGTGCTCGGTGGTCAGAGCACTGCTGACTAGTTCTTCAGTGGTTTGCGACCTATGAACGCCGCCAACCACGTTCATTGCTATTTCCGGCCTCAGCATCTTGAGCATCAATCGGACTCGTTCTTTTTCTGTGCTGGCTAGTTTGGGGCATAGACGAGCCAGTCTATTGAATTTCTTCACGGCTTCCTCAACTGATAGGTTGCCCTGACGAAACTCAGTGAACTCGTCGTAGTGGCGGTTTGTGACCCGCATGTGAAAGAACTCCTCGAAGAATTCTTTCTCGAAGTCAGCCCATGTCATCTGATTCACTGGGCGCTTCACTCTAATTCTCTCCCACCAGATACGTGCATCTCCTGTCAAGCAGAAGGAGGCGCACTTCACCTTTTCATGCTCTGGCCAGTCCAGAAGCTCCATCGTACTCTCCAGTGTTTTGAACCAGGCTTGAGCATCCCATGGTTCACTGGTACCTGAGAAGTTCTCGGGATTGACTCTCTGCCACTGGATCAAATAGGCTTCTTTCTTTGCCTCTGCTGCTGGGGCTACTGGTGCTGGAGGTTGGACTGGTGGAACCTCTATAACTACTGGGGTTGCTATGTTTGGTTCCGGGGTGACAATGGGAGTATTCTGCTGATTAGCCTTTAAGGTAGCTATCTCCAGTTGCTGTTCTGCTAGCTGCTTCTGTAACTGAGCCACTACTGCTGTAAGGTCTGGGGGAGGCACTGAACTGCCTACCTCATGCTGGGGCTCAGTAGCTGGTGCCCTTCTAGCTGGGCATCCTCTTGCCATTTCTAAAGGAACAGAGGACATACATAACTAAAGCATCATGTGTATATGACTACTATCACTATCATGTTAGTTACTATCACAACTAAGCATACTTTAGTTATCTACAAATATGAAAGCAATAGACATAGCAAGGTGAGAGGTATTCTTACTTGGAAGCTGCAGGTTCAATGCTGATGTGTGTGTAGGAAGTATGGAACTTTGCTCTGATACCACTCTGTAACGACCCGCCTTCTACTAACTAGGCTGTAAGGCCGGACCGTCACATTATGCTATGCTAAGCTATATCCATGACCCTTACTAAGTCTAGGTGCGGAAAGCTGTACCAATTTAAAATTTTGCCAAGCTAATACAAATTCTTGTTCCTACATGTACTGAGGGATGCAATCTAAGGTATACATGGCATATCCTACATCCCCTATGGTCAAGGAACTGAATTACAAGGGTTCCTGGTCGAAACCTTGCTTCCCAATCGATCCAGATTGAACTCAATCGATTGCAAGCTGTTGAATCGATCCATGGATCGATTCAGATTGCTACTGTGCTCGGGGTAATATTCTGGATCGATCGGCTGATCGATCTAGACTAGCCAATCGATCCATTGATCGATTCCAGAGCTCTCTGTTCGCGGGAGCGATTTCCCTGATCGATTGAACGATCGATCCCCAAACTCTCTGTTTGCGACAGAATGCGACTGGATCGATCGGCTGATCGATCCAGGAGCTTACTGTTCGCGACAGAATGCGACTGGATCGATCGGCTGATCGATCCAAAAGCTTACTGTTCGCGGAACCTGGCTCCCAATTGATCCACTGATCGATTGAGGGCCCCCAATCGATCCACTGATCGATTGGGGTTTCTGATTTCGCAACAAACCCTGATTTCAGCACTGTTTCGTGTTCGATGTCATGGTTATCTACAACAGAAAAATGCAGAAAATAAATATCATATTCTTTTAAATCATTTAATTAGGCCTTTAACTAAATGATGCTCCCACTGAATTCTATAATTCATGTGGGACAAGATCCACATCATACTATGCCTTGAGTTAGCTTTCGCTAAATTACCCAAGACTTAATATGATCGGTAGGTAATAATTTACCAATTACATCTCTATGCAACTCTTGTTTATAGGATCAAGATCCGCATTTATATTAAAACTCGAGTTAACTTTGGCTAATACGCCCAAGAATTAATATAAATGTGATTTTGACCTATCTACTAACCATTGGAAAATGCCTATAGTTAAACTCGATCTAATTGAGTTAACTAGTTACTCAATCTAATTGAGTTGTACTCACCCATGCGTTGATAAGCGGGACCAAGATTGTCCCTCCGTACCCAACCAAGATAATATGTGTTGCTCTGCTTTGGCAGATTCAACAACACATGTGATCGAGGTAGTGATAGGTATCATAGCACGGTAGGCATTTGAGTTGACGCGATTGAGATCTAATCTAATCGAGAGGGTGCATCTTGTACACGATTTAGACCTAATCTAATCGTTAGGCACTAATTAATTACTAATTATACATCACATACACTCAAGCAATTAATTAAATTATTTGTGATTAGTCATGGCCCTACTACGATCTTCTCAAGCCAATGAGAAGATCGGATGGTCAACCTAAGGTCAACAACTTCTCAAGCTCCTCCCTTTGACTACCTTGTGTTGCTCGCGCCTTCCTCGTAACTCCGTCTCGAGTGGACCTTCCACTGCTCCAATTTTGTACATTATAATTTTTTGAAACTCGAGTTACATTCAAGTCTAAACTAATTTACAACAAGAATATAAAATAGAGAAAGGCACGACGCGCAGGTCGCGAATCAAATATACAACACGTACATCACATGACAGCACGCAGGCCGTATTATGAATTACAACACATTTCAAATCAAATTGAATCTTTTTGGGCCATGACTATCACAAAATGATACATAATTCTAAATTATGTATTTTCTATAATTTTCTGTAATTTTTTACTACAATTTTTACAATTTTTATGAGTTAAATTCCCGGCGGTTCAGTTTAGCGGGTTTTCGAGTGCAATCGCGGAATGAATCCCCTTGCGGGGCCAAGGACAGCGCCCCTACCCATGATCTAACCATCGCGAGTGTTCCATAGCGATCCTATAGCGCCTTAGCCCACTATCCCAAAAATATTTGGGGCGAAACCTTGCCATTTCGGAAGATTCTTCTCGGTAGTCGAAGCCTACAAGTGTCAAAACACTTGTGCTACGCTTCTACGAGAAAAATACCCATAAAAACTATAAAAATAGGAAATTTACAGAATATTACAGAACTGCTATTTTTCATAAATAATATAAAATAAACTCGTACAAGACTTCGCACGTGGCTCTGATACCACTGTTGGGATTTTCGGGCCGCGAAAATCGCTTTTTCGAATCGCGGAAACCCCGAAACCCCCGTCACCAGATCCGTACGAAGAATAAAATTTCGAAAAACCTTCGAGTATGAGTTTACTAACACTAGATCTACATTAGAGTTCTAGATGGTTAAGAGTTTTTACCATTGATGCGCGCCCTTCGCGAATCCCGCTCGTCCAAGGTGCCGGATCTCAAGATTGTCAAAGTAGACAATCCTCTACACGTATCCACACGAACAAAAGAGGGAGAAAACCAAACTAAAGTGTGCTAGCACCTTAGAAGGGTTCGGCCAAGGTAGGATGAGAGGGAGAGAAGAAAGAGCTCAAGGAGGAAGAAGAATAGAATGAATGCCTTGAATGAAAAAATTCATTCTCATTCATTTTGAGTGGCCGGCCACAATTGTAACTCCCTTACAATTAATGTGGCCAGCCACATTAAATGGAAAGGGGTTTGTAACTTCCATGATGTGGCACACACATGTGCTTGCTTTGATGATGTGGCACATCATCATTAGTCCTCCTATTGCCAACTCACAAATGAGGTGGCAAATGGTCAAGTCAAACTTGACCTTTCATCTTCCTTCTCAAGTCAAGTCAAACTTGACCAAATCTCTCTCATGGTTGATCTAATCTAACCATTTGATTCAAACCAACTTAATATAATGAATCTAATTCAATTAATTAAATTGATTCAATGAGTCATAATCTAAATTAGACTCATTGAACACATGAATCAACTTGAGTCCAATTCAATTAGCCTATCTTGGATTACTTTTAATTCAATTTGGTTCAATACATGAACCTAATCATCTTGGTTCATCATATGAACTTAATCTCCATCTAATTGTCCTTAGTGTGTGACCCTATAGGTTCTTGTAATGTTGGCAATGACCCTAAACCCATTTAGGAGCATAAGTAATGAGTGGTATCTAGCAACACATCATTACTACCCAAGATACAAGAATGTTGAGATCCAACATCACCTTGTGACTACTAATTGTGACTCCTCACAATATATGACAGGTGTCCTTCTATCCTAGACATTTAGATTGATCAATGTGAGGCATAGACTGTGTCATCCTCTGACCAATCTAAATCTTGAACTCCAAGTAGACTCACTAAATCAAATGAGCTCAATATCTCATATTGACTCATTTGGGCATGGCCATGCACTTTGTGGTCTCACTCTATCAAGAAAATCTATGTCGTTCCCGTCATATAGGAGGGATAGATCCCGTCTACATCACTCACATCCCTTTGCATAATTCGTTACATACCCAATAATCGCCTTTATAGTCCACCCAGTTACGGGTAACGTTTGACGAAGCCAAAGTACGTAACTCCTTATGTAGGGATCCATGGTGACTTCAGGTCCAAGGACTAGTAGTCATACTAATAGCCACATGAGAAAGTATATGACACTCATATAACGATCCATGATACTTTCTCATGGCGGGTCATTCAGTATACATTCTCCAATGCATACCCATGTGTCAACTTGATATCTTTATATCCATGACTTGTGAGATCAAGTCATTGAATTGACCTACATGCTAGTCTTATTGCATTAACATTGTCCCTGAATGTTAATACTCGACTAGGAATGATTAAGAGTAGTGTTCCCTATATCATCTCACTATCGATTCAACCAATTGATTGATATAGGTAAGAACCTTCTACTCGAGGACGCTATTATACTTAGTTATTTAGCACCAATAAGAGTAAGTATAATATCCAAAACAAATGTCTTTATTTATATAAGAATATGATACAACGAGTCCATACAACAATCATCAAATGATTGGCTCTAGGGCTCTAACTAACACTAAAGTCACTATAGTTCCCTACATAAGGAGTTGTGTACTTTGACATTGACAAACGTCACCTATAACAAGGTGGACTATAAAGTTGTTCACTAGGTATGCAATGAGCTATGCAGATGGATATAAGTGATGTAGATGGGATGCGTCCCTTCTATATAATGGAAGAGGTATCTTTATACCCCTTAATTAAGTAGGACTACTAAAATGCATGATCATATTCAAATAAGTTAATATAAGATATTAAATTTATTTGATTACGTGAGTCTACTTAGAGATTAAGAAATGCATAGATTGATGAACGGATGACACGGTCTATGCCTCATGAATCAATCTAGATATCAAGGATAAAGGATTAAGTTATACGAGATAATGATCACAGACAGGTTAGGTCGGATCTTAATATTATCGATACATTGGTAGCAATGATGCATTGCTAGATGTTACTCATTACTTGTGTATCTAAACTAGTTTTAGAAATATTGTCAACATTACAAGAACCTAATGGGTCACAAATAGAGAGCATGTTCATTTGGAGATAGGTTCATTTTATGGTTTCTAGCCTTAAGCTTATTGGATTAATATGTTAATGTAATTGGGTTTTGGACTTATTGGATTAATGAGTTAATCCAATTAGATCTTAAAGGCTTATTAGTTTTATGAGTTAATCCAATATTCTTGGTCTTTCTTTTAAGGTCAACTCAACTAGAAAGCCCACTACAAGAAACCCTAATTGTTAGGTTTTCTTTTTGATCTTCACCTTAAATAGTCATCTCTTTAAAAAGGGCAAGAAGGTGAAGAGTTAGCAAGAAGGTGAAGAGTTAGCTTCTTCTTTGATTTCCAACTTAAATAGCCATCTCTTTATTTCCACCTTAAATAGCCATATCTTTAAAGAGGGAAAGAAGGTGAAGAGTTAGCAAGAAGATGAAGAGTTAGCTTCTTCTTGGATTGCCACCTTAAATAGCCATCTCTAGCAAGAAGGAAAAGGTGTGTGAGACTCTCCAAAGTTTTGAGTTTGTGGGATGAATGAAGAGCGTGCTTTTGTTGATATCGTAGAGGTGCGGACATTCTAATCATGCTCAAATCGGCTAGTCTAGTAGTCTTGTAAGGGTTGTTCACACACCAAAGGTAACAATCCTATTCACTAGAGTAGTTGCAAGAGTAGTTCTTCATTCGCATGGATCTATGGAGGAATTAATTTCCACTGCATTTTAATTTATTTTCCACTATATATCCCAACAACAACTAACCTAATTTTTAACCTTAGTCATATTTCAAAACTTTGGGTTAATTGTTGTACACCCAATACCAACAAATTTCCCCTTTTTGATAGTATGAAAACTAAGTTAAAGTTAGTAATTAATAATCAAAAAATAAATTGGATTTATATGCAATGTATGAAAGAGATGGAAATAGAGTTATTGCAATCATATATGAATAATTATTAAAATATAACTCCCCTTAATTATTGTTCCCTCTTAATCAGATAAGGTATTAAATTTTGAAGTTAAAATTTTTTTTTAACCCTTTCTCTTTCTCCATTTAAAGAATTTTTTTATATATACTTTAACCCTTTCTCTTTCTCCCCTTTTTTTATATATCAAAATAGGTTAAATCTTAAAAAGGAGCAAAGAAAGTATACAGTAAAATATTGCAACTTTAATTAAACCAAGCAAATGAATTTAGATAAATCAATTATAAAGAGAGTTCAAGTCAATTTGTCAAGGTGAAACCCATATAGGTTAAACAATAAGTAAACTACAAGTTATAAGAAAATTCAATTGTAGTTAAAAAAAAGTCAACCACATGTCAAGGATAAGTCAATTATAAGTGTAAGTCAAATCAAACTAAAGTTAATCTATCATGCACAAGCAAGTATTCTTCTAAGTGTACTGAATTTAGCTTCAACTAATAATTTTGTGAAGATATCTGCTATGTTAAACTTGGACTCAACATATTTTAGTTCAATATCACTATTTGATATGTGGTCTCTAACAAAATGATGTTTGACTTTTATGTGTTTGGTTCTAAAATGATGTATAAGATTTTTGGTCAGATTAATGGAGCTGATGTTATCAATTAGAACTTGAACCTTTTTATAAACAAGTTCATCATCTTTAAGTGTGTTCATCATCCATAGAAATTGAGGGACACATCCACTCATAGCAACATACTCAGCTTCAGTGGTAGATAAGACTATGCAATGTTATTTTTGATTACTCCAACTAATTAGAGATTGTCCAAGAAATTAACAACTACCACTGATACTTTTCCTATCTAACTTGCATCCAGCATAGTTTAAATCAATAATCCCTACTAAGTTAAAGTTACTTGTCCTTAGGTATCATAGTCCTACATTTTGAGTTTCTTTTATATATCTTAGAATTCTTTTAATGACTGCTAGATGTGATTCTTTAACACATGATTGAAATCTTACACACATACCTACTAAAAAAATATAAGGTTGACTAGCAATTAGATACAGGAGTTCACCTATCACACTTCTATAGTATTTGATATCTACACTTTTTTCATTTAGCTCATTATCCAATTTCATATTTAAGGCCATTGGGGTTGCTAAGTTTTTTAAATTTTTCATTCCAAATTTTTTAATTAGTTTATTAGTATACTTAGTCCGATAAACATAAATACCTTCCTCGATTTGTGACTTGTAACCCTAGAAAATAATTAAGTTCCCCTATTAGGTTTATTTAAAATTTGATTTCCATAGTGGATCTAAATCTTTTATAAATAAACTGTTAGTTGATCAAAAAATAATATCATCAACATAAACTTAAGTAATAAAAATATCTTTTACACAGGTTTCAATGAATAGAGTTGGATCAACTTTACCTTGTCTAAATCCCTTAAAAATTAAATAAGTAGATAACTTTTCATACCATGCACTATGAACTTGTTTTAGTCCATAAAGTGCCTTTTTAAATTTTAGTACATAGTTAGGTTGATCTAGGTTTTCAAATCCTAGTGGTTGAGCTAAATACACTTCTTCTTTAATAAAGTCATTTCCTAATGCTGATTTTATATCCATTTAAAATAGTTTGAACCCTTTATGAGCAGAAAAAGATAATATCATTCTAATTGACTCATGTTTAACTACTAAGATATAGGTATCGTCATAGTCTAATCCTTCTATTTAACTAAATCCTTGAGCTACAAGACAAGCTTTATTTCTTATAATTTTTTATTTTTCATTTAGCTTGTTCCTAAATTCCCATCGTGTTCTTGCAATCATTTTATCACTTGGTGTTGGTACTAAGCCCCAAACTTGGTTTTGATCAAACTAGGCTAACACTTCTTGCATAACTATGATCTAATTTAGAGTTTCATCTATTGTCTTTGGTTCTATTTTGGATATTACAGCTATCTGACATAAGTTTTAATGAATAGATTTGGTTTGGACTTCTAAGTTTGGATCTCCTTTATTAAACTATATGATTAGTGTTGATCCTAGATGTTCTTATAGTTTGATTTTCAACTTGAGTTCAAGGTTGATCTTCATCTAACTCATGTCTAACTTCTTTTAGGTTATTGTTAACCACTTTATCAATTTCTAACTAAATATATTGGTTTATTTTGGTTGAATTATCTTCATTAAATGTTACATGTGAGGCTTCTTCAATTTAAAGAGTTTTATTATAAATTCTATATCCTTTACTATTTGTTGCATACCCTACAAAGATTCCTTCATCAATTTTACTTGTAAATATTGGTATGTTATATTTATTGTTTAAGATATAGCCTTTGCATCAAAAGATTTTAAAATATTTAATTAAGTGTGTTTTATTAAAAAATACTCTATAAGGTGTTTTTTTGTTGAGTTTTGTTAATATGAATTCCATTTTGAATATAACAGGCTGTGTTAACGGCTTCTAACCAAAAATAGCTTGGTAAATTAAAATCATTTAACATTATCCTAGCCGATTCTATTATAGTTCAATTCTTCCTTTCTACTAAGCCATTCTATTGTGGGGTCCTAGAACATGAAAATTCATGTTTGTAGTCATTATCTAGATAAAATTTCTTAAACACATTATGATCAAATTTTCCTCCATAATCACTTCTAATTTTCTTAATTTTAATATTCATTTTATTTTCTGTTTGTTTAATAAATTGAATAAGTTTATATACAGTTTTATCTTTGTGTTTTAGAAAATAAGTTCAAGTAAATTTTAAAAATTCATCAATAATTATTAGACAATATTGACTTTCATTTAACAAATTAATTTTGTTACTCTGAAATAAATCCATATGAATTCTTTCTCAGGTGTGAGTTATTTGATTTAAATTAGTTGATTAATATGTTGATCTTCTTTGTTTATGCTTTTTACACATATCATAATTTAAGTCATCTGATTTGGTTAAGGTTGGTAACCTCTAACTGAGTCATTTCTACTAATTTTTAATAAGTGTCTAGCATAAATATGAGCTAGTCTCCTATGTCATAGACTAGTTTTCTCTTATTGTGAAAGAAAGCAGGTATGTGAGGAAGAAGGTAAATTGATGGTATAAATGTTATTTGTTCTAGTCCCTACTAAAGTTAATTTAGGTTCTTTGATAAATTTAACAACACATTTGTTAGGCAAGAATTCTACATTATATCCAGTATCATAGAGTTGACTTATGCTAAGAAAATTAAAACTTAGGTTTTCTATAAATAATTTTTTTTAATAAATAACTTTGAATTTAATACAATGTTACTTGACCCGAGTACTTTTAACTTCCCATTGTTTCTGAAGCAAACTCTCCCCATTTCTTTTAGTTTGAGTAATGTAAACATCTCCTAATTTACAATAATGGGTCTAGAGTAGTCGTTGTCTAGCATTCATTCATGTTGAATTTGATTTATCAAAATATCTGAGTTTGACTTGGCAATGAGTGTGGTGCAGCATATTTGTTCTAACTCAACTTCTTATTTTTTTAGTAATTACTGTTTCCCATAGCTCTTTCGCATATTTAAATAATTCAATTTTCTTAACTTGAAAATAAGTCAGACCATAAAGAATTATATTTGTTGTTTTTGCATTTGACTGAGTTGTTTCTTTCATGTTTCTTATCTATGACTCAAACCTGCATAGATTGCCTTTTGTGTCTCTTAGCAAGTCGATTCCATTTTGTATACATTTCCAACATTCTAAGTTGGTTTAAAGAATGTTTTCCAAATTTCTCCTCTAACTGGTAAAACTTTTGTCATTATAAAGAGGAGGACAAATTGTGTTGAATCCTTCTTGTAAAGACATGTCTCAAAAGTAAATTTATTCAAGTTGTATTAAGGTCTATGATAGGATATGAGTTTAGTTTGGGTTTGGTATTGTTGTAATTAGGAATGGATTTGGGTACGTGATAGACTCAGATTATTAATCAATTTTTATTTATTTCTATCTTAAAGCATAAAGTTCAACCAATATTAGATTCATTTATGCTTTGGTTAATTGAGAAAAAGTTCACGAAATTAGTTTCTAGGTCATGGTAAGATATAGAGGTCTTTTTGACTATCAGGATATCGACAACTTCCTAAGACAAAGCCCTTTTAAGAAACTGGAGCTAAATTGACTTTAATATAATGCCTTGGTCAAACTAGTTTAGAGTGAGGTAATTTTAATCTTAGTCATATATCAAAACTCTGGATAAATGTTATGCACCTAGCACCAACACCAATTGGCTCAAAGGATAATACGGTTGTGCCCAACCACGACTGTTAGAAAATTTTTCAACACGATCGTGATAGAAGCCCTAGAATGGGACATGGCCTACTTGTGTCCCAGAACATGGTCATGCATAGGACGCAAGGTTTGACATAGTGCCTCGGCCCACTCAGGTTTAAATTGCCCACTTCAAAGTCATGCTTGCCACTATTCTTCCACAAAAACCTTCTTCCTTTCCTTTAAGTGCTCTAATCTTAAGAGTCTCTCTTCTCTTCCACTTTTTCTTCTCCCTTTCCACTGAGAACCCTAACCTTTCTTTTTGAATTTTGTGTGATTTTTATTATAGGCAAGATGGACTTTCAAAAGTGATCATGTGGCAAGGGACCAAGAGCTGAGGAAAAAAGAGGGACAAAGCACGCAACAGAGGTAATGAAACTAGTACTCATGGTATAATCTTTTAGGATGCTAATCATAGGGCTTGCTATGTTATTCTTAATGTGAAGCAAATCATCAATACCCGATGTTTAGATAATCATGTTTTGACTAGTCATGCCTTAGGGATGATATTGATTGGATGATACATAAAATAGGTTGGGATGGTTTGATGAGTATAAAAGATCCAACCTATCTTAGGATTACCCTTGAAGTTTCAATATCAATCGAGGTTTATATTTTTACAAGGAGAAGGATGTCATGAATGTCGAACTACTTTTTGGTTGTTTACAATAATCATCATACAACTTTGGAAGAATTTGGTTAAATTTTAAATTACCTTATGGTGACGAGAGGAGGTAGTCGAGAATCACCAGCATAGCTTAAGCTCTTGACTATGATTATAACTTTAGGAAGCTAGAGCTAGTTCAAAGATGGATATAGTGCTGGTTGCTACTCGGAATATCGTACCGGTTCCCCTGTACAAAAATTTTGTACAAGTCCTGAACCATTCCTAACAACCTATTGTGTTCTTTAGAAATTAATTTGGAATCGCAAATAGAACTTAACATTATTGATTCTAAATTCAACTTATCTGTTCTTAGAGATTTAGACTTGGATCTCAAACGATGCTTAACATTATTAATCCAAATCCACCTATGTTACAAATTTGATTAAATATTTATTTCAAAGTTCGGCTTCCAGGTCAAACATGGCGAGGCACTAGGCCTTCTTGGGTATGGGATCATCCACCATTGCCTAGACAAATCCTTACAAAGAAATTCAATATTTAATCTCCTTATAGTAACCCTAGGTTTAACCAACAAGAGCAATCGAATCACAAGTTCAAAAAATAAAAGAAACACAAAATTGAAAACATAAATTCGATAACCTAGATTCATTAGCCTCTTGTGTTTGGTATTTCAAGATCTAAACAAAAGGATGAACTAGTTATGATGCGAAAACTAATAACTAGTTATACCTTTTGTAGCTTATAGACCTCACGATCTTCTGTCGTATTCCTCTTCTTATCTTGGACGTCGTGTGGGTGACGATCTACCGAGACGAGAATCCACCCAAGCCTCCTTCTTCTCCTTGCAAGTTTCGGCCACCAAGAATCTCCTAGAGATGAAGGTCTTCAACCACTAACCAAGCTCCAAGGGATGCAAAGAAACAAAGCCTCCTTTCTCTACTTCTTCTCCAAGAAAAATCAGGCCACCAAGAGTCTCCTAGAGAGTTGATGCCGCTGGCCAAAGAAGAAGAAAAGGAGGAGAGGATGAAGGCCAGACACACCAAGGAAGAGAAGAGAGGAATACTAGATCATATGTTGTATTTAGGTGAGGCACGTCTTCCCTCTATTTTATATTCCTTGGTCTTGGCAAATAAAGAAAGTTTTAATAAAAACTTCCATATTTTCTTTGCCATAGAAAGGAAAATTTAATTGATAAAAAAAATTCCTTTCTTCTATTAATGTGGTCGGCCACCTCTAATCCTCCAAGCAAGGAAAGTTTTTTAACACAAAATTAAAACTTCCTAATTTATTTCTGGAAATTGTAAAATAAAAATTTCTCTTTTAAAAATTCCCTTCATGTTTGGTTATAAAAGAAAACTTTTATAAATTAAAATCTCTCTATTAAAATATGTGGATGATTTCAATAAGGAAAATTTTCTCCAAAATTAAAATCTTCCCTTCAATTTACAAATAAGGAAAGATATCAAACATTTCTCTTAATATTTTATAGAAACTATAAAAGGAAAATTTTAATTTTAAAACTCTCTTTTAAAATTATAAGGATGATTACAAAAAAGGAAATTTTTATCAAAAATTAAAATCTTTCTTTTAACTACAAATAAGGAAAGATATCAAACTTTTCTCTTAATCTTTTGTAGAAAGCTATAAAAGGAAAGATTTAAATTTTAAACTCTCTTTTAAAATCATGTCTTCCACATAAGGAAAGATTTTAAAATAAACTCCTTTTATTTTAATTGTGGCCGACCATCTAATCTTGGGTTCAAGCTAGGGCTGGCCACCTACTTGACCCATCTAACCTTAGTTTGGCCGGCCCTAGCTTGAGTTCCAAGCTAATCTTGGCCGACCACCTTAAGGTGGGTAAGCAGGTGGGTTTAGGTGGGTATAAGGATTTATAAATAAGAGGCTACGACAGAGACCGAGAGGAGGAATTGGTTTTGGTCTCCCGATGAACTTGAGCTTCCCGTGTTCACCCCGAACACCCAACTCGAGTTCATCAATAATAACTCATTCCACTAAAGAGTTATTATTGAACTACCGCACCAATCCCATATTACTATATGGGCTCTTTCTTATCATGAGTGTGTTAGTCTCCCTGTGTTTAAGATATTGAATGCCCACTAATTAAATGAGTTACTGACAACTCACTTTAATTAATATCTAGCTCCAAGAGTAGTACCACTCAACCTTATCGTCATGTCGGACTAAGTCCACCTGCAGGGTTTACATGACAATCCTTATGAGCTCCTCTTGGGGACATCATCAACCTAGATTCCAAAGACACAGTTTTCCTTCTATAATCAACAACACACACTATAAATAATATTATTTCCCAACTTATCGGGCTTATTGATTTATCAAACTAAATCACACCCTTTGATAAATTAAAGAAATAAATATTAAGTATATGTGCTTGTTATTATATTAGGATTAAGAGCACATACTTCCATAATAACAGAGGTCTTGTTCTTTTATTTAGTCAGTATAAAAAAAACTATCTCAAATGGTCCTGCTCAATACACTCATAGTGTACTAGTGTAATTTTATAGTCAAGATAAACTAATACCAAATTACACTATGACTATTCCAATGGTTTGTTCCTATCCATCTTAGTCGTGAGCTACTGTTTATAATTTATAAGGAACTGATAACATGATCTTCTGTGTATGACACCACACACCATGTTATCTACAATATAAATTAATTGAACAACTACACTTAACATATAAATGTGGACATTTGACCAATGTGATTCTTATATGTTTATACAAAAAGCTAGACTTTTAGCATACACTCTAACAATCTCTCACTTATACTAAAAGACTATGCTGCCATATACCCTGTCATACATCTGATTCACAACCCTTCAACATTCCCATCAAAAGTTCTTGCCTTAAGGGCCTTAGTGAAAGGATCTCCTAGGTTATCACTTGATGCAATCTAGGCAGCAACAACTTCTCCTCGTTATACGATATCTCGTATTGGGTGATACTTGTGCTCTATGTGTTTACTTTCCTTATGGGCTCGTGGTTCTTTCGAGTTTGCTACTGCACCACTTATTATTACAATACATTGTAATAATTTTGGGCAAACCAGAAATCACATCTAAGTCCATCATGAAGTTTCTGAGCCATACAGCTTCTATGGCTGCCTCAGAGGCTGCCACATACTCAGCTTCCATGTTAGAGTCCGAAAAACATCTATGCTTAACACTCCTCCATTGTTATGGCTTTACCTCCTAAAGTAAACACAAAACCCCGAGGTTGACTTACTATTGTCCCTTTCAGATTGGAAGTCAGAATCTGTGCAACCCATAAGGAGCAAATCATCTGCCTTATAATCTAGCATATAATCTCTTGTCCCTCTAAGGTACTTTAATATATGCTTTACGGAAATCTAGTATCCCGATCCTGGGTTACTTTGATATATGCTAACCATGCCCTAGGTAAAACAAATATCCGATCTTGTTCACAACATAGCATACATTAGGCTCCCTACAACTGAAGCATAAGGAACTGCCTTCATTTCTTCTATCTTTTTTGATGTCTTCGGAGACATCTCTTTAGATAAAGATACTCCATGACCAAAAGGTAGAAAAACCTTTCATGAAGTCTTGCATGCTAAAACGAGTTAGGATAGTATCGACATATGAAGCTCGAGTAAGCACAACATTCTTTTCTTGTGATCCCTTATTACTTTGATCCCGAGAATATGTGCACATTCTCCCAAGTCCTTCATATCGAATTGCTTGGACAACCATACCCTTACTTCCGACAACCCTTTGATATTGTTTCCAACTATAAAAAATATCATCTTCGTATAGTACAAGAAATACCACCACATTTTCATTACACTTCTTGTATACCCAAGACACATCCGGTCACTGAATAAATCCATATGACTGGATTACCGGATGTTCCAAGACTTTGAAGCTTGCTTCAGTACATAGACCGATTGAGCTTACATACTAGATGCTCTTTGCCCTTTGCAATAAACCCCTCTGGTTGCTTTATATGGATGTTTTCTTCAAGACTTCAGTTAAAGAAAGCTATCTTGACATCTATTTGCCAAACCACATAATCCATATGAGCAACAATAGTGTAACGACCTGACCCCTCGGCCCCTTGGGTTGCCAAATGAGCCGCCATTGTGGCCCAACTGGTGACCCCTTATGTCATCAACTGACGACCCTCGGGCGTGTGTGGTTACTCACAAGGTCTTCCTACCCCTGGCCAGTGCATTTTTTCCTTCCCTAGGATTCGAACTCTAGACCTCCAGGTTAAGTACTAGAGTTTATGAATCCTAGTAGCCAAGTGAAGGTAAAAATCCACTAGCCAGGGGTGGGAAGACCTAATGAGTAACGGCACGGCCAAGGGTCATCGATCGACGACATAAGAGTTCACCAATTTGGGCCGCCAGTTGGGCCGCCCAAGGGACTGCCATGGGGCCACCCAATGGGCCGCCAGTTGGGACGCCCAAGGGGCCGAGGAGTCGGGTCGTTACAATAAAAGAATCCTGGTAGCCAAGTGAGCTCCTGGTGACATAAGGGGTTTTTTATTGTAATGACCTGGCCCCTCGGCCCCTTGGGCGGCCCAACTAGCGGCCCATTTGGCGGCCCCTTGGCGATGTTGGTTAGTCCTAGGAAAATGTACCGGTTCGACTATACACAATTTTTTTTTACAAGTGTCGAACCTTTCCTTAAATAACCTATTGTGTTTTTAGAAGTTAAATTAGGAATCGCAGATGGAACTTAACATCATTGATTCCCAATTTAACTTATCTGTTCTTAATGGTTTAGATTTGAATCGCAAGCGGAACTTAACACTATTGATTCAAATCTACCTAAGTTATTAATTCCATTAAATATTAATTTCTAAAATTGGCTTCTAGGACTGCATGGCGAGGCACATGGCCTTCTTGGATATGGGAGCAACCACCACCGCCTAGGCAAAGCCTTTTAAGTAAAGCTAATATTTAATTTCCTTAAATAACTCTAGATTAACCAAAAGGAACAATCGAATCACAAATTCAAAAAAGAAGAAAACACAAACTCCAATAATAAATTCGAAAAACTAGATCTAATTGCCTCTTGTATTTAGAATTCTTATAAAAAAAATAACTAGTATGATACGGAAGAAAATTACTAGTTATACCTTCTCCTTGTAAGATAATGATCTCGAGATCTTCTCCTGTATTCCTCGCCTCGCCTTGGACGTCGTGTGGGCGACGATCCTCCAAGATGAACACCACCCAAAAGCTTCCTCCTCTTCTTCTAAAATCCGGCCACCAACACCACCAAGGAGAAAATAGCAAAAGGGAAAAGAGATAAGAGAGGGAGGGCCAGCCACTTTGTAACGACCCACCTTCTACTTACTAGGCTGTAAGGCTAGACCGTCACATTATGCTGTGCTAAGCTACGAGTTGCGAAGAAGCGAACTAGATTAAAAATTTCATGCTAATGACTATTAGAAGCTGTAGCTGCTGTTCATAGTGCCTTTTTGTTATGCTACATATGCTAAGAGATGAAACCTAAGCTTCCGAATTGACTAGAGACTATAAACAGAGCTTCCCAGTCAACATCAGGCCTTCCAATCGATTGGTGGATCGATTGGAGTTATTTGATCGATCCACTGATCGATTCAGCGCGCTACTGTGCACGGGGTAATATTCTGGATCGATCGACTTCTTGATCCAGACTTGCCAATCGATCCAGTGATCGATTCCGAAGCTCTCTGTTCGCGAGAGCTAATTCCTCGATCGATCAGTTGATCGATCCCTTAACCTTCTGTTCGCGACAGAATGTGACTGGATCGATCTACGGATCGATCCAGAAGTTTACTGTTCACGGAAACAAGCTCCCCAATCGATCAGATGATTGATTGAGGACCCCCAATCGATCGGTTGATCGATCGAGGTTTCTGATTTCGTATCAGAAATCTGATTTCAGCACTGTTTCGTGCCCAATTCACATACATAGGTTTTAAAGTGGCTGAAAACATACTAATGACCATTAACTAGCATTCTAAATATGGTCACTAACAGTCTAAGCAGATCTTTCATTATTCAAAACGTTAAAATAACTAGAAGTGCGGAAAAGTAATAACATAAGAAAATGCTAAAGGTTTCTAATTTCGCTAGTTTCTCCAAGATCTTTATTCCATGTCCCCATCCACACATATCTTCACTGCATTGACCTCCAGCCTCCGCTAGTCCATCTTTCCTTTACCTTTATCTGCAGTATAAGGGAAAGAAGTATCTGTAAGCTTACGCTTAGTAAGAAACCATCTACCTCACAAAACCATGCATACAATGTAATTTATGCTTTGGAAACATGCTATTTGAAATATGTGCTGAACATGCTAAAACATGGCATTCTGGCATACAAAACATAGAAAGCAAAAGCTGATCATAGCAATATCTTCTGGTATCAACAAGATAGAACTAAACTGATACAATTGCTAACTAAACCATTGCTAAGCTGGTATAAATCCTGAACTGTAATCACATACTAAATTATGAGGCTTTGAAAAACTATTTATCATAGATAGATGAAAATACTAATCATACTGTTGATGGGCCCGGCAACTGTACTTGCTATGCGCGCATCCCTAACTAGACCCGGGGTTGCAAGTCCCGAATTTAGTAGAGTTACTAGGTTATCTAAACCTAGGGACGACTATGGGAGGCCAGCCCATGGACAACTGAAGTCCAGTACAGTGCCACCGAAAAGTAAAATACTGATTTGTAGCTAATATACTTTACCTTGCTCTTATTAGGTTATCTGAACCTAGAACTAGGTTGTCTGAACCTAGAGGCGACTATGGGAGCCCACCCGTTGGACCGTAGTCCCATAAAAGCTGTAGCAACACTAAATGTGCCATAAAATGCTTCTACTGCATTTTTCTAAACCATTGAAATGCCTATGGTGGCATTTTACTGAATTAAGCATTAAAGCAAACACTTGGTGTGCGCTAATTCACACCCTATATACTTAAAATTCTGCATATGACTAAACTAATGCATAAAACGTACGAAAAGCTACTTAAACTGCAGGTGAGGGGTTTCTTACATCCCGCGCTAGTTTTCCTTATTACCTGATCGCTAGGTTTTTCCGGAAAGACGATCTTCTCGACGATCCTCCTACGTCTACGTGTTCTTCTCACGGAGGAAAGCGTCCTCGTACCGGAGTTGTCGCTGGAAAATGCTCTTGAAGCCTTTGGGACGGAACCCTAGCCCTTGGGGCTTGGTGCACCGAGAGAAGAAGAGAAGAGAGAGAGGGGCGGCGTGACTAGGGTTGAGGGAAAAGAATTGTCGTTAAACAATTCTCCACTTAATAATTTTCCTATTTATATTAAGGAATAATTCGCCCAACTCAACATAAATATAATTGATTCCCTTTTCTTTCAGCACGACCCTGCTCGGTTCAATTGGTTACTAGAGTCATCCATAAAGCATACAGTCTAGTAGGTCTCGGGTTAGTACCCGCGTAGGCTATTTTACGTTTCTATTTATTTTTGCTACTTTCGCTACTCTAAAAATTCCATAAAAATATCCTAAAATTCCAGAAAAATCATAGAATATTTCTAAAAGTCTTTTGAGAATATTCGGCCATTACAATCCCCCATACCTTATAAAATGTTCATCCTCGAACTTAGAATAACTCTGGGTACTTCTGTCTCATACTGGCTTCTGTCTCCCAAGTTGTCTCTTCTGCTGTGTGACTTTGCCAAATAACTTTTACTAATGGTACTTGCTTGTTCCTCAATTTCTTAACTGCTCGATCTATTATCTGAATAGGCCGACTGTCATAACTGAGGTCTTCGCGGACTTGTACCGACTGTGGCTCAATCACCTGAGTGGCATCTGGGATATGCTTCTTCAGCATAGAGACATGAAATACGTTATGGATAGCTGACATCTCTTGGGGTAGCTCTAACTCATAGGCTACCTTGCCAACTCTTCTGGTAATAAGGTATGGTCCCACATATCTGGGACTTAGTTTGTCCTTCCCAAAACGCATTACTCCCTTCATGGGAGCTACTATGAGGAATACTGTATCCCCAACTGAAAATTCTAAGGGTTTGCGCCATGTATCAGCATAGCTTTTCTGGCGGCTCTGAGCTGTCTCTATCCTCTAGCGGATCTGCTGTATAGCTGCCGTGGTGTCTGCTACTAGATCTGTCTAAAGTTCTAGTTCCTTCTATTCACCACTCTCATACCAGCAGATTGGAGATCTACACCTCCGCCCATAGAGAGCCTCGTAGGGTGCCATACCGATAGTGGCCTAATAGCTGTTGTTGTATGCAAATTCTGCTAAACTCAGATATTTGCACCAACTTCCCTTGAAGTCTAGGGCACATGCTCGGAGCATATCTTCGAGTACCTGATTTACTCGCTCCGTCTGACCATCTGTCTGAGGATAGAAAGCTGTACTGAATCTTAACTTAGTGCCCAATGCTGACTGTACACACTCCCAGAAGTGTGATGTGAACCTACTGTCTCTGTCTGAAATGATGGTCCGTGGGACTCCATGTAGTCTGACAATCTCCTTGAGATACAACTGAACTAGCTGCTCCATGGAGTAGGATATCCTGATAGCTAAGAAGTGGGCTGATTTAGTCAACCTGTCGACTATTACCCAGATGGCATCAAAACCATTCGTGGTTTTGGGTAGTCCCACTATGAAATCCATAGAAATATCCTCCCACTTCCATTCTGGGATCTGAATGGGCTGCAGAACTCCTCCTGGTCTCTGATGTTCTTCCTTGATCCTCTAGCAGGTCAGACAGGTATTGACATATCTAGCGATATCTCTTTTCATTCCCGGCCACCAAAAATGTTTCTTTAAATCTTGATACATCTTGGTGGAACCCGGATGCATCGCATAGGGAGTCCTGTGAGCCTCGTCTAAAATCTTTCTCTTTAGTTCCTCCTGATCTGGAACACAAAGTCTATCACCAAAATGTAATGCCCCACTATCGGATATTCTGAACTCTCCACTCCCTGATTCTGCTAACCTTTGCTTGATTTTCTGAATTTCAGGATCCTGTCCCTGAGCTATCTGGATGTCACCAAGCAAGGTGGATTCTAATGTCATAGTAGAGAGTTGTCCCACTATAAGTTTGAGATTGAAATCCGTGATCTCCTTCTGTAGGGGCGGTGGCATGGCTACTAGGGATAATAAGGTGGCGCTGGACTTCCTGCTAAGTGCATCTACCACCTTATTGGCTTTTCCTGGATGGTAGAGGATGTCTATGTCATAGTCTTTTACCAGCTCAAGCCATCTGCGCTGTCGCATATTAAGATCCTTTTGAGTGAAGAAATACTTCAGACTCTGATGATCTATATACACTCTACACTGAGATCCATACAAGTAGTGTCTCCAAATTTTGAGGATGAACACGACTGCTGCAATCTCGAGGTCATGAGTAGGGTAGTTCCTCTCATAATCCTTGAGTTGTCTGGAGGCATGGGCGATCACCTTACCTTCTTGCATCAGTACTGCTCCTAGTCTCAATTTAGAGGCGTCACTGTAAATATCAAAAATATCTATGTTTTCTGGTAGAGTCAGAATAGGTGCACTGGCCAATCTCCTTTTTAACTCGCTGAAGCTGTTCTCACAGTCCTCTGTCCACTGAAATTTTATATTCTTCCTAGTAAGAGCTGTCAGTGGGGAGGCTATCCTGGAGAAATCCTCTACGAACTTTCTGTAATAACCTGCTAGTTCCAAAAAGCTTCTGATCTCACTGGCGTTCTTGGGTCTTTTCCAGTTACTCACCGCTTCTATTTTACTAGAGTCTACCATAATACCATCCTTGGAGATAATGTGACCCAGGAAGGCTACCTGATCGAGCCAGAATTCACATTTCGTGAACTTGGCGTATAACTGGTTCTGCTGAAGGGTCTGCAATACTATTTTCAGGTGCGCTGCATGTTCTTCCTGAGTTCCGGAATAGATAAGAATATCACCAATAAACACGATAACAAACTTATCTAAGTTTTCTCTGAATACCCTGTTCATGTAACGCCCGAAAATTCTTGAAACTGCATTATAAATATTCTATGATTTTTTTTGGAATTTTTAGATATTTTTTCGGAATTTTCTGAGTAGCGGAAGCAGCAAAAATAATTAGAACCGCAAAATAGCTTAGGCGGGAATCGAACCCGGAACCTCTCGGATCCGATAACTTTTAGTTAGCCTTAGTAACCAGATGAACCCAACAGGGCCGTGCTGAAAGGAAAGGGATTCAATTTAATTTATATTAGAGTTGGGCCAAAGTACCCACTTAGTATAAATAGGAAGTTTAAGTGGGGTTTGGTTTATTTTGTTTGGTTCGGCAACTTCTCCACCGAGACCTAACCTCACGCCGCCCCCTTCCTCTCCTCCCTCTCTCGGCGCATCAATCCAAAGGCTTCTAGGAGCACCTCCCGGCAATATCAAGGGCACGAGGACGCTCCCCTCCGCGAGAGGAACGCATAGACGCGAGAAGATCGTCGAAGAGGTCTCTCCTCCGGAAAACCTAGCGATTAGAATTGTAAGAAATTACGAACAGGAGGTAAGAAACCCCTCACCTGCAGTATAAGTAGCTTCCGTTTGGTTTTCCATGCATTAGTTTAGTTATATGCAGATTTTTCAGACACATAGGGTGTATTTAACCCTCCTCGCAGGTTTAGGGATTTAGTGAGTACCTTTGGATGGGCCGGACACGTCTTTCCCCCTTCAGTTGGAGGTTTTAGATGTTGTCGGGTGCCTAGAGGTAGTCTCCCTAATAGAGGGGAGAGTTTAAGCACACTAGATGTTCGATTAAATGATTAGCTCAGTAAAATGCAACTTAGGTATTTTTAATAGCTCAGTAAATGCAATAGAAGCATTTAAAATAGCTTAGTTAGCCTTACTACAGCTTACATGGGACTACGGTCCAATGGGTGGGCTCCCACAATTACCTTTAGGTTTAGATAACCTAGCTCTAGGTTCAGATAACCTAGAAACAACAAAATAAGCAATTAGTAGTTATGTTCAGTATTTTATTTTCAGTGGCACTGTACAGGATTAGATATCCACTGGGCTGGGCCCCCATAGTCGGTCCCTAGGTTTAGAAAACCTAGTAAACCTTACTAAATTCAGAATTTGCAACCCCGGGTCTAGTTAAGGATGTGCGCATAGCATGTACAGTTGCCGGGCCCACTAGCAGTATGATTATGTACTTTAATCTATTACATTATTAGTTTTTTTTCAAAACTCACAAAGATTAGTTATGTTAGTTGAGTTTGAATTCAGCTCCAGTCTAGCTCAGTTTATGTTCAGATTAGTTTAGTTTTCTGTTGATACAAATGATAGTTTATCATTAGCTTTATTGCCATGATCAGTTTACTTCTATGTGTTGTATGCCATGCCATGCTTAGCATATTCAGTATGTATTTTCAAATAGCATGTTTTTAAAAGCATATTGCATTGTATGCATGTTTTAGTGAGGTAGATGGTTTCTTACTAAGCTTAAAGCTTACAGATACTATTTTCCCTTATACTACAGATAAAGGTAAAGGGAAGATGGACTAGCAGAGGAAGCTGGAGGTCAATGCAGAGATGGTGTGTGTGGCAGGAACATGGAATAAAAGATCCTTAGGGGATCTAGCAAGCTTAAACAATTGAACCTTTAGTATTTCAATTTTCACGCACTTTTAATTGTTAAATGCTACGAACTAGTAAACCATGCTTTATATCCATTTTAGAATGCTAGCTTTATGTCATTAGAATATATTCTATGGATTGTATAAGTGAAATGTAAGATTTTGGCACGAACAAGTGCTGAAATCAGAGTTTTAGTGCGAAATTAGAAACTCCGATCGATCCACGGATCGATCAGAGTTGAGTTGTGCCACTGGATCGGTCAGCTGACCGATCCAGTCACGAACAGAGAGTTTATGGATCGGTCAGCCGACCGATCCAGAGGCGAACAGTGAGCGCAAAAGCTCACTGATCGGTCAGCCGACCGATCAGTGAGACACTAGATCGGTCTACCGACCGATCAGTGCACTCCTGGATCGGTCGGTAGACCGATCCAGCCACATACAGAAGGATTCAGCTGCATACAGAAGCGGTGTAGCTTATGGATCGGTCAGCTGACCGATCCAGGGTCTCTCTCCATGCCAGTATCAAGCTGGATCGATCACTGGATCGATCCGACAGCCCAATCGATTCATGGATCGATTGAAATGCCTGATTACAGCTAGCAGGACATCCGAGACGCATAGATTATCTTCCCTAGCATGTGTACAACTCCTAGGTACACCTAGAATATTAAGTTCAGATTTTACAGTAGTCAGTTTAGTCAAATTTTAATCAATCCAGATTTCCGCAATAGTAATTTAGCACAGCATTATGTAACGATCGGCCTCGCAGCCTAGTCAGTAGGAGGCGGGTCGTTACAGAGTGGTCTCAGAGCAGTGTTCCATACTTCCTACACACACATCAGCATTGAACCTGCAGCTTCCAAGTAAGAATACCTCTACTTTAATTATGTCTTGCTTTCATGTTTTTGGATAATTATAGCATGCTTATATATGATAGCTTTAACATGTTTATAGTAGCTAGCTAAACATGATAGTAGAAATTCTACAAACATGAATGCTTTAGTTATATATGTCTTCGGTGTACGAGAAATGGCACGAGGACGCCCAGCTAGAAGGGCACCAGCCATTGAGCCCCAGCATGAGGCAGGCAGTTCAGTGCCTCCCCCAGACCTTACAGCACTAGTGGCTCAGTTACAGCAGCAACTAGATGAACAACAACAGGAAATAGCCACCTTAAAGGCTAGTCAGCAGAACACTCCCACTGTCACCCCGGAGCCTAACTTAGCGACACCAGTGGTCTTAGAGGTTCCACCAGTCCAGCCTACGATACCAGTAGCCCCAGCAGCAGGAACGCAGAGAGAAGCCTATCTAATCCAGTGGCAGAGAGTCAAGCCAGAGAATTTCTCAGGCAGCAATGAACCATGGGATGCTCAGTCATGGTTCAAAACACTGGAAAGTACGATGGAGCTTCTGGACTGGCCAGAACATGAGAATGTGAAGTGCGCCTCCTTCTGTCTGACAGGAGATGCACGTATGTGGTGGGAGAGAATCAGAACGAAGCGCCCAGTGAACCAGATGACATGGGCTGACTTCGAGAAGGAATTCTTTGAGGAGTTCTTTCACGTGCGGGTCACCAACCGTCACTACGACGAGTTCACTGAGTTTCGTCAGGGCAACCTATCAGTTGAGGAAGTCGTGAAGAAATTCAACAGGTTGGCTCGTCTATGCCCTGAATTAGTCAGAACAGAAAGGGAACGAATCCGGTTGATGCTCTAGATGCTGAGGCCGGAAATAGCAATGAACGTAGCTGGTGGCGTTTATAGGCCACAAACCACCGAAGAACTAGTCAGCAGCGCCTTGACCACTGAGCACTACCAGAATAGTATCAAGCAGCAGAAGCAAATCCCCTCAGAACCTAAGGGTCAAGGAGGCTCAGGCACTCAGAAATAGCAGGGCCACAGCTCTCATGGCTCTAACTGGAAAGGGAACTCCAGTAACAAGCGCAAACCAGGGAGTTACCCAAAAGGAGGACCAGCCAGCAAGCAGCCCAGTTATCCAAAGTGTGCTACTTGTGGGAAATTCCATCCTGGAGTTTGTCGTAAGGGCACACGAGGATGCTTTGAATGTGGACAAGAAGGGCACATGGCTAAGCAGTGCCTAAACAAGACCAGTCTTCCTCAGCCACAGCCGATTCAGTACGGAGGCCAGCCAGCACAGTTGCATCAGATGCAGGCCGCTCTAGATGGTCCACACATTAGCCAGGCCAGATTAGAAGCCCCTCCAGTATGACCAATGCGAGGATCTACTCACTCACCAGAGAGGACGTAGCAAATGCCTCGACAGTTGTTACAGGTCAGATTAGTATTTTTCAGCAAATAGCAACTGTCTTATTCGATACTGGGGCAACCCATTCTTATATAGCCAGGGCATTCGCAAACAAGTTAGTAATACCTCCAGAGATACTCAGTAGTCAGTTTCTGACGACATTACCTTCGGGAGAAATTATGGCATCTACGCACTGGCTCAGAGCAGTATCAGTCATTATAGCAGACAGAGAACTCTTCTGTGATCTGATCGTGCTAAATATGACTGACTATGACATCATTTTTGGAATGGACTTCTTGATTAGATACGGTGCTTCCATCGAGTGCCGTAAGCAGAAAGTCATATTCCAACCTGAAGCAGAAGCACAGTTCGAATTCGTCGGAGAACCCAAAAGAAAGGCCAAGAGGTTTCTCTCAGCTATGAAGGTACAGAGATTAATGGATTCAGGGTGTACGGGATTTTTAGCACACGTAGTCAGTACCAGTCAGGACAAGGACCATCAGCTAGCAGAGGTTCGAGTCGTATGTGACTATCCAACAGTCTTCCCTGATGAGTTACCAGGCCTAGCACCAGACAGGGAGATCGAATTTGAGATAGAGCTCATTCCCAGTACGAATCCTATCTCCAAAGCACCTTACCGCATGGCTCCAGCAGAACTGAAGGAACTTCATGAGCAACTACAGGAGCTGCTTGACAAGGGCTTCATCCGTTCTAGTCACTCACCATGGGGAGCACCTGTATTGTTCGTGAAGAAGAAAGACGGGAGCATGCGCCTGTGTATAGACTACCGGGCACTGAACCAAGTCACAATCAAGAACAGATATCCTAGGTATTGTTCGAGAATTTTAAATACAATCTCCTGAGTATAAGTCAATTGTGTGATACTAGGTATAAGGTTAAATTTCTATCCACAGAGTGTTTAATCAAACATCTAGATAATCCTACTATAAGCCTAAAAGGTTTTAGAAAAGACAACATCTATGCTATCAACTTAACCACCTCTTCAATTAAGTGTTATTTAACACAAAAAAAAGAGACTTGGTTATGGCATAGGAGAATGTCTCACACCAACTTTAGAAATATAAGCAAATTAAATGGACTAGTGAGAGGCTTACCGAAATTACCTAACCTAGATTCAACCATATGTAATGCTTGTCAACAAGGTAAACAAACAAAATCCACTCACAAACCAACCAATCAACCACAAACCTACTCGATATTAGAACTTCTACATTTAGACCTTTTTGACTCCCATGGGGTCAAATCCATAAATGGAAACTTATACTGCTTAGTAATAATAGATGACTATTCTAGGTTTACTTGGGTTAAATTCTTAAAACACAAAGACGAAACTCTTGAAATCTTTGCAAAATTTTGCTAACAAATTGAAAACGAAAAAGATATTAAAATTAAAAGAATTAGGAGTGACAATGGGGGAGAATTTAAAAATCATAATTTCAACAAGTTCTGTCTTGAGAATGGCTACCATCACGAATTTTTGTGTCCTAAAACCCCCCAACAAAATGGAATTGTAGAAAGAAAAAATAGAACTTTACTAGAAGCCTCTAGAACTATGTTAAATGAATATAACCTACCTAAATATTTTTGGGCAGAAGCTGTAAATACAGCCTGCTATGTGCAAAATAGAACAACATTAAATAAAAGACATAATAAAACTTTCTTTGAAATATTTTATAACAAACAACCCAACATAAAATATTTTAAAGTATTTGGGTGTCCAGCCTACAGCTTAAATACTAGAGAACACTTAGGAAAATTTACCTCTAAAGTAGAAAATGAAATTTTTGTAGGATATTCTCTAAACAGTAGGGGTTATAGAATATACAATAAAATTACGCTAAAAATCGAGGAAACCACAAATGTAAAATTTGAAGAAACCCAAGAACAAACTCAACTTCAACCTGTTGAAAATAATAATTCTGAAGAAACCAATCAATCCCTAGATCATGAAGAAGATGAACACACTCAAGCAAATCAACCTCCTAGAACTATAAGAATCAACCCTAACCATCCAACTGATCAAATAATTGGTGACCCAGACCTAAGGGTTCAGACCAGATCATCCTTTAGGAACCTAAGTCAAATTTCCCTGATTTCAAAAATTGAACCCAAAACTGTAGCTGAATCCCTACTTGATCCAGATTGGATCATCGTTATCCAAGAGGAACTAGCTCAATTTGAGCGTAATGAAGTTTGGGATCTAGTACCACCACCTAAAGATAAGAAAATAATAGAAACAAAATGGGTATTTAGAAACAAATTAAGTGAATATGGGGAAATTACTAGGAATAAAGCTAGGCTAGTTGCCAAAGGGTTCAGTCAAGTTGAAGGACTTGACTACGATGAAACCTATACCCCAGTAGCCAGATTAGAATCCATTAGAATGTTACTAAGTTATGCAGCCCATAAGGGATTCAAACTATATCAAATGGATGTTAAATCAGCCTTTCTCAATGGACTAATAAAAGAAGATGTTTATGTAGGTCAGCCTCCTGGATTTAAAAATCTAGAACATCCTGATTATGTTTTTAAATTAAAGAAAGCATTATATGGACTTAAACAAGCACCTAGGGCATGGTATGAAAGGCTGACATCTTACTTAACATCCTAAGGATTTAACCAAGGTCAAATTGACCCAACCTTGTTTGTTAAATTACTAAAAAATGACATATTTATAGCACAAATTTATGTAGATGATATAATATTTGGTTCAACTAACTCAGACTTTTTAGAAGAATTTATCAACCTAATGGAACAAGAATTTGAAATGAGTTTAGTAGGAAAATTGACATATTTTCTAGGATTACAAATTAAACAAACAAATGAAGGAAATTACATTTATCAACATAAATACACTAAATAATTACTTAAAATATTCGGAATGGAAAATACAAAAGAAATAAAAACACCCATGGCAGTAAACACAATCTTAGACAATGACCCAAATGGAAAACCAGTAGATCTAAAGTATTATAGAAGTGCAATAGGCAGTCTACTCTACTTAACTGCAAGCCGACTTGATATCTTATTTGCAGTTAGTATGTGTGCAAGATACCAAACCTGTGCTAAAGAATCCCATTTGACTCAAGTCAAAAGGATTTTTAGATATCTTAAGGGAACAACAAAAGTAGGAATTTGGTATCCTAGGACCAGTGACTTTGAATTAATAGGATATTCTGATTCAGATTATGCTGGATGCAAATTAGACCGCAAAAGCACAAGTGGTGGATGTCAACTACTAGGGCCATCACTTGTTAGCTGGTTTAGTAGAAAGCAACATTGTGTTGCACTATCTACAACTGAGTCAGAATGCATAGCCATAGGAGAATGTGTAGCCCAATTATTATGGATGATGCACACCTTAAAAGATTTCAACTTAAAACTCACAAATGTAAAAGTTTTAATTGACAATATTAGCTCAATAAATTTAACAAAAAATCCAGTGCATCATTCAAGAACCAAACACATTGAAATCAGGCACCACTTTATCAGGGATCATGTTACTAAGGGTGACATTGAGCTCAAATATGTTGAGTCCAAGTCAAACTTAGCTGACATATTCACTAAACCACTCCCTGAAAATGAATTTATCCATTTACGTAGAAAACTAGGAATGTGTCTAATAGACTAGGAGTTTCGAATTTCAAAAATATTTTCAAAAATGGTTATTCTCAAATTGTAGGTTAAAACATATTTCGTTTTCAAAACTTTCCTATTTTTAGATTTTTAAATGAATTTTTAGCCTTAGACTAGTTTAAAATCCTTAGAAAGCATGTACCCATAGGACTAGTTTTGAACATCTCACCAAAACCCTAGGCTTACCTTGCTTGTGTTTGACGAACATAGAAAGGGGTGAGATGTATAGGCCACTTGCCTAAGACTTAAGATGCTTATTTCAGTGCATCGATATAAGTCTGGGCGTTAAATACAAAATATACATTAATCAAGTTAAGGTTGAACTTAACTTGACTAACCAAGTGAAAGCTGCTATCTTATGATAAGTCAGTCAGTAACAAACTGGTTAGACATTTGATTTAATGTCAGATTCAGGGGGAGATATAAAACTACTTCAGTTTTTCAAATTAAATTTTAAACTTATTTTTTCATCAAAAGTTTAGACTCAACTTATTTTTGAAAATTTCTGAAAAAGAATTTTACAAAATTATTTTGAAAACTCCTTTGTTTTAAAAATTATTATTCTACTTTGAATATTTTTAGCAAATACTTTCAACATTTTATGTTCGTATTGAAAAATGTTTTCTTAAAAAATTTCTTAAACCTATTTTTGAAAACTAACTCTTATAAAACTAAGTTGTTTTTAAGAATTGGGTTTTACTTTTTATTGAAAATTGATTTTGAAAATTAGATTTAACTTAGTTTTGAAAATTGAATTAAAAAATCTAGTTCTTAAAATTTGATTTTACTTAATTTTGACAATTTGATTTAAATTAGTTGTAAAAATTGCTTTGATATTGAAAATTGTGAAAATTATATTTTTTTAAAAAAAACTTAAGTTTACAAAATCATTTTTCCTTAATTTTGGAAATTGAGTCTTTTTGTTGAAAAATAAATTTCAAAGTTTTAAAACTGATTGTTTCCTTAAATCTAAAACTTAGTTTTAGAATTTTGAATTTGTAAACTTATGTTTGAAAAGCGTTTCAAAGTTGAAACTTGTTTTGAAAATTTAAACTTGATATTGAAATTTAGAACTTATACAATTATGTTTGAAAATCAGACTATCTAAACTTAGCTATTTTTCTAAACAGCTAATGCTTTAAACAAGTTTTCAAAAGTTTAACTCCCCCAGATTAACTTGACATTATTTTTTACTTTGTCTGAAGTCTATGTTGATACTTACTTAATCCATACTTTTTTTTTATGAATGCCAAAGGGGAGGGTTAGGTGGTTAAGTTAGCTAAACCAATTTGACCAACTTGAAAATACAAACTAACTTTAAAACCACATAAATGCATGTTGTTTCTTGCATATGTTTTCACTAACTTAACCAGGTTGTCATTCCATCAAAAAGGGGGAGATTGTTGGTGCAGTTAGCACTAACGATTTAACCCAGGTTTTGATGAATGACAAATCAGGTTAAGTTAGTCTGTTGTTGTCTAAACACTCTGATCGAGTGTGCAGGAGAAGTCCAGATAGGTCAACGGGCAGATCGGATGTCTGGCACGAAGCCCAGCTAGGTCGACGGGCTGACCGGATAGCTGGCGAGAAGTCCAAGCGGGTCGACGAGCTGACCGGACGCTTGGCGAGAAGACCAGCTAGGTCGACGGGCTGATCGGATAGTTGGCGAGAAGTCCAGACGGGTCGAAGGGCTGACCGGACATCTGGCAAGTAAGTAAGGTAAGTCACTGGAGGGGAGTGACTGCGAGGACGCGTTACCGGGAAGGGAACATTAGGCGTCGATCCGGCTTAGATCCATTTCGGATATCTAAGTCGAGATCGTGACTAGATTCCGGTCTCGAAAAGACGGAATCTAGGTCATACTCTGTTTTGCTAAGTCATACTTCTTATACTAAACTCATAAACTGTGCTAAACACTTTATTTCGCAGGATCTATTTGTCTCGGACTAACCTTGTTTTGCAGGAAAGTTGTTCGCTGGAAAAAGGTGGTCCGGGCGCCCGGAGGGGATCCGAGCGCCCGGAGGTCCGGGCGCCCTGGAGGCAAAAATTATCCTAACCACGCGTCGCCACTTGGAGCTCGCTGGTTGGACTTGCCACGTCTTACCAGGGCACCTGGAAGGGATCCAGGGTGCCCCGAGCTTCATATAAAAGATGGGGCGGAGGCAGAGATCAGAATAAACTCAGAACTCTTAGACTGCTTGCTCTACTGCTCTGCGCTCCTGCGACGCTAACGAAGATCCGACAATGTGCTCTTTTCCTCGTCTTTAATTCTTGTCGGTATTTGTTTTATTTTCATTAGCATTTCTGTACTTTAAATTGTAATAATATTTGAACTGCTAGTGATTGCCCAACGAAAGTACTCAAGGAGTACGGGCCTTCGAGTAGGAGTCGTCACAGGCTCCGAACGAAGTAAAAAACATCGTGTTCATCTATCTAAGCTGTTTTATTTCCGCTGCGCTTAACTCTTTTATACTTGTTGTTTTTCGAATCGATATTCACCCCCCCCCTCTATCGATGTTTCACGATCCAACTCATTTGTTACGCCAAAGGGCATGACTACGAACTCATAATGTCCGTATCTGGTCCTGAAAGCCGTCTTGGGTATATCGCCTTCTTTAACCTTCACTTGCTGATACCCCGATCTGAGGTGTATTTTAGAGAACACTGCTATTCCTTTTAGCTGATCAAACAGGTCATCTATTCTGGGAAGAGAATACCTGTTCTTGATTGTGACTTTGTTCATTGCTCTGTAATCTATACACAGGCGCATGCTTCTGCCCTTCTTCTTCACGAACAATACAGGAACTCCCCATGGTGAGTGACTAGAGCGTATGAAGCCCTTGTCGAGCAGCTCCTGTAGTTGCTCCTGAAGTTCCTTCAGTTCTGCTGGAGCCATGCAGTAGGGTGCCTTGGAGATGGGATTTGTTCCGGGAATGAGCTCTATCTCAAATTCTATCTCAAATTTAAAACTTCTCTTATAAAATTTCTTTTTTTAACATGATGATAGAAAATTTTAATTTTAAAACTATTCTTCCTTTTTTTCTTAAACCATGAGGATGGTTAAAAAAGGAAAGTTTTAAAACTTTTAAAACTCTCTATTAAAACATGTGGCCTAATTCAAATAAGGAAAGTTTTAAAAAATTAAAATCTCTCTTTTAAAACTTATAGTTTTCTACAAAGAGAAGATTTTAAAAATTCAAAACAACCCTCCCTTTTTGATTTATTATGGCCGGCCCCTTCATGCTTGGTCACCAAGCAAAGGGCCGCCCCTTATAGAAGAGGATGTGGTCGGCCCTTGCTTAGTCACCAAGCATTGGACCGGCCCACTTCTTGGACACCAAGAAGAGCCTTACAGTTGGATGGACTTGAAGCTATAATAAGGCTACAACTGGGACCTAGAGGAGAAATTGGTTTTGGCCTTCCGATGAGCTTGAGTATCCCGTGCTCGCCCCGAACACACAACTCAAGTTCATCGATAATAACTCATTCCACTAGAGAGTTATTACCGCACTACCGCACCAATCCCAAATTATATTATGAGATCTTTCTTATTATGAGTGTGTTAGTCTCCCTGTGTTTAAGATAACAAATGTCCACTAATTAAGTAAGTTACTAACAACTCACTTAATTAATATCTAGCTCCAAGAGTAGTACCACTCAACTTCATTGTCATGTCGGACTAGGTCCACCTGCAGGGTTTAACATGGCAATCCTTATGAGCTCCTCTTGGGGATATTCTCAACCTAGATAACTAGGACACAGATTCCTTCTATAATCAATAACACACACTATAAGTAATATCATTTTCCAACTTATCGGGCATATTGATTTATCGAGCTAAACCTCACCCTTTGATAAGTTAAAGAAATAAATATTAAATATATGTGCTTGTTATTATATTAGGATTAAGATCACACACTTCTATAATAACTAAGGTCTAGTTCTTTTACTAAGTCAGTACAAAAGAACTTACCTAAATGGTCCTACTCAATACACTTAAAGTGTATCAGTGTAATTTATTAGTTAAGATAAACTAATACTTACTTATACTACGACTATTCTGATGGTTTGTTCCTTTCCATCTTAGTCGTGAGCAACTGTTTATAATTTATAGAGAACCGATAACATGATCTTCTGAGTGTGACACCACACTCCATGTTATCTACTATATAAATTAATTGAACAATTACATTTAACAAATAAATGCAGATATTGACCAATATGATTCTTTTATTTCAAAAAATAAATGTTTACAAAAGCTAGGCTTTTAGTATACACTCCAACAGGCAGTCCCTTGGGCGGCCCAACTGGTGACCCCTTATGTCGTCGACTGACGACCCTTAGCCATGCCGTTACTCACTATGTCTTCCCACCCCTGGCTAGTGGATTTTTGCCTTCTCCAGGATTCGAACGCTAGACCTCCAGGCTAAGTACTAGAGTTTATGAATCCTGGTAGCCAAGTGAGTGCATTGGCCAGTGGTGGGAAGACCTAGTGAGTAACGGAGGCAAACCATGAGCAAGTCCAGAGGAGGGATCCCTGCCGGCTACCACGCTGCGTCCACTACCCATGAGCGGACCAACGGAGCCAAACAGAGTAAACTGTGTGTCGGCTACCACGCTGCGTCTCTAAACTAGCAGAGCCTAATAGAGCAGAACTGTCTGCCGGCTACCACGCTGAGTCACCGGACCAGCGGAGCCTAACAGTAGAACTACCACACACCTGCCTGAAATACCACTAACCCATGAGTGGTGTTGTGTGCAGATCTATGTAACTAGCGATGTGCTCAACAATAATGGAGTCGACTATCGCACAGCATGCAATCATGCGAGATGGTGCATGACACTAAGCATAGAAAATATCCAGAACCTATCCATATATATAATGTGTACCCTAAAACAAATTGACTAAATCAATGGTCAAGGTACACAGGTCAGATAAGGTATCAAAACCTAGGTCCTGAACATAATAAAAACATGGTTGTGTCACTACCCCTATAGGCATGTATAATCAGGTACATACTAACATGAAGTGCATAACAAATAAACAAAACAAGCATGTAACAGATCGGGTAGTGACCAACCGAAGCAGATAAGAAACATAATCATTGCTATTTGTTAAAAACACTACTATGCATATCAAATGACATAAAGTCAAAGTACCCGCCTTCTTATTGTAACGACCCGACCCCTCGGCCCCTTGGGCGGCCACACTAGCGGCCCATTTGGCGGCCCCTTGGCTGTCCCTTGGGCGGCCATAATGGCGGCCCAACTGGCGACCCCTTATGTCATCGACCGACGACCCTCGGGCGTGTGTCGTTACTCACAAGGTCTTCCCACCCTTGGCCATTGGATTTTTGCCTTTCCCAGGATTCGAACTCTAGACCTCCAGGATAAGTACTAGAGTTTATGAATCCTGGTAGCCAAGTGAGCGGCGCTCACTTGGCTACCAGGATTCAAAAACTCTAGTACTTATCCTAGAGGTCTAGAGTTCGAATACTCACTTGGCTACCAGGATTCAAAAACTCTAGTACTTATCCTGGAGGTCTAGAGTTCGAATCCTGGGAAAGGCAAAAATCCACTGGCCAGGGGTGGGAAGACCTTATGAGTAACGGCACACGCCCGAGGGTCGTCGGTCGATGCAATAAGGGGTCGCCAGTTGGTCCGCCATTGTGGCCGCCCAAGGGACCGCCAAGGGGCCACCAAATGGGCCGGCAGTGTGGCCGCCCAAGGGGCCAAGGGGTCGAGTCGTTATAAATAGATAAGAGTATCTGGATTGACTTAAGCATGGCTACTAGTGAAAAGGTTTCCTCATAATCGATACCCTTTTTCAACAAGCCTTGCTTTGAAAGTTTATACATTCCCGTCTGTCCTTCTTTTTCTATTATAGACCTAATGACTTTTACACCATTTGGTGATTTTACAAGCACCCAGACTTTATTAGAATACATATATTCTAATTTTGTATTCATTGCTCTTTGCTAAGATGCTACATCTTTATCTTGGAGTGCTTCGTCATTTGTTCGGGGATCAGGTTCATGTTTACCTGGGATCAAATCCGACGACTCTCCCAAAAATATGAATCTTTCAGGTTGCCTCACAACCCTCCCACTACGACGAGGCACTGTCTGTGGTTGTGTATCATTTGTGATACGTGTTACAGTTTCTTGTGATATTTCATCTTGTACTGTTGGTATTAGATGTGTCCTCTCTAATATTTTTTAGAACAATTTTACTCATGGGCTTATGGTTCATTACATAACCTTCCTTTAAAAATCGAGCATTGGTGCTAACAATGATCTTATGATTTTTAGGATTATAAAATAAACCACCTTTCAATCCTTTAGGATATCCCACAAATAGACAAACTTCTGTACGTGATTCCAACTTGTCAGTATCTCCCTTCAGCACATGTGCTAGACTACCCCATATCCGAATATGATTCATACTAGGCTTTCACCCATTCTATAATTCTATGGGAGTAGAGGGTTCTGACTTTAGAAGATACTATGTTCATTGCCATTTTCAGAGTATTTCCCCAGAACGAATTTGGTAAATTCTGAATAACTCATCATTGATCTAACCATTTCCATAAGAGTCCTATACCTTCGTTCTACCACTCCATTTTGTTGGGGTGTACCAGGTACAGTCAGTTGGGATTGAATCCCAACTTCTGATAAGTGACTCCTAAACTCTCCTAAAAGGTAGTCGCCACTACAATCTCACCGTAGTATCTTGATACTTTTACCTAGACGTTTCTCCACATCAGCCTTGTACTCTTTGAACTTATCAAAGTACTTAGACTTGCGGCGCATCAAGTAAATGTACCCATATCTCAAATAGTTGTCTATAAAAGAGACGACATATTCGAAATCACCTCTTGCCTGGATAGTCATAGGTTCACACAAATCAGAATGAACCAATTCCAACACATCTTTAGCTCTATACCCCTTGGCCTTAAAAGGTCTCTTGGTCATTTTACCTTCCAAGCAAGATTCGCAAGTTGGAAAGTTTTCCAACACTAATGAACCCAAGAGTCCATCAGCTATAAGCCTTTGAATCCTACTCAAGTTAATATGACCAAGCCTTAGATGCTAAATATATGTTTGGCTCATTTCTGAAGGTTCCTTTCTCTTATTAGAATTAGAAGATGTGCTATTAATTTCCATTTGTTACTTTATGGGAGTTATTGGATTTAGAGTATACAAATTGCCAACGAACGTACCAGAACAGATAACTTCCCTATTTATCTTGATAACACATTTGCTATTATAAATAGACAGAATATCCATCCTTGTATTATTTAGAAACTGAAATAAAGTTCTTTCTATAACTTGGTACGTAAAGACAATTTCTTAAAACCAATATTTTAATCTTATAAACATCTCCCACTGCAACAGTTGCTAATTCTGTAGCATTGCCCATGTAAACAGTGATTTCTCCTTCTTGTAGTTGTCGGGTTTCCTGGAACCCCTGCAATGATTTGCAGACATGATCAGTGGTTATCATATCTACATGCCAGGTATCGGTAGATAACACCACTAAATATGTTCCAACTACTATACCTATATTGTTCTCTTCCTACGAGGACAGTCCGCCTACAAATGTCCAGACTGCTTGCAAATGAAGCACTTTCCTTTCAACTTCTTCATTCCTACTTTTAGTCCAGTACCTAGAGATCATAAAGTCTTGCCTGTCAGCCTAATTCTAGTGTCCGAAGAGTTCCTTGAGATTGTACATCATGTCATGGCCAGTAGGCATGGTCTGATGCTGATGTTGCATCATATTTGATATAAAAGCCAAATCTAACTCCACGCCATCTCATCTACCTTGACTCATTTATTATGATACTCAATCTCCTCTTCACTAAAATCACTATTAGGCACATTAGGGTAGACCTCTAACAGTACAAACTTATAGCCTTCAGCAGTTAGGACAATGTCCAGGTTTCTTTTCCAATCTTTGTAATTGGGACCAGTAAGTTTGTTCTCTTTCAGTATAATAGCCAGTGGGTTGAAAGTCATCCTAAGAATCATAAAAAAAAAAACTTTTTGGTGAAGAGTCTAAATTTAGAATAATATTGATTCCTCAAATAATATTATTTAAATTTACCAACACCTCAAAACACCGTGAATTTTGCATGCCATGTTAGTGTGGACATATACAAATTCAAACATTTGTAAGAGGAGGTTTTACCCATTAATTTTATTATCTTGTCATCCTAACTTTATGACAAATAAAATTAATAGTTGGTATTCCTTTGGTCACACAAATAATAGCAGTGACTCCGTTGGGGAGGATACTATTAAATGTGTCTAAGTGTGTACCATTACTTGATACTTAGTCCATTAAATAGGATTGTGCCCCTTCAGTTGGAGAAGATCACACGCTCCTAAATAATTTCCTATAATCATCCATAAAGGAAGTTTGATCTAGTGATCTATAAACAAACTCATCCGTTGTGGAGGGAGGCACTCAAAGCCAACACGCAAGTTTGTTGCATCACTTACAAACAAGTAATGGAGACCGTGGAATTTATTTACTAATCCCTCTCCCACTTAGTTATTTAAGGTGAGGAATTTTAACCATGCACACACACATCACAGCAAATAAAGCAATAAATATAGAAAAACAATTTTCCAACTATTATGACCTTTTCCTTCACTGTCCTCCATGTGCTGCCATCTTTAGCCACCGCAATCAGGTCTAGTCGCCACATCTATCTTGCTTCTTTTTCCGTTGTGCCTCTAGTGTACAAATAGTACCACGCCTCGCAAGGATACGATCCGCGATAAAAATAAAATTTTACATATATCGATCCTATATTCCACAAAGGAATGTACATGTAATCTAGATCAAAACAAAAATGTAAAATCCTAAAACTAATACAGCTCCTGCAATATTTAATACATACAATCATGCAAACACATAAAATGCCCTTGACATGTCCAAGGGTCCAATCACACACAATCACTATAAGCCAAAATAGTTGGAGCATACAACCACAGAGTTAGCATATCCTACTATTATCCTACCTAAACTATGTATGACATTTGCATAATTAAACTGAAAATCCAACACACAGAGGCAAACCCTAACTCTCATACCAATTGTTGGTTGCTACTCGGAATATCGTACCGGTTCCCCTGTACAGAAATTTTATACAAGTCCTGAACCATTCCTAACAACCTATTGTGTTCTTTAGAAATTAAATTTGGAATCACAAATAGAACTTAACATTATTGATTCCAAATTCAACTCATCTGTTCTTAGAGGTTTAGACTTGGATCTCAAACGATGCTTAATATTATTAATCCAAATCCATCAATGTTACAAATTTGATTAAATATTTATTTCAAAGTTCAGCTTCCAGGTCAAACGTGGTGAGGCACTAGGCTTTTTTTAGTATAGGATCATCCACCACTGGCTAGACAAAGTCTTACAAAGAAATTTAATATTTAATCTCCTTATAGTAACCCTAGGTTTAACCAACAAGAACTATCGAATCACAAGTTCAAAAAACAAAAGAAACATAAAATCAAAAACATAAATTCAATAACTTAGATTCATTAGCCTCTTGTCTTTGGTATTTCAAGATCTAAACAAAAGGATGAACTAGTTATGATGCGTAAACTAATAACTAGTTATATCTTTTGTAGCTTATAGACCTCACGATCTTCTATCATATTCCTCTTCTTATCTCAGACGTCGTGTGGGTGACGATCAACCGAGACGAGAATCCACCCAAGCCTCCTTCTTCTCCTTACAAGTTTCGGCCACCAAGAATCTCCTAGAGATGAAGGTCTTCGACCACTAACCAAACTCGAAGGGATGCAAAGAAACAAAACCTCCTTTCTCTACTTCTTCTACAAGCAAAATCCGGCCACCAAGAGTCTCCTAGAGAGTTGATGCCGCCGGCCAAAGAAGAAAAGGAGGAGAGGATGAAGGCCGGCCACACCAAGGAAGAGAAGAGATGAATACTAGATCATATGTTGTATTGAGGTGAGGCACCTCTACCCTCTCTTTTATATTCCTTGGTATTGACAAATAAGGAAACTTTAATAAAAACTTCCTTATTTTCTTTCCCATAGAAAGGAAAATTTAATTGATAAAAAAAAATTCCTTTTCATCTATTAATGTGGCCGGCCACCTCTAATCCTCCAAGCAAGGAAAGTTTTTTAACACAAAATTAAAACTTCCTAATTTGTTTCCTGAAATTTTAAAATAAAAATTTCTCTTTTAAAAATTCCCTTCATGGTTGGTTATAAAAGGAAACTTTTATAAATTAAAATATCTCTATTAAAACATATGGATGATTTCAATAAGGAAAGTTTTCTCCAAAATTAAAATCTTCCCTTCAATCTACAAATAAGGAAAGATATCAAACCTTTCTCTTAATCTTTTATAGAAACTATAAAAGGTAAAATTTAATTTTAAAACTCTCTTTTAAAATTATGAGGATGGTTACAAAAAAGGAAATTTTTATCAAAAATTAAAATCTTCCATTTAACTACAAATAAGGAAAGATATCAAACTTTTTGCTTAATCTTTTGTAGAAAGCTATAAAAGGAAAGATTTAAATTTTAAACTCTTTTTTAAAACCATGGCTTCCACATAAGGAAAGATTTTAAAATAAATTCCATTTATTTTAATTGTGGTCGGACACCTAAGCTTGGGTTCAAGCTAGGGCCGGCCACCTACTTGACCCATCTAACCTTGGTTTGGTCGGCCCTAGCTTGGGCTCCAAGCTAGGCTTGGTCGGCCGCCTTAAGGTGGGTTTAGGTGGGTATAAGGGTTTATAAATAAGAGGCTAGGACAGAGACCGAGAGAAGGAATTGGTTTTGGTCTCTCGATGAACTTTAGCTTCCTGTGTTCGCCCCGAACACCCAACTCGAGTTCATCAATAATAACTCTCATTCTACTAAAGAGTTATTATTAAACTACCGCACCAATCCCATATTACTATATGGGCTCCTTCTTATCATGAGTGTGTTAGTCTCCTTGTGTTTAAGATATTGAATGTCCACTAATTAAATGAGTTACTGACAACTCACTTTAATTAATATCTAGCTCCAAGAGTAGTACCACTCAACCTTATCATCATGTCGGACTAAGTCCACCTGCAGGGTTTACATGACAATCCTTATGAGCTCCTCTTGGGGACATCATCAACCTAGATTCCTAGGACACAGTTTCCTTCTATAATCAACAACACACACTATAAATAATATTATTTCCCAACTTATCGGGCCTATTGATTTATCAAACTAAATCGCACCCTTTGATAAATTAAAGAAATAAATATTAAGTATATGTGCTTGTTATTATATTAGGATTAAGAGCACACACTTCCATAATAATAGAGGTCTTGTTCTTTTATTTAGTCAGTATAAAAAGAAATTATCTCAAATGGTCCTACTCAATACACTCATAGTGTACTAGTGTAATTTTATAGTCAAGATAAACTAATACCAAATTACACTATGACTATTCCAATGGTTTGTTCCTATCCATCTTAGTCGTGAGCTACTGTTTATAATTTATAAGGAACTGATAACATGATCTTCTGTGTGTGACACCACACACCATGTTATCTACAATATAAATTAATTGAACAACTATACTTAGCATATAAATGTAGACATTTGACCAATGTGATTCTTATATGTTTATACAAAAAGCTAGACTTTTAGTATACACTCTAACATATAGAGGATTGCATTGCTATACATATAATTGTTAGGGATGATGATTTTTTATTATGGGCTTCTTAAGGACCATTTACCCCATCTCGTATGCCCCCACCTCAACCATCCACACGAATTGTCACACCTAGACAATCATTACTTTCTATTTGTTAATTCTTCTACAGGACATTCGACATATGATTTTTACAACATCGTCACTACCCTCGCCACCATTAGAGAGGATCAAATTGATCAAAGATGGAAGCTGGAGTTGTACTACTAGAGAATCAATGATCATTATTGCTGTGAGGAGTGTGACAGCAAGATGGAGGAATATCGTCGGTGATGATATGACTTATATGTTTGGCATGCATTATTTGGTAACTTCTTTTCCATCTCCTCTAGAATAAATTTTGAAAATCATTGAGAATAATGCTTTATTCAAGTTTGGGGTTGGGAGGGGGCCCCCGGGTGGGGGGTTTGGCTAACTTAGTTCTTAGTTTCTTAGTTTATATTTGTTAGTTTTGTCATACTTTTTTTTCATCATATTTTTTTTTCTTTTCTTACATTATCATGCTACCAAATCATCATGCATTATTTGTTTGTTTGTTTCTTAAAGCATGACATTAGCATGATAGACTTTATGATCTTGTGATAGAATGCTAGTATACTTAGTAATCTATTTTCTTCTATCAATAGTAGCATAACTTGAGAATTTGTTTAGCTATAAGAGTCTTAGTGTTGGCCTACTTATTTAGAATCTTTTATCATATTATGCTTGATTTTGATAGTTGATATATCAAAAAATAGTCATGCTTTATAGAACCAGACTAGTGTCCTTATTTCTTAGGTGACCCTCACTATATTTTGGTTACTTGAAAGCTTGTATCATTGTACTTATTGGGAAAAAGCAAAGTCCTAGAAGAAAAAAAGAGAGAGAAAGATGGTGTAAAAAAGAAAATTTCTTAAGCATTGCACATTGAAAAAGATAGAGAGAAAAATATGGGATAAAAAATAATTATCGTGAGTGAAAACAGATAAAGTACCCTTTGAGATCCAATTAGGTTACTGAAAAATACCTATCATGTTTCTCTTGATACTTAGTTCTCCTTTGAGACCTTGTGTAGGCGGTGCATCGTACTTTGGGGGGAACAAACTTTTCACATGACAGGTAAGTGTCTATTCCTAGAAGCATAAGAAACAAGGTTAAATGACGACTTGAATAAGATTGAAAGTTGAAACTAGAAAAAGTTAAGTCAACTTTTGCACTGAGCACGAAGACCTTTCGATTAGGCCACATTATGATGATTCGGTTGTCTTCACTCATGAGTGAAAGTAGATGATAAGACTAGACTGATTCATTAGAGATTATGATGCATCACTCACACATAGATCATGATTGCAGGTTTTATTTGAGAACAAGTAAAGGTTTAAGTTTGAAAGTATTTGATGTACGTATTTCATACGTGATTTTTAGTACTATTTTACATTCATTCTATGTCATCTCATGAGTATATTTTGCATACTTATATCTCTTTTATATCATTTTCATTCATTTAATTTTGAGAACTGCTCTTTATACTTTTTGATTGATAAGATGTGAATTCAGAGTGAAAATGAAGTTAAAAAGCCTTGGAATGAGAGTCCACGGTAAGGAACACGCTCTAGTCATGTCCCGTGATATGGGTGTGTTCCTCCAAAGGAAATTAGATGCAAACTAGAGCAAAAACCGAGTCTACAAGCTCCAACATGCCCCCTTGTTCCTCCAAGTACGGTCGTGTCCAATAATACAACTTCTGACAAGGCTATACTACAATTTGTATTAAGGTGGCCCAAATAGTAGACCAAATTTTGAATGAGCATAACTTTTAGCTCAGGTTGAGTCACGAAGCTCGCAACCTCTCAAATTGAAGATAATTCAAAAAAGATCTATAACTACTATTCAGAGTGAAACCCATAAAATCCTAGTTTAATGAGCCAAAAATGTTGTTTTGGTGGTGCCCTAACAATCTAATATATTTGCAAGGCTTTGAAGCCTATAATGTTAGCTAGAGCCCTAGAGCCAATCATTTGATGATTGTATTTGGGACTTGTTGTATCATATTCTATATAAATAAAGGTATTTGGTTTTTGGTTATTATACTTACTTGTATTGGTGTCAAATAAACTAAGTATAATAACGTCCTTGAGTAGACGGTTCTCACCTATATCAATCGATTAGTTGAAACGATAGTGAGATGATATAGGGAACACTACTCTTAATCATTCCTAGTCGAGTATTAACATTCAGGGACTATGTTAATGCAATAAGACTAGCATGTAGGTCAACTCGATGACTTGATCTCACAAGTCATGGATATAGAGATATCAAGTTGACACATGGGTATGCATTAGAGAATGTATACTGAATGACCCGCCATGAGAAAGTATCATGGATCGTTATATGAGTGTCATATACATTCTCATATGGCTATTAGTATGACTACTAGTCCTTAGACCTGAAGTCACCATGGTTCCCTACATAAGGAGTTATGTACTTTGGTTTCGTCAAACGTCACCCGTAACTGGGTGGACCATAAAGGCGATTACTGGGTATGTAACAAATTATGCGGAGGGATGTGAGTGATGTAGATATCCCTCCTATATGATGGGAGAGACATCGGTATTCTTGATAGAGTGAGACCACGAAGTGCATGGCCATGCCCAAATGAGTCAATATAGGATATTGAGCTCATTTGATTGAGTGATTCTACTTGGAGTTCAAGATTTATATTGATTAAAGGATGACACGGTCTATGCCTCACATTGATCAATCTAGATGTCTAGGATAGAAGGACACTTGTCATATATTGTGAGGAGTCACAATTAGTAGTCACAAGGTGATGTTGGATCTCAACATTCTTGTAACTTGGGTAGTAATGATGTATTGCTAGATACCGCTCATTACTTATGTTTCTAAATGAGTTTAGGGGCATTGCCAACGTTACAAGAACCTATTGGGTCACACACAAAGAACAAGTGGATGGAGATTAGGTTCATATGATGAACCAAGAGGATTAGATTCATTTGATGAATCAAATTGGATTAAGAGTAATCCTAATTGGACTAATTGAGTGGGATTCAAGTTGATTCATGTGTTCAATGAGTCTAATTTAGATTATGACTCATTGAATCAATTTAATTAAATGAATTAGATTCATTATATTAAATTGGCTTGAATTAAATGGTTGGATTAGATCAACCATGAGAGAGATTAAGTCAAGTTTGACTTGACTTGAGAGGAAGATGAAGAGTCAAGTTTGACTTGACTTTATGCCACCTCATTGGTGAGTTGGCATTAAGTGGACCAATGATGATGCTCCACATCATCATGGTTACTTAAGTGAAGTGCCACCTCATGGGAGTTACCAAGAGTTGTGACTCTTGGTATCCCATGGAGGTTACAAACCACTTAATTAGATGAAAAGAGTTTCATTTTTGCAAGCGTAACTCTCATTCAAGTGATCTTCCTCCTCGTAAGCTCTCTTCTTGCTCCTTCTCTTCTCTTGGTTGTGGGTTTCAAGCAAGGGAGAAGAAAGGAGAGTGAATCTAATCCAAGAAGAAAGGTTAGTGAAAGTCACATAGAGATTTTAGAGGAGTGTGTTCTCTTCTTTTCCTTTCTTCTTCTTCCAATCCTACCCGAGAGCCCTAGAGAGTGCTAGCACACTTGTGGTGCTCTCTTCTCCATCCTTGAGTGTTAGAGAACACTTCTTGTTCGTGTGGATATCACTAGAGAGTTGTCTACGTTGACAACTTCGAGATCCGGCGTACCGTTGGACGAGCGGGATTTGCGAGGGCACGCTTCAAAGGTATAAAATGTTTTTCCTTTGTAGATCTACTGTAGATCATAGTTTAAAACTCGTACTCATATTTTTGAAAGTTTTCTTCGCACGGATCCAATGGCTAGGGGGTTTCGGGGTTTCCGCGACGCGAAAAAGAGGTTTTCGCGGCCCGAAAAACCTAACAGTGGTATCAGAGCCACGTGCGATGCTTGTACGAGTTTAGTTTTTGTTTTTATGACAAAAATTCAGTTCTGTGATATTCTGTAATTTTATGGTTTTTAGAATTTTTATGGGTATTTTTCTCGTAGAAGCGAAGCACAAGTGTTTCGGCACTTGTAGGTTTCGACTACCGAGATGAATTTTCTAAAACGGCAAAGTTTCGCCCCAAAATTTTTTGGGACAGCAGGCTAAGGCACTCTTGGATCTCTTAGGAGCAACTCGCAATGGTTTGATCATGGGTAGGGGTACTGCCCCTAACCCCGCAAGGGGATTTGCTCTGCGATTGCGCCCGAAATCGCTAATCGGAACCGCCGGGAAAAATTTACTCATAAAATCTGTAAAATTATGAAAAATTACAGAAAAATATGAAAAATATATAATTTTGAATTATATATTGTTTTTGTGATAGTCATGGCCCAAAGACCCAATTCGATTGGACAATTTGTGTTGTATTTCATAATACGGCCTACACGTCGTGATGTGATGTGCGTGTTGTACTTGTATTTTTATTTTTTATTTTATTCGCGACCTGCGCGTCGTGCCTTTCTCTTATATTCTGGTTGTAAATTAGATTTAGACTCGAATGTAACTTGAGTTTCAAAATTGTAATGTACAAAATTGGAGCTGTGGAAGGTCCACTCGAGACGGAGTTACGAGGAGGGCGCGAGCAACAGAAGGTGATCAAACGAAGAAGCTTGAGAAGCTGTTGACCTTAGGTTGACCATCCGATCTTCTCATTGGCTTGAGAAGATTGTAGTAGGGCCATGATATAACCACAAAATTATTTGATTAATTATTTAATTAATTGTTTTGTGTGTATGTGATGCATGCTAGTTAATTAAGTAATTAATTAGTGCCTTACGATTAGATTAGATCTAAGTCGTGCACATGATGCACCATTCGATTAGATTAGATCTATTGAGTATATGATACGCATCATCGTTTAGATTAGATCTAAATCACGTCAACTCGTAATGCCTACCATGCCGTGATACCTACCACTACCTCGATCGCATGTTGTTGTTGAATCTGCCAAAGCAGAGCAACACATACTATCTTGGTAGGGTACGGAGGGACAATCTTGGTCCCGCCTATCAACGCATGGGTGAGTACAACTCAATTAGATTGAGTATTCCTAGTTAACTCGGTTGGATCGAGTATAACTATAGGAATTCTTCCAACGGTTGGAAAGATAGGTCAAAATCACATATATATTAACTCTCAGGCGTATTAGCCAAAGCTAACTTGAGTTTTAATATAAATGCGGATTTTAATCTTATAAACAAGAGTTGCATAGAGATGTAATTGGTAATCGTTACCTACCGATCATATTGAGTCTTGGGCGTATTAGCCAAAGCTAACTCAAGAGTTAGTATGATGTGGATCTTGTCCCACATGAATTATAGAATTCAGTGGGAGCATCATTTAGTTGAAGGCCTAATTAAATGATTTAAAGAATATGATATTTATTTCTGCATTTATTTCTGTTGTAGAATTTCCATGACGTCAAACACGAACAACTTCTCTCTGTGTTCTGTCCTTAAGAAGGACAAGCTCAACGGAGCAAATTTTCTGGACTGGTACAGGAACCTGAGAATAGTTCTCACCCAAGAACATAAACTGTACGTTCTGGAGCAGCCCATTCCGGAGGCTCCTCTTGCCACTGCCACGCGAGCAGACCGAGATGCTTACAAGAAGCATCAAGATGATGCATTAGATGTGTCCTGTCTTATGCTCGCGACCATGAACTCTGAGCTTCAGAAGCAACATGAGTTGATGGGCGCTTACGATATGGTTGAACATCTTTGTCACCTATATCAAGGACAAGCGAGGCACTGGAAGAGGAACTCCAAAGAATACCTGGAAGATCTTACGAAGAAGAGAAATAAGATTTCTACTTCAGGTATACATGTTATAGAAGTCAACCTCTCTATTTCTTCATCGTGGGTATTAGATACCGGATGTGCTTTGCACATTTGTACTAATGTACAAGCGCTGAGAAATAGCAGGGCATTGACGGTGAGGTAGACCTACGAGTAGGCAATGGAGCACGGGTTGCTGCTATTGCTGTAGGAACTTACTATCTATCTCTGCCTTCTAGGCTTGTACTAGAATTAGATGATTGTTGTTATGTGCCTGCCTTGACTAAGAACATAATTTCAGTTTCTTGTTTGGACAAGAAAGGATTTTCGTTTATAATAAAAAACAAATATTGTTTCATCTTTTTAAACGATATGTTCTATTGTAGTGCACCTCTGATAAACGGACTCTATATTCTAGACCTTGAGAGCCCTATCTATAACATAAAAACCAAGAGGTTCAAGTCAAATAACATGAACCAAACCTACCTCTGGCACTGTCGCTTAGGTCATATAAATGACAAGCGCTTATCCCAGCTCCAGAAGGATGGTTTGTTGGACTCATTTGATTTTGAATCATATGAGAAATGCGAGTCATGCCTACGAGGCAAGATGATCAAGACTCCCTTTAGTGGGCACAGCGAGAGAGCAACTGATTTGTTAGGACTCATACATAGTGATGTATGTGGCCCTTTCAATGTTGCTGCTAGAGGCGGTTATAGATACTTCATCACATTTACTGATGACTTCAGTAGATATGGTTATGTGTACTTGATGACACAAAAGTCTGAATCCTTTGAAAAGTTCAAAGAATTCAAGAATGAAGTACAAAACCAGCTTGGCAAGAGTATTAAGATACTTCGATCCGATCGAGGTGGAGAATACCTTAGCCATGAGTTTCGTGACTATCTAGCAGAGTATGGGATCCTATCCCAACTCACTCCTCCTGGAACACCACAGTGGAATGGTGTATCCGAAAGGAGGAATCGTACCCTATTAGATATGGTGCGATCTATGATGAGTCACACAGATCTTCTGACATACCTTTGGGATTATGCTCAGCTTTTATACTCAACCGAGTTCCATCCAAGGCCGTGATAAAGACACCATATAGGATATGGACTGGGAGAGATGCCCATGTGTCTTTCATGAGGATTTGGGGTTGTGAGGCTTACGTTAGATGTCAAGTCTCAGACAAGTTAGGACACAAATCCGACAAGTGCTATTTTATTGGATATCCCAAGGAAACTAAGGGATATTACTTCTACATTCCCAGTCAGCACAAGGTAGTTGTGGCAAAGACTGGGGTCTTTCTAGAAAGGGACTTTGTTTCTAGAAAGACTAGTGGGAGCACGTTCGATCTTGAAGAAGTTCAAGATGCGAACAATAGCACTGAAGCCTCGATGGAAGTTGAACTGGAACCACAAAGTGTTGTGGATGATGTTGTTCCACAAGAGTTGAGGAACAACAACCAGTTTAAGTAGACATACCTCTTCGCAGGTCTGAAAGGGTACATCGTCAGCCTGAGAGATACTCATTTCTCTTGTCTGACCATGATGACATTGTGCTCATAGAGGATGAGCCTACCACCTATCAGGAAGCTGTGATGAGACCAGATTCCGAGAAATGGCTAGAGGCCATGAGATCCGAAATGGAATCCATGTACACCAACCAAGTATGGACTTTGGTTGATCCACCTGAAGGGGTAAAACCCATTGGGTGTAAGTGGGTCTTTAAGAGAAAGACTGACATGTTTGGACTTATCTATAAGGGTCGCTTGGTAGCTAAAGGTTTCAAGCAGATTCATGGTATTGACTAAGATGAAACCTTTTCTCCAGTAGCGATGTTTAAGTCCATTCGGATCATGCTTGCTATTGTAGCCTACCATGACTATGAGATATGGTAGATGGATGTCAAAACCGCGTTTCAAAATGGAAACCTACTCGAGGATGTGTACATGACACAACCTGAGGGTTTTGTAGATCCACATCATACTAGCAGAGTATACAAGCTGCATAGGTCCATTTATGGACTAAAGCAAGCTTCTCGGAGCTGGAATCTTCGATTCGATGATGCAATCAAACAGTTTGGTTTCATCAAGAATGAAGATGAACCTTGTGTTTACAAGAAGGTTGTAGGGGACATAGTTGTCTTCCTCATATTGTATGTGGATGACAAACTGCTCATTGGGAAGGACATCCCTATGCTTCAGTCTGTCAAGACATGGCTAGGGAGTTGCTTCTCAATGAAGGACTTAGGTGAGGCATCCTGCATTCTAAGGATACAGATCTATAGAGATAGATCTAAGAGATTGCTTGGCCTAAGTCAGAGTACATACATTGACAAGGTACTCCTTCGGTTTGCCTTGCAAAACTCCAAGAAGGGATTTCTACCGATGTCACATGGCATGAGTCTTTCGAAGACTCAAGGTCCCTCTTCTAGAGAGGAGAGAGACTGCATGGATCAGATCCCTTATGCCTCAGCTATAGGATCGATCATGTACGCCATGCTATGTACTCGACCTGATGTCTCGTATGCTTTGAGCATGACGAGCAGATACCAGTCAGATCCAGGTGAAAGGCACTGGATAGCGGTCAAAAATATTCTTAAGTACTTAAGAAGGACTAAAGAATATTTCTTGATATATGGAGGTAATGATGAGATAGCTGTAAAGGGTTATAGTGATGCTAGCTTCCAGACCGACCAGGATGACTATAGATCGCAGTCGGGGTTCGTGTTTTGTATTAATGGTGGTGTTGTGAGATGGAAGAGTTCGAAGCAGGACACAGTAGCTGATTCTACGACAGAGGCCGAGTATATTGCTGCATCAAAGGCAGCAAAGGATGCAGTTTGGATTCGCAAGTTCATCACTGAACTTGGGGTGGTTCCTAGCATTGCTGACCCTATTGAGCTCTATTGTGACAACAATGGAGCTATAGCACAGGCGAAGGAACCTCGCTCACACCAGCGGACCAAACACATACTACGGTGCTTCCATCTCATTCGAGAGATCATCGAGAGAGGAGATGTGAAGATTTGCAGAGTACCTACAGAGGCTAACATCGCAGATCCCTTGACCAAGGCTTTGGCACAGAGGAAGTATGATGGTCACACTAGGTCATTTGGGCTTAGAGCCTACACTGATTGGCACTAGTGCGAGTGGGAGATTGTTAGCTAGAGCCCTAGAACCAATCATTTGATGATTGTATTTTGGACTTGTTGTATCATATTCTATATAAATAAAGGTATTTGGTTTTTGGTTATTATACTTACTTGTATTGGTGCCAAATAAACTAAGTATAATAACGTCCTTGAGTAGACGGTTCTCACCTATATCAATCGGTTAGTTGAACCGATAGTGAGATGATATAGGGAACACTACTCTTAATCATTCCTAGTCGAGTATTAACATTCAGGGACTATGTTAATGCAATAAGACTAGCATGTAGGTCAACTCGATGACTTGATCTCACAAGTCATGGATATAGAGATATCAAGTTGACACATGGGTATGCATTAGAGAATGTATACTGAATGACCCGCCATGGGAAAGTATCATGGATCGTTATATGAGTGTCATATACTTTCTCATGTGGCTATTAGTATGACTACTAGTCCTTAGACCTGAAGTCACCATGGTTCCCTACATAAGGAGTTATGTACTTTGGTTTCGTCAAACGTCACCCGTAACTGGGTGGACCATAAAGGCGATTACTGGGTATGTAACAAATTATGCGGAGGGATGTGAGTGATGTAGATGAGATCTATCCCTCCTATATGACGGGAGAGACATCGGTATTCTTGATAGAGTGAGACCACGAAGTGCATGGCCATGCCCAAATGAGTCAATATAGGATATTGAGCTCATTTGATTGAGTGAGTCTACTTGGAGTTCAAGATTTAGATTGATTAGAGGATGACACGGTCTATGCCTCACATTGATTAATCTAGATGTCTAGGATAGAAGGACACTTGTCATATATTGTGAGGAGTCACAATTAGTAGTCACAAGGTGATGTTGGATCTCAACATTCTTGTAACTTGGGTAGTAATGATGTATTGCTAGATACCGCTCATTACTTATGTTTCTAAATGAGTTTAGGGGAATTGCCAACGTTACAAGAACCTATTGGGTCACACACAAAGAACAAGTGGATGGAGATTAGGTTCATATGATGAACCAAGAGGATTAGATTCATTTGATGAATCAAATTGGATTAAGAGTAATCCTAATTGGGCTAATTTAGTTGGACTCAAGTTGATTCATGTGTTCAATGAGTTTAATTTAGATTATGACTCATTGAATCAATTTAATTAAATGAATTAGATTCATTATATTAAATTGGCTTGAATTAAATGGTTGGATTAGATCAACCATGAGAGAGATTAAGTCAAGTTTGACTTGACTTGAGAGGAAGATGAAGAGTCAAGTTTGACTTGACTTTATGCCACCTCATTGGCGAGTTGGCATTAAGTGGACCAATGATGATGCTCCACATCATCATGGTTACTTAAGTGAAGTGCCACCTCATGGGAGTTACCAAGAGTTGTGACTCTTGGTATCCCATGGAGGTTACAAACCACTTAATTAGATGAAAAGAGTTTCATTTTTGCAAGCGTAACTCTCATTCAAGTGATCTTCCTCCTCCTAAGCTCTCTTCTTGCTCCTTCTCTTCTCTTGGTCGTGGGTTTCAAGCAAGGGAGAAGAAAGGAGAGTGAATCTAATCCTAGAAGAAAGGTTAGTGAAAGTCACATAGAGATTTTAGAGGAGTGTGTTCTCTTCTTTTCCTTTCTTCTTCTTCCAATCCTACCCGAGAGCCCTAGAGAGTGCTAGCACACTTGTGGTGCTCTCTTCTCCATCCTTGAGTGTTAGAGAACACTTCTTGTTCGTGTGGATATCACTAGAGAGTTGTCTACGTTGACAACTTCGAGATCCGGCGTATCGTTGGACGAGCAGGATTTGCGAGGGCACGCTTCAAAGGTATAAAATGTTTTTCCTTTTTAGATCTACTGTAGATCATAGTTTGAAACTCGTACTCGTATTTTTGAAAGTTTTCTTCGCACGGATCCAATGGCTAGGGGGTTTCGGGGTTTCTGCGACGCGAAAAAGTAGTTTTCGGGGTCCGAAAAACCCAACATATAAAAGAACCAATGGATCTCTTGTTTTGGGCATCTAAGATTTGGGGTCTGCCCCTTTCAGAGGAGGATGGTTTTCTCCATAATAGGGAACCTTAGGTAGCGCCATCCAAGGAGCCATCGAAATCATCTGCCCAACTTTGAAGCTTGGAGATCTTTCCAAAGACACTGACAACCATCTCTCTAAGCTTTCTCTTCTCCTCTTTCTCTGTTTGGAGATATAGAATACTCAATTCAATGTTTTTCAGTGTAACTTCATTCCCATGGAGTAGTTCCTTAGATTATAGGGCAAGACAGTAGTCAGATATTGATTGACACACTTTCTATATGTCTATTTATCTTTCTCTATTGCATGATATATTTGTTTCATGATCTATCTTAATTTATTGTGCTATACATTTGTGATATTAATCATACACCTTCATAACTCACGAGAGGCGGGGAAGGACCAAAAGATGAAATAAAATCTCCAACCCATAAAGAATCGAGAGAAGAGGGGTTTGTCACAAAAGTAGGTCAAAATCTCATGAGGGCGCCATTGACTATCACATAGCTTATTGGGTTTGCCCCGACTCGACATCATAAAGTAGAGGATGACACCTAGAGGACTGTGCAGCATCATGATAGGAACATCGCTAAGAAAGAGGTTGCTCTAGTAATATTGCCTTGAAAGTAGGTATCAAGTTTGGGTAGGTACACCGGTATAATTCTGAAAGTCTATATCGATATCTTAGGATAGACCACCTGTATGTAAACAAATATAGAGTTAGGAAAGCAAATAGAAGTTAGGTGTCAACAATCACCATTGTATAATCGGAATTCTAGAATTGTTCCTCTAATTCATATTCTTCCTCATCTTCTTGCATGTGCTCTTGACTCTATTTTCTTTCTCTTTCAACTCTTATGAACTATGATTTTCTATATAACTTGCTTTGTAAATTTAATTGGTACTTGATTTTATAGTCCTTATAGAATCAATCTTTTTATTACTTGATGATAATCATGCATTTTTTATTTTTGACACATCACACCTAGCATATAGAGCATATATGCTAATATATGCGCTAGGGGTGAGCAAATCGTCTTTTTACCACATATATGCTAATGTACACTTTTGTTATATCAGTGGCTTAAAAAAATTTCATTTTTAAAGTGTCTCTATACTTTGTTCAATCATATATATATATTTTCAATCATTCTCTATAGGGAAGGTATGGTGCATGACAATGACAATCAAAAATTGAATTTCACACATTCTCTTTGTGAGGTTATAGTTATATAAATATTTCTTCTTTATAAATATTTAGTCATTTTGTATTGAGCCTTAAACTTTTGTTAATATTTCACATCCTAATTTGTTTAAGTGTTGTTTGACTGAAGCAAAATCTCAACCTAAGTTATTAAGATCATACTTTTTATATTTCAATTTGCAGCATCAATTAATAACCAGTATTACAATCAATCATAATATGATGAAGTAAAAAGTGAATAAAGTGAATTCGTCTACTCCTATATAGGTGCCTAAGGGTCATGTACATTGTAATATAATTTTTTGAATTATATTTAGATATTTGTGGATACACTATTAGGTGAAGTTGATCAAACATGTCTCAAAGCTAAACATGTCTCAAGTTGGTTAAACATGTCTCAAGTTTGAACTTGTGGATTTCATTTGTTGAACACTTTATTTGGATCAATGCATGTTGGATTCATTTTCAAGTGTATATATTCATAATATATTTGTTCAATTTTGGTGACGTAAAAAATATTTATTCAATTTTGTATATATTTGTGTCAAATTATGTGGAAGTAAAAGTAAGTAATTATTGCACCATAATACAAAAATATGAAGTCGTATAAATAATTTATTTCATCAATCAATATAACCTGTGAGTGTTTATTTAATGTAGGAATTTTTTGGAGTGCCATAGACCCACCTAAAGGTATTACAAGATTGACACTTCAAGTGGGTCCACCAAGTTCCAATAACCAAGATGGAGTATCTTGTAATAACTTACTTCGTCAATCAATTTCATAGAATTTCAAGATACTCCATTAGAACTTGGTGGGCCCACTTGAAGGTACTACACTTATTTGGTGCAAGTGAGTTTTAAAGAAGAAAACAAACATGATAATAATTTGATTACCTATAAAGCGAGACTAGTGGCAAAAGGCTATCATCAAAAATATAATATTGACTATGACAAAACCTTCTCTCCAGTCATCATGCTTAACTCCGTTCAGATACTCCTAGCCATAGCAGCTCATCATGATTATGAGATATGATAAATGGTTGTGTGATGTGCGTAGATTATATACTCTTTTATGCATGTTTTTACGCACATTTACATACTTTGAGCATGCTTGATCTATGCATTTGTATACTTCCAGCTTTCCTTTTAGCATATTTACTCTTTTGGTTCGGAGATCTGCTTTTTGTGCATTTACTGTACGCAGGAGTCGATTTGGTGAAGAATTTACATCTTTGGGCAAGCCTTGGAGGAAATAAAGGGAGAAAGCACCAGGCCGTGTACCTCACACGGCCATGCACTGGGATGGAGCTCAGGCCGTGTGGAGTTTGGCACCAACAGAAGAGGAAGATGACATGGCCGTGTGAACCTCACACGGCCGTGTCAAGATTTGAAGCCAACCAGAGCAGAAGCCTTACATGGCCGTGTGGATCTACACGACCGTGTGAGACTTCCAAAGACCAAGCAGGCTGTGGCCGTGTGAACCACACGGCCGTGTATCATTTCCAGAGAGCAGAAGGGTTCTGGCCGTGTGGAGTCACACGACCGTGCAGGTTAGGCAGAGAGGGAACTGGACATGGCCGTGTGAATCTCACACGGCCGTGTCACGGGGCCGTGTGGCGCCCGAATCCCTCCTCTATTTAAACCATCCTTCATGATTTGAAAGGGGATTTTTCTCCCCCTTTGGGAGAAAGCAAGATTTGGTGGTTTCCTCCCATTCTTGGGAGGATTTCTGGGCGATTCTAAGGGAGATCTCGACGATTCCGGCTCCGGAGCGAGGATTGGATCCGAAGACAAGGCTTCTTCGTAGATAAGTTTTCTCTTCTCCCCTCTTCTTGTTTTCTTGGATTGGGGATTCAAGGAATGCTTGTAATCTCTATTCTTTCGGGTTTTCTTCCTCAATTCATGGAGTAGATCTTGTATTCTAGGAATAAGGGAGTATTTGTATGATGGATTGATGTAATCTCTTATGGATTTGCCATTTTCTTGTTTCAATGACATTATCTTGCTTGTATCAATTAGATCTTGAATGATTGATGTTGGTTCGTGCTTAATTCTCATTCTTGATTGATTGTTTGGATTTCTTATGGACTTGGTAAGGATAAACTCTCACTCGATCATCCGAGGGATCCACGTGACAGGTGCAAGCCCGTGTAAGGACGTTTGAGAGATAATCTTGAAGAGGAAATAGGAATATTCAAGAGAGTAGGATGGATTCTATGATTAGCTTCTTGTATCTTTATAGATTAATAAGTTGTGGGCTTCTATGTTGATATCCGAGGAAGGCATAGTAATAGGTGCGCTTCTGTGTAAGGACAACGTAGGTTCATGTCTCATTAATCTTATTTAGATACATTTCTCAGTCCTTAGCCGGTTGTCTATTGCAAGAGGGAACCGGCAACTTTCTACATGTTTGGAAATTGAGGAATAAGAATCGGTGAACCATTTACATTCAAGAAATCTTACAAAGAAACCGAAACTCCTAGAATCTCCCTTTATCATAACCCAAAACACTAAACTCTTGTTTGTTGATCTTTAATATTAGATTTGTTTACCTTTACTTTGCTTTTGAAACGATTGGATAGTTGTTTAGCTAATTCGCATTGAGACATTTCTAGTGCTTATTCCAGTCCCTGTGGATACGATAATCTTTTATATTACTTGCGACATTTCCGTACACTTGCGAAGCGTAACAGACTGCGCTGTAGACATTAGGAATTATCAATTGAGCTAGACTAAACATAACATTTGTTTTCCTTTCATATTGCATAGTTGTAACTAATCATTAGATTTCTGTTTTTTTTTACTTACTTGTATAACTTTCACTTCTTGTTAATTTCTTTTTGTACAAACTCAATTCTGCATTTTTGATTCTTCTATTTTCCTTTTTGTGTCGAATTGCTATCTGCTATCTTGTTCTTGTGTATGCGAAGATCTAACTTTGCAGGGGAATTCTTTCCTTTTGACCCTGAGATTGATAGAACTTTCCATAAAAGAAGAATTCTGCAGAGGCAAATCGAAGAACAAGAATATCTAAACATGGTGTGCAAGTCACTAGGAGATTATGGAGCTCCGAAGTCTGCAAAACAAATGGGAGCAATTGTTTACCCTAACATACAAGCAAGAAATTTTATACTCAAACCATCTTTTGTTTCCATGGTTCAGAAAACTCAATTTGGAGGATTAGAGATTGAAAATCCTTATTCCCATTTGATGGAGTTTTATAGATATTGTTGTACTTTGAAATATGAAGAAGTTTCATCCGATATTATTCAGCTGCTTGCTTTTCCTTTTAGTCTGAAGGGTGCTGCAAAAAGATGGTACAATTCTTTAAAGTCTCAAAGTATCAGAACATGGGATGAGTTAGAGCAAAAATTCCTTGACCAATATTTCCCTGCAAGGAAAACTACTTATTTGAGAAGTCAAATTTTAAATTTTAAGCAATTGGATGGAGAAAAATTGTACCAAGCCTGGGAAAGATATTCTTCTCTTCTGCAGTTATGTCCACATCATGGAATTGAGAAATGGTTAATTATGCATTTTTTCTATGTTGGGCTTTCTTTCTCAAATAAGAATCAACTGGATTTAGCATCTGGAGGATCATTTTTGAAAAAAAGTCTAGAAGAAACTTTTGAGATAGTTGGCAGAATCACGCAAAATTCCAATGATTGGGCAGAGCAAGATAGTTCATTCTTGACAATGAATATCGTTAGAGGAAAGGATGATGTTGAAAAAGGGCTTATCTTGAATCAAAGTGATTTCCAAACATTATTTCCTTGGTGTTGTGCATCATTATCAAAAACATTTGGTGAAAAAGTATTTTCAACAGAAAAGGGGGTATGTCTTGGTGATCATAAGGAGGAAGATCTGTCTTTAGACAATGAAGAGTTGTTAGAAGAAAGCTTGGCTGAGAGGAGACTATGTTGATAGAACATGAGCCAGTTTTTCCAGAAATAGTACCACTTCAACTTGAACTTAAACCATTACCCCCAAAGCTTAAGTATGAATTTCTTGGGCCGAATTCTACTTATCCAGTTATAATTAGTGCTAAGTTAAATGAGTTTGAAACAAAGAGACTGTTGGATGAGTTAAGGTTGCATAGAAAGGCCATTGGATATACAATAGATCTAGATGATATAAAAGGGATTAGTCCATCTCTCTGTATGCATAGAATTTTACTTGAAGAGGGGTACAAGAACTCAATTGAGCATCAAAGGAGACTAAATCCAAATTTAAAAGAGGTAGTAAAGAAGGAAGTGATTAAACTACTTGATGCGGGGATTATTTACCCAATTTCGGATAGTGCATGGGTGAGTCTAGTCCACGTGGTTCCAAAAAAGGGAGGAATGACTGTTATCAAGAATGAAGAAGATAAGCTAATTTCAACACGAACAGTGACGGGGTGGCGAATGTGCATTGATTATCGGAAGTTGAATAAAGAAACAAGGAAGGATCATTTCCCTTTACCATTTATTGATGAAATGCTTGAAAGATTGGCTAAACATTCTTATTTTTGTTACTTGGACAGATATTCTAGTTTTTTTCAAATTCTGATTCATCCTCAAGACCAGGAGAAGACTACTTTTACTTGTCCTTATGGTACCTTTGCCTATCGTCGGATGCCATTTGGGCTTTGTAATGCTCCAGCCGCTTTTCAGAGGTGCATGATGGCAGTTTTTTCAGATTTAATAGAGAAAATTATGGAGGTTTTCATGGATGACTTCTCAGTTTATGGGAATGACTTTGATTCTTGTTTGTCAAATCTTTCTACTGTTCTAAAAAGGTGTGAAGATACAAACCTAGTGTTGAACTGGGAAAAATGTCATTTTATGGTTAAGGAAGGGATAGTTTTGGGGCATAAAATTTCAGAGCGTGGTATTGAGGTAGATCCAGCAAAAGTGGAAGTAATAGACAAATTACTCCCACCCATCAATATAAAAGGAGTTAGGAGCTTTTTAGGACATGCTGGCTTCTATAGACGCTTTATTAAGGACTTTTCAAAGATTTCCAAGCCATTAACTAATCTGTTGATTAAAGATGTTGAGTTTTGTTTTGATAGCGAATGTATGGAAGCCTTCAATAAAATTAAGAGTGCTCTTACAACAGCTCCAGTCATTCAAGCACCTGATTGGGATCTTCCTTTTGAAATAATGTGTGATGCTAGTGATTTTGCTGTAGGAGCAGTTTTGGGACAGCGAAGAAATAAGATTTTGCATGCGATCCATTATGCAAGTAAAACACTTGATGCAGCCCAAGTAAACTATTCTACTACGGAAAAAGAATTATTGGCAGTGGTATTTGCTATCGATAAATTCAGATCTTATCTAGTGGGATCAAGAGTAATAGTATATACTGATCATGCAGCTATCCGGTATCTACTTGGAAAGAAGGAAGCTAAACCTAGATTAATCAGGTGGATTTTACTTTTGCAGGAGTTCAACCTTGAGATTAGGGATAAGAAAGGAGCAGAAAATGTAGTAGTGGATCATTTGTCTAGAATATCTCAAAAGTCAGAAAATGAGGTGGATGTTGATTTGCCTATTGATGACATATTCCCGGATGAACACTTACTAGCCTTATCAAGTGTGAAAACTCCTTGGTATGCAGATTTTGTGAATTTCCTTGCTAGTGGAGTGTTACCTCCGGATTTTTCTCATCAACAAAGGAAAAAGTTTTTTTCAGAAGTTAAGAATTATGTTTGGGATGAACCTCTCCTGTACAAGAAATGCAATGATGTGATTTATCGAAGATGTATACCTGAAGAAGAGGTTAGAGATATCTTGTTTCATTGCCATTCTTCATCCTATGGAGGACATCTGGGTAGTTCAAAAACGATTACGAAGATTCTTCAAGCAGGATTTTATTGGCCAACCTTATTCAAGGATGCTAAGTTGTTTGTTCAATCCTGTGACCAATGTCAGAGAACTGGGAATATAACAAGAAGAAATGAAACGATGTTAAATTACATTCTTGAGGTTGAGTTATTTGATGTTTGGGGAATTGATTTCATGGGACCTTTCCTTCTTTCATATGGGAATAGGTATATTCTTGTGGCAGTAGATTATGTGTCCAAATGGGTAGAAGCTGTGGCATCTCCTACGTGCGATGCAAGAACAGTTATCAAATTATTTAGGAGTATTATCTTTCCAAGATTTGGGGTGCCAAAGGCAGTCATTAGTGATGGAGGATCACATTTTATAGAGAAACAGTTTGAAAACTTACTTAGAAGATATGGAGTGAAGCATAAAGTAGCAACACCTTATCATCCTCAGACTAATGGGCAAGCTGAGATATCTAACCGAGAAATTAAGTCCATATTGGAAAAGACCGTATCTACTTCAAGGAAGGATTGGGCGTTGAAACTAGATGATGCTTTATGGGCTTATCGAACTGCTTATAAAACTCCTATAGGGATGACCCCATTTCGATTAGTTTATGGTAAGCCTTACCATCTTCCAGTTGAACTAGAACATAAGGCTTATTGGGCGATTACAAATTTGAATATGGATTTAAAAGGAGCAGGGGAGAAAAGGAAGCTTCAGTTGAACGAACTTGATGAATTAAGGATGGATGCATATGAGCATGCTAAATCTTACAAAGAAACGACAAAGAAATGGCACGATCAACACATTCTTCGTAAAGACTTTAATGTGGGAGATTTGGTTTTGTTGTTCAATTCAAAATTAAAACTTTTTCCTGGGAAGCTTAAGTCAAGGTGGACGGGTCCATATGAGGTAAAGAAGGTTTATCCTTTTGGAGCTGTAAATATTTGGAACAAAGATTTTGGGATAATTAAGGTAAATGATAAACGACTGAAAAAATATATTCATGGCACGAAAATAGAAGAGGTACAAAGGTTGTATTTTTCTGAACCTCGCCCTCCAGATTGAATTCTTTTAGCTAGTATAAATTCATTTTGTTGGTTTTTACTTGTTTTTTATTTTTATTTTCAGGTTAGGTGCAAAACAGAGTAAGGCCGTGTGCTATACACGGCCAGGCAAAGGTTGCAGAGAAGGGAAGTGTTTGGGCCGTGTCATCCAGACACGGCCGTGTGGGATCTCCCGAGGAGAAAGACGAATAGGCTGTGTCCCAGACACGGCCGTGCGAAGAAACCCGTGAAAAAAGATGTTTAGGCCATGTCGCAGACACGCCCCGTGTCTAGAATCCAGAGAAGAAAGGGAAGGAGGCTGTGTCACAGACACGGCCGTGCGACGAGAAATGATCATGGCCGTGTGATATCACACGGCCTGATCCACATCTTCTTAAGGAATTAGGGCACGGGGTGGGGGCGGCACACGGCCGTGTACCGCCGCTTGTTCCTTTTCCCTATCTCCCCATTTCTAAAGGATTGAATTACTTCTTCCAATTTTTCCTCCTTCTCATTCTTCTTTAGGAGATTAGATTTTCTTCCATGGAAAACGTGATTGAGGAGACTTCGGCCACAGGAAAAGGGAAGGAGAAGGTGGTTGCAAGAAAGGAGAGGAATGTTTGTTTTAAAGGTATTTCTAATGACTTTGGTATTGTTTTCTCTAGTGATGAGCAACGGTATAGATATTCGTCTTTATGTAAACGACCTCTTTTAGGCACTAGGTTTCTTGATGTTGAAACTTTAGAAACTTTGGGGTTTAAGGATGATTTAGATTGGCTATTTGAAAGGATAGGATGGAGTGGTTTAGTGAACATGAGATATCCTACTTATCCTAGAATTGTTCTTGAATTTTTAAGCTCAATAGAAGTTGATAATGTTCAAGGAGGGGGGAAGTGTAAATTCCGGTTGTTTAATGAAAATTATGAATGGACGTTGGGAGATTTTAATACTTGTTATGAGTTGCCAAAGAATGATGTGTGTGTGATTTTACCCCAATTTGAGAATTCACATTTCTGGCCACAAATTTCTGAACAACCGTTATTTGATCCTCATAATTCCAGAGTTTGCCAAATTATCAATCCTATTTTTAAATATGCTTATTTGGTCATGAAAAATACTATATTTGGAAGGGAGGACAAAGAGGGATCGGTAAGACTTGTAGACTTGTATTGTTTGTGGGCAATGGTCGAAAATGTTCCAATTAATTCTGGTTATTTCTTTCTTAGACATTTGGCAAAATTAGGGAAATCAAATTCTACCACACCTATTATTTTGGGGGGATTACTTACTCAATTGGCCTTAGTATTAGGATGTGATTTGAGTGAGTTAGAGGTGGTGGAGAGTTTTTGTACGTTGGATTTCAATTCATGTTTAGCAATGAAAATGATTAAGCATGAAGAGCATGGATTTAGTTTAGTCATTAAAAATGGTTTCCCTTTAAAATTGCCCAATCATGATTTTACTACAATTCATAATAAAGAGAATTGGTGTTTAAAGTTAGCTAGGCAACAATCTAGAGCCTTGTCAACTTTTTCTCAAAAAAATGTTTCTAAAGGTAACCAAGAGATTCATAGTTTTATGTTTTAAGAACTTAATTCTGCTTTAAAGAATATTCATAGTGATTTAGATTCAACTAATGAATTTCTTGAAGATAAGAAGCCTATGGAGGAGGAACTATTTAAGAAGCTACAAGATTGTTTCAAGAGCGAAAGAGAATTGTGTGATAAGATTTCTAAAATGATGAATGCTTATAGGGCTAAAATGGAATTTCATGAAGATCTTAGAGGTTGTATGAGATTTGTGCAGGATGATATTGATAAATTGTTTGAATATCATAATTTTTTCAGAAACGAAGTTAAATGGTTTGTTAACGATTTTGCATCTTCCTTCCCTGATTTTCCTGATCTTCCACCTCCTTCACCTTATTGATTTCATCGGGACGATGAAAAGTTTAAGTCTGGGGGGGTGTTATGTACTGTTTATTTGGTTTTCTTTAGTTTGGTTTTCAGTTTTTAGTTTTTGATTAGTTTTTCATGTTGGTTCTTATTTTCATTGTTTGTTGCTTTATTTTGCTTGTTTTTGATTGCTTGTTGCTTTATTTTGCTTGTTTTTGAAATAATCATGGCAAAAAAATTTTTTTGAGAACATCAAATCTTCACTTATATGCTTTCTTGGATTCAAGTGAAATGTTAGCACGATTATTGTCTCGATTCATGATGTTCGCATGATGCTACTAGTAAACTTTGTGTAGTTCTTTTTTCTATCTTGGGTAGCATGAAACAAGCTAAGAATCTTATGGTGATGAGTTTTAGTTTTGGTTCAACCTTAAGGATTTTATCTTCACTACACTTGTGCTTGATGCTTGAATAGTTGATGTCATTGAAATAGTCATGATTCATCTTGTTTGCTTAGTACTTGGTTTCCATGGTGATTTCTCAACTTTCATTTTGGTTACTGGATGAGGCTCAAATCATTAAAGCTCATTTGGAAAAATCAAAATATCCCAACATGTGTGCTAAAAGTACATTTGTGAATAAGTTTTGCATAATGCAAATACTTATAAAAAAAAAAATGAAAAAAATGAACAATAAGGGATATAAAAAACAGTTGTCATGAGTGGAATCTAGCAAGTCACCCCTTTGAGACCGAGTTAGGTTACTGGGGAAATGACTGCTTAGCTTCCCTTGAGATTGAGCACACCTTTGAGACCTTGGGTTAGTTGAGAAATATGAACCAAGTGAATGGTAAGTAAGTGCCTATCACTGGTTACTTGTCTTTCACTGGAAACATTAGGAACTCAAATTTGATGACGACTTGACTAGGACATGGATTGAAACTTGAAGGGTGTTGAGTTACTTTTACACTGTGCACAAGATTATTATGTTTGAACCATACTTTACTTGTTTCCATGATCAAGCTTGTTAATGAAACTTTTTGATAGAATTAGGAAAGTGCACTGGGTTTTATGAATGTGTTGTAGAACATATGAATTTAGACTGCAGCATTTTGCTTGAGGACAAGCAAAGGTTTAAGTCTGGGGGTGTGATGTGCGTAGATTATATACTCTTTTATGCATGTTTTTACACACATTTACATACTTTGAGCATGCTTGATCTATGCATTTGTATACTTCCAGCTTTCCTTTTAGCATATTTACTCTTTTGGTTCGGAGATCTACTTTTTGTGCATTTACTATACGCAAGAGTCGATTTGGTGAAGAATTTACATCTTTGGGCAAGCCTTGGAGGAAACAAAGGGAGAAATCACCAGGCCGTGTACCTCACACGGCCATGCACTGGGATGGAGCTCAGGCCGTGTGGAGTTTGGCACCAACAGAAGAGGAAGATGACATGGCCGTGTGAACCTCACACGACCGTGTCAAGATTTGAAGCCAACCAGAGCAGAAGCCTTACATGGCCGTGTGGATCTACACGGCCGTGTGAGACTTCCAGAGACCAAGCAGGCTGTGGCCGTGTGAACCACACGGCCGTGTATCATTTCCAGAGAGCAGAAGGGTTCTGGCCGTGTGGAGTCACACGACCGTGCAGGTTAGGCAGAGAGGGAACTGGACATGGCCGTGTGAATCTCACACGGCCGTGTCACGGGGCCGTGTGGCGCCCGAATCCCTCCTCTATTTAAACCCTCCTTCATGATTTGAAAGGGGATTTTTCTCCCCCTTTGGGAGAAAGCAAGATTTGGTGGTTTCCTCCCATTCTTGGGAGGATTTCTGGGCGATTCTAAGGGAGATCTCGACGATTCCGGCTCCGGAGCGAGGATTGGATCCGAAGACAAGACTTCTTCGTAGATAAGTTTTCTCTTCTCCCCTCTTCTTGTTTTCTTGGATTGGGGATTCAAGGAATGCTTGTAATATCTATTCTTTCGGGTTTTCTTCCTCGATTCATGGAGTAGATCTTGTATTCTAGGAATAAGGGAGTATTTGTATGATGGATTGATGTAATCTCTTATGGATTTGCCATTTTCTTGTTTCAATGACATTATCTTGCTTGTATCAATTAGATCTTGAATGATTGATGTTGGTTCGTGCTTAATTCTCATTCTTGATTGATTGTTTGGATTTCTTATGGACTTGGTAAGGATAAACTCTCACTCGATCATCCGAGGGATCCACGTGACAGGTGCAAGCCCGTGTAAGGACGTTTGAGAGATAATCTTGAAGAGGAAATAGGAATATTCAAGAGAGTAGGATGGATTCTATGATTAGCTTCTTGTATCATTATAGATTAATAAGTTGTGGGCTTCTATGTTGATATCCGAGGAAGGCATAGTAATAGGTGCGCTTCTGTGTAAGGACAACGTAGGTTCATGTCTCATTAATCCTATTTAGATACATTTCTCAGTCCTTAGCCGGTTGTCTATTGCAAGAGGGAACCGGCAACTTTCTACATGTTTGGCAATTGAGGAATAAGAATCGGTGAACCATTTACATTAAAGAAATCTTACAAAGAAACCGAAACTCCTAGAATCTCCCTTTATCATAACCCAAAACACTAAACTCTTGTTTGTTGATCTTTAATATTAGATTTGTTTACCTTTACTTTGCTTTTGAAACGATTGGATAGTTGTTTAGCTAATTCGCATTGAGACATTTCTAGTGCTTATTCCAGTCCCTGTGGATACGATAATCTTTTATATTACTTGCGACATTTCCGTACACTTGCGGAGCGTAACATTATGAAAATAGCTTTCCTTAATAGAAATCTATTCGAGGATGTGTATATGATACAACCCAAAGGTTTCACATCTGTTGATAAAAATAAAATATGCAAGCTTTAACAGTCCATTTATGGACTAAAGCAAGCATCAAGGAGTTGAAACATCTATTTTGATTAAATAATCAAAGAGTTTGATTTCTCACAAAATCAAGATGAATTTTGCATATGCATGAAGGTTAGTGGGAGTGTGGACGTTTTCCTAGTGATATATGTTGATGACATATTGCTCATAGGAAACGATGTATAATTAATTAAATTTTAGTTATCTAAAATATTCTCAATGAAAGATGTTGGGTTTTTCGGGCCGCAAAAATCGCTTTTTGCGTTGTGGAAACCCCGAAATTCCCATGCCACGGATCCGTGCGAAGAAATAAAATTTCGTAAAACTTCGAGTATGAGTTTTCTAACCTAGATCTAAACTAGATCTACAAAGAAGAAGAGCTTTACCCTTGATGCGAAGCCCTTTGCTTAATCCCGCTCGTCCAAAGTTTGCCGGATCTTGAGAGTGTCAAAGTAGACACTCCTCTATGTGTATCCACAGAAGCAAGAGATGGAGAGACCAAACAAAAGGTGTGCTAGCACCTTTTTAGGGTTTGACCAAGGGAGGAGAGGGAGAGAAGAGAAGAGCTTGAGGAAGAAGATGACTTGAATGAAAAATCAATTCAAGCTTGTAACTCCACAAAAGTGGCCGGCCACCTTCAAGTGAGTGTTTATATACTCTATGGAATTTCAAGAGTCAAAAACTCTTGATCTCCCTCATGAGGTGGCACACTATGAAGTGGTCTTGATGATGTGGCACATCATCATAAGCCCACTTAATGCCAACTCACCAATGAGGTGGCAAATGGTCAAGTCAAACTTGACCCTTCATCTTCCTCTCAAGTCAAGTCAAACTTGACCACTTCTCTCCCTTGGTTGATCTAATCTAACCATTGGTTCAAGTCAATTTTAATTTAATGAATTTATATTCATTAAATTAAATTAATTATATGAGTCTAAGTCCAAATTAGACTCACTTAACACATGAACCAAATTGAGTCCAACTTAATTAGCTCAATTTGGATTACTCTTAATCCAATTTGGTTCATCACATGAGCCTAATCTTTTAGGTTCATCAAATGAACCTAATCTCCATCTAATTGCCCTTTGTGTGTGACCCTATAGGTTCTTATAACGTTGGCAATGCTCCTAATTCCATTTAGAAGCATAAGTAATGAGCGGTATCTAGCAACACATCATTACTACACAAGTTATAAGAATATTGAGATTTAACATCACCTTCTGACTACTAATTGTGACTCTTCACAATATATGACAAGTGTCCTTCTATCCTTGACATCTAGATTGATCAATATGAGGCATAGACCGTGTCATCCTCTAATCAATCTAAATCTTGAATCCCAAGTAGACTCACTCAATCAAATGAGCTCAACATCTCATATCGACTCATTTGGACATGGCTATGCACTTAGTGGTCTCACTATATCAAGAATATCGATATATCTCCCGTCATATAGGAGGGATAGATCCCATCTACATCACTCACATCCCTCCGCAAAATTTGTTACATACCCAGAAATCGCCTTTATAGTCCACCCAATTACGGGTGACGTTTGACGAAGCCAAAGTATGTAACTCCATATGTAGGGAACCATGGTGACTTCATGTCCAAGGACTAATAGTCATACTAATAGCCACATGAGAAAGTATATGACACTCATATAATGATCCATGATACTTTCTCATGGTGGGTCATTCAGTATACATTCTCCAATGCATACCCATGTGTCAACTTGATTTCTCTATATCCATAACTTGTGAGATCAAGTCATCGAGTTGACCTACATGCTAATCTCGTCGCATTAACATTGTCCCTGAATGTTAATACTTGACTAGGAATGATTAAGAGTAGTGTTCTCTATATCATCTCACTATCGATTCAACCAATCGATTGATATAGATAAGAACCTTCTACTCAAGGACGCTATGATACTTAGTTATTTGGCACCAATATAAGTATAATAACAATAAAGAAATGCCTTTATAAATATATAGAAATATGATACATCAAGTCCATACAACAATCATCACATGATTGGCTCTAGGGCTCTAACTAACAACTTCCCATTAGCACTAGTACCAATCAGTGTAGGGTCTAATACCCAATGACCTAGTATGACCATTATGCTTTCTCTGTGCCAAAGCCTTGGTCAAGGGATCAGCGACGTTAGCCTCTGTGGGTACTCTGCAAATCTTCACATCTCCTCTATCGATGATCTCTCGAATGAGATGGAAGCGCCGTATAATGTGTTTGGTCTGCTGGTGTGAGCGAGGTTCCTTGGCCTGTGCTATTGCTCTATTGTTGTCACAATATAGCTCTATGGGATCAGCTATGCTAGGAACCACCCCAAGCTCAGTAATGAACTTGCGGATCCAAACTTCCTCCTTTGCTGCTTCTGATGCAGCAATATATTCGGCCTCTGTTGTATTATCAGCTACTGTGTCCTGCTTCAAACTCTTCCAGCTCACAACACCACCATTTATGCAAAACACGAACCCTGATTGCGATCGATAATCATCCTGATCGGTTTGGAAGCTAGCATCACTGTAACCCTTTACAGCTAGCTTGTCATCACCTCCATATATCAAGAAATATTCTTTAGTCTTTCTTAAGTACTTAAGAATATTCTTGACTGCTATCCAGTGACTTTCACCTGGATCTGACTGGTATCTGTTCGTCATGCTCAAAGCATATGAGACATCAAGACGAGTACATAGCATGACGTACATGATAGATCCTTTGGCTGAAGCATAAGGTGTAACACCCACGAAAATAATAAGATAAGTATATGGGTATTATTTTTCTTTAGAGCATAGAAATAAAAAGAATAAGAGAAAAAGGGAAAATAGAAACCAAAATAGAATAAGAAGAGGTGAGGTCAAGGATTGAACCTTGAACCTCCCATAAATAATAGAGATAAATTGATGTATGATAACCACTAGAATAATGAATAATATATGGATAGAAAGGAATGAAAATTCAGTTTAAGGTGAGAAGAAAATAAAAGAAAACTAAGCAAAAGAGCAAGAGAAAACCAAGTTGCTTACCTCCTCTTCCTCTTGGTTAAGAGAAGAAGCAAGTAAAAGATAAATTGCCTACTTCCCTCCCTCTCTCTATTTTCGTGGGAATTAAAGGAATGAGGGAAAAGAGGAGTTGAGGGAATGAATGAAGACATGTTTCATTTGCAAAGGAATAAATTGATTGGGAGAAGAAAAACAAGAGATTAAATTCTTTTTTCTTCCTCCTTCCTTCTCCTTCTTCATTCTTCACCGAAACCAAGAGCCCCTCCCTCTCCTTATTCCAAAAGCTAAGCTAAGTTCCTCTCCAAGAAAACTAAATTTCGAGAAGAAACCTTCAAGATCTATCCTTTCCAAGCAAGAGAAGCAAAAGGAGGTGCAAGAAGAAGAAGCTCTCTCCTTCCTTGGCACTTAGGATACCTTTTACCTTAAGAAAAACCACAAGCGAAAGGATGTAAGTTTCCCTCACCTGTGGTACAATAGCTTGTGTATTTTCTATGAGATTTGGTTGCCTAAAAACCTAGGATACCTTCATGAAATTTTCGACCAAGACAAGACTAAAAAGAAGGACCTAGGAAATGTAAAGACCTAAATTTTGACATGCTCAATATGCTTCTTGTAACATGTATTTTATGGTAGGGATTTATCTAATGTTTATATGCTAGAATGTTTGGTTAGAACTTAGAGTCATATCCCTAGACTCTCGGCCAAACATGAATAAAGGAAATAGGTAAGTTAAGACTCAAACCAAGAATGCTCCTTTTTGTTTTATGATATGTACTTCATTATGAGAAAGTTGTTAACATGATATGCTCATGCCTATATGATGATTGAACTTTATTCCATGCTCATAAGTATTCGGCCATGATAGGATTAGGGGCATAGAAAATGGTTAAACCTAAACTAATCATGCCATGATCCTCCTTAAGACAAGTTATGAAATTAATATGACATGCTCATGTTGTAGTGTGGTTAGAACTTGTTTTCATGCCCCATGAACTTTTGGCCACAACAAGTTTAAGGGCCTAGGGAACTTAGAACCTAACCTAATTATGCTCATGATGTTCCTTGTAATAATTGCTATGAAATTGGGTTAGGGTTTTCCATGCTTTTATGACACTTGAAACCTAGTTCCAAGCCTTAAAGGTATCGTCCACAACAAGTTTAAGGGCCTAGGAAACTTAGAACCTAACCTAATTATGCTCATGTTGTTCCTTGTAATAATGACTATAAAATTGGTTTAGGGTTTTCCATGCTTTTATGACACTTGAAACCTAGTTCCAAGCCTTAAAGGTTTCGGCCACAACAAGTTTAAGGGCCTAGGAAACTTAGAACCTAACCTAATTATGCTCATGATGTTCCTTGTAATATTTGCTATGAAATTGGTTTCGGGTTCACATGCTTGAATGTTGATTTTAACCCAATGTAATGCTTGATAAGATTCGGCCATGATAAGTTTATAAGCTTAGGAAACCTAGAACCTAACCTAAACATGCTCATGATGTTTCCTTATGGTATATGATATGATATTGGTTTAGGGTTCACATGCTTGTATGTTGATTTTTAACCTAAGTCACAACTATATGTTTCGGGCACTATATGACATTAGGGTTAGAAATCTAAATATGATTCCCATGTATCTCACATGCAATGTTTTATGATGTGGTAAGAGCTTGCTATGCTTCTATGTTTAATTATGTATACTTATGATCGATGTATGTTGGTAACCCTTATGCTGTGCTGTGTGCCCAAGTTATGCATGCTATTTATGATAAGCTGTGTGCCCAATTTATGCATGATATTATGATGAGCTGTGTGCCCAAATTATGCATGCTATTTATGATGAGTTGTGTGCCCAAATTTTGTATGGTATGATATGATAAGAAATATGATGTGCATGAAATAATAAGAACCATGATATGTATGACATGCTACTTTACTTTATATGGCTTGTACCAAGGGTGGGCTCCATAAGCGCCCCGGGGTCGATGGACTAAGAAACGGGCCTCGTTAGGGATGAGCTCCTAAGTGCCCCTAGGTCGATGGACTAAGAAACGGGCCTAGTATGTATGCCTTGTAGGGTTCAAGACTTGCTACCTTGGACCTACATAGGGCTCACGCATTTATGTATGTGGTACAAGCCGGGGCCCTAATCATGTTATGATTATGTTTATGTAAGTAATAAGTTTTCAAAAGACATGTTGCATATATTTTTTGCATGAATCATGTTTTTGAAAGTCATCTCGCATAACACTTTATGATTATGTTACGATATGCCATGATGCTTATGATTATGATATGTTATGCTAGGATGTACTTTATGATTATGTTATGATATGCCATGATACTTATGATTATGTTATGCTAGGATGCACTTTATGATTATATCATGATATGCCATAATGCTTATGATTATGTTATGTTATGCTACGATGCACATTATGATTTTACCATAATATGCCATGATGCTTATGACTATATTATGTTAAGCTAGGATGCATGTTATGATATGCCATGATACATTACGATTATGTTACGATATGTTGCTTCTATACATGATATGATGAGTTGTCTTTATGCTTTATGCCTTGGAGATTAAGTTATGCTATACGGTTTTTGTGAGTAGAAAAGGATCTTACTGAGCCTTGTGTGCTTACAGCTTACTTTCCTTGTACCACAGATAAGGGCAAAGAATGAATGTACTAAGGGAGCAGCAGGAGGGGGCAAGAGTACGTGTGTAGTAGTGACTCGGCGAAAGAGAAAGACCTGCTTCTAGTTAATAAGAATTATGCTTATGTCGCTCTTTTATGACTCCATGACATTTCATCATACTCTTTAGTATTATGGCTTAAATTTATGTTAAGCATGTTATGTGACTCATATGATAGGTAGTTAGTGATGATGATTTGAAAAGTAAAGGAAAAGTTTTAAAATATATATATATACTATAGATAAGGCTTCCGCTGTTTTAAGAAGAAAAAGATAAGTAACCCCCGTCAGCTTGAGCAGGAAGGGGCGGGGCATTACAGTTTGGTATCAGAGCCAAGTTTAGCCTTTTCACTACACACATGTCAAGCCTCCATCCTGCCGCTCCAAGTAAGAATCTATATGCTTAAATTAATTCTTCTATGATGCTTTAATATTATGCATGTTTGCTTATTCTTTGATGATGATAAGTCACAGTTCTAGTTTAGGTATGCATGATGGTAGGATAAGAATAATAATGATCTTATGTTAGCCTGGGTAGAAATACCGATAATTTATTGTCATCTAATGAAGATAAGCATGGCTAGAAGACGTAATACCCGAGCAGACGAGACAGCAACTCCACCAGATCTGACCCAGGTACTTACCGATCTCCAACGTCAGATCACGGAGCAATAATAGCTGATCACGACTTTGATGGGTCAGTAAGAAAATCCTGCCACCCCGCCAGTAAATCAGAATGCAGTACCCGTCATCCCCGTAGTTGCACTAGTACCACCGATAGCCCCTGTCCCAGTGGTCCGACAGGAGACCTACTTGATACAGTGGCTAAGGCTGAAGCCGGAAAACTTCTCAGGTACTTGCGAGCCATGGGACGATCAGGCCTGGTTCAAGACAGTGGAAAGCACAGTGGAATTACTGGACTGGCCCGTATCGGAGAAGATCAAATCTGTATCATTCTGCTTTTCCGGAGACGCAAGGATGTGGTGGGAAAGAGTAAAGGCAAAGAGACAGATTAATCTGATGAACTGGACGGACTTTGAGACAGAGTTCTTTGAAGAGTTCTTCCATATGCAAGTGACGAATCGGCATTACGACGAGTTCACCGAGTTTCGGCAAGGTGACCTATCAGTGAACGAAGCAGTAAAGTGCTTCAACCATCTGGCACGCCTATGTCCAGAGTTAGTTCGCATAGAAAGAGAAAGGGTCAGACTGATGCTGAAAATGCTTCGACCCGAGATGGCACTGAACGTGGCCGGCGGAATTAATAGACCGCAGACTACAGAGGAATTGGTCAGCAGTGCCCTAATCATAAAACATTATCAGAAAGCGATGAACGAGAATAAGAGTCAGGCCCGAACAGAAGGACAGAGACCCTCAGGTACCAAAATAAGCTGGAAAGGGACCTCTACCAGAAAAAGAAAACAATGGGACAATGCTAAAGGTGGCTCAGTGAATAAGCAACCGAAATACCCCCAGTGCACTATTTGCGGAAAGCTGCATTCCGGAGTATGTCACAAGGGTACAAGAAGGTGCTATATTTGCGGAAGGGAAGGAGATCTGGCCAGAGACTGCACTAACCGGTTTCAGGCACCACCCCAGCAGAACAACCAGAACAAGAGTACCCCCTCACAACTACATCAGATGTAAGCTACTATTGAAGGAACACCGATTAGCCAAGGGAGATTGGAAGCTCCGCCAACTACAACGAACGCCAGGGTTTTCTCGCTTACTAAAGAAGATGTGGCGAGCGGCCCTACTGTCATCACAGGTCAGTTATCTACTTTTAGTCAATATGCTAAAGCTATATCTGATGCTGAAGGCGAACCAGTGTTCGAAATTATCGGGAAACCGAGAGATATTACGAGTCAATGGATCGAAAATATGTCCGGGCAGCTCTCTACCTTGACCATAGCACCCACAATATTCGACAACCTATTGGAGAAACAAACCAGTGACCAAAGTCTCCAAAGGATTAAACAAGAAACCCTAGAAGGAAAGAAGGATGGATTCCGGATCGCGGACAGTGGAATATTATACCTCAGGGATCGATTATGTATTCCCGGGGATCCAGAGTTGCGAAGAAGGATACTAGAGGAAGCTCATTCAACGCCCTATGCAATGCACCCAGGATCCACCAAAATGTACCAGGATTTGAAAAAGAAATTCTGGTGGTCTGGTATGAAAAGAGATGTGGCTCAGTATGTCGGTACCTGCCTGACCTGTCAGAGGGTTAAAGCAGAACATCAGAGGCCTGGAGGATTGCTGTAGCCTGTCCAAATTCCAGAATGGAAATGGGAAGATATCTCTATGGACTTTATAGTAGGATTACCCAAGACAACAAACGGCTACGACGCCATATGGGTAATTGTGGATAGATTAACCAAATTCGCCCATTTTCTAGCAATCAAGATGACTTATTCAATTGAGCAACTGGCTCAATTATATGTCAAGGAAATTGTTAGGCTACATGGGATTCCTAAGACCATCATTTCAGACAGAGATGGTCGTTTCATTTCACATTTTTGGGAATGCGTCCAGAAGGTCTTGGTACGAAGCTATTATTCAGTACTGCCTTCCACCCTCAGACCGACGGACAAACAGAAAGGGTTAACCAAGTATTAGAAGATATGTTACGCGCATGCGCATTAGACTTCAAAGGGAGTTGGAGCCGATATTTATGCCTAGCGGAATTCGCCTACAACAATAATTACCAGGCTCCTATTGGGATGGCGCCTTACGAGGCTCTGTACGGGAGGAAATGTAGATCCTGTTGGGTGTTACACTTGGCAGATGAAAGGATTCGTCCCTTTCGCTGCTGCTAACGCATGTTTGCTGCAAACGCCAGGGAGACGAAGGGGTGTCCTTTCCCCTTCATCTTCCTTAGTCTTCTTATAAGAAGCGTCCAAGTGCAGATCGACAAGTAGAGGTTTTTGGCGAGGTGATCAGGGAGCATCGAGAGATCGTGGGAGAGCAAAGGGAGAGCATTCGGCTGGGATTTGGTTCGTGGACATTGAAACACTTTCCGGTTGCTCCGTGATCGTGCTTCCGACAGCGGTAACCTCTTCGTCGACCGCCAGCGTCTTCAACAGCACTTCGGGAGATCACTGTAAGTTTATAATTACCGCATCGCTTTAGTTTATCTTAGTATTGTTTTATTTTTCATGCTCTCAAAACCACCAACAATGGTATCAGAGCATTTATAGTTTTGAAAGTATGGAAATCGACATGAAAAAGCTCGCGTTTTTTTCTTCTTCTGTCGCGAAGAAGAAGGTGAACAGTAAATTGAATCGATTGAATTTTCTTTCCAATCGATTCAAAATCGTGACAGAGAAAAAAAAAATAACGCAAACTGTGCATGAATCGATTCATTAATCGATTCGATTTAATTAAATCGATTGAAATAAATTTCAATCAATTCAAAATCGTAGTGCACAGTATGTCCATTTTTTTGAATTAGTAAGAAAAAAACTCGCTGAATCGATTCATGAATCAATTCAAGATTTGAAAGAAAACGGAATGAACAGTGCTTGAATTTGACGAAGCACAGTGCCGCATGCAAATTTTTTTATTTTTGAATCGATGCAATTACAAATTTGAATCGATTAAATATATAAAAAAAAACGTGTAAGAAAAAAAAAAGGGCATGCACACCTTTATTTTTTTTTTCACGAACAGTAGGTATATTTAATTAAATATTTTTATTAATTAATTAAATACATATAAGAATGTATTATTATTAAATTAATAAATATTTAATTAAATTATGGTTCAATTTATCGAAAATAGAACCCTACCAACTTGATCAATCAAACTCAGGTTTGGTTTAAATTATTAATTGATTTAGGCAGACCAATTTGATTCAATGATACCTAAAGCAGGTTTAAATCATTTGTTGGTTTAACCAGTCCGGTTTATTATTGAATTAATTGGGTATTCTTGATTACAGAAGTTGGGCTGATCAAATATGACCGGATTAGTTCCGTCGTGTCAAATTTAATCAGAAACATTGGATTTGTTCTAATGAGTTAGACTTAATCCAATGGGCAATTGGACGAGTCAAACGAACCTGAGTTTGATTAATAAGTCTGTGATTGACTCAAATGAGCTTAAACGATAACAGAACATAGGTCCAATTAGATTAGTTCTAATGAGGACAATATATTAAGTTTAAGATTCGGATTCATGATCGACCAATCCAATGTGTCAGTCACATGAGACTCCCCAAAATAAGGAAATTTATTTTTTCTTAATTGCTTGTGTATACTGTATATTTTGTTCTATATGTGGAAATTGAATTTGACCGGTTTTGTACTGGTTAGTCGGTTTTTTACTGACATCATGTTTTTCAATTCCAGATACAAAGAACGATATACACGATGACTGGTCGCTATGAACGACAACATGAGCTGTGGGAGGAGATCAAGAAGCTGGAATATGACCCGGATCACGGAGTCGGTAGGCTTATTGGTCGGCTCGATTGGTTGTTCTGGAATCTCGAGCAAGAAGGGTATCCAGTTCAGGAAACAGAAAGAAGATGGTATCTAGTTTATTCTTTATCAGAACATCTAAGGCAGATAGCATTCCAACTTTGGGATGAATCTGAAGGGCACATCTCATATTCAGAGATGTGTAGATAATTACTTCATTTGGAATGGGGTCCTGATGAATCTGAAGAGAATCCAAATCCCGAAAATATGGACCTCGAAGAATCTGAGGAGGATCCAGAAATGGATTCTGAAGAGGATCCAAATCCCGAAGAATTTGAAGATGATCCAGAAATGGATCCTGAAGATTCAGAGGAGGATCCAGAGATGGATCCCGAGGAGGATCTAGAGATGGATCCAGAAGAATCAGAGGAGGATCCTCAAGAATGTGTAGAAGATCCAGAAATGGATCTGATGGATGCATCTGAGGCTAATCCACCCATCATAGAATCTGGGATGAACGGGATGCAATTACCCACTGCTCTAGCATTTATCCTAGTAGGAGTAGTGCTAGCTTATCTAGTCTATTAGTATTCTGTTTACTGTCATTATGTACGAACAGTGTTAGCTCATTTAGTTTTGAGTCATGTAATAATTTCTGTTATTTTGTACGAACAGAATTATATAATTAAAGTTATGTTATATGTTAACTAACTTGGAAATGATTAGTTCATTTCATGATATGATTAGTTCATATAAATATGATTCGTTCATATAAAATGATTTGTTCATTAGTTGGGATATGTGTAATATAATTGATCAGTGCTGATTAGATTAGAACATACAAATGATGAGTGGAAACAATATTATCACTTGATTTTGTAAACTAACTCTAATTTACACTGAGTCAATAAATAGTTGCACATATATGAATTACACTTAAATAATAAATAATTTGTTTATTTATGTAGATCATGGCAACTAAAAACATCTTAGCTGAACTTAATAAGGGTGAGAAATTATATGGGGATAACTACAAAATCTGGCACCTCAAGATATAATATGTTCTTGAGGAACAAGAAGTTCTGGGGGCTGTAAACCAAATCATGGAGGAACTGGTTCATGGTTCCACAGCACAGCACAGACATGACCTTGATGCCTATAAGGCATGGAAAAGGAAGGACTCCATTTCTAAGGGTATATTGATTAGTTCAATGGTGGATGACCTGGTATTTGAGTATGAACCATTACCATCGGCTCATGCTGTCTGGGTAGCCCTTAGAGAGAAGTATAGTGGAGTCAGTCTGAGTAAGCTCCGTCAACTAACTATCAAGTTTGATAGTTGTAAGAAGCGCTCGAATGTTACCATGGCCCAACATCTCAGGGAGATGGGTAACATGATTCGAGAGCTTAAGACTGCTGGTTATACGTTGACCGATGAACAACAGGTTCAGACAGTTATCCATTCCCTTCCTGATTCTTGGGAAACGATGAAACAGAACCTGACCCATAGTGAGAGTATCAAGACTTTCACTGATGTCTCACACCATGTGGAACTTGAGGCGGAGAGGATTGAATCCGCAAGGATTTCAGGTCAAGCTTTTGTAGCTGAAGGTTCTGGTTCCAAGAATAAGAACAAGTGGTTCAAGAAAGGAAAGGGGAAAGGAAAGGAGGCTAATGCTGTTGCTACGAAAAACCAAACCAAGAAGAAAGGAAAGAAATATGGACAAAAACCTAAGAGCAGGTTGACTTGCTTCAACTGTGGCAAGAAGGGCCATTTTGCTCGGGATTGTACTAAGGCTAAAAAGGTAAATCCATTTTTGTCTTCTTTCCACGAGCAATATGTTGCAAGTACAGTGTTGTTAGCTGATTCGTATCCTTTGTGGATTGTAGATTCAGGAGCAACGAACCACGTAGCTCGTGATCGAGCTACATATGTGGAGTACCGTCAGGTACCAGCTGGCAACAAATGGATATATGTAGGAAACAATGCAAGAATTGAAGTCAAAGGAATTGGCACTTGCAAGCTCAACCTACGTGGTGGAGGCACCTTGTTTCTACATGATGTCCTGTACGCTCCTGAGATTCGACAGAATCTGGTTTCCGTTATTTGTCTTCTCGATTTAGGTTACAATGTAAATTTTTATAGCCGTTGTGTGGAACTTCGAATTAACTCTGTGTTAATTGGATATGGTTATATAACAAATGGTTTTATGGTTCTTGATATAGAACCAAATAATAATAGTTGTTTTTCAAACATTGCTCTTACTAGTAATGCTGATATTAATGATGAAATTTGGCATGCTAGATTGGGACATATAGGACAAGAATGAATGAATAGATTAGCTAAGGAGGGCCTATTAGGCACTCATGCTAAGATTAACTTGTCTGTATGTGAGCATTGTCTTGCTGGAAAGACGACTAGGAAACCGTTTGGTAAGGCTATTAGGGCTGAATCACCATTGCAATTAATTCATTCGGATATTTGTGGTCCGATGAATATGAAGGCTAGAAATGGGAGTTCTTATTTCATTACATTTATCGATGACTTCACACGTTTTGGTCATGTGTATTTGATTTCTTACAAATCTGAAGCATTGGATTACTTTATTCGTTACTTGAACGAAGTTGAGAATCAATTGGAACGTAAGGTTAAAACCTTGCGCACTGACCGTGGAGGAGAATATTTGTCTAATCAGTTCAAGACAATGTGTAATGAGAAAGGGATTATTAGACAGCTTACTATCCCTGGAACTCCACAGCAAAATGGGGTTACTGAAAGAAGAAATAGGACTCTTCTTGAAATGGTTAGGTCTATGATGGCGCAGGCTAATTTGCTAATCTCCTATTGGGGAGATGCATTATTAGTTGCAACATATATACTTAACAAAGTACCTTCAAAGTCAATTCCATCTACCCCACATGAACGTTGGACAGACAGAAAGCCGGATTTGAGTAATCTGAGACCATGGGGGTCAGCTGCCTACATTCATGATAAAACTCACGAATTTGGAAAATTAGGACCCAGAGGTAAGAAGTGTATCTTTATAAGATACTCTGAGACTTCTAAGGGTTATGTTTTTATTGGTGAGCGACAAGATGGAACCATATCTGAAATAGAGTCAAGAGATGCTACTTTTCTAGACACTGAGTTCCCAACACGAGGTGAAGTTGATAAGACAATTCCTCTATATGAGATAGAGGAGGAGGATAATGTTCCTTTATCAATGAATCAGGAGATGCCTGAATCTAGTCAACCGAGTGGGAGTAATTTGCCACTGAATGAGTCAGTTTCTCAACAGTCTAACCTTCGAAGAAGTAGTCGTCAGATTATTCCTCGAAGAAGGTTTGATATTGAGAATGAGGCATTAATGGTTCTCCCAGTTGACGATGAGGAACCTCGAACAGTTGAGGAAGCTTTGAGAAGCTCAGTTAGAAAAGAATGGAAAATTACAATGGATGAAGAAATGGAGTTAATGAGAAAAAATCAAGTTTGGGATTTAGTCGATCTTCCTCCGGGCCGAAGGGCTATTGGGAATAAATGGATTCTCAAAGTAAAGAGGAAAGCAGATGGATCGATTAATCGATACAAAGCTCGATTAGTTGCAAAAGGATATACCCAAATGGAGGGTATTGACTTTGAAGAGACATTCTCCCCAGTTGTAAAGTTTGTATCAATACGTGTCATCCTAGCTATAGTAGCACACTATGACATGGAATTACATCAGATGGATGTAAAAATGGCTTTCCTTAATGGTAATCTTGATGAAGAAATCTATATGGTACAACCAGAAGGTTATGTTGCTGAAGGCCAAGAGAAAAGAGTATGTAGACTTCGGAAGTCAATATATGGGTTAAAGCAAGCGTCAAGACAATGGAACATAAGATTTAATGAAGTAATATTATCTTATGGTTTTGAAATGATCAATGAGGATCATTGTGTTTACCTAAGAGAGGAAAAAGGAAAGCTTGTCATTTTATCATTATATGTTGATGATATGCTAATAGCTGGAAGTGACATAAAGAGTGTGATAAAAGTCAAAAGTTGGCTTTCATCACAATTTGACATAATAGATATAGGAGAAGCAGAGTGCATCTTAGAAGTGAAGATCGTTAGAGACCGATCAAAGAGGCTTTTGGGTTTGTCTCAAGAAGCTTATATCACTAAGATGCTACAACACTTCAATATGTCAGATTGTAACATTGAACAGATGCCTATTGCGAAAGGTATTGTCTTGAGCAAAAGTATGTATCCCAAGACTCCTGAGGAAATAGCCGAAATGAAGAAGAAACCATATGCCAGTGCTATTGGTAGTTTGATGTACACTATGTTGTGTACTCGTCCCGATATAAGCTATGTTGTTGGCTTAGTTAGTCGTTTCCAGTCAAACCCAGGATCGAGACACTGGAAAGCGGTGAAGAGGATATTCAGATATCTTAAAGGAACAGCTGATTATTGCCTCTGTTTCCAAAGATCAAACATGAGCCTAAGTGGCTACTCAGATGCAAATTAGGCAGGGGACCTTGATGACAGAAAATCCACATCTGGCTATGTCTTCTTGCTGAATGATGGTGTCATCTCATGGAACAGCAAGAAGCAGGCTTGTGTAGCCTTGTCGACAATGGAAGCTGAGTATGTGGCTTGTGCAGCGGTTGTGCAAGAGGCTGTCTGGCTAAGAAGGTTCCTGAAGCATCTGAGGATTGCTGAGGATAGTGGGAGTCCTGTTACTGTGTACTGTGATAGTCAAGCTGCGATAGCTTTTTCCAAGGATCCCAAATATCACAGCAAAGACAAGCATATAGAAATTAAGTATAATTTTGTAAGGGATATTGTTGACAAGAAAAAGATTATTCTTGAGTACATCCCTACACGAAATATGCTTGCTGATCCTTTTACTAAACCATTGACTAAAGAGTCATTTCATGGGCATATGAAGTCTTTGGGACTTCGGAGAATGTAACAATTGTAAAGACATTTTGATAAATGAAAAATTCCATGATCTATTCAGTGTATATGTCTTGGTTACATTCGAATAAAAGTCTCGATAAGCATGTTGGCAGATTGGGATTGGTCCACTCACATAGACAATCATCTCTATTTGTTAAGTACGAATAGAGGTAAGACCGTTGCTTATGGGTCAGCTTTTGTAGCTGTGAATAGAGACATACCCATAAGTTAAGGTCGCCTTGATATTTGTGTCAAGATGAGATCATTTGTGTAATGATTGGAGTAAATGCACCCATCATTTACTAAATCTGCTTGAAGCCAGATTAGAATTCATATGTTGAATTCAGGATTAGACATTGGGAATGTCTAGATCGAAATCTGTACGATGTTAAAATTGGGAAAAATATGCGCTCTTTTTGGTAAAGAGAATAACATCGTAACATGTGATTCATACCACATGTGCTATGGCGACAAGAAGGGTTGTAGGAGAATGAATCCCTGCTTCTCTACTATGTGAGACCCTTGAGATTATAAGTTAATCTCGATTTTACCCTAAGTGACTATTTAGCTGTCTACTTGAAGTTCTGATCAGTGTCTGCTACTTTAGCATGTTTCCTATTGGCTATGGATGATTCGGTCTATGGAGCATAACTAGGAAAGCAACTGATTAGAATGAATGAATTCTAGCTAAAAAGGAAGATTAAGATTGATTTACATCTGTGACATTTATTCACTGGTACCGGTTACATTTTTAGTTCAGTACATAAAATGTAATTGTGAATAATTTGTTTGATTGGAGGTGTTGAACATGCTCTTGACATATGGTCAATATGAGGGATTAGAGATGTTCATGATGATGTAACTAATTTGATCTGGGGTAAAGGCAAGCCATTTATGTCTATGATTCGTTCTATGGACATTTATGTCTCTAATTTGTTCTATGGAGCAGCTAAGTAAGGTGTGACAATCTTCTTAGCAATTGAATGCTCACTGTGCTTGCTGTCGCACGAACCATTTTCCCTAATGTATGGAATGGATGTTTTGATCTGGTCTTCGTGACTTGATTTTCATAAAGTCTGTGTGACTTATTTGGTCTTTGTGACTAAATTTTGCTCTGGTCTTCGTGACTTGATCCTCATAAAGTCTTCATGACTTATTTGGTCTTTGTGACTAATTTCGCTCCGGTCTTCGTGACTTGATCACCTTGAAGTCTATGTGACTGACATGGTCTATGTGACCATATGGATTGACTTGGACGAGTGGGAGATGTTGGGCGTTACACTTGGCAGACGAAAGGATTCGTCCCTTTCGCTGCTACAAACGCATGTTTACTGCAAACGCCAGGGAGACGAAGGGGCGTCCTTTCCCCTTCGTCTTCCTTAGTCTTCTTATAAGAAGCGTCCAAGTGCAGATCGACAAGTAGAGGTTTTTGGCGAGGTGATCAGGGAGCATCGAGAGATCGTGGGAGAGCAAAGGGAGAGCATTCGGCTGGGATTTTGTTCGTGAACGTTGAAACACTTTCCGGTTGCTCCGTGATCGTGCTTTCGACAGCGGCAACCTCTTCGTCGACAGCCAGCGTCTTCAACAGCACTTCGGGAGATCACTGTAAGTTTATAATTACCGCATCACTTTAGTTTATCTTAGTATTGTTTTAGTTTTCATGCTCTCAAAACTACCAACAGATCCCTTATATGTTGGTACGAAGGCGGTGAAAAGAAAGAGATGGGATTCCAAACCAAGTTCATCGATAACACCACCCGGGCTATACAGAACATCCACCAACGAATAGAAACTGCTCAGAGTCGACAGAAGAATTATACGGATAAGTGACGAAGGCCATTGGAATTCGGTGTCGGAGACTCAGTATTTCTCAAAGTAGCTCCTATGAAAGGAGTAATGAGGTTCGGTAAGAAGGGAAAACTAAGCCCGCGTTATGTGGGACCATACCGAGTTCTGAAAAGAATCGGCAAAGTAGCTTACGAAATAGGGCTGCCTCAAGAGATGTCAGCCATTCACAACGTGTTCCACGTTTCGATGCTAAAGAAATGCATTCCGAACACGAACCAAGTGATCGAACCACGGGCAGTACAAGTACAAGAGGACCTAACCTACGAGAGCCGACCAATTTAGATATTGGATCGAGACGTCAAAAGACTAAGCAACAAAGAAGTACCCTTAGTAAAGGTCCTGTGGAAAAATCAACGATACGAAGAAGCCACGTGGGAACGGGAAGATGATATGAGACAGAAGTATCCGTCGCTATTCTAAGTTCGAGGATGAACTTTCTATGAGGTATGGGGTACAGTAACACCCACGAAAATAATAAGATAAGTATATGGGTATTATTTTTCTTTAGAGCATAGAAATAAAAAGAATAAGAGAAAAAGGGAAAATAGAAACCAAAATAGAATAAGAAGAGGTGAGGTCAAGGATTGAACCTTGAACCTCCCACAAATAATAGAGATAAATTGATGTATGATAACCACTAGAATAATGAATAATATATGGATAGAAAGGAATGAAAATTTAGTTTAAGGTGAGAAGAAAATAAAAGAAAACTAAGCAAAAGAGCAAGAGAAAACCAAGTTGTTTACCTCCTCTTCCTCTTGGTTAAGAGAAGAAGCAAGCAAAAGATAAATTGCCTACTTCCCTCCCTCTCTCTATTTTCGTGGGAATTAAAGGAATGAGGGAAAAGAGTAGTTGAGGGAATGAATGAAGACATGTTTCATTTGCAAAGGAATAAATTGATTGGGAGAAGAAAAACAAGAGATTAAATTCTTTTTTCTTCCTCCTTCCTTCTCCTTCTTCATTCTTCACCGAAACCAAGAGCCCCTCCCTCTCCTTATTCCAAAAGCTAAGCTAAGTTCCTCTCCAAGAAAACTAAATTTTGAGAAGAAACCTTCAAGATCTATCCCTTCCAAGCAAGAGAAGCAAAAGGAGGTGCAAGAAGAAGAAGCTCTCTCCTTCCTTGGCACTTAGGATACCTTTTACCTTAAGAAAAACCACAAGCGAAAGGATGTAAGTTTCCCTCACCTGTGGTACAATAGCTTGTATATTTTCTATGAGATTTGGTTGCCTAAAAACCTAGGATACCTTCATGAAATTTTCGGCCAAGACAAGACTAAAAAGAAGGACCTAGGAAATGTAAAGACCTAAATTTTGACATGCTCAATATACTTCTTGTAACATGTATTTTATGGTAGGGATTTATCTAATGTTCATATGCTAGAATGTTTGGTTAGAACTTAGAGTCATATCCCTAGACTCTCGGCCAAACATGAATAAAGGAAATAGGTAAGTTAAGACTCAAACCAAGCATGCTCCTTTTTGTTTTATGATATGTACTTCATGATGAGAAAGTTGTTAACATGATATGCTCATGCCTATATGATGATTGAACTTTATTCCATGCTCATAAGTATTTGGCCATGATAGGATTAGGGGCCTAGAAAATGGTTAAACCTAAACTAATCATGCCATGATCCTCCTTAAGACAAGTTATGAAATTAATATGACATGCTCATGTTGTAGTGTGGTTAGAACTTGTTTTCATGCCCCATGAACTTTCGGCCACAACAAGTTTAAGGGCCTAGGGAACTTAGAACCTAACCTAATTATGCTCATGATGTTCCTTGTAATAATTGCTATGAAATTGGGTTAGGGTTTTTCATGCTTTTTGTTGGGTTTTTCGGGCCGCGAAAACCGCTTTTCGCGTCGCGGAAACCCCGAATCACCCAAAGCCGTAGATCCTTGCAAGGAAAAATTTGAAGACAATAGAAGTATGAGTTTCAAAAACTTTAGATCTACTCCTAGATCTATGTGTTGAGAGCTTTTACCTTTGAAGCGTGCCCTCGCAAAATTCCCGCTCGTCCAAAACGCCGGATCTCGAGAGTATCAAGATAGATACCCCTCTAGAAGTATCCACACGAACACGTAGGTGGAGAAAACCACACAAAAGGTGTGCTAGCACCTATGTATGGTTCGGCCAAGTTGAGGAGGAGAGGGAGAGCTTGAGAGGAAGAAGGAAGAAGATACACACTTAAATGAAAAATGAATTCCCATTCAAAACCAAAAGTGGCCGGCCACTTCCCATAGTGTAACTCCCCATTAAATGCAATTAATGTGAAGTTTTTAAGAAAATGGCTTTGTAACTTCCATGAGGTGGCACCCATGATGATGTGGAGTAACATCATTGGTCCACTTCAATGCCAACTCACCAATGAGGTGGCATAAAATCAAGTCTAACTTGACTTTTAATCTTCCTCTCAAGTCAAGTCAAACTTGACCAAATCTCTTCCATGGTTGATCGAATCCAACCATTTGATTCAAGCCAACTTAATATAATGAATCTAATTCATTTAATTAAATTGATTCAATGAGTCAAAATCTAAATTAGACTCATTGAACACATGAATCAACTTGAGTCGAACTCAAGTTAGCCCAATTAGGATTACTCTTAATCCAATTTGATTCATCAAATGAATCTAATCCTCTTGGTTCATCATATGAACCTAATCTCCATCTAATTGTCCTAAGTGTGTGACCCTATAGGTTCTTGTAACGTTGGCAATGCCCTAAACCCATTTAGGAGCATAAGTAATGAGCGGTATCTAGCAACACATCATTACTACCAAAGTTACAAGAATATCGAGATCCGACATCACCTTGTGACTACTAATTTTGACTCCTCACAATATATGACAAGTGTCCTTCTATCCTAAACATCTAGATTGTTTATTATGAGGCATAGACCGTGTCATCCTCTAATCAATCTAAATCTTGAACTCCAAGTAGACACACTAAATCAAATGAGCTCAATATCCTATATTGACTCATTTGGGCATGGCCATGCACTTCGTGGTCTCACTCTATCAAGAATACCGATGTCACTCCCGTCATATAGGAGGGATAGATCTCATCTACATCACTCACATCCCTCCGCATAATTTGTTACATACCCAGTAATCGCCTTTATAGTCCACCCAGTTACGGGTGACGTTTGACGAAACTAAAGTACATAACTCCTTATGTAGGGATCGATGGTGACTTCAGGTCTAAGGACTAGTAGTCATACTAATAGCCACATGAGAAAGTATATGACACTCATATAACGATCCATGATACTTTCTCATGGCGGGTCATTCAGTATACATTCTCTAATGTATACCCATGTGTCAACTTGATATCTCTATATCCATGACTTGTGAGATCAAGTCATCGAGTTGACCTACATGCTAGTCTTATTGCATTAACATTGTCCCTGAATGTTAATACTCGACTAGGAATGATTAAGAGTAGTGTTCCCTATATCATCTCACTATCGGTTCAACCAACCGATTGATATAGGTGAGAACCATCTACTCAGGGACATTATTATACTTAGTTTATTTGGCACCAATACAAGTAAGTATAATAACCAAAATCCAAATGTCATTTATTTATAAAGAATATGATACAATAAGTCCAATATACAATCATCAAATGATTGGCTCTAGGGCTCTAGCTAACAATCTCCCACTAGCACTAGTGCCAATCAGTGTAGGCTCTAAGCCCAAATAACCTAGTGTGACCATCATGCTTCCTCTGTGCCAAAGCCTTGGTCAAGGGATCTGCGATGTTAGCCTCTGTAGGTACTCTGCAAATCTTCACATCTCCTCTCTCGATGATCTCTCGAATGAGATGGAAGCGCCGTAGTATGTGTTTGGTCCGCTGGTGTGAGCGAGGTTCCTTCGCCTGTGCTATAGCTCCATTGTTGTCACAATAGAGCTCAATGGGGTCAGCAATGCTAGGAACCACCCCAAGTTCAGTGATGAACTTGCGGATCCAAACTTCCTCTGATATAGCAATGTACTCGGCTTCTGTTGTAGAATCAGCTACTGTATCCTGCTTCGAACTCTTCCAGCTGATAGCACCACCATTAATGCAAAATACGACCCCCGACTGCGATCTATAGTCATCCTGGTCGGGCTGGAAGCTAGCATCACTGTAACCCTTTACATCTTGCTCATCATTGCCTCCATATATCAAGAAATATTCTTTAGTCCTTCTTAAGTACTTAAGAATATTCTTGACCGCTATCCAGTGACTTTCACCTGGATCTGATTGGTATCTGCTCGTCATGCTCAAAGCATACGAGACATCAGGTCGAGTACATAGCATGGCGTAAATTATCGATCCTATGGCTGAAGCATAAGGGATCTGATCCATGTGGTCTCTCTCCTCTCTAGAAGAGGGGCCTTGAGTCTTCGAAAGACTCACGCCATGTGACATCGGCAGAAATCCCTTCTTGGAGTTCTGCATGGCAAACCGAAGGAGTACCTTGTCAATGTATATACTCTGACTTAGGCCAAGTAATCTCTTAGATCTATCTCTATAGATCTATATCCCTAGAATACGGGATGCCTCACCTAAGTCCTTCATTGAGAAGCAACTCCCTAGCCAGGTTTTGACAGACTGAAGCATAGGGATGCCCTTCCCAATGAGTAGTATGTCATCCAAATACAATATGAGGAAGACAACTATATCCCCTACAACCTTCTTGTAGACACAAGGCTCATCTTCATTCTTGATGAAACCAAACTGTCTGATTGCATCATCGAATCGAAGATTCCAGCTTCGAGAAGCTTGCTTTAGTCCATAAATGGATCTATGTAGCTTGCATACTCTGCTAGTATGCTGTGGATCTACAAAACCCTCAGGTTGTGTCATGTACACATCCTCGAGTAGGTTTCCATTCAGAAACGCGGTTTTGACATCCATCAGCCATATCTCATAGTCATGGTAGGCTGCAATAGCAAGCATGATCCGAATAGACTTAAAACATCGCTACTGGAGAAAAGGTTTCATCATAGTCAATACCATGAATCTGCTTGAAACCTTTAGCTACCAAGCGACCCTTATAGATAAGTCCATCCATGTCAGTCTTTCTCTTAAAGACCCACTTACACCCAATGGGTTTTACCCCTTCAGGTGGATCAACCAAAGTCCATACTTGGTTGGTGTACATGGATTCCATTTCGGATCTCATGGCCTCTAGCCATTTCTCAGAATCTGGTCTCATCACAGCTTCCTGATAGGTGGTAGGCTCATCCTCTATGAGCATAACGTCATCATGGTCAGACAAGAGAAATGAGTATCTCTCAGGCTGACGACGTACCCTATCAGACCTGCGAAGAGGTATGTCTACTTGAACTGGTTGTTGTTCCTCAACTCCTTGTGGAACAACATCATCCACAACACTTTGTGGTTCCAGTTCAATTTCCATCGAGGCATCAGTGCTATTGTTCGCATCTTGAACTTCTTCAAGATCGAACGCGCTCCCACTAGTCTTTCTAGAAACAAAGTCCCTTTCTAGAAAGACCCCAGTCTTTGCCACAACTACCTTGTGCTGACTGGGAATGTAGAAGTAATATCCCTTAGTTTCCTTGGGATATCTGATGAAATAGCACTTGTCGGATTTGGGTCCTAATTTGTCTGAGACTTGACGTCGTACGTAAGCCTCACAGCCCCAAATCCTCATGAAAGACACCTGGGCATCTCTCCCAGTCCATATCCTATATGGTGTCTTTATCACGGCCTTGGATGGAACTCGGTTGAGAATGAAAGCTGCCGTGTCTAGAGCATATCTCCATAGATGTGTCGGAAGATCTGTGTGACTCATCATAAATCGTACCATATCTAATAGGGTACGATTCCTCCTTTCGGATACACCATTCCACTGTGGTGTTCCAGGAGGAGTGAGTTGGGATAGAATCCCACACTCAGCTAGGTAGTCACGAAACTCATGGCTAAGGTATTCTCCACCTCGATCGGATCGAAGTATCTTAATACTCTTGTCAAGCTGGTTCTGTACTTCATTCTTGAATTCTTTGAACTTTTCAAAGGATTCGGACTTATGTGTCATCAAGTACACATAACCATATCTACTGAAGTCATCAGTAAATGTGATGAAGTATCTATAACCGCCTTTAGTAGCGACATTGAAAGGGCCACATACATCACTATGTATGAGTCCTAACAAATCAGTCGCTCTCTCGCTGTGTCCACTAAAGGGAGTCTTGGTCATCTTGCCTCGTAGGCATGACTCGCATATCTCATATGATTCAAAATCAAATGAGTCCAGCAAACCATCCTTATGGAGATGGGATAAGCGCTTGTCATTTATATGACCTAAGCGACAGTGCCAGAGATAGGTGTGGTTCATATCGTTCGATTTGAACCTCTTGGTACTAACGTTATAGATAGAGCTCTCAAGGTCTAGAATATAGAGTCCGTTCATCAGAGGTGCACTACAATAGAACATATCGTTTAAATAGACTGAACAACATTTGTTCTTTATTATAAACGAGAATCCTTTCTTGTCCAAACAAGAAACTGATATAATGTTCTTAGTTAATGCAGGCACATAACAACAATCGTCTAACTCTAGTATAAGCCCAGAGGGCAGAGATAGAAAATAAGTCCCTACAGCAACAGCAGCAACCCGTGCTCCATTGCCTACTCGTAGGTCTATCTCACCCTTCGTCAATGCTCTGCTATTTCTCAGCGCTTGTACATTAGTACAAATGTGCGAAGCACATCCGGTATCTAATACCCACGATGAAGAAATAGAGAGGTTGACTTCTATAACATTTATACCTGAAGTAGAAATCTTATTTCTCTTCTTGTTAAGATCTTCCAAGTATCCTGTGAAGTTCCTCTTCCAGTGCCCTGCTTGTCCTTGATATAGTTGACGAAGATGTTCAACCATATCGTAAGCACACATCAACTCATGTTGCTTCTGAAGCTCAGAGTTCATGGTTGCGAGCATTAGACAGGACACATCTAATGCGTCATCTTGATGCTTCTTGTAAGCATCCCGGTCAGCTCGCGTGGCAGTGGCAGGAGGAGCCTCCGGAATGGGCTGCTCCAGAACGTACAGTTTACGTTCCTGAGTGAGAACTATTCTCAGGTTCCTGTACCAGTCCAGGAAATTTGCTCCGTTGAGCTTGTCCTTCTTAAGGACAGAACGCAGGGAGAAAGAGTTCGTATTCGACGTCATGGTTATCTACAACAGAAAATTTGCAGAAATAAATATCATATTCTTTTAAAATCATTTAATTAGGCCTTTAATTAAATGATGCTCCCACTGAATTCTATAATTCTTGTGGGACAAGATCCACATCATACTAACCCTTGAGTTAGCTTTGGCTAATACGCCCAAGACTTAGTATGATCGGTAGGTAATGATTACCAATTACATCTCTATGCAACTCTTGCTTATAAAATCAATATCCGCATTTATATTAAAACTCGAGTTAGCTTTGGCTAATATGCCCGAGAGTTAATATTGATGTGATTTTGACCTATCTTTTCCAACCGTTGGAAGAATGCCTATAGTTGACTCGATCTAACCGAGCAACTATGAATTACTCAATCTAATTGAGTTTGTATTTACCCATGTGTTGATAGGCGGGACCAAGATTGTCCCTCCGTACCCTACCAAGATAATATGTATTGCTCTGCTTTGGCAGATTCAACAATACATGTGATCGAGGTAGTGATAGGTATCATGGCACGGTTAGGCATTTAGAGTTGGTTCGATCGAGATCTAATCTAATCGAAAAGGATGCATCTTGTGCACGACTTAGATCTAATCTAATCGCAAGGGTGCATCATGTGCACGACTTAGATCTAATCTAATCGTAAGGCACTAATTAATTAATTACTTATTAAACATGCATCATATACATAAGCAATTAACTAATTAATCTATTTGTGATTTAGTCATGGCCCCACTATGATCTTCTCAAGCCAATGAGAAGATCGAATGGTCAACCTAGGGTCAACAGCTTCTCCAAGCTCCTCCCTTTGACCACCTTGTGTTGCTCGTGCCCGCCTCGGAACTCCGTCTCGTGTGGACCCTCCACCGCTCCAATTTGTACATTACAATTTGAAACTCGAGTTACATTCGAGTCTAAATTTAATTTACAACCTGAATATATGAGAAAGGCACGACGCGCAGGTCGCGGAAAAATAAAAACATACAACATGCGCAAACACATAACGGCACGCAGGCCGTACTATGAATTACAACACAATCCAATCATATTGGGTTTTTGGGCTATGACTATCACAAAATTAATATATAATTCAAAATTATATATTTTCATAATTTTCTATAATTTTAAAAATAATTTTTTACAATTTTTACGAGTAAAATTTCTCGGCGGTCCCGTTTAGCGGTTTCGGGCGCAATCGCGGAACGGATCCCCTTGCGGGGCCAGGGACAGCGCCCCTACCCGCGATCTTACCATCGCGAGGGTTCCTTTGCGATCCAACAGCGCCTAAACTCGCTTTCCCAAAACGATTTGGGTCGAGACATTGCCGTTTCGAAAAAATCTTCTTGGCAGGTTCGTTTTTAGTGATTTCGGGTGCAATCGCGGAGCAAATCCCCTTGCGGGGTTAGGGGCAGTACCCCTACCCACGATCTAACCATTGTGAGTTGCTCCTTTGCGATCTAATGGCACCCAAGCCCGCTTTCCCAAACGGATTTGGGGCAAAACGAAGCCGTTTAAGGAAAAACTTCCCGGTAGCCGAAGCCTACAAGTGCCGAGATACTTGTGCTTCGCTTCTACATAAAAATTACCCATAAAAACATAAAAAAACTAAATTTTTACATAAAATCACAAAAGGTTTAGTTTTCATAAAACCAAAAATTAAACTCGTACAAGCCTTGCACGTGGCTCTGATACCACAGTTGGGTTTTTCGGGCCGCGAAAACCGCTTTTCGCATCGCGGAAACCTCGAATCACCCAAAGCCGTAGATCCGTGCAAGGAAAAATTCGAAGACAATACAAGTACGAGTTTCAAAAACTTTAGATCTACTCCTAGATCTATGTGTTGAGAGCTTTTACCTTTGAAGCGTGCCCTCGCAAAATTCCCGCTCGTCCAAAATGCCGGATCTCGAGAGTATCAAGATAGATACCCCTCTATAAGTATCCACACGAATACGTAGGTGGAGAAAACCACACAAAAGGTGTGCTAGCACCTATGTATGGTTCGGCCAAGTTGAGGAGGAGAGGGAGAGCTTGAGAGGAAGAAGGAAGAAGATACACACTTAAATGAAAAATGAATTCCCATTCAAAACCAAAAGTGGCCGGCCACTTCCCATAGTGTAACTCCCCATTAAATGCAATTAATGTGAAGTTATTAAGAAAATGGCTTTGTAACTTCCATGAGGTGGCACCCATGATGATGTGGAGTAACATCATTGGTCCACTTCAATGCCAACTCACCAATGAGGTGGCATAAAGTCAAGTCTAACTTGACTTTTAATCTTCCTCTCAAGTCAAGTCAAACTTGACCAAATCTTTTCCATGGTTGATCGAATCCAACCATTTGTGTAACGCCCGCCCTCCCTGCTAACCCTAAGGGACGGGGCTACGATACTCTATGTATAATTTTTTTTTTTTTTAAAACAGCGGAAGACTTAAAATAATTCTCTTAGTTTAATAAAAACTTTTCTTTTGTTTTCCTTTTCATCAAATCCGAACTACACTACCATGACCTCAATAACATGATATCAAAATTAGTAGAAACATAACATCAAGTCACACATACGGTACTACAATTCATGATACCAAAGCATAGTTCTTTAAAAGTTTTTTTTTTTAAAGCAGGTTCTTATTTGGTTGCCTAGCCACTTCCACACACATCTCCTTGCCTCTCCTGCTGCTCCTCTAGCTCGTCCAGCTTTTTCCTTTATCTGTGGTACAAGGACAGTAAGCTGTGAGCACTCATGGCTCAGTAATTTCCTTTCCTACTCACTAAAATCGAAAATCATAGTATAATCAAAGAATGTCTCAACATGGCATCATTTCAACTAGTCATGACATAATGTAACATACTCTTTTAAGCATATCATGCAACATGAAGAAATCATAACTAGTCATGGCATATCATAGCGTAAAGCATAGCATGAAGCATAACATAATCGTATCTAATCATGGCATATCGTCATAAGGAGTCATGGCATATCCTACACATGGACATATCATGGAACATAACATAATCATATCTAACCATGGCATATCATAAATCATCATAAGGTATATGCAATATGATTTTGAAAAACATGTATCCGAAAAACATGTGTATGTCTCATGATCCTTAAAACCATTTCTTCTTACATATATACTTGAACATAATCTCAACTTAAAGGGGATCCCGGCTATGTACCACTTACATATTACGCGCAACCTATGTAGGTCCAAGGTAGCAAGTCTTGAACCCTACAAGGCAACATACTAGGCCCGAGTCTTACTCCATCGACATAGGGGCACTTAGGAGCCCATCCCTAACGAGGCCCGAGTCTTATTCCATCGACCCCGGGGCGCTTATGGAGCCCACCCTTAGTACAAGCAATATAAAGTAAAGTACATGTCATACTTATACATATCATACATCATAAAAGCATGCATCACTTAGGCACACATCCTATCATAAAAGTATGCATCACTTAGGCATACATCATGTCATAAAAGTATGCATCACTTAGGCATACATCATATCATATAGGTATGCATCACTTAGGCATACATCATGTCATAAAGGTATGCATCACTTAGGCATACATCATACCATAAAAGTATGCATCACTTAGGCATACATCATATCATAACAACATGCATCACTTAGGCATAGATCATAAAAACATGCATATCTTAAGCATAAAGCATATCATCAAGCATGCATAATTTAACCACATAGCATATCCTGAAAGCATGCATATTTTAAGCACTAAACATAGCATCAAAGCATGCATAATTTAACCACATATCATAACATAAGCATGCATATTTTCAGCTCATATCATATCATCAAAGCATGTAAAATTTACCCACATATCATAACATAAAGCATGCATATTTTGAACTCATAACATATCGTAGAAATTCTCATCTTGTATAGCTCACAAGCGTACATGTCTAAGCATAAAAGTGTATCTTGTGCTCATCCAATCTTAAGGAACAATTTAACATGATTAATTTGGGTACTAAGCTTCCTAATCCTTTGGGTTCTTATCTTGGCCGAAACCCTCTTAGGTGCCAATTCAAGTTTTAAACAACATCCAAGCATGTAGAACCTAATTCATCCACATATCATTTTCATAGGAAGTATTATAAACAAGATTTACTTGGACTCTAAGTTCTCCAAGTCCTTAAACCTCATTTGGCCGAACCTTAACAAGTGTGAAACAAGGTTCTAAATGACATAAAGCATGGAAACCTTAACCATATTTATAGCATTTGTTTCAAGGAATATGGTAAGCACAATTGAGTTAGTTCCTAAATCCTTTAAGCCCTTAAAATTATGTCATGGACGAAACTTACAAGTACTCATTTAGGTTTTCAAGCAAGCATACAAGCATGTGAACTTACTCTAACATCATGTATAAATTTATAAATGGCATCATACAAGTGGTCATGGCCGAAACTTCCCTTAGCATCAATTTAGGTCACTAACAACATATAGCATGTGAATTTTTTAGCTTACTACATTTCATATTCCATGGAGAGTGACATGAGCATGTTCAATGTAAGTTCTAGGGTTTCTAAGGCATGTATCCCTTCATGGCCGAGACTTTAAGGTGTCCATTTGAATCATAGTTAAATATATAAGCATGTGAACACAATCAACATGTTATCTCAATTTCATAAGAAGCATCTTTAACACATGAGGTCTAAATTTTAAGGTTTCTAGATCTTTAAACCCTACATGGCCGAACCTCATCAAGCATGGAATTTGTTCAAATGGCATAAAAGCATAGAAAGTCATAACACATTTCATAACATGTATAAAAGTCAAGCACTATAAGCATACATTTAAATTGTGTCTTAGGTTTCCTAGGTTTTTCCTTTCTTTATCTCATAGCATATGTTTGGACGAAACATTCCAAGTCTTTAAACTAGGTTTTAGGTGGCCTAAAGTATGGAAAACCTAAACAAGTTTTATGGCAAAAACATCAAAGGAACTATACATATAAGTTTGGTTCACAAACAAGCTAGGACCCTTGTGGTCATAATTATCATATATCATGCAACCAATTTTCCTATACTCTAATTAAGTATGGGAGCATCAAACAACTTTCATATCTTATTGTCATGGAGGTTTTGAGCATGTTAAAAAAAATCTGTTTAAGCTATTCTAAACCATCCACCTTACCATGGCCGAAACATTAAAAGTGATGTTCATGAGTTTCTATCAACATACAAGCATGCAACTCTTTAATAAACTCTATATTCTATCATATAAACATGGTGAGTTTAAATTCAAAGTCTTCCTAACCCTAAACCCTTCCTTGGCCGAAACTTGTGAGTGGGGTACTTTTGGTTCCAAGTAACCTTCAAGTATGAAAACAATAATGGATCCTTAACCATTTATTTAGAGGGTTTTGTGCAAGTTAGGTAAACAAATAAATTCCCTAGCCCTTATAAAACCTTTTTGGCCGAAACTCTAGGGTTAGGTACATCTCTAATCCAGCATCACATATATATAAAAATATGAGAGAAAACGTTCTTACAAAGCATAGAAAAATTATCATGAATCAAGGCTTATATTAAACATTCCTAGGATCAACAAGTCCTTTCTTTGGCTGAATTTTCACAACTTTGTTTCTAGGTTTTAAAATCCTCATAAAATCCAAAAACACATTAAAACCGCTTGTACCACAGGTGAGGGGATACTTATCTCCTTTTCTCTTGTGGTTCTAAAGTGTGGTGATGGAAGAAAGGGTCTCTTCTTCTTGTTCTCCTCCTTTGATTTCCCTTGGTAGTCTTCCTTGTATCCTAGGAGGAACCCTGTTTTGGGGGCCGAAAATGGAGGAGAGGGGGCTGAGGCTCTCGGTGGTGGAGAGGAGAGAATGAGAGAAATGAGAGAAAAATAAAATCTTCTCTTTACATGCTCCCTTTTATGTTAAGGGGGAAGAGGTAGCAAAATTGGTTTTTGCTTTCCATCTCCCTTAGCCCCCTTTTTTTTTTTTCTCTTGCTCTTTTCTTGCTTTCTTTTGGCTAGCTTTTACTCTCATCCTTATCAAGAGTTTCCCTCCTTTGCTATCAATATATCATTCCTATCCCAACTGGCTATTACCCATTAATCCTATCATTTACATCATGAGAGGTTCAAGGTTCAATCCTTGACCACTCCCTATTTTTATTTCTTTTTATTTCTTTTTGGTTCAACATTCTACTAATATTTTTCTAAGGCAAATTCATCATTCTCATATTTATCTTAAAAGCTTAGTGGGTGTTACAATTTGATTCAAGCTAACTTAATATAATGAATCTAATTCATTTAATTAAATTGATTCAATGAGTCAAAATCTAAATTAGACTCATTGAACACATGAATCAACTTGAGTCGAACTCAAGTTAGCCCAATTAGGATTACTCTTAATCCAATTTGATTCATCAAATGAATCTAATCCTCTTGGTTCATCATATGAACCTAATCTCCATCTAATTGTCCTAAGTGTGTGACCCTATAGGTTCTTGTAACATTGGCAATGCCCTAAACCCATTTAGGAGCATAAGTAATGAGCGGTATCTAGCAACACATCATTACTACCCAAGTTACAAGAATATCGAGATCCGACATCACCTTGTGACTACTAATTGTGACTCCTCACAATATATGACAAGTGTCCTTCTATCCTAGACATCTAGATTGATTATTATGAGGCATAGACCGTGTCATCCTCTAATCAATCTAAATCTTGAACTCCAAGTAGACACACTAAATCAAATGAGCTCAATATCCTATATTGACTCATTTGGGCATGGCCATGCACTTCGCGGTCTCACTCTATCAAGAATATCGATGTCACTCCCGTCATATAGGAGGGATAGATCCCATCTACATCACTCACATCCCTCCGCATAATTTGTTACATACCCAGTAATCGCCTTTATAGTCCACCCAGTTACGGGTGACGTTTGACGAAACTAAAGTACATAACTCCTTATGTAGGGATCTATGGTGACTTCAGGTCTAAGGACTAGTAGTCATACTAATAGCCACATGAGAAAGTATATGACACTCATATAACGATCCATGATACTTTCTCATGGCGGGTCATTCAGTATACATTCTCTAATGTATACCCATGTGTCAACTTGATATCTCTATATCCATGACTTGTGAGATCAAGTCATCGAGTTGACCTACATGCTAGTCTTATTGCATTAACATTGTCCCTGAATGTTAATACTCGACTAGGAATGATTAAGAGTAGTGTTCCCTATATCATCTCACTATCGGTTCAACCAACCGATTGATATAGGTGAGAACCATCTACTCAGGGACATTATTATACTTAGTTTATTTGGCACCAATACAAGTAAGTATAATAACCAAAATACAAATGCCATTTATTTATAAAGAATATGATACAATAAGTCCAATATACAATCATCAAATGATTGGCTCTAGGGCTCTAGCTAACACTTTTATGACACTTGAAACCTAGTTCCAAGCCTTAAAGGTTTCGGCCACAACAAGTTTAAGGGCCTAGGAAACTTAGAACCTAACCTAATTATGCTCATGTTGTTCCTTGTAATAATTGCTATGAAATTGGTTTAGGGTTTTTCATGCTTTTATGACACTTGAAACCTAGTTCCAAGTCTTAAAGGTTTCGGCCACAACAAGTTTAAGGGCCTAGAAAACTTAGAACCTAACCTAATTATGCTCATGATGTTCCTTGTAATATTTGCTATGAAATTGGTTTAGGGTTCACATGCTTGAATGTTGATTTTAACCCAATGTAATGCTTGATAAGATTCGGCCATGATAAGTTTATAAGCTTAGGAAACCTAGAACCTAACCTAAACATGCTCATGATGTTTTCTTATGGTATATGATATGATATTGGTTTAGGATTCACATGCTTGTATGTTGATTTTTTACCTAAGTCACAACTATATGTTTCGGGCACTATATGACATTAGGGTTAGAAATCTAAATATGATTCCCATGTATCTCACATGCAATGTTTCATGATGTGGTAAGAGCTTGCTATGCTTCTATGTTTAATTATGTATACTTATGATCTATGTATGTTGGTAACCCGTATGCTGTGCTGTGTGCCCAAGTTATGCATGCTATTTATGATGAGCTGTGTGCCCAATTTATGCATGATATTATGATGAGCTGTGTGCCCAAATTAAGCATGTTATTTATAATGAGCTGTGTTCCCAAACTATGCATGCTTTTATGATGAGCTGTGTGGCCAAACTATGCATGTATTTATGATGTGCTGTGTGCCCAAACTATACATGCTATTATGATGAGCTGTATGCCCAAATTTTGTATGGTATGATATGATAAGAAATATGATATGCATGAAATAATAAGAACCATGATATGTATGATATGCTACTTTACTTTATATGGCTTGTACCAAGGGTGGGCTCCATAAGCGCCCCGGGGTCAATGGACTAAGAAACGGGCCTCGTTAGGGATGGGCTCCTAAGTGCCCCTAGGTCGATGGACTAAGAAACGGGCTTAGTATGTATGCCTTGTAGGGTTCAAGACTTGCTACCTTGGACCTACATAGGACGCGCGTATTTATGTATGTGGTACAAGCCGGGGCCCTAATCATGTTATGATTATGTTTAAGTATGTAAGTAATAAGTTTTCAAAAGACATGTTGCATATATTTTTGCATGAATCATGTTTTTGAAAGCCATCTCGCATAACACTTTATGATTATGTTACGATATGCCATGATGCTTATGATTATGATATGTTATGCTAGGATGCACTTTATGATTATGTTATGATATGCCATGATACTTATGATTATGTTATGCTAGGATGCACTTTATGATTATATCATGATATGCCATAATGCTTATGATTATGTTATGTTATGCTACGATGCACATTATGATTTTACCATGATATGTCATGATGCTTATGACTATATTATGTTAAGCTAGGATGCATGTTATGATATGCCATGATACCTTACGATTATGTTACGATATGATGCTTCTATACATGATATGATGAGTTGTCTTTATGCTTTATGCCTTGGAGATTAAGTTATGCTATACGATTTTTGTGAGTAGGAAAGGATCTTACTGAGCCTTGTGTGCTCACAGCTTACTTTCCTTGTACCACAGATAAGGGCAAAGAATGGATGTACTAAGAGAGCAGCAGGAGGGGGCAAGAAGGACATGTGTAGTAGTGACTCGGCTAAAGAGAAAGACCTGCTTCTAGTTAATAAGAATTATGCTTATGTCGCTCTTTTATGACTCCATGACATTTCATCATACTCTTTAGTATTATGGCTTAAATTTATGTTAAGCATGTTATGTGACTCATATGATAGGTAGTTAGTGATGATGATTTGAAAAGTAAAGGAAAAGTTTTTTTAAAAAATATATACTATAGATAAGACTTCCGCTGTTTTAAGAAGAAAAAGATAAGTAACCCCCGTCATCTTGAGCAAGAAGGGGTGGGGTGTTACATAAGGGATCTGATCCATACGGTCTCTCTCCTCTCAAGAAGAGGGACCTTGAGTCTTCGAAAGACTCACACCATGTGACATCGGCAGAAATCCCTTCTTGGAGTTCTGCATGGCAAACCGAAGTAATACCTTGTCAATGTATGTACTCTGACTTAGGCCAAGCAATCTCGTAGATCTATCTCTATAGATCTGTATGCCTAGAATGCGGGATACTTCACCTAAGTCCTTCATTGAGAAACAAGTCCCTAGCCAAGTCTTGACATACTGCAGTAAAGGGATGTCTTTTCCAATGAGTAGTATGTCATCCACATACAATATAAGGAAGACAACTGTGTTCCCTACAACCTTCTTGTGGACACAAGGTTCATCTTCATTTTTGATGAAACCAAACTGTTTGATTTGCATCATCGAATCGAAGATTCCAGCTCCTAGAAGCTTGCTTTAGTCCATAAATGGACCTATGCAGCTTGCATAATCTGCCAATATGCTGTGGATCTACAAAACCCTCAGGTTGTGTCATGTACACATCCTCGAGCAGGTTTCCATTTAGAAACGCAGTTTTGACATCCATCTGCCATATCTCATAGTCATGGTATGCTGCAATAGCAAGCATGATCCGAATGGATTTAAACATCGCTACTGGAGAAAAGGTTTCATCATAGTCAATACCATGAATTTGCTTGAAACCTTTAGCTACCAAGCGACCCTTATAAATAAATCCATCCATGTCAGTCTTTCTCTTAAAGATCCGCTTACACCCAATGGGTTTTACGCCCTCAGGTGGATCAACCAAAGTCCATACTTGGTTGGTGTACATGGATTTCATCTCGGATCTCATGGCTTCTAGCCATTTCTCATAATCTGGGCTCATCACAGCTTCCTGATAGGAGGTGGGCTCATCCTCTATGAGCACAACGTCATCATGGTTAGATAAGAGAAATAAGTATCTCTCAGGCTGACGACGTACCCTATCAGACCTGCGAAGAGATAGGTCTACTTGAACTGGTTGTGTCACGCCTCGGAGGAGTCCCTGTCCGAAGAAATTTCGGCAGCATCTCCCCAGTACGGCGGACAATCTGAAACTTTCTACATATCCATATACCTCAGCCACATGCGGCTGGAATAACAACGATAATAAAATACAACACACAGGCATTCCACGCAGTTTAATAAGAAATAAACAAATCAGTAATACCATGACTCGAAAATAACCCTACTCAACTACACTCGTAAAGCTCAAATCCAATTTTTCCTACTCCACTACACTCATAAAACACAAATCCGACGAACTCACCTCTTCTGCCGTCCAGGCAGGCATGTAGTAGAACAAAACCAAATCATACCAAAATCCATTAACGATAAAATCCATACAAGATCCATAAGTAAAACTAATACAAGACTAAGACATAGTCCGATAGAGAAAACTAAAATAACAACTCATGGTCTGCAGAGGACTAGCACTACGTGCAGTGGGGACTAGTGATTGGAACTGACTCCTGACAGCATCAACTTGAAAATAACAACGGAGGCGGGGGTGAGTCCAACGCTCAGCGGGTAACAACTGATATGCATAATAAAGAATATAACTAGCACTAATCATGCGTACAGTCTCCTGATACAAGAAAGGTAAATGCAACTGAGGAATGTAGGAGAAAAGTTGTACTAACCCGGACCAAGGTATAAGGGTAACAGGGTCGTCAGACCGAGGGTGTCATAATTGTAACACCCATGAAATTATAAGATAAGTATATGAGTATTATTTTTCTTTAGAGCATAGAAATAAAAAGGATAAGAGAAAAAGGGAAAATAGAAACCAAAAATAGAATAAGAAGAGGTGAGGTCAAGGATTGAACCTTGAACCTCCCACAAATAATGGAGATAAATTGATGTATGATAACCACTAGAATAATGAAAAATTTATGGATAGAAAGGAATGAAAATTTAGTTAAAGATGAGAAGAAAATAAAAGAAAACTAAACAAGAGAGCAAGAGAAAACCAAGTTGCTTACCTCCTCTTCCTCTTGGTAAAGAGAAGAAGCAAGCAAAAGATAAATTGCCCACTTCCCTCCCTCTCTCTATTTTCGTGGGAATTAAAGGAATGAGGGAACAGAGGAGTTGAGGGAATGAATGAAGACATGTTTGATTTACCTAGGAATAAATAGGATTGGGAGAAGAAAAACAAGGGATTTAATTCTTTTTTCTTCCTCCTTCCTTCTCCTTCTTCATTCTCACAGAAACCAAGAGCCCTACCCTCTCCTTATTCCGAAAGCTAAGCTAAGTTTCTCTCCAAGAAAACTAAGTTTAGAGAAGAAGCCTTCAAGATCCATCCCTTCCAAGCAAGAGAAGCAAAAGGAGGTACAAGAAGAAGAAACTCTCTTCTTAGGATACCTTTTTCCTTAAGAAAAACCACAAGCGAAAGGATGTAAGTGTAACGCCCCGCCCCTCCTGCTAAGGCCACGGGGGTTACTTTACCATACATACTTACTAATTACAGCGGAAGTCTTATTCGTAAAATTTTAAAACTTTTCTTTAGCTTTTAAATCACCATGACAAATCATCTAACATATAAACCACACAGCATACTTAACATATTTTTGAGACATGATGCTCAAACACATAATAAAATGTCATGGAGATATGAAGTAGTGACATAAAGCTAGGCATAATTCTTATTTTTATGAAAGCAGGTCTTTTCTTTTTCGTTAGCTAAATCACTGCTACACACATCCTTCTTGCCCCTCCTGCTGCTCCCCTAGTTCATCCATCCCTTGCCCTTATCTATAGTACAAGAAAGTAAGCTGTGAGCACTCATGGCTCTGTAAGTTCCTTTCCTACTCACAAAAACCGTATAGCATATTAAGAACACAAGTCATATCATATGGAGTTAATTTCATCATATCCTGTAGCATATCATGGCATGATCACAACATAAACATAAGATATCATGGTATCACACAACATAAACATCATACATGTCATAAGCATCATCATAAATATCATGACATCATCATGTCATAAACATAAGGTATCATGGCATCACCTAAGGTATATGCAAGGTGAACTCTTAAACATGCATCATGAAAACATATGCAACATGTCTTTTAAAACTTATAACATACATACTTAAACATAATCTCAACATGATTTGGGCCCCGGCTTGTACCACATACATAAATGTGCGCGTCCTATGTAGGTCCAAGGTAGCAAGTCTTGAACCCTACAAGGCATACATACTAGGCCCGTTTCTTAGTCCATCGACCTAGGGGTACTTAGGAGCCCATCCCTAACGAGGCCCGTTTCTTAGTCCATCGACCCCAGGGCGCTTATGGAGCCCACCCTTGGTACAAGCCTTAAAAGTAAAGTAGCATGTCATAATAATAAAATTCTTAGCATAACTTTCATGTCATATTCATATCATGAAGAGTGCTCTTGATCCCACTTGTAGGGAGGCAACTCTTAGGCATACTTAAAGCATGTGAAATTGAGCACATAGCATATCATGAATTTGGGCACACAGCATATCATGATCACATCCATAATTAAGCACACAGCACATCATGAATTTGAGCACACAGCATATCATGATCATAAGCATATTTAAGCACACAGCATATCATGAATTTGAGCACACAGCATATCATGGTCATAAGCATAATTAAGCACACAGCACATCATAAATTTGAGCATACAGCATATCATGAATTTAGGCATATAGCACATTGTTACTCATAAGTCCTAATCACATAAATGAGTATAGCTACATAGCATATTCTTATCATGTCATAAAGCATTGCATGTGAGGCACATAAAAGATCATAATTAGGTTTCTACCCTAATATCATGTGATGGCCGAAACATGCTAATTTGTGACCTAGTTTAGTAAGCAACATGAAAGCATATGAACCCCAAGCCTTTATCATATCTTACATCATAAGGAATACTTTGAACATGTTTGGTTTGGGTTCTTAGATTCCTAGGTCTCTACTTTCATCATGGCCGAAACTTGTAGGACTTGATGCTAGGGTTCAAGTGTCCTAAAAGCATGAGAACCTTAAACAACTTTCATAGCAAACATTCCAAGGAATAACATGAGCATAGTTGAGTTAGGTTCTAGGGTTCCTAGGCCCTTAAACATGATGTGTCCGAATGGTATAGGTCTTAAAACCAAGGTTCAAGTGTCCTAAAAGCATGAGAACCATAAACATATTTCATAGCAAACATTTTAAGGACTAACATGAGCATAGTTGAGTTAGGTTCTAGGTTTCCTAGGCCCTTAAACATGATATGGCCGAATGGTGTAGGACTCAAAACCAAAGTTCAAGTGTCCTAAAAAACATGAGAACCTACACAATTTCATGGTATCATTTATAAGGAAATAACATAAGCAATTTGGTTCAAGTTCTAATCATCCTAGGTCTTGGAACCTTAAGTGGCCGAAGGTTATAGACATGTAATCATCATTCTATGCAACAAATAAGCATAAAAGCAACAAGTTAACTTCATATCATTTCATCAAGAAGGTCATGAGCATCTTAGACTTGTTATAAATTTTCCCTAGGCTTCACATCTTAATATGGCCGAATCTTCTTGCATATGAAATAGGGTTTATATCTTCATGCAATCATGGCACATCATAATTACCCTATCTTAGAGAAACATAGCATGCTTAGTTTTAGATTTAAAGCTCTCCTAGGCTTTTAGTTTTATCATGGCCGAATACCCATGTGAATGAAAATTAAGTTAAATCAACATACAATTGGGAACAAATATGTTAACCACACTATTATCATAGAGCACATATTATGAGTACAAGAGATCATGCTTAGTTTAGTTTTGAAGCTCTTCTAGTTCTTTTGTTCATGCTTGGCCGAAATATTAAGTTCATGAACCTATAACCCTTTTAGCGTAAAAACATAAGGATAAACTCCTACCATAATATACATGTCACAAGAAGTATATTGAGCACATCTAGTTAGGTCTTTAAACTTAGATTCTTTCTTTTGATCTTGGTTAAAAACCATGGATTTTCATGAAACAATACCTAGGTTGTTAAGCAAATCTATTTACATGAAAAATCCCTATAAGCTATTGTACCACAGGTGAGGGGAACTTACATCCTTTCGCTTGTGGTTTCTCTTAGAGAAAAATGTTCTAGTTGCTAAAGAAAGGAAGAAGCTTCTTCTTCTTGTGCCTCCTTTGGTTTCCTTTGCTTGGAAGGGCTAGAACTTGAAGATTTCTTCTCGGAAATTAGCTTTCTTGGAGAAGAACTTAACTTAGTGTTCGGATCAAGGAGAGGGAAGACCCCTTGGTCTCGGTGGAGAAGAGAGAAGGGAGAAGGAGGAGGAAGAAGGAGAAAAATGAGAGATTTCTTTTCTCATTTTCTATTTATTCATCATGAGGGGAATTTATGCCTTCATTAATCCTTCCCTTAATTCATCCATCACTCCTCTCTTGATTCCCACGAAAATGAGGAGAGGGAAGGGTGAGGAAGGCAACTTGCCTTCTTCTTGTTCCTTCTCTTAACCAAGAGGAAGAGGAGGTAAGTCACTTGGTATTCTCTTGCTCTTTTGCTTAGTTTTCTTTTATTTTTCTTCTCACCTTTAACTAAGATTCCATTCTTTCCTATCCATATGTAAATCATTATCCTACTGGTTGTCATGCATCAATTTATCTTCATTATTTGTGGGAGGTCCAAGGTTCAAACCTTGACCTCTTCTTCTTTTTATTTCTATTATTTATTTCTTTGATTCCTCTTACTTTCATGCTCTAAAGAGATTAATGCTCATATACTTATCTTAAAATTTTGTGGGTGTTACAGTAAGTTTCCCTCACTTGTGGTATAATAGCTTGTGTATTTTCTATGAGATTTGGTTGTCTAAAAACCTAGGACACCTTCATGAAATTTTCGGCCAAGACAAGACCAAAAAGAGGGACCTAGGAAATGTAAAAACCTAAATCTTGACATGCTCAATATGCTTCTTGTAACATGTATCTTAAAGTAGGGATTTATCTAAGGTTTACATGCTAGAATGTTTGATTAGACCTTGGAGTCATACCCTTAGACTCTCGGCCAAACATGAGTAAAGGAGATAGGTAAGTTGAGACTCAAACCAAGCATGTTCCTTTTTTTTTGTTTTATGATAAGTACTTCATGATGGGAAAGTTGTTAACATGATATACTCATGCCTATATGATGAATGAATTTTATTCCATGCTCCTAAGTATTTGGCCATGATAGGAATAGGGGCCTAGAAAATGGTTAAACCTAAACTAATCATGCTATGATCATCCTTAGGGCAAGTTATGAAATTTATATGACATGCTCATGTTGTAGTGAGGTTAGAACTTGATTTCATGCCCATAAAATTTTGGCCACAACAAGTTTAAAGGCCTAGGGAACTTAGAACCTAGCCTAATTATGCTCATGTTGTTTCTTGAAATAATTGCTATGAAATTTGTTTAGGGTTCTCATGCTTTTATGGCACTTGAACCCTAGATTCAAGCCTTACAAGTTTTGGCCACAATCATGTTTAAGGGCCTAGGAAACTTAGAATCTAACCTAATTATGCTCATGTTGTTCCTTGAAATAATTGCTATGAAATTTATTTAGGGTTCTCATGCTTTTATGACACTTGAACCCTAGATTCAAGCCTTACAAGTTTCGGCCACAATCATGTTTAAGGGACTAGGAAACTTAGAACCTAACCTAATTATGTTCATGATGTTCCTTATAATAATTGCTATGAAATTGGTTTAGGGTTTCCATGCTTTTATGACACTTGAAACCTAGTACCAAGCCTTAAAGGTTTCGGCCACAACAAGTTTAAGGGCCTAGGAAACTTGGGAACCTAACCTAATTATGCTCATGATGTTCCTTGTAATATTTGCTACGAAATTGATTTAGGGTTCACATGCTTGAATGATGATGTTTAATCCAATGTAATGCTTGATAAGATTCGGCCATGATGAGTTTATAAGCTTAGGAAACATAGAACCCTACCTAAACATGCCCATGATGTTTCCTTATGGTATATGATATGATATTGGTTTAGGGTTCACATGCTTGTATGTGATTTTTTTACCTAAATCACAACTATATGATTCAGCTACTATATGACATTAGGGTTAGAAATCTAAATATGATTTCCATGTATCTCACATGCAATGTTTTATGATGTGGTAAGAACTTGCTATGTTTCTATGTTTAATTATGTACACTTATGATCTAGGTATGATGGTAACCCTTATGTTGTGCTATGTGCCCAAGTTATGCATGCTATTTATGATGAGCTGTGTGCCCAAATTTATGCATAATATTTATGATGAGCTGTGTGCCCAAATTATGCATGCTATTTATGATGAGCTGTGTGCCCAAACTATGCATGTATTTATGATGTGCTGTGTGCCCAAATTTTACTTCCCATTATGATGAGCTGTATGCCCAAATTCTAGATGGTATGATATGATAAGAAATATGATGTGCATGAAATAATAAGAACCATGATATGTATGACATGCTACTTTACTTTATATGGCTTGTACCAAGGGTGGGCTTCATAAGAGGCCCGGGATCGATGGACTAAGAAACGGGCCTCGTTAGGGATGGGCTCCTAAGTGCCCCTAGGTCGATGGACTAAGAAACGGGCCTAGTATGTATGCCTTGTAGGGTTCAAGACTTGCTACCTTGGACCTACATAGGATGCGCGCATTTATGTATGTGGTACAAGCCGGGGCCCTAATCATGTTATGATTATGTTTAAGTATGTATGTAATAAGTTTTCAAAAGACATGTTGCATATATTATTGCATGAATCATGTTTTTGAAAGTCATCTCGCATAACCCTTTATGATTATGTTACAATATACCATGATGCTTATGATTATGCTATGTTATGTTAGGATGAACTTTATGATTATGTTATGATATGCTATGATCATGATTATGTTATGCTAGGATGCACTTTATGATTTTATCATGATATGCCATAATGTTTATGATTATGTTATGTTATGTTAGGATGAACTTTATGATTTTATCATGATATGCCATAATGTTTATGATTATGTTATGTTATGTTAGGATGAACTTTATAATTATGTTATGATATGCTATGATCATGATTATCTTATGCTAGGATGCACTTTATGATTTTATCATGATATGCCATAATGTTTATGATTATGTTATGTTATGTTAGGATGAACTTTATGATTATGTTATGTTATGCTAGGATCCACTTTATGATTTTATCATGATATGCCATAATGTTTATGATTATGTTATGTTAGGATGAACTTTATGATTATGTTATATATGATGCTTCTATACATGATATGATGAGTTGTCTTATTGCTTTATGCCTTGGTGTTTTAGTTATGCTATACGATTTTTGTGAGTAGGAAAGGATCTTACTGAGCCTTGAGTGCTCACAGCTTACTTTCCTTGTACCACAGATAAGGGCAAAGAATGGGTGTACTAAGGGAGCAGCAGGAGGGGGCAAGAAGGACGTGTGTAGTAGTGACTCGGCTAAAGAGAAAGACCTGCTTTTAGTTAATAAGAATTATGTTTATGTCGTTCTTTTATGACTCCATGACATTTCATCATGCTCTTTAGTATTATGGCTTAAAAATTTATGTTAAGCATGTTATGTGATTCATATGATAGGTAGTTAGTAATGATGATTTGAAAAGTAAAGAAAAAGTTTTAAAGGAAAAAAATATACTATAGATAAGACTTCCGCTGTTTTAAGAAGAAAAGATAAGTAACCCCCGTCAGCTTCAGCAGGAAGGGGCGGGGCGTTACAATAATTCTGTATGCATGTCAATCATATGCATCCATATAAATGCAGCAAGTAAATGCAGCAAACACAAGCAATAAATGCATCATGCCTATGATGCCAATGACATGGTCACCCCTGACGCCAGTCAGCCATCTCACACACAATGGTGAGTCCGAGTGGGTAGGGCTGTGACAACCGTGCACTCTAACATCACTGCCCCTGATGAGTGACCGAGTGGACGGGATGCTGTCGGAGTACACACATACTCCTACCCCGAAATAATAAATGGGGGAGCGCAATGCTCTCATCTCCCGGTACACGATGACGGGGAAGAATCTCTGCCGGCTACCACCCTGAGTCACACTACCCATGAGCAGACTAACAGAGACAAACAAAGTCTAACTGCCTGCCGGCTACAACGCTGCTACACTAAACCAACGGAGCCAAACAGAGTGGAACTGTCTGCCGGCTACCACGATGAGTCACCAGACCAACGGAGCCAAACAGCAGAACTGCCACACACCTATCTGATATACCACTAACCCATGAGTGGTGGTGTGTACAGATACATGTAACTGGCTATGCCCTCAACAATAATGGAGCAGACAATCGCACAGCATGCAATCATGCAAGATGATGCATGACACTAAACCTTTCCTGAACATAATGTATCAAATAGGGTATCATGCAAGTCAATGTATCATATGGAAGGTACACAAACAGATAGGGTATCAAATAAACCCTAGGTCCTGAACATAATGTATCATATGGTTGGGTCACTACCTAAAGCATGTATGATCAGGTAAATAATAACATGCAGTGCATAATAAGTAAACAAGCAAACATATAACAGATCATGTAGTGACCAACCGAAACAAATGGATAACACAATCATTGCTATATGTTAAACACATTATTATGCATATCAAAAGACATAAGTCAAAGTACCCGCCTCCAATGAGAGGATCGTATCCGAATAAATCCTCGTCGAGACACTGTCTCGAATCAAAGTCCTGTAATACATTATATACAGATTTAGCTAATTACATATAAATTAATTAGCTAAATCAAATCCTCACTAGCATTATCCTTAACCTTTCCTAGCTCCAAATCTGTGTACGCTACCAGAAATGAAACAATTCCTCTATTCCTTACCTCAATAAGATACACCCTTGCTATCTCTCAGTCGAAGAAAGCGCTAAAGGTGTTGCAGGTGGTTTCTTGCTTGTTTATAGCCGGAGCTCGATCACTACCGAAATGGTAGCCGAACCCATGAGATATCGCTGTCCAACATGAATAGGCATGAACTTAGCAATTTAACACTACATCTCCTAGATTGGAGGCTAGGGTGCACAAATTACCTTAAGTGTGGTAGCAAGTTATCTATTGCTAGAACAATGGCCGAAGGTAGGGCACAATTTCAATGAATCACGAAGAAGTTGCTGCGAAAAAGAAAAACCACAATGATTAGCCCCTCAATTCAGCACAAACATCACAATGGTATCAAAATCCTCAAATCTGCCTTACCTGAATCAGAGCCCTCGTTTCCTCTCTACCGGCAACTGATGGATGAAAAGGATCCGGCTGTAGAGAGGTCTTGGGCACGGTGAAGATAGAGGAGAGGTGGTCGGAGCCTAGGCCACGACTTGACGCTAGTCTCCCGGCGAGCTTCTGTTGACCGCGACTAGGAGAGGGTGAAGGCAAGTGGCGCTTGGTGGCTGGCACAGAGGAGGTAGCGCACAGAAGGAAGGGTCTCTGCTCGGCTGTCCTCGCGCGTCGCCGGCGCTTGGACAAGGAGGAAGAAGGAAGGCGCTTCGGTCGGCGGTGGCTCGTCGAACTAGAGGAGGGGGAAGGAAATCGGGAGGCGGCGGTGGCGATGGCTAGGGCTAGGCTCTGTTTCGGAGTGGCGGTAGAGGAGAAGAAAAGGAAAGCGGAGTCGGATTTTGGGAGAAGAAGTAGGAGGAGAGGAGGAAACCGCCGAGTGGCAGTTAGGGCACGGGAAGACTTCGGCAGGGAAGAAGACTCGGCGCCGCGGGAGAAAATAAGAGAAAGAAGAAAAAAAAAGAAAAAGAAAAAGAAAAGGAAAAGGAAATAAAACTTTTCCTCATTAAAACAGGGGTAGCCTAAACAAGCTTTTCCGGACCCCGTTTTTATCCCCGTTACCTCGTCCGTATGAGCTCCGAAAATTTCCCAAAAATTTTCCAAAAATTCCGGAAAATCCCTTATTATTTTCTACCATTTTTCGGTATTTTACATTCTCCCTCACTAATAAAAATTTGGTCCCCAAATTTCGTTATCTACCATCAGCAAGTACTAACAATAGATAAAGAGTATCATGCTGAACGGTAAATTAAATCACATACCTCAACTGAAAAGATGGGGATAACGAGCTCGGATCGTATCCTCGAGCTCCCAAGTAGCCTCCTCGTCTGAATGATGCTGCCATCCGACTTTAACCAGCCGGATAGTCTTGTTCCGCAACTGACGCTCTTTTCGGTCGAGAATCCGTACCGGAACCTCCTCATAAGTGACGTCAGGCTGAACTGGAACTAAGATATCTGTCAACACATGCGTCGGGTCGGGTACGTATCTCCTCAGCATAGATACGTGGAATACATAGTGCACGCCTGCTAAGGACGGCGATAGTGCCAGCCGATAAGCTACCGCTCCAATCCTCTCCATGATCTGGAAAGGCCAATGTATCGCAGAGCTAGCTTACCTCTGAAGTCAAATCTCTTCACCCCTTTTGTTGGTGAAACTCGCAAAAATACATGGTCACCTGCAGAGAACTCTAAGAGTCTCCAACTCCGGTCTGCATTACCCTTCTGGCAATCCTACGCCTCAGCCATCCTCCGTCTAATAGTACGGACCAACTCTGCCTCTTGCTAGGCTCTATGAGGTCCCAACAACTGGGCCTCCCCAACCTCATTCAAATGGTGGGTGTCCGACAAGGCCTACCATACAACACTTCAACGGTGACATTTGGATAGCCGAATGCAAACCGTTGTTGTAGATGAACTCTACCAATGGCAAATGGTCCTCCCAACTACCTCCAAAATCCATAACACACGACCTCAGCAGGTCCTCTAAAGTCTGAATGGTCCGCTCTGACTGTCCATCTGTCTGTGGATGGAAAGCTGTACTAAATCGGAGCTGCAGCTACAAACTATGCCAGAAAGGAGACATGAACCGGGGGTCTCTATCCGAAATAATAGTCAAAGGGACACCATGTAATCTAATGATCTCCCGGCAATACAGATCTGCCAATGGATCCAGGGAATTAGTCCTCCGGATCGCTAAGAAGTGTGCGGATATGGTTAATCGATCAACGATTACCCAAATCGCGTCATGACCTCGTCTTGTCCTCGGCAAACCCACCACAAAGTCCATGGTAAAGTGATCCCACTTCCACTCAGGAATAGGAATCCACTGAAGTAATCCTGCAGGTCTCTGGTGCTCAGCCTTCACCTGTTGACAAACAAGACATCTAGCTACGAAATCCGCAATGTCTTTCTTCATGTCGTTCCACCAGTAGGAACGCCTCAAGTCTCGATACATACGGGTCCCGCCTGGATGGATCGCAAATCGAGAGCGATGAGCCTCCTGAAGTAGCTCCTGTAAGACCGGATGAGACTGAGGTACGCATAATCTATCTCGGAAGTACATAATACCCTTGACGTCTCGTGTAAACTTGGTCTGCTGCCCGGAAGCTATCTGACTGCTAATGAACTGCAAATGCTGATCGCCAGCCTGGGCCTCTCGGATCCTCGTCCTGATCGACGACTGAGCAACCATGGTAACAAGAATACCCTGCTAAGCGCATCGGTAACCACATTAGCTCTTCCCGGGTGATAGCTAATGGTACAGTCATAATCCTTCAGGAACTCCATCCATCTCCTCTGTCGGAGATTAAGTTCTTTCTAAGTAAATAGATATTTGAGACTCTTATGGTCAGTGAGAATCTCAAATGTAACGCCATATAAATAATGTCGCCAAATCTTCATGGAAAAAATAATGGCGACTTGCTCCAGATCATGTACAGGGTAGTTCTTCTCATGCTCCTTCAACCGACGAGAAGCATAGGAGACTACCATATCATGCTGCATTAGAACATCGCTCAAACCCTGAATAGATGCGTCGGTGTAGAGGACATATCCGTCCTCTTCAGAACGTAAAACCAAAATCGGAGCCGACACTAATCTCCGCTTCAGCTCCTAGAAGCTGGTCTTGTCATCCTCAGTCCAAGTGAACTTCACGCCTTTCCTGGTCAAGCGTGTAAGTGGCATAGCAATCCGAGAGAAACCCTCAATGTATCTCCGGATATATTGAGCCAAACCAAGGAAGTCGCGAGCCTTCTCTATAGACTCCGTCTACTCCCAACGGTAACAACCTCTATCTCCTGTGGAACCACGGTATACTCCTACTGGTGACCGTGTGTCTCAAACATCTCACAAAAGACAACCAAAATACGCACTATTGATCTTCACATATAGACATTTCAGTCGAAACATCTCTAGAACTATGCGAAGATAGTGTACGTGATACACCTCAGATCAGGAATAAAACACCACGTCGTCAATAACGATAATGAATTCTGATCCAATATCCTAGGGATACCCAATCATCGAGTTCATGAAAACATCTAAGGCTCCGCAAGCCCTAATGGTAAAACCAAGACACATAATGTCCGTATCACAGACATTCCTAACCATAAGATCTCTGACAATAAATCTGAAATCCAATCACCAATAATATAAATCAACAAAGAATAAATCCACCAATGTGAGAGCAATGCTCCATCACAGAAAATACCACATATGTGGGAGCAACGCTCTACCACAAGAAATCCTCAATATGTGGGAGCAATGCTCCACCACAACCAAATTCGTGATATGTATCTACAATATATACATAGGGCAATACTCCGCTACAAGCAATCCACAATAGGTGGGAGCAATGCTCCACCACAAACATCCCACAAGTGATCAAGACACCTGACTATCCAACTAGAGGCTGCACGAGATCACTCAACCACATATCACTGTGGGCAGCCAAAGGTATAACAATCCAGCAATCAAATCAAACTCATCGTCAAATCTATCAACATCGTAGTGAGTCACTCACTGATAAGAATATGGGTTGACAGGGTAATCCAACAAATGACAAAATGGAGACACTCCACATCCTGCATTCAACATAAGTAGAATCATCATGCTACTACCAACAATACACCTGTCACACTTGCTCACACAACATATGTATGATCGACATAGTCCTCCAATTTGTACACACCACACATACTCACAACATAGGTATAATTCATCGTGATACCTCCAACAATGCATACCGAACCCGTGTGCATATATCAACATAGATATAATCAACAATACACCTCAACAACACTCACATGACATATATACACCTATGCCAAGAGTATAATCAACGTAATACTTGCAACAAATCATAATCGACACAAGTATACTCTCAGAACAATCATATAATAACCAAGATACCTCAAATATTACATCGAACACATCTGCACATATCACAACTCAGATTAAATCGATAAGATACATCCAATAAAACACTCAAACATATGTGCACATTCCACAACATTGTTTTTAATTGACAAATACCTCCAATAAACAATCAGACATGTATGCCTAACCACTCGGGTATAATCTACTAGAAACTCACAATAATCATATGTATAAATGTGTACGACCCAAAAGAAAAAGTCAGAATTCAAGAACATCAAGACACTCTCATTTTTATCCTCAAAAATATCAGCCCACATAATATCAAATGAATAAGTCTCTACTCCCCATGAGAGCAAGTTAGCATTCAAAACATCAAATCATTATTTATCCACATAGTCCAATATCAGAGGAAGCAAATATCAATTTTATCATCCTGTTAACTAACCACAACTAACCAAATTTATTAAAATCTCATAGGCACATTCAACCGTAAACTCTCTAGCACTCGATTAATAATCTAATCACCAACTATAATCATCAAACCTGTGAATATCATACATGACACTCACTATGTCACCATCAACGACAACCCAAATAATAGATCATCAAAATAGTTATTCATTAATAGATCATCAAAACAAATATCTAGTAATAGATCATCAGACAACCACATAACATTTACTCTCATAATCATTAGAAATCAACATATCACAATATCTGATCTCACAATATCCCTCAACCTCAAACCATTCTCAACAATGATCAAACATGATAACTCCCCAATGACCAATTTTCATCATATCGGGTACCCTAATTTCCAAAAGATATGAGTATAAAAACTCTACTGGCTAAGTCAACAGGAATATGTAGGTATCATCCACTACCCAGCTAACAATAGCAGAGGCTGGTATGTGCCTCCATCTCCTACTAGTAGTAATAGAAGCTAAAACTACTGATGGTATGATATGAAAAATCACCAGAGACTATAATACTTGATCTCTATTAAGGTCGACCAAGATTAGTGGCTAACCCATCACATGTAATATGGGATACAACAACTAGACAGGTACTAAAGATAAAGTGCTAATACATGTCATAACTATCATAAAATAAACATCATACCTATATGTCGTCTGGAGATGTTCCGTCGTTGTCCAGTCCCCAAATTAACCTCAAAATTTCAAATGAGAAAATCATCGGAAATCCATATAAATCTGAAACGGAAGTCCGAAACATAACCATAACGAAAATCCGTACAAACCAAAATAGATATCCAAAAATCTAGAACACCAAAAGTAGGTATCATAACCCACTCTGATACCAATAAATTGGTATCAGATAAATCTCAAAAATCCAACACACTGAAATCAAACAAGTATCGCCAAACTTTGACACTTTGATACCATATCAATTGGTAATAGGTTATACCAACTATCCAATATACGAAAACAAAGATCGTAAAACTTAAGCTCTAATACCACTAAATTGTCAGCCCCCGGAGGAGTCCCTGTCTGAAGAAATTTCGGCAGCATCTCCCTTGTACGGCGGACAATCTGAAACATTCTACATATCCATATACCTCAGCCACATGCGGCTGGAATAAAAACGATAACAAAATACAACACACAGGCATTTCACGCAGTTTAATAAGAAATAAACAAATCAGTAATACCATGACTCGAAAACAACCCTACTCAACTACACTCGTAAAGCTCAAAACTGATTTTTCCTACTCCACTACACTCATAAAACACAAATCCGACGAACTCACCTCTTCTGCCGTCCAGGCAGGCATGTAGTAGAACAAAACCAAATCATACCAGAATCCATTAACGATAAGAATCCATACAAGATCCATAAGTAAAACTAATACAAGACTAAGACATAGTCCGATAGAGAAGACTAAAATAACAACTCATGGTCTGCAGAGGACTAGCACTACGTGCAGTGGGGACTAGCGACTGGAACTGCCTCCTAACAGCATCAACTTGAAAATAACAACGGAGGCGGGGGTGAGTCCAACGCTCAGCGGGTAACAACTGATATGCATAATAAAGAATATAACAACTAGTACTAATCATGCGTACAGTCTCCTGATACAAGAAAGGTAAATGCAACTGAGGAATGCAGGAGAAAAGTTGTACTAACCCGGACTAAGGTATAAGGGTAAAATGGTCGTCAGACCGAGGGTTTCATAATCCTTTATGCATGTCAATCATATGCATCCATATAAATGCAGCAAGTAAATGCAGCAAACACAAGCAATTAATGCATCATGCATATGATGCCAATGACATGGTCACCCCTGACGCCAGTCAGCCATCTCACACACAATGGTGAGTCCGAGTGGGTAGGGCTGTGACAACCGTGCACTCTAACATCACTGCCCCTGATGAGTGACCGAGTGGACGGGATGCTATCGGAGTACACACATACTCCTACCCCGAAATAATAAATGGGGGAGCGCAATGCTCTCATCTCCCGGTACACGATGACGGGGAGGAATCTCTGCCGGCTACCATGCTGAGTCACACTACCCATGAGCGGACCAACAGAGCCAAACAAAGTCCAACTGCCTGCTGGCTACAACGCTGCTACACTAAACCAACGGAGCCAAACAGAGTGGAACTGTCTGCCGGCTACCACGCTGAGTCACAAGACCAACGGAGCCAAACAGCAGAACTGTCACATACCTGTCTGATATACCGCTAACCCATGAGTGGTGGTGTGTACAGATACATGTAACTGGCGATGCGCTCAACAATAATGGAGCAGACAATCGCACAGCATGTAATCATGCAAGATTATGCATGACACTAAACATGGCAATATCATGAATAACATAGCAAGATCCATACATAAATAAAAGGTGTACCACAAGTCAATGTATCAGATGGAAGGTACACAAATAGATAGGGTATCAAATAAACCCTAGGTCCTGAACATAATGTATCATATGGTTGGGTCACTACCTAAAGCATGTATGATTAGGTAAATAATAACATGCAGTGCATAATAAGTAAACAAGCAAACATGTAACAGATCATGTAGTGACCAACCGAAACAAATGGATAACACAATCATTGTAATATGTTAAACACATTATTATGCATATCAAAAGACATAAGTCAAAGTACCCGCCTCCAATGAGAGGATCGTATCCGAATAAATCCTCGTCGAGACACCGTCTCGAATCAAAGTCCTGTAATACATTATATACAGATTTAGCTAATTACATATAAATTAATTAGCTAAATCAAATCCTCACTAGCATTATCCTTAACCTTTCCTAGCTCCAAATCTATAAACGCTACCAGAAATGAAACAATTCCTCTATTCCTTACCTCAACAAGATACACCCTTGCTATCTCTCAGTCGAAGAAAGCGCTAAAGGTGTTGTTGGTGGTTTCTTGCTTGTTTATAGCCGGAGCTCGATCACTACCGAAATGGTAGCCGAACCCATGAGATATCGCTGTCCAACATGAATAGGCATGAACTTAGCGATTTAACACTACATCTCCTAGATTGGAGGCTAGGGTGCACAAATTACCTTAAGTGTGGTAGAAAGTTAACTGTTGCTAGAACAATGGCCGAAGGTAGGGCACAATTTCAATGAATCACGAAGAAGTTGCTGCGAAAAAGAAAAACCACAATGATTAGCCCCTCAATTCAGCACAAACATCACAATGGTATCAAAATCCCCAAATCTGCCTTACCTGAATCAGAGCCCTCGTTTCCTCTCTGCTGGCAACTGATGGATGAAAAGGATCCGGCTGTAGAGAGGTCTAGGGCACGGTGAAGATAGAGGAGAGGTGGTCGGAGCTTAGGCCACGACTTGACGCTAGTCTCCCGGCGAGCTTCTGTTGACCGCGACTAGGAGAGGGTGAAGGCAAGTGGCGCTTGGTGGCTGGCACAGAGGAGGTGGCCGCCTGCCGGCGCTAGCGCACAGAAGGAAGGGTCTCTGCTCGGCTGTGCTCGCGCGTCGCCGGCGCTTGGACAAGGAGGAAGAAGGAAGGCGCTTCGGTCGGCGGTGGCTCGTCGAACCAGAGGAGGGGGAAGGAAATCGGGAGGCCAATTACATCTCTATGAAACTCTTGTTTATAGGATCATTATTTGCAGTTATATTAAAACTTGAGTTAGTTTTGGCTAATACGCCCAAGAATTAATATAAATGTGATTTATGTCCTATCTTTCCAACCGTTAGAAGAATGCCTACAGTTAAACTTGATTTAACTAGTTGTACTTAATCAAATTGAGTCTCTACTCACCCATGCATTGATAGGCGGGACCAAAATTGTCCCTCCGTACCCTACCAAGATCATATGTGTTGCTCTGCTTTGGCAGATTCAACAACAACATGTGATCAAGGTCGTGATAGGTATCACGGCATGGTAGGCATTACGAGTTAACACGATTGAGATCTAATCTAATCCACGAGGTGTATCATATACGCAATTTAGATCTAATCTAATTGTTAGGGCGAATCATGTACACGATTTAGATCTAATCTAATCGTTAAGGCGGTAATTAATTACTATTCTAGCATGCATCACATATACACACACAAACAATTAATTAAATATTTTGTGATTAGTCATGGCCCTACTATGATCTTCTCAAGCCAATGAGAAGATCGGATGGTCAACCTAAGGTCAATAGCTTCTCAAGTTCCTTCCTTGACCACCTTGTGTTGCTCGCGCCCTCCTCGTAACTCCGTCTCGAGTGGATCTTCCACCACTCCAATTTGTACATTACAAAGGTGAAACTCGAGTTACATTCTAATCTAAACTATTTACAACAGGAATATAAAAATAGGAGAGGCACGACGCGCAGGTCGCGTATCATATACAACACGCACATCACAGAAAATGGCACGCAGGCCATAATATGAATTACAACACAAATTTCCAATCTAATTGGGTCTTTTGGGCCATGACCATCAAAAAATAATACATAATTCTAAATTATGTAATTTCTATAAATTTATTTAATTTTTCTTGTAATTTTTACAATTTTTATGAGTAAAAATTCCCGGCGGTCCTGTTTAGTGATTTTCAGGCGCAATCACGGAACAAATCCCCTTGCGGGGTCAGGGGCAGCACCCCTACCCGCAATATAACCATCGTGAGTGTTCCTAAGCGATCCTATAGTGCCTTATTCCGCTGTCCCAAAATGATTTGGGGTGAAACCTTGTCGTTTCGGAAATATTTTCTCGATAGTCGAAGCCTACAAGTGTCTAAACACTTGTGCTTCGCTTCTATGAGAAAAATACCCATAAAAATACCAAAAATCATAAATTCACAGAAAGTTACAGATCTGTAATTTTCATAAAAATACAAATTAAAACTCATACTCGCTTCGCACGTGGCTCTGATACCACTGTTGGGTTTTTCGTGCCGCAAAAGCCGCTTTTTACGTTGCGGAAACCCCGAAATTCCCATGCCACGGATCCGTGCGAAGAAATAAAATTTTGTAAAACTTTGAGTATGAGTTTTCTAACCTAGATCTAAACTAGATCTACAAAGAAAAAGAGCTTTACCTTGATGTGAAGCCCTTCGCTTAATCCCGCTCGTCCAAAGTTCGCCGGATCTCGAGAGTGTCAAAGTAGACACTCCTCTATGTGTATCCACACAAGCAAGAGATGGAGAGACCAAACAAAAGGTGTGCTAGCACCTTTTTAGGGTTCGGCCAAGGGAGGAGAGGGAGAGAAGAGAAGAGCTTGAGTAACAAGATGACTTGAATGAAAAATCAATTCAAGCTTGTAACTCCACAAAAGTGGTCGGCCACCTTCAAGTGAGTGTTTATATACTCCATGGAATTTCAAGAGTCAAAAACTCTTGATCTCCCTCATGAGGTGGCACACCATGAAGTGGTCTTGATGATGTTGTAACGCCCGAAAATTCTCAAATTAATTTTAGAAATATTCTATTATTTTTCTAGAATTTTAGAATATTTTTATAGAATTTTTGGAGTAGCAGAAGTAGCAAAATTAAATAAAAACATAAAACTGCCTAAGCGGGAATTGACCCGTGACCTATGGACTCTATGACTTATAGGGTGACTTAGTAACCAAGGGGCCCCAGCAGGGGTGTGTTGAAAGAAGAGGAGAGAAAACATGCTGAAAGAAGAAGATACAAAAAGGAAATCTTATACACTCACTAGTAGTATCCTCCTTTGTGATCTTCACTCTTCCTAATGCTCTTGGAATCAACTCAACCATCTTCTCCTCCCATGAAACCCACGGCAACAGTAGCAAGGAGGAAGAAAGACAAGGAAGAAGATGATAGCATCAATGCACACATAATACCACAAAATCAAAACCCCTCCATTGCCTTAGTGTGGCCGGCCACACAATGTAACCCCCCCATTAATGTGGCCGACCACATTAAAACCAAGGGGAGAGTGTAACCCCCATGAGGTGGCATGCCTCATGAGGTGGAGGTGATGTGGCAAGGATGAGTCATCCTTATGATGTGGCAATACATCAAGTCAAACTTGATGTTTCAACTTCCATTTGGTCAAGTCAAAATTTACCAATTTCTTCCTTGTTGAGTCAAATCCAACCTTTGATTCAAGTTAATTTCAATTTAATGAATCTCAATTCATTAATATAAATTGACTCAATGAATCAAATTTAAATTAGACTCATTCAACAATTGAATCTAATTGAGTCTAACTCAATAAGTCTAATTTGAATCCTATCTTTGGTGCATCATATGAACCTAATCAAATTGGTTCATCATATGAACCCAATCTCCATCCACTTGTTCTTTGTGTGTGACCCAATAGGTTCTTGTAACGTTGGCAATGTTTCTAAACTCCTTTAGAAACATAAGCAATGAGCGGCATCTAGCAATACATCATTGCTATCCAAGTTACAAGAAATGTTGAGATCCAACATCACCTTGTGACTACTAATTGTGACTCCTCACAATATGTGACATTGTCCTTCTATCCTAGACATCTAGATTGATCAATATGAGGCATAGACCGTGTCATCCTCTAATCAATCTAAATCTTGAACTCCAAGTAGACTCACTCGATCAAATGAGCTCAACATCTAATGTTGACTCATTTGGGCATGGCCATGCACTTAGTGGTCTCACTCTATCAAGAATACCGATGTCGCTCCCGTCATGTGGGAGGGATAGATCTCATCTACATCACTCACATTGTAACGACCCGCCTTCTACTACTAGGCTGTAAGGCCGATCGCTACAGTTATGCTGAGCTAACTGTGCGAAAAACTGATCTAATTTAAATTTTAGTTGCTAACTGATAACTATTCTTAGTTCTACCTGTACTGAAGGATGTAATCTAAAGTATACCCGACATATACTACATCCCTTATGGTAAAGGAGCTGAAATAAACGTTTTCCAGCTGTTATCAGACCTTCCAATCGATCCATTGATCGATTGGAACGTCAGATCGATCCAGGGATCGATTCAGCCGGCTACTGTACGCGGGACATAGGTTGGATCGATCCAGTGATCGATCCAGCCCGCTACTGTGCTCGGGACGATATTCTGGATCGATCGGTTGATCGATCCAGACTGACCAATCGATCCAGGGATCGATCCCCGAACCTTCTGTTCGCGACAGAAATTGCTGGATCGATCGGATGATCGATCCAGAAACCTACTGTTCGTGGAGCAAGTTGCCCGATCAATCAGCTGATCGATTGGGACCCCCCAATCGATCCACCGATCGATTGGGGTGTCTGATTTCGCACTGAAACTCTGATTTCAGCACTTTGGCGTACCAAAATCTCACACAACAATTCTAAAATCAATGGAAATACATTTTAACAACTATTAACCAGCATTCTAACATAATTACTAACAAACTAAATGAATCTCCCATGATTTAAACACTCTAAGGTTCAAAATTTCATAAAAGAAGAAATACTAAGGCTTCTACTATTTAAGCTTGCTAAAACCCCTGAGGATCTTTTATTCCAGTTCCTTCCACACACATCTTGATCTGCTTTGACCTCCAGCCTCCGCTACTGGTCCACTTTTCCTTTACCTTTACCTGCAGTATAAGAAAAGTAGTATCTATAAGCTAAAAAGCTTAGTAAGAAATCATCTACCTCACTAAAACATGCAACGATGCAAATATGATTTTAAAACATGCTGTTTAAAACCTATGCTGGACATACTGAATAAACTAAGCATGGCATGGCATATAAGCATACAATCATGACATATCTAAAGCTGAACATATAAACATGTATAACAACTGCACATAAAGTTATCATGCATATTCACACGGAAAAGCTAAGCTGGAGCATGATATTGACTGAAACTGAACTAAGCCAAAACTGATCTTGAACTATAATCACTGGATTAGATTAAGAGTTTGAAAGCTAATATCATAATAAGTGAAAATAGTAATCATGCTGCTGTTTGGGCCCGGCAACTGTACTTACTATGCGCGCATCTCTAACTAGACCTGGGGTTGCAAATCCCGAATTTAGTAGAGCTACTAGGTTATCTAAACCTAGGGACCGACTATGGGAACCCAGCCCAATGGATATCTAATCCAGTACAGTGCCAACTGAAAAGTAAAATACTGAGTATAGCTAAACTGTTCTAAATAGCTAATTCTAGGTTATCTGAACCTAGAGCTAGGTTGTCTGAACCTAGAGGCGACTGTGGGAGCCCACCCATTGGACCGTAGTCCCATATAAGCTAGGATAACTGATTTAGATGCTTCTAATGCATTCAACTGTGCTAATAAAAATACCTAGGTTGCATTTTTTTCCTAAGCTAGTTATTTAATCGACCACCTAGTGTGCTTTAACTCCCCTCTCTATTAGGGAGACTACCTTTAAGCACCCAACAACATCTAAACCTCCAACTGAAGGAGAAAAGACGTGTCCGACCCATCTAAAGGTACTCACTAACTCCCTAAACCTGCGAGGAAGGTTAAATACACCCTATATGTCGAAAACATACGCATATAACTAAACTAATGCACAGGAAATCAAACGGTAGCTATTATATTGCAGGTGAGGGGTTTCTTACCTCTTGTTCGTAATTTCTTACGATTCTATTCGCTAGAATTCCGGTGGAGGTGACCTTCTCGACGATCCGTCCACGTCTTTGCGTTCCTCTCGCGGAGAAGAACCTCTTTCGTGTTGGAGTCGTCGCCGGAAGATGATCCGAGAGCCCTTGGGGCTTGGGCGCCGAGAGAGGAGGAAGAAGAGGAGTGGGCGGCGGTGAAGGTTTTTTTGGGAGAGGGATAGGTCACGGTGAAATTTTGATGTTGCCGAACCAAGTTCTCAAAATAAATCAACCCCCAACTTAACCTTCCTATTTATACTAAGTAACTAATTCGGCCAACCCAATTATAAATATAATTGGTCCCCTTTCCTTTCAGCACGGCCCTGCTGGGTTCAACTGGTTCCCAACATTATCCCTAAGCCATAGGTCTCGGGTTCGATTCCCGCCTAAGCTATTTTGCGGTTCTAATTATTTTTGTTGCTTCCGCTACTCGGAAAATTCCGAAAAAATATCTAAAAATTCCAGAAAAATCATAGAATATTTATAATGCAGTTTCAAGAATTTTCGGGCATTACAATCCCCCATACCTTATAAAAAGTTCGTCCTCGAACTTAGAACAATTCTGGGTACTTCTGTCTCATGCTAGCTTCTGTCTCCCAAGTTGCCTCTTCTGCTGTGTGACTGTGCCAAATGACTTTGACTAATGGTACTTCCTTGTTCCGCAATTTCTTAACTGCTCGGTCTATTATCTGAATAGGCCGACTATCATAGCTGAGGTCTTCGCGGATCTGTACCGACTGGGGCTCAATCACCTGGGTGGCATCTGGGGTATGCTTCTTCAGCATAGAGACATGAAATACGTTGTGGACAGCTGACATTTCCTGGGGTAGCTCTAGCTCATATGCTACCTTGCCCACTCTTCTGCTAATAAGATATGGTCCCACATATCTGGGACTTAGCTTGCCCTTTTTCCCAAAACGCATTACTCCCTTCATGGGAGCCACTCTGAGGAACACTGAATCCCCGACTGAAAACTCTAAGGGTCTGCGCCACGTATCAGCATAGCTCTTCTGGCGGCTCTGAGTTGTCTCTATCCTCTGGCAGATCTGCTGTATAGCTGCTGTGGTATCTGCTACTAGATCTATCTGAAGCTCTAGGTCTTTCTGTTTACCACTCTCATACCAGCAGATTGGAGATCTACACCTCCGCCCATAGAGAGCCTCGTATGGTGCCATGCCGATAGTGGCCTGATAGCTGTTGTTGTATGCAAATTCTGCTAAACTCAGATATTTGCACCAACTTCCCTTGAAGTCTAGGGCACACGCTCGGAGCATATCTTCGAGTACCTGGTTTACTCGCTCCGTCTGACCTTCTGTCTGAGGATGGAATGCTGTACTGAACTTTAACTTAGTGCCCAACGCTGACTCTCAGAAGTGTGATGTGAATCTGCTGTCTCTGTCTGAAATGATGGTTCGTGGGACTCCATGTAGTCTGACGATCTCCTGGAGATACAACTGAGCTAGATTCTCCATGGAGTAGGATATCTTGATAGCTAAGAAGTGGGCTGATTTTGTCAACCTGTCGACTATTACCCAGATGGCGTCAAAACCATTCGTGGTTCTGGGCAGTCCCACTATGAAATCCATAGAGATATCCTCCCACTTCCACTCTGGAATCTGTATAGGCTGCAGAACTCCTCCTGGTCGCTGATGTTCTGCCTTACCCTCTGACAGGTGAGGCAAATGCTAACATATCTGGCGATGTCTCGCTTCATCCCGTGCCACCAAAAATGGTTCTTCAGGTCTTGGTACATTTTGGTGGAACCTGGATGCATCGCATAGGGAGTCTTGTGAGCCTCATCTAAAATCTGTCTCCATAGCTCCTCCTGATCGGGAACACAGAGTCTGTCACCGAAATACAACACCCCGCTATCGGACACTCTGAATTCTCTACTTTCTGATTCTGCTAGCCCTTGCTTGATTTTCTGAATTCCAGGGTCCTGCTCCTGAGCTGACTGAATATCACCAAGCAAGGTAGACTCTAAGGTCATAGTAGAGAGCTGTTCAACGATGAGTTCGAGACCGAAATCTACGATCTCCCTCTGTATGGGCGGTGACATGGCTGTAAGAGATAATAAGGTAGCACTGGATTTTCTGCTAAGTGCGTCGGCTACCTTATTGGCTTTCCCTGGATGGTAGAGGATGTCTATATCGTAGTCCTTGACCAGCTCAAGCCATCTGCGCTGTCGCATGTTCAGATCCTTCTGAGTGAAGAAGTACTTCAGACTCTGATGATCTGTATACACTCTGCACTGAGCTCCATATAAGTAATGTCTCCAGATTTTGAGAGCGAACACTACTGCTGCAAGCTCAAGGTCATGAGTAGGGTAATTTTTCTCATAATCCTTGAGTTGTCTGGAGGCATAGGCGATCACCTTGCCGTTTTGCATCAGTACTGCTCCTAGTCCCAACTTAGAGGCATCACTATAGATGTCAAAGCTGCTGATGTTGTCTGTAGAGCCAAAATGGGAGCACTGGTCAATCTCCTTTTTAGCTCGCTGAAGCTGTTCTCACAGTTCTCTGTCCACTGAAATTTCCTGTTCTTTCTGGTAAGAGCTGTCAGTGGGGATACTATCCTAGAGAAGTCCTCTACGAATTTTCTGTAATATCCTGCTAATCCCAGAAAGCTCCTGATTTCGCTGGCGTTCTTAGGTCTCTTCCAGCTACTTACTACTTCTATCTTGCTGGGATCTACCATAATACCATCCTTGGAGATGATGTGACCCAGGAAGGACACCTGATCTAACCAAAATTCACATTTCGTGAACTTGGCGTATAGCTGGTTCTGCTGAAGTGTCTGTAGTACTGTCTTCAGGTGCTCTGCATGTTCTTCCTGAGTTCCTGAGTAGATAAGAATGTCATCGATAAACACAATAACAAACTTATCTAAATACTCCCTGAATACTCTGTTCATGAGATCCATGAATGTAGCTGGAGCATTGGTCACGCCAAAGGGCATGACTACGAACTCGTAATGTCCGTATCTGGTTCTGAATGCTGTCTTGGGTATATCCCCTTCTTTAACCTTGACCTGATGATAACCTGATCTGAGATCTATCTTGGAGAACACTGCTGCTCCCTTCAGCTGGTCGAACAGGTCATCGATTCGGGGAAGGGGATACCTATTCTTGATCGTGACCTGGTTCAGTGATCTGTAGTCTATGCACAGTCGCATGCTTCCATCCTTCTTCTTCACGAACAATACAGGTGCTCCCCATGGTGAGTGACTAGGGCGTATGAAGCCCTTGTCAAGCATCTCCTGTAGTTGCTCCTGAAGTTCCTTCAGTTCTGCTGGAGCCATGCGATATGGCGCTTTGGAGATAGGATTGGTACCGGGAATGAGCTCTATCTCAAAGTCAATCTCCCTGTCTGGTGCTAAGCCTGGTAACTCTTCAGGGAAGATTGCTGGGTAGTCACATACGACTCGAACCTCTGCTAGCTGTTGGTTCTTGTCCTGGCTGGCGTTGACGACGTGTGCTAGGAATCCTGTACATCCTGAATCCAGTAGCTTCTGTGCTTTCATAGCGGAGAGAAACTTCTTGGCCTTTCTCTTTGGTTCTCCGCTGTATTCAAATTGCACTGCCGCTTCAGGTTGGAAGATGACTTTCTATTTACGGCACTCTATGGTAGCACCGTATTTGATCAGAAAGTTCATTCCAAAGATAACGTCATAATCGGTCATTTCTAGCACTATCAAATCACAGAAGAGCTCTCTGTCTGCTATAATGACCGGCACTGCTCTGAGCCAGTGCGTGGATGCCATGATCTCTCCTGAAGGTAGTGCCGTCAAAAATTGTCCACTGAGTACCTCTGAGGGTATTTCTAATTTTTCGGAGAACATCCTGGCTATATATGAATGGGTTGCCCAGTATCAAATAGAACAGTAGCACTATACTGAAAAATGCTAATCTGACCTGTGACAACTGTCGAGGCATTGGCTATGTCCTCTCTGGTGAGTGAGTAGATCCTCACATTCGCCATAGCTGGAGGGGCTTCTAATCTGCCCTGGCTGATAAGTGGACCTTCTAGAGCGGCCTGCATCTGATATAACTGAGCTGGCTGGCCTGCATACAGAATCTGCTGAAGACCAGTCTTGTTCGGCACTGCTTGGCCATGTGCCCTTCTTGTCCACATTCAAAGCATCCTCGTGTGCCCTGCGACAAACCCAGGGTGGAATTTCCCACAAGTAGCACACTTTGGATAACCGGGTCGCTTGCGATGGTCCTCCTTTGGGTCACTCCACGATTTGCGCTTGTTGGAGTTCCTTTCGATTCATTGTGGCCTTCTTGTTTTTGAGTGTGGGAGTTTCCTTGGCCTTTGGACTCGAGGAGACTTGCTTCTGCTTCTTATGTTGCGTAATGCTCTGTGGTCAAGGCACCGCTCACTAACTCCTCCGTGGTTTGTGGCCTATGTATGCCACCAGCCACGTTCATCGCTATCTGGCCTCGGCATCTTGAGCATCAACCGGATTCGTTCCTTTTCTGTGCCGACTAGCTCCGGGCATAGACGAGCCAACCTGTTGAATTTTTCACGGCTTCCTCAACTGAAAGGTTGCCCTGACGAAACTCAGTGAACTCATCGTAGTGGCGGTTCGTAACCCGTACGTGAAAGAACTCCTCGAAGAACTCCTTCTCGAAGTCAGCCCATGACATCTGGTTCACTGGGCGCTTCGTTCTGATTCTTTCCCACCACATGCGTGCGTCTCCTATCAGGCAGAAGGAGGCACACTTCACCTTCTCGTGTTCTGGCCAGTCCAGAAGCTCTATCGTGCTCTCCAGTGTTTTGAACCAGACTTGTGCATCCCATGGTTCACTAGTGCCTGAGAAGTTCTCTGGCTTGACCCGCTGCCACTGGATCAGATAGGCTTCCTTTCTTGGCTCCGCTGCTGGGGCTGCTGGTGCAGGTGTTGTAGGCTGAGCTGGTGGGACCTCTAAGACTACCGAAGTCGTCAAATTCGGTTCCGGGGTGACTGTGGGGGTACTCTGCTGATTAGCCTTTAAGGTGGCTATTTCCTGTTGCTATTCAGCTAGCTGCTGCTGTAACTGAGCCACCAATGCTGTAAGGTCTGGAGGAGGCACTGAACTTCCTGCCTCTTGCTGGGGCTCAGTAGCTAGTGCCCTTCTAGCTGGGCATCCTCATGCCATTTCTAAAGACATAGAGAACATAACATAACTAACGTAATCACAGTTATATAACTACTGACATCATGTTCAAAACTATCACATACTAACAAGCAGTAGGCATATAAACATGAAATGTAATAACCAAAACAAGGAGCATAAATAAAGTAGAGGTATTCTTACTTGGAAGCTGTAGGTTCAATGCTGATGTGTGTGTAGGAAGTATGGAACACTGCTCTGATACCACTCTGTAACGACCCGCCTTCTACTACTAGGCTGTAAGGCCGATCGCTACAGTTATGCTGAGCTAATTGTGCGGAAAACTAATCTAATTTAAATTTTAGTTGCTAACTGATAACTATTCTTAGTTCTACCTGTACTGAAGGATGTAATCTAAAGTATACCCGACATATACTACATCCCTTATGGTCAAGGAGCTTAAATAAACGTTTTCCAGCTGTTATCAGACCTTCCAATCGATCCATTAATCGATTGGAACGTCGGATCGATCCAGGGATCGATTCAGCAGGCTACTGTACGCGGGACATAGGTTGGATCGATCCAGTGATCGATCCAGCCCGCTACTGTGCTCGGGACGATATTCTGGATCGATCGGCTGATCGATCCAGACTGACCAATCGATCCAGGGATCGATCCCCGAACCTTCTGTTCGCGACAGAAATTGCTGGATCGATCGGATGATCGATCCAGAAACCTACTATTCGCGGAGCAAGTTGCCCGATCAATTAGTTGATCGATTGGGACCCCCCATCGATCCACCGATCGATTGGGGTGTCTGATTTCGCACTGAAACTCTGATTTCAGCACTTTGGCGTGCCAAAATCTCACACAACAATTCTAAACTCAATGGAAATACATTCTAACAACTATTAACCAGCATTCTAACATAATTACTAACAAACTAAATGAATCTCCCATGATTTAAACACTCTAAGGTTCAAAATTTCATAAAAGAAGAAATACTAAGGCTTCTACTATTTAAGCTTGCTAAAACCCCTGAGGATCTTTTATTCCAGTTCCTTCCACACACATCTTGATCTACATTGACCTCCAGCCTCCGCTACTGGTCCACTTTTCCTTTACCTTTATCTGCAGTATAAGAAAAGTAGTATCTATAAGCTAAAAAGCTTAGTAAGAAACCATCTACGTCACAAAAACATGCAACGATGCAAATATGATTTTAAAACATGCTGTTTAAAACCTATGCTGGACATACTAAATAAACTAAGCATTGCATGGCATATAAGCATACAATCATGGCATATCTAAAGCTGAACATATAAACATGTATAACAACTGCACATAAAGTTATCATGCATATTCACACGGAAAAGCTAAGCTGGAGCATGATACTGACTAAAACTGAACTAAGCCAAAACTGATCTTGAACTATAATCACTGGATTAGATTAAGAGTTTGAAAGTTAATATCATAATAAGTGAAAATAGTAATCATGCTGCTGTTTGGGCCCGGCAACTGTACTTGCTATTCGCGCATCTCTAACTAGACCCGGGGTTGCAAATCCCGAATTTAGTAGAGCTACTAGGTTATCTAAACCTAGGGACCGACTATGGGAGCCCAGCCCAATGGATATCTAATCCAGTACAGTGCCAACTGAAAAGTAAAATACTGAGTATAGCTAAACTGTTCTAAATAGCTAATTCTAGGTTATCTGAACCTAGAGCTAGGTTGTTTGAACCTAGAGGCGACTGTGGGAGCCCACCCATTGGACCGTAGTCCCATATAAGCTAGGATAACTAATTTAGATGCTTCTAATGCATTCAACTGTGCTAATAAAAATACCTAGGTTGCATTTTTTTCCTAAGCTAGTTATTTAATCGACCACCTAGTGTGCTTTAACTCCCCTCTCTATTAGGGAGACTACCTTTAAGCACCCAACAACATCTAAACCTCCAACTGAAGGAGAAAAGACGTGTCCGACCCATCTAAAGGTACTCACTAATTCCCTAAACCTGCGAGGAAGGTTAAATACACCCTATATGTCGAAAACATACGCATATAACTAAACTAATTCACAGGAAATCAAACGGTAGCTATTATACTGCAGGTGAGGGGTTTCTTACCTCCTGTTCGTAATTTCTTACGATTCTATTCGCTAGAATTCCGGTGGAGGTGAACTTCTCGACGATCCGCTCACGTCTTTGCGTTTCTCTCGCGGAGAAGAACCTCTTTCATGTTGGAGTCGTCGCCGGAAGATGATCCGAGAGCCCTTGGGGCTTGGGCGCCGAGAGAGTAAGAAGAAGAGGAGTGGGCGGCGGTGAAGGTTTTTTTGGGAGAGGGATAGGTCACGGTGAAATTTTGATGTTGCCGAACCAAGTTCTCAAAATAAACCAACCCCCAACATAACCTTCCTATTTATAGTAAGTAACTAATTCGGCCAACCCAATTATAAATATAATTGGTCCCCTTTCCTTTCAGCACGGCCCTGCTGGGTTCAACTGGTTCCCAACGTTATCCCTAAGCCATAGGTCTCGGGTTCGATTCCCGCCTAAGCTATTTTGCGGTTCTAATTATTTTTGTTGCTTCCGCTACTCGGAAAATTCCGGAAAAATATCTAAAAATTCCAGAAAAATCATAGAATATTTATAATGCAGTTTCAAGAATTTTCGAGCGTTACACACATCCCTCTACATAATTCGTTATATACCCAGTAATCGCCTTTATAGTCTACCCAGTTACGGGTGACGTTTGACGAAACCAAAGTACATAACTCCTTATGTAGGGATCCATGGTGACTTCAGGTCTAAGGACTAATAGTCATACTAATAGCCACATGAGAAAGTATATGACACTCATATAACGATCCATGATACTTTCTCATGGCGGGTCATTCAGTATACATTCTCCAATGTATACCCATGTGTCAGCTTGATATCTCTATATCCATGACTTGTGAGATCAAGTCATCGAGCTGGCCTACATGCTAGTCTTATTGCATTAACATTGTCCCTGAATATTAATACTCGACTAGGAATGATTTAGAGTAGTGTTCCCTATATCATCTCACTATCGATTCAACTAATCGATTGATATAGGTATGAACCTTCTACTCAAGGACGCTATTATACTTAGTCTATTTGGCACTAATACAAATAAGTATAATAACCAAACAAATGTCTTTATTAATATACAAGAATATGATACAATGAGTCCATACAATCATCAAATGATTGACTCTAGGGCTCTAACTAACAGGTTCAATCCCTAGGGTCATAGGAGCATCCTCCGGCGACAACTCCGGCACGAGGACGCTCCCCTCCGCGAGAAGAACGTGTAGACGTAAGAGGATCGTCGAAGAGATCTTCTTCTCCGGAAACCTAGCGATCGGATTGTAAGAAAACTTAGCGCAGGATGTGAGTAACCCCTCACCTGCAGTATAAGTAGCTAATTGCATACTTTTATGTCCTTAGTTCACTCTTATGTTCTTAGTGCAGCCATATGCAGAGTTAGAGCACACCAGGTGTTCGATAAAATACCTAGTACAGTTATATATTACAATAGGCGTTTTAACAGTTCAGTTAAATGCCATAGATGCATTTTTAAATAGTATACTTAGTCTTGCTTCAGTTGATCTGGGACTACGGTCCAATGGGTGGGCTCCCATAGACGCCTCTAGGTTCAGATAACCTAGCTCTAGGTTTAGATAACCTAGTAAAAGCAAGATGAGATAAATCAGTTATGAACAGTATTTTACTTTTATCAGTGGCACTGTACTGGACTCTCAGATGTCCTTGGGTAAGGCTGCCATAGTCGTCCCTAGGTTTAGATAACCTAGTAAACCCTACAAGATTCGGGACTAGCTACCTCGAGTCTAGTTAGGGATGCGCGCATAGCAAGTACAGTTGCCGGGCCCATCAGCAGCATGATTAGTATTTTTATCTATTTATGAAAATAGTTTTCAAACTTCACAAACCAGATATGTGAATGCAGCTTAGCTTCAGTTAAGTTTTCTTATGGATATAACAAATAGCTTTATGTTCAGTCTTTGATTGCTATGACTTGTATGTCCATATGCCATGTTTTAGTATTTTCAGCATGATCATCAGCATGTATTTCAAAAAGTATCTTTTGAAAGCATGATTTCTTCGAATGCATGTTTTGTGAGGTAGATGGTTCTTACTAAGCTCCCAAGCTTATAGTTTCATTTTCCTTATACTGTAGATAAAAGTAAAGGGAAGATGGATTAGCGGAGGCTGGAGGGCGATGCGACATGATGTGTGTGGGAAGGAACTTGGAATAAAGTTTCTTGGTGACTAGAGAGTCTAAAGACTTAGTATTTCTTATAGTGTTATGTTTCCGCACTCTTAGATGTTTAAGTGTCTTGAACTATGAAAATGTGCTTAGATTATTAGTTGGCCTGATATTAACAGCTAACCATGAGTAATGACATGCCTAGTAGTGGTATTATGCTTTTAGTTGATTTCTGAAGGTCCTGTACGAGTTCGGGTGGGATTTCTACAGAAATCTGAAACCCCAATCGATCAACCGATCGATTGAGGAGTTCCCAATCGATCAGCCGATCGATTGGAAGAAATCCCCGCGTACAGAATGTTATTGAATCAATCAGCCGATTGATTGAGGAGCCCTCAATCGATCAGCCGATCGATTGGGAAGCGATCAGCCGCGTACAGAAAGCTGATGAATCGATCAGCTGATCGATCGGCCATGGGTCGATCAGCCGATCGATTGGGAATTTAATTTCCGCGAACAGAAAGCCTCTAAATCAATTTTAGAATCGATTGGCCAGGCTGGATCGATCAGCCGATCGATCCAGAATTGACCCATTGCACAGTAGCACGTTGAATCGATCAGTGGATCGATCAGATAACTCCAATCGATCAGCCGATCGATTGGAATGTCTGACTTCAGCTAGAAGTGTCTGATTTTAGCTTTTTGATCAAATGGAAAGTTTAGGTTCCCTTCTTTAGCATATGTACAACTATAAAAGTGTATCTGGAATATAGATTCCAGATTTTACAGCAAATAGTAGAGAGTTTTAATTAGTTCAGCTTTTCCGCACCTTAATACTCAGTGATATCCCAAAAATAGTTTAGTATAATGTAACATCCGGGCTTACAGTCTAGTCAGTAGAAGGCGGGTCGTTACAGATGTGGCACATCATCATAAGCTCATTTAATGCCAACTCACCAATGAGGTGGCAAATGGTCAAGTCAAACTTGACCCTTCATCTTCCTCTCAAGTCAAGTCAAACTTGACCACTTCTCTCCCTTGGTTGATCTAGTCTAACTATCGGTTCAAGTCAATTTTAATTTAATGAATCTCTATTCATTAAATTAAATTAATTAAATGAGTCTAAGTCCACATTAGACTCACTTAACACATGAACCAAATTGAGTCCAACTTAATTTGCTCAATTTGGATTACTCTTAATCCAATTTGGTTCATCACATGAGCCTAATCCTTTAGGTTCATCAAATGAACCTAATCTCCATCAAATTGCCCTTTGTGTGTGACCCTATAGGTTTTTATAACGTTGGCAATGCTCCTAAACCAATTTAGAAGCATAATTAATGAGTGATATCTAGCAACACATCATTACTACCGAAGTTATAAGAATGTTGGGAATGGACTTTCTGATCAAGTACGGTGCCTCCATAGAGTGCCGTAAACAGAAAGTTGTATTCCAACCTGAAGCAGGAGTGCAGTTTGGTTACATCGGGGAACCAAAGAGAAAAGCCAAGAAGTTTCTCTCAGCTCTGAAAGCACATAAACTACTTGATACAAGATGTACGGGATTCCTAACACATGTAGTCAGTACCAATCAGGACAAGAACCAGAAACTAGAAGAGGTCCGAGTTGTATGTGACTACCCCACAGTCTTCCCTGAGGAGTTACCGGGCCTAGCACCAGACAGAGAGATTGAATTTGAGATAGAACTCATCCCCGGTATGAATCCCATCTCTAAAGCACCATACCGCATGGCTCCAGCAGAACTGAAGCAACTTCAGGAGCTGATCGACAAGGGCTTCATATGCTCGAGTCACTCACCATGGGGAGTGCCTGTATTGTTCGTAAAGAAGAAGGACGGGAGCATGTGCCTGTGTATAGACTACCGATCAGCACTAAACCAAGTCACGATTAAGAACATGTATCCTCTTCCCAGGATAGATGACCTGTTTGATCAACTAAAGGGAGCAGCAGTGTTCTCTAAAATAGACCTCAGATCGGGATATCACCAGGTTAAAGTTAAAGAAGGTGATATACCCAAGACGGCTTTTAGGACCAGATACGGACATTATGAGTTCGTAGTCATGCCCTTTAGGGTAACGAATGCTCCAGCTACTTTCATGGACCTCATGAACAGAGTATTCAGAGAATACTTAGATAAGTTTGTTATCGTGTTCATCGATGGCATTCTTATCTATTCCAGAACTCAGGAAGAACACACAAAGCACCTGAAGATAGTACTATAGACCCTTCAGCAGAACCAGCTGTACGCCAAGTTCACGAAATGTGAATTCTGGCTTGATCAGGTATCCTTTCTGGGTCACATCATCTCCAAGGATGGTATCATGGTAGACCCCAGTAAAATAGAGGCTGTGAGTAACTGGAAACGACCTAAGAACGCCAGTGAAATCAGAAGCTTTCTTGGACTAGCAGGCTATTACAGAAAATTTGTAGAGGATTTCTCTAGGATAGCCTCCCCACTGACAGCTCTCACCAGGAAGAACAGAAAATTTCAGTGGATAGAGGACTGTGAGAAAAGTTTTATCGAGCTAAAAAGAAGATTGACCAGTGCTCCCATTCTGACTCAACCAGAAAACACAGCCAGCTTTGATATTTGCAGTGATGCTTCTAAATTGGGACTAGGAGCAGTACTGATGCAAAATGGCAGGGTGATCGCCTATGCCTCCAGACAACTCAAGGATTATGAGAGGAACTACCCTACTCATGACCTTGAGCTTGCAGCAGTTGTCTTCGCCCTCAAAATTTGGAAACATTACTTGTATGGAGCTCAGTGTAGAGTGTATACAGATCATCAGAGTCTGAAGTACTTCTTCACCCAGAAGGATCTGAATATGCAGCAGCGCAAATGGCTCGAGATGGTCAAGGACTATGACATGGACATCCTCTACCACCCAGGAAAAGCCAATAAGGTGGCAGACGCACTTAACAGGAAGTCCAGTGCCACCTTACTATCCTTAGCAGCCTTGTCATCGCCCCTACAGAAGGAAATTACAGATTTTGGTCTCAAACTTATAGTTGGACAGCTCTCTACTATGACCTTAGCATCTACCCTACTTGGTGACATCTAGACAGCTCAGGATCAAGACCCTAAAATTCAGAAAATCAAGCAAGGGTTAGCAGAATCAGAAAGTGGAGAGTTCAGAGTAACTGATAGCGGGGTATTGTACTTCGGTGATAGACTATGCGTTCCGGATCAGGAGGAACTACGGAGGAAAATCTTAAACGAGGCTCACAGGACTTCTTATGCGATGCATCCTGGTTCCTCCAAGATGTACCAAGACCTAAAGAAGTGTTTTTGGTGGCCTGGGATAAAAAGAGACATCGCTAGATATGTCAGTACCTGTCTGACCTATCAAAGGGTCAAGGCAGAACACCAGAGACCAGGAGGAGTCCTGCAGCCTATTCAGATTCCAGAATGGAAGTGGGAGGATATTTTCATGGATTTCATAGTGGGGCTACCCAGAACCACGAATGGTTTTGATGCCATCTGGGTAATAGTCGACAGATTGACTAAATCAGCCCACTTCTTGGCTATCAGGATATCCTACTCCATGGAACAGCTGGCTCAGTTGTATCTCAAGGAGATTATCAGGCTGCATGGAGTCCCACGGACCATTATATCAGATAGAGACAGTAGATTCACGTCACACTTCTGGGAGTGTGTACAGTCAGTATTGGGCACCAGGTTAAAGTTTAGCACAACTTTCCATCCTCAGACAGATGGTCAGACGGAGCGAGTAAATCAGGTACTCGAGGATATGCTCCGAGCATGTTCCCTAGACTTCAAGGGAAGTTGGTGCAAATATCTGTGTTTAGCAGAATTTGCATACAACAATAGCTATTAGGCCACTATCGGCATGGCACCCTACAAGGCTCTCTATGGGCGGAGGTGTAGATCTCCAATCTGCTGGTATGAAAGTGGTGAACATAAAGAACTAGAACTTCAGACAGATCTAGTAGCAGATACCACAGCATCCATACAGCAGATCCGCCAGAGGATAGAGACAGCTCAGAGCCGCCAGAAAAGCTATGCTGATACACGGCGCCGACCCTTTGAATTTTCAGTTGGGGATACGGTATTTATCCGAGTGGTTCCCATAATGGGAGTAATGCGTTTTGGGAAGAAGGGAAAATTAAGTCCCAGATATGTGGGACCATACCTTATCACTAGAAGAGTTGGCAAGGTAGCATATGAGCTAGAGCTACCGCAGGAGATGTCAACTATCCATAATGTATTTCATGTCTCTATACTAAAGAAGCATATTCCAAATGCCACCCAGGTGATTGAGCCCCAGTTGGTACAAGTCCGCGAAGACCTCAGCTATGACAGTCGGCCTATTCAGATAGTAGACCGAGCAATTAAGAAATTGCGGGATAAGGAGGTACCATTAGTAAAAGTCATATGGCAAAATCACACAGTAGAAGAGGCGACTTGGGAGACCGAAGCTAGTATGAGACAGAAGTACCCAGAGTTATTATAAGTTCGAGGACGAACTTTTTATAAGGTATGGGGGATTATAACACCCGAAAATTCTCAAATTAATTTTAGAAATATTCTACTATTTTTTCTGGAATTTTAGAATATTTTTATAGAATTTTTGGAGTAGCAGAAGTAGCAAAATTAAATAAAAACATAAAACAGCCTAAGCGGGAATTGAACCCGCGACCTATGGACTCTATGACTTATAGGGTGACTTAGAAGCCAGGGGGCTCCAGCAGGGGTGTGCTGAAAGAAGAGGAGAGAAATTATATTTATGGGCTAGTTGAGGCGTAATTACCACTTAATATAAATAGGGAATTTAAGAGAGGAGTTATTATTATTGAACGACACCTCTCCCTCACCCTCACACGCCGCCCTCTCACTCCCTCACCCTCTCGGCGCACAAACCCAAGAAGACCTAGGGCTCAATCCCTAGGGTCATAAGAGCACCCTCCGGCGAGAACTCCGGCACGAGGATGCTCCCCTCCGCGAGAAGAACGTGTAGACGTAAGAGGATCGTCGAAGAGATCTTTTTCTCCGGAAACCTAGCGATCGGATTGTAAGAAAACTTAGCGCAGGATGTGAGTAACCCCTCACCTGCAGTATAAGTAGCTAATTGCATACTTTTATGTCCTTAGTTCGCTCTTATGTTCTTAGTGCAGCCATATGCAGAGTTAGAGCACACCAGGTGTTCGATAAAATGCCTAGTACAGTTATATGCTACAATAGGCGTTTTAACAGTTCAGTTAAATGCCATAGATACATTTTTAAATAGTATACTTAGTCTTGCTTCAGTTGATATGGACCTACGGTCCAATGGGTGGGCTCCTATAGTCGCCTCTAGGTTCAGATAACCTAGCTCTAGGTTAAGATAACCTAGTAAAAGCAAGATGAGATAAATCATTTATGAACAGTATTTTACTTTTATAAGTGGCACTGTACTGGACTCTCAGATGTCCTTGGGTTGGGCTCCCATAGTCGTCCCTAGGTTTAGATAACTTAGTAAACCCTACTAGATTCGAGACTAGCTACCTCGGGTCTAGTTAGGGATCCGCACATAGCAAGTACAGTTGTCAGGCCCATCAGTAGCATGATTAGTATTTTTATCTATTTATGAAAATAGTTTTCAAACTTCACAAACCAAATATGTGAATGCAGCTCAGCTTCAGTTTAGTTTTCTTATGGATATAACAAATAGCTTTATGTTCAGTCTTTGATTGCTATGACTTGTATGTCCATATGCCATGTTTTAGTATTTTCAGCATGTATTTCAAATAGCATCTTTTGAAAGCATGATTTCTTCGAATGCATGTTTTGTGAGGTAGATGGTTCTTACTAAGCTCCCAAGCTTATAGTTTCTTTTCCTTATACTGCAGATAAAATTAAAGGGAAGATGGATTAGCGGAGGCTGGAGGGCGATGCGACACGATGTGTGTGGGAAGGAACTTGGAATAAAGATTCTTGGTGACTAGCAAGTCTAAAGACTTTGTATTTATTATAGTGTTATGTTTTCGCACTCTTAGATGTTTAAGTGTCTTGAACTATGAAAATGTGCTTAGATTATTTGTTGTCCTGATATTAAACAGCTAACCATGAGTAATGACATGCCTAGTAGTGGTATTATGCTTTTAGTTGATTTCTGAAGGTCCTGTACGAGTTCAGGTGGGATTTCTACAGAAATTAGAAACCTCAATCGATCAGCCAATCGATTGAGGAGTTCCCAATCGATCAGCCGATCGATTGGAAGAAATCCCCGCGTACAGAATGCTATTGAATCGATCAGCCGATTGATTGAGGAGCCCTCAATTGATCAGCCGATCAATTGGGAAGCGATCTGCCGCATACAGAAAGCTGATGAATCGATCAGCTGATCGATCAGCCATGGGTCGATCAGCGGATCGATCGGGAATTTAATTTCCGCGAACAGAGAGTCTCTGAATCGATTGTCGGATCGATTGGCGAAGCTGGATCGATCCAGAATTGACCCCGTGCACAGTAGTACGTTGAATCGATCAGTGGATCGATCAGATAACTCCAATCGATCAGCCGATCGATTGGAATGTCTGATTTCAGCTAGAAGTGTCTGTTTCAGCTTTTTGATCAAATGGAAAGTTTAGGTTCCCTTCTTTAGCATATGTACAACAATAAAAGTGTATCTGGAATATAGATTCTAGATTTTACAGCAAATAGTAGAGAGTTTTAATTTGTTCAGCTTTTCTGCACCTTAATACTCAGTGATATCCCAAGAATAGTTTAGTATAATGTAACCTCCGGCCTTACAGTCTAGTCAGTAGAAGGCGGGTCATTACAGAGTGGTATTAGAGCAAGTTCCTTACTTCCTCCACACACACGTCAGTATTGAACCTGCAGCTTCCAAGTAAGGATATCTCTCACTTTATTTATGTTTCTTGCTTTCATGTTTATAGATAACTAAAGCATGTACATATATGATAGCATCTAACATGATAGTAGTAGTTATATAAACATGATTGTATTAGTTATGTATGTTCTCTATTTCTCTAGAAAATAGTACGAGGACGCCCAGCTAAAAGGGCACCAGCTACTGAGCCCCAGCATGAGGCAGACAGCTCAGTGCCTCCCCCAGACCTTACAGCAGTAGTGGCTCAGTTACAGAAGCAACTAGCTGAACATCAACAGGAGATAGCCACCCTAAGGGCTAATCAGCATAACACTCCCACTGCCACTCCGGAACCTAATTTAGCAACCCCAGTAGTGATAGAGGTTCCACCAGTCCAACCTACAGCACCAGTAGCCCCATCAGCAGGGGTAAGGAGAGAAGCCTATCTGATCCAGTGGCAGAAAATAAAACCAGAGAACTTCTCAGGCACCAGTGAACCATGGGATGCCCAAGCCTGGTTCAAAACACTAGAGAGTACGATGGAGCTTCTGGACTGGCCAGAGTATGAAAATGTGAAATGCGCATCCTTCTGCCTGACAGGAGACGCACGTATGTGGTGGGAGAGGATTAGAGCGAAGCGCCCAGTGAACCAGATGACATGGGCTGACTTCGAGAGAGAATTCTTTGAAGAGTTCTTTCACATGCGGGTCACAAACCGCCACTACGACGAGTTCACCGAATTTCGTCAGGACAACCTTTCAGTTGAGGAGGCCCTGAAGAAATTTAACAGACTGGCTCGTCTATGCCCCGAACTAGTCAGCACTGAAAGAGAACGAGTCTGGTTGATGCTCAAAATGCTAAGGCTAGAAATAGCAATGAACGTGGCCAGCGGCGTTTATAAGCCGCAAACCACTGAAGAACTAGTAAGTAGTGCTCTAATCACCGAGCACTACCAGAATAGCATCAAGCAGCAGAAGCAAGCCTTCTCAGAGTCCAAAGGCCAAGGAGGCTAGGTACTCAGAGGCACCTGGTCCACAGCTCTAACTGGAAAGGAAACTCCAGTCACAAATGTAAACCAGGGAGTTACCCAAAAAGAGGACCAGCTAGTAAACAGCCTAGTTATCCCAAGTGTTCTACTAGTGGGAAATTCAACCCAGGAGTTTGTCGCAAGGGCACACGAGGATACTTCGAATGTGGCCAGGAAGGGCATATGGCTAAGCAATGCCCGAACAAGACCAGTTTTCCCCCACCGCAGTCAATTCAGTACGCAGACAAATCAGCCCAGTTGCACCAGATGCAGGCTGCTTTAGATGGTCCACACATCAGCCAAGGCAGACTAGAAGCCCCCTCAGCCCCAACGAACGCGAGGATCTACTCACTCACCAGAGAGGACGTAGCAAATGCCTCGATAGTTGTTACAGGTCAGATCAGTATTTTACAGCAAAGTGCAATTGTCTTATTCGATACTGGGGCAACCCATTCTTATATATCCAGGCCATTCGCCGAAAAGTTGGCAATATCTCCAGAGGTACTCAGTGGTCAGTTTTTGACAACACTACCTTCAGGAGAAATTATGGCATCCACGCACTGGCTCTGAGCAGTGCCAGTCATTATAGCAGACAGAGAGATTTTTGGTGATCTTACAGTGCTAGATATGACTGACTATGAGTCATCTTAGGAATGGACTTTCTGATCAAGTACGGTGCCTCCATAGAGTACCGTAAACAGAAAGTTGTATTCCAACCTGAAGCAGGAGTGCAGTTTGGTTACATCGGGGAACCAAAGAGAAACGCCAAGAAGTTTCTCTCAGCTCTGAAAGCACAGAAACTACTTGACACAGGATGCACGAGATTCCTAGCACATGTAGTCAGTGCCAGTCAGGACAAGAACTAGAAACTAGAAGAGGTCCGAGTTGTATGTGACTACCCCACAGTCTTCCCTGAGGAGTTAACGGGCCTAGCACCAGACAGGGAGATTGAATTTGAGATAGAACTCATCCCCGGAACGAATCCCATCTCCAAAGCACCATACCGCATGGCTCCAGCAGAACTGAAGGAACTTCAGGAGAAACTATAGGAGCTGCTCGACAAGGGCTTCATACGCTCGAGTCACTCACCATGGGGAGCGCCTATATTGTTCGTGAAGAAGAAGGACGGGAGCATGTTCCTGTGTATAAACTACCGAGCACTAAACCAAGTCACGATTAAGAACAGGTATCCTCTTCCCATGATATATGACCTGTTTGATCAACTAAAGGGAGCTGTAGTGTTCTCTAAAATAGACCTCAGATCGGGATATCACCAAGTTAAAGTTAAAGAAGGTGATATACCCAAGATGGCTTTCAGGACCAGATACGGACATTATGAGTTCATAGTCATGCCCTTTGGCGTGACGAATGCTCCAGCTACTTTCATGGACCTCATGAATAGAGTATTAAGAGAATACTTAGATAAGTTTGTTATCGTGTTCATCAATGACATTCTTATCTATTCTAGAACTCAGGAAGAACACACAGAGCACCTGAATATAGTACTGCAGACCCTTCAGCAGAACCTGCTATACGCCAAGTTCACGAAATGTGAATTCGGGCTTGATCAGGTATCCTTTCTGGGTCACATCATCTCCAAGGATGGTATCATGGTAGACCCTAGTAAAATAGAGGCTGTGAGTAACTGGAAACGACCTAAGAACGCCAGTGAAATCAAAAGCTTTCTGGGGCTAGCAGGCTATTACAAAAAATTTGTAGAGGATTTCTCCAGGATAGCCTCCCCACTGACAGCTCTCACCAGGAAGAACAAATAATTTCAGTGGACAGAGGACTGTGAGAATAGTTTTATCGAGCTAAAAAGAAGATTGACCAGTGCTCCCATTCTGACTCTGCCAGAAAACACAGCCAGCTTTGATATTTACAGTGATGCTTCTAAATTGGGACTAGGAGCAGTACTGATGCAAAATGGCAGGGTGATCGCCTATGCCTCCAGACAACTCAAGGATTATGAGAGGAACTACCCTACTCATGACCTTGAGCTTGCAGCAGTTGTCTTCGCCCTCAAAATTTGGAGACATTACTTGTATGGAGCTCAGTGTAGAGTGTATACAGATCATCAGAGTCTGAAGTACTTCTTCACTCAGAAGGATCTGAATATACGGCAGTGCAGATGGCTCGTGCTGGTCAAGGACTATGACATTGACATCCTCTACCACCCAGGAAAAGCCAATAAGGTGGCAGACGCACTTAGCAGGAAGTCCAGTGCCACCTTACTATCTTTAGCAGCCTTGTCATCGCCCCTACAGAAGGAAATTACAGATTTTGGTCTCGAACTTATAGTTGGACAGCTCTCTACTATGACCTTAGCATCTTCCTTGCTTGGTGACATCTAGACAGCTCAGGATCAAGACCCTGAAATTCAGAAAATCAAGCAAGGGTTAGCAAAATCAGAAAGTGGAGAGTTCAGAGTATCTGATAGTGGGGTATTATACTTCGGTGACAGACTATGCATTCCGGATCAGGAGGAACTACGGAGGAAAATCTTAAATGAGGCTCACAGGACTCCTTATGCAATGCATCATGGTTCCACCAAGATGTACCAAGACCTAAAGAAGCATTTTTGGTGGCCTGGGATGAAAATAGACATCGCTAGATATGTCAGTACCTGTCTGACTTGTCAGAGGGTCAAGGCAGAATACAAGAGACCAAGAGGAGTCCGGCAGCCTATTCAGATTCCATAATGGAAGTGGGAGGATATTTCCATGGATTTCATAGTGGGGCTACCCAGAACCACGAATGGTTTTGATGCCATCTGGGTAATAGTCGACAGATTGACTAAATCAGCCCACTTCTTGGCTATCAGGATATCCTACTCCATGGAACAGCTGGCTCAGTTGTATCTCAAGGAGATTATCAGGCTGCATGGAGTCCCACGGACCATTATATCAGATAGAGACAGTAGATTCACGTCACACTTCTGAGAGTGTGTACAGTCAGTATTGGGCACCAGGTTAAAGTTTAGCACAGCTTTCCATCCTCAGACAGATGGTTAGACGGAGCGAGTAAATCAGGTACTCGAGGATATGCTCCGAGCATGTTCCCTAGACTTCAAGGGAAGTTGGTGCAAATATTTGTGTTTAGCAGAATTTGTATACAACAATAGCTACCTGGCCACTATCAGCATGGCACCCTACAAGGCTCTCTATGGGCGGAGGTGTAGATCTCCAATCTGCTGGTATGAAAGTGGTGAACATAAAGAACTAGAACTTCAGACAGATCTAGTAGCAGATACCACAGTAGCCATACAGCAGATCTGCCAGAGGATAGAGACAGCTCTGAGCCGCCAGAAAAGCTATGCTGATACACGACGCCGACCCTTAGAGTTTTCAGTTGGGGATACGGTATTTCTCCGAGTGGCTCCTATGAAGGGAGTAATGCATTTTGGGAAGAAGGGCAAATTAAGTCCCGGATATGTGGAACCATACCTTATCACTAGAAGAGTTGGCAAGGTAGCATATGAGCTAGAGCTACCGCAGGAGATGTCAGCTATCCATAATGTATTTCATGTCTCTATGCTAAAGAAGCATATCCCAGATGCCACCCAGGTGATCGAGCCTCAGTTGGTACAAGTCCGCGAAGACCTCAGCTATGACAGTCGGCCTATTCAGATAGTAGACCGAGCAATTAAGAAATTGCGGAACAAGGAGGTACCATTAGTAAAAGTCATATGGCAAAATCACACAGCAGAAGAGGCGACTTGGGAGACAGAAGCTAGTATGACACAGAAGTACCCAGAGTTATTCTAAATTTGAGGACGAACTTTTTATAAGGTATGGGGGATTGTAACGCCCAAAAATTCTCAAATTAATTTTAGGAATATTCTATTATTTTTCTGGATTTTAGAATATTTTTATAGAATTTTTGGAGTAGCAGAAGTAGCAAAATTAAATAAAAACATAAAATAGCTAAGCGGGAATTGAACCCGCAACCTATGGACTCTATAACTTATAGGGTAACTTAGTAACCAAGGGGACCCAGCAGGGGTGTGCTGAAAGAAGAGGAAAGAAATTATATTTATGGGCTAGTTGGGACGTAATTACCACTTAATATAAATTGGAAATTTAAGAGAGGAGTTATTATTATTGAACGACACCTCTCCCTCACCCTCACACGCTGCCCTCTCTCTCCCTCACCCTCTCGGCGCACAAACCTAAGAAGACCTAGGGTTCAATCCCTAGGGTCGTCGGAGCACCCTCCGGCTACAACTCCGGCACGAGGACGCTCCCCTCCGCAAGAAGAACGTGTAGACGTAAAAGGATCGTCGAAGAGATCTTCTTCTCCGGAAACCTAGCGATCGGATTGTAAGAAAACTTAGCGCAGGATGTGAGTGACCTCTCACCTGCAGTATAAGTAGCTAATTGCATACTTTTATGTCCTTAGTTCACTCTTATGTTCTTAGTGCAGCCATATGCAGAGTTACAGCACACCAGGTGTTCGATAAAATGCCTAGTACAGTTATATGCTACAATAGGCATTTTAACAGTTAGAGCAAACCAGATATATGAATGCAGCTCAGCTTCAGTTTAGTTTTCTTATGGATATAACAAATAGCTTTATGTTCAGTCTTTGATTGCTATGACTTGTATGCCCATATGCCATGTTTTAGCATTTTCAGCATGATCATCAGCATGTATTTCAAATAGCATCTTTTGAAAGCATGATTTCTTCGAATGCATGTTTTGTGAGGTAGATGGTTCTTACTAAGCTCCCAAGCTTATAGTTTCATTTTCCTTATACTGCAGATAAAAGTAAAGGGAAGATGGATTAGCGGAGGCTGGAGGACGATGCGACATGATGTGTGTGGGAAGGAACTTGGAATAAGGATTCTTGGTGACTAGCAAGTCTAAAGACTTAGTATTTCTTGTAGTGTTATGTTTCCGCACTCTTAGATGTTTAAGTGTCTTGAACTATGAAAATGTGCTTAGATTATTAGTTGTCCTGATATTAAACAGCTAACCATGAGTAATGATATGCCTATTAGCGGTATTATGCTTTTAGATGATTTCTGAAGGTCCTGTACGAGTTCGGGTGGGATTTCGGCAGAAATCAGAAACCCAAATCGATCAGCCGATCGATTGAGGAGTTCCCAATCGATCAGCCGATCGATTGGAAGAAATCCCCGCGTACAGAATGTTATTGAATCGATCAGCCGATTGATTGAGGAGCCCTCAATCAATCAGCCGATCGATTGGGAAGCGATCTGCCGCGTACAGAAAGCTGATGAATCGATCAGCTGATCGATCGGCCATGGGTCGATCAGCCGATCGATCGGGAATTTAATTTCCGCGAACAGAAAGCCTCTGAATCAATTGTCGGATCGATTAGCCAGGCTGAATCGATCAGCCGATCGATCCAGAATTGACCCCGTGCACAGTAGCACGTTGAATCGATCAGTGGATCAATCAGATAACTCCAATCGATCAGCCGATCAATTGGAATGTCTGATTTCAGCTAGAAGTGTCTGATTTCATCTTTTTGATCAAATGGAAAGTTTAGGTTCCCTTCTTTAGCATATGTACAACAATAAAAGTGTATCTGGAATATAGATTCCATATTTTACAGCAAATAGTAGAGAGTTTTAATTAGTTCAGCTTTTCCGCACCTTAATACTTAGTGATATCCCAAGAATAGTTTAGTATAATGTAACATCCGGCCTTACAGTCTAGTCAGTAGAAGGCGGTTCATTACAGAGTGGTATCAGAGCAAGTTCCATACTTCCTCCACACATACGTTAGCATTGAACCTGCAGCTTCCAAGTAAGGATATCTCTCACTTTATTTATGTTTCTCGCTTTCATGTTTATAGATAACTAAAGCATGTACATATATGATAGCATCTAACATGATAGTAGTAGTTATATAAACATGATTGTATTAGTTATGTATGTCCTCTATTTCTCTAGAAAATGGTACGAGGACGCCCAGCTAAAAGGGCACCAGCTACTGAGCCCCAGCATGAGGCAGACAGCTCAGTGCCTCCCCCAGACCTTACAGCAGTAGTGGCTCAGTTACAGAAGCAACTAGCTGAACAACAACAGGAGATAGCCACCCTAAGGGCTAATCAGCAGAACACTCTCACTGCCACTCCGGAACCTAATTTAGCAACCCCAGTAGGGATAGAGATTCCACCGGTCCAACCTACAGCACCAGTAGCCCCATCAGCAGGGGTTAGGAGAGAAGCCTATCTGATCCAGTGACAGAAAATCAAACCAGAGAACTTCTCAAGCACCTGTGAACCATGGGATGCCCAAGCCTGGTTCAAAACACTAGAGAGTACGATGGAGCTTCTGGACTGGCCAGAGTATGAAAAGATGACATGCTCATCCTTCTGCCTGACAGTAGAAGCACGTATGTGGTGGGAGAGGATTAGAGAGAAGTGCCCACTGAACCAGATGACATGGGCTGAATTCGAGAGAGAATTCTTTGAAGAGTTCTTTCACATGCGGGTCACAAACCGCCACTACGACAAGTTCACCAAATTTCATCAGGGCAACCTTTCAGATGAGGAGGCCCTGAAGAAATTCAATAGACTGGCTCGTCTATGCCCTGAACTAGTCAGCACTGAAAGAGAACGAGTCCGGTTGATGCTCAAAATGCTAAGGCCGGAAATAGCAATGAACGTGGCCAGCGGCGTTCATAGGCCACAAACCACTGAAGAACTAGTAAGTAGTGCTCTAATCACCGAGCACTACCAGAATAGCATCAAGCAGTAGAAGCAAGCCTTCTCAGAGTCCAAAGGCCAAGGAGGCTTAGGTACTCAGAAGCACCTGGGCCACAGCTCAAACTGAAAAGGGAACTCCAGTCACAAACGTAAACCAGGGAGTTACCCAAAAGGAGGACCAGCTAGTAAACATCCTAGTTATCCCAAGTGTTCTACTTGTGGGAAATTCCACCCAGGAGTTTATCGCAAGGGCACACGAGGATGCTTTGAATGTGGCCAGGAAGGGCATATGGCTAAGCAATGCTCGAACAAGACCAGTTTTCCCCCACCGCAGCCAATTCAGTACGGAGACAAACCAGCCCAGTTGCACCATATGCAGGCTGCTTTAGATGGTCCACACATCAGCCAAGGCAGACTAGAATCCCCCTCAGCCACAACGAACGCGAGGATCTACTCACTCACCAAAGAGGACGTAGCGAATGTCTCGACAGTTGTTACAGGTCAGAGCAATATTTTACAGCAAAGTGCAACTGTCTTATTCGATACTGGGGCAACTATTCTTATATATCCAGGCCATTCGTCGAAAAGTTGGCAATATCTCTAGAGGTACTCAGTGGTTAGTTTTTGACAACACTACCTTCAGGAGAAATTATGGCATCCACGCACTGGCTCCGAGCAGTGCCAGTCATTATAGCACACAGAGAGCTTTTGGTGATCTTATAGTGCTAGATATGACTGACTATGATGTCATCATAGGAATGGACTTTCTGATCAAGTACGGTGCCTCCATAGAGTGCCGTAAATAGAAAGTTGTATTCCAACCTGAAGCAGGGGTGCAGTTTGGTTACATCGGGGAACCAAAGAGAAAAGCCAAGAAGTTTCTCTCAGCTCTGAATGCACAGAAACTACTTGATACAGGATGTATGGGATTCCTAGCACATGTAGTCAGTGCCAGTCAGGATAAGAACTAGAAACTAGAAGAGGTCCGAGTTGTATGTGACTACCCCACAGTCTTCCCTGAGGAGTTACCGGGCCTAGCACCAGACAGAGAGATTGAATTTGAGATAGAACTCATCCCCGGTACGAATCCCATCTCCAAAGCACCATACCGCATGGCTCCAGCAGAACTGAAGGAACTTCAGGAGAAACTACAGGAGCTGCTCGACAAGGGCTTCATACGCTCGAGTCACTCACCATGGGGAGCGCCTGTATTGTTCGTGAAGAAGAAGGACGGGAGCATGTGCCTGTGTATAGACTACCAAGCACTAAACCAAGTCACGATTAAGAACAGGTATCCTCTTCACAAGATAGATGACCTGTTTGATCAACTAAAGGGAGCAGCAGTATTCTCTAAAATAGACCTCAGATCGGGATATCACCAGGTTAAAGTTAAAGAAGGTGATATACCCAAGACGGCTTTCAGGACCAGATACGGACATTATGAGTTTGTAGTCATGCCCTTTGGCGTGACGAATGCTCGAGCTACTTTCATCGACCTCATGAATAGAATATTCAGAGAATACTTAGATAAGTTTGTTATCGTGCTCATCGACGACATTCTTATCTATTCCAGAACTCCGAAAGAACACACAGAGCACCTGAAGATAGTATTGCAGACCCTTCAGCAGAACCAGCTGTACGCCAAGTTCACAAAATGTGAATTCTGGCTTGATCAGGTATCCTTTCTGGGTCACATCATCTCCAAGGATGGTATCATGGTAGACCCTAGTAAAATAGAGGCTGTGAGTAACTGGAAACGACCAAAGAACGCCAGTGAAATCAGAAGCTTTCTTGGACAAGCAGGCTATTACAGAAAATTTGTAGAGGATTTCTCCAGGATAGCCTCCCCACTGACAGCTCTCACCAGGAAGAACAGAAAATTTTAGTGGACAGAGGAATGTGAGAACAGTTTTATCGAGCTAAAAAGAATATTGACCAGTGCTCCCATTCTGACTCTACCAGAAAACACAGCCAGCTTTGATATTTACAGTGATGCTTCTAAATTAGGACTAGAACAGTACTGATGCAAAATGGTAGGGTGATCACCTATGCCTCCAGACAACTCAAGGATTATGAGAGGAACTACCCTACTCATGACCTTAAGCTTGCAGCAGTTGTCTTCGCCCTCAAAATTTGGAGATATTACTTGTATGGAGCTAAGTGTAGAGTGTATACAAATCATCAGAGTCTGAAGTACTTCTTCACCCAGAAGGATCTGAATATGCGGCAGCGCAGATGGCTCGAGCTGGTCAAGGACTATGACATAGACATCCTCTACCACCCAGGAAAAGCCAATAAGGTGGCAGACGCACTTAGCAGGAAGTCCAGTGTCACCTTACTATCCTTAGCAGCCTTGTCATCGCCCCTACAGAAGGAAATTACAGATTTTGGTCTCGAACTTATAGTTGGACAGCTCTCTACTATGACCTTAGCATCTACCCTGCTTGGTGACATCCAGACAGCTCAGGATCAAGACCCTGAAATTCAGAAAATCAAGCAAGGGTTAGCAGAATCAGAAAGTGGAGAGTTCAGAGTATCTAATAGTGGGGTATTTTACTTCGGTGACAGACTATGCATTCCGGATCAGGAGGAACTACGGAGGAAAATCTTAAACGAGGCTCACAGGACTCCTTATGCAATGCATCCTGGTTCCACCAAGATGTACCAAGACCTAAAGAAGCATTTTTGGTGGCCTGGGATGAAAAGAGACATCGCTAGATATGTCAGTACCTGTCTGACTTGTCAGAGGGTCAAGGCAGAATACCAGAGACCAAGAGGAGTCCGGCAGCCTATTCAGATTCCATAATGGAAGTGGGAGGATATTTCCATGGATTTCATAGTGGGGCTACCCAGAACCACGAATGGTTTTGATGCCATCTGGGTAATAGTCGACAGATTGACTAAATCAGCCCACTTCTTGGCTATCAGGATATCCTACTCCATGGAACAGCTGGCTCAGTTGTATCTCAAGAAGATTATCAGGCTGCATGGAGTCCCACAGACCATTATATCAGACAGAGATAGTAGATTCACGTCACACTTCTGCGAGTGTGTACAGTCAGCATTGGGAACCTGGTTAAAGTTTAGCAATAGCTTTCCATCCTCAGACAGATGGTCAGACGGAGCGAGTAAATCAGGTACTCGAGGATAAGCTCCGAGCATGTGCCCTAGACTTCAAGGGAAGTTTGTGCAAATATCTGTGTTTAGCAGAATTTGCATACAACAATAGCTATCAGGCCACTATCGGCATGGCACCCTACGAGGCTCTCTATGGGCGGAGGTGTAGATCTCCAATCTGCTGGTATGAAAGTGGTGAATATAAAGAACTAGAACTTTAGAAAGATCTAGTGGCAGATACTACAGCAGTCATACAGCAGATCCGCCAGAGGATAGAGACAGCTCAGAGCCGCCAGAAAAGCTATGCTGATACACGGCGCCGACCCTTAGAGTTTTCAGTTGGGGATACGGTATTTCTCCGAGTGGCTCCCATGATGGGAGTAATGCATTTTGGGAAGAAGGGCAAATTAAGTGCCAGATATGTGGGACCATACCTTATCACTAGAAGAGTTGGCAAGGTAGCATATGAGCTAGAGCTACCGCAGGAGCTGTCAGCTATCCATAATGTATTTCATGTCTCTATGCTAAAGAAGCATATCCCAGATGCCACCCAGGTGATCGAGCCTCAGTTGGTACAAGTCCGCGAAGACCTCAGCTATGACAGTCGGCCTATTCAGATAGTAGACCGAGCAATTAAGAAATTACGGAACAAGGAGGTACCATTAGTAAAAGTCATATGGCAAAATCACACAGCAGAAGAGGTGACTTTGGAGACAGAAGCCAGTATGAGACAGAAGTACCCAGAGTTATTCTAAGTTCGAGGATGAATTTTTTATAAGGTATGGGGGATTGTAACGCCCGAAAATTCTCAAATTAATTTTATAAATATTCTATTATTTTTCTAGAATTTAATAATATTTTTATAGAATTTTTTGAGTAGCAGAAGTAGAAAAATTAAATAAAAACATAAAACAGCCTAAGCGGGTATTGAACCCACGGCCTATGGACTCTATGACTTATAGGGTGACTTAGTAACCAAGGGGCCCCAGCAGGGGTGTGCTGAAAGAAGTGGAAAGAAATTATATTTATAGGCTAGTTGGGGCGTAATTACCACTTAATATAAATAGGGAATTTAAGAGAGGAGTTATTATTCTTGAACGACACCTCTCCCTCACCCTCACACGCCGCCCTCTCTCTCCCTCACCCTCTCGACGCACAAACCCAAGAAGACCTAGGGTTCAATCCCTAGGGTCGTAGGAGCACCCTCCGGCAACGACTCCGGCACGAGGACGCTCCCTTCCGCGAGAAGAACGTGTTGACGTAAGAGGATCGTCGAAGAGATCTTCTTCTCCGGAAACCTAGCGATCAGATTGTAAGAAAACTTAGCGCAGGATGTGAGTAACCCCTCACCTGCAGTATAAGTAGCTAATTGCATACTTTTATGTCCTTAGTTCGCTCTTATGTCCTTAGTGCAGCCATATGTAGAGTTAGAGCACACCAGGTGTTCGATAAAATGCCTAGTACAGTTATATGCTACAATAGGTGTTTTAACAGTTCAGTTAAATGCCATAGACGCATTTTTAAATAGTATACTTAGTCTTGCTTCAGTTGATATGGGATTACAGTCCAATGGGTGGGCTTCCATAGTCGCCTCTAGGTTCAGATAACCTAGCTCTAGGTTCAGATAACCTAGCTCTAGGTTCAGATAACCTAGTAAAAGTAAGATGAGATAAATCAGTTATGAACAATATTTTACTTTTATCAGTGGCACTATACTGGACTCTCAGATGTCTTTGGGTTGGGCTCCCATAGTTGTCCCTAGGTTTATATAACCTAGTAAACCCTACTAGATTTGGGATTAGCTACCTCGGGTCTAGTTAGGGATGCGCGTATAGCAAGTATAGTTGTCGGGCCCATCCGCAGCATGATTAGTATTTTTATCTATTTATGAAAATAGTTTTCAAACTTCACAAACCAGATATGTGAATGCAGCTCAGCTTCAGTTTAGTTTTCTTATGGATATAACAAATAGCTTTATATTCAGTCTTTGATTGCTATGACTTGTATGTCCATATGCCATGTTTTAGCATTTTCAGCATGATCATCAGCATGTATTTCAAATAGCATCTTTTGAAAGCATGATTTCTTCGAATGCATGTTTTGTGAGGTAGATGGTTCTTACAAAGCTCCCAAGCTTATAGTTTCATTTTCCTTATACTGCAGATAAAAGTAAAGGGAAGATGGATTAGCGGAGGCTGGAGGGTGATGCGACATGATGTGTGTGGGAAGGAACTTGGAATAAAGATTCTTGGTGACTAGCAAGTCTAAAGACTTAGTATTTCTTATAGTGTTATGTTTCCGCACTCTTAGATGTTTAAGTGTCTTGAACTATGAAAATGTGCATATATTATTAGTTGTCCTGATATTAAACAGCTAACCATGAGTAATGACATGTCTAGTAGTAGTATTATGCTATTAGTTGATTTCTGAAGGTCCTGTACGAGTTCGGGTGGGATTTCTACAGAAATCAGAAACCCCAATCGATCAGCCGATTGATTAAGGAGTTCCCAATCGATCAGCCGATCGATTGGAAGAAATCCCCGCATACAGAATGCTATTGAATCGATCAGTCGATTGATTAAGGAGCCCTCAATCGATCAGCCCATCGATTGGGAAGCGATCTGCCGCGTACAGAAAGCTAATGAATCGATCAGCTGATCGATCGGCCATGGGTTGATCTCTCGATCTATCGGGAATTTAATTTCCGCGAACAGAAAGCCTCTGAATCAATTGTCAGATCGATTGGTCAGGCTGGATCGATCAGCCGATCGATCCAGAATTGACCCCGTGCACAGTAGCACGTTGAATCGATCAGTGGATCGATCAGATAACTCCAATCGATCAGCCGATCGATTGGAATGTCTGATTTCAGCAAGAAGTGTCTGATTTCAGCTTTTTGATCAAATGGAAAGTTTAGGTTCCCTTCTTTAGCATATGTACAACAATAAAAGTGTATCTGGAATATAGATTCCAGATTTTACAGCAAATAGTAGAGAGTTTTAATTAGTTCAGCTTTTCCGCACCTTAATACTCAGTGATATCCCAAGAATAGTTTAGTGTAATGTAACCTCCGGCCTTACAGTCTAGTCAGTAGAAGGCGGGTCGTTACAGATGTGGCACATCATCATAACCCCATTTAATGCCAACTCACCAATGAGGTGGCAAATGGTCAAGTCAAACTTGACCCTTCATCTTCCTCTCAAGTCATGTCAAACTTGACCACTTCTCTCCCTTGGTTGATCTAATCTAACCATTGGTTCAAGTCAATTTTAATTTAATGAATCTCTATTCATTAAATTAAATTAAATTAATTAAATGAGTCTAAGTCCAAATTAGACTCACTTAACACATGAACCAAATTGAGTCCAACTTAATTAGCTCAATTTGGATTACTCTTAATCCAATTTGGTTCATCACATGAGCCTAATCCTTTAGGTTCATCAAATGAACCTAATCTCCATCTAATTACCCTTTGTGTGTGACCCTATAGGTTCTTATAACGTTGGCAATGCTCATAAACCCATTTAGAAGCATAAGTAATGAGTGGTATCTAGCAACACATCATTACTACCCAAGTTATAAGAATTTTCAGATCCAACATCACCTTGTGACTACTAATTGTGACTCTTCATAATATATGACAAGTGTCCTTCTATCCTTGACATCTAGATTGATCAATATGAGGCATAGACCGTGTCATCCTCTAATCAATCTAAATCTTGAATCCCAAGTAGACTCACTCAATCAAATGAGCTTAACATCTCATATTGACTCATTTGGGCATGGTCATGCACTTGGTGGTCTCACTCTATCAAGAATATCGATGTCTCTCCCGTCATATAGGAGGGATAGATCTCATCTACATCACTGACATCCCTCCGTATAATTTGTTACATACCCAATAATCGCCTTGATAGTCCACCCAGTTACGGGTGACGTTTGGCGAAGCCAAAGTATGTAACTCCTTATGTAGGGAACCATGGTGACTTCAGGTCCAAGAGCTAATAGTCATACTAATAGCCACATGAGAAAGTATATGACACTCATATAACGATCCATGATACTTTCTCATGGCGGGTCATTCAGTATACAATTTCCAATGCATACCCATGTGTCAACTTGATATCTCTATATCCATGACTTGTGAGATCAAGTCATCGAGTTGACCTACATGCTAGTCTCGTCGCATTACCATTGTCCCTGAATGCTAATACTTGACTAGGAATGATTAAGAGTAGTGTTCCCTATATCATCTCACTATCGATTCAACTAACCGATTGATATAGGTAAGAACCTTCTACTCAAGGACGCTATTATACTTAGTTATTTGACACCAATACAAGTAAGCATAATAACCGTAAATAAATGCCTTTATATATATAACAATATGATACAATGAGTTCATACAACAATCATCAAATGATTGGCTCTAGGGCTCTAACTAACAAAAGACATGAGAAAAGCAACTTATATCCTTGGGATAAAGATCTATTGAGATAGGTCCAGATGGTTGCTTGGTCTTTTATAGTTTGCATGCATGGATAAAGTGTAAAATGGTTTAGCATGAAAGAATTCAAGAAATGTTTTCTTCTCATGAGACATGGGATTCACCTTTTGAAGTCTATGTGCCCGAGCACACAAGGTGAGAGGATATGCATGAATTAGTTCTCATATGCATTAGCTATGTGATCGATCATGTATGCTATGTTATATACTAGGTCTGATGTATCGTACTCTCTAAGTGTCATGAGCAGATATCAGTTGGATCTAGAAATGAATAACTGGGTGGCTATCAAGGTCATCTTTAAGTACTTGAGAAGAACTAAGGATGTGTCTTTGGTATATAAAGATGATGATATAGTAATATGAGAGTATACTGATTCCAACTTCCAAACAAATAAGGATGACTCCAAGTCCTAGTTTGGATACATATTCACTTTGAATAGGTGCAGTAAGTTAGAAAAGTTTCAAATAGGAGACCATTGTTGATTCTACCATTGAGACGGAATACATTATAGCTTGTAAAGCGGCAAAGGAAGCAATTTGGATCAAGAAGTTCATCACTGAACTTGGTGTGATTCCAAGCACTGTTGGAGCATTACTAGTTTATTGCGACAATAATGGGGTAATTCCATAGGTCAAAGAACCAAGGTCTCATCAACAATCTAAATATGTGCTTCATCGCAATCACTTGATCAGGGAGATCATAAGTAAGAAAAAAATACAAATTGAGAAAATTTCCATCAAAAGGAACCTAATGGATCATTTGACAAAGTCTCTATGATAGAGTAATTTGAGAGTCACGTTGTGTCCTCTAGTATTACTATACTAAGGTAATTGACATTAGGCTAAGTGGGAATATGTAATATTTTAGAGGTGTCCTAAAATAATAGCCTTAGATATTTTATTACTTATTGGATAAAACTAAATTCACTATTTGAGTGTACATTCTCTATGTATATGATATTGATCTTAAACGTAATTAATAAAGTTCACAATATAATACATAGCATGAGAGAAATTATGATTAGATCACAATTAGTGGATATCTCTCCATGTGTAATTATATATACATTGAAATATCCCTAGATGATGAATTAATGAAATTGAACATCATTAAATTTACAAGACTAGCATATGTTATGCTCCTTAGTTTATACAAATAGTTAGTTCTCACTAGCTGGAAATATTGGGATGTTGAGAGTTAACATATGGATGTTGGTTAAGGGCAACTAGTTTATTAGATGTGGCCAGCTATGAGACTTCATGTGGTTCTATACATATCTATGAAGACCTTATTATTGCTCAAGTGTAAGTTTCCTTTCACTTGAGGTATTCAAGTCATCTTGTTCATAGAGACTTATGTTTTGACATCTTAGGCAAACATCTCCTTAGAGGTATGACCCTAGGATGATTGGGTATAAGTCAATATACCCGAAGGTATTTGAATAACACATAAAAGATTCACCACTTATTTTGATAAATGAGACATATATTGTTAGATCGTAAAGCTTGCTAGAGGGGGGTGAATAGTAATCGAAAAAGAATTCGTAGTTAAGTGCACAGCGGAAAAGAAAAAGAACAATGCTAACAAGAGCCGATTTTACTTTGTTCGGAGCCTTCGTCGACTCCTACTCCAAGGCTCGCACTCGTTGAGTGATTTCGTTGGGCAATTCACTAGCACTTTATAAAAAGCGTACAAATGTAAGTACAAGAACTTTAAAGAAGAAATACCAACAACGATAAAAGAAAGAAAACTTTAGCAGTAGGTTGTCGGAGAAGCTTTGCAATGTCGTAGGAGCACAGTGCAGTAAAGCAGTCATTGGAAGACGTTGGTATCTTTTGCTCCAGGGTGAGACCTCCTTATATATGATGCTCCGGGTGCCCGGATCCCTTTTGGGTGCCCGGACTATGACGTAGGTCCGGCCAACCAGCGCGCTCCACATTGCGATGTGATAAGTCTTTGCCTTCCGAGCGCTCCGACCAACTCCAGGCGCTTGGATCCCTTCCAGGCTCCTAGACCACCATTTTCCAGAAAGTCCTTCTCCTGCAAGAAAATGTTAGTCTGAGGTAAAATAAAAGTTATACTACCCTGCAAAACAAAAAGTTAGCACAAATATAATAAAAGAGTAGTAATTAGATACTCCATCTCATCAAGACCGAAATCTAGTCAAGATCTCAATTTAGATTTCTAAAATAGTTCTTAAGTTGGATTGGTGCCTAAGTTCCCTAACCGGGAACTCATCCTCACTAAGTTACTCCCCTCCAGTGGTTTACCTTAACTTACCTGCCAGACGTCCGATCATCCCATCGACCATTCTGGATATCATGCCAACTATCAGGTCAGCCCGTCGACCTAGTTGGACTTCGTGCCAGACATCCAGTCAGCCCGTCGACCAGTCTAGGCTTCGTGCCAGCTATCCGGTCGGCCCGTCGACCTAGCTGGGCTTCTCCTGTACACTTAGTAAAAGTATTAGATCACAATGAAACTAACCTAACATACTTTGTCATTCATCAAAATTTGAGTTAGACCGTTAGTGCTAACTGCACCAACAATCTTCCCCTTTTTGATGCAATGACAACCTGGGTTAAGTTAGTGAAAATATGCAAAAAGTAAGCAATCATAAGTAAAAGATGGTTTTTAGGTTCATCTTATTTTATGTTTGGTATTTTGTTGCTAAGTAACTTAAACCACCTAACCCTCCCCCTTTGGCATTCATTAAAAAAAATAGCAAGCATAGATAATTTTCAGGTTGACAACAGAAAATAAGTTAACTTTGAAAATAAAATTTAACAACAGAGAATTCTGATAAAATTTTCAGGTTGACCGGGGGAGTTAACATAGAAAAATAAATTAAAGGAAAATTTTGAAAAAGTTGTTTAAAAAATATTATCCTTAATATCAGAAATAGTTTTCAACATCCTTTAACTTTTTCAAAATAGCTAAGTTTTTGAAAAATAGCTAACTATTTATTAGAGATGTTAAGGCAAAAACCTACTAAATAAGTTTGCAAGACTAAGGTAATTTTCAGAGTACCTTTTAAAGACAAGTTTTGTAAAATTAAACAAATTTTCAAACATAAGCTTGTAAAATTAAGGCAAAATTTTTTAAACCAATTTTCAAATATAAGCTTATAAAAGTCATTTTTAAAAAATTAATTTTTGAAAGCCATTTTCAAAAGTAGGGTTTTGAGGGTTATTTAAGAAGAAAAAAAAATAAGTTTTTAAAAGTTATTTAAAAGAAGTTTTGAAAGCCATTTTTCAAAAATTAAATTTGCAAAATTAAAGAAATTTTCAAAAAAATATTTTAAGGAAATGAAAAATACTTTTCAAAGAAGAGAAAATAATAGGTAGGAAATCAATTAATCCTCCCCCTGAACCTGACATTAACAAAACTTCAAATGTCTAACCATAAGTAACTTACTTATTATCAAAAGATAACAACTTTTACTTGGTTAATCAGGTTAAGTTGATTGTGTTTAGTTAGTATTTGAATAAGCTAAAATACTAAACCTGATTAATATTTGTTTGGTTTTTAACGCCTAAACTTATGATGATGCACTGTTATAAGCATCTTTTAAGTCTAGGTAATCTGCCTATACATCTCACCCCTTTCTAAGTTCAGAAATACACAAACAAGTTAGCCCTAGTGTGTTGGTGAGATGCTCAAACCTTAAATCTATAGGAGCATGTTTTCTAAGGGATTGATATATTATAAGGCTAAAACTGATTTTTAAAAAATCTAAAAATAGGGAATTTTGAGAAATATATAAAAAGTTTTATTCTAGAATTTTAAAGATACTTTTTGAAAACAATTTTTTAATTTAAGAATCCTAGTCTATTAAACGCATTCCTAATTTTCGACGTAGATTACTAAACTCACTTTCAGGGAGGGGTTTAGTGAGTATGTCATCTAAATTAGACTTAGACTCAATGTATTTGAGTTTAATATCTCCTTTAGTAACATGATCCCTGATAAAGTGGTGTCTAATTTCAATGTGTTTGGTTCTTGAATGATGCACATGATTTTTTGTTAAATTAATTGAGCTAACATTATCAATTAATACTTTTACATTTGTAAGGTTTAAATTAAAGTCTTTTAAGGTGTGCATCATCCATAATAGTTGTGTGACACATTCTCCTATAGTTGTGTATTCCAACTCGATAGTAGATAGAGCAACACAGTGTTGCTTTCTACTAAACCAGCTGACAAGTGATGGGCTCGGTAGTTTACATCCACCACTTGTAATTTTACGGTCTAACTTACAGTCAGTGTAATCTAAGTCAGAATAGTCTATTAGGTCAAAATTGTTAGTTCTAGGATACCAAATTCCTACATTGGATGTTCCTTTAAGATGCTTAAATATTCGTTTGACTTGAGTCAAATGAGATTCTTTAGCACAAGTTTGGTATCTAGCACACATACTAACTTCAAATAAAATATCGGGTTGACTTGCAGTTAAGTATAGTAGACTACCTATTGCACTCCTATAGTGTTTTAAGACAATTGATTTTCCATTAGGGTCGTCATCTAGGGTTGTGTTAACTGCCATAGGTGTTTTTATTTCTTTAGTATTTTCCATCCTGAATTTTTTAAGTAATTCTTTAGTATTTTTTGCTGATAAATGTAATTACCTTCATTTGTTTGTTTGATTTGTAATCATAAAAATAAGTTAATTTACCTACTATACTCATTCAAATTCTTGTTCTATTAGAGTTGTAAATTCTTGTAAAAATTCTGAGTTGGTTGATCCAAAGATTATGTCATCTACATAGATTTGGGCTATAAAAATATCCTCTTTTATTGATTTGACAAATAGGATTGGGTCGATTTGATCTTGGTTGAACCCTTTCGATATTAGGTAAGAGGTCAACCTTTCATATTATGCCCTAGGTGCTTGCTTAAGTCCATATAAGGATTTCTTTAGCTTAAAGGCATAGTCAGGATGATCTATTTTCAAACTTAGGTGGATGTCCTACATAGACTTCTTTTTTTATTAGTCCATTTAGAAAGGCATATTTGACATCCATTTGATATAGTTTAAACCCTTTATGAGTTGCATAGCTAAGTAACATTCTAATGGACTCTAGTCTAGCTACTGGGGCATAAGTTTCATCGTAGTCAAGTCCCTCTACTTGACTAAATCCTTTAGCAACTAGCCTATCTTTATTTCTAGTGATTTCCCCAGTTTCGCTTAGTTTATTTTTGAATACCCATTTTATTTTTATTATCTTTTTATTTTTAGGTGGTGGTACTAAGTCTCAGACTTGGTTTCTTTAAAATTGAGCTAGTTCTTCTTACATAGCTATGATCCAGTCTAGGTGAAGTAAGGATTCAGTTATAGACTTGGGTTCAATTTTTGAATTAGGGATATTTGACTTGAGTTTCTAAATGATGACCTAGTCCAAACCCTTAGGTCTGGATCACCAATTATTTGATCAATTTGGTGATTTGGATTGACTCTTATGGTTCTAGGGGGTTTGTAACGACCACCCAATTTCTTTACTACTACTCTTTAAGGTGAACGTTACTTAACCACTATATATATATATTTTTTTAAACATGCAATTAAGTGAGACAACAAGCATAGCATACAGACATGTAGCTTAAACACTCTCACTGTTTGCTACATCTTTCCCAACTTGCATCTATTAAAGGAAGGTAGTTTTCATTCTGCAATTTAAACCTACTGTTCGTATGTTTCAAACAACTGAACATTATACACAATGCTTGCATAAGACAAAACTCATATAGTAATACTATCATGCAAAGCAATTATCAAGAATATTCCAAAATGAGCAAAAACCTTTATCATGCTGCATTCATCACCACAGGTATCTCACGCATATTACGATTTTCATAATGGCATTTAGAACTTGTAATTATATATATAAATCTTTGCATAATTCGGTCCTGGCTACTCCTACTGGTGGCGCATGCAAAGTAATTCATTACTAGCCAAACCTTTAAACATTAATAAGGAAAACATTAACTAACAACAGTGGACTTTAAACTGAACTCATGTAGGAGTTATCCTCTACCACTAAGAAAGTGCGGAGAAACAAAATAACAGCAGTAAACTGCACTTATTTAGCTACCAATGCATGCAGACTATAGCAACTAAAACACGAAAGAATATTCATAAAACCTGCCATAACAAAACCCATAACCGGACATTCACTACCATTTGGGTAGTAATGCAGATAAGTCAATGTTCCAAAAGTAACCAAAACTCATCTTCTAGCAGTGCTAATTACCAGCAAATCTCTACAATTCACTAACAATTTAATTAACGAATCTCATTAAACTCTTAGCAGTGACAAAACTAACACAAGCAGCATGCAATTAGAACTTCAAATTCTAGCATTAACCTACTGTAAACTACATCAAAACAACTCTAGAAATTCAACAACTAAAACATTTAAGCAAGCATTTAACCAACCGAATGGTTCCAGGAATTCAACAGAACAAAAGCATTGGAACAACTTCAAAACAGCAAAACAGCAAAACAGAAAGAGCAAAAAGAATCTGTACTTCTCTAAATTCTCCTAGTTATTTAAAAAGAAAACTAATTAAATTAACTTGCAGCAATTTCTTAGCAAGATCCCAAGCTTCCATAACAGCCACCACACACACCATCAACGTCTCCTTGTCGCCTTCTTCTATACCACTTTAGCCTTTCCTTTATTTTTATCTGTATCTGCAGTAGGAGGAAAGTAATATCTATAAGCTAAAAGCTTAGTAAGTGCTTTCTACTCACAAAATCTGATAAGGAATGCATAAGCATTAAAGAAAGCAAGGAGTACATGCTCAACATGAAAATAGCAACTAAAACTAAATCATGCATCTCTAAAAGGAAATAACAGATTCAACTTTCTGAAATTTATAACTTGGATAAAAGAACTTGTTCCCCAACTTATACTTTTATACTTTAAAATAATATTCAACTTTACTTGGGCCCGACATTGTACCACTTTGCGCGCCTTTCTTAATGAGAATTGAGGTAGCTAATCCCAAAACCATTAAGACACTTCTAGACCTTATGTCTAGGGGCAACTTGGAGCCCATCCCTTGGACCATGTGTCTGGTACATGCCCTTTAAAAGTAAAATACTTTTCTTTATATCCTTCTTTAATTACTTCTTCTAAATAAAATGCCTTGGCATTTATTTAAGCACTTAGTGTGCTTTGATTTTAAATTCTGGAATTCAGGTTCAACTTGTGACTTTAGTCTTGCTTGCTTGTACTTCTCACGTATATACATTATACAAGAGATTCTAAAACCATATTCCACTGATATATAAAGATATATATTCAAAGCAAAACTCAACAGTAATTAAAAAAAACTACTTGGTCACAGGAAATGAATTTGGTCAAGCCCACGGCAGCAACCAATTCCGAACAGCAAGTTTGTAAAACCAACTTATTTATAAACCATAACAGTCCTTTAATCATGCTGTGACTTGAAGGAAATATGACTACTTAGACATGCTTCAATGTAAGGTAAATACATTTACATTATCATGCTGTAACAATCAAGGAAGACCCTTAAACCTTCTGTCCGTGCTCTAAAAATATCAAAAGAACATGAACCAAATCTTAAACCAAATTGTTAGAGCAAGGGTTGAAATCAAAACCATATGCTAGAATGAAAAGCTGCTCCTGTTCATTACACAACAACAAAAACGTAAACAAAAACCCCGAAAGCTACTCCTACCGCAGGTGAGAAGCACTTACATCGGGTTCTTGGACTTACAACCGAAGGGAAATGCTTTAGGGTTTCGGTGGAGCTTCGATTCTACCGGTTCCTTGTATTTCCCGAGTTCTCCTTGTCGGAACGGTCACCCACAGGTGGAAACCGGCCGGAAAACCCTTCGCCGACGCCGGAGGAAGGAAGCCCTAGCCTTGGCTGCGGTTTTCGCCCGAGAGAAGAATCGCGCCGTCGGGAGAGGAAAAAGAGAGGAAAAGCTTAGGTTTAGGTCACGGGAAAAACACTTAACCCTTTATAACTTAGTTTTTATTTCGATTCCAACTATGCTTAAATCTATTTCTCTCCATACTAGGTTAGTAAAACCGTGTAGCTCAGCTGGTTGGCTGGGTTCGGCTGAGATTCAGTTCGGGTCAAGGTCTCGGGTTCGAGTCTCCCCTTCAAAACTTCTTTCTTTTTGTGACCCTACTAAACGACCTCCAAAATTTGCATAAAAATACTCTAAAAATTCCTAAAAATCTCTAAAATATTTTAAAAGCATTTCCAAATATTTTTATGGACATTTGGAACTCAAAATAAGGAAAATTGGGTCGTTACAATTCCCCATACCTTATAAAAAGTTCATCCTCGAACTTAGAATAGTTCTGGATATTTCTGTCTCATACTGTCCTCCCGCTCCCAAGTGACTTCCTCGTGCCTCTGGATCTGCCAGACGACCTTCACTAGTGGTACTTTTTTGCTTCTTAATCTCTTGACTGCTCTGTCCACTATCTGTGTAGGTCTACTCTCATAACTAAGATCCTCTTGGATCTGCACTGACTGAGGCTCAATCACTTGGCTAGGGTCATGGAGACACTTCTTTAGCATGGAGACATGAAATACATTGTGTATTGCTGACATGTCTTGTGGTAAGTCCAGTCTGTAAGCTACTTTCCCAATCCTCTCTATGATCAGGTAAGGTCCTACATAACGAGGACTTAATTTGCCCTTCTTGCCAAATCTCATCACTCCCTTCATAGGAGCAACTTTGAGAAAGACTGAATCTCCTACTTGGAATTCCAGTGGCCTTCGGCGTGTTCTGTCTACTCTGGGCAGTCTCAATCCTCTGTCTGATCTTCTGAATAACCTGAGTGGTTTCTTCTATCATCTCAGTCTGAATGCCCAGCTCTACTTCCATTTCTCTTCTTTCTCCAGCTTCTTGCCAGCATATAGGTGATCTGCACTTTCTGCCATACAATGCTTCATATGGTGCCATCCTGATGGTGGCTTGGTAACTGTTGTTGTAGGCAAACTCAGCTAAACACAGATACTTGCACCAACTGCCTTTAAAATCTAATGCACAAGCCCTAAGCATATCTTCTAGGATCTGATTTACTCGCTTTGTCTGTCCATCAGTCTGAGGATGGAAGGCTGTGCTGAACTTGAGCTTGGTGCCTAGTGCAGTCTGTACACACTCCCAAAAGTGAGAGGTGAAGTGCCCATCTCTATCAGAAATAATAGATTTGGGAACTCCGTGAAGTCTGATCACCTCTTTAACATACAGCTGTGCTAACTGCTCTATAGAGTGAGACACTTTGATGGCTAGAAAATGAGCAGACTTGGTCAATCTGTCCACTATCACCCATATCGCATCATATCCATTTGTGGTTCTTGGGAGACCTGTTATGAAGTCCATGGATATGTCTTCCCACTTCCATTCTGGTATTGGAAGAGGTTGTAAAACTCCTCCTGGTCTCTGGTGTTCTGCTTTGACCCTCTGACATGTCAGGCAGGTACTGACATATTTAGCTACATCTCTTTTGAGTCCAGACCACCAGAACTTCTGTTTCACGTCTTGGTACATCTTGGTAGAACCAGGATGCATGGAGTATGGTGTACTATGGGCTTCTTCTAAAATTTTCTTTCTCAGCTCTTCATCATTGGGAATACAAAGGCGATTTCCCTGATAAAGAATTCCACTGTCTGATACTCGAAATTATGAACTTCCTTCTTCTTGTATCCCTTGCTTGATCTTTTGAATATCTGGATCTTCGCTTTGCTTTTTCTGTATATCCTCAAGCAGGGTTGACTCTAAGGTCAATGCAGAAAGTTGCCCATAAATAATTTCAAGTCCGAAATCTGACAACTCCTTCTGTAGTGGCAGGGCTAATGATGATAAGGACATCAAGGATGCACTGGACTTTCTGCTTAGTGCATCTGCCACTTTATTAGCTTTACCTGGGTGGTAGAGGATTTCACAGTCATAATCTTTGACCAACTCTAACCACCTGCGCTGTCTCATGTTTAAGTCCTTCTGAGTGAAGAAGTACTTAAGACTCTGATGGTCTGTGAAGATTCTGCACTGGACTCCATACAAATAGTGTCGCCAGAGTTTTAGTGCAAAGACTACAGCTGCCAGCTCTAGATCATGAGTGGGGTAGTTCTTCTCGTAGTCTTTGAGTTGTCTTGAAGCATAAGCTATAACTTTTCCTTCCTGCATGAGTACAGCTCCTAAGCCCATCTTGGAAGCATCACTGTAGATGTCAAAACTCTTGTCATCCTCTGGAACAGTCAGTATAGGAGCACTGGTCAGTCTCCTCTTGAGTTCTTGAAAACTCTGCTCACATTTATCTGACCATTCAAACTTCTTGTCCTTCCTGGTGAGGGTTGTAAGTGGAGAGGCTATCCTGGAAAAGTCCTCCACAAATTTCCTGTAGTACCCAGCTAAACCAAGGAAACTTCTGATCTCCCTGGCATTCTTGGGTCTCTTCCAGTTGCTGACCGCTTCTACTTTGGCTGGATCTACCTGAATGCCTTCTTTTGAAACAATGTGACCTAGAAATGCCACCTGCTCCAACCAGAACTCGCACTTTGAGAATTTAGCATAGAGCTGATTTTGCTGAAGGGTCTGCAGAACTATTCTCAAGTGCGTGTCATGCTCCTCTGGGGTTCTGGAATAGATTAGAATGTCGTCGATAAACACGATGACAAACTTGTCAAGGTATTCACTGAACACTCTATTCATCAGGTCCATAAAGACTGCAGGTGCATTAGTCACACCAAAAGGCATGACCACGAATTCATAGTGTCCATATCTGATCCTGAAAGCAGTTCTGGGTATATCACTCTCCTTCACTTTTAACTGATGGTACCCAGAGCGCAGATCTATCTTGGAGAACACTGTTGCCCCTTTCAATTGATCAAATAAATCATCGATCCTGGGCAATGGATACCTGTTCTTGATGGTCACTTGATTCAGAGCCCTATAATCTATGCACATCCGCATAGATCCATCCTTCTTCTTGACAAACAACACAGGAGCTCCCCATGGTGAGTGACTAGGGCGAATGAAACCCTTGTCAAGTAGCTCCTGCAGTTGCTCTTGTAACTCTTTTAGCTCTGCTGGAGACATGCGATATGGAGCTTTTGAAATTGGACCGGTACCAGGAACCAGTTCAATCTCAAACTCCACTTCTCTGTTGGGAGGTAGTCCAGGTAGCTCTTCTGGGAATACCTCTGGATACTCACAGACTACCCGAACTTCCTCCTGCTTAGGTCTTTCTTCTTCTTCTGTACTCACAATGAATGCAAGAAAACCAGCACACCCTTTAGCTAGCATCTGGTGAGCTGTGAGGGAAGAGAGAAATTTCTGAGTCTTCCTCTTTGGCACTCCTGTAAATTCAAAGGATGATTCACCTTCTGGACTAAAGATCACTTTTCTTCTGCGGCAGTCCACTACTTGCTAAGGAAATCCATACCCAAAATGATATCGAAATCCTGCATATCGAGGACTACCAGGTTAACACATAACTCTCGGTCTGAAATTCTGACTGGTACAGACCGAAGCCACTGACTGGATTCCATGACTTCCCCAGAAGGTAGGGTTGTCAAGAACCTGGAATTCATGCTTTCCATAGGTACCTGTAATTCTTTGGCAAAAGGTATGGATACAAAAGAATGGGTCGCCCCAGTATCAAATAGTGCAGTAGCTATATGCTGAAAAATAACTACTTGACCTGTTACGACTGTGGAGGCACCAGCAGCTTCCTCTTTGGTAAGGGAGAATACTCTGGCATTGTCAAAGGCTGGAACTGGTGGAGCTTCCAACCTTCCTTGACTGATATGAGGTCCTTCCAGAGTTGCAGGCATATAATGTAGTTGAGGCTTGGCCCCATATTGTATTGGCTGTGGCTGGGGTGCTTTGAACTTGTTAGGACACTGTTTAGCCATGTGTCCTTCTTGACCACAAGAATAACATCCAGTTTTACCCAAGAGGCAGGTTCCTGGATGCGTTCTCCCACATTTGGGGCAGGGAAGGAGCTTAGTCTGTTTGGTTTCTGATCCTCCCTTCTGGTTACTTCCCGTATCCCACTGCTTCCTTTTAGTGCCCTTGCCTTTCCAGTTCTGATTATCTAACTGGGGTTTCTGATTTCCCCCAGTCTTGGTTTCCATCTTGATTGGCTTGTGCTGCTCTCTTTGTGCCTTCATGCTGTTCAGGTAGTGCTCAGCTACTAAGGCTCTACTGACCAACTCTTCTCCAGTCAGGGGCTGATGGGTTCCACTGCTCACATTGAGTGATATCACAGGCTTCAGCATTCTGAGCATTAGTCTGACTCGCTCCTTCTCTGTACTCACTAGTTCTGGGCAGAGACGGGCTAGCCTGTTGAATCTCTTAACTGCTTCCTCCACTGTCAGATCCCCCTGTCTGAACTCCATAAACTCCTCGTAGTGCTTGTTGGTGATCTTTTGGCGAAAGAACTCGTCGTAGAATTCTGTCTCAAAATCAATCCATTTCATCTGATTGATTTCCCTCTTGCTCTTTACTCTCTCCCACCACACGCGTGCATCTCCAGTCAGGCAGAAGGAGGCACACTTGACTTTCTCGACTTCTGGCAAGTCAAGAAGCTCCATGGTGCTCTCCAGCGTCCCAGGGCTCAGTTGTGCCTGAGAAGCTCTCTGGTTTCAGTTTCAGCCACTGAATGAGGTAGGATTCTTGTCTCTGGGGTGCTGTGACGACTCCTTGGGCAGTTGGTGGAACCTCAGTTACCACTGGAGTCTCCACAGTTACTGTTTGAGGAGTAGGAGGAACTGGTTGTTAATTTGCCATCAGATTGGCAATTACTTGCTGCTGTTCAGCTACTTGTTTCTGAAGTTGGGCAACAACTTCAGAAAGATTGGGCTCAGTTGAGCCTGGCCCCTCTTCCTCCTGAACTTGGTCCTCAGTACGAGCGGTACGGGGACGTCCTCTTCTCGACATCTAGTTAAACAAATAAGAAAATTTGATAATTTCTCCACCCTTTCTAAACATACACACTTATATATTAAGAAAGGAAATAGCTATAAACTCTTATCTTACTTAATCACTTATAAACAATCAATCCATACTGCAAATAATAATAATAAAGGAAAGCACTAAAGAAATAACTTAAATACTTTCTTACTTGAAGACGGCAAGGTAGATGCTGATGTGTGTGTGTTGCTGGGAAATGGACCTGCTCTGATACCAACTGTAACGACCACCCAATTTCTTTACTACTACTCTTTAAGGTGAACATTACTTAACCACTATATATATATTTTTTTTTAAACATGCAATTAAGTGAGACAACAAGCATAGCATACAGACATGTAGCTTGTAGTTAGTTCAGTGAATTCGGTGTGATTCCCAGTCATATGTTTGGAGTAACCACTGTCCAAGATCCACTTGATTTCCTACAACATGTAGGAATTAAGATAATTAGTTTGAGTTTGAATTTAATTTTACTTGGAATAATTTAAGTTTAACTGTTTAGGTAAAGATTTTTAAACAGTTCTTAAGTAAAATTAAATTTAAAATAATTTATAAGTTAAATTAATTATTTAAAAAAATAATTTTTAAGTTAAATTAATTTTTAAAATAACTTTTAAAGTAATTTTTAAGTTCAATTAATTTCTAAAATAATTTCTTAAGTTAAATTAGTTTTTAAAATATTTTTTAAATTAAATTAATTTTTAAGTTAAATTAATTTTTAAAGTAATTTTTAAGTTAAATTAATTTTTAAAATAATTTTTTAAGTTACATTAAATTTTAAAATAATTTTATAATTAAAATAATTATTAAATTAAAATAATTTTTTAAGTTAAATTCATTTTTAAAATAATTTTTAATTTAAATTAGTTTTTAAAATAATTTTAATGTTAAATTAATTTTTAAAATAATTTTTCGTTTAATTAATTTTTAAAATAATTTTTAAAATTAAAATGATTTTCAAAATAATTTTTTTAAGTTAAATTAATTTTTAAAGTTAAATTAATTTTTAAAATAATTTTAAATTAAACTAATTTTTAAATTAAATTAATTTTTTAAATAATTTGTTTAAGTTAAAATAATTTTTAAGTTATATTAACTTTTAAAATAATTTTTAAGTTAAATTAATTTTTAAAGTAATTTTTAAGTTAAATTAATTTTTAAGTTAAATTAATTTTTTAAGTTAAATAATTTTTTTAAAATAAATTGAATTTTATTTGATTTGGTTCAACTTAATTTAATTATATTTGATTTAATTTTAATTAAATTTAATTTAATCTAACTAGATTTAATTTAATTTGGTTCGATTTGATTTGATTCGATTCGATTTGGTTCGATTCGATTTGATTTGGTTTGATTTGTAGTTCTTAGTCATCTCACCTGATCTATGTTTTCAATTAGGGAAACTTATAATTTTTGTGAGTTGAAGTTAAGTATAATTTTTAGGGTTTGGTTTAACTTTGTGTTAGATTCAGGTTTAGCTTTGGTCTCAACAAATAGTTATTCTTTGGATAAACTTCTGGATTATGGTGAGTCACTTGGACATCATTAGAGTAACCATGCCTTCGAGATTTTCCAAATAGTCCTATCCACTGAACTTAATACAAAATCTTGGTCTAACTAGTTAAGATCCGTAACGGGTAGTTTTGGTTAGTTTCACTAAGTCAAATGCTAGGTCGAAGCCATATCTTCTTAGACATGCATAGACAGAGTTTTTTAACGTACTATCATCCAAAACTTCACCAGTACCATAGGTCAAGTTAAACTGTTATTCCCATTTTAAACTAGTCCTAATTACCCTGCCGGGTAGGTTAGTTTTTAGTTACCTTGTCGGGTAGATTATTTTTGGAGGTGCCAACTATTTTAGAGTCTCCCCCTGAATTATTAATCTAATTTAGGTTTTAATTTTGGGTTTATGTCGATTACTTTTATAATTGTATTTAACTTGATGATAATCTGATTTTTGGTAGGTTCAAAAATAGTTTGTTTTTTGTTTAGTTGGTCTAGGTTTGTATTTTGGCTTTTGATTTAGTTTATTTGATTTTACATAATATATTTTATCTTTGGGTATATAATATTGGTCAATTCCTACTTGCGTGGTTAAGCACGCTTTTGGAACCTAAGTTTTAATTTGTTGTTTGTGTTGAGTTATTAGAGATATAAACGACTTATTTGAATTTGAATTGTATTCAAGTCCAAATTTATTGTAAATAGCTTTTTGATTATTTAATATAAGATCTAAATTTTAAGATCTAGTTATAAATTTCTCTAAAAACCCTTTTAATTTATTAATTTCAGCTTTTAATGTTGAATTTTTCTCCTCAAGTGTTAAGGCTTGAGTTGGATTAGAATTTGTGATTTGTTCCTTCTTTTGATTTTTCTCAAGAAGCATTTTATTTTCATTTTCAATTACAGTTAATTTTCTATCTAAACATGCAATGATTTTAAAAAATTTCTTATTAAACTAAGGTATACCTCTTCGGGGCCTTCGGAAACGAGTACGGACTCGTGGCTCGATTCAGGTTCGGACCCGTCTTCTGATTTGTCCTCTGATTCGTGGGCCATTAGCGTGAGGTGGCTTTGGTGCTTCTAATCTTCGGCCTTCGATTCTTCTGAAGATGAGTCGTCCCACGTCGCTTTGAGTGCCTTCTTCTTGGTCATCTTTGACTTGTCGTTCTTCGATTTTGGGCACACGCTCTTATAGTGGCCCTTCTTGTTGCACCCAAAGCATGTCACATTTCTTGGATCAGTAATGGAGTTGATCTTCTGCAGGTATTTTCTGCTAAAGCTTTTCTTTCTCCTGGTGAACATCTTCCTTACCAAGTTCACCAGGTACTCTTCGTCTTCTGAATCTGGGTCAGACTCATCTTCAAGTTCAGACTTGGCCTTTGTCTTTTCCTTTGAGGAACCTACAAATAAGGCGATACCTTTCTCGATCTTGGCATTAGTTTGCTCGTGTAGCTCAAGTTTGCAAAATAGCTCGTCTAATTTTAACTTAAAAAGATTCTTCGAAATCTTGTAGGCATCCACAATGGATGTAACGCCCGCCCCTTTACCACTCCTGCCTAGTGAGGGCGGGGTTACTTTCTTTCTTTGACTTAGCATACATAAACATACATACAGCGGAAGCATATTTATTTTTTTTAAAATCATACTAAGCATATGAACATGAAATAACATGGTTCAACTTAAATAGTCATATTATTCATTCCTAACACATGCATAGGGAATCATGAAAGACATCACATAACATAACATATTATTCTAAGTTCACTTCAGCAGGTCATTTTATTTCTTTAGCCAAGTCACCATCACACATCTCTTGCCCCTTCCTGCTGCTCCTCTAGTTTATCCATCCTTTACCTTTATCTTTGGTACAAGGAAAAGTATCTGTAAGCACTCAAGGCTTAGTGAGATCCTTTCCTACTCACAAAACCAACATATCATGTAAAATTCATCATATCATACATCATAGAATAAGGACGCTCATATCATCATATAAATAAAACATGTCATATCATGGCATGGATTTCAATATTATTGTAACATAACGTGACAACATGTTATAGCATAAATCTTATCATGGTATAAGTAACATCATATCATAGTATAAATCATATCATAGCATAAGTAATCATCATATCATGGTATAGATCATATCATAGCATAAGAAATCATCATAACATGGTATAGATCATATCATAGCATAATAAATCATCATATCATATCATAGCATAAGAAATCATCATAACATGGTATAGATCATATCATAGCATAAGTGTACATCATAGCATAAGTGAAAGCATCATGACATTTCTTTTCATAGCATCAAGGCATCATATCATAGCATAACTGTAAGCATTATTTCACATCATATCGTAAGCATGGATGCAAGATGTCCTTTAAAATATGGGAAATGTCATGTGCAATATGCCTTTCAAAACATGGTTTATGTCATGTGTGAGATGTCTTAAAACAGTATCATATAGTACTTGAAAATAATCTCAACATGAAGGGGCCCGGCTTAGTACCACATACATACATAATGTGCGCATCCTAAGTAGACCCAAGGTAGCTAGTCTTGAACCTACTAGGAACTAGACCCGTAGCTCGACCTAGGGGCACGTAAGGAGCCCACCCTTTACTAGGCCCGTAATTCGATCTAGGGGCGCATAAGGAGCCCACCCTTTTGGTACAAGCCATTCAAAGTAAAATACATGTCATATCATATCTTTATCATGTGTCATTCATAGCATATCATATTCATGTCATTCATAGCATATCATGTCCATGTCATTCATATCATATCATGTTCATGTCATTCATATCATATCATGTTCATGTCATTCATATCATATCATGTTCATGTCATTCATAGCATATCATGTTCATGTCATTCATAAGGTATGCATAAATGGGCACATAGTCATGTATACTTGGGCACATAGCCATCATATTTGGGCACGTAGCCATCACATTTGGGAACATAGCCAATATAGGTATCATTCTCATGCATGGTTCATAAGCATACTTAAACGAGCATATATAATATATCATGGAAGGAAAAGAAAACATAATCATGCATGGATCACGAGTTAACTTTTCCTAATTCATATCATGGCAAAGGAAAGTACATAATGAATCATAATTTGGTCTAAATCCTCAACCAACTAAGGGTGGCTGAAACATGCATAGGCTCACTTAGGTTGCATAAAATCATACAAGCATATGAACCCAATTTCATTTCTATAACATTTATCATAAAGAACATCATGAGCATATTTAATCTAGGTTCTATGCTTCCTAGGTTTAGAAACCCACATTGGCCGAAACATACAAGGTCCAAAACTTGGTTACAAATAGCATGTAAACATGTGAACCCTAAACAATTTCCATACATTTATCATAGGCAACCACATGAGCATATTGGATTAAAGTTTCAAGCTTCCTAAGTCCATAAACATAGGTGGCCGAATGCCACAAAACATAGGTTCTAAGCATGTGAGTATCCTATAACTTTCATAGCACATCATAGAGAAGAACATAAACATGTTAGGGTTGAATTTAGGCTTGCCTAAGCCCTACATTTCACTTGGCCAAAAGTTCACCATGTGAAAAACCTAACCCTAATCAACATGAAATCTCAAGTGCATTATGTTATCTTCATATCCTTTCATAATGTAAAACATAAGTAAGCTAGATTTGAAGTTGAGCCTCCTTAAGGTATTTAATCCCTTCATGACCGAAACCCTAAGGTAAGGTCCTACTAGTTCTAAGCATCATACAAGTATAAAACATCAAGAGAACATACATAACATATTATGGAAAACTTCATACTTGATACTTCTTCTAGGATTTTTCAACCAAATACAAGCATGTGAGTACCCTATAAATTTCATAGCATATCATAAGAAGAACATAAACATGTTAGGGTTGAATTTAAGCTTGCCTAAGCCCTACATTTTATTTTGGCCGAAAGTTTACCATGTAAAAACCTAACCCTAATCAACATGAAATCTCAAATGCATTATGTTATCTTCATATCCTTTCATAAGGTAAAACATAAGCAAGCTAGATTTGAAATTGAGCCTTTCTAAGGTATTTAATCCCTTCATGGCCGAAACCCTATAGTAAGGTCCTACTAGTTCTAAGCAACATACAAGTATAAAACATCAAGAGAACATTCATATCACATCATAGAATAAATCATAAACATGTTAGTTTTTAAATTGAGCTTCCCTAGGGTTTTAAGTATCTTCATGGCCGAACCCTAAGGTGGGATTTTACCTAACTCCAAGCCACATACAAGCATGAAATATCAAGGTCATATTCATAGCATATCATGAGGAAAGAAAACTTAAGCATGTGGTTTTTGGTTTTGAGCTTCCATAAGTTTTACAAGTGTCATGGCCGAAAGTTCCCAAAAGAAACCCTAGATTGTTAATCTAAACTCGAACAAAAATCATATAACAACTTGTACCACAGGTGAGGGGATACTCACCTCCTCTTGCTTGGTCTTTTCCCTAAGAGAAGATACCCTTTGTGAAGAGGAAGAAGAAAGCTTCTCCTTCTAGTGCTCCCTTTTACTTCTCTTGCTTGTGAGAGATAGATCTTGAGGATCCCTTCTTGTGGTTTGGTTTTCTTAGGGAGAAAACCTTAGTTGGATTTTCGGAAAGGGGAAAGGGGATACTCTAGGCCACGGCAACGGTGAGGAAAGGAAAGAAAAAAAATGAAAACTCTTCTTTGTTTTTCCTCTTATGCTAGGTGGGAGTAAGAAGCAAAAGAAACTTTGCTTTCCCTTCTTCTTAATTCCTCCTTTATTCTCTTAATGATGAAGAAAATGTCTTCATTCATCCCCTTAGTTCCTCTCCTCTTATTCCCTCTTGTATCTCCACGAAAATGGAAAAAGAGTGAGGAAGGAAAAGACAACTTGTCTTGCTTCTTAATCAAGAGAAAGAGGAAGAAAGCTACTTGATGTTTTCTTGCTTCCTTCTCTTAATCATACTTTTATCTTTATCTACACTTTCCATTCTCTATTCAACAATAACTTATGATGGTCTAGTGGTAATTCCATAATTCTAAATTTAAGAAGGTTCAAGGTTCAATCCTTGACCAATTCCTTTTTCTTTTATATATTTTTGGTTCTATATTATCTTCTTTTATTCTAAGAAAAAATCTTCACATACTTAGCTTCAGAAATTCATTAATGTTGAATTTTTCTCCTCAAGTGTTAAGGCTTGAGTTGGATTAGAATTTGTGAATTGTTCTTGTTTTGATTTTTCTCAAGAAGCATTTTATTTTCATTTTCAATTACAGTTAATTTTCTATCTAAACATGCAATGATTTTAAAAATTTTCTTATTAAACTAAGGTATACCTCTTCGGGGCCTTCGGAAATGAGTACGGACTCGTGGCTCGATTCAGGTTCAGACCCGTCTTCCGATTTGTCCTTTGATTCGTGGGCCATTAGCGCGAGGTGGCTTTGGTGCTTCTGATCTTCGGCCTTCGATTCTTCTGAAGATGAGTCGTCCCACGTCGCTTTGAGTGCCTTCTTCTTGGCCATCTTTGACTTGTCATTCTTCAATTTTGGGCACACGCTCTTATAGTGGTCCTTCTTGTTGCACCCAAAGCATGTCACATTTCTTGGATCAGTTATGGAGTTGATCTTCTGCAGGTATTTTCTGCTAAATCTTTTCTTTCTCCTAGTGAACATCTTCCTTACCAAGTTCACCAGGTACTCTTCGTCTTCTGAATCTGGGTCAGACTCATCTTCAAGTTCGGACTTGGCCTTTGTCTTTTCCTTTGAGGAACCTACAAATAAGGCGATACCTTTCTCGATCTTGGCGTTAGTTTGCTCGTGTAGCTCAAGTTCGCAAAATAGCTCGTCTAATTTTAACTTAGAAAGATTCTTCGAAATCTTGTAGGCATCCACAATGGATGCCCATAACGTATTTCGAGGAAACGCGTTTAGAGTGTACCTGATCAAATCGTGATTCTCCATTTGGTGGCCTATCGCGTGAAGTCCATTGAGGATATCTTTGATCCTCGTGTGGAGCTGACTTGCTATTTCTCCTTCCTGCATTTTAATATTAATTAATCTATTTAGAAAAAGATCACGTTTAGTTACCTTGGCGTCGGTCGTTCCTTCGTGTAGTTCCATGAGCTTGTCCCATAGTTCCTTCGTATTTTGGTGTGGGCCCACCCGGTTCAGTTGTTCCTTCGTCAACACACATTGTGGAGTGTTGAGTGCTTTGAAATATATCTGAGCTTTCTTCTTCATGTCCGGATTCCACTATTTCGGGTCCAATGAATTTTCGGAGTTGTCGACCGGCGCCTTGTATCCTCTGGTGACGCTAAACCACTAGTCAAAGTCGATCTTCAAATAGACCTCCATTCGCTTCTTCCAGTAGGGGAAATCGTAACCATTGAATAGAGAGGGACGGACTGTGCTGAAACCTTCGATTTGAGACAATTTACCTTGCACACAAAAAAAACAAGAAAAAAGAAATCCTAAGACTTGGTCTTGGATTAACAGTGTGGGAGAAAGAAAGAAATTTTAAGACTGAATTGGTGTTGCACCAATTCAGTTTAACTTGCTATGAAAAAAGGTTCAAAAGACAACAAAACCAGTTTGGATTGTTTTGAAAAACTTAAAGTCGAAAAAGAAAAAAAAATCCACCCCTTTTGTCTGATTGGTGGTTGCACTAAATCAGAGCAGTACCTGCTCTAATACCACTTGTTAGATCGTAGAGCTCACAAGAGGGGGGTGAATAGTGATCGAAAAAGAATTCATAGTTGAGTGCACAGCGGAAAAGAAAAAGAACAATGCTAACAAGAGCCGGTTTTACTTGGTTCGGAGCCTTCGTCGACTCCTACTCCAAGGCCCGCACTCGTTGAGTGATTTCGTTGGGCAGTTCACTAGCAGTTCGCAAAAAGGGTACAAATGTAAGTACAAGAACTTTAAATAAGAAATACCGACAATAATAAAAGAATGAAAACTTTTAGCAGCAGGTTGTCGAGAAGCTTCGCAGCATCACAGGAGCATAGCGCAGTAGAGCAGTCGGTGGAAGACGTTGGTATCTTTTGCTCTAGGGTGAGACCTCCTTATATAGGATGCTCCAGGCACCCGAATCCCTTTCAGGCGCCCAGACCGTGACATCAGTCCGGCCAACCAGCGCGTTCCATGTTGCGATGTGATAAGTCTTTGCCTTCCAGGCGCCCAGCCTAGTTCTAGGTGCCCGGACCACCATGTTCCAGAAAGTCCTTTTCCTGTAAGAAAATGTTAGTCCGAGGCAAAATAAAAGTTATACTACCCTGCAAAACAAAAGTTAGCACAAATATAATAAAAGAGTAGTAATTAGACTCCGTCTCACCGAGATCAAAATCTAGTTAAGATCTCAACTTAGATTTTCAAAATGGTTCTTAAGTTGGATTGGCGCTTAAGTTCCTAACCAGGAACGCATCCTCAACAAGTCACTCCTCTCCAATGACTTACCTTAACTTACATGCCAGACATCCGGTCAGTCCATCAACTCGTCTGGACTTCATACCAACTATCAAGTCAGCCCGTCGACCTAGCCGGACTTCGTGTCAGACATCCAGTCAGCTCGTTGACCAGTCTGGGCTTCGTGCTAGCTATCCAGTCGGCCTGTCTATTGGTGTTAAGAAGGTCAAAGGGTGTCTCTTCCCCTTCACCTTCCAACCCTTTATATTCCTCCATTAATTACATTCCTCCATTAATAATATTCCTCCATTAATAGAGATAGAGGAAGATGAAGAGTCATATTCCTCTATAAAATAGGCGTCCAAGGCAATTGGTGAAGGTTAGGGGAAAAAATGAGATGAGCACAAGAGAGAAAGGAAGAGGGGACTTGCTATGTGCGAGTTTTTGGGCAAAGTCAAAGAGAATGGGTTCGTCCCATATGAAAGGTCTCTGTGCAAGGTTCGTCCATATGCACAAGATTGAAAGAGGCATGAAGAACATTCAAGATTGGTTTGTCCAATCCCGCAAGAGGGATTTAGTTTGTGAACCATGAAGAGCTTTCCGATTCTGTGATCGTTCTTCCGTCAGCAAGTCTTACTGGCGTCGATTGCAGATCTGCGAGAGATCGCTGTAAGTGTTTACAGTTTTTGTGTTTACTATTTTTCATGCTTAGAACTGTCAACAATGGTATCAGATCGATGCCTAAGCATGAAATAATCTCTTCGTCAAAATGAAAATCTCTCTGCCGCTATCGCTAAGCAAGATCACGACTTGGTTACGATCTGTCGTAGTTGTCGAGCCCCGAGAAGTTGCTTGCTATCGGCTTCCGTGGCTGGAGAGTGCCGGTGACCATGTTGGGAGGCTAACAATCGAAGGTAATGACAATCGCGTTCATCGTGGAAGAAGAAGAGAGTGTCGCGATCGCGACAGAGAAGAGAAGAAGCTGTGCAATCGATTAAACTAACGAAGCACAGTGAATCTGTGTAATCGATTGAAGTAATTGATTCAAATAGTTTTTTTTTATTGATTGAGATAATCGATTAAACGAAGATGAACAACATTAATTACTATTCATCCGTCAACACTGTTTGAAAATGATTATTTTAATCGATTAAGATTTCATGCATGAACTGTTGGGTTCTTCGGGCCACGAAAACCGCTTTTTCGCGTCGCGGAAACCCCGAAGGACCCAAAGCCGTAGATCCGTGCAAAGATTCGTATACAAAATTCGAAAAACTATTTCTTGTACGAGTTCAAAAACTGATCTACTACTTAGATCTACGAGAAAAATGTTTACCCTTGTAGCGATGCCCTTCGCGTTCCCGCTCGTCCAAATGATGCCGGATCTCAAGACCGTCAAGCGCCGGTCCTCTAGAAGTATCCACACGGACACACTAGATGGAGATGACCAAAAACCAAGGTGTGTTAGCACCTATGTGGTTCGGCCAAGGGAGGAGGAGAGGGAGAGGGAGAGCTTGAGAGGAAGAACAAGAAGTTACACCACTTGAATGGGAAAAATGAAATTCACACCCAAAACCCAAGTGGCCGGCCACTTTCAAAAACTCACCAATTAATTGCATTAATTGCAATTAATATGAAACCATTACCAATTAATTGCATTAATTGCAATTAATATGAAACCATTAAGAGAGTGGCTTTGTAACTTCCATGAGGTGGCACCCATGATGATGTGGAACATCATTATTGGTCCACCTAATGCCAACTCACCAATGAGGTGGCAAAAGGTCAAGTCAAAATTGACCGTTGGTCTTCCTTCTCAAGTCAAGTCAAACTTGACTCAATCTCTACCATGGTGGATCTAATCCAACCATTTGATTCGAGCCAACTTAATATAATGAATCTAATTCATTAAATTGAATTGATTCAATGAGTCAAAATCTAAATTAGAATCATTTAACACATGAATCAACTTGAGGCGAACTCAAGTTAGCCCAATTAGGATTACTCTTAATCCAATTTGATTCATCAAATGAATCTAATCCTCTTGGTTCATCAAATGAACCTAATCTCCACCTAATTGTCCTAAGTGTGTGACCCTATAGGTTCTTGTAACGTTGGCAATGCCCTAAACCCATTTAGGAGCATAAGTAATGAGCGGTATCTAGCAACACATCATTACTACCCAAGTTACAAGAATGTCGAGATCCGACATCACCTTGTGACTACCAATTGTGACTAATCACAAAATAATGACAAGTGCCCTTCTATCCTAGACATCTAGATTGATCAATGTGAGGCATAGACCGTGTCATCCTCTAATCAATCTAAATCTTGAACTCCAAGTAGACTCACTCGATCAAATGAGCTCAACATCTAATGTTGACTCATTTGGGCATGGCCATGCACTTAGTGGTCTCACTCTATCAAGAATACCGATGTCGCTCCCGTCATATGGGAGGGATAGATCCCATCTACATCACTCACATCCCTCTACATAATTCGTTATATACCCAGTAATCGCCTTTATAGTCCACCCAGTTACGGGTGACGTTTGACGAAACCAAAGTACATAACTCCTTATGTAGGGATCCATGGTGACTTCAGGTCTAAGGACTAATAGTCATACTAATAGCCACATGAGAAAGAATATGACACTCATATAACGATCCATGATACTTTCTCATGGCGGGTCATTCAGTATACATTCTCCAATGCATACCCATGTGTCAACTTGATATCTCCATATCCATGACTTGTGTGATCAAGTAATCGAGCTAACCTACATGCTAGTCTTATTGCATTAACATTGTCCCTGAATGTTAATACTCGACTAGGAATGATTTAGAGTAGTGTTCCCTATATCATCTCACTATCGATTCAACTAATCGATTGATATAGGTATGAACCTTCTACTCAAGGACGCTATTATACTTAGTCTATTTGACACTAATACAATTAAGTATAATAACCAAACAAATACCTTTATTAATATACAAGAATATTGAATACATGAGTCCATACAATCATCAAATGATTGGCTCTAGGGCTCTAACTAACAATCTCCCACTAGCACTAGTGCCAATCAGTATAGGCTCTAAGGCCTAATGACCTAGTGTGACCATCATGCTTCCTCTGTGCCAAAGCCTTGGTCAAGGGATCTGCAATGTTAGCCTCTGTAGGTACTCTGCAAATCTTCACATCTCCTCTATCGATAATCTCTCGAATGAGATGGAAACGTTGTAGAACTGCTGTGAACTCTGCCAGCTCATAGCACTACCATTCAAGCAAAACACGAACCTGCGATTTTTAATCATCCTGGTCGGTCTGGAAGCTAGCATCACTGTAACTCTTTACAGCTAGCTCATCATCGCCTCCATATATCAAGAAATATTCTTTAGTCCTTCTCAAGTACATAAGAATATTCTTGACCGCTATCCAGTGACTTTCACCTGGATCTGACTGGTATCTGCTCGTCATGCTCATAGCATACGAGACATCAGGTCGAGTACATAACATGGCATACATGATAGATCCTATGGCTGTGGAACTACAAAAACCCTCAGGTTGTGTCATGTACACATCCTCGAGTATGTTTCCATTCAGAAACGCGGTTTTTGATATCCATCCGCCATATCTCGGAATCTGGTCTCATCACAACTTCCTGATAGGTGTTAGGCTCATCCTCTATGAGCACAACGTCATCATGGTCAGACACGAGAAATGAATATCTCTCAGGCTGACGACGTACCCTATCAGACCTGTGAAGAGGTATGTCTACTTGAACTGGTTGTTGTTCCTCAACTCCTTGTGGAACAACATCATCCACAACACTTTGTGGTTCCAGTTCAACTTCCATCGAGGCTCCAGTGCTATCGTTTGCATCTTGAACTTCTTCAAGATCAAAGGTACTCCCACTAGTCTTTCTAGAAACAAAGTCCCTTTCTAGAAAGACCCCAGTCTTTCCCACAACTACCTTGTGCTGACTGGGAATGTAGAAGTAATATCCCTTAGTTTCCTTGGGATATCCAATGAAATAGCACTTGTCAGATTTGGGTCCTAATTTGTCTGAGACTTGACGTCGTACGTAAGCCTCACAACCCCAAATCCTCATGAAAGACACCTGGGCATCTCTCCCAGTCCATATCCTATATGGTGTCTTTATCACGGCCTTGGATGGAACTCGGTTGAGAATGAAAGCTGCCGTGTCTAGAGCATATCCCCATAGATATGTCGGAAGATCTGTGTGACTCATCATAGATTGTACCATATCTAATAAGGTACGATTCCTCCTTTCGGATACACCATTCCACTGTGGTGTTCCAGGAGGAGTGAGTTGAGATAAAATCCCACACTCAGCTAAGTAGTCACGAAACTCATGGCTTAAGTATTCACCACCTCGATCTGATCGAAGTACCTTAATACTCTTGCCAAGCTGGTTCTGTACTTCATTCTTGAATTCTTTGAACTTTTCAAAGGATTCAGACTTATGTGTCATCAAGTACACATAACCGTATCTACTGAAATCATCAGTAAATGTGATGAAGTACCTATAACCGCCTCTAGCAGCAATATTGAAAGGGCCACATACATCACTATGTATGAGTCCTAACAAATCAGTTGCTCTCTCGCTATGCCCACTAAAGGGCATCTTGGTCATCTTGCCTCGTAGGTATGACTCGCATATCTCATATGATTCAAAATCAAATGAGTCCAGCATACCATCCTTATGGAGCTGGGATAAGCACTTGTCATGACCTAAGCGACAGTGCCAGAGGTATGTTTGGTTCATGTCTTTTTGGTATTAATGTTATAGATAGGGCTCAAGGTCTAGAATATAGAGTCCGTTTATTAGTGGTGCACTACAATAGAACATATCTTTCAAATAAATGAACAACATTTGTCTCTTATTATAAAGAGTATCCTTTCTTGTCTAAACCTGAAACTATGTTCTTAGTTAGAGCAGCACATAACAACAATCGACTAACTCTAGTACAAGCCGAGGGCGTAGATGTAGAAATAGAACCCGTGCTCCATTCTCAAACATGCTATCCAATTACTGAATAATTTCTATAACATATAGAAGCACATAAAGATGTAGAAATAGATAGATTGACGCTTCTTCTTAAGATCCTCCAAGTATACCTTGCGGTTCCTCTTCCAGCGTAGTGGAAGCAGGTAGCATCCTTGGCGACCCCTCCTCCAGGCTTCTGCCTTTGGTTTGGGACTTTCCCTTACCTTTGGGCTTGCCCTTGTGCTTCTAAACCATCAGAATGGGCTTAACCTTCTTAAGGTTAATCTCAGCAGTTCGTAACATACTAAGTAGCTCGGGCAGTGGCTTGTCAATCTCGTTCATGTTATAGTTCAGAACGAATTGACTATAGCTATCTGGCAAGGACTGCAAGATCAAGTCAGTGGCCAGCTCTTGGCCAAGTGGGAACCCCAGTCTTTGTAGGTTCTCTATGTACCCAATCATCTTGAGTACATAAGGACCTACAGGAGCCCCGTCTGACATCTTGCACTGAAACAGTGCCTTCGAGATCTCAAATCTCTCATGCCTCGCTTGTCCCTGATATAGTTGGCGAAGATGCTCAACCATATCGTAAGCGCCCATCAACTCATGTTGCTTCTAAAGCTCTGAGTTCATGGTCGCGAGCATTAGACAGGACACATCTAATGCGTCGTCTTGATGCTTCTTATAAGCATCTTTGTCGGCTCGCGGGGCATTGGCAGGAGGAGCCTCCGGAATGGGCTGCTCCAGAACGTACAGCTTACGCTCCTGGGTGAGAACTATTCTCAAGTTCCTGTACCAGTCCAGGAAATTTGCTCCGTTGAGCTTGTCCTTCTCAAGGACAGATCGCAGGGAGAAAGTGTTCGTATTTGACGTCATGGTTATCTACAACAGAAAAATTTGCAGAAATAAATATCATATTCTTTTAAAATCATTTAATTAGGCCTTTAATTAAATGATGCTCCCACTGAATTCTATAATTCTTGTGGGACAAGATCCACATCATACTAACCCTTGAGTTAGCTTTGGCTAATACGCCCAAGGCTTAGTATGATCGGTAAGTAACGATTACCAATTACATCTCTATGCAACTCTTGTATATAGAATCAATATCCACATTTATATTAAAACTCGAGTTAGCTATGGCTAATACGCCCGAGAGTTAATATAGATGTGATTTTGACCTATTCTTTTCCAACCGTTGGAATAATGCCTATAGTTGACTCGATCCAACCGAGTAACTAGGAATACTCAATCTAATTGAGTTTGTATTCACCGATGCGTTGATAGGCGGGACCAAGATTGTCCCTCCGTACCCTACCAAGATAATATGTATTGCTCTGCTTTGGCAGATTCAACAATACATGTGATCGAGGTAGTGATAGGTATCACGGCACGGTTAGGCATTTAGAGTTGGTTCGATCTAGATCTAATCTAATCGAGAAGGATGCATCTTGTGCACGACTTAGATCTAATCTAATCGCAAGGGTGCATCATGTGCACGACTTAGATCTAATCTAATCGTTAAGGCACTAATTAATTAATTAACTATTAAACATGCATCAGATACATAATAATTAATTAATTAATCTATTTGTGATTTAGTCATGGCCCTACTACGATCTTCTCAAGCCAATGAGAAGATCGAATGGTCAACCTAGGGTCAACAGCTTCTCCAAGCTCCTCCCTTTGACCACCTTCTGTTGCTCGTGCCCACCTCGGAACTCCGTCTCGTGTGGACCCTCCACCGCTCCAATTTGTACATTACAATTTGAAACTCGAGTTACATTCGAGTCTAAATCTAATTTACAACAAGAATAAAAGACGAGGCACGACGCGCAGGTCGCGAATAATAAAATAAATACAACACGCGAAAACACATCACGCCACGCAGGCCGTATTATGAATTACAACACAAGCAATCATATTGGGTTTTGGGCCATGACTATCACAAAATTAATATATAATTCAAAATTATATATTTTCATATTTTCTGTAATTTTAAAAATAATTTTTTATAATTTTACAAGTAAAATTTCCCGGCGGTCCCGGTTAGCGGTTTCGGGCGCAATCGCGGAACGGATCCCCTTGCGGGGCCAGGGGCAGCGCGCCTACCCGCGATCTAACCATCGCGAGGGTCCCATTGCAATCCAACAGCGCCCAAACCCGCTGTCCCAAAACGATTTGGGCCGAGACATTACCGTTTCGGAAAAATCTTCCCGACGGGTTCGTTTTTAGCGATTTCGGGTGCGATCGCGGAGCAAATCCCCTTGCGGGGTTAGGGGCAGCGCCCCTACCCACGATCTAACCATCGTGAGTTGCTCCGTTGCGATCTAAAGGCACCCGAGTCCGCTGTCCCAAAAGATTTTGGGTCGAAACGAAGCCGTTTGGGAAAATTCTTCCCGATAGCCGAAGCCTACAAGTGCCGAGACACTTGTGCTTCGCCTATAAGGAAAAATTACCCATAAAAACATAAAAATTGAATTTTTACAGAAAATCACAGAAGTTTTGTTTTCCAAAAACCAAAAACTAACTCGTACAAGTCTTTGCACGTGGCTCTGATACAACTGTTGGGTTCTTCGGGCCGCGAAAACCGCTTTTTCGCGTCGCGAAAACCCCGAAGGACCCAAAGCCGTAGATCCGTGCAAAGATTCGTATACAAAATTCGAAAAACTATTTCTTGTACTAGTTCAAAAATTGATCTACTACTTAGATCTACGAGAAAAATGTTTACCCTTGTAGCGATGCCCTTCGCGTTCCCGCTCGTCCAAATGATGCCGGATCTCAAGACCGTCAAGCGCCGGTCCTCTAGAAGTATCCACACGGACACACTAGATGGAGATGACCAAAAACCAAGGTGTGCTAGCACCTATGTGGTTCGGCCAAGGGAGGAGGAGAGGGAGAGGGAGAGCTTGAGAGGAAGAACAAGAAGTTACACCACTTGAATGGGAAAAATGAAATTCACACCCAAAACCCAAGTGGCCAGCCACTTTCAAAAACTCACCAATTAATTGCATTAATTGCAATTAATATGAAACCATTACCAATTAATTGCATTAATTGCAATTAATATGAAACCATTAAGAGAGTGGCTTTGTAACTTCCATGAGGTGGCACCCATGATGATGTGGAACATCATTATTGGTCCACCTAATGCCAACTCACCAATGAGGTGGCAAAAGGTCAAGTCAAAATTGACCTTTGGTCTTCCTTCTCAAGTCAAGTCAAACTTGACTCAATCTCTACCATGGTGGATCTAATCCAACCATTTGATTCGAGCCAACTTAATATAATGAATCTAATTCATTAAATTGAATTGATTCAATGAGTCAAAATCTAAATTAGACTCATTTAACACATGAATCAACTTGAGTCGAACTCAAATTAGCCCAATTAGGATTACTCTTAATCAAATTTGATTCATCAAATGAATCTAATCCTCTTGGTTCATCAAATGAACCTAATCTCCACCTAATTGTCCTAAGTGTGTGACCCTATAGGTTCTTGTAACGTTGGCAATGCCCTAAACCCATTTAGGAGCATAAGTAATGAGCGGTATCTAGCAACACATCATTACTACCCAAGTTACAAGAATGTCGAGATCCGACATCACCTTGTGACTACCAATTGTGAATAATCACAAAATAATGACAAGTGTCCTTCTATCCTAGACATCTAGATTGATCAATGTGAGGCATAGACCGTGTCATCCTCTAATCAATCTAAATCTTGAACTCCAAGTAGACTCACTCGATCAAATGAGCTCAACATCTAATGTTGACTCATTTGGGCATGGCCATGCACTTATTGGTCTCACTCTATCAAGAATACCGATGTCGCTCCCGTCATATGGGAGGGATAGATCCCATCTACATCACTCACATCCCTCTACATAATTCGTTATATACCCAGTAATCGCCTTTATAGTTCACCCAGTTACGGGTGACGTTTGACGAAACCAAAGTACATAACTCCTTATGTAGGGATCCATGGTGACTTCAGGTCTAAGGACTAATAGTCAAACTAATAGCCTCATGAAAAAGTATATGACACTCATATAACGATCCATGATACTTTCTCATGGCGGGTCATTCAGTATACATTCTCCAATGCATACCCATGTGTCAACTTGATATCTCCATATCCATGACTTGTGAGATCAAGTCATCGAGCTGACCTACATGCTAGTCTTATTGCATTAACATTGTCCCTGAATGTTAATACTCGACTAGGAATGATTTAGAGTAGTGTTCCCTATATCATCTCACTATCGATTCAACTAATCGATTGATATAGGTATGAACCTTCTACTCAAGGACGCTATTATACTTAGTCTATTTGACACTAATACAATTAAGTATAATAACCAAACAAATGCCTTTATTAATATACAAGAATATGATATACATGAGTCCATACAATCATCAAATGATTAGCTCTAGGGCTCTAACTAACATGAACAGTATATTATGCTAATCATGCGTGAACCAAATGCTCATTATTTAATCAATTGAAATTGATTAATCAAAGTTCGATTAGTTGAAAATTGAACTATACCAGCTTGATCCCAGATCTGGTTCAAATCATTGGTTGGTTTAACCAGACTAGTTTAATTCAATAATACCTAGATCGAGCTCAAATCATTCGTTGGTTTAACCAGTTTGGTTTATTATTGAATTAATTGAGATGATTTTGATTACATAAGTTGGTTTAACCAAAATGATTAGATTTGTTCTAATGGATCAGACTTAATTCAATGAGCTTTGGATTGATCAAATGGACCTAAGTTTGATCAATAAGTCTGAGATTGACATAAATGGGCTTAGATCAACAGAACATAGGTAAGAAATCCCAGTCCAGTTAGATTAGTTCTAATGAGGACATTGGACAGAGCTCAGGATCTGGATTCCCAATTAACTGATCAAATGGATCAGTCGATTTAGACTCTTGTAAATCAAGAAGATTTGTTTTTCTTGATTAATAATGTTGGTTCCATGCCTATATAACTTAAATAAAACCGGTTTTGTACTGGTTAGTTGGTTTTGTACTAACTTATTTAATTTCAATTTAAAGTTGGCACGGATGATTCCCAATCCTGGAAACTCGAATAAGAAGATTTTTCAATCCTGGATAATTACAGGATCTGGGCATTGATTTGTTCACTGTCGAAGAATCCTAAGGTGGTAGCACACCAGATATGGAGGCTCTCCGAAGGGAGAACCTTATATGCACAGTGGTGTAATGAGCTACTTCACCATGAGTTCCTAGAGGAGGATCCTGAAGAATCTAAAGAGGATTCTGAAGAAATTTCAATGATAGATCAAATTGAAAATCTTGAAATTGTTCTATCTGAGATTTCCTCAAATGAGTCCAGATTGAAGGAGATTATGTTGGCCACTGCACTAATGTCTGTCCTAGTGGAAGTGGTGTCTGCCTATCTCATTTGTAAGAGTTCTGTTATTGTTACTGTCATTATGTATGAGCAGTATTAGTCCATTTAGTTCATGTTCATTTGTTATATGTTAACATATGCGACATGTTTATATGAATGATATGTTCATTCATATGTTGATTACTTCATGATACATGAAAAATGATTAGTTCATTTAATTAAAGAAATCATGATATAACGATGATTATTTCATTTGTTGGGATGTATATAATAGTATTGATCAATGTTGATTTGATTGGATCATACAAATGATGAGTGAAAACGTAGTTATCACTTGATTTTGTAAACCAATTCAAATTAATATTGAGTCATGTTAGGACTTTCCGGCAGCAAAAACCGCTTTTTGCGCTGCAGAAACCTCGAAGTCTTGCCACGGATCCGTGCGAAGATATATAAAATTTTACATGTACATGTTTGTTATCCTAGATCTACCTTAGATCTAGATGAAAAGGGATATACCTTTGAAGCGAAGCCCTTCGTAAATCCCGCTCGTCTAGAAGGGTTGCCGAATTTCGAGAGTGTCAAACGTACACTCCTCTATGTGTATCCACACGAACAATAGGTGGAGAAAACACAACTAAGAGTGTGCTAGCACCCTTAGAATGTCACGACAATGGAGGAAGAGAGGGAGAGAAGAGAGGAAGAGAAGAGGAAGAAGAAGACCTCTTGAATGAGCACACAAATGCAATCACTCACACATTCAAGTGGCCGGCCACAATAGAGAGGTTATAAACCTCCATGGGATACCAAGATTCATGGCTCTTGGTCTCCCTCATGAGGTGGCATTTGGTCAAGTCAATCTTGACCAAATGATGTGGCCTTGAAGATGTGTAACACCATCATTGGTCGGCCCTATGCCAAGTCACAATGACATGGCATTTGGTCAAGTCAAAGTCAAGTCAAACTTGACTCTTCATCTTCCCTCCTAAGTCAAGTCACACTTGACCTCTTATCTCCCATGGTTGATCAAATCCAACCATTTGAATCATATCAATTTAATCTAATGAATCTATATTCATTGAATTAAATTGACTCAATGAATCATAATCTAATTAGACTCATTGGACACATGAATCAAATTGAGTCCAACTCAATTAGTTCTAATTTGGATTACTCTTAATCCAATTTGGTTCATCATATGAACCTAATCCTCTTGGTTCATCATATGAACCCATTCTCCATCTAATTGCCCTTTGTGCGTGACCCTATAGGTTCTTGTAACGTTGGCAATGCTCCTAAACTCATTTAGAAGTATAAGTAATGAGCGGTATCTAGCAACACATCATTACTACCCAAGTTACAAGAATGTTGAGATCCAACATCACCTTGTGACTGATAGTCGTACTAATAGTCATATGAGAAAGTATATGATACTCATATAACGATCCATGATACTTTCTCATTACAGGTCATTCAGTATACATTCTCCAATGCATACCCATGTGTCAACTTGATATCTCTATATCCATAACTTGTGAGATCAAGTCATCGAGTTGACCTACATGCTAATCTCGTCGCATTAACATTGTCCCAGAATATTAATACTTGACTAAGAATGATTAAGAGTAGTGTTCTCTATATCATCTCACTATCGATTCAACTAATCGATTGATATAGATAAGAACCTTCTACTCAAGGATGTTATGATACTTAGTTATTTGGCACCAATACAAGTAAGTATAATAACAATAAAGAAATGCCTTTATAAACATATAGGAATATGATACATCAAGTCCATACAACAATCATCACATGATTGGCTCTAGCGCTCTAACTAATAATTTCCCATTAGCACTAGTGCCAATCAGTGTAGGGTCTAATACCCAATGACCTGGTATGACCATCATGCTTTCTCTGTGCCAAAGCCTTGGTCAAGGGATCAGCGACGTTAGCCTCTGTGGGTACTCTGCAAATCTTCACATCTCCTCTATCGATGATCTCTCGAATGAGATGGAAGCGCCGTAGTATGTGTTTGGTCCGCTGGTGTGAGCGAGATTCCTTAGCCTGCGCAATTGCTCCATTGTTGTCACAATAGAGCTCAATAGGATCTGCAATGCTAGGAACCACCCCAAGCACAGTAATGAACTTGCGGATCCAAACTGCCTCCTTTGCTACTTATGATGCAGCAATATACTCGGCCTTTGTTGTAGAATCAACAACTGTGTCCTGCTTCGAACTCTTCCAGCTCACAGCACCACCATTCAAGCAAAACACGAACCCAGACTGCGATCTATAATCATCCTGGTCAGTTTGGAAGCTAGCATCACTGTAACCCTTTACAGCTAGCTCGTCATCGCCTCCATATATCAAGAAATATTCTTTAGTCCTTCTTAAGTACTTAAGAATATTCTTGACCGCTATCCAGTGACACTCACCTGGATCTGACTGGTATCTACTCGTCATGCTCAAAGCATACGAGACATCAGGATGAGTACATAGTATGGCGTACATGATAGATCCTATTGTTGAAGCATAAGGGATCTTATCCATGTGGTCTCTCTCCTCTCTAGAAGAGGGACTTTAAGTCTATGAAAGACTCACACCATGTGACATCGGCAGAAAACCTTTCTTGAAATTTTGCATGACAAATCGTAGTAATACCTTGTCAACATATGTACTCTAACTTAGGCCAAGCAATCTCTTAGATCTATCTCTATAGATCTTTATGCCTAGGATGCAGGCTGCTTCACCTAAGTCCTTCATCGAGAAACAATTCCCCAGCCAAGTCTTTACAGACTGTAGCAAAGGGATGTCATTCCCAATGAGTAGTATGTCATCCACATACAATACAAGGAAGACAACTGTGTTTCCAACAACCTTCTTGTAGACACAGGGTTCATCTTCATTCTTGATGAAACCAAACTATTTGATTACATCATCGAATCAAAGATTCCAGCTCCGAGAAGCTTGCTTTAGTCCATAAATGGACTTATGCAGCTTGCATACTCTGCCAGTATGCTGTGGATCTACAAAACCCTCAGTTTGTGTTATGTACACATCCTCGAGCAAGTTTCCATTCAGAAATGTGGTTTTGACATCCATCTGTCAGATCTCATAATCGTGGTATGCTGTAATAGCAAGCATGATCCGAATGGACCTAAACATCGCTACTGGAGAAAAAGTTTCATCATAGTCAATATCATGAATTTGTTTGAAACTTTTAGCTACCATACGACCCTTATATATAAGTCCATCCATGTCAGTCTTTCTCTTAAAGAACCACTTACACCCAATGGGTTTGACGCCTTCAGGTGGATCAACCAAAATCCATACTTGGTTGGTGTACATAGATTCCATCTTGGATCTCATGGCCTCTAGCCATTTCTTAGAATATGGTCTCATCATAGCTTCCAGATAGGTGGTAGGCTCATTCTCAACGAGCATAACGTCATCATGGTCAGACAAGAGAAAAGAGTATCTCTCAGGCTGACGACGTACCCTATTAGACCTGCGAAGAGGTATGTCTACATTAACTGGTTGTTGTTCCTCAACTCCTTGTGGAACAATCTCATCATCCACAACACTTTGTGGTTCCAGTTCAACTTCCATCAAGGCTTCAGTGCTATGGTCCAAATCTTGAACTTCTTCAAGATTAAACGTACTCCCACTAGTTTTTCTAGAAACAAAGTCCCTTTCTAGAAATACCCCAGTCTTAGCCACAACTACTTTGTGTTGACTAGGAGTGTAGAAGTAATATTCCTTCATTTCCTTGGGATATCATAAAATAGCACTTATCATATTTGGGTCCCAGTTTGTCCGAGACTTGACGTCGAACGTAAGCATCACAACCTCAAATCCTCATAAAAGACACCTGGGCATCTCTCCCAGTCCATATCCTATATGGCGTCTTTATCACAGCCTTGGATGGAACACGGTTAAGTATAAAGGCTGTTGTGTCTAGAGCATAGCCCCAAAGAGATATAGGAAGATCTGTGTGACTCATCATAGATCGCACCATATCTAATAGGGCATGATTTCTCCTTTCAAATACACCATTCCAATGTGGTGTTCTAGGAGGAGTGAGTTGGGATAGAATCCCACACTCAGTTAGATAGTCACTAAACTCATGGCTAAGGTATTCTCCATCTCGATCTGATTGAAGTATTTTAATACTCTTGCCAAGCTGGTTTTGTACTTCATTATTGAATGCTTTGAACTTTTCAAAGGATTCTGACTTATGTGTCATCAAATACACATAACTATATCTACTGAAGTCATCAGTAAAGGTAATGAAGTACCTATAACTACCTCTGGCAGTGACATTAAAAGGGCCACATACATCACTATGTATAAGTCCTAACAAGTCAGTCGCTCTTTCGCTGTGTCCACTAAAGGGAGTCTTGGTCATCTTGCCCAGTAGGCATGACTCTCATGTCTCATATGATTCAAAATCAAATGAGTCCAGCAAACCATCTTTATGGAGCTGGGATAAGCGTTTGCCATTTATATGACCTAAGCGAAAATGCTAGAGATAGGTTTGGTTCATTTCATTTGACTTGAACCTTTTGGTACTTATGTTATAGATAGGATTCTCTAAGTCTAGAATATAGAGTCCGTTCATCAGAGATGCACTACAATAGAGCATATCGTTTAAATAGATGGAACAACATTTGTTCTTTATGATAAACGAAAAGCCTTTCTTGTCCAAACAAGAAACTGAAATTATATTCTTAGTAAGAGAAGGCACATAACAACATTCATCTAATTCTAGTACAAGACCAGAGGGCATAGATAGAAAGTAAGTCCCTACAGCAATAGCAGCAACCCGTGCTCCATTACCTACTCGTAGGTCCACCTCACCCTTCGTCAATGCCCTGCTATTTCTCAACGCCTGCACATTAGTACAAATGTGAGAAGCATATCCAGTATCTAATACACATGATGAAGAAATAGAGAGATTAACTTCTATAATATATATACCTGAAGTTGAAGTCTCACTTCGCTTCTGTTGGAGCAATCCCAATGGTTCGTGGGACCATGTGTTTTGGTGTTTGGGCAAAGGGTTTAAGTTAGGTTTACCCTTGTTATTTGATATGTGTACTTGAGTTGTGCAGGACTGCAGGTTGACGGCTTCGGGTCCGGTGAAGGATGGAGCATCCGAGGGACCGTGGACAAGGCAACAAGGACAATGGCCAAGGGAAGCGACTTCGAGGCATACGCGAAGGATGGCATTGGAGACAAGCCGCGGGCTTGGATGCATCCGAGGGACGAGAGCCAAAGGAAGTAGGCTTGAAGGCAAGAGGTCAAGGTTGCAAAGAAGAGTCAAATGAGTCGTGAGGGTACGAGTGCATGAGAGATTGTACTCGGAGTAAAATCCTAGTTTTAGGGTTTTACTGTAGCGACACTATAGCAGTTACAGTAGAGCACTGTAGCAGTTACTGTAGCGTACTGTAGCAGTCGACTGGTGTATGGACCAGTCGACTGATGCACTGTAGCAGATAGCCGTTGGGCTGGCATCAGTCGACTGGTGCAAGGACCAGTCGACTGGTAACGGGCAAATCAGGTTCTGATTTGTTCCAAGCTCTATAAGAAGGAGCTTGGTATGGCCGGCCAAGGCGATGAAATTAGACTTGGTTAAAGCCTAATTAGTAGTCACCAAAGTGCTCAAGGATCTCTTGTGTCCAAGTGTTCTTGGTTGAAGTTGTGGTGAGGTTTCTCCACCCACAAGGAGGTTTGAGCTAGCCGGAGTTTCCGGGGACTAATCCACTGACGGATTGAGGGATCGTCCACCTTACGGACAGCCGTGGAGTAGGAGCATCATCTCCGAACCACGTTACATAGAACGTGTTAGCGGTTTGGTTTGCATTTCCTTTCTTTGTCTTGTATTTAGTTTAGCTTGTTTGTTTTTATTTGTATTCCGCTGCGCAAGCTAACAATAGTGTAGGAAGCTAACGATTTGGGGGTGCCGTCTATCCAACCCCCCTTCAAGCCGGCCACCGATCCTCCAACAAGTGGTATCAGAGCGAGGCCGCTCTCCATTGGACTAACCGCCAAGGAAGCAAAGATGACCGCCTTGATTGAACCGCCAAAGCTTGAAGGTAGAAGCTTATGGGACATCACATATTGGATGATGAAGATGGAGGTCTTCTTCAACACGGATTGGAACACCATGATGGTGGTCAAAGAGCCGTTTGAAGTCCCGAAGGACAAGAAAGGGAAGAAGCTCCGACCACGACATTGGACGGAGGAGCAAACCTCTCGGTCAAAGGCAAACGACAAGGTAATATCTATATTAATTGATATTTTGCCTTATGACGTAATGAGCCTTGTAGGTAAATACGAGAATGCTCACGATTTATGGAGCAAGATAAAGAAGGCTCAATGGGAAGAACCTATGCATACACAAGAAGAAGAAAAATCCGAAGAAACGGATGTAGTAGCTCAAGAAGAGGAGGAGGAGCAACCGGAAGTTGAGTCATGCTCAACATCCGAGGAGGAGAAGCAAGATGAGGCATCATCTACATCCTCAAAGGTTGAAGATGAATCCAAGACAAGTGAAGAGGATGAAGAAGAGGTCTTGGAAAAGGTCAACCTAGTGAGCACCTCCACCGAAGCAAAGTCAAAAGATCACATAATTTGCTTCGGTTGCAATGAGAAGGGACATTACAAGAGTAGATGTCCTTTGCTCAAGAAGGTAAAACCTAAACCCACTCAAATTATTTTAGATATTAATATGGGTTGTAGGAATGATGGTGCCAATAAGAAGAAAAAGAAGAAATGGCACATAGTGTGCTTCACGTGTGGTGAGCGAGGACACTACCACACCAAATGCCCAAAGAAGAAAGAAATCAAGAAGTTGGCGCATTTGAAGAAGGAGGAGAAGAAGTGGAGGAAGAATGGAGGCTCATGTCAAGGGGGAGCTCCAAAGGTAAAGGGTAAGGTAAACCCTAGTTTAAATTTGAATTCAAATTTAAACTCCTCCATGCATGTTAGAAATAATTCTTATTATTTGCCCATGCATAACTTCGGTTTCAAATATCATGATAGGAATAGGGTAAATATCGATCAAAACCCTAGGAGACCTATGCATGATAGACCTAGGCAAGTTAAATTCTCATTACCTAAGGAGAAGAAGGTAATAGAGAACCAAGGCATTAATCCCAAGAAGGGGAGACATATGCCTAGAAAGGGTAGATATAGGAATGTCCAAGGTGGACATGTCGACTCTAGGTTTAGGAACCTAGAAAGGGAGAATCAAGCTTTGAAGGCAAAGCTTGATGGTTTAGAGAAATTCCTTAAGAGATTCACTATTGGATCTAAGGGATTAAGTATGGTGTTGGGGAGTCAAAAATCCAACAATGATAGATCGGGTTTGGGATACCGATCTAGTGTCTCCAAGGTCAAAAGGAGACCATGTGCTAAGGTGGCACATGATAAGGGCAAGGGAGAGTCCTCCAAAGCTAAGGGAAAGTCTTATGCTAGGGTTGCATATGACTATAGCAAGGAGAAGCCAATAAATGGCAAGGGAAAGCAATTTAATGGTAAGAAGAAATTAACCAAGGACAAGGTGTCCAAGGTTAAAAAGGTTAGGTTTGTAGACCAAGTGTCACCGGAGGTGCACCGATGTGGCCTAGTCATTGTAGATGAGTCACCTAGGGAGGTGACTAAGGTAAAGAGCTCTAGGAAGAGCTCCAAGTGTCAATTTGGGACCCATGGCCAATGGATCTCAGGTGGGTACTACTTGGGAGTCTAGAGAAGCCATGGAGTGTGCTAAATGGTTTAGAGACGGACTTGAGTCTCAAAACTAGGGTTTTGGCACAATTGGATTGTGTTTCACGCAAGAAATATGATAATTGGGGTCATATTTCATGATAATTGGTTTTAGATGTATAGATGCCATATAAACCAATGCTAGGGATGCATTGTGGGTTGGTATGGGAAAATACATCAAGAGGAAGCCAAAACTAGGACTTTAGGTCAAGGTTCAATTGAACCATTGAGCTAGTTTTGGATTTTGTGTCAATCTTGGGATTGGTGATAGATATATTTTGTAATATATTTTTCCCAGGTGGACACTGGTACAATAGACCTCTCCACAAAATTTGGGAATTTTTGGAGGTCTAGGAAATTTCTGGTGCATTTCTGAAGTTGGCCTGAAAAGGTTGATTTTTTCAGAAATAGGGTACCAGTCGACTGGTACAGATACCAGTCGACTGGTAACAGTGTTTTTGAGCACAGAATGTTTCTATAAGCTCATTTTGACGACACCAGTCGACTGGTACCAACACCAGTCGACTGGTAACAGTGTTTTTCGACCACAGAATGGTTCTGTAAGGTTCTGTCGAAGGGGGCAGTCGACTGATACCAGCCTGAAAGTGTTTTTCAGCGCTGTTCTTGACCATGTCAACCCACTTAGATGTATGGGATCCAAGGGGGATTAATACATGAGTTTAGGGTCAGTTTGGATGAGAAATTTTCAACAATTGGGATATTGTTGGAGAACTTTTTGGATATTAGGCAAAGGGGGAGAATTAAGGTTTAGTTGGGAAAACCTTTAGTGCCTTTGCATAGGGGGAGCCTTGGGATAGGTTCTTAAAAAGCTCGTGGTAAAATCCTAGCTCATTGGGGAGCGTAGGTGTAGGGGGAGCCTTGTGATAGGTTCTAATGCATGTTTGCATTTTGTTACGGCGGTTGCCAAGTGTGTAGCCTTGGCAATGTAAGTCCATTCGGGGGAGTAAGTCCAAGTGTGTAGCCTTGGCATCGTAAGTCCATTGTATTAGCATGTTTATTTGCTATTTGTTTTCCCTAACTTAAACGTATTGCCAAACACCAAAAAGGGAGAGATTGTTGGAGCAATCCCAATGGTTCGTGGGACCATGTGTTTTGGTGTTTGGGCAAAGGGTTTAAGTTAGGTTTACCCTTGTTATTTGATATGTGTACTTGAGTTGTGCAGGACTGCAGGTGACACATGTGACTCAGGTTGACGGCTTCGGGTCCGGTGAAGGATGGAGCATCCGAGGGACCGTGGACAAGGCAGCAAGGACAATGGCCAAGGGAAGCGACTTCGAGGCATACGCGAAGGATGGCATTGGAGACAAGCCGCGGGCTTGGATGCATCCGAGGGACGAGAGCCAAAGGAAGTAGGCTTGAAGGCAAGAGGACAAGGATGCAAAGAAGAGTCAAATGAGTCGTGAGGGTACGAGTGCATGAGAGATTGTACTCGGAGTAAAATCCTAGTTTTAGGGTTTTACTGTAGCGGCACTATAGCAGTTACTGTAGAGTACTGTAGCAGTTACTGTAGCGTACTGTAGTTGTTAGAGTGTATACTAAAAGCCTAGCTTTTGGTATAAACATTTATCTAGAAATAAGAATCACATTGGTCAAATATCTACATTTATGATAAATGTAGTTGTTCAATTAATTTATATTGTAGATAACATGGTGTGTGGTGTCACACACAGAGGATCATGTTATCAGTACCTTATAAATTATAAACAGTAGCTCACGACCATAATGGAAAGGAACAAACCATTGGAAGGTCGTAGTGTAATTAGGTATTAGTTTATCTTAACTATATAATTACACTAGTACACTTAGAGTGTATTGAGTAGGACCATTAGAGGTCGTTTCTTTTATACTGACTTTATAAAGAAACAAAGACCTCAGTTATTATGGAAGTGTGTGCTCTTAATCCTAATATAATAACAAGCACATATATTTGATATTTATTTCTTTAATTTATCAATGGGTGAGATTTAGTTCGATGAATCAATAAGCCCGATAAGTTGGGAAATGATATCACTTATAGTGTGTGTTGTTGACTATAGAAGGAAACTGTGTCCTAGTGATCTAGGTTGAGAATATTCCCAAGAGGAGCTCATAAGGATTGTCATGTTAAACCCTGCAGGTGGACTTAGTCCGACATGACGATGAAGTTGAGTGGTACTACTCTTGGAGCTAGATATTAATTAAGCGAGTTGTTAGTAACTTACTTAATTAGTGGACATTTGTTATCTTAAACACAGGGAGACTAACACACTCATAATAAGAAGGAGCCCAAAATGTAATTTGGGATTGGTGCGGTAGTTCAATAATAGTTCTTTAGTGGAATGAATTATTATTGATGAAATTTAGTTGTGTGTTCGGGGTGAACACGGGATGCTTAATTTCATCGGGAGACCAAAACCAATTCCTCCTCTCGGTCCCTATCGTAGCCTCTAGTATATAGAGATTTATACCCACCGCATACCCACCTTCTTACCCATCCAATGGGGCCGGTCAAGCTAGCTTGGAACCCAAGCTAGGGCCGGCCAAGACCAAGTGGATGAGCCATGTAGGTGGCCGGCCAAAGCTTGGGTCCCAAGCTTAGGTGGCCGACCACTAGAATATTTAAAAGGATTTTTATTAAAATTATTTCTTATGTGGATATCATGATTTTAAAAGAGAGTTTAAAAATTAAAAATTTCCTTTTATAGCTTTCTACAAAGATTAAGAGAAGAGATTAATCTCTTTCCTTATTTGTAGATTAAAAGGATGGTTTTAATTTTGGTAAAACTTTCCTATTTGTAAATCATCTACACGTTTAAAGAGAGTTTAAAATTTGAAATCTTTCCTTATTTGTTGATTAAAGGAGGATTTTAAATTTTAAGAAAACTTTCCTTTTAACCATGTTCATGATTTAAAAGAGAGTTTAAAATTAATAATTCTTTTTATTAGTTTCTACAAAGATTGAGAAAAGATTTGATATCTTTCCTTATTTGTAGATTAAAAGAGATTTTAATTTTAGAGATAACTTTATTTTTATCCACATGTTTAAAAGAAAGATTTTAATTTATTAAATTTCCTTTTTATAAACCAATCATGAAGGGATTAAATTATTGGAGAAATTTTATAAATTTCTGGAGACAAATTAGGAAGTTTTAATTAATTAAAACTCTCCTTGTTTGTAGCTTTGGTGTGGCCGGCCATGTAAATTGAGAAAAGGAAAATTGTTTTAATTAAATAAATTTTTCCTTTTCATGGCAAAAGAATTAAGGAAGTTTTTAATTAAATTTCCTTATTTGCCAAGACCAAGGATTATAAAAGAGGGGGTAGAGAAGGCTTCATGGTGAACAACCTCTATTATTTCTCTCCCTCTTTTCCTTGGTGTTGTGGCCGACCAACCTCTCTTCCTCTCTTCCTCTTGGTGGTGGCCGAACCTTCTCTATTTGCTTGGAGCTCTTGTGGTGGTCGGATACTACTTGGAGAAGAAGAAGAAGAAGGAGAGAAAGCTTGTATCCCTTGGAGCTTGGTTGGTGGAAAAAGATCTTCATCTTTTGGAAGCTTTGTGCTTGGCCGAAACTTGAAGAAAGGAGAAGAAGGTGCTTTGGTGGATTCTCATCTCGGAAGATCGTTGCCCACACAACGTCCGAGGTTAGAAGAGGAATACGGTAGAAGATCAAGAGGTCTTTCTAAAAGGTATAACTAGTATTTTTTTTTTCCGCATCATACTAGTTATTTTTGGAAATAATACCAAATACAAGAGGCTTACGTTCTAGTATTTCGAATATGTTTTTCGAAGTTGTGTTTTTTGTTTTATTTTTCCTTGTGATTTGATTGTTCTTTTCGGTTAACCTAAAATTATTTTAGGAAATTAAATATTAGATTTCTATAAAAGGTTTTGTCTAGTCGGTGGTGGTTGCTCCCATATCCAAGAAGGTCATGTGCCTCGCCACGTCAGTACTGGGAACCAATTATGGAAATTAATATTTAATGGAATTAATAACTTAAGGTGATTTGGGTCGAACGTGTTAAGTTCCGGAGATCCAAGTCAAAACCTAAAGAACAAATAGATTAAGTTTTGGATCAAACGTGTTAAGTTCAGCGATCCAAAATTTAATTTAAAAGAACACATGGTAGCTAGGAAAAGGTTCGGACCTTTGTACAAAATTTTTGTACAGTGGAACCTCTAGGCTTTCAGTAGCAACCAACAATTGGTATCGAGCTAGGGTTTGCCTCGTGTATTTGGTATTAGTTTAATTATGCACATGTCATACATAATTTAGGCAGGTTAATAGTAGGATGTGCTAACTTTGTGGATGTAGGATCCAACTATTATGGCTTATAGTTATTATGTGTGTGATTGGACCCTTGGACATGTCAAGGGCATTTATCTGTGTGTGCATGATTGTATTAAAATAGCAGCAGGAACTGTATTTAGTTTTAATTAGGATTTTTTTTATCTAGATACATGTACATTCCTTTTATGGAATATAGGATCAAAATGTAAAATTCTATTTATGTCACTGATCGAATCTTGCAAAGCGTGGAACCTTTTTTGGACCAGAGGCGCAGCGGAACTAGGAGCAAGATGGATGCGACAGCTAGACCCGGTGGCGGTGGCCAAATATGGCAGCAGCTTGGGATGACAACACACGGAGGACAACTAGAGATAAAAGCCATAATAGTTGAAAATTAGATTTTCTATTTATTGCTTTTATATTGTGCTGTGTGTGCATGTTAGTATACATGACTAGTAGGCTAGCATAGTTAAAATTCCTCGTTTATAAATAACTAAGTGGGAGAGGGATTTTTAAATAAATCCCATGGTCTCCATTACTGGTTTGTAAGTGATGCAAACAAGCTTGCGCGTTGGCTCTGAGTGCCTTCCTCCATAACGGATGAGCTTGTTTGTGGATCACTAGAACAAACTTCCATTTTTGGATGACTATAGGAAGTTAATTAAGAGCGTGTGATCTTCCCCAACGGAAGGGGCATAATCTTATTAATGGACTTAGTGTCAAGTAATGGTATACACTTAGACACATCTAATAGTATCCTCCCAATCGGAGTCACTGCTATTATTTGTGTGACCAAATGAAACCAACTATTAATTTGTCATAAAACTAGGTTGACAAGATAATAAAATTAAAGGGTTAAAACCCCTCTTACAAATGATTGATTTTGTATACGTCCACACTAACGTGGCATACAAAATTAACGGTGTTTGAGATAATTTTATTTGTCATAAAGATACGTTGACAAGATAGTTAATGGGTAAAACCCTCCTTTTACAAATGTTGAATTTGTATACGTCCACACTAACGTGGCATGCAAAATTTATGGTGTTTGAGGTGTTGGTAAATTTAAATAATATTGTTTGAGGAATCAATGTTATTTTAAATTCAAAGAGTTTTGACCAAATATTTGATCAAAGACAGATCAACTATTAATTTTATTCGTCATAAAGTAAAGTTGACAAGATAATAAAATTAATGAATAAAATCTCCTCTTCGATTTTGTATACACAAAATTTATGGAGATTTTAAGGAGTTGATCTTGACCAAATGTTTTTGTGATTCTTAGGATGTTTGTCAATCCCTAGTAGTCATACTATAGAAAAAGACTTAGTAGTCCAAATTGTAATGATTGGAAATAGGACTTGGACATTAAGGTAGACTGTCTTTTTAGAACTAAGAACAATTTAGGTGTATTTAATTCATTAGTTGAAACATGTCTAGTGGTGTTATCTACCAGAACCTGGAGTGTAGATACAAGATGCCATTAATCATGTCTGCAATTCATTGCAGGGTTCCAGGAAACCCGACAACTAAATGAAAGGTAAATCACCGTCCACATGGGCACTACTGTAAAAGTGGTAACTGTTGCAGTGGGAGATGTTTATCCTTTGATAAGAATAAAATATGGATTTTAAGTAATTGTCTTTACGTACCAAATTTAGAAAGAACCTGATTTCAGTTTCTAAACTATTATAGATATTATGTCTATTTTGATAACAAAGTTGTTATCAAGAAAAATAGGAAAGTTATCTATTCTGGTATGATGGTTGACAATTTATAATCCAATAACTCCCACGATGCAACAAATGGAAATTAGTAACACATCTTCTAAAGAGAAAGCAACCTTCGGAAATGAACCAATTATATCTTTGGCATCTAAAGCTAGGTTAAACTTGAGTAGGATTCATTGGTTGCTGATGAACTTTTGGGTTCATTGGTAGTGGAAATCTTTCCAACCTGCGAGTCTTACTTGGAAGAAAAATAACCAAGAAGCTTTTAAGTCCAAGGGGTATGGAGTCAAAAATATGTTGAAATCGGTTCATTCTGATTTGTGTGATCCTATGACTATTTAGACAAGAGGTAGTATTGAATATTTTGTCTAATTTATAGACAACTATTCAAGATACAAATAAATTTACTTAATGTACCGCAAGACTAAGTACTTTGATTAGTTCAAAGAGTACAAGGCTGATGCGGAGAAATGTTAAAGTAAAAGTCACTATGGTAAGAACATAGTGGCAAGTACCTCTTGGGAGAATTTAGGAGTCACTTATCAGAAGTAGGGATTCAATCCAAACTAACTGCACCTGGTACACCTCTACAAAATGGTGTAGTAGAAAGAAGGTAAAGGACTCTTATGGAATAATTAGATAGATGATGAGTTATTCAAAAAATTACCAAATTTGTTTTAAGGATAAACTCTGAAAACGAAAGTGAACATAGTACCTTCCAAGTTAGAACTTTCTACTCATATAGAATTGCTGAATAGGTGAAAACCTATTTTGAAGCATATTCGGATTCGGGTAATCCAGCACATATGTTAAAGAGAGACAATGATAAGTTGGATAGGAGTTCACTTGTTTGTAAGTTATCCTAGATAAACAAAAGTAGGTTTATAGTCTTAAAATCAGAAGGTCATTGTTAGCATCAATGACTGATTTTAGAAAAGGACTATATAATGAACCACGTGCTCATAAGTAAATTTGTTCTTAAGGAAATAATAAAGGACATGTCTAACCTAGTACCAACTGTACAAGATGAGATACCACAAGAAAACTGCAACACGTATCACAAATGATACACAATTGCAGAAAGTGCCTTGTCATAGTGGGAGGGTTGTTAGGCAACCTAAATAGGTTCATGTTTTGGGAGAGTTTTTGGATTCGATCCCTGGAGGACATGAACCTGATCTCCGGTCATATGATGAAGTACTCCAAGATAAAGATGCAGCATCTTGGCAAAGAGTAATGAATAACAGAATTAGAATATATATATTCTAATAAAATCTGGAAGCTTGTAGAATCACCAAATGGTGTAAAAGTCGTTGGGTGTAAAAAGGTCTATAATAGGAAAAGAGGGATAGACAGGAAGGTAGTAACTTTCACAGCAAAGCTTGATGAAAAAGGAAACTTTTTTACTGGTAGCTATGCTTAAGTCTATCCGGATTCTTTTATCTATTTGGCAAGTGGATGTCAAGACAGCATTCCTTAATGGAAGTCTTGAAGAAAGCATCCATATAAAGCAACCAGAAGGGTTCATTGCAAAGGGCTAAGAGCATCTTGTGTGCAAGCTCAATCAGTCTATGGACTGAGGTAAAGCTTCAAGGTCTTGGAACATCCGGTTTATCAAAGTAATCCAGATCTATGGATTTAGTAACCGGATAAGTCTTGTGTATACAAAAGGTGTGATGAAAGCGTGGTGGTATTTTTTGTACTATACGTAGATAACATTTTTGGTAGTTGGAAACAATATCAAAATGTTGTCAGAAGTAAGGGTATGGTTATTCAAACAATTCGATATAAAGGACTTGGGAGAATGTATATATTCTTAAGATCAAAGTAATAAGTGATCGCAAGAAAAGAATATTTTACTTATCCCAAGCTTCATATATCAGAAAAATCCTTGCTCGTTTTAAGCATGCAAAACTCCAAGAAAGGTTTCTTACCTTTTCAGGATGGAGTAACTTTATCTAAAGATATGTCTCTGTAGACATCAAAGGAGATAAAGGAAATAAAGGCAGTTCTTTATGCTTCGGCTGTTGGAAGCCTAATGTATGCTATGCACGAGATCAGAAATCTGTTTTGCCAAGGGCATAGTTAGCAGATATCAAAGTAACCCTAGACAAGGACATTGGACTGCAGTAAAGCATATATTAAAGTACCTTAGGGGCACTAGAAATTATATGCTAGCTTACAAGGCAGTTAATTTGGTCCCTGTGGGCTGCATGGATTTTGACTTCCAATCGGATAGGGACAATAATAAGTCGACCTCGGGGTTTTGTGTTTACTTTAGGAGGTAAAGTCATAACTATGGAAGAGTGATAAGCATAGGTGTTTTTCTGGACTCCACCATAGAAGCTTAGTATATGGCAAGCCTCTGAGGTAGCCATAAAAGCTGAATGACTCAATAACCTCAAGATAGACTTAGATATGATTTCTGGTTTGTCCAAACATTATTACAATTTATTGTAATAATGTTGGTGCAGTAGCAAACTCGAAGAAACCATAAGTCTATAAGGCAAGTAAACACAATAGAGCGCAAGTACCACCCAATACGAGAAATTGTATAACGAGGAGAAGTTGTTGCCGCCTAGATTGCATCAGATGATAACCTAAGGTCCTTAAGGCAAGAGCTTTTTGAAAGGCATGGGAATCAGATGTATGGCAGCAGATATGGCAGCTTAGTCTTTTAGTATAAGTGGGAGATTGTTAGAGTGTATACTAAAAGCCTAGCTTTTGGTATAAACATTTATCTAGAAATAAGAATCACATTGGTCAAATATCTACATTTATGATAAATGTAGTTGTTCAATTAATTTATATTGTAGATAACATGGTGTGTGGTGTCACACACAGAGGATCATGTTATCAGTACCTTATAAATTATAAACAATAGCTCACGACCATAATGGAAAGGAACAAACCATTGGAAGGTCGTAGTGTAATTAGGTATTAGTTTATCTTAACTATATAATTACACTAGTACACTTAGAGTGTATTGAGTAGGACCATTAGAGGTCGTTTCTTTTATACTGACTTTATAAAGAAACAAAGACCTCAGTTATTATGGAAGTGTGTGCTCTTAATCCTAATATAATAACAAGCACATATATTTGATATTTATTTCTTTAATTTATCAATGGGTGAGATTTAGTTCGATGAATCAATAAGCCCGATAAGTTGGGAAATGATATCACTTATAGTGTGTGTTGTTGACTATAGAAGGAAACTGTGTCCTAGTGATCTAGGTTGAGAATATTCCCAAGAGGAGCTCATAAGGATTGTCATGTTAAACCCTGCAGGTGGACTTAGTCCGACATGACGATGAAGTTGAGTGGTACTACTCTTGGAGCTAGATATTAATTAAGCGAGTTGTTAGTAACTTACTTAATTAGTGGACATTTGTTATCTTAAACACAGGGAGACTAACACACTCATAATAAGAAGGAGCCCAAAATGTAATTTGGGATTGGTGCGGTAGTTCAATAATAGTTCTTTAGTGGAATGAATTATTATTGATGAAATTTAGTTGTGTGTTCGGGGTGAACACGGGATGCTTAATTTCATCGGGAGACCAAAACCAATTCCTCCTCTCGGTCCCTATCGTAGCCTCTAGTATATAGAGATTTATATCCACCGCATACCCACCTTCTTACCCATCCAATGGGGCCAGCCAAGCTAGCTTGGAACCCAAGCTAGGGCCGGCCAAGACCAACTGGATGAGCCATGTAGGTGGCCGGCCAAAGCTTGGGTCCCAAGCTTAGGTGGCCGACCACTAGAATATTTAAAAGGATTTTTATTAAAATTATTTCTTATGTGGATATCATGATTTTAAAAGAGAGTTTAAAAATTAAAAATTTCCTTTTATAGCTTTCTACAAAAGATTAAGAGAAGAGATTAATCTCTTTCCTTATTTGTAGATTAAAAGGATGGTTTTAATTTTTGGTAAAAACTTTCCCTATTTGTAAATCATCTACATGTTTAAAAGAGAGTTTAAAATTTGAAATCTTTCCTTATTTGTTGATTAAAGGAGGATTTTAAATTTTAAGAAAACTTTCCTTTTTAACCATGTTCATGATTTAAAAGAGAGTTTAAAATTAATAATTCTTTTTATTAGTTTCTACAAAAGATTGAGAAAAGATTTGATATCTTTCCTTATTTGTAGATTAAAGAGATTTTAATTTTTAGAGATAACTTTCTTTTATCCACATGTTTAAAAGAAAGATTTTAATTTATTAAATTTCCTTTTTATAAACCAATCATGAAGGGATTAAATTATTGGAGAAATTTTATAAATTTCTGGAGACAAATTAGGAAGTTTTAATTAAATAAAACTCTCCTTGTTTGTAGCTTTGGTGTGGCCGACCATGTAAATTGAGAAAAGGAAAATTGTTTTTAATTAAATAAATTTTTCCTTTTCATGGCAAAAAATTAAGGAAGTTTTAATTAAATTTCCTTATTTGCCAAGACCAAGGATTATAAAAGAGGGGTAGAGAAGGCTTCATGGTGAACAACCTCTATTATTTCTCTCCCTCTTTTCCTTGGTGTTGTGGCCGACCAACCTCTCTTCCTCTCTTCCTCTTGGTGGTGGCCGAACCTTCTCTATTTGCTTGGAGCTCTTGTGGTGGCCGGATACTACTTGGAGAAGAAGAAGAAGAAGGAGAGAAAGCTTGTATCCCTTGGAGCTTGGTTGGTGGAAAAAGATCTTCATCTTTTGGAAGCTTTGTGCTTGGCCGAAACTTGAAGAAAGGAGAAGAAGGTGCTTTGGTGGATTCTCATCTCGGAAGATCGTTGCCCACACAACGTCCGAGGTTAGAAGAGGAATACGGTAGAAGATCAAGAGGTCTTTCTAAAAGGTATAACTAGTATTTTTTCTTTCCGCATCATACTAGTTATTTTTGGGGAAAATACCAAATACAAGAGGCTTACGATTCTAGTATTTCGAATATGTTTTTCGAAGTTGTGTTTTTTTGTTTTATTTTTCCTTGTGATTTGATTGTTCTTTTCGGTTAACCTAAAGTTATTTTAGGAAATTAAATATTAGATTTCTATAAAAGGTTTTGTCTAGTCGGTGGTGGTTGCTCCCATATCCAAGAAGGCCATGTGCCTCGCCACGTCAGTACTGGGAACCAATTATGGAAATTAATATTTAATGGAATTAATAACTTAAGGTGATTTGGGTCGAACGTGTTAAGTTCCGCAGGAGATCCAAGTCAAAACCTAAAAGAACAAATAGATTAAGTTTTGGATCAAACGTGTTAAGTTTCGCAGGCGATCCAAAATTTAATTTAAAAGAACACATGGTAGCTAGGAAAAGGTTCAGACCTTTGTACAAAATTTTTGTACAGTGGAACCTCTAGGCTTTCCGAGTAGCAACCAACAGTAGCAGTCGACTGGTGTATGGACCAGTCGACTGATGCACTGTAGCAGATAGCCGTTGGGCTGGCATCAGTCGACTGGTGCAAGGACCAGTCGACTGGTAACGGGCAAATCAGGTTCTGATTTGTTCCAAGCTCTATAAGAAGGAGCTTGGTATGGCCGGCCAAGGCGATGAAATTAGACTTGGTTAAAGCCTAATTAGTAGTCACCAAAGTGCTCAAGGATCTCTTGTGTCCAAGTGTTCTTGGTTGAAGTTGTGGTGAGGTTTCTCCACCCACAAGGAGGTTTGAGCTAGCCGGAGTTTCCGGGGACTAATCCACTGACGGATTGAGGGATCGTCCACCTTACGGACAGCCGTGGAGTAGGAGCATCATCTCCGAACCACGTTACATCGAACGTGTTAGCGGTTTGGTTTGCATTTCCTTTCTTTATCTTGTATTTAGTTTAGCTTGTTTGTTTTTATTTGTATTCCGCTGCGCAAGCTAACAATAGTGTAAGAAGCTAACGATTTGGGGGTGCCGTCTATCCAACCCCCCTTCAAGCCAGCCACCGATCCTCCAACAGCTTCTTCTTAAGATCTTCCAGGTAAACTTTGCAGTTCCTCTTCCAATGTCCGGTCTGACTGCAGTGGAAGCAGGTAGCATCCTTGGTGACCCCTCCTTTGGGTTTCAGTGCCTTGCCTTTGCCCTTGGTTTGGGACTTTCCCTTACCTTTAGGCTTGCCCTTGCCTTTGCCCTTTTGCACCATCAAAATGGAATTGGGCTTTACCTTCTTAAGGTTGAGCTCAGCAGTTCTTAACATGCTTAGCAGCTCGGGCAGGGGTTTATCAATTTCGTTCATGTTATAATTTAGAACAAATTGATTGTAACTATCCGGCAAGGATTGCAAGATCAAGTCAGTGGCTAGCTCTTGGCCAAGTGGGAATCCCAACCTCTATAGGTTTTCTATGTACCCAATCATCTTGAGTACATATGGGCCTACGGGAGTCTCATCTTGCATCTTCCATTGAAACAGTGCCTTAGAGATCTCGAATCTCTCATGTCTTGCTTGTCCTTGATATAGTTGACGAAGATTTTCAACCATATCATAAGCAGTCATCAACTCGTGTTGCTTCTGAAGCTCAGAGTTTATGGTCACGAGCATGAGGCATGACACATCTAATGCGTCATCTTGATGCTTCTTATAAGCATCTCGGTCAGCTCGCGTGGCAGTGGCAGGAGGTGCCTCCGGAATGGGCTACTCCAAGACGTATAGTTTTCGTTCTTGTGTGAGAACGATTCTCAGATTTCTGTACCAGTCCAGGAAATTAGCTCCATTGAGCTTGTCCTTGTCAAGGATAGAACGCAGAGAGAATGTGTTCGTGTTTGTCGACATGACAATCTACAACAGAAAAATACAGAAAATAAATATCATATTCCATTAATCATTTAATAGGCCTTTAATTAAATGATGCTACCACTGAATTATAGAACTTTTGTAGAATCAAGTCATGGATGTGGTCAAACCACACTTACTAGAATTCTTCCAACTAGCTATAATCTTGTGGGACAAGATCCACATCATACTATGCCTTGAGTTAGCTTTGGCTAAATCACCCAAAACTTAGTATGATTGGTAGATAACAAATTTATCAATTACATCTCTATGCAACTTTTTTTTATAGGATCAAAAATCTCATTTACATTAAAATTTGAGTTAGCTTTGGCTAAATTGCCCAAGATTTAGTATAAATGTGATTTTTATCCTATCGTCCAACCTTTGGAAAAATGCCTATAGTTATACCCGATCCAATTGAGTTAACTAGTTATACTTAATCTAATTGAGTTTGTACTCACCCAAGCCTTGATAGGCGGGACCAAGATTGTCCCTCCACACCCTACCAAGATAATATGCGTTACTCTGCTTTGGCATATTCAACAACAACATGTGATTGAGGTAATGATGGGTATCAAAACTTGGTAGGCATTTCGAGTTGAGTTGATTTAGATCTAATCTAATCGTGGATTCGTATCTTATACGCATCATGACACTAATTAATTACTCTACATTATCATGCATCATATACACAAGTAATTAATTAAATTTTGATTAGGTCATGGCCCTACTACGATCTTCTCAAGCCAATGAGAAGATCGAATGGTCAACCTTGGGTCAACAGCTTCTTCAAGCTCCTCCCTTTGACCACCATGTGTTGCTCGCACCCTCCTCGTCGTTCCTTCTCGAGTGGACCTTCCACCGCTTCATTTTTTATATTACAAAAAGGTGAAACTCGAGTTACATTAGAGTCTAAAACTATTTTACAACAGGAATATTAAAATAGAGGAGGCACGACACGCAGGTCGCATATCAAATACAACACGCACAATCCAAAATTGGCACGCAGGTCATATTATGAATTACAATACATTTGTCCAATCAAATTGGGTTCTTGGGCCATGACTATCACAAAAATTATACATAATTTTAAATTATGTAATTTCCATAAATTTCTATAATTTTACTACTAATTTTATGATTTTATGAGTCGCAACTTCCCGGCGGTCTCGTTTAGCGATTTTCGAGCACGATCGCTAGACAATGCCCCTTGTGAGGTTAGGGGCAGCGCCCCTTCTCGCGAAATGAGTCACATGAGTGTCCATTTATGATCTTACAGTGCCTTGAGCTACTGTCCCAAAACAATTTGGGCAAGACCTTGCCGATTCGGAAGGTTTTTCTCGGTAGTCGAAGTCAACAAGTATCCAAACACTTGTTACTTCGCCTCTACGAGAAAAATACCCATAAAATACATTAAAATAGCAAATTTACAGAAACTTATAGATCTGCTATTTTTCATAAAAATACAAAATGAAACAAGTACATGCTTCGCGCGTGGCTCTGATACCACTGTTAGGACTTTCGGGCCGCAAAAACCGCTTTTTGCGTTGCGGAAACCCTGAAGTCTTGCCACGGATCCATGTGAAGATATATAAAATTTTACATGTACATGTTTTTTATCCTAGATCTACCTTAGATCTACATGAAAAGGGATATACCTTTGAAGCGAATCCCTTCGCAAATCCCGCTCGTCCAAAAGGGTTGCCGGATCTCGAGAGTGTCAAATGTACACTCCTCTATGTGTATCCACACAAACAATAGGTGGACAAAAACACAACTAAGAGTGTGCTAGCACCCTTAGAAGGTCACGACAATGGAGGAAGAGAGGGAGAGAAGAGAGGAAGAGAAGAGGAAGAAGAAGACCTCTTGAATGAGCACACAAATGCAATCACTCACACATTCAAGTGGCTGGCCACAATAGAGAGGTTATAAACCTCCATGGGATACCAAGAGTCATGGCTCTTGGTCTCCCTCATGAGGTGACATTTGGTCAAGTCAATCTTGACCAAATGATATTGCCTTGATGATGTGTAACTGTAATGCCCGAAAATTCTGAAAATACTTTTATAAATATCCTAGTATTTTTCTGGAATTTAGGATATTTTTATAGAATTTTAGAGTAGCGGAGGTAGCAAAAATAAATAGAAACGTAAAATAGCTTAAGCGGGAATTGAACCCGAGACCTGTGAGACCTTATGTATTATGGACAGCTCCAGTAACCAGGAGGCCCCAGCAGGGGTGTGCTGTAAGGAAAAGGAATCAATTATATTTATGTTGAGTTGGGCGAATTAATTCCTTAATATAAATAGGAAAATTATTAAGTGGAGAATTGTTTTAACGACAATTCTTTTCCCCTCAACCCTAGTGATGCCGCCCCTCTCCCTTCTCTTCTTCTCTCGGCGCACCAAGCCCCAAGGGCTAGGGTTCCGTCCCAAAGGCTCCAAGAACACTTTCCGGCGACAACTCCGGTACGAGGACGCTTTCCTCCGTGAGAAGAACACGTAGACGTAGGAGGATCGTCGAGAAGATCGTCTTTCCGGAAAAACCTAGCGATCAGATCGTAAGGAAAACTAGCGCAGGATGTAAGAAACCCCTCACCTGCAGTATAAGTAGCTTTTCGTACATTTTATGTATTAGTTTAGTCATATGCAGAATTTTCAGTATATAGGGTGTGAATTAGCGCACACCAAGTGTTTGCTTTAATGCTTAGTTCAGTAAAATGCCACCATAGGCATTTCAATAGTTTAGATAAATGCAGTAGAAGCATTTTATAGCGCATTAGTCTTGCTACAGCTTTTATGAGACTACGGTCCAATGGGTGGGCTCCCACAGTCACCTCTAGGTTCAGACAACCTAGTTCTAGGTTCAGATAACCTAGTAAGAGCAAGGTAAAGTATATTAGCTACAAATCAGTATTTTACTTTTCGGTGGCACTGTACTGGACTTCAGTTGTCCATGGGCTGGGCTCCCATAGTCGTCCCTAGGTTTAGATAACCTAGTAACTCTACTAAATTCGGGACTTGCAACCCCGGGTCTAGTTAGGGATGCGCGCATAGCAAGTGCAGTTGCCGGGCCTCAGCAGCATGATTAGTATTTTCATCTATTTATGATAAATAGTTTTTCAAAGCTTCACAATTTAGTTATGTGATTACAGTTCAGAATTTGTATCAGCTTAGCATTGCTTTAGTTAGCTATTGTATCAGTTTAGTTCTATCATGTTGATACTAGAAGATATTGCCATGATCAGCTTTTGATTTCTATGTTTTGTATGATAGTATGTCATGCCATGCTCTAACATGTTCAGTATATATTTCAAATAGCATGTTTTAAAAGCATAAATTGCATCGTATGCATGTTTTGTGAGGTAGATGGTTTCTTACTAAGCTCCCTAGCTTACAGATACTTCTTTTCCTTATATTGCAGATAAAGGTAAAGGAAAGATGGATTAGCGGAGTCTGGAGGACAATGCAATGAATATGTGTGTGTATAGGGACTTGGAATAAAGATCTTTGGAGAAACTAGCAACTTAAGAACTTAGTATTTCTTGTAGTGTTACTTTTCTGCACTTTTAGTTAATTAAGTGTCTTGAATTGCGATAGTTATGCTTAGATTACTTATTGTCATGATCTTAGTTAGCTAGCCATGAGTAATGATAGGTCTAGTAGCTTTATTCTTGCTTATAGAGTTGATATATGTGATTTGAGCATGAAACGGTGCTGAAATCAGACTTCTGATTCGAAATCAAAAACCCCAATCGATCAGCCGATCAATTGGAGGCTCCTCAATCGATCAGCTGATCGATTGGGCAGCTTGTTCCGCGAACAGTAAGCTCCTGGATCGATTGGCCAAACTGGATCGATCAGCCGATCGATCCAGAATTTACCCCGTGCACAGTAGCACGCTGAATTGATCACTGGATCGATTAGTCAAGCTGGATCGATCAGCCGATCGATCCATAAATTCGTCCGTGCACAGTAGCACGTTGAATCGATCAGTGGATCGATCAGACACCTCCAATTGATCAACCGATCGATTGGGATGTCTGAACTCAGCTGGAAGGGTCTCATTTCAGTTATGATCAAATAGGAAGTTTGAGTTCCTTCCCTAGTATATGTATGTCAATGAAAAGGTCTTTGAACCTAATCTTACAGACAGTAATAGTCATTAGCATAGTGAAATTTTAATTAGTACAGTTTTCCGCAACTCATAGTTTAGCACAGCGTAATGTGGCGGTCCGGCCTCGCAGCCTAGTATCACTAGGAGGTGGGTCGTTACATTAACACGATCATTGGCAGACCCTATGCCAAGTCACAATGACATGGCATTTGGTCAAGTCAAAGTCAAGTCAAACTTGACTCTTCATCTTCCCTCCTAAGTCAAGTCAAACTTGACCTCTTATCTCCCATGGTTGATCAAATCCAACCATTTGAATCATATCAATTTAATCTAATGAATCTATATTTATTGAATTAAATTGACTCAATGAATCATAATCTAATTAGACTCATTGGGCATATGAATCAAATTGAGTCCAACTCAATTAGTTCTAATTTGGATTACTCTTAATCCAATTTGGTTCATCATATGAACATAATCCTCTTGGTTCATCATATGAACTCATTCTCCATCTAATTATCCTTTGTGTGTGACCCTATAGGTTCTTGTAACGTTGGCAATGCTCCTAAACCCATTTAGAAGCATAAATAATGAGCGGTATCTAGCAACACATCATTACTACCCAAGTTACAAGAATGTTGAGATCCAACATCACCTTGTGACTACTAATTGTGACTCCTCACAATATATGATAATGTCCTTCTATCCTTGACATCTAGATTGATCAATTTGAGGCATAGACCGTGTCATCCTCTAATCAATCTAAATCTTGAACTCCAAGTAGACTCACTCTAATCAAATGAGCTCAATATCTCATATTGACTCATTTTGGCATGGCCATGCACTTAGTGGTCTCACTCAATCAAGAATAATGATGTCGCTCCCATCATATAGGAGCGATAGATCCCATCTACATCACTCACATCCCACCGCATAATTTGTTACATACCCAGTAATCGCCTTTATAGTCCACCCAGTTACGGGTGACTTTGACGAAGTCAAAGTATGTAACTCCTTATGTAGGGAACCATGGTGACTTCATGTCCAAGGACTAATAGTCATACTAATAGTCACATGAGAAAATATATGATATTCATATAACGATCCATGATACTTTCTCATGGCGGGTCATTCAGTATACATTCTCCAATGCATACCTATGTGTCAACTTGATATCTCTATATCCATGACTTGTGAGATCAAGTCGTCGAGTTGACCTACATGCTAGTCTCGTCGCATTAACATTGTCCCTGAATGTTAATACTTGACTAGAAATGATTAAGGGTAGTGTTCTCTATATCATCTCACTATCGATTCAACCAATCGATTGATAGAGATAAGAACCTTCTACTCAAGGACGCTATTATACTTAGTTATTTGGCACCAATACAAGTAAGTATAATAACCATAAAGAAATGTATTTATAAACATATAGGAATATGATACATCAAGTCCATACAACAATCATCACATGATTGACTCTAGGGCTCTAACTAACCAGTCAATCATAAATTGCATGCATGTAAATTGCACTGAATACTAAATAATATGTTTATTTATGTAAGATCATGATAAATAAGAATATCATAACTTATATCAGGATAACTACAAAATCTAGCAACTCAAGATATAATATGTTCTTGAGGAAAAAGAAGTTCTTGAGGCTATAAAAAAGGTTATGGAAGACCTGTAGATCCCACTACACAGAACAGACGAGATCTCAATGTCTATAGGGCATGGAAAAGGAAGGACTCCATTGCTAAGGAAATATTGATTAGTTCAATGATGGATGACCTGGTATTTGAGTATGAGCCATTACCATCGGCTCATACTGTCTGGGTAGCCCTTAGAGAAAAGTACAGTGGAAGAAGTCTAAGCAAGCTTCGAAAGCTAACGATTAAGTTTAACAGCTACATTAAGCGTCTGAATCTTTCAATGGTTCAACACCTCAGGAAGATGTCAAACATGATTCAAGAGCTTAAGACTATTGGTCATGAGTTGACCGATGAATAACAAGTTCAAGCAATTATTCGTTCCCTTATAGATTCTTGAGAGATCATGAAGCAGACCCTAACTCACAGTGAGAGTATTAAGACTTTCATTGACATCTCACGCCATGTAGAATTGGAGGCGGAGAGAGTTGAATCCGCAAGGATTTTTGGACTAGCCTATGTGACTAATGGTTCTGTTGGATCATCTGGATCCAAGAAAAAGAAATGGTTCAAGAAGTGGAAGGGAAAGAAGAAAGAAGTTGCTATTGTGGGACAAGACCCAATCAAGAAGAAAGGAAAGAAGGTCAGATTGAAACAATGCAAGTGTGTCTTCTTTTCTTGAGCATTTTGTTGCTAGTCTAGTGTTGTTAGCTGATTCTTATCCTTTGTAGATTATAGATTCAAAAGCAACCAACCATGTAGCTTGGGAGTGAGTTGCATTTGTGGAGTACCGTCGGGTACCAGCTAGCAACAAATGGGTATATGTAGGAAACAATGCAAGAATTGAAGTCAAAGGAATTGGTACTTGCAAGCTCAACCTACGTGGTGGGCGTACCCTATTTCTGTTGGACCACGACGACCGGCTAGAAGGGGGGGTTGGATAACCCTGTAAATACAAAACAAAAACCAACCCTTCCCGAACTCTTAAGCTAACACTTGCATAAATAGATAAACAGAAAATAACTCAGAAAAGTAAAAGGCACACCGAGATTTACTTGGTTACAACCGGGGAGGTTATTAATCCAAGGAAAGCGTAGCACTAGTATCTCCTTCAGGCGAAGAAGCCTTTTACAGCAATGAAGCGCACAACAGAAGCTAAACTACAGAAAAAGCTTACAAGTGTAGAAAAAATGTTTGAGTTCTGAATTGTTGAAAAGCTTCTGGACCAATGCTATATTTATAGCCTTGATCGGAGCGCCTTGAGGGTTCCGGACGCCCTGGGCGGGATAAAATTTTATCCCCCAACGTTCAGATCGAATCAAAATTTGATCTGGTCAAAAGTCAACTCCGGGCGCCCCGGAACGGTCCGGGCGCCCCGGAACGGTCCGGGTGCCCCGGTACGCTCCGGGCGAGAAAGTCAACCCCATTGACTTTTTTCAACCCGGGTCTTCTGCTCCGGTTCCGTTCGCCTCAGACCGAGTCTTTCGCTCGCTTGTGTGATCTCTGCCATCCGGAATAAGGCTCACCCGAACCCAACTTCCGGTCTTCTCGAGCAAGCTTCCGCTCCGGCTTCTCGTCCCTCAGAATCGCCGCGTGGTTCCTTCTCAACAGCCAACGTACTCATCGGTAGTCTTCGTCCCTCAGTCGCACCCTATGCCGACCTTCTCGCTAGCTGCGTTTCTTGCTCCTCGAGCATGTTGGTTAGTCCTAGGAAAACGTACCAGCTCCACTGTATAAAATTTTTTGTACAAGTGTCGAACCTTTCTTTAAATAACCTATTGTGTTTTTAGAAGTTAAATTATGAATCGCAGACGGAACTTAACATCATTGATTCCAAATTTAACTTATCTGTTATTAATGGTTTATATTTGAATCGCAAGTGGAACTTAACACTATTGATTCAAATCTACCTAAGTTATTAATTTCATTAAATATTAATTTTCAAAATTGGCTTCTAGGACTGCATGGTGAGGCACATGGCCTTCTTGGATATGAGAGCAACCACCACCGCTTAGACAAAGCCTTTTAAGGAAAGCAAATATTTAATTTCCTTAAATAACTCTTGGTTAACTAAAAAGAACAATCGAATCACAAATTTGAAAAAGAAGAGAACACAAACTCGAAAAATAAATTCGAAAAACTAGATCTAATTGCCTCTTGTATTTAGAATTCTTACAAAGAAAATAACTAGTATGATGCGGAAGAAAATTACTAGTTATACCTTCTCTTTGTAAGTTAATGACCTCGAGATCTTCTGTCGTATTCCACGCCTCGCATTGGACGTCGTGTGGGCGATGATCCTCCAAGATGAACACCACCCAAAAGCTTCTTCCTCTTCTTCTAAAATCCGGCCACCACCACCACCAAGGAGAAGAGAGCAAAAGGGAAAAGAGAAGGGAGAGAGGGGTCGGCCACTTGAGATCTCCAAGCAAAAGAATAAGAGTTGTGTCTCATGAACCCTCCTCACCCCTTCTTTTATATTACTTGCCCAAGGAAAATAAGGAAAAACTTTTTACAAAAATTAAAATCATCCTCTAGTTTTTCCTTTTTCCTTTTTATTCTTCCTTTTCTTTCCTCTTGATTGAATCAATCACCAAAAATAAATTTGATGATTTTATTATTTTTAATATGGTCGGCCACTTGCTTGGGCACCAAGCAAGGTGGCCGGCCACCTCATCAAGAGGAATAAGGAAAAAATATTTTTTAAAATTTTACAAGAAGTAATCCTCTTATAAAATTTACAAGCTCTCTTTTCTAAAGTAGGAGTTAAAAAAGGAAAGTTCTAAAAATTAAAACCATGTTTTAAAATTTAAAACTTCTCTTATAAAATTCCCTTTTTTAACATGATGATAGAAAATTTTAATTTTAAAACTTATCTTCCTTTTTTTTCTTAAACCATGAGGATGGTTAAAAAAGGAAAGTTTTAAAACTTTTAAAACTCTATTAAAACATGTGGCCTAATTCAAATAAGGAAAGTTTTTTAAAAATTAAAATCTCTCTTTTAAAACTTATAATTTTCTACAAAGAGAAGATTTTAAAAATTCAAAACAACCCTCCTATTTGAATTAATCTTGGCCGGCCCCTACATGCTTAGTCACCAAGCAATAGGGTCGGCCCTTATAAAGAGGATGTGGCCAGCCCTTGCTTGGTCACCAAGCATTGGACCGGTCCACTTCTTGGACACTAAGAAGAGCCTTACATTTGGATGGACTTGAGGCTATAATGAGGCTACGATAAGGACCTAGAGGAGAAATTAGTTTTGGCCTTCTGATGAGTTTGAGTATCCCGTGCTCGCCCCGAACACACAACTCAAGTTCATCGATAATAACTCATTCCACTAGAGAGTTATTATCGCACTACCGCACCAATCCCATATTATATTATGGGCTCCTTCTTATCATGAGTGTGATAGTCTCCCTGTGTTAAAGATAACAAATGTCCACTAATTAAGTAAGATACTGACAACTCACTTAATTAATATCTAGCTCCAAGAGTAGTACCACTCAACTTCATTGTCATGTCGGACTAAGTCCACCTGCAGGGTTTAATATGGCAATCCTTATGAGCTCCTCTTGGGGACATTCTCAACCTAGATAACTAGGACACAGATTCCTTCTATAATCAACAACACACATTATAAGTAATATTATTTCCCAACTTATCGGGCATATTGATTTATCGAGCTAAACCTCACCTTTTGATAAGTCAAAGAAATAAATATTAAATATATGTGCTTGTTATTATATTAGGATTAAGAGCACACACTTCCATAATAACTAAGGTCTACTTCTTTTACTAAGTCAGTACAAAAAGAACTTACCTAAATGACCCTACTCAATACACTTAGAGTGTATCAGTGTAATTTATTAGTCAAGATAAACTAATACTTAATTACACTATGACTATTCTGATGGTTTGTTCCTTTCCATCTTAGTCATGAGCAACTGTTTATAATTTATAGAAAATCGACAACATGATCTTCTGAGTGTGACACCACACTTCATGTTATCTACTATATAAATTAATTGAACAATTACATTTAATAAATACAGATATTGACCAATGTTATTCTTTTATTTCAATAAATAAATGTTTACAAAAGCTAGGCTTTTAGTATACACTCTAACAATCTCCCATTTATACTAAAAGACTAAGCTGTCATATCTGTTGCAATACATCTGATTCCCATCCCCTCCACATGCCGATCAAAAGCTTTCGCCGGAAGGGCCTTAGTGAAAGGATCTGCCAGGTTATCTGCTGATGTAATCTTAGCGATGACAACTTCTCCTCGCTTGACGATGTCTCGTATCAGGTGGTACTTGCGCTCTATATGTTTACTTGCTTTATGGGCTCGTGGTTCCTTCGAATTTGCAACTGCACCGCTATTATCACAATAGATTGTGATGATCTTGGGCAAACCAGGAATCACATCTAAGTCCATTAGAAAGTTCCTGAGCCATACAGCTTCTTTGGCTGCCTCAAAGGCTGCCACATACTCAGCTTCCATGGTTGAGTCTGAGATGCATTTCTGCTTAACACTCCTCCATGCAATGGCTCCACCTCCTAGAGTAAACACATAGCTTGACGTAGACTTACTATTATCCCTATCTGATTGGAAGTGCGAATCCGTGTAACCCACAAGGAGCAAATCGTCTGCTTGGTAAACCAGCATATAATCTCTAGTCCTTATCAGGTACTTTAATATATGCTTTACCGCAGTCCAATGTCCTTGTCCAGAGTTACTTTGATATCTGCTAACCATGCCTACGACAAAACAGATATCAGGTCTCGTACACAGCATTGCATACATAAGGCTTCCTACAGCCGAGGCATAAGGAACTGCCTTTATATCCTCTATCTCCTTTGATGTCTTCGGAGACATCTCTTTAGATAAAGCTACTCCATGCCTAAAAGGTAAGAAACCTTTCTTGGAGTTTTGCATGCTAAAATGAGCAAGGATTGTATCTATATATAAAGCTTGGGATAGGCACAACATTCTTTTCTTGCGATCCCTTATAACTTTGATCCTAAGAATGTGTGCACATTCTCCTAAGTCCTTCATTTCAAATTGTTTGGACAACCATACTCTTACGTCCGATAATACCTTGACATTGTTGCCAATTAACAAAATATCATCTACGTATAGTACAAGAAATACCACCACGTTTCCGTTACACTTCTTGTATACACAAGACTCATCCGAACACTAAATAATATGACTGGATTACTTCATTAAACCGGATGTTCCAAGATCTTGAAGCTTGCTTCAGTCCATAAATGGACCGATTGAGCTGACACACTAGATGCTCTTTACACTTTTCAATGAACCCTTCTGGTTGCTTCTGTTGGGTTTTTCAGGCCGCGAAAACCGCTTTTCGACTCGCGGAAACCCCGAATCACCCAAAGTCGTAGATCCGTGCAAGGAAAAATCGAACGAAATACAAGTACGAGTTTCAAAAACTTTAGATCTACTCCTAGATCTATGTGTTAAGAAGTATACCTTGAAGCGTGCCCTTTCGCGTTCCCGCTCATCCAAGGAATTGCCGGATCTCTAGACCGTCAAGCGTCGGTCCTCTAGAAGTATCCACACGGACACGTAGGTGGAGAAAACCTCACACAAAGGTGTGCTAGCACCTTGGTGAGATTCGGCCAAGCAAGGAGGAGAGAGAGAGGGAGAACTTGAGGAAGAAGAAACAATAATCATCACTTGAATGAAAATGAATCCATTTTCATTCAAATTGTGGCCGGCCACATTTCCCAAATGTAACCCTCTCATTAATGCATTAAGTTGTCATCAAAGAGGGAATGTAACCTCCATGAGGTGGCACTCACTAGTAACTCCCATGAGGTGGAAACCATGATGATGTGGTGCATCATCATTGGTCCACATCAATGCCAACTCACCAATGAGGTGGCATAAAGTCAAGTCAAACTTGACTTTTAATCTTCCTCTCAAATCAAGTCAAACTTGACCAAATCTCTTCCATGGTTGATCTAATCTAACCATTTGATTCAAGCCAACTTAATATAATGAATCTAATTCATTAAATTAAGTTGATTTAATGAGTCAGAATCTAAATTAGACTCATTGAATACATGAATCAACTTGAGTCCAACTCAAGTTAGCCCAATTAGGATTACTCTTAATCCAATTTGATTCATCAAATGAATCTAATCCTTTTGGTTCATCATATGAACCTAATCTCCATCTAATTGTCCTTAGTGTGTGACCCTATAGGTTCTTGTAACGTTGGCAATGCCCTAAACCCATTTAGGAGCATAAGTAATGAGCGGTATCTAGCAACACATCATTACTACCCAAGTTACAAGAATGTCGAGATCCAACATCACCTTGTGACTACTAATTGTGACTCCTCACAATATGTGACATTGTCCTTCTATCCTAGACATCTAGATTGATCAATATGAGGCATAGACCGTGTCATCCTCTAATCAATCTAAATCTTGAACTCCAAGTAGACTCACTCAATCAAATGAGCTCAACATCTAATGTTGACTCATTTGGGCATGGCCATGCACTTAGTGGTCTCACTCTATCAAGAATATTGATGTCGCTCCAGTCATATGGGAGGGATAGATCCCATCTACATCACTCACATCCCTCTGCATAATTTGTTACATACCCGGTAATCGCCTTTATAGTCCACCCAGTTACGGGTGACGTTTGACGAAACCAAAGTACATAACTCCTTATGTAGGGATCCATGGTGACTTCAGGTCTAAGGACTAATAGTCATGCTAATAGCCACATGAGAAAGTATATGACACTCATATAATGATCCATGATACTTTCTCATGGCGGGTCATTCAGTATACATTCACTAATGTATACCCATGTGTCCACTTGATATCTCTATATCCATGACTTGTGAGATCAAGTCATCGAGTTGACCTACATGCTAGTCTTATTGCATTAACATTGTCCCTGAATGTTAATACTCGACTAGGAATGATTAAGAGTAGTATTCCCTATATCATCTCACTATCGGTTCAACTAACCGATTGATATAGGTGAGAATCATCTACTCAAGGACATTATTATACTTAGTTTATTTGGCACCAATACAAGTAAGTATAATAACCAAAATCCAAATGCTTTTATTAATATACAAGAATATGATACAATGAGTCCATACAATCATCAAATGATTGGCTCTAGGGCTCTAACTAACAATCTCCCACTAGCACTAGTGCCAATCAGTATAGGCTCTAAGGCCTAATGACCTAATGTGACCATCATGCTTTCTCTGTGCCAAAGCTTTAGTCAAGGGATCTGCGATGTTAGCCTCTGTAGGTACTCTGCAAATCTTCACATCTCCTCTATCAATAATCTCTCGAATGAGATGGAAGCGCCGTAGTATGTGCTTGGTCCGCTGGTGTGAGCGAGGTTCCTTCGCCTGTGCTATAGCTCCATTGTTGCCACAATAGAGCTCAACTAGGTCAGCGATGCTAGGAACCACCCCAAGTTTAGTGATGAACTTGCGGATCGAAACTGCCTCCTTTACTGCCCCTGATGCAGCAATATACTCGGCTTCTGTTGTAGAATCAGCTACTGTATCCTGCTTCGAACTCTTCCAGCTAACAACACCACCATTAATGCAAAATATGAACCTGGTCGGTCTGGAAGTTAGCATCACTGTAACCCTTTACAGCTAGCTCATCATTGCCTCCATATATCAAGAAATATTCTTTAGTCCTTCTTAAGTACTTAAGAATATTCTTGACCGCTATCCAGTGACTTTCACCTGGATCTGACTGGTATCTGCTCGTCATGCTCAAAGCATATGAGACATCAGGTCGAGTACATAACATGACGTACATGATCGATCCTATAGCTGAGGCATAAGGGATCTGATCCATGCAGTCTCTCTCCTCTCTAGAAGAGGGACCTTGAGTCTTCGAAAGACTCACGCCATGTGACATCGGCAGAAATCCCTTCTTGGAGTTCTGCATGGCAAACCGAAGGAGTACCTTGTCAATATATGTACTCTGACTTAGGCCAAGCAATCTCTTAGATCTATCTCTATAGATCTGTATCCCTAGAATGCGGGATGCCTCACCTAAATCCTTCATTGAGAAGCAACTCCCTAGCCAGGTCTTGACAGACTGAAGCATAGGGATGTCCTTCCCAATGAGTAGTATGTCATCCACATACAATATGAGGAAGACAACTGTGTTCTCTACAACCTTCTTGTAGACACAAGGCTCATCTTCATTCTTGATGAATCCAAACTATTTGATTGCATCATCGAATCGAAGATTCCAGCTCCGAGATGCTTGCTTTAGTCCATAAATGGACCTATGCAGCTTGCATACTCTACTAGTATGCTGTGGATCTACAAAACCCTCAGGTTGTGTCATGTACACATCCTCGAGCAGGTTTCCATTCAGAAACACGGTTTTGACATCCATCTGTCATATCTCATAGTCATGGTAGGCTGCAATAGCAAGCATGATCCGAATGAACTTAAACATCGCTACTGGAGAAAAGGTTTCATCATAGTCAATACCATGAATCTGCTTGAAACCTTTAGCTACCAAGCGACCCTTATAGATAAGTCCATCCATGTCAGTCTTTCTCTTAAAAACCCACTTGCACCCAATGGGTTTTACCCTTCAGGTGGATCAACCAAAGTCCATACTTGGTTGGTGTAGATGGATTCCATCTCGGATCTCATGGCCTCTAGCCATTTCTTGGAATCTAGTCTCATCACAGCTTCCTGATAGGTGGTAGGCTCATCCTCTATGAGCATAACGTCATCATGGTCAGACAAGAGAAATGAGTATTTCTCAGGCTGACGACGTACCCTATCAGACCTGCGAAGAGGTATGTCTACTTGAACCGGTTGTTGTTCCTCAACTCCTTGTGGAACAACATCATCCACAACACTTTGTGGTTCCAGTTCAATTTCCATCGAGGCATCAGTGCTATTGTTCGCATCTTGAACTTCTTCAAGATCGAACGCGCTCCCACTAGTCTTTCTTGAAACAAAGTCCCTTTCTAGAAAGACCCCAGTCTTTGCCACAACTACCTTGTGCTGACTGGGAATGTAGAAGTAATATCCCTTAGTTTCCTTGGGATATCCGATGAAATAGCACTTGTCGGATTTGGGTCCTAATTTGTCTGAGACTTGATGTCGTACGTAAGCCTCACAGCCCCAAATCCTCATGAAAGACACCTGGGCATCTCTCCCAGTCCATATCCTATATGGTGTCTTTATCACGGCCTTGGATAAAACTCGGTTGAGAATGAAAGCTGCCGTGTCTAGAGCATATCCCCATAGATATGTCGGAAGATCTGTGTGACTCATCATAGATCGTACCATATCTAATAAGGTACGATTCCTCCTTTCGGATACACCATTCCACTGTGGTGTTCCAGGAGGAGTGAGTTGAGATAAAATCCCACACTCAGCTAAGTAGTCATGAAACTCATGGCTTAAGTATTCACCACCTCGATCTGATCGAAGTACCTTAATACTCTTGCCAAGCTGGTTCTGTACTTCATTCTTGAATTCTTTAAACTTTTCAAAGGATTCAGATTTATGTGTCATCAAATACACATAACCATATCTACTGAAGTCATCAGTAAATGTGATGAAGTACCTATAACCGCCTCTAGCAGCGACATTGAAAGGGCCACATACATCACTATGTATGAGTCCTAACAAATCAGTCGCTCTCTCGCTGTGCCCACTAAAGGGAGTCTTGGTCATCTTGCCTCGTAGGCATGGCTCGCATATCTCATATGATTCAAAATCAAATGAGTCCAGCAAACCATCCTTATGGAGCTGGGATAAGCGCTTGTCATTTATATGACCTAAGCGACAGTGCCAGAGATAGGTGTGGTTCATATCGTTCGATTTGAACCTCTTGGTACTAACGTTATAGATAGAGCTCTCAAGGTTTAGAATATAGAGTCTGTTCATCAGAGGTACACTACAATAGAACATATCGTTTAAATAGACAGAACAACATTTGTTCTTTATTATAAACGAGAATCCTTTCTTGTCCAAACAAGAAACTGATATAATGTTCTTAGTCAATGCAGGCACATAACAACAATCGTCTAACTCTAGTATAAGCCCAGAGGGTAGAGATAGAAAATACAGCAACAGCAGCAACCCGTGCTCCATTGCCTACTCGTAGGTCTATCTCACCCTTTGTCAATGCTCTGCTATTTCTCAGTGCTTGTACATTAGTACAAATGTGCGAAGCACATCCGGTATCTAATACCCACGATGAAGAAATAGAGAGGTTGACTTCTATAACATGTATACCTGAAGTAGAAATCTTATTTCTCTTCTTCTTAAGATCTTCTAGGTATCCTGTGAAGTTCCTCTTCCAGTGCCCTGCTTGTCCTTGATATAGTTGACGAAGATGTTCAACCATATCGTAAGCACACATCAACTCATGTTGCTTCTGAAGCTCAGAGTTCATGGTTGCGAGCATTAGACAGGACACATCTAATGCGTCATCTTGATGCTTCTTGTAAGCATCCCGGTCAGCTCGCGTGGCAGTGGCAGGAGGAGCCTCCAGAATGGGCTGCTCCAGAACGTACAGTTTACGTTCCTGAGTGAGAACTATTCTTAGGTTCCTGTACCAGTCCAGGAAATTTGCTCCGTTGAGCTTGTCCTTCTTAAGGACAGAACGCAGGGAGAAAGAGTTCGTATTCGACGTCATGGTTATCTACAACAGAAAATTTGCAGAAATAAATATCATATTCTTTTAAAAATCATTTAATTAGGTCTTTAATTAAATGATGCTCCCACTGAATTCTATAATTCTTGTGGGATAAGATCCACATCATACTAACCCTTGAGTTAGCTTTGGCTAATAAGCCCAAGGCTTAGTATGATCGGTAGGTAACGATTACCAATTACATCTCTATGCAACTCTTGTTTATAAAATCAATATCCGCATTTATATTAAAACTCGAGTTAGCTTTGGCTAATACGCCCGAGTGTTAATATAGATGTGATTTTGACCTATCTTTTCCAACCGTTGGAAGAATGCCTATAGTTGACTCGATCTAACCGAGCAACTAGGAATACTCAATCTAATTGAGTTTGTATTCACCCATGCGTTGATAGACGGGACCAAGATTGTCCCTCCGTACCCTACCAAGATAATATGTATTGCTCTGCTTTGGCAGATTCTACAATACATGTGATCGAGGTAGTGATAGGTATCACGGCACGGTAAGGCATTTAGAGTTGGTTTGATCGAGATTTAATCTAATCGAAAAGGATGCATCTTGTCCACGACTTAGATCTAATCTAATCGCAAGGGTGCATCATGTGCACGACTTAGATCAAATCTAATCGTAAGGCACTAATTAATTAATTACTTATTAAACATGCATCATATACATAAGCAATTAACTAATTAATCTATTTGTGATTTAGTCATGGCCCTACTACGATCCTCTCAAGCCAATGAGAAGATCAAATGGTCAACCTAGGGTCAACAGCTTCTCCAAGCTCCTCCCTTTGACCACCTTGTGTTGCTCATGCCCGCCTCGGAACTCCGTCTCGTGTGGACCCTCCACCGCTCCAATTTGTACATTACAATTTGAAACTCGAGTTACATTCGAGTCTAAATCTAATTTACAACCAGAATATATGAGAAAGGCACGACGCGCAGGTAGCGAAAAATAAAAACATACAACACGCGCAAACACATAACGGCACGCAGGTCGTATTATGAATTACAACACAATCCAATCATATTGGGTTTTTGGGCCATGACTATCACAAAATTAATATATAATTCAAAATTATATATTTTCATAATTTTCTATAATTTTAAAATTAATTTTTACAATTTTTACGAGTAAAATTTCCCGGCGGTCCCGTTTAGCGCGGAACGGATCCCCTTGCGGGGCCAGGGGCAGCGCCCCTACCCGCGATCTAACCATCGCGAGGGTTCCTTTGCGATCCAACAACGCCTAAACTCGATGTCCGAAAACGATTTGGGTCGAGACATTGCCGTTTCGGAAAAATCTTCCCGACAGGTTCGTTTTTAGCAATTTCGGGTGCAATAGCGGAGCAAATCCCCTTGCGGGGTTAGGGGCAGTACCCCTACCCACGATCTAACCATCGTGAGTTGCTCCTTTGCGATCTAATGGCACCCAAGCCCGCTGTCCCAAACGGATTTGGGGCAAAACGAAGCCGTTTAAGAAAAAACTTCGAAGCCTACAAGTGCCGAGATACTTGTGCTTCGCTTCTACGGAAAAATTACCCATAAAAACATAAAAACTAAATTTTTACAGAAAATCACAGAAGGTTTAGTTTTCATAAAACCAAAAATTAAACTCGTACAAGCCTTGCACGTGGCTCTGATACCACTGTTGGGTTTTTCGGGCCGCGAAAACCCCGAATCACCCAAAGCCGTAGATCCGTGCAAGTAAAACCCGAACAAAATACAAGTACGAGTCTCAAAAACTTTAGATCTACTCCTAGATCTATGTGTTAAGAAGTATACCTTGAAGCGTGCCCTTTCGCGTTCCCGCTCGTCCAAGGAATTGCCGGATCTCTAGACCGTCAAGCGTCGGTCCTCTAGAAGTATCCACACGGACACGTAGGTGGAGAAAACCTCACACAAAGGTGTGCTAGCACCTTGGTGAGATTCGGCCAAGCAAGGAGGAGAGAGAGAGGGAGAACTTGAGGAAGAAGAAACAATAATCATCACTTGAATGAAAATGAATCCATTTTTCATTCAAATTGTGGCCGGCCACATTTCCCAAATGTAACCCCCTTATTAATGCATTAAGTTGTCATCAAAGAGGGAATGTAACCTCCATGAGGTGGCACTCACTAGTAACTGTTGGTGCAATATCCCTCAGGTCAAGGGTGACCTGGTTAACCAAGCTGAGTCTTGGTTAGGGTTTAGATGTTTGACAATAAGATATTGATCGAAGAAGAGTCAAGTAGGTCAAGGTTGACCGGATACTTGACTGGGAAGTCCTAACTGGCATGTTAGGCAGAAGGAAGTCCTAGTGAGTGAAGCTAGGCAGAAGGAAATCCTGGTGAGTGAAGCCAGGTGAAAGTCCTAGTGAGTGAAGCTAGGCAGAAGGAAATCCTGGTGAGTGAAGCCAGGTGAAAGTCCTAGTGAGTGAAGCTAGGCAGAAGGAAATCCTGGTGAGTGAAGCCAGGTGAAAGTCCTAGTGAGTGAAGCTAGGCAGATGGAAAACCCTAGTGAGTGAAGCTAGGTGAAAGTCCTGGTGAGTGAAGCCAGCAAGGAAGGAAATCCAGATGGATCAAGGATGATCGGACATCTGGTGTTGGGAAGTCCAAGTAGGTCAAAGGGATTGACTGGATACTTGGCAAGGAAGGAAGTCCAGATGGGTCAAGGTTGACCAGACATCTGGTGGAAGTCCAAGTAGGTCAATGGAGTGACCGGATACTTGGCATGACGAGTAAAAGTCCAAGTGGGTCAAAGGGATTGACCAGACACTTGGTGGGGAGTCCTGGCAGGTCAAGGGAGTGACCAGATGCGAGGCATGATGTACCAACAGGTCAAGGTTGACCGGATGTTGGTTAGGGAGGTTTGGGACTTGGTTTTGGGCAAAAACCAAGTGCTGGATCGATCCAGATTCTTCCCAGTGAACAGAAAGCTTCTGGATCGATCCGTGGATCGATCCAGAGGTCCCGATCGATCAGCCGATCGATCGGGACGATGCTGCTTCGCGCGATAAGCGCTGGATCGATCCGTGGATCGATCCAGGCGCGTTTCCGATAAGCGCTGGATCGATCCGTGGATCGATCCAAAGCCTCCCCGATCGATTCGGAACATTTGAATCGATCGGGATCCGACCGTTGCGTCGTGTTTAAAGCCGCAGGCGAGCGTGGTCTTCGGCATCTCTTCACGAGCTCTTCTCAGATTCATTCCAGCTCCTCCACAGCTCTCTACAAGCACGTGATCGCCAGTTCTTGAAGGTTCTTGGAAGCTTTCCAAGTCAAGAGGCGGATCTATTGCAAGAGGAAGAAGTTAGGGTTAGGGTTTTCACTGCATTTCTTGTAAGCTTTTACTTAATCTTTACTACCCTTTCTTCTTCTTGTACTGAGAGTCTTGTAGGGCTTCTCCGCCCTCGGTAGTTACCGAAAAGGAGTGTTTCATAGTGGAGGGTGCGTGCGTGGTGTGGATCCTTGGATTAGTCACCTCCTTTGGAGGTGGATACCAAGTAAAATCCTAGTGTTAGCGTGGTTGTATTTGTTTCTGTATTTTCCGCTGCATATCCAAGAAGAAACAAGCAACGCCAAGCAACGAAGCGCACCGAGCGAACGCGACAAGCTATTCACCCCCCCCCTCTAGCTACTTTTGGTCCTAACAAGTGGTATCAGAGCGAGGCCGCTCTTCACCGGAATCATCGCCGGAAGGGTCAAGCATATCAAGAAAAGCTAGAGGGTGAAGAAGTTGGAGCAAATTCTTCAAGTTCAAGACTTTATCAAGCTCAACTTCAAGATGCAATTCCAAGATGGACTTGGATTTGACACAAGGGTGGCTCCACCATACACTTCCACAAGTTTTGATTCTTGGAGATCAAGAATCGAAAACTTTCTTATGATGGAGATAGAGCAATGGTTTGCTCTAATGGAAGGCTTCAAAGCTCCAATGAACTCCAAGGGCAAGCTTCTAAAGAAAAGCAGATGGAGCTCGGAGCAAATTCAAAGGGGCGAGGCAAATGACAAAGTGACCAAGCTTTTGGTCAACTTATTGCCTAGCCACATCTTGGCTCAAGTTGGAGAATTCGAAGATGCCAAGGAGCTTTGGAGCAAATTGGCCAAGCTTCATGAAGAGATCCCCTCCGTACGAGATCAAGAAGAATCCAGAGAGGGAGACTCTTTGGAGCAAGACCAAGAGGAGGATTCCGAGGTTGAGAGATGCTCAACCTCCGAAGAAGAGGAAATCCAAGAAGCTTCATCCTCAAGGGAATGCAACGAAGGAACAAGGAGGAGCATATTCCTTGTTTCATATTCAAGATGATGAAGCCTCCACCTCTAGGATTGAGGGGAGCAATCCTTGGTGACACGGATCAAGAAGAAGGAGAAGCCTCTACATCCGGGTCAAGAGAAGAAAAGGAGGAAGAAGCTTCTACCTCCACAAGTCAAGAAAAATCAAATGGAGGAGAATCAAGGTCCGATCAAGAGGAAGCTTCTACCTCCGGATCCAAAGAAAAAGATGCCACCCCTACAAGCAAAGGTATAAATATTTCAATTAATAATAAAAATCATATTATATGCTTTGAATGTAGGGAACATGGGCACTACAAGAGCAAGTGCCCTAAATTAGCCAAGAAGAAGGGCCAAGTGGCACAAAAGGGCAAGGTGAAGCCCAATGAGACCATCCCCAACACAAAGAAGAGCAAGGAGCATATTATATGCTTCTCTTGCAATCAAAAGGGGCATTATCGTAGTCAATGCCCCAAGGGGAAGAAGAAGGTCAAGGCTCAAGGAGGCACTAGTCAAGGGGGAGCCTCCAGGGTAAAGAAGAAGGTAACATTTATTGAGCCTACTCCTTTACATTATGGTAAAAAGCATGATAGGTCTAACTTTTATCATTTTAATGCAATTTACCATAAGAATAGAAAGCATGAGGGCTTTAAGGAAAAGCATGTGGCCCTACATGCTAAGACTATCACTCCTAGGGTTAGGAATGTAGGTAAAAGTCTAGGCAATAACTCTAAGGATTTTAGATACAAGCCTAGAAACCAAAATGCTCATGGACTTAATGAAAAACCAAATTCTAAGGATTTAATGATAGAAAATCAAGTCTTGAGATCAAGACTTGATAAAATGGAAAAGACCTTAAAAGGATGGAAAACATCCTAAAAGGGAAAAATGAGCAAAACCTAGGGCTAGGAAAGTCAAAGCCATCAAATAGCCATAGAGGTTTGGGATACAAACCAAAGGCTAAGAAGGATGTGCCTAGTTATCATAGGGTTCCATGTAGTTATGGAACAAACCCTAGGTTTAGTGGTCAAGTCAAGAATACTAGGGAAGTCATCCCTAAGAGTATTTTTGCAACCAAAGTGACTAAGACTTCTAAGAAGTCTAAGAAAGTCACGAACAAGGTCACAAGGGAGGCTATCCCTAGGGTTGACCTAGAAAATGTGACCAAGGCTTCTAAGAAGCCCAACAAGGTCACTAGGAAGGTATCTAGGGAAGTTATCCCTAGTGAGTACCTAGAGCATCCAAGGAGCACCAATAGGTGTTGGGTTCCTAGGAGCATCTTCTCTACCCCATAAATGGGTTAGAGAGTGTCAACTCCAATTAGAAGGGTAGTTAACCCAACTTTGAGGAAATTGACACTCAAGGAGCATTTTCAAGGTTTTTGTTAACCTTTGAAAATGAAATGGAACTATTATTTACTCCTTGAAAGAGTAAAATGTGCCTAGTGGTGAAAATTTGATTTTAATCTTAAAAGGCACATATTGGGAAATTCATAAGAGCTACCAAGTTGGGATTTTGGTATGTTCTTAGAAAATTAAAGGATATTGAAGCCTTATGTTGAAGTGCTACTCTTGTGGAAAAATGAAATATGCCAACATTTGAGGATATGCTTAATTTCGACGGGCATAAATTAATCAAGGGAATTAGAAATGCCAATTTAGGCTTTGACATTTTCTTGAAGCACTTTAGGGCAATCTAGGTTTAAGTTGTAAGTTTAGCTAAGGTTTTAAGGATACTTAGATAGTTAATCTAGGTATATTTTATTCATGCTAAATCTTTCCATGATTGTTTGCCCATCATGTGTCATGACATCATGTCTATTTTTGCGTTCATGTTTTATTATGAAAAATCCAAAAATACCATGTCATGACATTCATAAATCATGTAATTATAGGATATTTTCTTTTGAAAGTTATTTTATTTTGATGTATGCCATAACATTATCATGCATTAGTTCAATTCCTTGTAATTAAGGACAAAAGGCATTTAACAACAATTATTAACAAGTGACATCCTTGGTGGATGTCTAGTATATATCTAAAATGCCTAGATAGATATGCATGATCCCTAGAATAGGGCAAAACCAAAATCTTACATCTCACAAGGACTATAAGATGACTTGTATGTGTTTTAGTGCACATTAGATACAAGTGAGATGTTAGGAAGATGAACAAAACTCAAAATGTTGATTTAGTGCATTCTTTTGAGTTTTAGGTTCATCAAAACACATAGTTATGTGTTTTCCCATCATTGGGAAAGCTAATGTACAAGTCATGTGCATTATGCCCAAGGAACATGATGGGATATTGGTTTTGAAAATGTTTTTAAAATGTTTTTGGAAAACCTTGGTGAAGGCTATCTTTTGATAGTAATCACCATTGAATAGTTAGACACAAACTTGAAGAAAACACTAAAGTTTTTGCAAGTTTTCAAGTTTGTGTCAATCTTTGAAAATATGATGTATTTTCATAGAAAACTATTTTTCCTTGATAATATATGCCCTAAACAATGTCTACACGAAATTTCATAATTTTTGGATATTTGTAGAATTTTCTAGGGGTTTCTAAAGTTGACTGAAATGGAATTTCAGCAACTATCAGAGCTCCGATCGATCCATGGATCGATTGGAGTGCCTGAATCGATCCATGGATCGATTCAGAAGGCAAATCTCGCGAGCAGTAGCTCACTGGATCGATCGATCCAGGTAGTCTGAATCGATCAGTGGATCGATTCAGAAAGGTTCAATCGATTGGAACCCAACTCTAATCGATCCAAGTTGCTGATTTTGGCTGGGAAAGCCTGATTTCAGCACTTTGAACCTATTTTAGTCTAGGTAACCATTCCAAACCCTTAAAATACATTTGTATACATAAAAAGGGTATTTTCGTGTTGAAAACAAGGATGGAATGGTAAAGGAAGACTTCATTGAAGTTTAGGTTGAGGTTTGTTTCAAATTTTGAACATTTGAACCTCAAAACTTCTAAATCTGGGTTTCCTAAAGGTTTAGGGATTCCAAGTCATTGTTGGTGCAATGACAGAAGTTACCACCATGTCTTTAGGGGGAGGGACTCTTTAAAGACATGAAAATTATTTTTCATGAATCTTGGAAGGTGGTTAACCTTCTGTTGTGAACTTGCTCAAGGTTGAGCATTTAAACTTGAAATGGGGATAAATGGGGAGTGGATATCCTCATCATTTCAAGTGGCAACTCAAGTGGTTGAAAATGCTCAAGGTTGGGTATTTGTCAACATTGAGGGAGAAGTTAAAGATAATGAAGGGTATGGGACCTTCAATATTGAGTTGATCACAATGAGTGAAATTGTGATCACGATGAGCAACTCTTCAGGGGGAGAGTCTTCAACAAATGGAGTTGTTGAAGTGTGCCCAAAATTGGAGCATAGGTTGATGTGTGTCCAAAGACGGGTTGATGTGTTTTTTGTAGTGGGTTGATGTGTGCCAATAGGGGGAGAATGAAAGGAAGTAAGTTAGGTTTTCATTACCTAGAGGGAGTTTGCCCTCTTAGGGGGAGAATGAAAAGCTTAATTTATGGGTTCATTACCTAGTGGCATGAAGAAGGAGGCTATAGGATTAGCCTAACTTACATGTGGGATTGTAAGTGTTATTGTGGTATTGTCAAACATCAAAAAGGGGGAGATTGTTGGTGCAATATCCCTCAGGTCAAGGGTGACCTGGTTAACCAAGCTGAGTCTTGGTTAGGGTTTAGATGTTTGACAATAAGATATTGATCGAAGAAGAGTCAAGTAGGTCAAGGTTGACCGGATACTTGACTGGGAAGTCCTAACTGGCATGTTAGGCAGAAGGAAGTCCTAGTGAGTGAAGCTAGGCAGAAGGAAATCCTGGTGAGTGAAGCCGGTGGAAAGTCCTAGTGAGTGAAGCTAGGCGTGGAAAGTCCTGGTGAGTGAAGCCGGGTGGAAGTCCTAGTGAGTGAAGCCAGGTGAAAGCCGGTGAAAGTCCTAGTGAGTGAAGCTAGGCAGAAGGAAATCCTGGTGAGTGAAGCCAGGTGAAAGTCCTAGTGAGTGAAGCTAGGCAGAAGGAAATCCTGGTGAGTGAAGCCAGGTGAAAGTCCTAGTGAGTGAAGCTAGGCAGATGGAAAAACCTAGTGAGTGAAGCTAGGTGAAAGTCCTGGTGAGTGAAGCCAGGCAAGGAAGGAAATCCAGATGGATCAAGGATGGTCGGACATCTGGTGTTGGGAAGTCCAAGTAGGTCAAAGGATTGACTGGATACTTGGCAAGGAAGGAAGTCCAGATGGGTCAAGGTTGACTAGACATCTAGTGGAAGTCCAAGTAGGTCAATGGAGTGACCGGATACTTGGCACGACGAGTAAAAGTCCAAGTGGGTCAAAGGGATTGACCGGACACTTGGTGGGGAGTCCTAGCAGGTCAAGGGAGTGACCAGATGCGAGGCATGATGTACCAACAGGTCAAGGTTGACCGGATGTTGGTTAGGGAGGTTTGGGACTTGGTTTGGGCAAAAAAGCGCCGGATCGATCCGTGGATCGATCCAGATGTGGATCGATCGGTGGATCGATCCGATTCTTCCCCCGGGAGCTTCGGATCGATCCGTGGATCGATCAGGAGCTCGATCGCGGCTCACCGATCGGTCAGCCGCGATAAGCGCCGGATCGATCCGTGGATCGATCCAGCGCTTATCGCGGGTCGGATCGATCCGTGGATCGATCCAAAGCCTCCCGATCGATTCAAACATTTGAATCGATCGGGATCCGACCGCGTCGTGTTTAAAGCCGCAGGCGAGCGTGGTCTTCGGCATCTCTTCACGAGCTCTTCTCAGATTCATTCCAGCTCCTCCACAGCTCTCTACAAGCACGTGATCGCCAGTTCTTGAAGGTTCTTGGAAGCTTTCCAAGTCAAGAGGCGGATCTATTGCAAGAGGAAGAAGTTAGGGTTAGGGTTTTTCACTGCATTTCTTGTAAGCTTTTACTTAATCTTTACTACCCTTTCTTCTTCTTGTACTGAGAGTCTTGTAGGGCTTCTCCGCCCTCGGTAGTTACCGAAAAGGAGTGTTTCATAGTGGAGGGTGCGTGCGTGGTGTGGATCCTTGGATTAGTCACCTCCTTTGGAGGTGGATACCAAGTAAAATCCTAGTGTTAGCGTGGTTGTATTTGTTTCTGTATTTTCCGCTGCACATCCAAGAAGAAACAAGCAACGCCAAGCAACGAAGCGCACCGAGCGAACGCGACGAGCTATTCACCCCCCCCCCCCCTCTAGCTACTTTTGGTCCTAACAGTAACTCCCATGAGGTGGCAACCATGATGATGTGGTGCATCATCATTGGTCCATATCAATGCCAACTCACCAATGAGGTGGCATAAAGTCAAGTCAAACTTGACTTTTAATCTGCCTCTCAAGTCAAGTCAAACTTGACCAAATCTCTTCCATGGTTGATCTAATCTAACCATTTGATTCAAGCCAACTTAATATAATGAATCTAATTCATTAAATTAAGTTGGTTTAATGAGTCATAATCTAAATTAGACTCATTGAATACATGAATCAACTTGAGTCCAACTCAAGTTAGCCCAATTAGGATTACTCTTAATCCAATTTGATTCATCAAATGAATCTAATCCTTTTGGTTCATCATATGAACCTAATCTCCATCTAATTGTCCTTAGTGTGTGACACTATAGGTTCTTGTAATGTTGGCAATGCCCTAAACCCATTTAGGAGCATAAGTAATGAGCGGTATCTAGCAACACATCATTACTACCCAAGTTACAAGAATGTCGAGATCCAACATCACCTTGTGACTACTAATTGTGACTCCTCACAATATGTGATATTGTCCTTCTATCCTAGACATCTAGATTGATCAATATGAGGCATAGACCGTGTCATCCTCTAATCAATCTAAATCTTGAACTCCAAGTAGACTAACTCGATCAAATGAGCTCAACATCTAATGTTGACTCATTTGGGCATGGCCATGCACTTAGTGGTCTCACTCTATCAAGAATATTGATGTCGCTCCCGTCATATGGGAGGGATAGATCCCATCTACATCACTCACATCCCTCTGCATAATTTGTTACATACCCGGTAATCGCCTTTATAGTCCACCCAGTTACGGGTGGCGTTTGACGAAACCAAAGTACATAACTCCTTATGTAGGGATCCATTGTAACGACCACCCTTCTTACCATACTATACTACTCTCTAAGGATGACCGTTACTTAACTACTAACTCTACTTAACTGGTATGATTAAAAATCACATGGAAACCCTACCGAAAAATTTCGGCAGAATCTCCCCTGTACCGGTGACCTTAAACTGACATACATACCATAATATACACAGCCACAGGCGGCTGGAACACATATCAAACACACAAAAGGAATAACATCACCACACCGTTTAATGAAATCAAATCATGCAAGTAATGAATAGCGGAAACAAAATAAACAAACAATTAACTAACAGTGGAAGACTAAATGACTCATCTAATACATTTCTTAATAAATGACAATCTTAATAAATTCTTAAACTAAGTCCCAAGGCTTCCATAGTCCTGGCATCACACACCATCCGCGCCACCTTGTCGCCTTCCTTTCTATATCTTTTCCTTTCCTGTGTCTGCAGTAAGAGGAAGTGTAGTCTAGAAGCAAAATTTGCTTAGTAAGCGCTATCTAACTCACAAAATCACGAATGTGCATGTATACGAAAAGAACTAAAAACTATTTGCTCTAAAAAGAAATAAAGCAAAAACATAACTGCTTATGTCAAACTAATAGCAAAGAAAAGCTAAGAAATCTACTCATGTAATTCTAATAGTTAATCATGCTGCTCATCTAATAAGTAAACATGAAAACTACTCATCTACTAGATAAACATGGTAGAATAAAGATCTAAACTTACTGATTTTTAGAACTATATGAAACTTATTTCATTTGCTCTAACTTAATCTTTAATACTTTATGTTTATGTAAAACTCATTTTACTTGTTCAAAAACTTATACTTATAATACTTCAAAATAATAATCAACTTATTCATGGGCCCGGCAACTGTACTCACTATGCGCGCATCCCTAACTAGACCCGAGATAGCCGGTCCCGAATCTAGTAGGGTTTACTAGGTTATCTAAACCTAGGGACCGACTATGGGAGCCCAGCCAAAGGACTACTGAGAGTCCTGCGTACAAGGTTATCTAAACCTAGGGACCGACTATGGGACCCCAGCCCAAGGATTACTGAGAGTCCTGCATACTAGGTTATCTAAACCTAGGGACCGACTATGGGTGTAACGACCACCCTTCTTACTACTAGGCATGTCAAGCAGGTACTGACATATTTAGCAACGTCTCTTTTGAGTCCTGACCACCAAAACCTCTGTTTCACATCTTGGTAGAACCAGGATGCATGGAGTATGGTGTACTATGAGCTTCTTCTAAGATCTTCTTCCTCAGTTCTTCATCATGGGGCACGCAAATGCGACTCCCTTGATAAAGAATCCCGCTATCTGTTACTCGAAACTCTGATTTGTCTTCTTTCTGTGACCCTTGCTTGATTTTCTGGACGTCTGGATCTTCACTTTGCTTTCTCCATACCTCCTCAAGCAATGTGGACTCTAAGGTCAATGCAGAGAGTTGCCCTTCAATAATTTTAAGTCCAAAATCCGACAACTCCTTCTGTAGTGGCAAAGCTAATGATGACAAAGACATCAGGGATGCACTGATTTTCTGCTGAGTGCATCTGTCACTTTGTTAGCTTTGCCTGGGTGGTAGAGGATTTCACAGTCGTAATCTTTGACCAACTCCAGCCACCTACGCTGTCTCATGTTTAAGTCCTTCTGAGTGAAGAAGTACTTAAGACTCTGATGATCTATGAAGATTCTACACTGAACTCCATACAAATAATGTCGCCAGAGTTTAAGTGCAAAAACCACAGCTGCCAGCTCAAGATCATGAGTAGGGTAGTTCTTCTCATAATCTTTGAGTTGTCTGGAAGCATAAGCTATGACTTTTCCTTCTTGCATGAGTATAGCTCCTAAGCTCATCTTGGAAGCATCACTGTAGATGTCGAAACTCTTGTCACTCTGTGGAATAGTCAGAATGGGAGCACTGATCAATCTCTTCTTCAGCTCTTGGAAACTCTGCTCACATTTATTTGACCATTCGAATCTCTTGTTCTTTCTGGTGAGGGCTGTTAGTGGAGAGGCTATCCTGGAAAAGTCCTCCACGAACTTCCGGTAGTACCCAGCTAAACCAAGGAAGCTTCTGATCTCTCTGACGTTCTTGGGTCTACTCCATTTGTTGACCGCTTCCACTTTGGCTGGATCCACTTGAATACCTTCTTTAGAAATAATGTGACCTAAAAACGCCACCTAATTTAACCAGAACTCGCACTTTGAGAATTTAGCATAAAGCTGCTTTTGCTGCAGAGTCTGCAGTACCATCCTCAAGTGCGTGTCATGCTCCTCTGGGGTCCTTGAATAGACCAGAATGTCGTCGATGAATACGATGACAAATTTGTCAAGATATTCTATGAACACTCTGTTCATTAAGTCCATGAAAACCGCAGGTGCATTAGTCACTCTAAAAGGCATGACTACAAATTTGTAGTGTCCATATTTGTTCCTGGAAACTGTTCTAGGTGTATCACTTTCTTTCACTTCCAACTGATGATACCCATAGCGTAGGTCTATTTTAGAGAACACTATTGCCCTTTTTAGCTGATCAAATAAGTCGTCGATCCTGGGAAGGGGGTACTTGTTCTTAACTGCTACTTTGCTCAGCGTTCTGAAATCTATGCACATTAGCACGGATCCGTCTTTCTTCTTAACGAACAACTCTAGAGCTCCCCGGGGTGAATGACTAGGGTGAATAAAGCCTTTGTCAAGTAACTCTTGTAGTTGTTCTTGTAACTCCTTCAACTCTGCTGGAGACATGCGATACGGAACTTTTGAAATTGGACCGGTTTCAGGAACCAATTCAATCTCAAATCCACTCATTTATTGGGAGGTAGTCCAGGTAGATCTGCTGGGAATACCTTGGGATATTCACAGACCACCCGAACCCCCTCTTTCTTACCTTCTTTCTGTTCTTCTGCACCTACTTGACTGGGGCTCCGAGCTCCCTACTGTCTTGTCTTCTATCTTGGTTGGCTTGAACTCTATAAACTCCTCATAGTACTTGTTGGTGATAGAACTCTTCATAGAACTCTAACTGAAAATCTGCTCAGCTCGTCTGATCGGCTGCTCTCTTGGTCTTTATCCTCTCCCACTACATACGAGCATCTCCAGACAGGCAGAAAGAGGCGCACTTGACCTTCTCGACTTCTGGCCAGTCAAGAAGCTCCATAGTGCTCTCTAGTGTTTTAAACCAAGCCTGAGCATCCCAGGGCTCAGTCGTGCCCGAGAAGCTCTCTGGTTTCAGGTTCAGCCACTGTATAAGATAAGCTTCTGGTCTCTAGGGTGCTGTGACGGCTCCCTGGGTAGCTAGTGGAGTCTCAATTACCACTGGAGCCTCTGCAGTGACAGCTGGAGGAGGGGGAGGAACTGCTGGCTAGTTTGCCATCAGATTGGCAATCACTTGCTGCTGCTCTGCTACTTGCCTCTGGAGCTGGGCAACAACTTCAGAGAGATTGGGCTCGGTTGATCTAAGCTCTTCGTTCTCCTGATCTTAGTTCTCAGTACGAACGGTACGGGGACATCCTTTTTCTTAACATCTAATTATGCAAAGAAAAAGACTTGGTATCCTCTCTCTAACCCTTCTAATCATACATAAATATGAATAAAGAAAAGGGAAACTGAATCTTCTATCTTACTTTAGTACTCAAAAAACAAGTACTCTATACTGCAGTTAATAATAAGAAAAGCAGAATAAAGAAAGGATTTAAATACTTTCTTACTTGGAGACGGCGAGGATGATGCTGATGTGTGTGTGATGCTGGAGAATGGAACACTGCTCTGATACCAACTGTAACGACCACCCTTCTTACTACTACTCTCTAAGGGCGACCGTTACCTATCTATACCCTACTTACTAGTGTCACTTATGCTAATATTAGCAACACTTAGATTTATCACGGCCCCAGAGGAATTCCTACCGAAAAATTTCGGCAGAGTCTCCCCTGTACCGGTGACCAAATTTATAATACAAACATAGTATACGCAGCCACAGACGGCTGGAACATATTTTCCACAACCACACAGTAATAAAAATCACAATAAAAACAAAGAAACTACTCTAGCAATAGCAATGACTACAGCACTCCACAAATAATAAAAGAGACTAGCTAGACATGCGGAAATAAACTCAACTACAACCCCAAATGTAATACAACGTTAACAGAGGACTAAAAGAAAGTCTAGACAATTTTGCCAGCTACTTCTGGATCTCTCCACAGTCCAGACATCACACACCTTCATCACCACCACCATCCTGTCGCCTTCCTTTCATATCTTAGCTTTTCCTTTATCTGCGGTAGGAGGAAAAAAACAAAAGATCTATAAGCGAAAACGCTTAGTAAGTACTAATCTATCTCACAAAAACATCGAAGTGCATAAAAAGAATGCAACAATACTAAAACTGAAATGCTAAAAGCAAAGCTGCATGTACTCATGGTATACAGAAATAAAACTGAATACTAAACATGCTCACTAACTGACAGGAAAGTAATGAAACAACTACTGTAAGCTTAGAATTAAAGAACTAAACTTTTATTGATTCTAAGCATAAAACTTGTTTCATTTTCTTATATCTTTATACCAGAAATTAATCTTTTAATTTCTCTTTTACTTTCTTCTTCTTTTCTTTTTCTTTTCTTATGCTAGAAATTAATCTTTTAATTTCTCTTTCACTTTCTTCTTCTTGTTCTTCTTTTCTTCTTTGGGCCCAGGCTTAGTACCATCTTTGTTTTGCGCGCTCTCTAATAGGGACTGGGGTAGCGAGCCTCCAGCCCTATGAGGATAAAGACCTCGGTCTTACCAGGGCCAAGACCTCGGAATTGGTCACCTGGATTTGTTTAACGACAACCTCGGAAGTCGGGTACTAGCCTCTTATTTTAGTTTACTTGTTATCTCTTTTTAACTAGACCTTGGTCTTTTCCTTTTTACTCAGTTTTCTCATAATCCTTTATTAGAGTTTATTGGAATCCTTTAGATATACCTAACAAGTGTAGGATTACAATTAACTAAGCATGCTATATAAAAACAATACAAGGGAAACAAATCTAACTCTCTCTAAACATGTTATAAAACAAAGTAACAGAAGAGCAAATCTGAACTTTCTAAACATGCTGTAAAACAAAGGAAAAGAAAGCACATCTGAACTTACTAATCATGCTATAGAATAGAGCAAAAGAAAGCTAATTCAAACTTGCTAATCATGCTGTAAAATAGAGCAAAAGAAAGCTAACTTAGACTTACTAAACATGCTGTAAAATAAACAACTGAATGCTACTTTAAACTTCCTAAACATGCTATAAATAAAGCAAAAGAATACAACTTCAGACTTCTTTAATGTGCTATAAAATAGGCAACAGAATGCTACTTCAAACTTTCTAAACATGCTATAAATAAAGCAAAAGAATACAACTTCAGGCTCCTTTAATATGCTGTCCAAAACTAATCCCTAAACAACCTTAACTCTGTACAATATGATCTTAAAGCAAGGAGATTCAAGCATAAAACACAACTCAAAGAATTCAACAGCAAGCCAAAAGAATGTATCCTTAGATGAACTCACGGCAGCAACATGAGGTAACCATAGCAATATGTACGGTATGATCCAAAACAGGGCAGCAAAGAACCAACCGGAAACTCAACTGTGCATGGCAAAATCCCTAGCAACAATTAAGGATAGAATGCATAACACAACAACCCTAGCATACAATTCTACATGCTTAACTTAAATCATTCATCTTCTTCCTATAAGACTCACGGCAGAAAACTAAAGAACCCAAAAATCTTTACAACGTGCCTTGAATTCAAAATGAACAAAGAACACAATTTCTTGACCTTAACATGCTATGCTCATGAAAAGGAAAGGGCAACTTGCTGTGCAGCCCAAATACTAAGTCTAGGGTTCATGCTAGGCCTCGGAAGCAAGGAAAGATCAAAACGGAAAACCCGAAACAACTCCTACCGCAGGTGAGTAGTACTTACCCCTTGTTCTTGCACTTACAACCGAGAAGGAGGTTCTAGGGTTCGGATAGCTTGGATTTCGACTCTTCCTCGTGCCCACAATCTCTCCTCAACAAGAGGATCACCACAGCGTGAAGAATCCCTCGGAGAACACCCTCGCCGGCCACCGGAGATGATGCCCTACCCTCGTCTCTATTTTCCGCCCGAGCTGTGAAGTCGCCGCCGCCATTTGTGAGAGAGGAGGAGAGGGATCGAGAGGTTAGGGTTCGGGAGAAGGAAATAACCCATCTTATAATACTTAGGGCATTTCTGTTATTAACTACAACTTATATACATCTCGCTTCGTACTTGGTTAACAAAACGAGCGCAGCTCAGTTGGTTGGCCGTGTCTAGTTAGGTCGGGTTCGGCCGGAGGTCTTGGGTTCGAGTCTCACCTTCAACGATTTTTGGTCAAAACTTCTTTCTTTTTGTAAACCTACTAAACGACCTCCAAAAATTACGTAAAAATACTCTAAAAATTCCTAAAAATCTCTAGAATATTTTAAAAGCATTTTCAAATATTTTTATGGACTTTTAGAACTTGAAATGGGGAAAATTAGGTTGTTACAATCCCCCATACCTTATAAAAAGTTCGTCCTCGAACTTAGAATAGTTCTGGATACTTCTGTCTCATACTGTCCTCCCGCTCCCAAGTGACTTCCTCGTACTTCTGGTTCTACCAGATGACCTTCACTAGTGGTACTTCTTTATTTCTTAATCTCTTAACTACTCTGTCCACTATCTGTGTAGGTCTGCTCTCATAACTAAGATCCTCTTGGATCTGCACTGACTGAGGCTGAATCACTTGGATCGGGTCGTGGAGACACTTCTTTAGCATGAAGACATGAAATACATTGTGTATTGCTGACATGTCTTGTGGTAAGTCCAACCTGTAAGCTACTTTCCCAATCCTCTCTATGATCAGGTAAGGTCCTACATAGCGAGGACCTAATTTGCCCTTCTTGCCAAATCTCATCACTCCATTCATAGGAGCGACCTTGAGGAAGACTGAATCTCCTACTTGGAATTCCAATGGCCTACGGCGTGTGTCAGCATAACTCTTCTGTCTACTCTGGGCAGTCTCAATTCTCTGTCTGATTTTCTAGATCGCCTGAGTGGTCTCATCTATCAGCTCTGTCTGAATACCCAGCTTTACTTCCATTTCTTTTCTCTCTCCTGCTTCTTGCCAGCATATGGGTGATCTGCATTTCCTGCCATATAGTGCCTCATAAGGTGCCATATTGATGGTGGCCTGATAGCTATTGTTGTAGGCGAATTCAGCTAAGCACAAATACTTGCACCAACTTCCCTTGAAATCCAGCGCACAAGCTCTGAGCATATCTTCTAAAATCTGATTCACTCGTTCTGTCTGTCCATCAGTCTGTGGATGGAAAGTTGTGCTGAACTTGAGTTTGGTGCCTAGTGCATTCTGAACGCACTCCCAAAAGTGTGAGGTGAAGCGCCCATCTCTATCAAAAATGATAGATTTAGGAACTCCATGAAGTCTGACTACCTCTTTAACATATAGCTGGGCAAACTGCTCTATAGAGTGGGACACCTTGATGGCTAGGAAATGAGCAGACTCGGTCAATCGGTCTACTATTACCCATATTGCGTCATATCCCTTTGTAGTTCTTGGAAGACCTGTTATGAAGTCCATGGATATATCTTCCCATTTCCATTCTGGTATTGGAAGAGGCTAAAGAACTCCTCCTGGTCTCTTGTGTTCTTCTTTGACTCTCTGGCATGTCAAGCAGGTACTGACATATTTAGCAACGTCTCTTTTGAGTCCTGACCACCAAAACCTCTGTTTCACATCTTGGTAGAACCAGGATGCATGGAGTATGGTGTACTATGAGCTTCTTCTAAGATCTTCTTCCTCAGTTCTTCATCATGGGGCACGCAAATGCGACTCCCTTGATAAAGAATCCCGCTATCTGTTACTCGAAACTCTGATTTGTCTTCTTTCTGTAACCCTTGCTTGATTTTCTGGACGTCTGGATCTTCACTTTGCTTTCTCCGTACCTCCTCAAGCAATGTGGACTCTAAGGTCAATGCAGAGAGTTGCCCTTCAATAATTTTAAGTCCAAAATCTGACAACTCCTTCTGTAGTGGCAAAGCTAATGATGACAAAGACATCAGGGATGCACTGGATTTTCTGCTGAGTGCATCTGTCACTTTGTTATCTTTGCCTGGGTGGTAGAGGATTTCACAGTCGTAATCTTTGACCAACTCCAGCCACCTGCGCTGTCTCATGTTTAAGTCCTTCTGAGTGAAGAAGTACTTAAGACTCTGATGATCTGTGAAGATTCTACACTGAACTCCATACAAATAATGTCGCCAGAGTTTAAGTGCAAAAACCACAGCTGCCAGCTCAAGATCATGAGTAGGGTAGTTCTTCTCATAATCTTTGAGTTGTCTGGAAGCATAAGCTATGACTTTTCCTTCTTGCATGAGTATAGCTCCTAAGCTCATCTTGGAAGCATCACTGTAGATGTCGAAACTCTTGTCACTCTGTGGAATAGTCAGAATGGAAGCACTGATCAATCTCTTCTTCAGCTCTTGGAAACTCTGCTCACATTTATTTGACCATTCGAATCTCTTGTTCTTTCTGGTGAGGGCTGTTAGTGGAGAGGCTATCCTGGAAAAGTCCTCCACGAACTTCCGGTAGTACCCAGCTAAACCAAGGAAGCTTCTGATCTCTCTGACGTTCTTGGGTCTACTCCATTTGTTGACCGCTTCCACTTTGGCTGGATCCACTTGAATACCTTCTTTAGAAATAATGTGACCTAAAAACGCCACCTAATTTAACCAGAACTCGCACTTTGAGAATTTAGCATAAAGCTGCTTTTGCCGCAGAGTCTGCAGTACCATCCTCAAGTGCGTGTCATGCTCCTCTGGGGTCCTTGAATAGACCAGAATGTCGTCGATGAATACGATGACAAATTTGTCAAGATATTCTCTGAACACTCTGTTCATTAAGTCCATGAAAATCGCAGGTGCATTAGTCACTCCAAAAGGCATGACTACAAATTTGTAGTGTCCATATTTGGTCCTGGAAACTGTTTTGGGTGTATCACTTTCTTTCACTTCCAACTGATGATACCCATAGCGTAGGTCTATTTTAGAGAACACTATTGCCCTTTTTAGCTGATCAAATAAGTCGTCGATCCTGGGAAGGGGGTACTTGTTCTTAACTGCTACTTTGCTCAGCGTTCTGAAATCTATGCACATTAGCACGGATCCGTCTTTCTTCTTAACGAACAACTCTGGAGCTCCCCGGGGTGAATGACTAGGGTGAATAAAGCCTTTGTCAAGTAACTCTTGTAGTTGTTCTTGTAACTCCTTCAACTCTGCTGGAGACATGTGATACGGAACTTTTGAAATTGGACCGGTTTCAGGAACCAATTCAATCTCAAATCCACTCATTTATTGGGAGGTAGTCCAGGTAGATCTGCTGGGAATACCTCGGGATATTCACAGACCACCCGAACCCCCTCTTTCTTACCTTCTTTCTGTTCTTCTGCACCTACTTGACTGGGGCTCCGAGCTCCCTACTGTCTTGTCTTCTATCTTGGTTGGCTTGAACTCTATAAACTCCTCATAGTACTTGTTGGTGATAGAACTCTTCATAGAACTCTAACTGAAAATCTGCTCAGCTCGTCTGATCAGCTGCTCTCTTGGTCTTTATCCTCTCCCACGACATACGAGCATCTCCAGACAGGCAGAAAGAGGCGCACTTGACCTTCTCGACTTCTGGCCAGTCAAGAAGCTCCATAGTGCTCTCTAGTGTTTTAAACCAAGCCTGAGCATCCCAGGGCTCAGTCGTGCCCGAGAAGCTCTCTGGTTTCAGGTTCAGCCACAGTATAAGATAAGCTTCTGGTCTCTAGGGTGCTGTGACGGCTCCCTGGGTAGCTAGTGGAGTCTCAATTACCACTGGAGCCTCTGCAGTGACAGCTGGAGGAGGGGGATGAACTGCTGGCTAGTTTGCCATCAGATTGGCAATCACTTGCTGCTGCTCTGCTACTTGCCTCTGGAGCTGGGCAACAACTTCAGAGAGATTGGGCTCGGTTGATCTAAGCTCTTCGTTCTCCTGATCTTAGTTCTCAGTACGAACGGTACGGGGACATCCTTTTTCTTAACATCTAATTATGCAAAGAAAAAGACTTGGTATCCTCTCTCTAACCCTTCTAATCATACATAAATATGAATAAAGAAAAGGGAAACTGAATCTTCTATCTTACTTTAGTACTCAAAAAATAAGTACTCTATACTGCAGTTAATAATAAGAAAAGCAGAATAAAGAAAGGATTTAAATACTTTCTTACTTGGAGACGGCGAGGATGATGCTGATGTGTGTGTGATGCTGGAGAATGGAACACTGCTCTGATACCAACTGTAACGACCACCCTTCTTACTACTACTCTCTAAGGGCGACCGTTACCTATCTATACCCTACTTACTAGTGTCACTTATGCTAATATTAGCAACACTTAGATTTATCACGGCCCCAGAGGAATTCCTACCGAAAAATTTCGGCAGAGTCTCCCCTGTACCGGTGACCAAATCTATAATACAAACATAGTATACGCAGCCACAGACGGCTGGAACATATTTTCCACAACCACACAGTAATAAAAATCACAATAAAAACAAAGAAACTACTCTAACAATAGCAATGACTACAGCACTCCACAAATAATAAAAGAGACTAGCTAGACATGCGGAAATAAACTCAACTACAACCCCAAATGTAATACAATGTTAACAGAGGACTAAAAGAAAGTCTAGACAATTTTGCCAGCTACTTCTGGATCTCTCCACAGTCCAGACATCACACACCTTCATCACCACCACCATCCTGTCGCCTTCCTTTCATATCTTAGCTTTTCCTTTATCTGCGGTAGGAGGAAAAAAAAATAAAAGATCTATAAGCGAAAACGCTTAGTAAGTACTAATCTATCTCACAAAAACATCGAAGTGCATAAAAAGAATGCAACAATACTAAAACTGAAATGCTAAAAGCAAAGCTGCATGTACTCATGGTATACAGAAATAAAACTGAATACTAAACATGCTCACTAACTGACAGGAAAGTAATGAAACAACTACTGTAAGCTTAGAATTAAAGAACTAAACTTTTATTGATTCTAAGCATAAAACTTGTTTCATTTTCTTATATCTTTATACCAGAAATTAATCTTTTAATTTCTCTTTTACTTTCTTCTTCTTTTCTTTTTCTTTTCTTATGCTAGAAATTAATCTTTTAATTTCTCTTTCACTTTCTTCTTCTTGTTCTTCTTTTCTTCTTTGGGCCCAGGCTTAGTACCATCTTTGTTTTGCGCGCTCTCTAATAGTGACTGGGGTAGCGAGCCTCCAGCCCTATGAGGATAAAGACCTCGGTCTTACCAGGGCCAAGACCTCGGAATTGGTCACCTGGATTTGTTTAACGACAACCTCGGAAGTCGGGTACTAGCCTCTTACTTTAGTTTACTTGTTATCTCTTTTTAACTAGACCTTGGTCTTTTCCTTTTTACTCAGTTTTCTCATAATCCTTTATTAGAGTTTATTGGAATCCTTTAGATATACCTAACAAGTGTAGGATTACAATTAACTAAGCATGCTATATAAAAACAATACAAGGGAAACAAATCTAACTCTCTCTAAACATGTTATAAAACAAAGTAACAGAAGAGCAAATCTGAACTTTCTAAACATGCTGTAAAACAAAGGAAAAGAAAGCACATCTGAACTTACTAATCATGCTATAGAATAGAGCAAAAGAAAGCTAATTCAAACTTGCTAATCATGCTGTAAAATAGAGCAAAAGAAAGCTAACTTAGACTTACTAAACATGCTGTAAAATAAACAACTGAATGCTACTTTAAACTTCCTAAACATGCTATAAATAAAGCAAAAGAATACAACTTCAGGCTTCTTTAACGTGCTATAAAATAGGCAACAGAATGCTACTTCAAACTTTCTAAACATGCTATAAATAAAGCAAAAGAATACAACTTCAGGCTCCTTTAATATGCTGTCCAAAACTAATCCCTAAACAACCTTAACTCTGTACAATATGATCTTAAAGCAAGGAGATTCAAGCATAAAACACAACTCAAAGAATTCAACAGCAAGCCAAAAGAATGTATCCTTAGATGAACTCACGGCAGCAACATGAGGTAACCATAACAATCTGTACGGTATGATCCAAAACAGGGCAGCAAAGAACCAACCGGAAACTCAACTGTGCATGGCAAAATCCCTAGCAACAATTAAGGATAGAATGCATAACACAACAACCCTAGCATACAATTCTACATGCTTAACTTAAATCATTCATCTTCTTCCTATAAGACTCACGGCAGAAAACTAAAGAACCCAAAAATCTTTACAACGTGCCTTGAATTCAAAATGAACAAAGAACACAATTTCTTGACCTTAACATGCTATGCTCATGAAAAGGAAAGGGCAACTTGCTGTGCAGCCCAAATACTAAGTCTAGGGTTCATGCTAGGCCTCGGAAGCAAGGAAAAATCAAAACGGAAAACCCGAAACAACTCCTACCGTAGGTGAGTAGTACTTACCCCTTGTTCTTGCACTTACAACCGAGAAGGAGGTTCTAGGGTTCGGATAGCTTGGATTTCGGCTCTTCCTCGTGCCCACAATCTCTCCTCAACAAGAGGATCACCACAGCGTGAAGAATCCCTCGGAGAACACCCTCGCCGGCCACCGGAGATGATGCCCTACCCTCGTCTCTATTTTCCGCCCGAGCTGTGAAGTCGCCGCCGCCATTTGCGAGAGAGGAGGAGAGGGATCGAGAGGTTAGGGTTCGGGAGAAGGAAATAACCCATCTTATAATACTTAGGGCATTTCTGTTATTAACTACAACTTATATACATCTCGCTTCGTACTTGGTTAACAAAACGAGCGCAGCTCAGTTGGTTGGCCGTGTCTAGTTAGGTCGGGTTCGGCCGGAGGTCTTGGGTTCGAGTCTCACCTTCAACGATTTTTTGTCAAAACTTCTTTCTTTTTGTAAACCTACTAAACGACCTCCAAAAATTACGTAAAAATACTCTAAAAATTCCTAAAAATCTCTAGAATATTTTAAAAGTATTTTCAAATATTTTTATGGACTTTTAGAACTTGAAATGGGGAAAATTGGGTCGTTACAATGGGAGCCCAGCCCAAGGACTACTGAGAGTCCTACATACTAGGTTATCTAAACCTAGGGACCGACTATGGGAGTCCAGCCCAAGGACTACTGAAAGTCCAGTACAGTGCCATTGATAAAAGTAAAATACTTGTTATCTCTTAATACTTCTAATATATAATGCCTCGACATTTTCTTTAGCACCTTGTGTGCCAAAATCCCTAAAGTCTTGACTTTGGGATCTACTTAAGGCCTTGGCCTTTTTCTTTCTTTTCTTTATCTTTCTTATACTTGTTAATACTTCAAAAAAATACTTCTTTAAAGAGAAACTGAAATGTTTAAGCCAATTCTCACTTTGAAATGCTTAAATCAAAAATCTGCTTACTATACTTATAAAACTCTGCATTTTTAAACTTAATAAAATATGCATACCTACTTAACCAAAAATCTAGAATTCATAACAAGCTGCTCATGCTTATAGAATAACAAAGAAACTAGGTTTACAATGGTATTAAACAGACCTAATCATGTTATTAAATAGCAAGGAAAACTAGGGTTGTACGTGCCACCTCATAACACCCAAAAGAACTGAACTGATAGAAACTTTAACTTCTATAAAACTTGCTTTTAGAGGTTCAATAATAATAGCTTTATAAAATCTATGTAAGACCTGCGAAAACTTATACCTCTAAAGAGCATTATAGATTTTTCAAGCATGTTACAACATGATCTACCGCAAAAGAACTAGATGCTAAAAGAGAACTAAAATTCTGCGCTGCTAAAAGAGATAAACTGCGAATCAATTCCTCATGCTCAATTCTATACACATGCATATCAATTCCTTAAGTATGCTACTGCCAAATTAAAAAGGAGAAAGCAAATCTCTTATATCCCTAGCAACAATTCTTCAAGCATGCTACTGCCCAACTAAAAAGGAAAACAAAGAACGCATGCTACTCTTAAACCTCTAGTTATTCCCATGCTGTATAATAAAATCTGAAAGCTATTCCCATGCTGTACAATAAAATCCAAAAGCTATTCCCATGTTGTACAATCAAATTCTGATTGTTGTGTGCCACGGCAACAATGAAAAAAATAGAAAAGCTCACAACAGCAGAAATACTACAACATGTTAAAGAACAAATGGAACAATAATCTAAACAGCATGTTATAGAATCCGATCAAAAACACAGAGCACCTACAATCTGTCCCAAGCTTTCGGGAAAATGGAAAGGAACAAGGAATAAAACCTCGGAGCTATCCTACTGCAGGTGAGTAGCAACTTACCTTGCTGTTCTTGAGCTTACTACCGAAGGAGAAGGGCAACTCTTAGGGTTTCCGAGATACTTGAGTTCCCGGCCTCTTCCTCGTCCCTCCGAGCTCACCTCAACGAAAGGATCGAAATCACCAAGGTTCGCCGAAAGGAAGTCTTCGCCGGCCGCCGAAGGGAGGAAAACCTAGCTCGGCTTTGTCTTCGCCCGAGAGGAGAATCGTCGACGCTCGCGTGAGGTGAGGAAAGGAGAGAAAGGTTCGGGTAATACGAATTATCCCACCCTAAGTTCCTCTTTTTATAACCTTAATATTCTGTTAATTAACTAATTCTTAAATAAATTTTCTACCAATTCTAAACAGAAAAATCCGTTTTCCCACCTGGTGAATCGGGTTTGGACCAAGTCAAAGGTCGTGGGTTCAATTCTCGGCTTGGACATTTTTTTGTCGAAACTTCCTTCGTCTAGTAAAAATACCAAACGACCTCCAAAAATTGCATAAAAATATTCTATAAATTCCTAAAAATCTCTAGAATTTTTCTAAAGTATTTCTAGATTTTAATAAGGTATTTTAGGAATCCAAATCATAAAATTTGGGGTGTTACAATCCTCCCTACCTTATAAAAAGTTCGTCCTCGAACTTAGACTAATTCTGGATATTTCTATCTTATACTATCCTTTACTTAGTGGTACTTCTTTGTGTCTTAATCTCTTAACTTCTCGATCCTCTATTATTCATCTCACATCGTATCCATTAATGGTCTTTGGAAGACTTGATATCTTCCCTATCCTTTCTAAACATACTTATGTATATGAATATAAGAGAAACAAAACTAAAATTGTCTCTATTCTTTCTAAGCATATGTATCAAAACATAGAAAATTAAAACATGAATTGTCTTCTTTCCTAAGCATATATAAGCAGGTACTCTATACTGCAAATAATAAAGAAAGCATAAAAGAAAATTAAATACTTTCTTACTTGAAGACGGCAAGGATGGTGCTGATGTGTGATGTTGGAGAATGGGAACTGCTCTGATACCAACTGTAACGACCACCCTTCTTACCATACTATACTACTCTCTAAGGATGACCGTTACTTAACTACTAACTCTACTTAACTGGTATGATTAAAAATCACATGGAAACCCTACCGAAAAATTGCATAAAAATATTCTATAAATTCTTAAAAATCTCTAGAATTTTTCTAAAGTATTTCTAGATTTTAATAAGGTCTTTTAGGACTCCAAATCATAAAATTTGGGGTGTTACATCCATGGTGACTTCAGGTCTAAGGACTAATAGTCATACTAATAGCCACATGAGAAAGTATATGATACTCATATAACGATCCATGATACTTTCTCATGGCGGGTCATTCAGTATACATTCTCTAATGTATACCCATGTGTCAACTTGATATCTCTATATCCATGACTTGTGAGATCAAGTCATCGAGTTGACCTACATGCTAGTCTTATTGCATTAGCATTGTCCCTGAATGTTAATACTCGACTAGGAATGATTAAGAGTAGTATTCCCTATATCATCTCACTATCGGTTCAACTAACCGATTGATATAGGTGAGAACCATCTACTCAAGGACATTATTATACTTAATTTATTTGACACCAATACAAGTAAGTATAATAACCAAAATCTAAATGCCTTTATTAATATACAAGAATATGATACAATGAGTCCATACAATCATCAAATGATTGGCTCTAGGGCTCTAACTAACAGCTTCATATGGATATTTTCTTCAAGACTTCCGTTAAGGAAAGCTGTCTTGACATCGATTTACCAAATCTCATAATCCATATGAGCGACAATGGATAAGAGTATCCAGATAGACTTAAGCATAGCTACTGGCGAAAAAGTCTCCTCATAATCGATTCCCTCTTTCTGAGTGTACCCTTTCGCAACAAGCCTTGATTTGAAGGTTTCTACCTTCCCATCTGTCCCTCTTTTCCTTTTGTAGATCCACTTGCATCCAATGGCTTTTACACCATCAGGTGGTTCTACATGCTCCCAGACCTTATTAGAATACATAGATTCTATTTCAAAATTCATTCCCATTTGCCAAGATACTGCATCTATATCTTGGAGTGCTTCATCATATGTCCGAGGATTAGGTTCATCTTTACCCGGGATCAAGTCCGAAGACTCTCCCAAAAACATGAATCTCTCAGGCTGCCTTACAACCCTCCCACTACGACGAGGCACCGTCTGTGGTTGTGTATCATGTGTGACATGTGTTGCAGTCTCTTGTGGTACTTCATCTTGTACTGTTGGTACTGAAGTAGACGTGTCCTCTCTAAGTTCTTCTAGAACAATTTTGGTACTGGGCTTGTGATCCATTATATAGTCTTCTTCTAAAAACTGGCATTGGTGCTAACAATGTAATGACCCGCCTTCTACTGGCTAGGTTGTAAGGTCGGACCGTCACATTATGCTGTGCTAAGCTATATCTATGACTATTACTAAGTCTAGGTGCGGAAAACTGTACCAATTTAAAACTTTGCCAAGCTAATACAAATTCTTGTTCCTACATGTACTGAGGGATGCAATCTAAGGTATACATGGCATATCCTACATCCCCTATTGTAACACCCACTAAGCTTTTAAGATAAATAAGAGAATGATGAATTTTGCCTTAGAAAAATAATAAGAAGTGAGTTGAAGCAAAAAGAAATAAAATGAAATAAAAAGAAGAAGAGGTCAAGGATTGAACCTTGAACCTCTTATACTATAATTTATAGAATTAATTAGTAGAAACCAATTGGGATAGAGAGAAGATATTGATAGCAAGGAAAGGGAATGCATGATAAAGATAGGAGTAAATATCTAAGAAGAGAAAACAAGAAAAGAGCAAGAGAAAGACAACTTGCCTTCCTCCCTTCCTCTCTCTTTTCCCTCTCTTGCCGTGACCTTAAATGAAGAAATAAGGGGATTCATTCCCCCTTGTTTCATCATGAATGATGAGAATAAATTAGAAAATAAAATAAATAAAAGAAAATAGAAAAAAAAAGGCTAAGGGAGAAGGAAAGCAAAAACCAAGTTTGCTACCTCTTTCCCCTTAACATAAAAGAGAATATGTAAAGGGAAAATTCTATTTTTTCTCATTTTTCTCATTCTCTCCTCTCCCTCACCGAACCCTCAGTCCCCTCTCCTCCATATTCGGCCCCAAGCCAAGGTTTTCTCCTAAGAAAGCCTAAGATACAAGGAGGACTTAGCAAGGGAATCAAGGGAAGGGAACTAGAAGAAGAGGCTACTTCTTCCATCACCACACCTTAGATCCACAAGCGAAAAGGATGTAAGCTTCCCCTCACCTGTGGTACAAGGCGTTTTATGTACTTTTCAGATTTTATGAGGATTAGAAAACCTAGAATAGAATTTAAGAAAAATTCGGCCAAAGAAGAGTTTTCAAATCTAGGAAGGTTTAAACAAGTCCTCATTTCATGATATTTTTTCTATGCTATGTAGGAAGGTTTTCCTTCATGTTTTTATACCTATATGATGCTTGGTCAGTGGAGTACCTAACCCTAGAATTTCGGCCAAAAATATTTTAAAGAGGTTAGGGAAATCATGGTTTAACCAAACTAGTACAAGATTCCCTCCATGAATAACTAAGGGTCTTTTGTTGGTTTTTCTTGCTTAAAAGTTACTTGGAACCAAAAGAAACCCACTCATATGTTTCGGCCAAGAAAAGAGCTTAGAGTTAGGAAGACCTTTAAATTTAGGTAACCATGTTTATATGATAGAATATAGAGTTCTCTTAAAGAATTGCATGTCGAATATTGCTAGAAATTCATGAACTCTTCATTAAGATTTTTGGCCATGATAAGATGGATAACTTAGAAAAAGCTTAACCAAAATTTTAACATGCTCAAGACCTCTGTGATATTAAGATATGAAAGTTGTTTAATGCTCCCATGCTTAATTAGGGTATAGAGAATTTAGTTACATGATATATGACATGTAAGATCACAAGGGTCCTAGCTTGTTTATGAACCAAATTTGTATATGATGTTCTTAGTAATTTTTGCCATGAAACTTACTTAGGTTTTCCATGCTTTAGGCCACTTAAAACCTAGTTTAGAGATTAGTAGGTTTCAGCCATGAGGAAAAATAAAAGAAAAAGGAAAGAAACCTAGGAAGCCTAAAGACACAATTCACATGTATGTTTATTATGCTTGTCTTTATACATGTTATGAAACTTGTATGACTTCCTATGCTTTTAGGCTATTTGAAGCAAATTTAATTACTGATGAGTCTCGGCCAAGTAGGGTTTAAATGACCTAGAGACCTTAGAATTGAAACCAATTGTGTTAAAAATGCTTCTTATGGAAATATGATAAGATGTTGATTGTGTCACATGCTTGTATAATTTTTCCATGACCTAAATGGACCATTGTATGTTTCGGCCATGAAGGGATAGATGCCCTAGAAACCCTAGAACAAAAATTAAATATGCTCATGTCACTCTACATGAAATATGATAAGTAGAAAGCAAAAGTTCTCATGCTATATGTTGTTTAATGACCTAAAATGAGGCTAGGGTAAGTTTCGGCCATACCCATTGTATGATGCCTTATTATGAATTTATACATGATGTTAGTTCAACTTCACATGCTTGTATGCTTGCTTTTAGCCCTAATGAATACTTGTTAAATTTCGGCCATGACATATGTTAAGGGCTTGAAGAACTTAGGAACTAGCTCAAATATGCTTACTATGTTACTTGAAAAAAAATGCTATAAATATGGTTTAAGGTTTCCATGCTTTCATGACATTTGGGACCTTGTTTCACACCTGATAGGGTTCGGCCACATGAAGTTTATGGACTTGGAGAACTTAGAAACCAAGTTAATCATGCTTATAATGCTTCCTATGAAATTGATGTGATGATAATTTAGGTTCCACATGCTTGGAGGTTGTTTTTACCTAAATTGAGATCTAAGGGGGTTCGGCCATGATAAGAACCCAAGGGATTAGGAAGCTTAGAACCCAAGCTAACTATGTTACCATGTTTCTTATGATAGTATAATCACATGATACACCCTTATGCTTAAACATGTATGCTTGTGATTTATACTTTCCATGATATGATATGTGCTTAAAATATGAAGTTTAGGGACTTGGAGAACTTAGAAACCAAGTTAATCATGCTTATAATGCTTCCTATGAAATTGATGTGATGATAATTTTGGTTCCACATGCTTGGAGGTTGTTTTTACCTAAATTGAGATCTAAGGGGGTTCGACCATGATAAGAACCCAAGGGATTAGGAAGCTTAGAACCCAAGCTAACTATGTTACCATGTTTCTTATGATAGTATAATCACATGATACACCCTTATGCTTAAACATGTATGCTTGTGATTTATACTTTCCATGATATGATATGTGTTTAAAATATGCATGCTTTTATGATATGCTATGTGGATAGAAATATGCATGCTTTGATGATATGCTATGTGCTTAAAATATGCATGCTTTCATGATATGCTATGTGGATAGAAATATGCATGCTTTGATGATATGCTATGTGCTTAAAATATGCATGCTTTTATGATATGCTATGTGGATAGAAATATGCATGCTTTGATGATATGCTATGTGCTTAAAATATGCATGCTTTCATGATATGATATGTGGATAGAAATATGCATGCTTCGATGATATGCTATGTGCCTAAAATATGCATGCTCTCATGATATGCTATGTGGTGAAAATATGCATGCTTTTATGACATGATGTATGCCTAAGTGATGCATACTTTTTATGACATGATGTATGCCTAAGTGATGCATACTTTTTATGACATGATGTATGCCTAAGCGATGCATACTTTTTATGACATGATGTATGCCTAAGTGATGCATACTATTTATGATATGATGTATGCCTAAGTGATGCATACTTTTATGACATAATGTATGCCTAAGTGATGCATACTCCTATGATATGCTATGTGACTAAATGATGCATTTTTATACATGCTACTTTACTTTGTAAGGCATGTACCAAGGGTGGGCTCCTAATCAGTCCCTAGGCCTTTAGCTGTGTGATCCAGGCTAGTAAAAACAAAGGGATGGGCTCCTTAGTACGCCCCTAGGTCTATGGCTGTGTGATCCGGACCTAGTTCCTAGTATGATTCAAGACTTGCTACCTTGGATATACTTAGGAAGCGCGCATATCTACGTGATTTATCTATGTGTGGTACAAGCCGGGGCCCTGATTATGTTGATATTATGTTCAAGTATATATGTAAGAAGAAATGGTTTTAAAGATCATGAGACATACACATGTTTTTCGGATACATGTTTTCAAAAATCATATTGCATATACCTTATGATCATGTTGTGATGATGCTATGATTTATGATATGCCATGATTAGATATGATTATGTTATGTTTCATGCTATGCTTTAAGAGCTTGATATGCCATGCCACCTTATGATGACTTATGATATGCCATGATTAGATATGATTATGTTATGTTTCATGCTATGCTCTAAGAGCTTGATATGCCATGCCACCTTATGATGATACTATGATATGCCATGATTAGATATGATTATGTTATGTTTCATGCTATGCTTTAAGAGATGATATGCCATGACTAGTTATGATTTTGTTATGTTGCATGATATGCTTAAAGAGTATAATATGTTATGCCATGACTAGTTGAGATCATGTTATGTTGAGACATTCTTTGATCATGTGATGATTTTTGGTTTTAGTGAGTAGGAAAGGAACTTACTGAGCCATGAGTGCTCATAGCTTACTTTCCTTGTACCACAGATAAAGGAAAAAGCTGGATGAGCTAAAGGAGCAGCAGGAGAGGCAAGGAGATGTGTGTGGCAGTGGCTAGGCAACCAAATAAGAACCTGCTTTAAAAACTTTTAAAGAACTACGTTTTGGTATCATGAATTGTAGTACCTTATGTGTGACTTGATGTTATGTTTCTACTAATTTTTATATCATGTTATTGAGGCCATGATAGTGTAGTTCGGTTTTGATGAAAAGAAAAACAAAAGAAAAGTTTTTATGAAACTAAGAAAATTATTTTAAGTCTTCCGCTGTTATTTGTACATAGAGTATCGTAGCCCCGTCCCTTAGGGTTAGCAGGGAGGGCGGGCGTTACAGGTTGGTATCAGAGCCAAAGTTTTTGCCAGCTCACTGCACACACATCAAGCCTCCGACCTGCGGCTCCAAGTAAGGATGTTTATGTTTAATTTTATATGCTCATGCTTATTTTCTTGTGTTATACTATTTGCTTGATTTATTCTTTGAATTTCTTATATGCTTATGCTTAGTTTCATTTTATATGACTTATGCTTTATTTTTCTTTCTTGTTATATTGCCTATGTTTTATTTTCTTTGCTACATTGCTTATGCTTTATTTCCTTATGTTATATTGTTTGTCACTCTATTCCTTATTTTTCCTTATGTTGTTTATGCTTTAGTTTCATGTTTTGTTTACTTATGTTTGATGCTTTATTCCATGCTTTTAGTTGTAACTTAGAATAGGATTACATATTAGTAGGTTAGGAATAATACCAGAACAAATAGATAGAAACAAAACAGTACGTTAGATTGGCTAAAAACGATAACCACTTACACTAGTCTGTTTGTTATTATTTAGATAAACATGGTTAGGACGCGCAATACCCGAACCGAAGGGACAGTGACTCCACCAGATCTGACACAAGTAGTCGCAGACCTCCAACATCAGATCGTAGAACAACTAGCTCAGATATATGTTAAGGAAATCGTCAGATTACATGGTATCCCTAAGACCATTATTTCTGATAGAGACGGACGTTTTGTTTCACACTTTTGGGAGTGCGTTCAGAAGGCCCTCGGCACGAAGTTGTTATTTAGTACAACTTTCCACCCTCAGACCGATGGGCAAACTGAAAGAGTGAACCAAATATTAGAAGATATGTTAAGAGCTTGCGCCCTGGATTTCAAGGGAAGCTGGTGTCGATATCTATACCTGGCGGAATTCGCCTACAATAATAGTTACCAAGCTACCATTGGAATGACACCTTACGAAGCTCTGTATGGGAGGAAATGTAGATCCCCTATATGCTGGTATGAAAGTGGTGAAAAGAAGGAAATGGGGTTCCAAACGGAACTTATTGATGACACCACCCGAGCTATACAGAAGATTCGCCAACGAAAAGAAACTGCTCAGAGTCGGCAGAAATATTATGTCGATAAACGGCGCAGACCGCTAGAATTCAACATCGGAGATTTGGTATTCCTCAAGGTATCCCCCATGAAAGGGATAATGAGGTTTGGAAAGAGGAGCAAGTTAAGCCCACGATACGTAGGACCGTACCGGATTGTAGAAAGAGTGGGCCAAGTCGCATACAGACTAGAACTACCTCCAGACATGGCAGCCATTCACAATGTGTTCCATGTATCGATGCTCAAGAAGTGTACTCCCAGCACAGATCAAGTGATTGAGCCACAGTCGGTACAGGTTCAAGAGGACCTAAGTTACGAAAGTAGACCTATTCAGATCCTAGACCGAGAAGTCAAAAGGTTAAGGAACAAAGAAATACCCTTAGTAAAGGTCCTATGGCGGAATCAACGTTTTGAAGAAGCCACCTGGGAACGCGAGGACAATATGAAACAAAAGTACCCAGAGCTATTTTAAAGTTCGAGGACGAACTTTTTATGAGGTACGGGGTACTGTAACACCCACTAAGCTTTTAAGATAAATAAGAGAATGATGAATTTTGCCTTAGAAAAATAATAAGAAGTGAGTTGAAGCAAAAAGAAATAAAATGAAATAAAAAGAAGAAGAGGTCAAGGATTGAACCTTGAACCTCTTATACTATAATTTATAGAATTAATTAGTAGAAATCAATTGGGATAGAGAGAAGATATTGATAGCAAGGAAAGGGAATGCATGATAAAGATAGGAGTAAAGATCTAAGAAGAGAAAACAAGAAAAGAGCAAGAGAAAGACAACTTGCCTTCCTCCCTTCCTCTCTCTTTTCCCTCTCTTGCCGTGACCTTAAATGAAGAATTAAGGGGATTCATTCCCCCTTGTTTCATCATGAATGATGAGAATAAATTAGAAAATAAAATAAATAAAAGAAAATAGAAAAAAAAAGGCTAAGGGAGAAGGAAAGCAAAAACCAAGTTTGCTACCTCTTTCCCCTTAACATAAAAGAGAATATGTAAAGGGAAAATTCTATTTTTTCTCATTTTTCTCATTCTCTCCTCTCCCTCACCGAACCCTCAGTCCCCTCTCCTCCATCTTCGGCCCCAAGCCAAGGTTTTCTCCTAAGAAAGCCTAAGATACAAGGAGGACTTAGCAAGGGAATCAAGGGAAGGGAACTAGAAGAAGAGGCTACTTCTTCCATCACCACACCTTAGATCCACAAGCGAAAAGGATGTAAGCTTCCCCTCACCTGTGGTACAAGGCGTTTTATGTACTTTTCAGATTTTATGAGGATTAGAAAACCTAGAATAGAATTTAAGAAAAATTCGGCCAAAGAAGAGTTTTCAAATCTAGGAAGCTTTAAACAAGTCCTCATTTCATGATATTTTTTCTATGCTATGTAGGAAGGTTTTCCTTCATGTTTTTATACCTATATGATGCTTGGTCAGTGGAGTACCTAACCCTAGAATTTCGGCCAAAAATATTTTAAAGAGGTTAGGGAAATCATGGTTTAACCAAACTAGTACAAGATTCCCTCCATGAATAACTAAGGGTCTTTTGTTGGTTTTTCTTACTTAAAAGTTACTTGGAACCAAAAGAAACCCACTCATATGTTTCGGCCAAGAAAAGAGCTTAGGGTTAGGAAGACCTTTAAATTTAGGTAACCATGTTTATATGATAGAATATAGAGTTCTCTTAAAGAATTGCATGTCGAATATTGCTAGAAATTCATGAACTCTTCATTAAGATTTTCGGCCATGATAAGATGGATAACTTAGAAAAAGATTAACCAAAATTTTAACATGCTCAAGACCTCTGTGATATTAAGATATGAAAGTTGTTTAATGCTCCCATGCTTAATTAGGGTATAGAGAATTTAGTTACATGATATATGACATGTAAGATCACAAGGGTCCTAGCTTGTTTATGAACCAAATTTGTATATGATGTTCTTAGTAATTTTTGCCATGAAACTTACTTAGGTTTTCCATGCTTTAGGCCACTTAAAACCTAGTTTAGAGATTAGTAGGTTTCGGCCATGAGGAAAAATAAAAGAAAAAGGAAAGAAACCTAGGAAGCCTAAAGACACAATTCACATGTATGTTTATTATGCTTGTCTTTATACATGTTATGAAACTTGTATGACTTCCTATGCTTTTAGGCTATTTGAAGCAAATTTAATTACTGATGAGTCTCGGCCAAGTAGGGTTTAAATGACCTAGAGACCTTAGAATTGAAACCAATTGTGTTAAAAATGCTTCTTATGGAAATATGATAAGATGTTGATTGTGTCACATGCTTGTATAATTTTTCCATGACCTAAATGGACCATTGTATGTTTCGGCCATGAAGGGATAGATGCCCTAGAAACCCTAGAACAAAACTTAAATATGCTCATGTCACTCTACATGAAATATGATAAGTAGAAAGCCAAAGTTCTCATGCTATATGTTGTTTAATGACCTAAAATGAGGCTAGGGTAAGTTTCGGCCATACCCATTGTATGATGCCTTATTATGAATTTATACATGATGTTAGTTCAAGTTCACATGCTTGTATGCTTGCTTTTAGCCCAAATGAATACTTGTTAAATTTCGTCCATGACATATGTTAAGGGCTTGAAGAACTTAGGAAGTAGCTCAAATATGCTTACTATGTTACTTGGAAAAAAATGCTATAAATATGGTTTAAGGTTTCCATACTTTCATGACATTTGGGACCTTGTTTCACACCTGATAGGGTTCGGCCACATGAAGTTTAGGGACTTGGAGAACTTAGAAACCAAGTTAATCATGCTTATAATGCTTCCTATGAAATTGATGTGATGATAATTTTGGTTCCACATGCTTGGAGGTTGTTTTTACCTAAATTGAGATCTAAGGGGGTTCGGCCATGATAAGAACCCAAGGGATTAGGAAGCTTAGAACCCAAGTTAACTATGTTACCATGTTTCTTATGATAGTATAATCACATGATACACTCTTATGCTTAAACATGTATGCTTGTGATTTATACTTTCCATTGTTGGGTTTTTCGGGCCGCGAAAACCGCTTTTCGCGTCGCGGAAACCCCGAATCGCCCAAGCCACGGATCTCGTGCAAGGTAAAACCGAACGAAAATACGAGTACGAGTTTGAAAACTTTAATCTACAGTAGATCTACATAAGGATAACCATTTATACCTTTGATGCGATGCCCTTCGCGTTCCCGCTCGTCCAAATGATGCCGGATCTCAAGACCGTCAAGCGCCGGTCCTCTAGAAGTATCCACACGGACACACTAGATGGAGATAACCAAAACCAAGGTGTGCTAGCACCTATGTGGTTCGGCCAAGGGAGGAGAGGGAGAGGTAGAGCTTGAGAGGGAGAGGGAGGAAGATAGATACAAGTGAATGAAAAATGAATTTCTTCACACAAAACCAAAGTGGCCGGCCACATTTCAAATTCCCATTAATTGCATTAATTGCAATTAATGTGAAACCATAAAATCACATTAATTGCAATTAATATGAAACCATAAAGAGAGTGGCTTTGTCACTTTCATGAGGTGGCACCCATGATGATGTGGAACATCATTATTGGTCCACCTAATGCCAACTCACCAATGAGGTGGCAAAAGGTCAAGTCAAAATTGACCTTTGGTCTTCCTTCTCAAGTCAAGTCAAACTTGACTCAATCTCTACCATGGTGGATCTAATCCAACCATTTGATTCGAGCCAACTTAATATAATGAATCTAATTCATTAAATTAAATTGATTCAATGAGTCAAAATCTAAATTAGACTCATTTAACACATGAATCAACTTGAGTCGAACTCAAGTTAGCCCAATTAGGATTACTCTTAATCCAATTTGATTCATCAAATGAATCTAATCCTCTTGGTTCATCAAATGAACCTAATCTCCACCTAATTGTCCTAAGTGTGTGACCCTATAGGTTCTTGTAACATTGGCAATGCCCTAAACCCATTTAGGAGCATAAGTAATGAGCGGTATCTAGCAACACATCATTACTACCCAAGTTACAAGAATGTCGAGATCCGACATCACCTTGTGACTACCAATTGTGACTACTCACAAAATAATGACAAGTGTCCTTCTATCCTAGACATCTAGATTGATCAATGTGAGGCATAGACCGTGTCATCCTCTAATCAATCTAAATCTTGAACTCCAAGTAGACTCACTCGATCAAATGAGCTCAACATCTAATGTTGACTCATTTGGGCATGGTCATGCACTTAGTGGTCTCACTCTATCAAGAATACCGATGTCGCTCCGTCATATGGGAGGGATAGATCCCATCTACATCACTCACATCCCTCTACATAATTCATTATATACCCAGTAATCACCTTTATAGTCCACCCAGTTACGGGTGGCGTTTGACGAAACTAAAGTACATAACTCCTTATGTAGGGATCCATGGTGACTTCAGGTCTAAGGACTAATAGTCATACTAATAGCCACATGAGAAAGTATATGACACTCATATAACGATCCATGATACTTTCTCATGGCGGGTCATTCAGTATACATTCTCTAATGCATACCCATGTGTCAGCTTGATATCTCTATATCCATGACTTGTGAGATCAAGTCATCGAGCTGACCTACATGCTAGTCTTATTGTATTAACATTGTCCCTGAATGCTAATACTCGACTAGGAATGATTTAGAGTAGTGTTCCCTATATCATCTCTCTATCGATTCAACTAATCGATTGATATAGGTATGAACCTTCTACTCAAGGACGCTATTATACTTAGTCTATTTGGCACTAATACAATTAAGTATAATAACCAAACACCAAATGCCTTAATATATATACATGAATATGATATACATGAGTCCATACAATCATCAAATGATTGGCTCTAGGGCTCTAACTAACAATCTCCCACTAGCACTAGTGTCAATCAGTATAGGCTCTAAGGCCTAAAGACCTAGTGTGACCATCATGCTTCCTCTGTGCCAAAGCCTTGGTCAAGGGATCTGCGATGTTAGCCTTTGTCGGTACTCTGCAAATCTTCACATCTCCTCTATCGATAATCTCTCGAATGAGATGGAAGCGCCGTAGTATGTGCTTGGTCCGCTGGTGTGAGCGAGGTTCCTTCGCCTGTGCTATAGCTCCATTGTTGTCACAATAGAGCTCAACTGGGTCAGCGATGCTAGGAACCACCCCAAGTTCAGTGATGAACTTGCGGATCCAAACTGCCTCCTTTGCTGCCTCTGATGCAGCAATGTACTCGGCTTCTGTTGTAGAATCAGCTACTGTATCCTGCTTTGAACTCTTCCAGCTGACAGCGCCACCATTAATGCAAAATACGAACCCCGACTGCGATCTATAGTCATCCTGGTCGGTCTGGAAGCTAGCATCACTGTAACCCTTTACAGTTAGCTCATCATTGCCTCCATATATCAAGAAATATTCTTTAGTCCTTCGTAAGTACTTAAGAATATTCTTGACCGCTATCCAGTGACTTTCACCGGACTGGTATCTGCTCGTCATGCTCAAAGCATACGAGACATCAGGTCGAGTACACAGCATGGCGTACATGATCGATCCTATGGCTGAGGTATAAGGGATCTGATCCATGCGGTCTCTCTCCTCTCTAGAAGAGGGACCTTGAGTCTTCGAAAGACTCACGCCATGTGACATCGGCAGAAATCCCTTCTTGGAGTTCTGCATGGCAAACCGAAGGAGTACCTTGTCAATGTATGTACTCTGACTTAGGCCAAGCAATCTCTTAGATCTATCTCTATAGATCTGAATCCCTAGAATGCGGGATGCCTCACCTAAGTCCTTCATTGAGAAGCAACTCCCTAGCCAGGTCTTGACAGACTGAAGCATAGGGATGTCCTTCCCAATGAGTAGTATGTCATCCACATACAATATGAGGAAGACAACTATAGCCCCTACAACCTTCTTGTAGACACAAGGCTCATCTTCGTTCTTGATGAAACCAAACTGTTTGATCGCATCATCGAATCGAAGATTCCAGCTCCGAGAAGCTTGCTTTAGTCCATAAATGGACCTATGCAGCTTGCATACTCTACTAGTATGCTGTGGATCTACAAAACCCTCAGGTTGTGTCATGTACACATCCTCGAGTAGGTTTCCATTCAGAAACGCGGTTTTGACATCCATCTGCCATATCTCATAGTCATGGTAGGCTGCAATAGCAAGCATGATCCGAATGGACTTAAACATCGCTACTGGAGAAAAGGTTTCATCATAGTCAATACCATGAATCTGCTTGAAACCTTTAGCTACCAAGCGACCCTTATAGATAAGTCCATCCATGTCAGTCTTTCTCTTAAAGACCCACTTACACCCTATGGGTTTTACCCCTTCAGGTGGATCAACCAAAGTCCATACTTGGTTGGTGTACATGGATTCTATCTCGGATCTCATGGCTTCTAGCCATTTCTCAAAATCTGGTCTCATCACAGCTTCTTGATAGGTGGTAGGCTCATCCTCTATGAGCACAATGTCATCATGGTCAGACAAGAGAAATGAGTATCTCTCAGGCTGACGACGTACCCTATCAGACCTGCGAAGAGGTATGTCTACTTGAATCGGTTGTTGTTCCTCAACTCCTTGTGGAACAACATCATCCACAACACTTTGTGGTTCCAGTTCAATTTCCATCGAGGCATCAGTGCTATTGTTCGCATCTTGAACTTCTTCAAGATCGAACGTGCTCCCACTAGTCTTTCTAGAAACAAAGTCCCTTTCTAGAAAGACCCCAGTCTTTGCCACAACTACCTTGTGCTGACTGGGAATGTAGAAGTAATATCCCTTAGTTTCCTTGGGATATCCGATGAAATAGCACTTGTCGGATTTGGGTCCTAACTTGTCTGAGACTTGACGTCGAACGTAAGCCTCACAACCCCAAATCCTCATGAAAGACACCTGGGCATATCTCCCAGTCCATATCCTATATGGTGTCTTTATCACGGCCTTTGATGGAACTCGGTTGAGTATGAAAGCTGCCGTGTCTAGAGCATATCCCCATAGATATGTCGGAAGATCTGTGTGACTCATCATAGATCGTACCATATCTAATAAGGTACGATTCCTCCTTTCGGATACACCATTCCACTGTGGTGTTCCAGGAGGAGTGAGTTGAGATAAAATCCCACACTCAGCTAAGTAGTCACGAAACTCATGGCTTAAGTATTCACCACCTCGATCTGATCGAAGTACCTTAATACTCTTGCCAAGCTGGTTCTGTACTTCATTCTTGAATTCTTTGAACTTTTCAAAGGATTCAGATTTATGTGTCATCAGGTACACATAACCGTATCTACTGAAGTCATCAGTAAATGTGATGAAGTATCTATAACCGCCTCTAGCAGCGACATTGAAAGGGCCACATACATCACTATGTATGAGTCCTAACAAATCAGTCGCTCTCTCGCCGTGCCCACTAAAGGGAGTCTTGGTCATCTTGCCTCGTAGGCATGACTCGCATATCTCATATGATTCAAAATCAAATGAGTCCAGCAAACCATCCTTGCTTGTCATTTATATGACCTAAGCGACAGTGCCAGAGGTAAGTTTGGTTCAAGTCATTCGACTTGATCCTCTTGGTATTTATGTTATAGACAGGGCTCTCTAGGTCTAGAATGTAGAGTCTGTTTATCAGAGGTGCACTACAATAGAACATATCGTTTAAAAAGACGGAACAACATTTGTTCTTTATTATAAACGAGTATCCTCTCTTGTCCAAACAAAAAACTGATATTATGTTCTTTGTCAAGGCAGGCACATAACAACAATCGTCTAATTCTAGTACTAACCCAGAGGGCAGAGATAGATGATAAGTTCCTACAGCAATAGCAGTAACTCGTGCTCCATTGCCTACTCGTAGGACTATCTCACCCTTCGTCAATGCTCTGCTATTCCTCAGCGCTTGTACATTACTACAAATGTGCGAAGCACATCCGGTATCTAATACCCACGATGAAGAAATAGAGAGGTTGACTTCTATAACATTTATACCTGAAGTAGAAATCTTATTTCTCTTCTTCTTAAGATCTTCCAGGTATTCTTTGGAGTTCCTCTTCCAATGCCTTGCTTGTCCTTGATATAGGTGACAAAGATGTTCAACCATATCGTAAGCGCTCATAAACTCATGTTGCTTCTGAAGCTCAAAGTTCATGGTTGCGAGCATAAGACAAGACACATCTAATGCGTCATCTTGATGCTTCTTGTAAGCATCTCGGTCTGCTCGCGTGGCAGTGGCAGGAGGAGCCTCCGGAATGGGCTGCTCCAGAACGTACAGTTTACGTTCTTGGGTGAGAACTATTCTCAGATTCCTGTACCAGTCCAGGAAATTTGCTCCGTTGAGCTTGTCCTTCTTAAGGACAGATCGTAGAGAGAAAATGTTCGTATTTGACGTCATGGTTATCTACAACAGAAAATTTGCAGAAATAAATATCATATTCTTTAAAATCATTTAATTAGGCCTTTAATTAAACGATGCTCCCACTGAATTCTATAATTCTTGTGGGACAAGATCCACATCATACTAACCCTTGAGTTAGCTTTGGCTAATACGCCCAAGGCTTAGTATGATCGGTAGGTAACGATTACCAATTACATCTCTATGCAACTCTTGTTTATAGAATCAATATCCGCATTTATATTAAAACTCGAGTTAGCTTTGGCTAATACGCCCGAGAGTTAATATAGATGTGATATTGACCTATCTTTCCAACTATTGGAAGAATGCCTATAGTTGACTCGATCCAACCGAGTAACTATGAATACTCAATCTAATTGAGTTTGTATTCACCCATGCGTTGATAGGCGGGACCAAGATTGTCCCTCCGTACCCTACCAAGATAATATGTATTGCTCTGCTTTGGCAGATTCAACAATACATGTGATCGAGGTAGTGATAGGTATCACGGCACGGTTAGGCATTTAGAGTTGGTTCGATCTAGATCTAATCTAATCGAGAAGGATGCATCTTGTGCACGACTTAGATCTAATCTAATCGCAAGGGTGCATCATGTGCACGACTTAGATCTAATCTAATCGTTAAGGCACTAATTAATTAATTAACTATTAAACATGCATCAAATACATAATAATTAATTAATTAATCTATTTGTGATTTAGTCATGGCCCTACTACGATCTTCTCAAGCCAATGAGAAGATCGAATGGTCAACCTAGGGTCAACAGCTTCTCCAAGCTCCTCCCTTTGACCACCTTGTGTTGCTCGTGCCCGCCTCGGAACTCCGTCTCGTGTGGACCCTCCACGCTCCAATTTGTACATTACAATTTGAAACTCGAGTTACATTCGAGTCTAAATCTAATTTACAACAAGAATAAAAGATGACGCGCAGGTCGCGAATAATAAAATAAATACAACACGCGAAAACACATCACGGCACGCAGGCCGTATTATGAATTACAACACAACCAATCATATTGGGCTTTGGGCCATGACTATCACAAATTAATATATATAATTCAAAATTATATATTTTTCACAATTTTCTATAATTTTAAAATTAATTTTTACAATTTTACGAATAAAATTTCCCGGCGGTCCCGTTTAGCGGTTTCGGGCGCAATCGCGGAACGGATCCCCTTGCGGGGCCCAGGGGCAGTGCCCCTACCCGCGATCTAACCATCGCGAGGGTTCCTTTGTGATCCAACAGCGCCTAAACCCGCTGTCCCAAAAACGATTTGGGCCGAGACATTACCGTTTCGGAAAAATCTTCCCGACGAGTTCATTTTTAGCGATTTCGGGTGCGATCGCGGAGCAAATCCCCTTGCGGGGTTAGGGGCAGCGCCCCTACCCACGATCTAACCATCGTGAGTTGCTCCGTTGCGATCTAAAGGCACCCGAGTCCGCTGTCCCAAAAGATTTTGGGTCGAAACGAAGCCGTTTGGGAAAATTCTTCCCGATAGCCGAAGCCTACAAGTGCTGAGACACTTGTGCTTCGCCTATAAGGAAAAATTACCCATAAAACCATAAAAAACTAATTTTTTATAGAAAATCACAGAAGGTTTTATTTTTCATAAAAATAAAAATAAACTCGTACAAGCCTTGCACGTGGCTCTGATACCACTGTTGGGTTTTTCGGGCCGCGAAAACCGCTTTTCGCGTCGCGGAAACCCCGAATCGCCCAAGCCACGGATCTCGTGCAAGGTAAAACCGAACGAAAATACGAGTACGAGTTTGAAAACTTTAATCTACAGTAGATCTACATAAGGATAACCATTTATACCTTTGATGCGATGCCCTTCGCGTTCCCGCTCGTCCAAATGATGCCGGATCTCAAGACCGTCAAGCGCCGGTCCTCTAGAAGTATCCACACGGACACACCAGATGGAGATAACCAAAACCAAGGTGTGCTAGCACCTATGTGGTTCGGCCAAGGGAGGAGAGGGAGAGGTAGAGCTTGAGAGGGAGAGGGAGGAAGATAGATACAAGTGAATGAAAAATGAATTTCTTCACACAAAACCAAAGTGGCCGGCCACATTTCAAATTCCCATTAATTGCATTAATTGCAATTAATGTGAAACCATAAAATCACATTAATTGCATTAATTGCAATTAATATGAAACCATAAAGAGAGTGGCTTTGTCACTTTCATGAGGTGGCACCCATGATGATGTGGAACATCATTATTGGTCCACCTAATGCCAACTCACCAATGAGGTGGCAAAAGGTCAAGTCAAAATTGACCTTTGGTCTTCCTTCTCAAGTCAAGTCAAACTTGACTCAATCTCTACCATGGTGGATCTAATCCAACCATTTGATTCGAGCCAACTTAATATAATGAATCTAATTCATTAAATTAAATTGATTCAATGAGTCAAAATCTAAATTAGACTCATTTAACACATGAATCAACTTGAGTCGAACTCAAGTTAGCCCAATTAGGATTACTCTTAATCCAATTTGATTCATCAAATGAATCTAATCCTCTTGGTTCATCAAATGAACCTAATCTCCACCTAATTGTCCTAAGTGTGTGACCCTATAGGTTCTTGTAACGTTGGCAATGCCCTAAACCCATTTAGGAGCATAAGTAATGAGCGGTATCTAGCAACACATCATTACTACCCAAGTTACAAGAATGTCGAGATCCGACATCACCTTGTGACTACCAATTGTGACTACTCACAAAATAATGACAAGTGTCCTTCTATCCTAGACATCTAGATTGATCAATGTGAGGCATAGACCGTGTCATCCTCTAATCAATCTAAATCTTGAACTCCAAGTAGACTCACTCGATCAAATGAGCTCAACATCTAATGTTGACTCATTTGGGCATAACCATGCACTTAGTGGTCTCACTCTATCAAGAATACCGATGTCGCTCCCGTCATATGGGAGGGATAGATCCCATCTACATCACTCACATCCCTCTACATAATTCGTTATATACCCAGTAATCGCCTTTATAGTCCACCCAATTACGGGTGACGTTTGACGAAACTAAAGTACATAACTCCTTATGTAGGGATCCATGGTGACTTCAGGTCTAAGGACTAATAGTCATACTAATAGCCACATGAGAAAGTATATGACACTCATATAACGATCCATGATACTTTCTCATGGCGGGTCATTCAGTATACATTCTCTAATGCATACCCATGTGTCAGCTTGATATCTCTATATTCATGACTTGTGAGATCAAGTCATCGAGCTGACCTACATGCTAGTCTTATTGTATTAACATTGTCCCTGAATGCTAATACTCGACTAGGAATGATTTAGAGTAGTGTTCCCTATATCATCTCACTATCGATTCAACTAATCGATTGATATAGGTATGAACCTTCTACTCAAGGACGCTATTATACTTAGTCTATTTGGCACTAATACAATTAAGTATAATAACCAAACACCAAATGCCTTAATATATATACATGAATATGATATACATGAGTCCATACAATCATCAAATGATTGGCTCTAGGGCTCTAACTAACATCCATGATATGATATGTGCTTAAAATATGCATGCTTTTATGATATGCTATGTGGATAGAAATATGCATGCTTTGATGATATGCTATGTGCTTAAAATATGCATGCTTTCATGATATGCTATGTGGATAGAAATATGCATGCTTTGATGATATGCTATGTGCTTAAAATATGCATGCTTTTATGATATGCTATGTGGATAGAAATATGCATGCTTTGATGATATACTATGTGCTTAAAATATGCATACTGTCATGATATGCTATGTGGATAGAAATATGCATGCTTCGATAATATGCTATGTGCCTAAAATATGCATGCTCTCATGATATGCTATGTGGTGAAAATATGCATGCTTTTATGACATGATGTATGCCTAAGTGATGCATACTTTTTATGACATGATGTATGCCTAAGTGATGCATACTATTTATGATATGATGTATGCCTAAGTGATGCATACTCCTATGATATGCTATGTGACTAAATGATGCATTTTTATACATGCTACTTTACTTTGTAAGGCTTGTACCAAGGGTGGGCTCCTAATCAGTCCCTAGGCCTTTGGCTGTATGATCCAGGCTAGTAAAAACAAAGGGATGGGCTCCTTAGTACGCCCCTAGGTCTATGGCTGTGTGATCCGGACCTAGTTCCTAGTATGATTCAAGACTTGCTACCTTGGATATACTTAGGAAGCGCGCATATCTACGTGATTTATCTATGTGTGGTACAAGTCGGGGCCCTGATTATGTTGATATTATGTTCAAGTATATATGTAAGAAGAAATGGTTTTAAAGATCATGAGACATACACATGTTTTTCGGATACATGTTTTCAAAAATCATATTGCATATACCTTATGATCATGTTGTGATGATGCTATGATTTATAATATTCCATGATTAGATATGATTATGTTATGTTTCATGCTATGCTTTAAGAGCTTGATATGCCATGCCACCTTATGATGACTTATGATATGCCATGATTAGATATGATTATGTTATGTTTCATGCTATGCTCTAAGAGCTTGATATGCCATGCCACCTTATGATGATACTATGATATGCCATGATTAGATATGATTATGTTATGTTTCATGTTATGCTTTAAGAGATGATATGCCATGACTAGTTATGATTTTGTTATGTTGCATGATATGCTTAAAGAGTATAATATGTTATGCCATGACTAGTTGAGATCATGTTATGTTGAGACATTCTTTGATCATGTGATGATTTTTGGTTTTAGTGAGTAGGAAAGGAACTTACTGAGCCATGAGTGCTCATAGCTTACTTTCCTTGTACCACAGATAAAGGAAAAAGTTGGATGAGCTAAAGGAGCGGCAGGAGAGGCAAGGAGATGTGTGTGGCAGTGGCTAGGCAACCAAATAAGAACCTGCTTTAAAAACTTTTAAAGAACTACGTTTTGGTATCATGAATTGTAGTACCTTATGTGTGACTTGATGTTATGTTTCTACTAATTTTGATATCATGTTATTGAGGCCATGATAGTGTAGTTCGGTTTTGATGAAAAGAAAAATAAAAGAAAAGTTTTTATGAAACTAAGAAAATTATTTTAAGTCTTCTGCTGTTATTTGTACATAGAGTATCGTAGCCCCGTCCCTTAGGGTTAGCAGGGAGGGCGGGCGTTACACCTATGGTCAAGGAACTGAATTACAAGGGTTCCTGGTCGAAACCTTGCTTCCTAATCGATCCAGATTAAACTCAATCGATTACAAGCTGTTGAATCGATCCGTGGATCGATTCCGATGGCCACTGTGCTCGGGTTAATATCCTGGATCGATCGGCTGATCGATCCCGACTGGCCAATCGATCCATTGATCGATTCCAGAGCTCTCTGTTCGCGGGAGTGATTTCCCTAATCGATCGAACGATCGATCCTCAAACTCTCTGTTCGCGACAAAATGCAACTAGATCAATCGGCTGATCGGTCCAGGAGCTTACTGTTCGCGATAGAATGCGACTGGATCGATCGGCTGATCGATCAGAAGCTTACTGTTCGCGGAACCAGGCTCCCAATCGATCCACTGATCAATCGAGGGCCCCCAATCGATCCACTGATCGATTGGGGTTTCTGATTTCGCAGCAAAACTCTGATTTCAGCACTGTTTCGTGCCAAACTTACCTACAAGAGTTCTATATTAGCTGGAAACTTACTAATAACACATAACTAAGATCCTAAACATGATCACTAACAATCTAAGCAGATTTTCTATAATTTCATGCACTTAGATAACTAAATAAGCAAAGAGTAACATGATAAGAAACACTAAGTTCTTAAATGTTCTAGTTCTTCCAAGGTCTTTATTCCAGGTTCCTTCCACACGCATCTTCATCGCATTTCCCTCCAGCCTCCGCTAGTCCATCTTTCCTTTATCTTTATCTGCAGTATAAGGAAAAGAGTATCTGTAAGTTTGACAGCTTAGTAAGAAACCATCTACCTCACAAAACATGCATACGATATGATTTATGCTTTGAAAACATGCTATTTGAAATACGCACTGAATATGCTAAAGCATGGCATGACAGACAAAACATAGAAATGAGAAACTGATCATGGCAATAAGTGCTAATCATAAAATATCATGTTATATCAATAGAAACGAACCTGATACAAAAGCTGAGCTAAGCTAATACTAAACTGATGCTAAAGCTGTACTGAGTTCACATAACTATGTTGTGAAGTTTTGAAAACTATATTCATAAGTAGATTAAAGTAGTAATCATGCTGCTGATGAGCCCGGCATCTGTACGTGCTATGCGCACATCCCTAACTAAACCCGGGTTTGTAAGTCCCGAATTTAGTAGGGTTTACTAGGTTATCTAAACCTAGGGACGACTGTGGGAGCCCAACCCAATGGATATCTAATCCAGTACAGTGTCACTGCTAAAATAAAATACTGATTATAGCTAAGTTCTTCTTATATTGCTATTTCTAGGTTATCTGAACCTAGAGGCGACTCTGGGAGCCCACCCATTGGACCGTAGTCCGATAAAAACTGTAATAAAACTGGACATGCTATAAAAATGCTTCTATTGCATTTACTGAGCTATTACAATGCCTAAGTTGCATTTTAAATGAGCTGCACCTACTATCGAGCACTTGGTGTGCGCTATTGCTCACCCTATGTGCCCAAAAATCCATATACTACTAAACTAAAACATGAAATCATACGAAAGCTACTTATACTGCAGGTGAGGGGTTTCTTACATCCTGCGCTAGATTTCCTTACGATCTGATCGCTAGATTTCCGGTGGAGAAGATCCCTTCGTCGATCTCCTCGCGTCTACGTGTTCTTCTCGCGGAGAGGAGCGTCCTCGTGCCGGAGTTATCGCCGGAAGGTGCTCTTGGAACCCTTGGGACGGAACCCTAGCCCTTGGGGCTTGGTGCGCCGAGAGGAGAAGAGTAGGGAGAGGGGCGGCGTGTAAGGGTTTTGAGGGAGAGGAGAGTTACGTTAAAAAAAAATAACTCTTCACTTAATTCTTCCCTATTTATATTAAGTGGGTAATTCGGCCCAACTCAAATATAAATATAATTGATTCCCTTTCTTTTCAGCACGGCCCTGCTAGGTTCACTTGGTTACTAAAGCAATCTATAAGACATAGGGCCTCCTAGGTCTCGGGTTCGATACCCGCGTAGGCTATTCTACGATTCTATTTATTTTTGCTAATTCTGCTACTCTAAAAATTCTGTAAAAATATCCTAAAATTCCAGAAAAATACTAGGATATTTATAATAATTATTTTGAGAATTTTCGGGTGTTACAATCCCCCATACCTTATAAAAAGTTCGTCCTCGAACTTGTTGGGTTTTTCGGGCCGCGAAAACCGCTTTTTCGCGTCGCGGAAACCCCGAATCACCCATGCCACTGGATCTCGTGCGAAGAAAACTTTCGAAAATACGAGTATGAGTTTAAAGCTTCAATCTACAGTAGATCTACAAAGGAAGAAAACATTTTTATACCTTTGAAGCGTGCCTTTCGCGTATCCCGCTCGTCCAAAATGCCGGATCTCTAGACCGTCAAGCGTACGGTCCTCTAGAAGTATCCACACGGACAACTTAGGTGGAGAAGACCTAAATAAAGGTGTGCTAGCACCTTGATAGGTCACGGCAAGAAGAGGAGAGGGAGAGAGCAAGAAGAACTCAAGGAAGAAGAAGGAGGAATGAATGAGATTAACTCACAAAAATAAAACTCATCCTCATCTTAATGTGGCCGGCCACATTAAGAGATGTGTAACCTCCATGGAATGCCAAGAGTCACAACTCTTGGTAACTCCCATGAGGTGGCATCCTACTTAAGCAACCATGATGATGTGGAGCATCATCATTGGCCCAATCAATGCCAACTCACCAATGAGGTGGCATAAAGTCAAGTCAAACTTGACTCTTCATCTTCCTCTCAAGTCAAGTCAAACTTGACTTAATCTCTCTCATGGTTGATCTAATCCAACCATTTAATTCAAGCCAATTTAATATAATGAATCTAATTCATTTAATTAAATTGATTTAATGAGTCATAATCCAAATTAGACTCATTAAACACATGAATCAACTTGAGTCTAACTCAATTAGCCCAATTAGGATTACTCTTAATCCAATTTGATTCATCAAATGAATCCAATCCTCTTGGTTCATCATATGAACCTAATCTCCATCTAATTGTCCTTAGTGTGTGACCCTATAGGTTCTTGTAACGTTGGCAATGCCCTTAAACCCATTTAGGAGCATAAGTAATGAGCGGTATCTAGCAACACATCATTACTACCCAATGATACAAGAATGTTGAGATCCAACATCACCTTTGTGACTACTAATTGTGACTCCTCACAAAATATGACAAGTGTCCTTCTATCCTAGACATCTAGATTGATCAATGTGAGGCATAGACCGTGTCATCCTCTAATCAATCTAAATCTTGAACTCCAAGTAGACTCACTCAATCAAATGAGCTCAATATCCTATATTGACTCATTTGGGCATGACCATGCACTTCGTGATCTCACTCTATCAAGAATATCGATGTCACTCCCGTCATATAGGAGGGATAGATCCCATCTATATCACTCACATCCCTCTACATAATTCGTTACATACCCAGTAATCGCCTTTATAGTCCACCCAGTTACGGGTGATGTTTGACGAAACCAAAGTACATAACTCCTTATGTAGGGATCCATGGTGACTTCAGGTCTAAGGACTTGTAGTCATACTAATAGCCACATGAGAAAGTATATGACACTCATATAACGATCCATGATACTTTCTCATGGCAGGTCATTCAGTATACATTCTCCAATGCATACCCATGTGTCAACTTGATATCTCTATATCCATGACTTGTGAGATCAAGTCATCGAGTTGGCCTACATGCTAGTCTTATTGCATTAACATTGTCCCTGAATGTTAATACTTGACTAGGAATGATTAAGAGTAGTGTTCCCTATATCATCTCACTATCGGTTCAACTAACCGATTGATATAGGTGAGAACCGTCTACTCAAGGACGTTATTATACTTAATTTATTCGGCACCAATACAAGTAAGTATAATAACCAAAAACCAAATGCCTTTATTTATATAGAATATGATACAACAAGTCCAAAATGCAATCATCAAATGATTGGCTCTAGGGCTCTAGCTAACAGAACTTAGAATAATTCTGGGTACTTCTGTCTCATACTATCTTCTGTCTCCCACGTTGCCTCTTCTGTGGTGTCATTTTGCCAAATAACTTTTACTAATGGTACCTCCTTGTTCCGCAATTTCTTAACTGCTCGATCTATTATCTGAATAGGCCGACTATCATAGCTGAGGTCTTCGCGGACTGGTACCGACTGGGGCTCAATCACCTGGGTGGCATCTGGGATATGTTTCTTCAGCATAGAGACATGAAATACATTATGGATGACTGACATCTTCTGTGGTAGCTCTAGCTCATATGCTACCTTGCCAACTTTTCTAGTGATAAGGTATGGTCCCACATATCTGGGACTTAATTTGCCCTTCTTCCCAAAACGCATTACTCCCTTCATGGGAGCTACTCTGAGGAACACTGAATCCCCAACTGAGAACTCTAAGGGTCTGCGTCGTGTATCAGCATAGCTTTTCTGGCGGTTCTGAGCTGTCTCTATCCTCTGGCGAATCTGCTGTATAGCTGTTGTGGTATCTGCTACTAGATATGTCTAAAGTTCTAGTTCTTTCTGTTCACCACTCTCATACCAGCAGATTGGAGATCTACACCTCCGCCCATAGAGAGCCTCGTAAGGTGTCATGCCGATGGTGGCCTGATAGCTATTGTTGTATGCAAATTCTGCTAAACTCAGATATTTACACCAACTTCCCTTGAAGTCTAGGGCACATGCGCGGAGCATATCTTCGAGTACCTGATTTACCCGCTCCGTCTGACCATCTGTCTGAGGATGGAAAGTTGTGCTAAATTTCAACTTAGTGCCCAATGCTGACTGTACACACTCCCAGAAGTGTGACGTGAATCTACTGTCTCTGTCTGAAATAATGGTCCGTGGGACTCGATGTAGTCTGATGATCTCCTTGAGATACAACTGAGCTAGCTGTTCCATGGAGTAGGATATCCTGATAGCTAAGAAGTGGGCTGATTTAGTCAATCTGTCGACTATTACCCAGATGGTATCAAAACCATTCGTGGTTCTGGGTAGTCCCACTATAAAATCTATGGAAATGTCTTCCCACTTTCATTCTGGGATCTGGATAGGCTGTAGAACTCCTCCTGGTCTCTGATGTTCTGCCTTGACCCTCTGACAGGTCAGACAGGTGCTAACATATCTAGCGATATCTCTTTTCATCCCGGGCCACCAAAAATATTTCTTTAGATCTTGGTACATCTTGGTGGAACCTGGATGCATCACATAAGGAGTCCTGTGAGCCTCGTCTAAAATATTCCTCTTTAGTTCCTCCTGATCTGGAACACAGAGTCTGTCACTGAAGTATAATACCCCACTATCGGACGCTCTGAATTCTCTACTTTCTGATTCTGCTAACCCTTGCTTGGTTTTCTGAATTTCAGGATCTTGTTCCTGAGCTGTCTGGATGTCACCAAGCAGGTTAGATGCTAATGTCATAGTAGAGAGTTGTCCCACTATGAGTTCAAGATCAAAATCTGTGATCTCTTTCTGTAGGGGCGGTGACATGGCTGCTAGGGATAGTAAGGAAGCATCGGACTTCCTGCTAAGTGTGTCTGCCATGTTATTGGCTTTTCCTGGGTGGTAGAGGATATCTATTTCGTAGTCTTTGACCAGCTCTAGCCATCTACGCTGTCGCATATTCCGATCCTTCTGAGTGAAGAAATACTTCAGACTCTGATGATCTGTATACACTCTGCACTGAGCTCCATACAAGTAATGTCTCCAAATTTTGAGAGCGAACACTACTGCTGCAAGCTCGAGGTCATGAGTAGGGTAGTTCCTCTCATAATCCTTGAGTTGTCTGGAGGCATAGGCGATCACCTTGTCATTTTGCATCAGTACTGCTCCTAGTCCCAATTTAGAGGCGTCACTGTAAATATCAAAGCTGTCTATGTTTTCTGGTAGAGTCAAAATGGGAGCACTGGTCAATCTCCTCTTTAACTCGCTGAAGCTATTCTCACAGTCCTCTGTCCACTGAAATTTTCTGTTCTTTCTAGTAAGAGCTATCAGTGGGGAGGCTATTCTGGAGAAGTCCTCTACAAACTTTCTGTAATAACCTGCTAGTCCCAAAAAGCTCCTGATCTCACTGGCATTCTTGGGTCTTTTCCAGTTACTCACAGCTTCTATTTTACTGGGGTCTACCATGATACCATCCTTTGAGATGATGTGACCCAGGAAGGACACCTGATCTAACCAAAATTCACATTTCGTGAACTTGGCGTACAGCTTGTTCTGCTGAAGGGTCTGCAATACTATTCTCAGGTGTTCTGCGTGTTCTTCCTGAGTTCCTGAATAGATAAGAATGTCATCGATAAACACGATAACAAATCTATCTAGGTAGTCCCTGAATACTCTGTTCATGAGGTCCATGAAAGTAGCTAGAGCATTTGTCACGCCAAAGGGCATGACTACGAACTCGTAGTGTCCTTATCTAGTCCTGAATGCTGTTTTGGGTATATCCCCTTCTTTAACTTTCACCTGATGATAACCTGATCTGAGATCTATCTTAGAGAACACTGCTGCTCCCTTTAGCTGATCGAACAGGTCATTTATTCTGGGAAGAGGATACCTATTCTTGATGGTGACTTGGTTCAGTGCCCGGTAGTCTATGCACAGGCGCATGCTCCCGTCCTTCTTCTTCACGAACAATACAGGCGCTCCCCATGGTGAGTGACTAGGACGTATGAAGCCTTTGTCAAGCAGCTCCTGTAGTTGCTCCTGAAGTTCCTTCAGTTCTGCTGGAGCCATGCGGTAAGGTGCTTTGGAGATAGGATTTGTACCGGGAATGAGCTCTATCTCGAATTCAATCTCCCTGTCTGGTGCTAGGCCTGGTAACTCTTCAGGAAAGACTGCTGGGTAGTCACATACGACTCGGACCTCTACTAGCTGTTGGTCCTTATCCTGACTGGCATTGACTACTTGCGCTAAAAATCCCGTACATCCTGAATCCAACAATTTCTGTGCCTTCAGAGCTGAGAGAAATTTCTTGGCCTTTCTCTTTGGTTCTCCGATGTACTCGAATTGCACTTCTGCTTCAGGTTGGAATACGACTTTCTGTTTACGGCACTCTATAGAGGCACCGTATCTGATCAGGAAGTCCATTCCAAGGATGACATCATAATCAGTCATATCTAGCACTATCAGATCACAAAAGAGTTCTCTGTCTGCTATAATGACTGGCACTGCTCTGAGCCAGTGCGTGGATGCCATAATTTCTCCTGAAGGTAGTGTGGTTAAAAACTGACCACTGAATACCTATGGGGGTACTGCTAACTTTTCGGCGAATGTCTTGGATATATAAGAATGGGTTGCCCCAATATTGAATAAAACAGTTGCACTTTGCTGTAAAATACTAATCTGACCTGTAACAACTTTCGAGGCATTCGCTACGTCTTCTCTGGTTAAGGAGTAGATCCTTGCATTCATCATAGCTGGAGGGGCTTCTAGTCTGCCCTGGCTGATGTGTGGACCATCTAACACGGCCTGCATCTGATGTAGCTGTGCTGGCTGTCCTCCATACTGTATCAGCTGTGGTTGAGGAAGACTTGTCTTGTTCGGGCATTGCTTAGCCATATGCCCTTCCTGTCCACGTTCAAAGCATCCTCGTGCGTCCTTGCGACAAACTCCTGGGTGAAATTTCCCACAAGTAGCACATTTGGGATAACTAGGCTGTTTGCTGGCTGGTCCTCCCTTTGGGTAACTCCCTAGTTTGTGCTTGTTGTTGGAGTTCCCTTTCCAGTTAGAGCTGTGGCCCTGTTGTTTCTGAGTACTTGAGCTTCCTTGCCCTTTGGACTCTGAGAGGACTTGCTTCTGCTGCTTGATACTGTTCTGATAGTGCTCGGTGGTCAAAGCACTGCTGACTAGTTCCTCGGTGGTTTGCGGCCTATGAACGCCGCCAGCCACGTTCATTGTTATTTCCGGCCTCAGCATCTTGAGCATCAACCGGACTCGTTCTTTTTCCGTGCTGACTAGTTCAGGGCATAGACGAGCCAGTCTATTGAATTTCTTCACGGCTTCCTCAACTGATAGGTTGCCCTGACGAAACTCAGTGAACTCGTCGTAGTGGCGGTTTGTGACCCGCATGTGAAAGAACTCCTCGAAGAATTCTTTCTCGAAGTCAACCCATGTCATCTGGTTCACTGGGCACTTCGCTATAATTCTCTCCCACCACATATGTGCATCTCCTATCAAGCAGAAGGAGGCGCACTTCACTTTTTCATACTCTGGCCAGTCTAAAAGCTCCATCGTACTCTCCAGTGTTTTGAACCAGGCTTGGGCATCCCATGGTTCACTGGTGCCTGAGAAATTCTCGGGCTTGACTCTCTGCCACTGGATCAGATAGGCTTCTCTCTTTGCCTCTGCTACTGCGGCTACTGGTACTATAGGCTGGACTGGTGGAACCTCTATAACTACTGGAGTTGCTATGTTTGGTTCCGGGGTGACAGTGGGAGTATTCTGCTGATTAGCCTTTAAGGTGGCTATCTCCTGTTGTTGTTCTGCTAGCTGCTTCTGTAACTGAGCCACTACTGCCGTAAGGTCTGGGGGAGGCACTGAACTGCCTGCCTCAAGCTGGGGCTCAGTAGCTGGTGCCCTTCTAGCTGGGCGTCCTCTTGCCATTTCTAAAGGAACAAGGACATACATAACTAAAGCATCATGTTTACATAGCTAATACTATCATGTTAGTTACTATCACAGATAAGCATACTTTAGTTATCTACAAACATGAAAGCAATAAACATAACAAAGTGAGAGACGTTCTTACTTGGAAGCTGCAAGTGCAATGCTAATGTGTGTGTAGGAAGTATGGAACTTTCTGCTCTGATACCACTCTGTAACGACCCGTTACATTATGCTGTGCTAAGCTATATCCATGACCATTACTAAGTCTAGGTGCGAAAAACTGTACCAATTTAAAACTTTGCCAAGCTAATACAAATTCTTTGTTCCTACATGTACTGAGGGATGCAATCTAAGGTATACATGGCATATCCTACATCCCCTATGGTCAAGGAACTGAATTACAAGGGTTCCTGGTCGAAACCTTACTTCCCAATCGATCCAGATTGAACTCAATCGATTGTAAGCTGTTGAATCGATCTGTGGATCGATTCCGATGGCTACTATGCTCGGGTTAATATCGTGGATCGATCGGCTGATCGATCCCGACTGGCCAATCGATCCATTGATCGATTCCAGAGCTCTCTGTTCGCGGGAGCGATTTCCCTGATCGATCGAACGATCGATCCCCAAACTCTCTGTTCGCGACAGAATGCGACTGGATCGATCGGCTGATTGGTCCAGGAGCTTACTGTTCGTGACAGAATGCGACTGGATCGATCGGCTGATCGATCCAGAAGCTTACTGTTCGCGACAGAATGCGACTGGATCGATCGACTGATCGATCCAGAAGCTTACTGTTCGCGGAACCAGGCTCCCAATCGATCCACTGATCAATCGAGGGCCCCCAATCGATCCACTGATCGATTGGGGTTTCTGATTTCACAGCAAAACTCTGATTTCAGCACTGTTTCGTGCCAAACTTACCTACAAGAGTTCTATATTAGCTGGAAACATACTAATAACACATAACTAAGATCCTAAACATGATCACTAACAATCTAAGCAGATTTTCTATAATTTCATGCACTTAGATAACTAAATAAGCAAAGAGTAACATGATAAGAAACACTAAGTTCTTAATTGTTCTAGTTCTTCCAAGGTCTTTATTCCAGGTTCCTTCCACACACATCTTCATCGCATTGCCCTTCAGCCTCCGCTAGTCCATCTTTCCTTTACCTTTATCTACAGTATAAGGAAAAGAGTATCTGTTAGCTTGAGAGCTTAGTAAGAAACCATCTACCTCACAAAACATGCATACGATACGATTTATGCTTTGAAAACATGCTATTTGAAATACGCACTGAATATGCTAAAGCATGGCATGACAGACAAAACATAGAAATGAGAAACTGATCATGGCAATAAGTGTTAATCATAAAATATCATGTTGTATCAATAGAAACTAACCTGATACAAAAGCTGAGCTAAGCTAATACTAAACTGATGCTAAAGCTGTACTGAGTTCACATAACTATGTTGTGAAGTTTTGAAAACTATATTCATAAGTAGATTAAAGTAGTAATCATGCTGCTGATGGGCCCGGCATCTGTACGTGCTATTCGCACATCCCTAACTAAACCCGGGTTTGCAAGTCCCAAATTTAGTAGGGTTTACTAGGTTATCTAAACCTAGGGACGACTGTGGGAGCCCAACCCAATGAATATCTAATCCAGTACAGTGCCACTGCTAAAATAAAATACTGATTATAGCTGAGTTCTTCTTATATTGCTATTTCTAGGTTATCTGAACCTAGAGGCGACTGTGGGAGCCCACCCATTGGACCGTAGTCCCATAAAAATTGTAATAAAACTGGACATGCTATAAAAATGCTTCTATTGCATTTACTGAGCTATTACAATGCCTAAGTTGCATTTTAAATGGGCTGCACCTACTATCGAGCACTTGGTGTGCGCTATTGCTCACCCTATGTGCCCAAAAATCCATATACTACTAAACTAAAACATGAAATCATACGAAAGCTACTTATACTGCAGGTGAGGGTTTTCTTACATCCTGCGCTAGATTTCCTTACGATCTGATCGCTAGATTTCCGGTGGAGAAGATCCCTTCGTCGATCTCCTCGCGTCTACGTGTTCTTCTCGCGGAGAGGAGTGTCCTCGTGCCGGAGTTATCGCCGGAAGGTGCTCTTGGAACCCTTGGGACGGAACCCTAGCCCTTGGGGCTTGGTGCGCCGAGAGGAGAAGAGTAGGGAGAGGGGTGGCGTGTAAGGGTTTTGAGGGAGAGGAGAGTTACGTTAAAAAAAATAACTCTTCACTTAATTCTTCCCTATTTATATTAAGTGGGTAATTCGGCCCAACTCAAATATAAATATAATTGATTCCCTTTCTTTTCAGCACGGCCCTGCTAGGTTCACTTGGTTACTAAAGCTATCTATAAGACATAGGGCCTCCTAGGTCTCGGGTTCGATTCCCGCGTAGGCTATTCTACGATTCTATTTATTTTTGCTACTTCTGCTACTCTAAAAATTCTGTAAAAATATCCTAAAATTCCAGAAAAATACTAGGATATTTCTAATAATTATTTTTAGAATTTTCGGGCGTTACAAACAATGACCTTCTGGTCTTTAGGACTATAAAATAAACCACCTTTCGTTCCTCTGGAATAACCCACAAACACACGAACTTCTGTATGAGATTCTAACTTATCAGCATCCGGTTTCAGCACATGTGCTGGATTACCCCAAATCTGAATATGTCTTAGACTGGGCTTCCGCCCATTCCACAATTCTGTGGGAGTAGAAGATACTAATTTAGAAGGTACTAAGTTCAGAATGTGTGTTGCTGTTTCCAGAGCGTATCCCCAAAACGAATTTGGTAATTCTGAATAACTCATCATCGATCTAACCATCTCCATAAGAGTCATATTCCTTCATTCTGCCACACCATTCTGTTGGGGTGTACCAGGTGCGGACAATTGGGATTGAATCCCGGCCTCTGATAAGTAATTCCTAAACTCTCCTAAGAGGTATTCGCCACCATGATCAGACCATAGTGTCTTGATAATTTTACCTAGACGTTTCTCCACATCAGCCTTGTACTCTTTGAACTTATCCAAGCACTCAGACTTGCGGCGCATTAGGTAAATGTATCCATATCTTGAATAATTGTCTATAAAAGAGACAAAATATTCAAAACCACCTCTAGCCTGGATAGACATAGGACCATACAAATCAGAATGAACCAATTCTAACGCTTCTTTGGCTCTATACCCCTTGGCCTTAAAAGGTCTCTTGGTCATTTTACCTTCCAAGCAGGATTCACATGTTGGAAAGTTTTCCAACTCTAATGGACCCAAGAGTCCATCGGCTACAAGCCTTTGAATCCTACTTAAGTTAATATGACCAAGTCTTAGATGCCAAAGATGCGTTTGGTTCATTTCCGAAGATTCTTTTCTCTTATTAGAATTAGAAAATGTGTTATTAATTTTCATATTTTGCTTTGTGGGAGAAATTAGATTTAAAGTATATAAATTGTCAACCAATGCACCAGAACAGATAATCACTTTATTTGTCTTTATAACCACATTGTTACTAAAGGAAACTGAATATTCATCCAAATACAGTTTAGAAACTGAAATTAAATTCTTTCTAAAACTGGGTACATAAAGATAATTTTCTTAAAACCAATTTCCTATTCCTATCAAATGATAAGTAGATGTCTCCCACTGCAACAGCCGCCACCTTAGTAGCATTGTCCATGTATACAGTTATCTCTCCATCAAATAGTCGTCGGGTTTCCTGGAACCCCTGCAAAGAATTGCAGACATGATCAGTGGCTCCCGTATCTACACACCAGGTGCTGGTAGATAACACCGCTAAATATGTTTCAACAACTAGAGCATGATATATACCTTTATTGTTCTGATTCCTATGAGGACAGTCCGCCTTCCAATGCCCTATCTGCTTGCAAATGAAGCACTTGCCTTTCAGCTTCTTCATTCCAGCTTTTTGTCCCTGAGGTTTATTCACTCTCTTTGCTGAAAAGACCTGTTTCTTCTTCTTCTTGCCTTTCGATTTAGAAGTAGAACCATTTTCAGCATAGTGAATCTGAGAACTTTGACGAAATATACCTTCTGCTACCTGTAGTTCTGTCAAAAGTTCCGCCAACGTATACTCTCTTTTGTTCATGTTATAGTTCAGGCGGAACTGCTCAAAACTTCTGGGTAGCGTTTGGAGAATTATATTGACCTAGGTTTCCCCATTGATTTCTCCTCCAAGAACTTGTATTTTGTTTAGATAGGCTATCATTTTGAGAATATGATCCCTTACGGGTGTTCCCTCAAACATGGTGGTCGTCATTAACTTTCTCATTGCCTCTTGCCTAGCAGCCCGACTCTGGTGCCCAAAGAGTTCTTTGAGATTGTTTATTATATCATAAGTTGTTGGTAAATCTTGATGCTGATGTTGCAATACATTTGACATTGATGCCAAAATATAACACCGCGCCATCACATCAGCTTTTACCCATTTCTTATGATACTCAATCTCCTATGGGGTAGAGTCACCGTTAGGTGCATCAGGGCAAGCCTCAGTCAGTACAAACTTATAGCTTTCAGCAGTAAGGACAATGTCCTGGTTTCTTTTCCAATCTATATAGTTGGGTCCAGTAAGTTTGTTCTCTTTCAGTATAATGGCCAGTGGGTTGAAAGTCATCCTAAGAATCACAAAAATAACTTTAGTCACTCTAAATTTAGAATAATATTGATTCCTCTAACAATACTATTTTAAATTAACCAACACATCAAAATACCGTGAATTTTGTATGCCACGATAGTGTGGACGTATACAAATTCAACATTTGTAAAAGGAGGGTGTAACCCATTAATTTTATTATCTTGTCAACCTAACTTTTTGACAAATAAAATTAATAGTTGGTTTCCTTCGGTCACACAAATAATAGCAGTGACTCCGATGGGGAGGATACTATTAGATGTGCCTAAGTGTATACCATTACTTGACACTAAGTCCATTAATAAGATTGTGTCCCTTCCGATGGGGAAGATCACACGCTCTTAATTAATTTCCTATAGTCATCCAAAATGGAAGTTTGATCTAGTGATCCGCAAATAAACTCATCTGATATGGAGGAAGGCACTCAGAGCCAACGCGCAAGTTTGTTTGCATCACTTACAAACCAGTAATGGAGACCGTGGAATTTATTAAAATAAATCCCTCTCCCACTAAATTATTTAAAGTGAGAAATTTTAAACTATCCTAGCATACATTTATGCATACACACACATCAAAGTAAATAAAAGCAATAAATATGGAAATTATTTTCCAACTATTATGGCCTTTTTCTGTTACTGTCCTCCATGTGCTCCAACCCTAGCTGCTACCATCTTTAGCCACCGCCATCGGGTCGAGTCGTCGCATCCATCTTGCTTCTTATTCCACTGCGCCTCTAGTGCTCCATAAGTACCACGCCTCGCAAGAATCCGATCCGCGATAAAAATAGAATTTTACATATATCGATCCTATATTCCACGAGGGAATGTACATGTGATCTAGATCGAAAATAAAATTCTAAAATCCTAAGGCTAATACAGCTCCTGCTGTATTAGTTACATACAATCATGCGCACACAAAATATTGCCCTAGACATGTCCATGGGTCCAATCACACACAACATCAATAAGCTATAATAGTTGAAGCCTGCAACCAAAGAGTTAGCACATCCTACTATTATCCTGCCTAAATTATGTATGACATCTGCATAACCTATTTGAATTCTAAACACACAGAGGCAAACCCTAGCTCTGATACCAATTGTTGGTTAGTCCTAGGAAAACGTACCAGCTCCACTGTATAAAAATTTTTTGTACAAGTGTCGAACCTTTCCTTAAATAACCTGTTCTGTTCTTTAGAAGTTAAATTAGGAATCGCAGACGGAACTTAACATCATTGATTCCAAATTTAACTTATCTGTTCTTAATGGTTTAGATTTGAATCGTAAGCGGAACTTAACACTATTGATTCAAATCTACCTAAGTTATTAATTCCATTAAATATTAATTTCCAAAATTGGCTTCCAAGACTGCATGGCGAGGCACATCGCCTTCTTGGATATGGGAGCAACCACCACCGCCTAGACAAAGCCTTTTAAGGAAAGCTAATATTTAATTTCCTTAAATAACTCTAGGTTAACCAAAAAGAACAATCGAATCACAAATTCAAAAAAGAAGAAACACAAACTCGAAAAATAAATTAGAAAAACTAGATCTAATTGTCTCTTGTATTTAGAATTCTTACAAAGAAAATAACTAGTATGATGCGGAAAAAAATTACTAGTTATACCTTCTCTTTGTAAGTTAATGACCTCGAGATCTTCTGCCATATTCCTCGCCTCGCCTTGGACGTCGTGTGGGCGACGATCCTCCAAGATGAACACCACCCAAAAGCTTCTTCCTCTTCTTTTAAAATCCAGCCACCACCACCACCAAGGAGAAGAGAGCAAAAGGGAAAAGAGAAGGGAGAGAGGGGTCGGCCACTTGAGATCTCCAAGCAAAAGAATAAGAGTTGTGTCTCATGAAGCATCCTCACCCCTTCTTTTATATTACTTGTCCAAGGCAAATAAGGAAAAACTTTTTACAATAATTAAAATCATCCTCTAGTTTTTCTTTTTCCCTTTTTATTTTTCCTTTTCTTTCCTCTTGATTGAATCAATCACCAAAAATAAATTTGACGATTTTATTATTTTTAATATGGCCGGCCACTTGCTTGGGCACCAAGCAAGGTGGTCGACCACCTCATCAAGAGGAATAAGGAAAAAATATTTTTTAAAATTTTACAAGAAGTAATCCTCTTATAAAATTTAGAAGCTCTCTTTTCTAAAGTAGGAGTTAAAAAAGGAAAGTTCTAAAAATTAAAACCATATTTTAAAATTTAAAACTTCTCTTATAAAATTTCCTATTTTAACATGATGATAGAAAATTTTAATTTTAAAACTTATCTTCCTTTTTTTTCTTAAACCATGAGGATGGTTAAAAAAGGAAAGTTTTAAAACTTTTAAAACTCTCTATTAAAACATGTGGCCTAATTCAAATAAGGAAAATTTTAAAAAATTAAAATCTCTCTTTTAAAACTTATAGTTTTCTACAAAGAGAAGATTTTAAAAATTCAAAACAACCCTCCTATTTGAATTAATCTTGGCCGGCCCCTACATGCTTGGTCACCAAGAAATAGGGCCGGCCCCTATAAAGAGGATGTGGTCGGCCCTTGCTTGGTCACCAAGCATTGGACCGGCCCACTTCTTGGACACCAAGAAGAGTCTTACATTTGGATGGACTTGAGGCTATAATGAGGCTACGACAGGGACCTAGAGGAGAAATTGGTTTTGGCCTTCTGACGAGCTTGAGTATCCCGTGCTCGACCCGAACACACAACTCAAGTTCATCGATAATAACTCATTCCACTAGAGAGTTATTATCGCACTACCGTACCAATCCCAAATTACATTATGGGCTCCTTCTTATCATGAGTGTGTTAGTCTCCCTGTGTTTAAGATAACAAATGTCCACTAATTAAGTAAGTTACTGACAACTCACTTAATTAATATCTAGCTCCAAGAGTAGTACCACTCAACTTCATTGTCATGTCGGACTAAGTCCACCTGCAGGGTTTAACATGGTAATCCTTATGAGCTCCTCTTGGGGACATTCTCAACCTAGATAACTAGGACACAGATTCCTTCTATAATCAACAACACACATTATAAGTAATATTATTTCCCAACTTATCGAGCATATTGATTTATCGAGCTAAACCTCACCCTTTGATAAGTCAAAGAAATAAATATTAAATATATGTGCTTGTTACTGTTGGTTGCTACTCGGAAAGCCTAACGGTTCCACTGTACAAAAATTTTGTACAAAGGTCTGAACCTTTTCCTAGCTACCATGTGTTCTTTTAAATTAAACTTGGATCGCCTGCGGAACTTTACACGTTTGATCCTAAGTTTAACTTATTTGTTCTTTTAGGTTTAGACTTGGATCTCCTGCGGAACTTAACACGTTTGATCCAAATCAACTAGGTTACGAAGACAATTAAATATCTATTTCTAAAATTGGCTTCCAGTACTGACGTGGCGAGGCACATGGCCTTCTTGGATATGGGAACAACCACCACCGTCTAGATAAAGCCTTTTAAGGAAAGCTAATATTTAATTTCCTTAAATAACTCTAGGTCAACCGAAAAGAACAATCAAATCACAAGGAAAAGAAAAACAAAAGAACACAACATCGAAAACAAATTCGAAATACTAGAATCGCATGCCTCTTGTATTTGGTATTTTTACAAAGAAATAAAACTAGTATGATGCGGAAATTAAATACCAGTATACCTTTTCTTTTGCAAGCAAAAACCTCTAGGTCTTCTACCATATTCCTCTTCTAACCTCGGACGTTGTGTGGGCAACGATCTTCCGAGATGAGAAACCACCAAAGCACCTTCTTCTCCTCCTTGCAAGGTTCGGCCACAACAAGAACACCTCCAAGGATGAAGAGATTCAACCACCACCAATGCTCCAAGGGATACTAGAAAAGAGGCTTCTTTTCTCTCCTTCATCTCCTTCTTAGATCCGGCCACCAAAGCTATCTCCACCATGAGAAGGTTTCGGCCACACAAAGGAGAGGAGAGGAAATAAGGGGCCGGCCACACCCAAGTAGAAAAGAGAGGAAAAATAGAATAGAGATGTTCACCATGAAGCCTCCTCTACCCCCTCTTTTATAATCCTTGGTCTTGGCAAATAAGGAAAATTTAATAAAAACTTCCTTAATTCTTTTGCCATTGAAAAGGAAAATTTATTTAATTAAAACAATTTTTTCTATTCAATTTACAATGGTCGGCCACTAATAAAATCTCCAAGCAAATAAATTTTAAACATAAATTAAAACTTCCTTATTTGCTTCCAGAAATTTATAAAAATTTCTCCAATAATTTTCCCTTCATGATTGGTTAATAATAAGGAAATTTTATAAATTAAAATCTTTCTATTAAACATGTGGATAAAAAGAAAGTTATCTTGTAAAAATTAAAATCTCTTTTAATCTACAAATAAGGAAAGATATCAAATCTTTTCTTAATCTTTAGTAGAAACTAATAAAAGAGAATTATTAATTTTTTAAACTTTCTTTTAAATCATGAACATGGTTAAAAGAAAAGTTTTTACCAAAATAAAAATCAACCTTTTAATCTACAAATAAGGACAGAGATTTAGCTCTTCTCTTAATCTTTTGTAGAATCTTATAAAAGGAAAGATTTAAAATTTTAAACTCTCTTTTAAATCATGTTATCCACATAAGAAATTTTTAAAAAATAAAAATAAAAATCCTTTTATTTTAATTTGGGCCGACCACACCAAGCTTGAACCCAAGCTAGGGCCGGCCACCTTGAAGCACCCATGAACCAAACTTTGGCCGGCCCTAGCTTGGTCTCCAAGCTAGCTTGGTCGGCCCCTATGGGATGGGTAATAAGGTGGGTATTCATGGATCGAAAGCGCTAGAGGGTGGTGAATAGCGCTCGTGGCTATTTTAACGATTTAAAACACAGAATAGAAACGCAGCGGAAAGTAAACTCAAACACACAGAGACGCAGGTGTTTTACTTCGTTCGGAGCCTATGGCGACTCCTACTCGAAGGCCCGCGGTCCTTGACCGCTTTCGGTGGGCAACAACTATATATCGGAAAGATTACAATTTGAATTATAATTAATGCAATAAGTAAACTAATACTGACAACAAAAGATCAAAGAGTCTGAGCTTCGGGTTGTCGACGTCGCGTAGTAGCACTTCAAGGTCGTCTCATTGGCAGCACTTCACAGAAGAAAGCTTAGGATCTTGTCGTTCTTTGGCTGCACCCTCGACCCTCTTTTTATATGACATTCCGGGCGCCTTGATCCCTTCCGGGCGCCTGGAGTGTGACGTGGCCAACCAACCAGGATTCTCCACGTGGCGAAGTCGCAGCAAGGATAAAACTTGGTCCCGGGCACCCGGACCTGTTCCGGGCGCCTGGAGCTCCGGGCGCCCGGATCCATCCCGGGCGCCCGGACCACCTTTTTCCAGCAGGTTCCTCACCTGCAAAACCAGGTTAGTCCGAGAAAAATCCCCTGCAAGACAGTGTTAGAATCTGATAAAACACAGTAAGGAATAACTGACAGTCTTCGGACTGTCCGAGTCTGACTTCAGATTCCCAACCGGAAACCCTAGGTCGACCCGACGCCTACTGTTCCCTCTACGAGGAACGCGTCCTCACCTACTCCCCTCAGGAGAGATTACCTGATGCCAGTCCGGTCCTCCAGACCGACTGGACTTTCCGCCTAGGGTTACCACCCCCTAGGACCTAGGGTTACCGCCCCCTAGGGTTTTTCTCCACCTAGGGTTACCACCCCGTAGGACCTAAGGTTACTGCGCCTTAGGGTTTTCCCCCACCTAGGGTTACCGCCCCCTAGGACCTAAGGTTACCACCTCTTAGGGTTTTCCCTCACCTAGGGTTACCGCCCCCTAGGACCTAAGGTTACTGTAACGACCACCCTTCTTACTACTACCACACTTTAAGGATGACCGTTACTTGACTACTAACTCTACTTAACCGGTATGATAAAAAAAATTACATGGAAACCCTACCGAAAAATTTCGGCAGAGTCTCCCCTGTACCGGTGACCATATCCGTAAATACATACAGAGTATACTCAGCCACAGGCGGCTGGAACATATATTTTCACAACCACGCAGTTTAATAAATCAAAACATGCAGGTAATGAAAAGCGGAAACATAACTTCTTACTACAAAATTTTCTTATCAACTTAATAAGAAATTATGCTAAACAAATTCTTAAACTAAGTGAGTTCTTTAGCTAAGTCTCAAGGATCTCCATAGTCCACACATCACACACCGTCACAGCATCTCCTTGTCGCCTTCTTCCTTATACTTTAGCTTTTCCTTTATCTGCAGTACGAGGAAAATAGTATCTATAAGCTAAAAGCTTAGTGAGCGCTATCCTACTCACAAAAACTCGATATGCGTGTATATAAATAAAACATGCTAAAATTGAATGCTAACATGTAAAGCTACTCATGCTCATAAATAGCAAAGAAATCAACTAACTGAAAAACTAACATGTATAGCTACTCATGCTCATAAATAGCAAAGGAATCATGCTAACTGAAATACTAAACATGTACAGCTAATCATAGAACTATCATGTGTATCAATAGGAAAATGAACTGATACATAAGCTGAACTAATTAATGCTAAACTGAGTCTAACTTGTATTCACATAACTAATTTGTGAAGTTTTGAAAACTATTTACATAATAGATTAAAATAATAATCATGTTGCTGATGGGCCCGGCAACTGTACTTGCTGTGCGCGCATCCCTAACTAAACCCAGGATTGCAAGTTCCGAGTCTAGTAGTGTTTACTAGGTTATCTAAACCTAGGGACGACTGTGGGAGTCCAACCCAATGGATATCTAATCCAGTACAGTGCCACTGCTGAAAATAAAATACTGATTTCATAGCTAATTTTCTTACCTTGCTTTAACTAGGTTACCTGAACCTAGAACTAGGTTATCTGAACCTAGAGGCGACTGTGGGAGCCCACCCATTGGACCGTAGTCCCATAAAAGCTGAAGCAAGACTAAAAAGTTATTTTAAATGCTTCTACTGCATTAACTGAGCTATTAAAATGCCTACTGTAGCATTATATTGAGCTAAGCATTTTATCAAGCACTTGGTGTGCACTAGAACACACCCTACGTACTAAAAATCTGTATACAAAGCTTAACATAACTCTGCATATTAAGCTTATCAAAATCTGCATACTAAGCTTATCTAAAATCTGCATGCTATAAAAATAGGACTGCTCGTGTTAAACTTATAGCAAAGGAAACTGTACGTCTAATAGCAATAGAAAAGAAGTCTGCCCATGCTTACAAATAGCTAAGGAAAATCTAGAAAAAGAAAACTGCTCTTCTATTAGCAATGTAAAAGAAATCTGCTCATTCTAATTAATTCCAACAAAGTGGAACATAAGGAAAGGATTATTTCTGCTACAGTCAAAAGTTACCACATGATATACTAAAGCATATGTTGTTCATGTCCAGTTAATGGTATACAAACCTATTCTGCAAAGCTAACATAGAATGATATACTTAAACACATGCTATTCTCAAATCTCCAATTATCTCAATGTTGTACCGTATACTAAACTAAACCCCTAATCAACTTTAATAGCTACTAGAGAAACTGAAAGTGAGGTAAATGATTTTATCAATACCAACATTCTAATTGGTACAAAGAAAGATAGATAAAAAGAACAAACCATTTACCCCCACCATTAAAAAGAACAACATTCTTTAAGCTAGCATTCAACGGAACCTACAGATTTCACCATTTAACTTCTAGAATTCAAAATTTATCTACAAGCAAACTCTAAGGTTTCATGCAAGGCTTCGGAACAAGGAAAAGAACCAAGGAATGAACTTCGGTGCTATCCCAATGCTGTATACCATGATCTGGAAGCAAAGAACATAAATTAAACCTCCTACTTTATAGAATTAGATCCCCATTGCAAGGTCAAAGTTTTCCAAAACCTAACAATTCCCCCTTTTATTTCCCTAATGAAACTCACGGCATTTGTACCCTTTTGAACCTCACGGCAGAACTTCAAAAACAAAACAAAAGAAAAACTCTAAATCAATGCCACAAGGAGGATTGTTCATGCTCGGCAAAGAAATGAAGAAGGAAAAATCGCGGAACTACTCCTACTGCAGGTGAGAAGCAACTCACCTTCGGTTCTTGGACTTACAACCGAAAGGGAAGGCTCTAGGGTTTCGGGTAGCTCGACCTTCGGCTCCTCCTCGTGCCCACAACCTTGACGAGAGGATCTCAACGGTGTGAAGAGCTCTTGGAGAAAAGTGCTCGCCGGCCGCCGGAGACGAAGCCCTAGCCGCGGCTTCGTTTCTGCCCGAGAGGAATCGCTGACGCCGCGTGAGGAGAAGAGGTGAGAAAGAAATTCGGTTTCGGGAAACCTAAATCCTCTCTTTATAACTAGGGTTTTTTTTTTTTATCAACTATAGCTTATATATTTGTCGCTGCCTATTTAATTAGCAACGATCGCTAGCCCAGTTGGTCCGTTGGGCTTTGCTTGAAGCCATAGGTTTGGGCTTCGATTCTTGGTCGCGCCCCTTTTTCTCCGATTTATTTTTAAACGTTCCATCTACTGCATATATATATTTCGCTCCATATAAGATTAACAAAAATCGTGTAGCTCAGCTGATTTGGTTGGTTTTGCTCGAAGTCACAGATTGCCGGTTCAAATCCTGGCTTCAACATATTCCTTTTCCTTTTTTTTTTTTTAAACTTCTTCTTCTTGGTAAAAATACCAAACGAACTCCAAAAATTGCATAAAAATATTCTAAAAATTTCTAAAAATCTCTAGAATATTTTAAAAGTATTTCTAAATATTTTTATGGACTTTTAGAACTCTAAATAGGGAAAATTGGGTCGTTACAATTCTCCCTCCCTTATAAAAAGTTCGTCCTCGAACTTAGAATAATTCTGGATATATTTCTATCTCATGCTGTCTCCACGCTCCCCTAGTAACTTTCTCGTGCTTCTGGTTCTACCAGATGACTTTTACTAATGACACTTCTCTATTTCCTAGTCTCTTGTTTGCTCTGTCCACTATCTGTGTCTGCTCTCATAGCTAAGATCTTCTTGGATCTACACTGTCTGAGGCTGAATCACTTGGCTAAGGTCGTGAATACACTTCTTTAGCATGGAGACATGAAACACATTGTGTATTGCTGACATATCTTGAGGTAAGTCTAGCTTGTAAGCTACCTTCCCAATTCTCTCTGTGATCGGGGTAGGGTCCTACGTATCGAGGACTTAACTTGCTCTTTTTCTCTTGGGTTCTCCGATGTACTCAAACTGTGCTTCTGCTTCAGGTTGGAATACGACTTTCTGTTTACGGCACTCTATGGAGGCACCGTATCTGATCAGGAAGTTCATTCCAAATATGACATCGTAGTCAGTCATGTCTAGCACTATCAGATCACAAAAGAGTTCTCTGTCTGCTATCATGACTGGCACTATTCTGAACCAGTGCGTGGATGCCATAACTTCTCCCGAAGGTAATGTTGTCAGAAACTGATTGCTGAGTACCTCTGGGGGTATTGCTAACTTTTCGGCGAATGCCCTGGCTATATAAGAATGGGTTGCCCCAGTATCGAATAAAACAGTAGCACTATACTGTAAAATGCTAATCTAACCTATGACAACTATCGAGGCATTAGCTACGTCCTCTCTGGTGAGTGAGTAGATCCTCGCATTCGCCATCGCTGGAGGGGCTTCTAATCTGCCCTGGCTGATAGGTGGACCTTCTAGAGCGGCCTGCATCTGGTGTAACTGTGCTGACTGGCCTCCATGCTGAATCGGCTGTGGGGGAGGAAAGCTGGTCTTGTTCGGGCATTGCTTAGCCATATGCCCTTCCTGTCCACATTCGAAGCATCCTCGTGTGCCCTTACGACAAACTCCTGGGTGAAATTTCCCACAAGTAGCACACTTAGGATAACTTGGCTGCTTGCTAGCCGGTCCTCCTTTTGGGTAATTCCCTGGTTTGCGTTTGTTGCTGGAGTTCCCTTTCCAGTTAGAGCTGTGGCCTTGAGATTTCTGAGTATCTGACATTCCTTGGCCTTTGAAATCTGAGGAGGTTTGCTTCTGCTGCTTGATGTTGTTCTGGTAGTGCTCGGTGATCAGAGCACTACTCACTAGTTCTTCTGTGGTTTGTGGCCCATGGATGCCACCGGCCACATTCATCGCTATTTCTGGCCTCAACATTTTGAGCATCAGCCGAACTCGTTCCTTTTTTGTGCTGACTAATTCGGGACATAAACGAGCCAGTCTGTTGAATTTCTTCACGGCTTCCTCAACTGATAGGTTGCCCTGACGTAACTCCGTGAACTCGTCGTAGTGGCGGTTTGTGACCCGCATGTGAAAGAACTCCTCGAAGAATTCTTTCTCGAAGTCAGCCCATGTCATCTGGTTCACTGGGCGCTTCGCTGTGACTCTCTCCCACCACATACGTGCGTCTCCTGTCCGACAGAAGGAGGCACACTTCACCTTCTCCTGTTCTGGCCAGTCCAGAAGCTCCATCGTGCTCTCCAGTGTTTTGAACCAGGCTTGAGCATCCCATGGTTCGCTGGTGCCTGAGAAGTTCTCGGGCTTGATTCGCTGCCACTGGATCAGGTAAGCCTCTCTCTTTGCTTCCGCTGCTGGAGCTACTGGTGCTGTGGGCTGGACTGGTGGAACCTCTATAAATGCTGGGGTCGCTAGGTTAGGTTCCGGGGTGACTGTGGGAGTATTCTGCTGATTAGCCTTTAAGGTGGCTATCTCTTGTTGCTGTTCAGCTAGCTGCTGCTGCACTGAACTGCCTGCCTCTTGCTGGGGCTCAGTAGCTAGTGCCTGCTTAGCTGGGCGTCCTCGTGCCATTTCTAAAGACATAGAGGATGTACATAACTAATCTAATCACGTTTAACTAGCTACTATAAACATGTTAGAGGCTATCACACATAAGCATGCTATAATTATTCCTAAACATGAAAGCAAGAAACATAAATAGAGTAGAGGTATTCTTACTTGGAAGACGGCAAGGCTGATGCTGATGTGTGTGATGCTGGAGAATGGGAACTGCTCTGATACCAACTGTAACGACCACCCTTCTTACTACTACCACACTTTAAGGATGACCGTTACTTGAATACTAACTCTACTTAACCGGTATGATAAAAAAAATCACATGGAAACCCTACCGAAAAATTTCGACAGAGTCTCCCCTGTACCGGTGACCATATCCGTAAATACATACAGAGTATACTCAGCTACAGGCAGTTGGAACATATATTTTCACAACCACGCAGTTTAATAAATCAAAACATGCAGGTAATGAAAAGCGGAAACATAACTTCTTACTACAAAATTTTCTTATCAACTTAATAAGAAATTAAGCTAAACAAATTCTTAAACTAAGTGAGTTCTTTAGCTAAGTCTCAAGGATCTCCATAGTCCACACATCACACATCGTCACAGCATCTCCTTGTCGCCTTCTTCCTTATACTTTAGCTTTTCCTTTATCTGCAGTAGGAGGAAAATAGTATCTATAAGCTAAAAGCTTAGTGAGCGCTATCCTACTCACAAAAACTCGATATGCATGTATATAAATAAAACATGCTAAAACTGAATGCTAACATGTAAAGCTACTCATGCTCATAAATAGCAAAGAAATCAACTAACTGAAAAACTAACATGTATAGCTACTCATGCTCATAAATAGCAAAGAAATCAACTAACTGAAAAACTAACATGTATAGCTACTCATGCTCATAAATAGCAAAGGAATCATGCTAACTGAAATACTAAACATGTACAACTAATCATAGAACTATCATGTGTATCAATAGGAAACTGAAATGATACATAAGTTGAACTAATTAATGCTAAACTGAGTCTAACTTGTATTCACATAACTAATTTGTGAAGTTTTGAAAACTATTTACATAATAGATTAAAATAATAATCATGCTGCTGATGGGCCCGGCAACTGTACTTGCTGTGCGCGCATCCCTAACTAAACCCAGGATTGCAAGTTCCGAGTCTAGTAGGGTTTACTAGGTTATCTAAACCTAGGGACGACTATGGGAGCCTAACCCACTGGATATCTAATCCAGTACAGTGCCACTGCTGAAAATAAAATACTGATTTCATAGCTAATTTTCTTACCTTGCTTTAACTAGGTTACCTGAACCTAGAACTAGGTTATCTGAACCTAGAGGCGACTGTGGGAGCCCACCCATTGGACCATAGTCCCATATAAGCTGAAGCAAGACTAAAAAGTTATTTTAAATGCTTCTACTGCATTAACTGAGCTATTAAAATGTCTACTGTAGCATTTTATTGAGCTAAGCATTTTATCAAGCACTTGGTGTGCACTAGAACACACCCTACGTACTAAAAATCTGTATACAAAGCTTAACATAACTCTGCATATTAAGCTTATCAAAATCTGCATACTAAGCTTATCTAAAATCTGCATGCTATAAAAATAGGACTGCTCGTGTTAAACTGATAGCAAAGGAAACTGTACGTCTAATAGCAATAGAAAAGAAGTCTGCTCATACTTACAAATAGCTAAGGAAAATCTAGAAAAAGAAAACTGCTCTTCTATTAGCAATGTAAAAGAAATCTGCTCATTCTAATTAATTCCAACAAAGTGGAACATAAGGAAAGGATGATTTCTGCTACAGTCAAAAGTTACCACATGATATACTAAAGCATATGTTGTTCATGTCCAGTTAATGGTATACAAACCTATTCTGCAAAGCTAACATAGAATGATATACTTAAACACATGCTATTCTCAAATCTCCAATTATCTCAATGTTGTACCGTATACTAAACTAAACCCCTAATCAACTTCAATAGCTACTAGAGAAACTGAAAGTGAGGTAAATGATTTTATCAGTACCAACATTCTAATTGGTACAAAGAAAGATAGATAAAAAGAACAAACCATTTACCCCCACCATTAAAAAGAACAACATTCTTTAAGCTAGCATTCAACGGAACCTACAGATTTCACCATTTAACTTCTAGAATTCAAAATTTATCTACAAGCAAACTCTAAGGTTTCATGCAAGGCTTCGGAACAAGGAAAAGAACCAAGGAATGAACTTCGGTGCTATCCCAATGCTGTATACCATGATCCGGAAGAAAAGAACATAAATTAAACCTCCTACTTTATAGAATTAGATCCCCACTGCAAGGTCAAAGTTTTCCAAAACCTAACAATTCCCCTTTTATTTCCCTAATGAAACTCACGGCATTTGTACCCTTTTGAACCTCACGGCAGAACTTCAAAAACAAAACAAAAGAAAAACCCTAAATCAATGCCACAAGGAGGATTATTCATGCTCGGCAAAGAAATGAAGAAGGCAAGATCGCGGAACTACTCCTACTGCAGGTGAGAAGCAACTCACCTTCGGTTCTTGGACTTACAACCGAAAGGGAAGGCTCTAGGGTTTCGGGTAGCTCGACCTTCGGCTCCTCCTCGTGCCCACAACCTCGACGAGAGGATCTCAACGGTGTGAAGAGCTCTTGGAGAAAAGTGCTCGTCGGCCGCCGGAGACGAAGCCCTAGCCGCGGCTTCGTTTCTGCCCGAGAGGAATCGCCGACGCCGCGTGAGGAGAAGAGGTGAGAAAGAAATTCGGTTTCGGGAAACCTAAATCCTCTCTTTATAACTAGGGTTTTTTTTTTTTATCAACTATAGCTTATATATTTGTTGCTGCCTATTTAATTAGCAATGATCGCTAGCCCAGTTGGTCCGTTGGGCTTTGCTTGAAGCCATAGGTTTGGGCTTCGATTCTTGGCCGCGCCCCTTTTTCTCCGATTTATTTTTAAACGTTCCATCTACTGCATATATATATTTCGCTCCATATAAGATTAACAAAAATCGTGTAGCTCAGCTGATTTGGTTAGTTTTGCTCGAAGTCACAGATTGTCGGTTCAAATCCTGGCTTCAACATATTCCTTTTCCTTTTTTTTTTTTTAAACTTCTTCTTCTTGGTAAAAATACCAAACGAACTCCAAAAATTACATAAAAATATTCTAAAAATTTCTAAAAATCTCTAGAATATTTTAAAAGTATTTCTAAATATTTTTATGGACTTTTAGAACTCTAAATAGGGAAAATTGGGTCGTTACAATTCTCCCTCCCTTATAAAAAGTTCGTCCTCGAACTTAGAATAATTCTGGATATATTTCTATCTCATGCTGTCTCCACGCTCCCCTAGTAACTTTCTCGTACTTCTGGTTCTACCAGATGACTTTTACTAATGACACTTCTCTGTTTCCTAGTCTCTTGTTTGCTCTGTCCACTATCTGTGTCTGCTCTCATAGCTAAGATCTTCTTAGATCTACACTGTCTGAGGCTGAATCACTTGGCTAAGGTCGTGAATACACTTCTTTAGCATGGAGACATGAAACACATTGTGTATTGCTGACATATCTTGAGGTAAGTCTAGCTTGTAAGCTACCTTCCCAATTCTCTCTGTGATCGGGGTAGGGTCCTACGTATCGAGGACTTAACTTGCTCTTTTTCTCTTGGGTTCTCCGATGTACTCAAACTGTTCTTCTGCTTCAGGTTGGAATACGACTTCCTGTTTATGGCACTCTATGGAGGCACCGTATCTGATCAGAAAGTTCATTCCAAATATGACATCGTAGTCAGTCATGTCTAGCACTATCAGATCACAAAAGAGTTCTCTGTCTGCTATCATGACTGGCACTGTTCTGAACCAGTGCGTGGATGCCATAACTTCTCCCGAAGGTAATGTTGTCAGAAACTGACGACTGAGTACCTCTGGGGGTATTGCTAACTTTTCGGCGAATGCCCTGGCTATATAAGAATGGGTTGCCCCAGTATCGAATAAAACAGTAGCACTATACTGTAAAATGCTAATCTGACCTGTGACAACTGTCGAGGCATTAGCTACGTCCTCTCTGGTGAGTGAGTAGATCCTCGCATTCGCCATCGCTGGAGGGGCTTCTAATCTGCCCTGGCTAATAGGTGGACCTTCTAGAGCGGCCTGCATCTGGTGTAACTGTGCTGACTGGCCTCCATGCTGAATCGGCTGTGGGGGAGGAAAGTTGGTCTTGTTCGGGCATTGCTTAGCCATATGCCCTTCCTGTCCAGATTCGAAGCATCCTCGTGTGCCCTTGCGACAAACTCCTGGGTGAAATTTCCCACAAGTAGCACACTTAGGATAACTTGGCTGCTTGCTAGCCAGTCCTCCTTTTGGGTAATTCCCTGGTTTGCGTTTGTTGCTGGAGTTCCCTTTCCAGTTAGAGCTGTGGCCTTGAGATTTCTGAGTATCTGACATTCCTTGGCCTTTGGAATCTGAGGAGGTTTGCTTCTGCTGCTTGATGTTGTTCTGGTAGTGCTCGGTGATCATAGCACTACTCACTAGTTCTTCTGTGGTTTGTGGCCCATGGATGCCACCGGCCACATTCATCGCTATTTCTGGCCTCAACATTTTGAGCATCAGCCGAACTCGTTCCTTTTCTGTGCTGACTAATTCGGGACATAAACGAGCCAGTCTGTTGAATTTATTCACGGCTTCCTCAACTGATAGGTTGCCCTGACGAAACTCCGTGAACTCGTCGTAGTGGCGGTTTGTGACCCGCATGTGAAAGAACTCCTCGAAGAATTCTTTCTCGAAGTCAGCCCATGTCATCTGGTTCACTGGCGCTTCGCTCTGACTCTCTCCCACCACATACGTGCGTCTCCTGTCTGGCAGAAGGAGGCACACTTCACCTTCTCCTGTTCTGGCCAGTCCAGAAGCTCCATCGTGCTCTCCAGTGTTTTGAACCAGGCTTGAGCATCCCATGGTTCGCTGGTGCCTGAGAAGTTCTCGGGCTTGATTCACTGCCACTGGATCAGGTAAGCCTCTCTCTTTGCTTCCGCTGCTGGAGCTACTGGTGCTGTGGGCTGGACTGGTGGAACCTCTATAAATGCTGGGGTCGCTAGGTTAGGTTCCGGGGTGACTGTGGGAGTATTGGCTATCTCCTGTTGCTGTTCAGCTAGCTGCTGCTGTAACTGAGCCACTAATGCTGTAAGGTCTGGGGGAGGCACTGAACTGCCTGCCTCTTGCTGGGGCTCAGTAGCTGGTGCCTGCTTAGCTGGGCGTCCTCGTGCCATTTCTAAAGACATAGAGGATGTACATAACTAATCTAATCACGTTTAACTAGCTACTATAAACATGTTAGAGGCTATCACACATAAGCATGCTATAATTATTCCTAAACATGAAAGCAAGAAACATAAATAGAGTAGAGGTATTCTTACTTGGAAGACGGCAAGGCTGATGCTGATGTGTGTGATGCTGGAGAATGGGAACAGCTCTGATACCAACTGTAACGACCACCCTTCTTACTACTACCACACTTTAAGGATGACCGTTACTTGACTACTAACTCTACTTAACCGGTATGATAAAAAAAATCACATGGAAACCCTACCGAAAAATTTCACTGTACCGGTGACCATATCCGTAAATACATACAGAGTATACTCAGCCACAGGCGGCTGGAACATATATTTTCACAACCACGCAGTTTAATAAATCAAAACATGCAGGTAATGAAAAGCGGAAACATAACTTCTTACTACAAAATTTTCTTATCAACTTAATAAGAAATTAAGCTAAACAAATTCTTAAACTAAGTGAGTTCTTTAGCTAAGTCTCAAGGATCTCCATAGTCCACACATCACACACCGTCACAGCATCTCCTTGTCGCCTTCTTCCTTATACTTTAGCTTTTCCTTTATATGCAGTAGGAGGAAAATAGTATCTATAAGCTAAAAGCTTAGTGAGCGCTATCCTACTCACAAAAACTCGATATGCATGTATATAAATAAAACATTCTAAAACTGAATGCTAACATGTAAAGCTACTCATTCTCATAAATAGCAAAGAAATCAACTAACTGAAAAACTAACATGTATAGCTACTCATGCTCATAAATAGCAAAGAAATCAACTAACTGAAAAACTAACATGTACAGCTAATCATAGAACTATCATGTGTATCAATAGGAAACTGAACTGATACATAAGTTGAACTAATTAATGCTAAACTGAGTCTAACTTGTATTCACATAACTAATTTGTGAAGTTTTGAAAACTATTTACATAATAGATTAAAATAATAATCATGCTGCTGATGGGCCCGGCAACTGTACTTGCTGTGCGCGCATCCCTAACTAAACCCAGGATTGCAAGTTCCGAGTCTAGTAGGGTTTACTAGGTTATCTAAACCTAGGGACGACTGTGGGAGCCCAACCCAATGGATATCTAATCCAGTACAGTGCCACTGCTGAAAATAAAATACTGATTTCATAGCTAATTTTCTTACCTTGCTTTAACTAGGTTACCTGAACCTAGAACTAGGTTATCTGAACCTAGAGGCGACTGTGGGAGCCCACCCATTGGACCGTAGTCCCATATAAGCTGAAGCAAGACTAAAAAGTTATTTTAAATGCTTCTACTGCATTAACTGAGCTATTAAAATGCCTACTGTAGCATTATATTGAGCTAAGCATTTTATCAAGCACTTGGTGTGCACTAGAACACACCCTACGTACTAAAAATCTGTATACAAAGCTTAACATAACTCTGCATATTAAGCTTATCAAAATCTGCATACTAAGCTTATCTAAAATCTGCATGCTATAAAAATAGGACTGCTCATGTTAAACTGATAGCAAAGGAAACTGTACGTCTAATAGCAATAGAAAAGAAGTCTGTTCATGCTTACAAATAGCTAAGGAAAATCTAGAAAAAGAAAACTGCTCTTCTATTAGCAATGTAAAAGAAATCTGCTCATTCTAATTAATTCCAACAAAGTGGAACATAAGGAAAGGATGATTTCTGCTACAGTCAAAAGTTACCACATGATATACTAAAGCATATGTTGTTCATGTCCAGTTAATGGTATACAAACCTATTCTGCAAAGCTAACATAGAATGATATACTTAAACACATGCTATTCTCAAATCTCCAATTATCTCAATGTTGTACCGTATACTAAACTAAACCCCTAATCAACTTCAATAGCTACTAGAGAAACTGAAAGTGAGGTAAATGATTTTATCAATACCAACATTCTAATTGGTACAAAGAAAGATAGATAAAAAGAACAAACCATTTACCCCCACCATTAAAAAGAACAACATTCTTTAAGCTAGCATTCAACGGAACCTACAGATTTCACCATTTAACTTCTAGAATTCAAAATTTATCTACAAGCAAACTCTAAGGTTTCATGCAAGGCTTCGGAACAAGGAAAAGAACCAAGGAATGAACTTCGGTGCTATCCCAATGCTGTATACCATGATCTGGAAGCAAAGAACATAAATTAAACCTCCTACTTTATAGAATTAGATCCCCATTGCAAGGTCAAAGTTTTCCAAAACCTAACAATTCCCCCTTTTATTTCCCTAATGAAACTCACGACAGTTGTACCCTTTTGAACCTCACGGCAGAACTTCAAAAACAAAACAAAAGAAAAACTCTAAATCAATGCCACAAGGAGGATTGTTCATGCTCGGCAAAGAAATGAAGAAGGAAAAATCGCGGAACTACTCCTACTGCAGGTGAGAAGCAACTCACCTTCGGTTCTTGGACTTACAACCGAAAGGGAAGGCTCTAGGGTTTCGGGTAGCTCGACCTTCGGCTCCTCCTCGTGCCCACAACCTTGACGAGAGGATCTCAACGGTGTGAAGAGCTCTTGGAGAAAAGTGCTCGCCGGCCGCCGGAGACGAAGCCCTAGCCGCGGCTTTGTTTCTGCCCGAGAGAAATCGCCGACGCCGCGTGAGGAGAAGAGGTGAGAAAGAAATTCGGTTTCGGGAAACCTAAATCCTCTCTTTATAACTAGGGTTTTTTTTTTATCAACTATAGGTTATATATTTGTCGCTGCCTATTTAATTAGCAACGATCGCTAGCCCAGTTGGTCCGTTGGGCTTTGCTTGAAGCCATAGGTTTGGGCTTCGATTCTTGGCCGCGCCCCTTTTTCTCCGATTTATTTTTAAACGTTCCATCTACTGCATATATATATTTCGCTCCATATAAGATTAACAAAAATCGTGTAGCTCAGCTGATTTGGTTGGTTTTGCTCGAAGTCACAGATTGCCGGTTCAAATCCTGGCTTCAACATATTCCTTTTCCTTTTTTTTTTTTAAACTTCTTCTTCTTGGTAAAAATACCAAACGAACTCCAAAAATTGCATAAAAATATTCTAAAAATTTCTAAAAATCTCTAGAATATTTTAAAAGTATTTCCAAATATTTTTATGGACTTTTAGAACTCTAAATAGGGAAAATTGGGTCATTACAGTTACCACCCCTTAGGATTTTCTCTTTGCCTAACCGCAGCTAGGACTTTCCTGAAACACTTATTCAACACGTTAGATCACCACAAACTTAACTTTGAATCCTTTTCCATTATCAAAACTAAGGTTCGATCGTCGGATGCTTCCCGCACCAACAATCTCCCCCTTTTTGATAATGGCAACCGAAATTCAATGTTAAGTAAAAGAAAATATGTTGTTATGTATAAGCACAAGACACAAGATAAGTGTGATAGCAAGATAAACATAGCTCCCCCTTAATACAAGCTCCCTTTAAAATATTTTCTTTGAATTTCTCTACTCTTTCTTTGAATTTGAATTTTATTTTTATTTCTTTCTTTGAATTGAATTTCTCTACTCTCCCCCTTTGCCATATTTCAAAAATGTGCTAGTTTTGAAAAACTTAATTTTTCAATACAGAATTTAGCAGAAAACATTTTAACTTAGGCAAGGAGCAAGTGAAAGGTAACACCTTAGAATAGCAATATTTTTCAAAATTTTATCAATTGATTTTGCTTGAAGAGATTTGCAAAGAGGAACTATTTTTAACTTAGTGTGTTTTGAGGAAAAAAAATTTTCAAACAAAGATTTAACTTCAGAAATTTTCAAACAAAATTTTCAACTTCAGAAATTTTCTGGAAGAAAAAATATTCAAGTTTTTAAAGAAAATTTTCAAGGAAGGTTTTCAACTTAAAAAAAAATTCAAGGCTTTAAATAATTTTCTAAAAAAATTTTAACTTAACAAAATTTTGAAAAGATTTCAGCTTAAATAACTTTCTAACAAGATTTAAAAAGGATTTTCAGAATAGAGGACACTTGAAAGTTTTAAATTTGGAGAAAGTTTTTGAGAAAGCTACTTTGAAATGAATTTCAAGAATACTTAAGGCAAAGGAGAAGCGATAACCTTAATGTTTAATAGCTTGCCATTTTGTTTTAGTAAGGTATCAGAGCCCTAAAGTCCAAGCATGAGTAAAGATTTGGTTTTGATCAGGTATCAGAGCCCTTAAGTACAAGCATGCTTAAACTTTAATATTGCCTCTATAGAACATCTTGCCAATTAGCTAAGTTTAGAAAATAATTTAACTAAGTTTAGTTAGAGAAAACTTAATTAAGTACTTAGCTTTGAAAACATTTAGCTTATAGAGTAGTTATAATTTGAAGGTCAGGTAATAAATAATTTTAATTTTTAAAGCTAAAAAATAGCTTGAATTTTCAAAGATATGCCAAAACTAGTTTTTAATTTTGAGGTCAAGTCAAAATTTTTAAAGAAAAACTAATTTTAAAACCGACTCAAAATCACTCCCCCTTAATTAATGCCTTAATAAATTTTTGAGTTCAGGAGTTCAAGCATGAGAGGTCAAAAAATTATTTTCATAATTTTCCATCTCACTCATTCTAGATTAACAAGCATTTTTAGCATATGAGTGAGTGTGAGATGGAATTTACTTTAATTTACAACATTGAAAATATCAGTTAGAATTCCAAATAGGTGACCATTATTTTGAAGATTTAAAAATTAATTGAGTTTAGAATTTCAAAGAATTTAATAACTTCTGAAAAGTGTTTTGAAATTAATTTTTCAGAGGATATTTCAAATGATTTTTCAAATAATTTTTGAAATAATTTTGAAATTAATTTTTTCAAGGGATTTTTCAAATGATTTTGGAGTGAAGTTTTAAAAAATTTTGAACTGATTTTGAAAAGATTTTTCAAATAATTTTGAAAATAATTTTAAATAAATTTTAAAGATTTTGAAATGATTTTTCAAATAATTTTTAAAATAATTTTAAATAAGTTTAAAGATTTTGAAATGATTTTGAAAATAATTTTTAAAAGATTTTTAAATAAGTTTTAAAAGATTTCTGAAATAATTTTGAAATTGAGTTTAAAAGACTTTTAAATAAGTTTTAAAAGATTTCTGAAATAATTTTGAAATTGAGTTTAAAAGATTTTTGAAATAATTTTGAAATAATTTTGAAATTGAGTTTAAAAGATTTTTGAAATAATTTTGAAATTGAGTTTAAAAGAATTTTAAAATAATTTTGAAATTGAGTGTAAAGGATTTTTGAAATAATTTTGAAATTGAGTTTAAAAGATTTTTGAAATAATATTGAAATTGAGTTTAAAAGATTTTTGAAATAATTTTGAAATTGAGTTTAAAAGATTTTTGAAATAATTTTGAAATTGATTTTAAAAGATTTTTGAAATAATTTTGAAATTGAGTTTAAAAGATTTTTGAAATAATTTTGAAATTGAGTTTAAAAGATTTTTAAAATAATTTTTAAATAATTTTGAAATTGAGTTTAAAAGATTTTTAAATAATTTTGAAATTGAGTTTAAAAGATTTTTAAAAAATTTTAAAATAATTTTGTTGAATTAACTTGATTTAAGTCAATTTTAATTTTAATTTCCTAGTCATCTCACCCGATCTAAATTTTCAATCAGGGAACCCTATAATTGTTGTGAGATGAGTTAGTTCAATTTTTAGGGTTTTGTTTAACTTTATGTTAGATTTGGGTTTAGCTTTGGGTTCAACAAGTAAGCGTTCTTTGGATAAACTTCTGGGCTATGGTGAGTCACAAGGAGCTCATTAAAGTAACCATGCCTTTGAGGTTTTCCAAATAGTCCTACCCATTGAACTTAATACTGAACCTTGGTCTAACTAGTTAGGATCCATTTAAGGGTAGCTTCGGTTAGTTCCACTTGGCCAAATGCACCAGGTCGAAGCCTATCTTCCTAGACATGTGATGCCCAAGCTTCCCCAATGTACTATCATCCAAAAACTTCACCAGTACTGTGTTTTAAGTTAAATCTGACCCTTTTAATCTATCCTTACTTACCCTATCGGGTAATTTACTCTTGTTTACCCATTTCGGGTAGATTAAGTTCGGTTACCCAGTTAGGTAAATAGGTTTCGGAGTTGCCAGCTATTCTGGACCCTCCTTCTATTTTGAATTAATTTTGAATAATTGATTTTGAATTTTGAATTTTGAGTTTTAATAATTAATTTCGAATTTTGAATTTTAATAATTAATAAATAATAATAAATTTTGAATTTTGAATTTTAATTTTAATAACTAATTTTGAATTTTGAATATTAATTTGAATTATGTTCTTAATATTGTTTTTCTATTAGCTTCCCCTGGATCATAGCCTCGATATGGTCTATCAAGGTAATATACTTGATCCTTGGGGACCCAATAGTGACCATTTCCAACTTGATTCACCAAGTTGGATTTTGGCACCCATGCTTGGACAATTTTTCTATTATTTCTACTAACTAGCGATAAATATGATTTGTATTTTGTTTTAGTTTTAAATCCAAGTCCAGTTCTGTTGTAAACGGCTCGCTGTTCTCCAAGAATCAGATTCAGATTCTTGGAGCCCAAGGTGAACCGTTCCAACGTGTCCTTGAGTTCTTTAATTTGAGCTTTCAAATTAGAATTCTCTTCCTCAAGTTGTTGGACTTGAGTTGAACTTCCAGTTTGAACTGACTCAGTTAAAGAGCTCGAGTCAGTCGCTTCCTTAAGGGTTGTTACCTCCTTTTGGAGCGACTTAACCCGGACGTTGGATTTAGCCAACTTTTTTACTAAATAAGGTAATAATTCATGCAAGTTATCTAATTGAAATTCTGCGAGTAGTGAACTTACAGTGGGTTTTGGTCCTTCGGAAACGAATGCGGATTCGTGGCTTCGATCAGACTCAGTCTCGGATTCGCTCTCGATTTCTGACTCATACTCGGACTCAGTTTCCGCCACGGTTGCTTGTACTGGTAGAGCGAGGAAGCTCGTCGGTTCTTCTTCGTCGGACCCGGATTCATCTGATGACTCGGACCATGTTGCCTTCAGTGCTTTCTTCGTCTTGCTTGTTCATGCAAATAACGCAACACCTTCCTCTGCCGGAATAGTATTAGTCTGCTCAAATAATTTATTTATTAAAACATGCTTACCTATTTTCGTATCAAGAATACCTTCGTGTAGCTCAATCAGATTCTCCCACAGCTCCTTAGCGCTTGAAAATGGGTCGGCGCGATTCAGCTCCTTATTCGTTAAACCACACTGAAGTGTATACGTTGCTTTTGCGTTTGCTTCTACCTTTTTGATAAGGTTTGCGTCCCAGTTCTCGTACGGTAGAGGCTTGCCGGCGCTGTCAATTGGCAGTTGAAGCCCGGTTTTGACGATCATCCAGACTTCAAAGTGAGTCTGGAGATACGCCTCCATCCGACCCTTCCAATCTCCGAAATCATCTCCGGAGAAGAGCGGTGGGCGAGCAGTGTTGTAGCCTTCTTGATGGGCCATTTTTAGAAAGACAATCTTGCAAAATAAACACAATAAAACTTGTTCCAAGACTTAGTCTTGGATTAGTAGTGCGGGAGAGAAAAAATAGTAATTCAGGAATTTTGAGAAAAAATAATAAAATAATATTAAAAAATATTACTACAAATTTTTGAAAACGCAATATTTCGCTAATTCCAACCAATGGTGAAAAGATGAAAATTAATTTTTCAAAAACAGTTTTGGAGGAAAAAACGAAAGGCGTAAGGTTTTATTTTTAACCTATACAAACGACAAAGCCACGAAAAATGCTTGAATGGTGGTTGCACCAGTTCAAAGCGACCCCGCTCTGATACCAATTGATGGATCGAAAGCGCTAGAGGGGGGGTGAATAGCGCTCGTGGCTATTTTAACGATTTAAAACACAGAATAGAAATGCAGCGGAAAGTAAACTCAAACACACAGAGACGCAGGTGTTTTACTTCGTTCGGAGCCTATGGCGACTCCTACTCGAAGGCCCGCGGTCCTTGACCGCTTTCGGTGGGCAACAACTATATATCGGAAAGATTACAATTTGAATTATAATTAATGCAATAAGTAAACTAATACCGACAACAAAAGATCGAAGAGTCTGAGCTTCGGGTTGTCGACGTCGAGTAGTAGCACTTCAAGGTCGTCTCATTGGCAGCACTTCACAGAAGAAAGCTTAAGATCTTGTCGTTCTTTGGCTGCACCCTCGACCCTCTTTTTATATGGCATTCCGGGCGCCTGGATCCCTTCCGGGCGCCTGGAGTGTGACGTGGCCAACCAACCAGGATGCTCCATGTGGCGAAGTCGCGGCAGGGATAAAACTTGGTCCCGGGCGCCCGGACCTGTTCCGGGCGCCTGGAGCTCCGGGCGCCCGGATCCATCCCGGGCTCCCGGACCACCTTTTTCCAACAGGTTCCTCACCTGCAAAACCAGGTTAGTCCGAGCAAAATTCCCTGTAAGACAGTGTTAGAATCTGATAAAACACAGTAAGGAATAACTGACAGTCTTCGGACTGTCCGAGTCTGACTTCGGATTCCCAACCGGAAACCCTAGGTCGACCCGACGCCTACTCTTCCCTCTACAGGGAACGCGTCCTCACCTACTCCCCTCAGGAGAGATTACCTGATGCCAGTCCGGTCCTCCAGACCGACTGGACTTTCCGCCTAGGGTTACCACCCCCTAGGACCTAGGGTTACCGCCCCCTAGGGTTTTTCTCCACCTAGGGTTACCACCCCCTAGGACCTAAGGTTACTGCCCCTTAGGGTTTTCCCCCACCTAGGGTTACCGCCCCCTAGGACCTAAGGTTACCACCCCTTAGGGTTTTCCCTCACCTAGGGTTACCGCCCCCTAGGACCTAAGATTACCACCCCTTAGGATTTTCCCTTTGCCTTACCGCAGCTAGGACTTTCCTGAAACACTTATTCAACACGTTAGATCACCACAAACTTAACTTTGAATCCTTTGCCATTATCAAAACTAAGGTTCGATCGTCGAATGCTTCCCGCACCAACAGGTATAGGTGGGTATAGTACTCTATAATTAAGAGGCTACGATAGGGACCGAGAGGAGGAATTGGTTTTGGTCTCCCGATAAAATTTAGCATCCCGTGTTCGCCCCGAACACACAACTTAATTTTATCAATAATAATTCATTCCACTAGAGAACTATTATTGAACTACCGCACTAATCCCAAATTACATTTTGGGCTCCTTCTTATTATGAGTGTGTTAGTCTCCCTGTGTTTAAGATAACAAATGTCCACTAATTAAGTAAGTTACTGACAACTCACTTAATTAATATCTAGCTCCAAGAGTAGTACCACTCAACTTCATCGTCATGTCGGACTAAGTCCACCTGCAGGGTTTAACATGACAATCCTTATGAGCTCCTCTTGGGGACATTTTCAACCTAGATTACTAGGACACAATTTCCTTCTATAATTAACAACACACACTATAATCGATATCATTTCCCAACTTATCGGGCTTATTAATTTATCGAACTAAATCTCACCCATTGATAAATTAAAGAAATAAATATCAAATATATGTGCTTGTTATTATATTAAGATTAAGAGCACACACTTCCATAATAACTGAGGTCTTTGTTCCTTTATAAAGTCAGTATAAAAGAAACGACCTCTAATGGTCCTACTCAATACATTCTAAGTGTACTAGTGTAATTATATAGTTAAGATAAACTACTACCTAATTACACTACGACCTTCCAATGGTTTGTTCCTTTCCATCTTGGTCGTGAGCTACTGTTTATAATTTATAAGGAACCGATAACATGATCTTCTATGTGTGACACCACACACCATGTTATCTACAATATAAATTAATTGAGCAACTACATTTATCGTAAATGTAGACATTTGACCAATGTGATTCTTATTTCTAGATAAAAGTTTATACCAAAAGCTAGACTTTTAGTATACATCCTAACAATCTCCCACTTATACTAAAAGACTAAGTTGCCATATCTGCTGCCATACATCTGATTCCCAACCCTTCAACATGTCCATCAAAAGCTCTTGCCTTAAGGAACTTAGTGAAAGGATCTATAGGTCATCACCTGATGCAATCTAGACGGCAACAACTTCTCCTCGTTTATATAATTTCTCGTATTGGGTGGTATTTGCGCTCTATTGTGTTTACTTGCCTTATAGACTTATGGTTTCTTCGAGTTTGCTACTGCACCAATATTATTACAATAAATTGTAATAATCTTTGTACAAACCAGAAATCATATCTAAGTCTATCTTTAGGTTATTGAGTCATTCAGCTTTTTATGGCTACCTCAGAGGCTTGCCATATACTCAGCTTCTATGATGGAGTCCAGAAAAACACCTATGCTTATCACTCTTCCATAGTTATGACTTTACCTCCTAAAGTAAACACAAAACCCCGAGGTTTACTTATTATTGTCCCTATCCGATTGGAAGTCAAAATCCGTGCAACCCACAGGGACCAAATTAACAGCCTTGTAAGCTAGCATATAATCTCTAATACGTCTAAGGTACTTCAATATATGCTTTACTGCAGTCCAATGTCCTTGTCCAGGGTTACTTTGATATCTACTAACTATGCCCTTGACAAAACAGATTTCTGATCTCGTGCATAGCATACATTTAGGCTTCCGACAGCCGAAGCATAAAGAACTGCCTTCATTTCCTCTATCTCCTTTGATGTCTTTGGAGACATCTCTTTAGATAAAGCTACTCCAAGCCCAAAAGGTAAGAAACCTTTCTTGGAGTTCTGCATGCTTAAAACGAGCAAGGATTTTTTTCAATATATGAAGCTTGGGATAAGTAAAATATTCTTTTCTTGTGATCCCTTATTACTTTGATCCTAAGAATATATACATTCTCCCAAGTCCTTCATATCGAATTGTTTGGACAACCATACCCTTACTTCTGACAACACTTTGATATTGTTTCCAACTACCAAAAATGTTATCTACGTATAGTACAAGAAATACCACCACGTTTCCATCACACCTTTTGTATACACAAGACTTATCCGGTTACTAAATAAATCCATAGGTCTGGATCACTTTGATAAACCAGATGTTCCAAGACCTTGAAACTTTGCCTCAATCCATAGACTGATTGAGCTTGCACACAAGATGCTCTTTGCCCTTTGCAATGAACCCTTCTGGTTGCTTTATATGGATGCTTTCTTCAAGACTTCCATTAAGGAATGCTGTCTTGATATCCACTTGCCAAATAGATAAAAGAATCTGGATAGACTTAAGCATGGCTACTAGTGAAAAAGTTTCCTTTTTCATCAAGCCTTGCTTTGAAAGTTTCCACCTTCCTGTCTATCCATCTTTTCCTATTGTAGACCTACTTTCACCCAATGGCTTTTACACCATCTGGAGGTTCTACAAGCTTCCAGATTTGATTAGAATACAGATATTCTAATTCTGTATTCATTGTTCTTTGCCAAGATGTGGCATCTTTGTCTTGGAGTGCTTCATCATATGTCCGGGATCAAGCTTATGTTCATTTGGGATCAAGTCCAAAAACTTTCCCAAAACATGAATCGTTTTGGTTGTTTGACAACCCTCCCACTACGATGATGTACTGCCTATAATTGTGTATCAATTGTGATATGTGTTGCAGTTTCTTGTGATATTTCATCTTGTATAGTTGGTACTAGATTAGACATGTCCTTTATAATTTCTTTAAGAACAAATTTACTTATGGGCTTGTGGTTTATTACATAGTCCTTTTCTAAAAATCGATCATTGATGCTAACAATGACCTTCTGATTTTTAAGACTATAAACCTACTTTCATTTCTCTAGGATAACTTACAAACAAGTGAATTCCTATCCAACTTATCATTGTCTCTCTTCAGCATATGTGCTGGACTACCCGAATCCGAATGTACTTCAAAATAGGCTTATGCCTATTAAGCAATTCTATATGAGTAGAGAGTTCTGACTTTGGAAGGTATTATATTCACTTCTGTTTCCAGAGTATATCCTTAAAATGAATTTGGTAATTTTCCAAATAACTCATCATCAATCTACTTATTTCTATAAGAGTCCTATACCTTCCTTTTTCTACACCATTCTGTAGGGGTGTACCAGGTGCAGTTAGTTTGGATTGAATCCCTACTTTTGATAAGTGACTCCTAAATTCTCTCAAGAGGTACTTGCCACTACGATCTCACCGTAGTGTCTTGATACTTTTACTTTGACGTTTCTCCGTATCAGCCTTGTACTCTTTGAACTAATCAAAGTACTTAGTCTTGCGGCACATTAAGTAAATGTATTTGTATCTTGAATAGTTATCTATAAAATAGATGAAATATTCGATACTACCTCTTGTCTGGATAGTCATAGGATCACACAAATCAAAATGAACCAATTCCAACATATCTTTGGCTCCATACCCCTTAGACTTAAAAGCTTCTTGGTTATTTTTTCTTCCAAGTAAGACTCGCAGGTTGGAAAGATTTCCACTACTAATGAACCCAAAAGTTCATCAGCTACCAATGAATCCTACTTAAGTTAATATAACCTAGCTTTAGATGCCAAAGATATAATTGGTTCATTTCCAAAGTTACTTTCTCTTACAGTTAGAAGATGTGTTACTAATTTCTATTTGTTACATCGTGAGAGTTATTGGATTATAAATTGTCAACCAACATACCAGAATAGATAACTTCTCTATTTTTCTTGATAACAACTTTGTTATCAAAATAGACACAATATCTATTCTATAATAGTTTAGAAACTGAAATCAGGTTCTTTCTAAACTTAGTATGTAAAGACAATTTCTAATAATCCATATTTTATTCCTATTAGAGAATAAACCTCTCCCACTGCAACAGCTGCTACTTTTGCAGTAATTTCCATGTGGACGGTGTTTTTATTTTCATTTAGTTGTCAGGTTTCCTGGAACCCTGCAATGAATTGCAGACATGATTAATGACATCTGTATCTACACTCCAGGTTCTGGTAGATAACACCACTAGACATGTTTCAACTAATGAATTAAATACACCTAAATTATTCTTTGTTCTAAGAAGACAGTCTACCTTAATATCCAAGTCCTATTTCCAATCATTACAATTGGGACTACTAAGTCTTTTCTATAGTATAACAACTAGGGGATTGACAAACATTTTAAAACCTAAGAATCACAAAAATATTTGGTCAAGATCAATTCTTTTAAAATCCCTATGAATTTTGTATGCCACGATAGTGTGGACGTATACAAAATCAAAAAAGAGATTTTATCCATTAATTTTATTATCTCGTCAACTTTATTTTATGACGAATAAAATTAATAGTTGATCTATCTTTGATCAAATATTTGGTCAAAACTTTTTGAATTTAAAATAACATTGATTCCTCAAACAATATTATTTAAATTCACCAACACCTCAAACACCATGAATTTTGCATGCCACGATATTGTGGACGTATACAAAATTTAAACATTTGTAAGAGGAGGGTTTTACCCATTAATTATCTTGTCAATAAATCTTTATAACAAAATAAAATTACCTCAAACACCGTGAATTTTGTATGCCACGATAGTGTGGACGTATACAAAATCAAACATTTGTAAGAGGAGTTTTTTTAATTTTATTATCTTGTCAACTTATTTATTTGACAAATTAATAGTTGGTTTTCTTTGGTCACACAAACAATAGCAGTGACTCCGATGAAGAAGATACTATTAGACGTGCCTAAGTGTATACCATTACTTGACACTAAGTCCATTAATAAGATTGTGTCCCTTCCGATGGGGAAGATCACACGCTCTTAATTAACTTCCTATAGTCATCCAAAATGGAAGTTTAAGCTAGTGATCTGCAAACAAGCTCATCCGATATGGAGGAAGGCACTCAGAGCTAACACGCAAGCTTGTTGCATCACTTATAAACCAGTAATGGAGACCATGAAATTTATTTAAAAATAAATCCCTCTCCCACTTAGTTATTTAAAGTGAGGAATTTTGACTATGCTAGCCTACTTAGCATGCATACTAACAAGCACACACAACACAGCATAAAAAGAAATAAATAGAAAAAAATAATTTTCAACTATTATGGCTTTTATCTATTGTTGTCCTCCGTGTGTCGCCAACCCTAGCTGCTGCCATCTTTGGCCACCGCCACCGAGTCTAGTTGTCGTATTCATCTTGCTCCTTGTTCCACTGCGCCTCTGGTCCTCAAAAGGTTCCACGCCTTGCAAGATTCGATCCGCGACATAAATACAATTTTATATTTTTCGATCCTATATTCCTCGAAGGAATGTACATGTAAACTAGATCGAACATAAAATAAAATTTACATCCATCGATCCTATATTCCATAAAAGGAATGTACATGTAACTAGATCAAAAAAAATAAAATCCTAATAAAACTAAACACAGTTCCTGTTGTATTTTATAATACAATCATGCACACAGAATAAAATGCCCTTGACATGTCCAAGGGTCCAATCACACACATAATAACTATAAGCCATAATAGTTAGATCTTGCATCCACAAAGTTAGCACATCCTACTATTAACCTGCCTAAATTATGTATGACATGTGCATAATTAAACTAATACCAAATACACAGAGGCAAAACCCTAGCTCTGATACTAATTGTTGGTTGCTACTCGGAAAGCCTAACGATTCCACTGTACAAAAATTTTGTACAAAGGTCTGAACCTTTTCCTAGCTACCGTGTGTTCTTTTAAATTAAACTTGGATCGCCTGCAGAACTTTACACGTTTGATCCTAAGTTTAACTTATTTGTTCTTTTAGGTTTAGACTTGGATCTCCTGCGGAACTTAACACGTTTGATCCAAATCACCTAGGTTATGAAGACAATTAAATATTTATTTCCAAAATTGGCTTCCAGTACTGACGTGGCGAGACACATGTCCTTCTTGGATATGGGAACAACCACCACCGACTAAACAAAGCCTTTTAAGGAAAGCTAATATTTAATTTCCTTAAATAACTCTAGGTCAACCGAAAAGAATAATCAAATCACAAGGAAAAGAAAAACAAAAGAACACAACATCGAAAACAAATTCGAAATACTAGAATCGCATGCCTCTTGTATTTGATATTTTTACAAAGAAATAAAACTAGTATGATGCGGAAATTAAATACTAGTATACCTTTTCTTTTGCAAGCAAAAACCTCTAGGTCTTCTACCGTATTCCTCTTCTAACCTCGGACGTTGTGTGGGCAACGATCTTTCGAGATGAGAAACCACCAAAGCACCTTCTTCTCCTCCTTGCAAGGTTCGGCCACAACAAGAGCACCTCCAAGGATGAAGAGATTCAACCACCACCAATGCTCCAAGGGATACTAGAAAAGAGGCTTCTTTTCTCTCCTTCTTCTCCTTCTTAGATCCGGCCACAAAAGCTATCTCCACCATGAGAAGGTTTCGGCCACACAAAGGAGAGGAGAGGAAAGAAGGGGCCGGCCACACCCAAGGAGAAAAGAGAGGAAAAATAGAATAGAGATGTTCACCATGAAGCCTCCTCTACCCCCTCTTTTATAATCCTTGGTCTTGGCAAATAAGGAAAATTTAATAAAAACTTCCTTAATTCTTTTGCCATTGAAAAGGAAAATTTATTTAATTAAAACAATTTTCTCTATTCAATTTACAATGGCCGGCCACTAATAAAATCTCCAAGCAAATAAAATTTTAAACACAAATTAAAACTTCCTTATTTGCTTCTGGAAATTTATAAAAATTTCTCCAATAATTTTTCCTTCATGATTGGTTAATAAAAAGTAAATTTTATAAATTAAAATCTTTCTATTAAACATGTGGATAAAAAGAAAGTTATCTTGTAAAAATTAAAATATCTTTTAATCTACAAATAAAGAAAGATATCAAATATTTTCTTAATCTTTTGTAGAAACTAATAAAAGAGAATTATTAATTTTTTAAACTTTCTTTTAAATCATGAACATGGTTAAAAAGAAAGTTTTTACCAAAATTAAAATCAACCTTTTAATCTACAAATAAGGAAAGAGATTTAGCTCTTCTCTTAATATTTTGTAGAATCTTATAAAAGGAAAGATTTAAATTTTTAAACTCTCTTTTAAATCATGTTATCCACATAAGAAAAATTTTTTAAAAAAAATAAAAATCCTTTTATTTTAATTTGGGCTGACCACACCAAGCTTGAACCCAAGCTAGGGCCAGCCACCTTGAAGCACCCATGAACCAAACTTTGGCCGACCCTAGCTTGGTCTCCAAGCTAGCTTGGCCGACCCCTATTGGATGGCTAAGAAGGTGGGTATAGTACTCTATAATTAAGAGGCTACGATAGGGACAGAGAGGAGGAATTGGTTTTAGTCTCCCGATAAAATTAAGCATCATGTGTTCGCCCCGAACACACAACTTAATTTTATCAATAATAATTCATTCCACTAGAGAACTATTATTGAACTACCGCACCAATCCCAAATTACATTTTGGGCTCCTTCTTATTATGAGTGTGTTAGTCTCCCTGTGTTTAAGATAACAAATGTCCACTAATTAAGTAAGTTACTGACAACTCACTTAATTAATATCTAGCTCCAAGAGTAGTACCACTCAACTTCATCGTCATGTCGGACTAAGTCCACCTGCAGGGTTTAACATGACAATCCTTATGAGCTCCTCTTGGGGACATTTTCAACCTAGATTACTAGGACACAATTTCCTTCTATAATTAACAACACACACTATAATCGATATCATTTCCCAACTTATCGGGCTTATTGATTTATCGAACTAAATCTCACCCATTGATAAATTAAAGAAATAAATATCAAATATATGTGCTTGTTATTATATTAAGATTAAGAGCACACACTTCCATAATAACTGAGGTCTTTGTTCCTTTATAAAGTCAGTATAAAAGAAACGACCTCTAATGGTCCTACTCAATACATTCTAAGTGTACTAGTGTAATTATATAGTTAAGATAAACTACTACCTAATTACACTACGACCTTCCAATGGTTTGTTCCTTTCCATCTTGGTCGTGAGCTACTGTTTATAATTTATAAGGAACCGATAACATGATCTTCTATGTGTGACACCACACACCATGTTATCTACAATATAAATTAATTGAGCAACTACATTTATCGTAAATGTAGACATTTGACCAATGTGATTCTTATTTCTAGATAAAAGTTTATACTAAAAGCTAGACTTTTAGTATACATCCTAACAGTTATTATATTAGGATTAAGAGCACACACTTCCATAATAACTAAGGTTTAGTTCTTTTACTAAGTCAGTACAAAAAGAACTTACCTAAATGATCCTACTCAATACACTTAGAGTGTATCAGTATAATTTATTCGTCAAGATAAACTAATACTTAATTACACTATGACTATTCTGATGGTTTGTTCCTTACCATCTTAGTCATAAGAAACTATTTATAATTTATAGAGAACCGACAACATGATCTTCTGAGTGTGACACCACACTCCATGTTATCTACTATATAAATTAATTAAACAATTACATTTAATAAATGTAGATATTGACCAATGTGATTCTTTTATTTCAACAAATAAATGTCTACAAAAGCTAGGCTTTTAGTATACACTCTAACAGAGCAGTCTTCCGCTCTGGCTTCTCGTCCCTCGGAACCACCACTCGCTTCCTTCTTGTCCGTCGGTGTCCTCTTCCCTAGCGCCTCGTCCCTCGAACGCACCGCGTGCCGTCCTTCTCGCTAGTTGCGTCTTCCGCTCGACTAACAGTGCTCCTAAGCTCTTGCACACTTAGACACAAGGTTAGAAAAACATAGGACCTAACTTAACTTGTTGATCATACCAAAATAACCTTGGGGTTCCAACTATCTCCCCCTTTTTGATGTGATCAACCCAAGTTAAGTTAGGGTAAAATAGACATAAAAATAAACTAACTAATTTTGCAATAAGTTGTAAAAAAAGATATAAAAATTAATTTTTGTCTACCTCCCCCTAGACTTGTAATTTTTCTTCTCCCCCTTTGATCACATAAAAAATGGAGTTCCGAAAAATCTAAGGGTTAAAAAAATTTCTAAATAAATTCTAAGTTAGAGAATTTGCCAAAGAAAATTTCTAACTTAAATTTTGAATTTTCCAAAAAAAAATTTACGCACGAAAATTTTTTCTAAGTATAAAGATATTTTTTGAAACAAAATTTTCTAACTTAAAAAAATTTAAGTAAGAAAATTTTATAAAAGAAGTTCTAAGTAAAAAATTTGAAAGAAAAATATTTAAAAGACTTTTTAAAGCATTATTAAATTTCCACCTTAATGTTTTTATCAGAAAGTTTATTAAACATTTTTATTTCAATATTTTGGCTTCCAGGTCATGGCGAGGCACTAGGCCTTCTTGGTTATTGAAGCAACAACCACTTTCTTAGAAAAAGCCTCATAAAGAATTTCAATATTTAATTTTCTCGCTGAAAAGCTCTAAGTCTAATCAATAGTTTAATTTAAACAGGACTTAGGAACCCAATATAGGTTCTAATCTACTGGATTGATTAAAAATTTCTTAGGGATATATTTTCTAGAGATATTCCTAATTTGTCCCTGGTGATATCTATAATGCCAATTCAAATTTTTTAATTTTCTAAAATTAGATGAGCATGTATGGTTTTTCAAATTATCTACTTGAATTTTCAGATCTTTATTTTCTGATTTCAATTTCTCATTTTCTAATTTTGATTTGTCTAATTCTTCTAAGGGACAGGACTTAGCTAGAATTACTTTTAAATTTTTATTTTCATTTTCTAATTTGCAGCAATCTTTTGATAAAAGTTTAACGAACTTAAACATTTTGTCGGGAGGAAGAGATCGTACTTGACTTACCTTATCGATCTTGTTATCCGTTTCTCCTCCTGAACTACTTCTTTCTTCCGACGTGGCTCCCCCTTCATTGATGCTCTCGATGCTCATTTCGGAAGAGCTTGACTTGCAGTCATCGTCTTGATGACTTGCCATTAGAGCAAGTCCGGAGAATGCCTCGACTTCCGACTCCGACGACGTATCGTCCCACGTCGCCTTTAGGGCCTTTCGCTTTTGGATAGACTTCTTACCCTTCTCCTTGTCCTTGTTCTTCAGCTTAGGGCAGTTGTCCTTGACGTGCCCTTCTTCATCGTAGTGGTAGCAACGGATCATCCTTTTCTTTTTCCCCTGTGGATGGTTAGTAGATCTAGATTTACAAAGTTTCTTGAATCTTCTTACCATCATTACCATTTCCTCATCGTCGAGAGAAGATTCCGACTTAGGTTCGTCTCTCGAAGCTTTGAGGGCGACATTGTTCTTGTGCTCCTTCATTCCTGCACATCTTGACTTGTGCACTTCAAATGTTGAAAAGAATTCTTCTAATGAAATTTTTTCTAAATCTTTCGAAATGTAAAAGGCATCTAATAGTGATGTCCATTTTGAATTTCTAGGAAAAGAATTCAGTGCGTACCTGAGCGAATCTCGGTTACTTACCTTTTCTCCGAGATTCGAAAGTCCGGTAATGATTTCTTTTATTCTCAAGTGCAGATGCGCGACTGTCTCGTCTTCCCCAAGTCACAGGCTGGTGAGCTGATTGCGAAGCAGATCTCGTCTAGCGAGCTTGGCTTTGGAAGTTCCTTCGTGCAGCTCGAGGAACTTCTCCCAAAGTTCCTTCACGGAGTTGTAGTTACTGATTCGATTGACTTCTTGTGGTGAAAGAACGTTCAACAGATGGCATTCTGCTTTGCCGTTCGCCACGTATTCAGCCTGCTCCTTTTTTGTCCATTGATATTTTTCCTTGCCCTCTGGAGCTACAAAGCCAAGTTCCATTGTTAAAATTAATTCAAAATCTGTTGTGAAAAATACCTGCATTAGTTTTTTCCAAGTAGCGAAATCCCCTTCGTATTTCGGCGGGTGGATGCTTGGTCCGGCCATTATCTTTGCTTCGATTGGCGGTTAGTCCTCTTGAAGCGCCTCAGCTCTGATACCACTTGTTGGACCGCGGCGGCCGGCTAGAAGGGGGGGGGGGTTGGATAACCCTATAAATACAAAAACAAAAACCAACCCTTCTCGAACTCTTAAGCTAACACTTGCATAAATAGATAAACAAAAAATAACTCAGAAAAGTAAAAGGCACATCGAGATTTACTTGGTTACGACCGAGGAGATTGTTAATCTAAGGAAAGCGTAGCACTAGTATTTCCTTCAGGCGGAGAAACCTTTTACAGCAATGAAGCGCACAACAGAAGCTAAACTATAGAAAAAGCTCACAAGTGTAGAAAAAATGCTTGAGTTCTGAATTGTTGAAAAGCTTCTGGACCAAGGCTATATTTATAGCCTTGGTCGGGGCGCCCTGGGAGGATAAAATTTTATCCCCCAATGTTCAGATCGAGTCAAAACTTGATCTGGTCAAAAGTCAACTCCGGGCGCCCCGGTACGGTCCGGGCACCTCGGTACGATCCGGGCGCCCTGGTACACTCCGAGCGCCCCAGTATGGTTCGGGCGCCCCGGTACGCTCTGGGCGCCCCGGGCGAGAAAGTCAACCCCGTTGACTTTTTCCAGCCATGGTCTTCTGTTCCGGTTTCGTTCGCCTCAGACCGAGTCTTTTGCTCGCTTGGGTGATCTCTGCCATCCGGAATAGGGCTCACTCGAACCCAACTTCCAGTCTTCTCGAGCAGGCTTCCGCTCCGGCTTCTCGTCCCTCGGAGTCACTGCGTGGTTCCTTCTCGTCAGCCAGTGTACTCATCCATAGTCTTCGTCCCTTAGTCGCACCCGGTGCTGACCTTCTCGCTAGCTGCATCTCTTGCTCCTCGAGCAGTCTTCCGCTCCGGCTTCTCGTCCCTCGGAACCACCGCACACTTCCTTCTCGTCCGCTAGTGTACTCTTCCGCAGCGCCTTGTCTCTCAGACTCACCGCGTGCCGTCCTTCTCGCTAGCTGTGTCTTCTGCTCGACTACCTGTGCTCCTAAGCTCCTACACACTTAGACACAAGGTTAGAAAAATACAGGACCTAACTTAACTTATTGATCACACCAAAACAACCTTAGGGTTCCAACAGTTTCTACATGATGTCCTGTATGCTCCTAAGATTTGACGGAATCTATTTCCCATCATTTATCTTCTTGATTTAGGTTATTGTATAAATTTTTATAATCGTTGTATGGAACTTTGAATCAACTTTGTGTTAATTGGGCATGGTTATGCAATAAATGGTTTTATGGTTCTTGATGTAGAACCAAATAATAATGATGGTTGTTTTTCAAACATTGCTCTTACTAGTAATGCTGATATTAATGATAAAATTTGGCATGCTAGACTAGAACATATAAGATAAGAATGAATGAATAGATTAGCTAAGGAGGGCTTTTTAGGCATTCATGCTAAGATAAACTTGTCTATATGTGAGCATTGTCTTACTGGAAAGGCAACTAGGAAACCATTTGGTAAGGCTATTTGGGCTGAATCACCATTGCAATTAAATTATTCGGATATTTGTGGTCCAATGAATATGAAGGCTAGAAATGGAGTTCTTATTTCATTACATTTATTGATGACTTCACACGTTTTGGTCATGTGTATTTGATTTCTCACAAATCTGGAGCATTAGATTGCTTTATTCGTTACTTGAACGAAGTTGAGAATCAATTGGAAAGTAAGGTTAAAACCTTGCGCACTAACTGTGGAGGTGAATATTTGTCTGATCAGTTCAAGACAATATGTAATGAGCAAGGGATTATTAGACAGCTAACTATCCCTGGAACTCCACAGCAAAATGGGATTGCTGAAAGAAGAAATAGGACTCTTCTTGAAATAGTTAGGTCTATAATGACGCAGACTAATTTGCCAATCTCCTATTGGGGAGATGTATTATTAGTTGCAGCCTATATACTTAACAAAGTGTCTTCAAAGTCAGTTCCATCTACTCCATATGAACGTTGGGAAGACAGAATGTAACGACCACCCTTCTTACTACTACTACACTCTAAGGATGACCGTTACTTAACTACTAACTCTACTTAACCGGTATGATCGAAACCACGAGGAGTCTCTACCCAAAAATTTCGACAGAGTCTCCCCTGTACCGGTGACCTTAAAATGAGATACAAACATAGTATACATCAGCCACAGGCGGCTGGAACATTTATCAAACACCCACGTAGTTAAATAAGTATCAAACACACAAATATCTACTTACTAAACTGAACTCATCCTACATGCAATCTAAACAGAATAATCTCAAATGACATGAACTTAAAATACAACTCAAATGTTTACAATAACTAAAATGCGGAAACTAAAAATAAGGAAAGAAGACTAAAGGAACTCCTTTCTAGTCCCAAGGCTTCCATAGTCTTGGCATCACACATCATCTGCGCCACCTTGTCGCCTTCCTTTATCTGCAGTAAGAGGAAATGTAATCTATAAGCAAAATGCTTAGTAAGCACTATCTAACTAGCAAAAACTCGATATGCATGTGAATATACTGAAAACTAAAACTGAATACTCAAAGGGAAAACTACTCATGCTCATCTACTAGTAAATAAACAAACATAATGAAGTGCTAAACATGTAAAGCTACTCATGCTCTTCTAATAGCAAAGAACGGTAAGCTAATCTAAATAACATGCTAGCATAAAAGGGAACTAAACTTGCTGATTCTAAAACAAAGTGGAACTTAATTCATTTGTTCTAAACTTATTCTTTTATACTTTTATACTTATGTGAAACTTATTTTGTTTGTTCAAAAACTTATACTTATAATACTTCAAAATAATAATCAACTTTCTTCTTGGGCCCGGCAACTGTACTTGCTATGCGCGCATCCCTAACTAGACCCGAGATAGCTGGTCCCGAATCTAGTAGGGTTTACTAGGTTATCTAAACCTAGGGACGACTATGGGAGCCCAGCCCAAGGACTACTGAGAGTCCTGCATACTAGGTTATCTAAACCTAGGGACGACTATAGGAGCCCAACCCAAGGACATCTGAGAGTCCAGTACAGTGCTACTGATAAAAGTAAAATACTTGTTATCTTTTAATACTTCTAATATATAATGCCTCGGCACTTTCTTTAGCACCTTGTGTGCCAAAATCCCTAAAGTCTTGACTTCGGGATCTACTTAAAGCCTTGGCCTTTTTCTTTCTTTTCTTTATATGTCTTATACTTGTTAATACTTCTAAAAGAATTTAATAGAACTCTTATTTTTCCACTAGAATACATGGTTGTTCATGCTTGTTAAAAATAGCCAATGAAAACTAGAAAATCTGCATATCATACAAGCTTAAACTACATCTAAAACTTGTTAGAATTAAAACCTTAAATCTTGCTACAACAGAGATAAAAGAAAGAGAGCAAAGAATGCATGCTACTCAATAATCTCTAGCTATTCCAAAGCTGTACAGTGTAATCCGAAAGCAAAGAAAACAAAGCACACTAGCTACTCTTAAACTTCTAGCCGTTCTAATGCTGTATAGAAAATCCAAAGCAAGGAAAACGTTATAATTCAATACTACTCATGCTATTCTAGTAGTAAGGAAACTACTCATGCTTAACTAATAACAAATAGGGAAAGTCTAACAACATGATAGAATATATCAAAAAACTGAAATGCTAAACTGCTAGTAAAAACCTGTATTCAATTTTAGTAAAATATGCATACCTACTTAACCGTACTTCTGCATTTAAGCTACAAAAACAAACCTACATGTTTTAGAAGAAAACTAACTCTAAATCGACAGTAGCAACAATAAGGTAACAACATAAAGAAAACTACATGCTAATCAACAATCTATGCCTTCTCATGTTCAGCTAAATAGCCGAATTGCACAGCAACCCCAAGGGAGCTACTTGTGCCCATTTTCTTTGCATAAAATCAAGTTGAACTTGATGTAAAACTTAAAACAAACCTATACAACAAATTCACAGCTTAATCTTTTTGCAAAGCAACCCAATTTTCGAAGCTTGTAAAACCCCACAAGAACCGAGCAAGTTCATCAAGGTTGCAACAGAAAGTTTGGGTCAAATGCTACTATGCTAATTTCACAGTCTGAATGAAGACAACCCACAAAAACACTAACCTACATGCTTAATCTAAACCAAACATCTTCCTTCTTTCTTAAGGGTTCTCAGCAGCAAGCACAATAAAAGAAAAAAAAACCAAACTTTCTTCCTGTGATCCACTTTGAACAGAGGATCCCTTTCTTTGAGGTGCACGGCAGCCATAACAATTCAACCAGAATTAAACTACAAGGGCTGTAGAATCTACACAACATGCTTGACCTACAAAAAAAAATACTTGATCTACCAAAAAAAATGGCAGCATGCTTCAAAAGAAAATCTCCTTTACAGGATTCTTTGAAAACCTAAGAAAGAATCAACAAACAGAAATTTAAAATTCCTAGCAGCAAGCTTTAAAAATACTAATACAACAACAAGCCTCGGAGATCAACAACAAGCTAAAAAAAAATTTAACACGACAGCAAGCTTCGGAAATCAACAGCAAGCTTCAAAATCAACTAGATTCAAATTCCCAACCCACGGCAACAACCTCAAATCTCTGTTCTCTACTTCATGCTAAAAAAAAAATGAGAAACAATCCCAAAGCTACTCTTACCGCAGGCGAGGAGCTACTTACCTTAGGTTTTCTTGGACTCACATCCAGAAAAATTGCTTCTAGGGTTCGGAGGAGCTCACGATCTCGGCCTCTTCCTCGTGGCTTCAGCTACCTCTTGACGAGAGGAGCTCGGATCCGGAAAGAGCTCGTGGAAAAGGGTGCTCGCCGGCCGCTGGAGACGAAGCCCTAGCCTCGGCTTCGTCTTCGCCCGAGAAGGAATCGCCGCCGCGCCGCGAGAGAAAGAGGCGAGGAGAAGTTTAGGTCACGGGCAAATAATACCTAAGTTCCTCTCATAACTTATCTCCCTTTTATAACTTAACTATATTACAGGTTCTTATCTATTCACGAAATAATCGCGGAACAGTTGGTTGGCTGGGTTCGGTTAAGGTTTGGTTCAGGTTCAAGGTCTCGGGTTCGAATCTCCCTATTTTTTCCAACTTCTTCCTTTTGGTAAAAATATCAAACGAACTCCAAAAATTGCATAAAAATACTCTATAAATTCCTAAAAATCTCTCAAATTTTTCTAAAGCATTTCTAGATTTTAATAAGGTCTTTTAGGACTCCAAATCATGAAATTTGGGGTGTTACACAGTAAATTAGATTTAAGTAATCTGAGACCTTGGGGGTCAGCTGCCTTCGTTCATGATAAGACTCATGAACATGGAAAACTAGGACCCAGAGGTAAGAAGTGTATCTTTATAAAGGTATTCTGAGACTTCTAAGGGTTATGTTTTTATTAGTGAGCGACAAGATGGAACCATCTCTGAAATAGAGTCAAGAGATGCTACTTTTCTTGAAACTGAGTTCCCAACACGAGGTGAAGTTGATAAGACAATTCCTCGATATGAGATAGAGGAGTAGGATAATGTTCCTTTTTCAACAAATCAGGAGATGCCTGAATCTAGTCAACCTAGTGGGAGTAATTTACCACTGAATGAGTTAGTTTCTCAACAATCTAACCTATGAAGTAGTCGTCAGATTATTCCTTGGAGAAGGTTTGATATTGAGAATGAGGCATTGATGATTCTCCTAGTTGATGATGAGGAACCTCGAACAGTTGAGGAAGCTTTGAGAAGCTCAGTAAGAGAAAAATGAAAAATTACAATGGATGAGGGGAAATGGAGTCAATGAGAAAGAATCAAGTTTAGGATTTAGTCGATCTTCCTCCGGGACGAAGGGCTATTGGGAATAAGTGGATTCTCAAAATAAAGAGGAAAGAAGATGGATCGATTAATCGATACAAAGCTCAATTAGTTGCAAAAGGATATACCCAAATTGAGGGTATTGACTTTGAAGAGATATTCTCCCCAATTGTGAAGTTTGTATTAGTACGTGTCATCCTAGCTATAGTAGCACAATTTGACATGGAATTACATCATATGGATGTAAAAATAACTTTTCTTAATGGTAATCTTGACAAAGAAACCTATATGGTACAACCAGAAGGTTACGTTGCTGAAGGCCAAGAGAAAAGAGTATGTGGACTTAAGAAGTCTATATATGGGCTAAAGCAAGCGTCAAGATAATGGAACATAAGATTTAATGAAGTCATTTTATCTTATAGTTTCAAAATGATCAATGAGGATCATTGTGTTTACCTAAGAAAGGAAAAAGGAAAGTTTGTCATTTTATCATTATATGTTGATGATATGCTAATAGCTGGAAGTGACATAAAATGTGTGATAGAAGTCAAATCCTGGATTTCATCACAATTTGACATAATAGACATGGGAGAAGAAGAGTATATCTTAGGAGTTAAGATCATTAGAGATCGTTCAAAAAGGTTTTTGGGTTTGTCTCAAGAAGCTTATATCACTAAGATGCTACAACACTTTAATATGTCATATTGCAATATCGAACAGACGCCTATAGTGAGAGGTACTATTTTGAGCAAAATTATGTATCCGAAGACTCCTAAGGAAATAGCCCAAATGAAGAAAAAACCATATGCCAGTGCTATTGGTAGTTTAATGTACACTATGTTGTGTACTCGTCTTGATATAAGCTATGGTGTTGGCTTAGTTAGTTGTTTCCAATTAAACTCAGGATCGAGACATTGGAAAGCGATGAAGAGGATAATTAAATAGCTCAAAAGGATAACAGATTAAGTATATGTTTTTCAAGGATCTAAGATGAGCCTTAGTGGCTACACAAATGCAGATTGGGCAGGAGACCTTGATGATAGAAAATCCACATCAGGCTATACCTTCTTGCTAAATGGTGGCACTATCTCATGGAATAGCAAGAAGTAGGCTTATATAGCCTTGTCGATGTAGGACCGTTGGGTCGGCTAGGAGGGGGTTGTTGGATAGTCCTATAGAATAAAAACAAAAACAACCTTCCTCGAACTCTTTAAGCTAACACTTGTATAAATAGATTAAATAGTAAATTAAAAAGCATAAAATAATAGGCACGAGTGTTTACTTGGTTACAACTGATGTGGTTGTTAATCCAAGGAAGATTAAGCTCAATATCAATCTCCTTCAGACGGAGAAGCCTCTTACAACGTTGACGTACAAAAAGAAAGAACTCAACTAAAACTCTAAAGTGCACAAGCGTTGGATTTATAGTTCTGAGTTCGTTAAAAAGCTTTTGGACCAAGGCTATATTTATAGCCTTGGTCGGGGCACCCCGAAGGGGTTTCGGGGCCCTGGGGGGATAAACTTTATCCCCCAACGATCAGATCGAGTCAAATCTCGATCCTGGTCAAAAGTCTGGTCCGGGCGCCCGAAACCGGAGGGCTCCGGGCGCCCCGGAGCCCAAAGTCAACAGATGTTGACTTTTTCGCCCGGGACCTCTTCTCTGGTTCAGTCCCGCCTCGGTCTGATTCTTCTCCTCCGGATCCGCTCGCTTGGGTGATCTCTGTCATCCGGAAAAGGGCTCACCCGAAAACAAGTTCTGATCTTCTCGAACAGCCTTCCGCTCCGGCTTCTCGTCCCTCAGAATCGCTGCGTGGTTCCTTCTCGTCCACCAGCGTACTCATCCGCAGTCTTCGTCCATCGGTCGCACCCCGTGCCGACCTTCTCGCTAGCTGCGTCTCTTGCTCCTCAAGCAATCTTCCGCTCTGGCTTTCGGCCCTCGGAACCACCGCACACTTCCTTCTCGTCCACCGGGGTACTCTTCCGCAGCACCTCGTCCCTCGGACACATTGCGTGTCGTCCTTCTCGCTAGCTGCGTCTTTCGCTCGAGTACCTATGCTCCTAAGATCCTACACACTTAGACACAAGGTTAAAACAACACAGGACCTAACTTAACTTGTTGATCACACCAAAATAACTTTGGGGTTCCAACAATCTCCCCCTTTTTGGTGTGATCAACCCAAGTTAAGCTAGGGTTAAAATAGACATTAAATAAAATTAAGTAAATTAACTTAATTTGCAATTTAAGTACAAAAATATAGAAAAAATTAAATCTATCTACCTCCCCCTAGACTTATACTTTCCCTTCTCCCCCTTTGATCACAAAAAAAAATGGGGTTTCAAGAAAAACAATCTAAGGGTTAAAAACTTAGAAAAAATATATTTCAAAAAAAATATTTCCAAGTCAAGGAAAATTTCTAGGTAAACAAAATTTGCAAGTCATTAAGACCTTTTTTAGTAAATTTTGAGAAAATTTCACAACAGCAATCTCATAATATCAGAGAAAATTTCTAAGTTTTCACCATAAAAAAAAAATTTCTAAGCCCAAAACTTTATGCAAAAAAAATTTAAGAAAATTGATAATATTCAAAAAAAATTCTATACATTTATTTATTATTATTATTATATATATTTTTTTAATTCTAAAGATTTTATCAGAAAGTTTTAAATTTCTATTTTAATTTATCATAACTTCTTAAATCACACTTTTTCATATTTAAAGCAATCATGATTAAACATGCAAAGATTTGTATCATATTAATCTCTATTTCATGATAATATTTTGATAATCTAAATTCTAACTTGATAAGTTTTTTGACAACATTTCCAATTTGCACAATTTGTTTGACAAAATATTTTGTAATTTGCAAAAATATTTTGACAACATAAATTTTAATTTGAACACATCTGTTGATAATGTATTTTCTAATCTGAAAAACTCTTTCGATAATATCTCTAATTTACAAATTTCATTCGAAAAAATATTTCGTATTTTGCAAAATTTATTCATCAGAAGATTTTCTAATTCGAAAAATTCTTTCAACGATTCAATTTTTAATTTGCAAAATTCTTTCGGCGGCATTTTGATTGATTTAACTAATTGTTTAGAAGTTGGAGTCCATACCTGACTTACCTTTTCGGTCGTTGGTTCTCCCCCTGTCGAGTTGTTTTCTTCCGACATTACTCCCCTTTTATTGATGCTCTCGATGTTTATTTAGGAAGAGCTGATTGCGTCTTCTGGTAGATGCTCGGTGGTGAGAGATGTTTCGGCAATTTCCTTGATCTCTGACTCTTCTGTCGGTGACTCGATGTCTATTGAGGAGTTGGATTCGACTGCAGGTGGTTCTTTGTAAAGCTTCAAGAACCTTTCCCAAAGTTCCTTTGCGCTTTTGTATGTTCCGACTCTGTCGAGATCCTTAGCAGGTAACACGCTCAAAAGACTGGATTCAGCCTTACCGTTTGCCATGAATTTGTCACGTTGCTCGTTAGTCCATTGATGCTCCTTAAGTTCTTCTCCTTCTTAGCTTTTGGGCATTATAAAACCATACTTCATTATTAATAACATATTGAAATCAGTTTTAAAGGAAACCTCCATTCGTCGCTTCCAGAATGCGAACTCCCCCACGAATGTTGGTGGATAGATGTTAGCTCCGGCCATATCATTGCTTCGATCGGCGGTTAGTCCTCCTGAAGCACCTCGGCTCTTATACCACTAGTAGGAGCATTGGGCCGGCTAGGAGGGGGTTGTTGGATAGTCCTGTAGAATAAAAACAAAAACAACCTTCCTCGAACTCTTTAAGCTATATAACACTTGCATAAATAGATTAAGCAGTAAATTAAAAAGCATAAAATAAGAGGCACGAGTGTTTACTTGGTTACAATCGATGTGGTTGTTAATCCAAGGAAGATTAAGCCCAATATTAATCTCCTTCAGGTGGAGAAGCCTCTTACAGCGTTGACGTACAAAAAGAAAGAAGCTCAACTAAAACTCTAAAGTGCACAAGCGTTGGATTTACAATTTTGAGTTCGTTGTAAAGCTTCTGGACCAAGGCTATATTTATAGCCTTAGTCGGGGTGCCCCGAAAGGGTTCCGGGCGCCCTGGGGGGGATAAACTTTATCCCCCAACGATCAGATCGAGTCAAATCTCGATCCTGGTCAAAAATCTAGTCCGGGCGCCCCGGAGGGCTCCGAGCGCCCCGGAGGGCTCCGAGCGCCCCGGACTGCTCCGGGCGCCCCGGAGCCCAAAGTCAACAGATGTTGACTTTTTCGTCCGGGACCTCTTCTCTGGTTCAGTCCCGCCTCGATCCAGTTCTTCTCCTCCAGATCTGCTCACTTAGGTGATCTCTTCCATCCGGAAAAGGGCTCACCCAAACCCAAGTTCCGATCTTCTCGAGTAGCCTTCCGCTCCGGCTTCTCGTCCCTCGGAATCACTGCGTGTTTCCTTCTCGTCCATCAGCGTACTCATCCGCAGTCTTCGTCCCTCGGTCGCACCTCGTGCCGACCTTCTCGCTAGCTGCGCCTCTTGCTCCCCGAGCAATCTTCCGCTCCGGCTTTCGTCCCTCGGAACCACCGCACATTTCCTTCTCGTCCACTGGGGAACTCTTCTACGGCACCTCGTCCCTCGAACGCACCGCGTGCCGTCCTTCTTGCTAGCTGTGTCTTCCGCTCAAGTACCTGTGCTCCTAAGCTCCTGCACACTTAGACACAAGGTTAAAACAACACAGGACCTAACTTAACTTGTTGATCACACCAAAACAACCTTAGGGTTCCAACAGTCAACATTGGAAGCTATGTGGCTTGTGCATTAGTTGTGCAACAATCTGTCTAGTTGAAAAATGTTCCTAAAGCATTTGAAGATTGCTGAGGGCAGTGAGAGTCCTGTTACAGTGCACTGTGACGACCAAGCTGAGGATCCCAAATATCACAGCAAAGGCAAGCTTATAGAATTAAGTATAATTTTGTAAGGGATATTGTAGACAAGAAAATGATAATTCTTGAGTATATCCCTACACGTACTATACTTATAGATCCTTATACTAAGCCATTGACTAAAGAGTCATTTCAAAGAATGGGAAGTCCTTGTGACTTCATAAAATGTAACACGTTGGAAAATGTCATGATCTATTCAGTGTATAAGTTGTTACATTTTGGATTAAAGTCTCGATGAGCATGTTGGCAGGTTGAGATTGGTCCACTCACATGGACAATCATCTCTATTTGTTGAGTATAAATAGAGGTAAGACAGTTACTTATGGGATAACTTATGTAGTTGTGAATAGTGACATACCTATAAGTTAAGGTCGCCTTGATAATTATGTCAAGATGAGATCATTTATGTAATGATCGAAGTAAATGAACCCACCATTTACTAAACCTGTTGAAAGCCAGATTAGAATTTATATGTTGAATTCAGGATTAGACATTAGGTATGTCTAGATCGAAATCTGTACAATGTTAAAATTTGAGAACAACATGCACTCTTTTTAGTAAAGAGAATAACATCATAGCATGTGATTCATACTACATGTGCTATGGCGACAAGAAGGATAGTAGGAGAATGGATCTCTGTTTCTCAACTATATGAGACCTTTGAGATTATAAGTTAATCTCAGATTTTGCCCTTAGTGACTATTTAGCTGTTTACTTGAAGTTTTAATCAGTGTCTGCTACTTTAGCATGTATCATATGATTATGGATGATTCGGTCTATGGAATAGAACTAGGAAAGTCACTGATTGAAATGAATAGATTCTAGCTAAAAAAGAAGATTAAATAGATTTACATCTATGGATGTTATTCACTGGTCGACCCATTTCTGTTATGTATAGAAATGAATATGAATATTGAATATGGAACATGCTCTTAACAAATGGTCATTATAAGGGATTAGAGATGTTCATATTGATGTAAATGAAGATTATTTAATCTGGGTAAAAAGCAAGACATGGAAATCTCCAAGATAATTGTGTCATTGGAAGATTGGATGTTTTCTGGATAACGGATATGCTCTGCCAGAAGAGAAGCTATGTGCCATTACGAGAGTGTCTCTAATTCATTTGAAAGAGCGGCTAAGTAAAGTGTAACAACTTTATTAGCAGTGATCGCTCAAAGAGCAGTTGTAACACCCATAGGATCTCTAATAATTCATATAGATTTATACATGATTAAAATGGGCCTTAATAATTCAAATAGATTTATACATGATATAGTATGGGCCTTATGTGGATTTTCAAAAATATAAAAGAAAAAGAACCAAAAAGAGGCACGACCAAGGATTGAACCTTGGACCTCTTGGTAAGTGGTTCCATGTCATAACCAGTAGCCCCAGTAGGGGTGTGCTGATATGAAAAGAGGAAAATTATGGTTAAAGGTAAGGAAAGTGAAGGCTCACTTCACTAAGGAGGAGAAATTCAAGCTTCCTTCTCTTCTTACAATGAAAAGAGAGTTTTTACTTTATCCCTTTATTTAGGATGAGTAAAAGAAGAGGGAAGGAAAAGATCATTTTTCCTTCTTCCTCTTAATTGGAATAAAAGGAGAAAAAGAATGAAAATCTTCATTTTTGCTCTCTCTTTCTCCTTCCTCCTTCTCTCCACCGAAACCACTCTCTTCTTCCTCACTATTGCCGAACCAAGCAAGAAGGTTTGCTCTCTAGGAAAAGCTTCACAACCAAGGATTTCTTCTCTTAGAGGATTAAGCAAGAGATGTGAGTATCCTCTCACCTGCAGTACAATAGTTCTCGTACGCTTTACATTTTGTTTGAAAAAAAAAAGACTTAGGGATCTCCTTGCAAGTTTCGGCCAAGATAAGAAGTGGTGGTCACTTATGGTTGTCAAGTTACAAATTATGCTTCATGTTGTAACAAAAAAAAAAATAAAACCTAGGACCCTACCTTAGGTTTCGGCCAAGAGAAAATACAAGGTGTAGAGTAAGATTTTGAAATCTAAACATGCTTATTTATGCTCCTTCATGATACATGATCTATTATATATTGTTAGATAAGTTTTCATGCTACATGATGTATAAACAAAACCTAGAACCTTTCTTTAGGTTTTGGTCAAAGATGAACACAAGGTCTAGGGCAAGATTTTGAGACCTAACTATACTTATTTTATGCTTCCTCATGATGTATGCTTTCTTATGCTATGTTAGGTTAAATATCCATGGCTTATGTTGCATGAAAACCTAGAAATACCACCTTGAAGTTTCGGCCAAGATAGAATATAAGGTTTAGATCAAAATGTTGAAACCTAAACATGATTGTTTATGCTCCTTCATGACACATGATTTATTACATGTTGTTAGTTGAGTGTTCATGCTACATATTGTATAAATAAAACCTAGGACCCTACCTTAGGTTTCGGCCAAGAGAAAATATAAGGTGTAGAGTAAGATTTTGAAATCTAAACATGCTTATTTATTCTCCTTCATGATACATGATCCATTATATGTTGTTAGATAAGTTTTCATGCTACATGATGTATAAACAAAACCTAGAACCTTTCTTTAGGTTTCGGCCAAAGATGAACACAAGGTCTAGGGCAAGATTTTGAGACCTAACTATACTTGTTTTATGCTTCCTCATGATGTATGCTTTCTTATGCTATGTTAGGTTAAATATCCATGGCTTATGTTGCATGAAAACCTAGAAATACCACCTTGAAGTTTCGGCCAAGGTTGAATTAAAGGCTTAGAGAAAGTTGTTGACCTAACTATACTTGTTTTATGCTTCCTCATGATGTATGCTTTCCTATGCTATGTTAGGTTAAATATCCATGGCTTATGTTGCATGAAAAACCTAGAAACACCACCTTGAGGTTTCGGCTAAGTTAAGAGACAAGGTCTAGGGCAAAAATTTTGAAATGAAAACATGCTTGTTTATGCTCCTTCATGATACATGATCTCTTATATGTTGTTAGTTAAGAGTTTTATGCTCCATGTGGTATTAAAGGTTGAGAAACCCTACATTGATGTTTCGGCTAAGTTGGGATACAAGGTCTAGGGCAAGGTTTTGGAAATCTAGTCATGCTTGTATATGCTTCCTTATGATGTATGATCTTTAATATATGGTTAGTTTAAGTTTCATGCTTCATGTTGTATTTAAAAGTTTGAATACCTCACATTTAGGTTTCGGCCAAGGTTGAAATTGAGACTTAAAGCAAAGTTTTGAAACCTAACCATGCTTATTTATGCTTCCTTATGATATATGATTTCTTACATGTTGTTAGTTTCATGTTACATGTTGTATTAAAAGGAATTGGAACCTCACCTTAAGGTTCGGCCAAGGATGATTTAGGGTTTGTAGGAAGATCAAAACCCCAACCATGCATGATAATGACTCTTTATGATATGCTTTAGGTTATATGCACTTATGACATCATGTTATGATTCCTTATGATATGCTTCATGTATGTGCACTTATGACATCATGTTATGATTCCTTATGATATGCTTTATGTATGTGCACTTATGACATCATGTTATGATTCTTTATGATATGCTTTATGTTATGTGCACCTCATGCTATTATGGTATGTTATGAAAGGCTTATGTAAGATGAAAAGCATAAGAGATGCTTCCCTTGAGATGGGATCAAGAGCTCTCTTCATGGTATGACAAGAATATGAAATGTTATGATATGACAAGAACATGATATGTTATGATATGACATGATATGACATGCTATTTTACTTTGTATGGCTTGTACCAAGGGTGGGCTCCATAAGCGCCCTTAGGTCGATGGTCTATGAAACGGGCCTAGTAAAAGAGATGGGCTCCTAAGTTGCCCCTAGGTCGATGGTCTATGAAACGGGCCTAGTTCCTAGTAGGTTCAAGATTAGCTACCTTGGATCTATTTAAGATGCGCGCATTTATGTATGTATGTGGTACAAGCCGGGCCCTCATGTTGAGATTATGTTTAAGTATGTATATGATATATGTTTTCAAAAGGACATCTTGCATATACTCATCTCATGTCACATGTTTTCAAAAGAACATCTTGCATCTACAAGTTCATGTTATATGTTTTCTTTATGCTTACTTAAGATGCTCTTGAAAATATGCTGATGATGCTTATATAATCATGTTATTACTTTATGTTTATGCTCTCACATGCTATGATATGATCTTATGTTCTCACATGATATGATATGATTTGATGTTTATGATTTCACATGATATGATATGACTTTATGTTTATGCTCTTATATGATATGATATAACTTTATAATATGTTCTCACATGTTATGTTATGATTTGACAAATGAATATGTTATCACTCTATGTTATGCATGATCCATGATTTTTGTGAGTAGGAAAGGAACTTACTAAGCCTATGGGCTTATAGTCTTTTTATGTTTCCTTGTACTGCAGAAAAAGGAAAGGAATGGTTAGATTAAGAGGAGCAGCAGGAAGGGCAAGTGTGTGTGTGGCAGTGACATGGTGGAAGAATGTAACGACCCACCTCCTACTAACTGAGCTATAAGGCTAGATCGTCACATTTTACTGTTGCTAACTACTTTTAATGTGCGGAAAACTGATCTGATTTAAAATTTTTGCTAACTAATACAATTTCTTCTGTTAAATTGCTATTAGATCTGGAATTCATGTTTAAACCACATCTTAAATACTGTTCCTATGCTAAGGGAGGTAATCTAGACCTCCCATATAATCAAGGGCTGAGATGAGGGGTTTCCAGCTGTTATCAGGCCTTCCAATCGATCGGTGGATCGATTGGAGTCATTGGATCGATCCACTGATCGATTCAGCGCGCTACTGTGCACAGGGTAATATTCTGGATCGATCGACTAATCGATCCGGCCTGACTAATCGATCCAGGGGTCGATTCAACGTACTACTGTACACGGAAGAATTTATGGATCGATTGGCTGATCGATCCAACTTGGTCGATCGATCCAGTGATCGATCCCAGAGCTCTCTGTTCACTACAGAATGCTACCAGATCGATCGGCTGATCAATCCAGGGGTTTACTGTTCGCGGAACAAGTTGCCCAATCGATCCGCTGATCGATCGGGGAGCCTCCAATCGATCGGCTGATCGATTGGGGGTTCTGATTTCGTATCAGGGGTCTGATTCCAGCACTATTTCATGCTCAAATCACATATATAGGTTCTAACATGTCTGGAAACGTACTAATATCAATTAACTAGTATTTTAAGCATGGCATAGTGCATAATTCACTAGTTCATGGCATTTAAACATACTAAAGTGCGGAATAATAAAATGCTAGAAAGTTCTAATGCTTAAAACAAAACTCGCTAGATCCCTAAGATCTTTATTCCAAGTTCCGGCCCACACACATCTTTGTAGCATTGTCCTCCAGCCTCCACTAATCCATCCTTTCTTTACCTTTATCTGCAGTATAAGGAAAAGAAATATCTATAAGCTTTCGCTTAGTAAGAAACCATCTACCTCACAAAATATGCATACGATGAAATCATGCTTTTAAAATATGCTATTTGAAATATATGCTGACATTGCTAAACATGGATTCTAAAACATGGCATAATCACATACGATACATGGCAATCATAGCTGAGCATAAAATCATCATGTGGATCCATAAGAACTAAACTGAAATAAAGGCTAAGCTATACTACTGCTAACTGGTGCTAAGCTGCCCTGTATTCACCTAAACTATGTTGCGAAGTTTTGAAAGCTATTTACCATAATAGATGAAAATACATAATCATGCTGCTGATGGGCCCAGCAACTGTACTTGCTGTGTGTGCATCCCTAACTAAACCCGGGGTTGTAAATTCCGAATCTAGTAGGGTTTATTAGGTTATCTAAACCTAGGGACGACTATGGGAGCCCAACCCAATGGACATCTAGTCCAATACAGTGCCACTGCTGAAAATAAAATACTGGTTATAGCTGAATTATCTTATCTTGCTATTTCTAGGTTATCTGAACCTAGAGCTAGGTTATCTGAACCTAGAGGCGACTGTGGGAGCCCACCCATTGGACCGTAGTCCCATATAAGCTGTAATTAAACTGCATATACTAAATAAATGCTTCTATTGCATTTAGCTAAGCTATTAAAATGTCCAAGTTGCATTTTTCCTGTGCTGAACATATTCTCGAACACTTGGTGTGCGCTATTGCGCAACCTATGTGTCAAAAATTCGTATGCTACTAAACTAAACATGAAATCACACGAGAACTACTTATACTACAGGTGAGGGGTTTCTTACCTCCTGCGCTAGTTTTTCTTACAATCCAATCGCTAGGTTTTCCGGAGAAGGGATCTCTTCGATGATCTTCTCGCGTCTAGGCGTTCTTCTCGCGGAGAGGTGCGTCCTCGTAACTTTGATATTGCCGGAAGATACTCCTATGGCCCTAGGGATGGAACCCTAGGTTCTTCCTTGGACTTGGGAGCCGAGAGGTGAGGAAGGGAGAGGGGTCGGCGGTGAGGGTTTGAGGAAGAGAAATTTAACGATTAAAATTAATCAATCCCCACTTAAGTCTCCTATTTATATTAAGTGTTTAATTCAGCCAACTTAAATATAAATATAATTGATTCCCTCTTCTTTCAGCACGGCCCTGCTGGGTTCACTTGGTTACTAGAGTCCTCTATAAGGCATAAGGCTCATAGGTCTCGGGTTCAATTCCCGCCTAGACCATTTTACGTTTCTATTTGTTTTTGCTACTTCCGCTGCTCCAAAAATTTCATAAAAATATCCTAAAAATCCAAGAATATAATAGAATATTTCTACTAATTTATTTGGAAATTTTCGGGCGTTACAATCCCCCATACCTTATAAAAGTTCGTCCTCTAACTTAGAATAACTCTGGGTACTTCTGTCTCATACTGGCTTCTGTCTCCCAAGTTACCTCCTCTACTGTGCGACTTTGCCAAATAACTTTTACTAATGGTACTTCCTTGTTCCGCAATTTCTTAACTGCTCGGTCTATTATCTAAATAGGCCGACTGTCATAGCTGAGGTCTTCGCGGACTTGTACCGACTGGGGCTCAATCACCTGAGTGGCATCTGGGATATGCTTCTTCAGCATAGAGACATGAAATACGTTATGGATAGCTGACATCTCCTGGGGTAGCTCTAACTCATAGGCTACCTTGCCAACTCTTTTGGTAATAAGGTATGGTCCCACATATCTGGGACTTAGTTTGCCCTTCTTCCCAAAACGCATTACTCCCTTCATGGGAGCTACTCTGAGGAATAATGTATCCCCAACTGAAAATTCTAAGGGTCTGCGCCGTGTATCAGCATAGCTTTTCTGGCGGCTCTGAGCTGTCTCTATCCTCTGGCGGATCTGCTGTATAGCTGTCGTGGTGTCTGCTACTAGATCTATCTGAAGTTCTAGTTCCTTCTGTTCACCACTCTCATACCAGCAGATTGGAGATCTACACCGCCCATAGAGAGCCTCGTAGGGTGCCATACCGATAGTGGCCTAATAGCTGTTGTTGTATGCAAATTCTGCTAAACTCAGATATTTGCACCAACTTCCCTTGAAGTCTAGGGTACATGCTCGGAGCATATCTTCGAGTACCTGATTTACTCGCTCCGTCTGACCATCTGTCTGAGGATGGAAAGCTGTACTGAATCATAACTTAGTGCCTAATGCTGACTGTACACACTCCCAGAAGTGTGATGTGAACCTACTGTCTCTGTCTGAAATGATGGTCCGTGGGACTCCATGTAGTCTGACAATCTCCTTGAGATACAACTGAACTAGCTGCTCCATGGAGTAGGATATCCTGATAGCTAAGAAGTGGGCTGATTTAGTCAATCTGTCGACTATTACCCAGATGGCATCAAAACCATTCATGGTTTTGGGTAGTCCCACTATGAAATCCATAGAAATATCCTCCCACTTCCATTCTGGAATCTGAATGGGCTGCAGAACTCCTCCTGGTCTCTGATGTTCTGCCTTGACCCTCTGGCAGGTCAGACAGGTACTGACATATCTAGCGATATCTCTTTTCATTCCCGGCCACCAAAAATGTTTCTTTAAATCTTGATACATCTTGGTGGAACCCGGATGCATCGCATAGGGAGTCCTGTGAGCCTCGTCTAAAATTTTTCTCTTTAGTTCCTCCTGGTCTGGAACACAAAGTCTATCACCAAAATGTAATGCCCCACTATCGGATATTCTGAACTCTCCACTCCCTGATTCTGCTAACCCTTGCTTGATTTTCTGAATTTCAGGATCCTTTCCCTGAGCTGTCTAGATGTCACCAAGCAAGGTGGATTCTAACGTCATAGTAGAGAGCTATCCCACTATAAGTTCAAGATTGAAATTCGTGATCTCCTTCTGTAGGGGCGGTGACATGGCTACTAGGGATAATAAGGTGGCGCTGGAATTCCTGCTAAGTGCATCTGCCACCTTATTGGCTTTTCCTGGATGGTAGAGGATGTCTATGTCATAGTCTTTGACCAGCTCAAGCCATCTGCGCTGTCGCATATTCAGATCCTTCTAAGTGAAGAAATACTTCAGACTCTGATGATCTGTATACACTCTACACTGAGCTCCATACAAGTAGTGTCTCCAAATTTTGAGAGCGAACACGACTGCTGCAAGCTCGAGGTCATGAGTAGGGTAGTTCCTCTCATAATCCTTGAGTTGTTTGGAGGCATAGGTGATCACCTTACCTTCTTGCATCAGTACTGCTCCTAGTCCCAATTTAGAGGCGTCACTGTAAATATCAAAGCTATCTGTGTTTTCTGGTAGAGTCAGAATAGGTGCACTGGTCAATCTCCTTTTTAACTCGTTGAAGCTGTTCTCACAGTCCTCTGTCCACTGAAATTTTCTATTCTTTCTGGTAAGAGATGTCAGTGGGGAGGCTATCCTGGAGAAATCCTCTACGAACTTTCTGTAATAACCTGCTAGTCCCAAAAAGCTTCTGATCTCACCGGCATTCTTGGGTCTTTTCCAGTTACTCACCGCTTCTATTTTATTGGGGTCTACCATAATACCATCCTTGGAGATAATGTGACCCAGGAAGGCTACCTGATCGAGCCAGAATTCACATTTCGTGAACTTGGCGTACAACTGGTTCTGCTGAAGGGTCTGCAATACTATTTTCAGGTGCGCTGCATGTTCTTCCTGAGTTCCGGAATAGATAAGAATATCATCGATGAACAGGATAACAAACTTATCTAAGTATTCTCTGAATACTCTGTTCATGAGATCCATGAAGGTAGTTGGAGCATTTGTCACGCCAAAGGGCATGACTACGAACTCATAATGTCCGTATCTGGTCCTTGGGTATATCGCCTTCTTTAACCTTCACTTGGTGATACCTCGATCTGAGGTCTATTTTAGAGAACACTGCTGCTCCCTTTAGCTGATCAAACAGGTCATCTATTCTGGGAAGAGGATATATGTTCTTGATTGTGACTTGGTTCAATGCTCTGTAATCTATACGCAGGCGCATGCTCCCGTCCTTCTTCTTCACGAACAATACAGGCGCTCCCCATGGTGAGTGACTAGAGCGTATGAAGCCCTTGTCGAGCAACTCCTGTAGTTGCTCCTGAAGTTCCTTCAGTTCTGCTGGAGCCATGCGGTAGGGTGCCTTGGAGATGGGATTTGTTCCGGGAATGAGCTCTATCTCAAATTCTATCTCCCTATCCGGTGCTAGGCCTGGTAACTCCTCAGGAAAGACTGCTGGGTAGTCATATACGACTCGGACCTCCTCTAGTTTTCGGTCCTTGTCCTGGCTGGTACTGACTACATGTGCTAAGAATCCTATACATCCTGAATCCAGTAGTTTCTGTGCTTTCAGAGCTGAGAGAAACTTCTTGGCTCTTCTCTTTGGCTCTCCGCTGTACTCAAACTGCACTCCTGCTTCGGGTTGGATTATAACTTTCTGTTTACGGCACTCTATGGAAGCACCGTACCTGATCAGAAAGTCTATTCCCATGATGACATCGTAGTCAGCCATATCTAGCACTATCAGATCGCCAAAAAGCTCTCTGTTTGCTATAATGACTGGCACTGCTCTAAGCTAGTGCGTAGATGCCATAATTTCTCCCGAGGGTAGCGTCATCAAAAACTGACCACTGAATACCTCTAGGGGTATTGCTATCTTTTCGGCGAATGCCTTGGATATATAAGAATGGGTTGCCCCGGTATCGAATAAGACGGTTGCACTTTGCTGTAAAATACTAATCTGACCTGTAACAACTGTCGAGGCATTCGCTACGTCTTCTCGGGTCAGTGAGTAGATACTTGCATTTGTCGCGATTGAGGGGGCTTCCAGTCTGCCTTGGCTAATGTGTGGACCATCTAAAGCAGCCTGCATCTGGTGCAACTGTGCTGGCTTGACCTCGTACTGAATCGACTGTGGTGGAGGAAAGCTGGTCTTGTTTTGGCATTGTTTAGCCATATGTCCCTCCTGGCCACATTCGAAACATCCTCGGGTGACCTTGCGATAAACTCCTGGGTGAAATTTTCCACAAGTGGAACACTTGGGATAGCTGGGTTGTTTACTAGTTGGTCCTCCTTTTGGGTAACTCCCTTGTTTGCGTTTGTTGCTGGAGTTCCCTTTCCAGTTAGAGCCGTGGGAGCTGTGGCCCTGGTGTTTCTGAGTACTTGAGCCTCCTTGGCCTTTCGACTTTGAGAGGACTTGTTTCTGCTGCTTGATACTGTTCTGATAATGCTCGGTGGTTAAAGCACTGCTCACTAGTTCTTCTGTAGTTTGTGGCCTACGGACGCCGCTGGCCACATTCATTGCTATTTCCGGCCTTAACATCTTGAGCATCAGCCGGACTCGTTCTCTTTCAGTGCTGACTAGTTCGGGGCATAGACGAGCCAGTCTATTGAATTTCCTCACGGCCTCCTCGACTGAAAGGTTGCCCTGACGAAATTCAGTGAACTCGTCGTAGTGGCGGTTTGTGACCCGCATGTAGAAAAACTCCTCGAAGAATTCCCTCTCGAAGTCAGCCCATGTCATCTGATTCACTGGGCGCTTCGCTTTAATTTTCTCCCACCACATACGTGCGTCTCCTGTCAGGCAGAAAGAGGCGCATTTCACCTTCTCATATTCTGGCCAGTCCAGGAGCTACATCGTACTCTCCAGTGTTTTGAACCAGGCTTGAGCATCCCATGGTTCACTGGTGCCTGAGAAATTCTCTGGCTTGATCTTCTACCACTGGATCATATAGGCTTCCCTCATTACTCCTGCTGCTGAGGCTACTGGTGCTGCAGGTTGGACTGGTGGAACCTCCATCACTACTGGGGTTGCTAAATTAGGTTCTGGAGTGACAGTGGGAGTGTTCTGCTGGTTAGCCCTTAAAGTGGCTATCTCCTGTTGCTGTTTAGCTAGTTGCTTCTGTAACTGAGTCACTACCCCTACAAGGTCTGGAGGAGGCACTGAGCTGCCTACCTCATGCTGGGACTCAGTAGCTGGTGCCTTTCTAGCTGGGCGTCCTCGTACTATTTTCTAAAGAAATAGAGGACATACATAACTAATAGGATCATATTACATAGCTATTGTTATCATGTTAGATGTTATCATATAAAAACAAGCTCTAGTCATCTATAAACATGAAAACAAACTAAGCACAAATAAAGTGAGAGATGTTCTTACTTGGAAGCTGCAGGTTCAATGCTGATGTGTGTGTGAGGAAGTATGGAACTTTTGCTCTGATACCACTCAGTAACGACCCACCTCCTACTAACTGAGCTGTAAGGCCAGATCGTCACATTTTACTGTTGCTAACTACTTTTAATGTGTGGAAAACTGATCTGATTTAAAATTTTTGCTAACTAATACAATTTCTTCTGTTAAATTGCTATTAGATCTGGAATTCATGTTTAAACCACATCTTAAATATTGTTCCTATGCTAAGGGAGGTAATCTAGACCTCCCATATGATCAAGGGCTGAGATGAGGGGTTTCCAGCTGTTATCAAGCCTTCCAATCGATCGGTGGATCGATTGGAGTCATTGGATCCATCCACTGATCGATTCAGCGCGCTACTATGCACGGGGTAATATTCTGGATCGATCGACTGATCGATCCGGCCTGACTAATCGATCCAGGGGTCGATTCAGCGTACTACTGTACACGGAAGAATTTATGGATCGATCGACTGATCGATCCAACTTGGTCGATCGATCCAGTGATCGATCCCAGAGCTCTCTGTTCGCTACAGAACGCTACCAGATCGATCGGCTGATCAATCCAGGGGTTTACTGTTCGCGGAACAAGTTGTCCAATCGATCCGCTGATCGATCAGGGAGCCTCCAATCGATCGGCTGATCGATTGGGGGTTCTGATTTCGTATCAGGGGTCTTAGTCCAGCACTATTTCGTGCTCAAATCACATATATAGGTTCTAACATGTCTGGAAACGTACTAATATCAATTAACTAGTATTGTAAGCATGGCATAGTGCATAATTCACTAGTTCATGGCATTTAAACATACTAAAGTGCGGAATAATAAAATGCTAGAAAGTTCTAATGCATAAAACAAAACTCGCTAGATCCCTAAGATCTTTATTCCAAGTTCCAGCCCCCACACATCTTTGTAGCATTGTCCTCCAGCCTCCGCTAATCCATCCTTTCTTTACCTTTATCTGCAGTATAAGGAAAAGAAATATCTGTAAGCTTTCGCTTAGTAAGAAACCATCTACCTCACAAAACATGCATACGATGAAATCATGCTTTTAAAACATGCTATTTGAAATATATGCTGACATTGCTAAACATGGATTCTAAAATATGGCATAATCACATACGATACATGGCAATCATAGCTGAGCATAAAACCATCATGTGGATCCATAAGAACTAAACTGAAATAAAGGCTAAGCTATACTACTGCTAACTGGTGCTAAGCTGCCCTGTATTCACCTAAACTATGTTGCGAAGTTTTGAAAGCTATTTACCATAATAGATGAAAATACATAATCATGTTGCTGATGGGCCCGGCAACTGTACTTGCTGTGCGCGCATCCCTAACTAAACCCGTAGTTGTAAATTCCGAATCTAGTAGGGTTTACTAGGTTATCTAAACCTAGGGACGACTATGGGAGCCCAACCCAATGGACCTCTAGTCCAATACAGTGCCACTGCTGAAAATAAAATACTGGTTATAGCTGAATTATCTTATCTTGCTATTTCTAGGTTATCTGAACCTAGAGCTAGGTTATCTGAACCTAGAGGCGACTGTGGGAGCCCACCCATTGGACCGTAGTCCCATATAAGCTGTAATTAAACTGCATATACTAAATAAATGCTTCTATTGCATTTAGCTAAGCTATTAAAATGTCCAAGTTGCATTTTTCCTGTGCTGAACATATTCTCGAACACTTGGTGTGCGCTATTGCGCAGCCTATGTGTCAAAAATTTGTATGCTACTAAATTAAACATGAAATCACACAAGAACTACTTATACTGCAGGTGAGGGGTTTCTTACCTCCTGCGCTAGTTTTTCTTACAATCCAATCGCTAGGTTTTCCTGAGAAGGGATCTCTTCGACGATCTTCTCGCGTCTAGGCGTTCTTCTCACGGAGAGGTGCGTCCTCGTAACTTTGATGTTGTCGGAAGATACTCCTATGGCCCTAGGGATGGAACCCTAGGTTCTTCCTTGGACTTGGGCGCCAAGAGGTGAGGAAGGGAGAGGGGTCGGCGGTGAGGGTTTTAGGAAGAGAAATTTAACGATTAAAATTAATCAATCCCCACTTAAGTCTCCTATTTATATTAAGTGTTTAATTCAGCCAACTTAAATATAAATATAATTGGTTCTCTCTTCTTTCAGCACGGCCCTACTGGGTTCACTTGGTTATTAGAGTCCTCTATAAGGCATAAGGCCCATAGGTCTCGGGTTCAATTCTTGCCTAGACCATTTTACGTTTCTATTTGTTTTTGCTACTTCCGCTACTCCAAAAATTCCATAAAAATATCCTAAAATTCCAAGAATATAATAGAATATTTCTACTAATTTATTTCGGGCGTTACAAAGAAACAAAAATTGCTTTATGTTTATAAGTTTTAAGTTTGCATATGAACCATGTGTTGACATTATACTTTGATGGTACTTGCACTAGTATGGATAGTATGCACTTATGTTCTCCTTGTTTTATATTATTATGCTTATGATATCATGAATCATGTTTCAAGTAGTTGATACTAACTAAGTTATATGCCTGAACATTAGCATGTCTACATGTTCAATATGATAAGCATGATGTTTAGTGTAGAAAAAAAATTATAACTGTTTCCGCTGCCAAGATTTTATATGTATGCACGTATGTATGTAAGTAACCCCGTCCCTCCTTGAGCAATAGGAAGGCGGGTGTTACAGTAGTTATGTAAGGTGTAACAATCTTCTTAGCAATAAATGCTCAGTGTACTTGTTGTCGCACGAACCATTTTCCCTAAAGTATGAATTGAATGTTCTTATTTAGTCTTTGTGACTAATTAGTATTTTGCTCTAGCCTTCATATAGTCTATGTGACTTATTTGGTCTTTGTGACCAATTAATGTTTGGCTTTGGCCCTGTGACACGATCATCTTGTAGTCTATGTGACTGACATGGTCTATGTGACCAGATAACCTTTATGGATTGACTTGGACGAGTGGAAGATGTTGGTATTAAGAAGGTGAAAGGGTGTCTCTTCCCCTTCACCTTCCAACCCTTTATATTCCTCCATTAATAATATTCCTCTATTAATGAAGATAGAGGAAGATGAAGAGTCATCTTCCTCTATAAAATAGGCGTCCAAGGCAATTGGTGAAGGTTGGGGGAAAAAATGAGATAAGCACAAGAGAGAAAGGAAGAGGGGACTTGCTATGTGTGAGTTTTTGGGCAAAGTCAAAGAGAATGTGTTCGTCCCATATGAAAGGTCTCTGTGCAAGGTTCGTCCATATGCACAAGATTGAAAGAGGCATGAAGAACATTCAAGATTGGTTTGTCCAATCTCGCAAGAGGGATTTGGTTTGTGAACCATGAAGAGCTTTTCGATTCTGTGATCGTTCTTCTGTCAGCAAGTCTTACCGGCGCCGATTGCAGATCTGCGGGAGATCGTTGTAAGTGTTTATAGTTTTTGTGTTTACTATTTTTCATGCTTAGAATTGTCAACACTGTCGACCTAGCTGGGCTTCTCCTACACACTTAATAAAAGTGTTAGATCACAATGAAACTAACTTAACCTACTTTTTCATTCATTAAAACCTAAGTTAGATCATTAGTGCTAACCGTACCAACATATACCATATGACCTCTTATTTAGATTAGTACTCGTAAGTTTTTACTAAAACATTACATATCAAAAGAATGTTCTTCTTAGACATGTGTTTGAATAATTTGAATCCGCAAGATAAAAAACTATTACTTAGGCTAGGTGTGACATAGTCAGCCTAGTGGAGACTAACATATAGACCATGTCTAGAATTAAGTGGTTATAAGATGAGTGAAAGAAATAGATGCATTGATAACTGTAGTTATTGCAAGATTTTAGATTTAGTTATGAAATCAATTGTGATTTTTTGATTAATTAGAGATCATGATATACTACTAGGTATCATTCATGATTGATTTATTATTAATGGTTAATTATAAACAACCAATATAAACCAAGAACCTATTGGATTAGACATACAACGAGTATATTAGAAAGACTTAAAATAAATCTGAGAATTGGATTAACATATTGAGAGAGACTAAGTCTAGTAGGACCAGATAAGGAGCAAATATAGAAATATTTGTTGGATGAAAGCAATGGTGGGTCATGCCTATTGTAGGCAAGGTTAGATTAATTATGATTTTATAATAAATAAAATTAGTTTGGTTTAGTTATGAATCAAAATTTATTTCGTTAAAAACAACGATGGTTAGATTTTGAACCAAACTTAATGCTAACGAATCGGGTTGCTATTGAGTTTTAAATTTGGGAGATGACTTGCTCCCCGAGTTATTGAGAAAAGATGAATATATACCGCTCATTGAGGAGAATTAATGAAAGGAATTAGCTTGATTGTGAATTAAGTTATCTCCTCTCTCTCTTTTTCCCTCTCCCTCTTTGCAATCGCAGGACAAAAGGAGGTGCCACTCCTTGTGCGACCGCCTTAAAGCCCAGCAAGTGCCACCTGTTGTCGTTGGTCACACTAGCTGTCAACCCAAGCCAGCGGCAGTAGCCTCACATTGTCGGATAGTAGAAAGAGGAAGCTGCCCTCTTGTTGGCGTCGCCCAAAACTCCATTGTCGATAATTGTTGTTGCTGTCGAACCTTTAGGCCACCCACCACCCACAGTTTGTCGGTCTCCCAACCACCGGATAGCAGCCACAACTACCAAATAGTGTGCAAGGGGTTGATGCCCCTTCTTTGTGTGCCGCCAACCAAATTGTTTAGTCGAACCTTGTTTGGCTAAATCCTTTGGTGTGCCACTCATCCAGCATGTATAATTTTGTTTTTAAAATGTTATTCTATGGCTATGTTTGCACATGTTGTATCCTGTATGTGTGTGATGCGTGTGTTGTAATAATTTAGAAAACTATTATATTTTCCCTGCTTATTTACGAAATAAAAATTTAAAATGTGCATATAGTGTTAGGATGTATACTAAAAGTCTAGCTTTTGGTATAAACATTTATCTAGAAATAAAAATCACATTGGTCAAATGTCTACATTTATGATAAATGTAGTTGTTCAATTAATTTATATTGTAGATAACACGGTGTGTGGTGTCACACACAGAAGATCATGTTATCGGTTCCTTATAAATTATAAACAGTAGCTCACGACCAAGATGGAAAGGAACAAACCATTGGAAGGTCGTAGTGTAATTAGGTAGTAGTTTATCTTAACTATATAATTACACTAGTACACTTAGAGTGTATTGAGTAGGACCATTAGAGGTCGTTTCTTTTATACTGACTTTATAAAGGAACAAAGACCTCAGTTATTATGGAAGTGTGTGCTCTTAATCCTAATATAATAACAAGCACATATATTTGATATTTATTTCTTTAATTTATCAATGGGTGAGATTTAGTTCGATAAATCAATAAGCCCGATAAGTTGGGAAATGATATCACTTATAGTGTGTGTTGTTGATTATAGAAGGAAACTGTGTCCTAGTAATCTAGGTTGAGAATGTCCCCAAGAAGAGCTCATAAGGATTGTCATGTTAAACCCTGCAGGTGGACTTAGTCCGACATGACGATGAAGTTGAGTGGTACTACTCTTGGAGCTAGATATTAATTAAGTGAGTTATCAATAACTTACTTAATTAGTGGACATTTGTTATCTTAAACACAGGGAGACTAACACACTCATAATAAGAAGGAGCCCAAAATGTAATTTGGGATTGGTGCGGTAGTTCAATAATAGTTCTCTCATGGAATGAATTATTATTGATAAAATTAAGTTGTGTATTCGAGGCGAACACGGGATGCTTAATTTTATCGGGAGACCAAAACCAATTCCTCCTCTCGGTCCCTATCGTAGCCTTTAATTATAGAGTACTATACCCACCTATACCCACCTTCTTACCCATCCCATAGGGGCCGGCCAAGCTAGCTTGGAGACCAAGCTAGGGCCGGCCAAAGTTTGGTTCATGGGTGCTTCAAGGTGGCCGGCCCTAGCTTGGGTTCAAGCTTGGTGTGGTCGGCCCAAATTAAAATAAAAGGATTTTTATTTTTTTAAATTTTTCTTATGTGGATAACATGTTTTAAAAGAGAGTTTAAAATTTTTTTCCTTTTATAAGATTCTACAAAAAATTAAGAGAAGAGCTAAATCTCTTTCCTTATTTATAGATTAAAAGGTTGATTTTAATTTTGGTAAAAACTTTCCTTTTAACCATGTTCATGATTTAAAAGAAAGTTTAAAAAATTAATAATTATCTTTTATTAGTTTCTACAAAAGATTAAGAAAAGATTTAATATATTTCCTTATTTGTAGATTGAAAGGAGATTTTAATTTTTAGAGATAACTTTCTGGAAATTATCCACATGTTTATAGAAATATTTAATTTATAAAATTTCCTTTTAACCAATCATGAAGGGATAAAAATTATTGGAGAAATTTTTTATAAAATTTCCGGAAGCAAATAAGTAAGTTTTAATTTGTGTTTAAAATTTTTATTTGCTTGGAGATTTGGTGTGGCCGGCCATTATAGTAATGAGAAGAAAAATTATTTTTAATTAAATAAATTTTTCCTTTTCATGGAAAAAGAATTAAGGAAGTTTTTATTAAAATTTCCTTATTTGCCAAGACCAAGGATTATAAAAGAGGAGGTAGAGGAGCCTTCATGGGTGAACAACCTCTATTCTTTTCCTCCCTCTCTTCCTTGGTTTTGGTGGCCGGCCCTATTTCTCTCCTCTCCTCTTGTTGGCCGAAACCTATCTTCTTGGTGGAGCTCTTGTTTGTGGCCGGATCAAGGAAGGATAAGAAGAAGAGAAAGCAAGTCTCGTCTCTAGCATCCCTTGGAGCATTGGTGGTGGCCGAAATTCTTCATCCTTGAAGAAATTTATTGTGGCCGAAATCTAGAAGAAAGAAGGAAGGTGGAAAGGTGGTTCTCATCTCGGAAGATCGTTGCCCACACAACGTCCGAGGTTAGAAGAGGAATACGGTAGAAGATCAAGAGGTTTTTGTCTTCAAAAGAAAGGTATAACTAGTAATGTTTTTCTGCATCATGCTAGTTTTATTTCTTTGTAAAAATACCAAATACAAGAGGCATGCGATTCTAGTATTTCGAATTTATTTTCGATGATGTGTTCTTTTGTTTTTCTTTTTCCTTGTGATTTGATTATTTTTTTTTGTTGACCAAAAGTTATTTAAGGAAATTAAATATTAGCTTTCCTTAAAAGGCTTTGTCTAGTCGGTGGTGGTTGCTCCCATATCCAAGAAGCTCATGTGCCTCGCCACGTCAGTACTGGAAGCCAATTTTAGAAATTAATATTTAATAGAATTAATAACCTAGGTGATTTGGATCGAAAGTGTTAAGTTCCGCAGGATATCCAAGTCTAAACCTAAAAAAACAAATAAATTAAATTTTGGATCAAACGTGTTAAGTTCCGCAGGCGATCCAAGTTTAATTTAAAAGAACACATGGTAGCTAGTAAAAGGTTCAGATCTTTGTACAAAATTTTTGTACAGTGGAACCATTAGGTTTTTCGAGTTGCAACCAACAATTGGTATCAGAGCTAGGGTTTTGCCTCTGTGTATTTGGTATTAGTTTAATTATGCACATGTCATACATAATTTAGGCAGGTTAATAGTAGGATGTGCTAACTTTGTGGATGCAGGATCCAACTATTATGGCTTATAGTTATTATGTGTGTGATTGGACCCTTGGACATGCCAAGGGCATTTTATTCTGTGTGCATGATTGTATTATAAAATACAGCAGGAGCTGTATTTAGTTTTATTAGGATTTTATTTTTTGATCTAGTTACATGTACATTCCTTTTATGGAATATAGGATCGATGGATGTAAATTTTATTTTATGTTCAATCTAGTTTACATGTACATTCCTTCGAGGAATATAGGATCAAAAAATGTAAAATTCTATTTATGTCACGGATCGAATCTTGCAAGGAGTGGAACCTTTTGAGGACCAGAGGCGCAGCGGAACAAGGAGCAAGATGGATGCGACAACTAGACCCGATGGCGGTGGCCAAAGATGGGAGCAGCTAGGGTTGGCGACACACGGAGGACAGCAATAGATAAAAGCCATAATAGTTGAAAAATAATTTTTCTATTTATTGCTTTTTATGATGTGTTGTGTGTGCATGCTAAGTAGGCTAGCATAGTCAAAATTCCTCACTTTAAATAACTAAGCGGGAGAGGGATTTATTTTTAAATAAATTCCACGGTCTCCATTACTAGTTTATAAGTGATGCAACAAGCTTGCGCGTTGGCTCTGAGTGCCTTCCTCCATATCGGATGAGCTTGTTTGCAGATCACTAGCTTAAACTTCCATTTTGGATGACTATAGGAAGTTAATTAAGAGCGTGTGATCTTCCCCAACGGAAGGGGCACAATCTTATTAATGGACTTAGTGTCAAGTAATGGTATACACTTAGGCACGTCTAATGATATCCTCCCCATCGGAGTCATTGCTATTGTTTGTGTGACCGAAGAAAACCAACTATTAATTTGTCAAATAAATAAGTTGACAAGATAATAAAATTAAAAACTCCTCTTACAAATGTTTGATTTTGTATATGTCCACACTATCGTGGCATACAAAATTCACGGTGTTTGAGGTAATTTTATTTTGTCATAAAGATTTATTGACAAGATAATTAATGGGTAAAACCCTCCTCTTACAAATGTTTAAATTTTGTATATGTCCACACTATCGTGGCATGCAAAATTCACGGTGTTTGAGGTGTTGGTAAATTTAAATAATATTGTTTGAGGAATCAATGTTATTTTAAATTCAAAAGTTTTGACCAAATATTTGATCAAAGATAGATCAACTATTAATTTTATTCGTCATAAAGTAAAGTTGACGAGATAATAAAATTAATGGATAAAATCTCTTTTTTGATTTTGTATACGTCCACACTATCGTGGCATACAAAGTTCATAGGGATTTTAAAAGAATTGATCTTGACCAAATATTTTTGTGATTCTTAGGATTTAAAATGTTTGTCAATCCCCTAGTTGTTATACTATAGAAAAGACTTAGTAGTCCCAATTGTAATGATTGGAAATAGGACTTAGACATTGAGGTAGACTGTCTTCTTAGAACTAAGAACAATTTAGGTGTATTTAATTCATTAGTTAAAACATGTCTAGTGGTGTTATCTACCAGAACCTGGAGTGTAGATACAGATGTCATTAATCATGTCTGCAATTCATTGTAGGGTTCCAGGAAACCTGACAACTAAATGAAAATAAAAAAATCATCCACATGGGCATTACTGCAAAAGTAGTAGCTGTTGCAGTGGGAGAGGTTTATTCTCTAATAGGAATAAAATATGGATTATTAAAAATTATCTTTACATACTAAGTTTAGAAAGAACCTGATTTCAGTTTCTAAACTATTATAGAATAGATATTGTGTCTATTTTGATAACAAAGTTGTTATCAAGATAAATAGGGAAGTTATCTATTCTGGTATGTTGGTTGACAATTTATAATCCAATAACTCCCACGATGCAACAAATGAAAATTAGTAACACATCTTCTAACTTTAAGAGAAAGCAACCTTCGGAAATGAACCAATTATATCTTTGGCATCTAAAGCTAGGTTATATTAACTTAAGTAGGATTCATTGGTAGCTGATGAACTTTTGGGTTCATTAATGGTGGAAATCTTTCCAACCTGCGAGTCTTACTTAGAAGGAAAAATAACCAAGAAGCTTTTAAGTCTAAGGGGTATAGAGCCAAAGATATGTTGGAATTAGTTCATTCTGATTTGTGTGATCCTATGACTATCCAGGCAAGAGGTAGTATCGAATATTTCATCTATTTTATAGATAACTATTCAAGATACAAATACATTTACTTAATGTGACGCAAGACTAAGTACTTTGATTAGTTCAAAGAGTACAAGGCTGATGCGGAGAAACGTCAAAGTAAAAGTATCAAGACACTACGGTGAGATCGTAGTGGCAAGTACCTCTTGGGAGAATTTAGGAGTCACTTATCAAAAGTAGGGATTCAATCCAAACTAACTGCACCTGGTGTAGAAAAAGGAAGGTATAGGACTCTTATAGAAATAAGTAGATTGATGATGAGTTATTTGGAAAATTACCAAATTCATTTTAAGGATATACTCTGGAAACAGAAGTGAACATAGTACCTTCCAAAGTCATAACTCTCTACTCATATAGAATTGCTAAATAGGCATAAGCCTATTTTGAAGCATATTCGGATTCGGGTAGTCCAGCACATATGCTGAAGAGAGACAATGATAAGTTGGACAGGAATTCACTTGTTTGTAAGTTATCCTAGAGAAATGAAAGTAGGTTTATAGTCTTAAAATCCAGAAGGTCATTGTTAGCATCAATGATCGATTTTTAGAAAAGGACTATGTAATAAACCACAAGCCCATAAGTAAATTTGTTCTTAAAGAAATTATAAAGGACATGTCTAATCTAGTACCAACTGTACAAGATGAAATATCACAAGAAACTGCAACACATATCACAATTGATACACAATTATAGACAGTACATCATCGTAGTGGGAGGGTTGTCAAACAACCAAAAGGATTTATATTTTGGTAAAGTTTTTGGACTTGATCCCAAATGAACATGAGTCTGATCCCAGAAATATGATGAAGCACTCCAAAATAAAGATGCAGCATCTTGGCAAAGGGCAATGAATACAGAATTAGAATATAATTATTCTAATCAAATCTGGAAGCTTGTAGAACCACCAGATGGTGTAAAAGCCATTAGGTGAAAATATGTCTACAATAGGAAAAGATGGATAGACAGGAAGGTGGAAACTTTCAAAGCAAGGCTTGATGAAAAAGGAAACTTTTTCACTGGTAGTCATGCTTAAGTCTATCCAGATTCTTTTATCTATTTAGCAAGTGGATGTCAAGACAGCATTCCTTAATGGAAGTCTTGAAGAAAGCATCCATACAAAACAACCAGAAGGGTTCATTGCAAAGGGCAAAGAGCATTTTGTGTGCAAGCTCAATCAGTCTATGGACTGAGGCAAAGCTTCAAGGTCTTGGAACATCCGATTTATCAAAGGAATCCTCACCTATGGATTTATTTAGTAACCGGATAAGTCTTGTGTATACAAAAGGTGTGATGGAAGCGTGGTGATATTTCTTGTACTATACGTAGATAACATTTTTGGTAGTTGGAAACAATATCAAAATGTTGTCAGAAGTAAGGGTATGGTTGTCCAAACAATTCGATATGAAGGACTTGGGAGAATGAATATATTCTTGGGATCAAAGTAATAAGGGATCGCAAGAAAAGAATATTTTAATTATCCCAATCTTCATATATCGAAAAAAAATCCTTGCTCATTTTAAGCATGCAAAACTCCAAAAAAGGTTTCTTACCTTTTTAGCATGGAGTAACTTTATCTAAAGAAATGTCTCCATAGACATCAAAGGAGATAAAGGACATGAAGGCAGTTCCTTATACTTCGGCTGTGGGAAGCCTAATGTATGCAATGCTGTGTACGAGACTGGATATCTATTTTTCCGTGAGCATAGTTATTAGATATCAAAGCAACTCTGGACAAGGACATTGATCTGCGGTAAAAGCATATATTGAAGTACCTTAGAGGCACTAGAGTTTACATGCTAGCTTATAAGGCAGATAATTTGTTTCCTGTGGGTTGCATGGATTTTGACTTCCAATCGGATAGGGACAATAATAAGTCAACCTCGGGGTTTTCTGTTTACTTTAGGAGATAAAGTTATAACTATGGAAGAGTGATAATGTAATGCCCGGAAATTCTCAAAATAAATATTAGAAATATTCTATGATTTTTCTGGAATTTTAGGATATTTTTAGGGAATTTTTAGAGTAGCGGAAGTAGCAAAAATAAATGAAGTCGTAAAATAGCCTACGTGGGTTTTGAACCCAAGACCTATTGGGTCCTACGACTTATAGAGGACTCTAGTAACCAAGTGAACCCAGCAGGGCCGTGCTGAAAGGGAAGGGAAATAATTATATTTATATTTGAGTTGGGTGAATTTAACCACTTAATATAAATAGGAAATTAAAAGAGGAGTTATTAGATTTTATTCGTGACTTTCCTCCTCCTCACCCTAACCTCACGCCGCCCCCTCCCTCCTCTTTCTCTCTCGGCGCACCAAGCAAAGGCTAGGGTTCCGTCCCTAGGCTCTAGGAGCACCTTTCGGCGATGACCCCAACACGAGGACGCTTCCCTTCACGAGAGGAACACGTGGACGCGGGAAAATCGTCGAGAAGATCGTCTGTACCGGGAATTTAGCGATTTGAATCGTAAGAAACCTAGCACAGGAGGTAAGAAACCCCTCACCTGCAGTATAAGTAGCTTTCGTATGAATTTTAAGCTTCAGTTTAGTAGTATGTAGACTTTCGGCACAATGGATGCGAACTAGCGCATACCAAGTGTTCGAATAAATTGTTAGCACAGTTAAAATGCAACTTAGGCATTTTATTAGCCTAGATAAATGCAATGGAAGCATTTTCACAGCTTATTTAGTCTTGCTACAGCTCTTATAGGACTAGATGTACAATGGGTGGGCTCCCACAGTCGTCTCTAGGTTCAGACAACCTAACTCTAGGTTCAGATAACCTAGAATGAGCAAGACATGTAATAATTAGCTATGTTCAGTATTTTACTTTCTCAGTGGCACTGTACTGGATTAGCTATCCCTTGGGTTGGGCTCCCATAGTCGTCCCTAGGTTCAGCTAACCTAGTAAACCCTACTAGATTCGGAATTTACAACCCCGGGATTAGTTAAGGATGCGCGCACAGCAAGTACAGTTGTCGGACGCAAACAGCAACATGATTATGTATTTTCACTTATTATATATAGTTTTCAAACTCTCACAAGATTGGTATGTGAATGCAGTATAGCCTCAGCATTAGTCTAGCATTAGCTTAGCTCAGCTTTCTGTATCAGATTAGTTTCCTATTGATATAATGTGATAGTTATGATTAGCTTTATTGCCATGATTAGTTCGATTTCTATGTGTTGTGTGTCATGCCATGCTTAGCATATTCAGTATACATATATTTCAAATAGCATGTTTTCAAAGCATAACTTGCATCATATGCATGTTTTGTGAGGTAGATGGTTTCTTACTAAGCATAAAGCTTACAGATACTCTTTCCTTATACTGCAGATAGAGGTAAAGGAAAGATGGACTAGCGAAGGCTGGAGGGAAATGCGATGAAGATGTGTGTGGATGGAACTTGGAATAAAGACCTTGGAGGAACTAGAAATAAATCGGAAACTTTAACATTTTATTAAGTTGTTACTTTCCTTATTTCAGTTATTTTAATGCTATGAATCATGAAAGACCTGGTTAGATTGTTAGTGTTCCTTCTTAGAATGTTAGTTAGTGTTATTGGGATGTTTATGGTCATGTTAGAACTTGTGTGTGTGAATTTGGCACGAAACAGTGCTGAAATCAGACTGGTGGTACGAAATCAGAAACCCCAATCGATCGGCCGATCGATTGGACGCTTCTCAATCGATCAGCCCATCGATTGAAGTTATGATCGCATAGAATAGCTCTGGATCGATCGGCCGATCGATCCGGAGAGTCCCCAAGAAAGCCACGGATCGATCATCGGATCGATTGGCGATCTGGATCGATCCAAGTCGATCGCATACAGTAGCGCGCTGAATCGATCACTGGATCGATCCAACCTAAGTTCTGCATTCAGTAGCATGCTGGGTCGATCACTGGATCGATTAGACCATTCCAATCGATCCACCGATCGATTGGGAAGCTTGATAGCAGCGGGAAGCCCCTTATTCCAGTTCCTTGACCATGGGGAAGGTAATATATGACATGAATAGTTTGATTACACCCCTTAGCACATATAAAATAAAGAAATGATAGTAGTTTAGCCAAGTTTTAATTAGTACAGCTTCCGCACCTAGACTTAGTGATAGTCATGGATATAGCTTAGCACAGCATATTGTGACGGTCCGGCCTTACAGCCTAGCCAGTAGAAGGCGGGTCGTTACAGAGTGGTATCAGAGCAGAAAGTTCCATACTTCCTACACACACATCAGCATTAAACCTGCAGCTTCCAAGTAAGAAACGTCTCTCACTTTATTATGTTCTTTCTTTCATGTTTATAGATACCGTGGTATGTTGATTGATGATAGTACCTAACATGATAGTGATAGTAGTTATATAAACATGATTGCCTTAGTTATGTATGTCCTCTATATCTTTAGAAATGGCACGAGGACGCCCAGCTAGAAGGGCACCAGCTATTGAGCCCCAGCATGAGGCAGGCAGTTCAGTGCCTCCCCCAGACCTTACAGCATTAGTGGCTCAGTTACAACAGCAGCTAGCTGAACAGCAACAGGAAATAGCCACCTTAAAGGCTAGTTCCACCAGTCCAGCCTACAGCACCAGTAGCCCCAGCAGCAGAGGCAAAGAGAGAGGCCTATCTTATCCAGTGACAGAGAGTCAAGCCAGAGAACTTCTCAGGCACCAGTGAACCATGGGATGCTCAAGCCTGGTTCAAAACATTGGAGAGTATATAGAGCTTCTGGACTGGCCAGAGCATGAAAAAGTGAAGTGTGCCTCCTTCTGCTTGACAGGAGATGCACGTATGTGGTGGGAGAGAATCAGAGCGAAGCGCCCAATGAACCAGATGACATGGGCTGACTTCGAGAAAGAATTCTTCGAGGAGTTCTTTCACATGCGGGTCACAAACCGCCACTACGACGAGTTCACTGAGTTTCATCAGGGCAACCTATCAGTTGAGGAAGCCGTGAAGAAATTCAATAGATTGGCTCGTCTATGCCCTGAACTAGTCAGCACAGAAAAAGAACGAGTCCTGTTGATGCTCAAGATGTTGAGGCCGGAAATAGCAATGAACGTGGCTGGCGGCGTTCATAGGCCGCAAACCACCGAAGAACTAGTCAGCAGTGCTCTGACTACCGAGCACTACCAGAATAACATCAAGCAGCAGGAACAAATCCTCTCAGAGTCCAAAGGGCAAGGAGGCTCAGGTACTCAGAAACAACAGGGTCACAGCTCTAACTGGAAAGGGAACTCCAGCAACAAGCGCAAACCAGGGAGTTACCCAAAGGGAGGACCAGCCAGCAAACAGCCTAACTGTAAAACCCACGAAATTATAAGATAAGTGTATGAATATTATTTTTTTCCTTAGAGCATAGAAATGAAAAGAATAAGAGAAAAAGGAAAATAAAAACAAAAAGAAGAAATATAGAATAAGAAGAGGTGAGGTCAAGGATTGAACCTTGAACCTCCCACAAATGATGGAGATAGATTTATGAATGATAACCATTAGGATAAGAAGAAATAATTGGAATGAAAGGAATGAAAAATTTAGTTAAAGGAGAAAAGAAAACTAAGCAAAAGAGCAAGAGAAAACCAAGTTGCTTACCTCCTTTTTCCCTCTTGGTTAAGAAAAGAGAGCAAGAAAAAGAAGGATTGACTACTTCCCTTCCCCTCTCTATTTTCGTGGGAATTAATGGAGTGAGGGAAAAGAGGAGTTGGGGGGAAGAATGGGGACATGTCTCATTGGCAATGGATAAATAGGATTAGAGAAGAAAACAAAGGGATTTAATTCATTTTCTTCTTCCTCCTTCTTCCTTCTCCATTCTCACCGAACCAAGAAACTCCTTTCCTCTCCTCATACCAATTTCTAAGTTAAGTTCTTCTCCAAGAAAGCTAACTACCGAGAAGGAAACTTCAAGTTCTATCCCTTACAAGCAAAGGAAACAAGAGAAGATACAAGAAGAAGAAGCTTCCACCTTCCTTATCACTATAACACCTTTTTCTCTAAGGAAAACCACAAGCGAAAGGATGTAAGTTCCTCTCACCTGTGGTACAATAGCTCTTATTTTTCTATGAAGATTTGGTTGCATATAAAAAGAAAGAGAAAGCTAAGGAAACATCATGAAGGAATTCTAACCAAGATAAGATCAAAGGAAGGATATAGAGAATGAAAGGATCTAGATTAATATGTTTGAATAATTCTCTTGTAGCATGTATTTTATGGTAAGGACTTATCTATGTTAAAAATGTTTGGTAAAACCTAGATCCATGAGTATTCGGCCATGGTAAAAAAACTAAGGGCCTAGGAGAACTTTAAGTTAAAACTAAGTATGCCAAGATCTCCTTAAGATATGTCATGAAACTATTATGATATGCCATGATTATATGTTTAGTTAAACTCTATTTATGTCCATGAAGGTTCGGTTATGTTTGGATTTTTTTTTTAAAAAGCCTAGGAGAATTTAAAGCAAAATCTAAGATGCTCATGATCTCCTTGATGAAATGTTATGTGGCTAACTAGTGGGCTCATGTTTATTGTTGTATGGAAATTAAATTCATGCTCTATATCATTCGGCCACTTCATGATTTAGGACTTAGGGAACTTAGAACCTAACTCAACTATGCTCATGTTACTCCTTGATATATATGCTATGAAAGTTGTTTAAGACTTCCATGCTTTTAGGACACTTGAACCCAAATTTTTAGTCCTATAGTATTCGGCCATTACATGATGTATAACTTAGGAAACCTAGAACCTAACTCAATTATGATCATGTTATTCCTTAATATTTTTGCTATGAAAGTTGTTTAGGGTTCTCATGTTTTTAGGGCACTTGAACCCTAATTTTAAACCCTACATGTTTCGGCCACATCAAGATCTAGGGCTTAGGGAACTTAGAACCTAACCCAACTATGCTCATGTTATTCCTTGATATATATGCTATGAAAGTTGTTTAAGGTTTCATGCTTTTAGGACACTTGAACCTAAATTTTTAATCCTATAGTATTCGGCCATGTCATGATGAAGGACTTAGGGAACCTAGAACCTAACTCAACTATGCTCATGTTATTTCTTGATATTTTTGCTATGAAAGTTATTTAAGATTCTCATGTTTTTAGGGCACTTGAACCCTAATTCTAAACCCTACATGTTTCGGCCACATCAAGATCTAGGGCTTAGGGAACTTAGAACCTAGCTCAACTATGTTCACGTTATTCCTTGATATATTTGATATGAAAGTTGTTTAAGGTTCTCATGTTTTTAGGGCGCTTGAACCCTAATTTCAAACCCTACAAGTTTCGGCCAATACATGATGAAGGACTTAGGAAACTTAGAACCTAACTCAACCATGCTCATATTATTCCTTGAAATGTTTGCTATGGAAGTTGTTTAGGGTTCACAAGCTTGAATGATAGTCTTTAACCCAATGCATGCTTGATAAGGTTCGGCCATGATAAGTTGTAAGTCTAAGTAACCTAGAACTCTACCTAAACTTGCTCATGATAGTTCTTATGGTATAAGAAGTGATGCTTGCTTAGGGTTCACATGTTGGGATGAAGTTTTCACCATAAACCCAACTTATATGGTTCGGCTACAAAGAGACATTAGGGTTAGAGATCGAATTATGTTTTCCATGTATCTTATATGCCATGATTTTAAGTTTTCCATGCTTCTATGTTTAATTATGCACACTTATGATCTATACATGATGGAAACCCTTATGCTATGGTGTGTATTATTTATGATGAAGCTATGTGCAAAATTTATGCATGAAATATATGATGTGCTGTGTGCCCAATTTATGCATGAAATATATGATGTGCTGTGTGCCCAATTTATGCATAAAATATATGATGTGCTGTGTGCCCAAATCTTTACACACCATTAAGATGAGCTGTGTTCCCAAAAGTCTATATGGTATGATATGATAAGTGACACGATGTACAAGAAGAGATAAGAACCATGATATGTAAGAACATTCTATTTTACTTTATGTATGGCTTGTACCAAGGGTGGGCTCCATAAGCGCCCCGGGGTCGATGGACTAAGAAACGGGCCTCGTTAGGGATGGGCTCCTAAGTGTCCCTAGGTCGATGGACTAAGAAACGGGCCTAGTATGTATGCCTTGTAGGGTTCAAGACTTGCTACCTTGGACCTACATAGGACGCGCGTATTTATGTATGTGGTACAAGCCAGGGCCCTAATCATGTTAAGATTATGTTTAAGTATGTATAGTATAAGTTTTCAAAGGACATATTGCATATGTTTTCATGATACATGGTTAGGAATTTACCTTGCATATACCTTATGATTATGCCATGATATTTATGATGATGTTATGATATGTCAGGGTGAAATTGATGATTATGTTATGTTATGCCATGATACCTTACGCTTATGTTATGATATGCTATGATATGCTGCATGATATAATGAATTGTCTTCATGTGTTATGTCTTGTGATTTTGATATATGTCATACGGTTTTTGTGAGTAGGAAAGGAACTTATTGAGCCATGAGTGCTCACAGCTTACTTTCTTGTACCACAGATAAAGGCAAGGAATGGATGAACTAGGGGAGCAGCAGGAGGGGCTGGAAGGATGTGTGTGGTAGTGTCCTAGCTAAAGGAGAAAGACCTGCTTTTTTTTTAATAAGAATCATGCCTAGTTATGTTACTACTTTATGATTCCATGACATTTAATTTTGTGTTTGGGCATTATGACTTACAAATCATGTTAAGTATGCTATGTGATTTCTATATATCCAGGTGATTAGTCATGTTGATTCATATAGGGAAAAAAAAGAAAGAAATGTTTCTAACTTTTATAAATAAGACTTCCGCTGTAGTAAGTAGGTATGTATATGTATATGTAAGTAACCCCCGTCTCCTTAGCAGGAGGGGCGGGGCGTTACAGTTTGGTATTAGAGCCAAGTTTAGCCAATTCACTACACACATGTCAAGCCTCCATCCTGCCGCTCCAAGTAAGAATTTATGTGCTTAATTTAATTTGTTGTTGTTGTTTTATGATGCTTTAATATTATGCATGTTTATTTATGTTCGTTATCTAGTTTAGGTATGCATGATGGTAGGATAGGAATAGTACTAACCTTTTTTGCAAACAAATAGGAATAACGATAATTTTTTGTTATTTAATGAAGATAAGCATGGCTAGGAGACGTACTACCCGAACAGACGAGACACCGACTCCACCAGATCTGACTCAGGTAGTCACTGATCTCCAGCGTCAGATCACGGAGCAACAATAATTGATCACTACGTTAATGGGCCAACAAGGAACTCCTGCCACACCGCCAGCAAATCAGAATGCGGTGCCCGTCGTGCCAATAGTTGCACCAGTACCACCGGTAGCCCCGGCCCAGTGGTTCGACAGGAGACCTATTTAATACAATGGCTGAGGCTGAAACCGGAAAACTTCTCGGGTACTTACGAGCCATGGGATGCCCAGGCCTGGTTCAAGACAGTAGAAAACATAGTGGAACTGCTGGACTGGTCCAAATCGGAGAAGATCAAGTGTGTATCTTTCTGTTTTTCCGGAGATGCGAGAATGTGCTGGGAAAGAGTGAAAGCAAAAAGACAGGTCAATCTGATGAACTGGATAGACTTCGAGACAGAGTTCTTCGAGGAGTTCTTCCATATGCAAGTGACGAACCGACACTATGACGAGTTCACCGAGTTTCGGCAAGGTGACCTATCAGTGAACGAAGCAGTAAAACGCTTCAACCGTTTGGCACGCCTATGTCCAGAATTGGTTCGTATAGAAAGAGAAAGGGTCAGACTGATGTTGAAGATGCTTTGACCCGAAATAGCACTGAACGTGACCGGCGGAGTTAATAGACCTCAGACTACAGAGGAATTGGTCAGCAGTGCTCTCATCACGGAACATTATCAGAATGTAATGAACAGAAATAAGAGTCAGGTCCGAACCGAAGGACAGAAATCCTCAAACAATAAGATAAGCTGGAAAGGGATCTCCACTGGGAAAAGGAAACAATGGGACAATGCAAAAGGTGGCTCAGTGAATAAGCAACCAAGGTACCCCCAGCGCTATTTGCGGAAAGCTGCATTCCGGAGTATGTCATAAGGGTACCAGAAGGTGCTATAATTACGGAGGAGAAGGACATCTAGCCAGAGACTGCATCAACCAGTTCCAGGCACCACCCCAGTAGAGTAACCAAAACAAGAATATCCCCTCACAACTACATCGGATGCAAACTACTATTGAGGGAACACCGTTTAGCCAAGGGAGATTGGAAGCTCCACCAACTACAACGAACGCCAGGGTTTTCTCGCTTACTAAGGAGGATGTGGCAAGCGCCTCTACTGTTGTTACAGGTCAGCTACCTATTTTCAGTCAGTATGCTTTAGTATTGTTTGATACGGGGGCGACACACTCGTTCGTCTCAGCATCATTTACCAAGAGATTAGACATACCGCCCCAGACACTAAATATCACGTTCTTAACAACCCTACCATCCGGGGAAGTTATGCCATCAGATCATATGTTGCGGGTCGTACCTATCCGAATCGCAGACAGAGAACTCTACTGCGATCTGATAGTACTTGACATGCGGGATTATGACATTATACTGGGCATGGATTTCCTGGGTAAGTACGGCGCCTCAATCGAGTGCTGTAACAAGAAAGTAGTCTTCCGACCTGAAGCTGAACCGATGTTTGAATTTATTGGGGAATCTGGGAAAGAACCTAAAAGATTCTTATCAGCTATAGAGGCACAGAGTATGTTGGACAAAGGATGTACTAGATTTCTAGCACACGTAGTTGATACAAAACAAACCGGAAGTCAGAAGCTAGAAGAGGTCAGGGTAGTATGTAACTATCCGGAAGTATTTCCTGATGAACTACCGGGATTAGCACCCGATAGGGAAATAGAATTTACGATTGAAGTAGTTCTGGGTACCAAACCGATTTCTAAAGCACCTTACCGGATGGCGCCCATTGAGTTGAAGGAACTTCAAGAACAGATACAGGAGTTGCTCGACAAGGGACTTATTCACCCCAGTCACTCTCCGTGGGGAGCTCCAGTACTGTTTGTGAAAAAGAAGGATGGATCTATGCGAATGTGTATAGATTACCGAGCATTAAATAACGCAACGATCAAGAACAGATACTCCCTTCCACGGATCGATGATCTGTTCGACCAATTGAAGGGAGCAACTGTCTTCTCAAAGATTGACCTAAGGTCCAGCTATCATCAAGTGAAAGTGAAACAAGATGATATACCCAAGACAGCCTTTCGAACAAGATACGGACACTATGAGTTCGTGGTTATGCCCTTCGGAGTGACAAATGCCCCTGCTGTATTCATGGATTTGATGAATCGGGTATTTGCGGCATATCTCGATAAATGTGTGATCGTCTTCATCGATGATATTCTCATCTATTCAAGAACCTAAGAGGAACATGCCGAACATCTGAATATTGTACTGCAGATCCTCCGAGAGAAACAACTGTATGCAAAGTTTTCCAAGTGCGAGTTCTGGCTAGATCAATAATATTCTTGGGTCATGTCATCTCCAAGGATGGAGTCATGGTAGATCCAAGTAAAATTGAAGCCATAAGTAACTGGAACAGACCAAAGAATGCCAGCGAAATAAGAAGTTTTCTGGGATTGGCAGGCTACTACAAGAAGTTCGTAGAGGATTTCTCCAAAATCGCAGCCCCCATGACGAATCTCACCAAGAAAAATAAAAAGAATGAATGGACGGATGAATGCGAGAAGAGTTTTACTGAACTAAAATGGAGGCTGACCAGTGCCCCGATCCTTACTCTTCCAGAAAGCAACAAAGGCTTTGATATGTATAGCGATGCTTCCTTATTAGGATTGGGAGCCGTACTCATGTAAGACGGCAAAGTCATCGCCTATGCCTCCAGACAACTCAAAGAGCACGAAAGAAGTTACCCTATTCACGATCTGGAACTAGCAGCTGTGGTCTTCGCTTTGAAAACGTGGAGGCATTATTTATATGGAGCCCCGTGCAGGATTTATACAGACCACCAAAGTCTGAAATACTTCTTCACGTAAAAAGACCTAAATATGAGACAACGCCGATGGCTCGAGCTAGTCAAGGATTACGATTGTGAAATCTTTTATCATCCCGGAAAAGCGAACAAGGTGGCCGATGCACTCAGCCGAAAGCCCGGTACAACCTGACATCGTTATTCTAAGTTCGAGGACGAACTTTTTATGAGGTATGGGGTACTGTAACACCCATGAAATTATAAGATAAGTGTACCCAGTGGAGGAATGGGGACATGTCTCATTGGCAAGGGATAAATAGGATTAGAGAAGAAAACAAAGGGATTTAATTCATTTTCTTCTTCCTCCTTCTTCCTTCTCCATTCTCACCGAACCAAGAAACTCCTTTCCTCTCCTCATACTAATTTCTAAGTTAAGTTCTTCTCCAAGAAAGCTAACTACCGAGAAGGAAACTTCAAGTTCTAGCCCTTACAAGCAAAGGAAACAAGAGAAGATACAAGAAGAAGAAGCTTCCACCTTCCTTATCACTAGAACACCTTTTTCTCTAAGGAAAACCACAAGCGAAAGGATGTAAGTTCCTCTCACCTATGGTACAATAGCTCTTATTTTGCTATGAAGATTCGGTTGCATATAAAAAGAAAGAGAAAGCTAAGGAAACATCATGAAGGAATTCTAACCAAGATAAGATCAAAGGAAGGATATAGAGAATGAAAGGATCTAGATTAATATGTTTGAATAATTCTCTTGTAGCATGTATTTTATGGTAAGGACTTATCTATGTTAAAAATGTTTGGTAAAACCTAGATCCATGAGTATTCGGCCATGGTAAAAAAACTAAGGGCCTAGGAGAACTTTAAGTTAAAACTAAGTATGCCAAGATCTCCTTAAGATAAGTCATGAAACTATTATGATATGCCATGATTATATGTTTCGTTAAACTCTATTTATGTCCATGAAGGTTCGGTTATGTTTGGATTTTTTTTTAAAAAGCCTAGGAGAATTTAAAGCAAAATCTAAGATGCTCATGATCTCCTTGATGAAATGTTATGTGGCTAATCTAGTGGGCTCATGTTTATTGTTGTATGGAAATTAAATTCATGCTCTATATCATTCGGCCACTTCATGATTTAGGACTTAGGGAACTTAGAACCTAACTCAACTATGCTCATGTTACTCCTTGATATATATGCTATGAAAGTTGTTTAAGACTTCCATGCTTTTAGGACACTTGAACCCAAATTTTTAGTCCTACAGTATTCGGCCATTACATGATGTATAACTTAGGAAACCTAGAACCTAACTCAATTATGATCATGTTATTCCTTAATATTTTTGCTATGAAAGTTGTTTAGGGTTCTCATGTTTTTAGGGCACTTGAACCCTAATTTTAAACCCTACATGTTTCGGCCACATCAAGATCTAGGGCTTAGGGAACTTAGAACCTAACCCAACTATGCTCATGTTATTCCTTGATATATATGCTATGAAAGTTGTTTAAGGTTTCCATGCTTTTAGGACACTTGAACCTAAATTTTTAATCCTATAGTATTCGGCCATGTCATGATGAAGGACTTAGGGAACCTAGAACCTAACTCAACTATGCTCATGTTATTTCTTGATATTTTTGCTATGAAAGTTATTTAAGATTCTCATGTTTTTAGGGCACTTGAACCCTAATTCTAAACCCTACATGTTTCGGCCACATCAAGATCTAAGGCTTAGGGAACTTAGAACCTAGCTCAACTATGTTCATGTTATTCCTTGATATATTTGCTATGAAGGTTGTTTAAGGTTCTCATGTTTTTAGGGCACTTGAACCCTAATTTCAAACCCTACAAGTTTCGGCCAATACATGATGAAGGACTTAGGAAACTTAGAACCTAACTCAACCATGCTCATATTATTCCTTGAAATGTTTGCTATGGAAGTTGTTTAGGGTTCACAAGCTTGAATGATAGTCTTTAACCCAATGCATGCTTGATAAGGTTCGGCCATGATAAGTTGTAAGTCTAAGTAACCTAGAACTCTACCTAAACTTGCTCATGATAGTTCTTATGGTATAAGAAGTGATGCTTGCTTAGGGTTCACATGTTGGGATGAAGTTTTCACCATAAACCCAACTTATATGGTTCGGCTACAAAGAGACATTAGGGTTAGAGATCGAATTATGTTTTCTATGTATCTTATATGCCATGATTTTAAGTTTTCCATGCTTCTATGTTTAATTATGCACACTTATGATCTATACATGATGGAAACCCTTATGCTATGGTGTGTATTATTTATGATGAAGCTATGTGCAAAATTTATGCATGAAATATATGATGTGCTGTGTGCCCAATTTATGCATGAAATATATGATGTGCTGTGTGCCCAATTTATGCATAAAATATATGATGTGTTGTGTGCCCAAATCTTTACATACCATTAAGATGAGCTTGTGCCCAAAAGTCTATATGGTATGATATGATAAGTGACACGATGTACAAGAAGAGATAAGAACCATGATATGTAAGAACATGCTATTTTACTTTATGTATGGCTTGTACCAAGGGTGGGCTCCATAAGCGCCCCGGGGTCGATGGACTAAGAAACGGGCCTCGTTAGGGATGGGCTCCGAAGTGCCCCTAGGTCGATGGACTAAGAAAGGGGCCTAGTATGTATGCCTTGTAGGGTTCAAGACTTGCTACCTTGGACCTACATAGGGCGTGCGCATTTATGTATGTGGTGCAAGCCAGGGCCCTAATCATGTTAAGATTATGTTTAAATATGTATAGTATAAGTTTTCAAAGGACATATTGCATATGTTTTCATGATACATGGTTAGGAATTTACCTTGCATATACCTTATGATTATGCCATGATATTTATTATAATGTTATGATATGTCAGGGTGAAATTGATGATTATGTTATGTTATGCCATGATACCTTACGCTTATGTTATGATATGCTATGATATGTTGCATGATATAATGAATTGCCTTCATGTGTTATGTCTTGTGATTTTGATATATGTCATACGGTTTTTGTGAGTAGGAAAGGAACTTACTGAGTCATGAGTGCTCACAGCTTACTTTCTTGTACCACAGATAAAGGCAAGGAATGGATGAACTAGGGGAGCAACAGGAGGGGCTGGAAGGATGTGTGTGGTAGTGTCCTGGCCAAAGGAGAAAGACCTGCTTTTTGTTTAATAAGAACCATGCCTAGTTATGTTACTACTTTATGATTCCATGACATTTAATTTTGTGTTTGGGCATTATGACTTACAAATCATGTTAAGTATGCTATGTGATTTCTATATATCCAGGTGATTAGTCATGTTGATTCATATAGGGAAAAAAAAGAAAGAAATGTTTCTAACTTTTATAAATAAGACTTCCGCTGTAGTAAGTAGGTATGTATATGTATGTGTAAGTAACCCCCGTCTCCTTAGCAGGAGGGGCGGGGCGTTACACTAGCTATCGCAAATGTGTTACTTGTGGGAAATTTCACCCAGGAGTTTGTCGCAAGGGCACACGAGGATGCTTTGAATGTGGACAGGAAGGGCATATGGCTAAGCAGTGCCCAAACAAGACTAGTCTTCCTCTACTACAGTCGATTCAGTATGGAGGCCAGCCAGCTCAGTTACATCAGATGTAGGCCGCTCTAGATGGTCCCCACATCAGCCAGGGCAGATTAGAAGCCCCTCCAGCTATGACCAATGCGAGGATCTACTCACTCACCAGAGAGGACGTAGCAAATGCCTCGACAGTTGTTACAAGTCAGATTAGTATTTTACAGCAAAGTGCAACTGTTTTATTCGATACTGGGGCAACCCATTCTTATATATCCAGGGCATTCGCCGAAAAGTTAGCAGTACCCCCAGAGGTATTCAGTGGTCAGTTTTTGACGACGCTACCTTCGGGAGAATTTATGGCGTCTACGCACTGGCTCCGGGCCGTGCCAGTCATTATAGCCGACAGAGAACTCTTTTGTGATCTGATAGTGCTAGATATGACTGATTATGATGTTATTCTTGGAATGGACTTCCTGATCAGATACGGTGCCTCTATAGAGTGCCGTAAACAGAAAGTCATATTCCAACCTGAAGCAGAAGTACAGTTTGAATACGTCGGGGAACCGAAGAGAAAAGCCAAGAAGTTTCTCTCAGCCCTAAAAGCACAAAAATTAATGGATTCAGGATGTACGGGGTTCCTAGCACATGTAGTCAGCACCAGTCAGGACAAGGACCAATAGCTAGCCGAAGTCCGAGTCGTATGTGACTATCCAGCAGTCTTCCCTGAGGAGTTACCAGGTCTAGCACCAGACAGGGAGCTTGAATTTGAGATAGAACTCATTCCCGGTATAAATCCTATCTCCAAAGCACCTTATCGCATGGCTCCAGCAGAACTGAAGGAACTGCATGAACAATTACAGGAGCTGCTTGACAAGGGCTTCATACGTCCTAGTCATTCACCATGGGGAGCGCCTGTATTGTTCGTGAAGAAGAAGGACGAGAGCATGCGCCTGTGCATAGATTACAGAGCACTGAACCAAGTCACCATCAAGAACAGGTATCCTCTTCCCAGAATAGATGACATGTTTGATCAGCTAAAGGGAGTAGCAGTGTTCTCTAAGATAGACCTTAGATCAGGTTATCATCAGGTGAAAGTTAAAGAAGGGGATATACCCAAGACAGCATTCAGGACTAGATACGGACACTACGAGTTCGTAGTCATGCCCTTTGGCATGACAAATGCTCCAGCTACTTTCATGGACCTCATGAACAGAGTATTCAGGGACTACCTAGATAGATTTGTTATCATGTTTATCGATGACATTCTTATATATTCAGGAACTCAGGAAGAACACGCAGAGCACTTGAGAATAGTATTGCAGATCCTTCAGCAGAACCAGTTGTACGCCAAGTTCACGAAATGTGAATTTTTGTTAGATCAGGTGTCCTTCCTGGGTCACATCATCTCAAAGGATGGTATCATGGTAGACCCCAGTAAAATAGAAGTTGTGAGTAGCTGGAAAAGACCCAAGAACGCCAGTGAGATCAGGAGCTTTTTGGGACTAGCAGGTTATTACAGAAAGTTTGTAAAGGACTTCTCCAGGATAGCCTCCCCACTGACAGCTCTCACCAGAAAGAATAGAAAATTTCAGTGGACAGAGGACTGCGAGCACAGTTTCAGCGAGTTAAAGAGGAGATTGACCAGTGCTCCCATTTTGACTCTACCAGAAAACACAGACAACTTTGATATTTACAGTGACGCCTCTAAATTGGGACTAGGAGCAGTACTGATGCAAGAAGGTAAGGTGATTGCCTATGCCTCTAGACAACTCAAGGAATATGAGAAGAATTACCCTACTCATGACCTTGAGCTTGCAGCAGTGGTGTTCGCCCTCAAAATTTGGAGACATTACTTGTATGGAGCTCAGTGCAGAGTGTATACAGATCATCAGAGTCTGAAGTACTTCTTCACTCAGAAGGATCTGAATATGCGACAGCGTAGATGGCTCGAGCTGGTCAAAGATTATGACATAGACATCCTCTACCACCCAGGAAAAGCCAATAAGGTGGCAGACGCACTTAGCAGGAAGTCTGATGCTACCTTACTACCCCTAGCAGCCATGTCACCGCCCCTACAGAAGGAGATCATAGATTTCGGTCTCGAACTTATAGTGGGGCAGCTCTCTACTATGACCTTAGCATCTACCCTACTTGGTGATATCCAGGCAGCTCAGGAACAGGATCCTGAAATTCAAAAAATCAAGCAAGGGATAGCAGAACCAGAAAATGGAGAGTTCAGAATGGCTAACAGTGGAGCAGTGTATTTCGGTGACAGACTCTGTGTTCCAGATCAGGAGGAACTAAAGAGAAAGATTTTAGATGAGGCTCACAGGACTCCTTATGCGATGCATCCAGGCTCCACTAAGATGTACCAGGACTTGAAGACACGTTTCTGGTGGCCTGGGATGAAAAGAGACATCGCTAGATATGTTAGCACCTGTCTGACCTGTCAGAGGGTCAAGGCAGAGCATCAGAGACCAGGAGGAGTTTTGCAGTCCATCCAGATCCCAGAATGGAAGTAGGAAGACATTTCTATGGATTTTATAGTGGGACTACCCAGAACCACGAATGGTTTTGATACCATCTGGGTAATAGTTGACAGGTTAACTAAATCAGCCCACTTCTTAGCTATCAGGATATCCTACTCCATGGAACAGCTAGCTCAGTTGTATCTCAAGGAGATCGTCAGATTACATGGAGTCCCACGAACCATCATTTCAGACAGAGACAGTAGATTCACATCACACTTCTGGGAGTGTGTACAGACAGCATTGGGCACTAAGTTAAAGTTCAGCACAGCTTTTCATCCTCAGACAGATGGTCAGACGGAGCGAGTAAATCAGGTACTCGAAGATATGCTCCACGCATGTGCCCTAGACTTCAAGGGTAGTTGGTGCAAATATCTGAGTTTAGCAGAATTTGTATACAACAACAGCTATCAGGCCACCATCGGCATGACACCTTACGAGGCTCTCTATGGGCGAAGGTGTAGATCTCCAATCTGCTGGTACGAGAGTGGTGAACAGAAAGAACTAGAACTTCAGACAGATCTAGTAGCAGATACCACAGCAGTTATACAGCAGATCCGCCAGAGGATAGAGACAGCTCAGAGCCGCCAGAAAACTATGCTGATACACGGTGCAGACCCTTAGAGTTTTCAGTTGGAGATTCAGTGTTCCTCAGAGTAGCTCCCATGAAGGGAGTAATGCGTTTTGGGAAGAAGGGCAAATTAAGTCCCAGATATGTGGGACCATACCTTATCACTAGAAGAGTTGGCAAGGTGGCATATGAGTTAGAGCTACCACAGGAGATGTCAGCCATCCATAATGTATTTCATGTCTCCATGCTGAAGAAGCATATCCCATATGTCACTCAGGTGATTGAGCCCCAGTCGGTACCAGTCCGCGAAGACCTCAGCTATGATAGTCGGTCTATTCAGATAATAGACCGAGCAGTTAAGAAATTGCGGAACAAGGAGGTACCATTAGTAAAATTCATTTGGCAAAGTCACACAGCAGAAGAGGTAACATGGGAGACAGAAGCCAGTATGAGACAGAAGTACCCAGAGTTATTCTAAGTTCGAGGATAAACTTTTTATAAGGTATGGGGGATTGTAACGCCCAGAAATTCTCAAAATAAATATTATAAATATTCTATGATTTTTCTAGAATTTTAGGATATTTTTAGGAAATTTTTAGAGTAGCGAAAGTAGCAAAAATAAATGAAGTCGTAAAATAGCCTACGCGGGTTTTTAACCCGAGACCTATTGGGTCCTACGACTTATAGCGGACTCTAGTAACCAAGTGAACCCAGTAGGGCCGTGCTGAAAGGGAAGGGAAACAATTATATTTATATTTGAGTTGGGTGAATTTAACCACTTAATATAAATAGGAAATTAAAAGAGGAGTTATTAGATTTTATTCGTGACTTTCCTCCTCCTCACCCTAACCTCACGCCTCCCCCTCCCTCCTCTTTCTCTCTCGGCGCACCAAGCAAAGGCTAGGGTTCCGCCCCTAGGCTCTAGGAGCACCTTCCGGCGACGACCCCGACACGAGGACGCTTCCCTTCGCGAGAGGAACACGTGGACGCGGGAAAATCGTCGAGAAGATCGTCTCCACCGGGAATTTAGCGATTTGAATCGTAAGAAACCTAGCACAGGAGGTAAGAAACCCCTCACATGCAGTATAAGTAGCTTTCGTATGAATTTTAAGCTTCAGTTTAGTAGTATGTAGACTTTCGGCACAATGGATGCGAACTAGAGCATACCAAGTGTTCGAATAAATTGTTAGCACAGTTAAAATGCAACTTAGGCATTTTATTAGCTTAGATAAATGCAATGGAAGCATTTTCACAGCTTATTTAGTCTTGCTACAGCTCTTATAGGACTAGATGTCCAATGGGTGGGCTCCCACAGTCGCCTCTAGGTTCAGACAACCTAGCTCTAGGTTCAGATAACCTAGAATGAGCAAGACAAGTAATAATTAGCTATGTTCAATATTTTACTTTCTAAGTGGCACTGTACTGGATTAGATATCCCTTGGGTTGGCCTCCCATAGTCATCCCTAGGTTCAGCTAACCTAGTAAACCCTACTAGATTCGGAATTTGCAACCCCGGGTTTAGTTAGGGATGCGCGCATAGCAAGTACAGTTGTCAGGCCCAAACAACAACATGATTATGTATTTTCACTTATTATATATAGTTTTCAAACTCTCACAAGATTGGTATGTGAATGCAGTATAGCCTCAGCATTAGTCTAGCATTAGCTTAGCTCAGCTTTCTGTATCAGATTAATTTCCTATTGATACAATGTGATAGTTATGATTAGCTTTATTGCCATGATTAGTTCGATTTCTATGTGTTGTGTGCCATGCCATGCTTAGCATATTCAGTATATATATATTTCAAATAGCATGTTTTCAAAGCATAACTTGCATCGTATGCATGTTTTGTGAGGTAGATGGTTTCTTACTAAGCATAAAACATACAGATACTCTTTCCTTATACTGCAGATAAAGTTAAAGGAAAGATAGACTAGCAGAGGCTGGAGGGCAATGCGATGAAGATGTGTGTGGATGGAACTTGGAATAAAGACCTTGGAGGAACTAGAAATAAATCGGAAACTTTAACATTTTATTAAGTTGTTACTTTCCTTATTTCAGTTATTTTAATGCTATGAATCATGAAAGACCTGGTTAGATTGTTAGTGTTCCTGCTTAGAATGTCAGTTAGTGTTATTAGGATGTTTATGGTCATGTTAGAACTTGTGTGTGTGAATTTAGCACGAAACAGTGCTGAAATCAGACTGGTGGTACGAAATCAGAAACCCCAATCGATCGGCCGATCGATTGGAGGCTTCTCAATCGATCAGCCGATCGATTGAGAAGTTCGTACCGCGAACAGTAAGCTCCTGGATCGATCAGCCGATCGATCTGGATGCCTTCGGTCGCGAACAGAAAGCCCTGGGATCGATCACTGGATCGATTAGCCAGTCTGGATCGATCAGCCGATCAATCCAGAATATTGCCCGAGCACAGTAGCGCGCTGAATCGATCCAACCTAAGTTCTGCATTCAGTAGCATGCTGGGTCGATCACTGGATCGATTAGACCATTCCAATCGATCCACCGATCGATTGGGAAGCCTGATAGCAGCGGGAAACCCCTTATTCCAGTTCCTTGACCATGGGGAAGGTAATATATGACATGAATAGTTTGATTACACCCCTTAGCACATATAAAATAAAGAAATGATAGTAGTTTAGCCAAGTTTTAATTAGTACAGCTTCCGCACCTAGACTTAGTGATGGTCATGGATATAGCTTAGCACAGCATATTGTGACGGTCCGGCCTTACAGCCTAGCCAGTAGAAGGCGGGTCGTTACAGATAAGCATAGGTATTTTTCTGGACTCCACCATAGAAGCTTAGTATATGGCAAGCCTCTGTGGTAGCCATAAAAGCTGAATGACTCAATAATCTCAAGATAGACTTAGATATGATTTCTGGTTTGTCCAAAGATTATTACAATTTATTGTAATAATATTGGTGCAGTAGCAAACTCGAAGAAACCATAAGTCTATAAGGCAAGTAAAACCAATAGAGCGCAAGTACCACCCAATACGAGAAATTGTATAAACAAAGAGAAGTTGTTGCCATCTAGATTGCATCAGGTGATGACCTATAGATCCTTTCACTAAGGTCCTTAAGGCAAGAGCTTTTGATGGGCATGTTGAAGGGTTGGGAATCAGATGTATGGCAGCAGATATGGCAGCTTAGTCTTTTAGTATAAGTGGGAGATTGTTAGGATGTATACTAAAAGTCTAGCTTTTAGTATAAACATTTATCTAGAAATAAGAATCACATTGGTCAAATGTCTACATTTATGATAAATGTAGTTATTCAATTAATTTATATTGTAGATAACATGGTGTGTGATGTCACACACAGAAGATCATGTTATCGGTTCCTTATAAATTATAAACAGTAGCTCACGACCAAGATAGAAAGGAACAAACCATTGGAAGGTCGTAGTGTAATTAGGTAGTAGTTTATCTTAACTATATAATTACACTAGTACACTTAGAGTGTATTGAGTAGGACCATTAGAGGTCGTTTCTTTTATACTGACTTTATAAAGGAACAAAGACCTCAGTTATTATAGAAGTGTGTGCTCTTAATCCTAATATAATAACGAGCACATATATTTGATATTTATTTCTTTAATTTATCAATGGGTGAGATTTAGTTCGATAAATCAATAAGCCCGATAAGTTGGGAAATGATATCACTTATAGTGTGTGTTGTTGATTATAGAAGGAAAATGTGTCATAGTAATCTAGGCTGAGAATGTCCCCAAGAAGAGCTCATAAGGATTGTCATGTTAAACCCTGCAGGTGGACTTAGTCCGACATGACGATGAAGTTGAGTGGTACTATTCTTGGAGCTAGATATTAATTAAGTGAGTTATCAATAACTTACTTAATTAGTGGACATTTGTTATCTTAAGCACAGGGAGACTAACACACTCATAATAAGAAGGAGCCCAAAATGTAATTTGGGATTGGTGCGGTAGTTCAATAATAGTTCTCTCATGGAATGAATTATTATTGATAAAATTAAGTTGTGTATTCGAGGCGAACACGGGATGCTTAATTTTATCGGGAGACCAAAACCAATTCCTCCTCTCGGTCCCTATCGTAGCCTTTAATTATATAGTACTATACCCACCTATACCCACCTTCTTACCCATCCCATAGGGGCCGGCCAAGCTAGCTTGGAGACCAAGCTAGGGCCGGCCAAAGTTTGGTTCATGGGTGCTTCAAGGTGGCCGGCCCTAGCTTGGGTTCAAGCTTGGTGTGGTCGGCCCAAATTAAAATAAAAGGATTTTTATTTTTTTAAATTTTTCTTATGTGGATAACATGTTTTAAAAGAGAGTTTAAATTTTTTTTCCTTTTATAAGATTCTACAAAATATTAAGAGAAGAGCTAAATCTCTTTCCTTATTTATAGATTAAAAGGTTGATTTTAATTTTGGTAAAAACTTTCCTTTTAACCATGTTCATGATTTAAAAGAAAGTTTAAAAAATTAATAATTATCTTTTATTAGTTTCTACAAAAGATTAAGAAAAGATTTAATATATTTCCTTATTTGTAGATTGAAAGGAGATTTTAATTTTTAGAGATAACTTTCTGGAAATTATCCACATGTTTATAGAAATATTTAATTTATAAAATTTCCTTTTAACCAATCATGAAGGGATAAAAATTATTGGAGAAATTTTTTATAAAATTTCCGGAAGCAAATAAGGAAGTTTTAATTTGTGTTTAAAATTTTTATTTGCTTGGAGATTTGGTGTGGCCGGCCATTATAGTAATGAGAAGAAAAATTATTTTTAATTAAATAAATTTTTCCTTTTCATGGAAAAAGAATTAAGGAAGTTTTTATTAAAATTTCCTTATTTGCCAAGACCAAGGATTATAAAAGAGGAGGTAGAGGAGCCTTCATGGGTGAACAACCTCTATTCTTTTCCTCCCTCTCTTCCTTGGTTTTGGTGGCCGGCCCTATTTCTCTCCTCTCCTCTTGTTGGCCGAAACCTATCTTCTTGGTGGAGCTCTTGTTTGTGGCCGGATCAAGGAAGGAGAAGAAGAAGAGAAAGCAAGTCTCGTCTCTAGCATCCCTTGGAGCATTGGTGGTGGCCGAAATTCTTCATCCTTGAAGAAATTTATTGTGGCCGAAATCTAGAAGAAAGAAGGAAGGTGGAAAGGTGGTTCTTATCTCGGAAGATCGTTGCCCACACAACGTCCGAGGTTAGAAGAGGAATACGGTAGAAGATCAAGAGGTTTTTGTCTTCAAAAGAAAGGTATAACTAGTAATGTTTTTCTGCATCATGCTAGTTTTATTTCTTTGTAAAAATACCAAATACAAGAGGCATGCGATTCTAGTATTTCGAATTTATTTTCGATGATGTGTTCTTTTGTTTTTCTTTTTCCTTGTGATTTGATTGTTTTTTTTTTGTTGACCAAAAGTTATTTAAGGAAATTAAATATTAGTTTTCCTTAAAAGGCTTTGTCTAGTCGGTGGTGGTTGCTCCCATATCCAAGAAGGCCATGTGCCTCGCCACGTCAGTACTGGAAGCCAATTTTGGAAATTAATATTTAATAGAATTAATAACCTAGGTGATTTGGATCGAAAGTGTTAAATTCCGCAGGAGATCCAAGTTTAAACCTAAAAGAATAAATAAATTAAACTTTGAATCAAACGTGTTAAGTTCCGCAGGCGATCCAAGTTTAATTTAAAAGAACACATGGTAGCTAGTAAAAAGTTCAGATCTTTGTACAAAATATTTGTACAGTGGAACCATTAGGTTTTCCGAGTAGCAACCAACATATAGACACCCAACAACTCGGTTGTTCCGTATAAACGTCCTAGCCGAGTAGCAAGGAACATGATCATGTAAAAGCACTACTAGGCCATGTTCTATTCTAGAAGCTCTAATTTGATGCTTTTTTACTGCCTCTTCTTCTTGGATGATCCACAGTCATGTTGGACAATATGGGATGGTCATGGATCATGTTGTAATATGTATTTCTTTGATTTTCATCTTCAAATTCACTCTAAACATCAAGATCTTCACATCTTATTAATGTAAAACACAAACCATAGTCATCCAAACAAATATGATGAAATGGATGCGAAAGTAAGAAGACAACCTAAATGATACTTGAGGATAAGAAATACCAAAATGATTGAAATGCAATAAATGCATGTTAAATAATACTGAAAACATATGCATGAATCACACACATCAATTTTTTACTTGAGGATAAGCAAAAGTTCAAGTTTGGGAGTATTTGATGTATGTGAATCATGCATATATTCTCATATCATTTAGCATACATTTATTGTATTACATAAATATATTTTGCATAGACTCCTATCTTTTGCATTTTTCATCTGTTTAGTTCGAATAACTACTCTTTGTGTATTTTATTAACTAGACATGAAGATCTTGGCTTGGAGCTTGTTTGGAGATGAAAAACTAAAGGAGCGCATTACAACATGATAAAATGGCCTACCTGTGGAATAAGACATGGTCGTGGATCATCCTTGGAGGCAGAATTGACATTAGAGCATCAACTGGAACTTCCATAATAGAACACGACCAAGCTGTGGCACTTGCCATGTCCATGTTTCATTCTGTACCTTGACGGGAAATTCTCCAGCACGAACCACGACCATCTCGTGGTGTTCACCACGACTGTGGATTGTGAGGAAACCAAGACAACACTTTCCTTTAATTTTAGAAAAATTTGTTAGTCTCCCCTTATTTTTAGGAAAATTAAGTCACTCATTCTTTTTAGGAAATTATATTAGTCACCCTTTTATTTTAGGAAATTATGTTAGAGTTGTCCTTGATGTTAGGAAACTTTGTAAGGGTTTTGAGGCTATAAAAGGAAGCAAAGGGCGGTGGTTTAGAGATATATGGTGATCTCGGGATTTCTCTGATCCCATGACAGGGGATCAAGGAGGAGGTCGCATCCATGACATCAAGAGAGCTATGACAATATCAATAGCCAATATTTCTAACATTATGGAGTAGTTTTTTTAATTTTAGGATTAAGGAGTAACCTGACATGGAATTAACAATTGTAGGTTGTTATTATCCTATTTTATTGTGTGATATGTTTTATCCTTGATTCAGTTCTTAGCGTACTTAACATGTTAATATGTCTTAACGAACGTTGGCATAGATCTTAGGGAAACGAGGAAGAACTGAAAGGTGAACTCTAATTTCGAACCTATAAGAACGTGACTTGAGAGTTTATTCACGAAAGTAGTTCAAACTCTCTCGAAGAAACAATAGGCTATTACAGAGCGTAGTGAGTCTATCTTAGTTTGAGTACCATAAAAGTAGGGGTCACATTATGGTAGATATATTGGTATATTCTCAAAAGGGAGCATCGTGTACTTTATGATAGACCATTTTCAAGTATGATTTAACATTATGGTAAGAGAGGGATTCAAAATTACATTGTCAACGATCGTCATAGTGAAATCAAAATCCTTAAATTATCTTAAGAACTATTTTCTCTCCTATCTTTTAATTCTATTTTCTTAGTTCACTTTCTTTTACAACAACTCTCTCAAATTTGACTCGTCTAGATAACCTCTATTGCATGTAAACTAATACTCAACAACACAATTTCAGAGGATAATAATTTTTACTAGTTTATGATGATTGTGCATTTGCAGTTAGTACACATCACTCCTCTCTCTAGAATGTACTTCATGTTAGATTTTCAATCAATTGAATGCACTAAGAACCCTAACCACATTGAATACCATTCAATCCTCCTTGCTTAGGAGTCTATGCCATAATGGGACCTTGAGCCATCAATCCCATAATCACATTCGCAAGTCATAAGCATTTTTTTTTTGTGTTTCATGTATGCTATTTCAAATTTGTAAACACACCTAATATATATTTGAGTAGCATTGATGTTAAGCCTAATTTGATTCCTTTATCAAATATATAATCTACTTAAACCTGATCACTTGCTAGCAATGTTTCTTCAGCAGAAGAATAGAAAAAACTTCATATCATAAATTCCAACGTTTGAAATATTTAGGTTTTGCATTTGTCTCGAACAGAGTGTAAGATGTCCATTAAGAAAGCAAATTTTGTTGGAGAGGACTTTGATCAATTATCAAATACTAAAGACTTATGCTTGCTTACTCGGAGGGAAGGAGAGAAATTAAAGGGAAAAAAAATCCCTGAGAGAAGAGAAAAGGAAAAGAAAGAAAATCCTTCGGGGAGGAGGGAAGGGAGAAGAAAAAGAAATGTTTGAGAAAGAAAAACATATGAAAGGAAGGAAGGAAGAAGAACAAGAAGAAGGGTGATGAAAAATAATCCAATGAAGTCGTTGGTGGCATGGGGTGGCTGTGCAAAGATGCTCATAACTCGTGAGCACTGAGCAAGGTCGCTTGCAACTCACAGCAGGGTCGTGCGTAGCTCACGATTGGTGAGCATTGTCTGCCTCACATGCACTCGCTTGAGGGTTGTTGGCAGTTGTGCAAGGCTGCTTGCATAGTGTCGAGCAAGGCGACCACTTGCAAGAAGTCGTCGCATGGCAGTGTAGGCTGCATCAGGTTGTGCAAGGTCGCTCATGTGGTTGTGGGCGAAGACAGAGACATGACAGTGAGAAGGAAAGGAATGTCGTTCTGTTCAATTTTGAGGGGATAAAAATATTTGTTCACAAATAGTGATAAAAGGAGATTCGTTCATCCCTAACACCTCCCATCCTTAGACCAACACGAAAAAGATAAATCACGGATGACTACTAACTTGTACAGTTAAATAATACATGGGGGAGGGTAGATACCCGACTATTGGCTAAGATTTACCCTCCAGATCTCATAATGACAATATCATTATGCGTTAACCAACTATCCATCTCATGAAAAATTCTTTTTTTATATGCTTGTAACTTGTTTATTTTGATAGAGAAAGGTAGATACATGTGATGTAATTTTATAAATAAAAAAAAATATATGTGTCATTTTTTTAGGTATATAGTATAATTTTATAAGTTAAAAAGAATATATACATCATTTTTTATATATAGTATAATTTTATAAATGAAAAAAAGAGTATGTGTATTATTTTTTTTTTAATCTATTTTCATCTAATTTTGAAGTAATTAATTTTTACTTAAAATTATTCATTGATGAATTATATTTTTCTTTCATCTAAAATTTTAATAAAATAAATAGTAAAAATTTTATTTTATTTTATTTTTTCTTCTCCGAATTAAACTGACCTTACTGGCCCCCAGCTATCTCTCCTCTCCTACCCTAATCCAAGGTTGACCTTGTGCCGGCGTCATCAATTGTCTCCATCCATTCTTCCCCGCTACACTGCCAAGTGATGACAAGATCAAAGGAAGTAGAGATCTTCCGGAGATGGGATACAGATGGTGATGGGTAACTCCATCCCCTCCTAAATTCCAAAGTTCCTATGTTTACCGCACAATTTCCCAGAAGGCCGAATAGGAGCAGGTAAGCCTACGAAAGCTAGAACATTATTTCCCATGTCGAGAGCATTACGAGAACGCTGCCGGCGGCCGTCGTCGGGCGTGGCCGGAATGGGAGCTGCGCTGCTGACGTGATGCTGCCGTATCGCGAAAATGACTCACGTCTGAGAACGATGCCAAGCGGGCCCCGAAGCGAACGACGGAGAAGATGTACGGGGTGGGTTTGGGGTAGCGAGAGCGCCCGACAAAAAGCTGTGTATCCGACGGCCGACGCAACTGTTCCCAGCTTTCGCGTGCGGTGTTTCCCAACCGTGCCGTGGCAACATACCCTTTGTGGACCCCACCCCTACTCTCCTATTTTCAATTCCAAGCATTAATTTGCATGCATCTTACGGAGAGAATTTTTTAGTTAGCGAATTACTACTGCATTTTCTACACGTTCCAAGGCATGTGCATGATTCCGGTTTCCACGCAGCTTTTTATGCGGACCTCATGTATTTAAATAAAGGCAGCAAGATTTACTCTTAAATAAATAACATTTCATATGTTTTACTGCATTTTGACGCTTACAGCTTCTTCAATTCAGATAAGTTAACCAAATTCTCATTAAGTTTTTTTTTTCTTCTTGATCATTACTTCAGCTGATAGAATATTACTGAAATGACAATTTCACCCCTTTTCTTCAAGTTTTAAGTCTAAATATTGTTGTTGTAGTTTAAGTGATTAATAACGTGACAAAAGTCGACGGCGACACCTCTTTTTTTGTACCTGCCCTCCCTCCTTCCAAATCCCTTTCATGTCGCCCCAACCCGAACCAGTAGCGCACGGAACCCCATCTAAAATCCACGCCCCCACTCCTCCCACCTCATCCGGCGGGTTTCGGCGTTCCTATCGTCGTCGGGAAACCTCTCCAGCTGTGGCACGGCAAGCAACCTATCCTCTCCGCCGCTCACCTGGTCTCTGAAGCAAAGTCCTCGTCTGTGCTAGGCGTATATGGGGATTGGCGTTGAGCGAGGAGAGGCCGGAGAGTAGTGTAGAGTTGGGTGCCTGTGGAGCTCAAGGTTCGTAGTATGGCTAAAAGGTGCCTTTTTGGTGGTTCCTCCGCGGCGCAAGCGCACTGGGAATAATTTTCTAATGAGCGGAGGTTGGGTAAAATAACTATAAAGAGAGCGAGAGGTGGAAAGGTGCAAGCTTTCTTGCCCTTAAAAGAAGAATGGCGAGTGTGGGCCGAGGAAGAACCTTTCTTGCTTCAACGCATTTCAGATCGGCTGTGTGATTTTTGGGGATTCACCTAGCCTAAATTAATGAAGCTTCCTGCGGCTTGTGGATTAGTGGGGGATTCCCTCGAAGGTGCCCTTTTCGTTTTTTCATCATTGATCGTAGCTGTTCCGGTTTTTGGTTTTGAGCACAATTCTCGTGTTTTTTGTTTTGGGAGTATATGTTTGTTAATTTGTTGTCCGTTTACTACTTGTTATTGATTTGCCGTCGTTTCTTTCTAAAAGAAAAACCGGTGCTGGTAATGGAACTGCGCAAATTTTCAGCTATCCCTAAGTATAAATGCTGATGTTTTCCGCTTATAAACAAAAGCCTCCAGTTTTAACGCGCCAGCAATCTACTAACAAAAGGAGTCTACATCTCCTTTGTGACGAACTTCATCTTCTTGCCCTTGGATTTTTTTCTCACTAACTCGGTCAACCTCGCTATCTGCTTTATCCAAAGGCACTATTTTGTCTTTATTGGCTTATTTTTGTCAACTCGTTCGGCCAAGTCGGTGGTCAAGTTTTGCGACACGACGATTGGCTGCTCATAGTGAAGCATAAGGACGGCAGGACCGCCCGCTTGGCCGCTTAGCAATATTCCAGTAGGATATTCACATTTTTTTTTATTAAATGGTCCAGGCATTATTGCTACCTTTCAATTTTTGTATTTAACTTTTGAACTTTTGGGGTGTATTAATTCTGGGAGGGAGAGTGATAATGTTCTTATGATGTCTGCTTCCGATACCTGTGTGAAGCAGGAGAAAAGAAGAGAATTGATTCTGAGCTATGGCATGCTTGTGCTGGACCGCTGGTATCTTTGCCGCCAGTAGGTAGCTTGGTGGTGTACTTTCCCCAAGGTCACAGCGAACAGGTATACCCTCTTACTGGTTTCAACGTGTTACTTATTTGTGAGTTCTAACTGAAATCATTATTTCTCTCTAATTTTAGGTTGCGGCCTCAATGCAAAAGGAGGTTGATAGTATACCAAACTATCCCTCGCTACCTTCTAAGCTGATTTGTGTGCTTCTAGATGTCACTTTGCATGTGAGGTTCTAGAGAAATTGCTCATCTTTCTTATACAACTTTTTGGTGGTCTAACTACAAAGTTCATATATCAATTCCAGGCTGACGCTGAAACTGATGAGGTTTATGCACAAATGACTCTTCAACCTGTTAACAATGTAAGATTTGATGACTTGCAGTAGTTATATGCTGTTTCTACCCGTTATTTTTGCTGGCATAGATTTTTTCTTTTATAATTGTTTGATTATGTCACAACAGTATGACAGAGATGCAATGATGGCATCTGAAATGGGTCTGAAACAAAACAAGCAACCAGCTGAGTTTTTTTGTAAAACACTTACAGCTAGTGATACAAGCACTCATGGTGGATTTTCTGTACCCCGCCGTGCTGCAGAAAAAATATTTCCACCTCTAGTATGTCTAATTGACATTCAGTTGACTACTTCCTTATTTGTTTTTGATCCAAAAGCATAAAGATGTTCTATGAATATAAATATTGGTAGGATTTCACAATGCAACCACCAGCTCAAGAATTGGTTGCCAAGGATTTGCATGGTGTGTCTTGGACTTTTCGGCACATATATCGTGGTAATGTATCTCTCCTTTCCCAATCTTATGATATATACTCACTATGTATTACTGTAGTTATATTTTAGGTATGGAAAATGCTCTCTCAAAATTTGTTATTCAGTATCACTCTATTCAATAAATTAATTAGGTTCTCATTAATTTATTTGCCAAATTTTTTATTTGTTTTGCAATTATGCATGTTAATTAAATTTTATCATTGTAGGATATTTAGATTCATCTATATCCATGTATCGTCATGTCTAGAGTGTTCTTTTTTACTCTTGTATTCTAATTAAAACATTCCTCTTTCCTAGGTGGAACAACCTCATACAAAAATGTTTAATATAAAATGAAGTACAAGAGGAACTACAAATGTAAAATAAAAGAAAAGTGGATTGACAGAAATTGGCACACAAAAGAGAGTAGTAGGCACGATCAATAATCTTTGTTCGAAGTGGCTTTGCTCGCTATTTATAGAGTGAATATAATGATCAACAGCCTACTTGAATGTCCCAAATAGTAGACTTCCACCAATCTTGGAATCTTATCTGCAATGATCATTTCACAACTAGTTGACTCCATTCTACTATCAGTCGACTCAAATGCCTTCTAGTCAATTCCGTTCGATGAACCTTCAACTGGGTCTTTTGAACTAAGTCATTGGTTGACTCCTTCAAACTATAGTCGATTCCACTTGAAGATTCATTATCGAATCTTGAGGTGACTATGTCATTAGTTGTCTGCCTACACCATCAGTAGATTCACTTGGATAATTCTTCGACCTTCTCACAATTGACGAGGTTCTATTCGGCTTCAAGTGCTTTTAGTCAACTTATATCTTCTTCCATGAGCTTTATCCTATAAAGAGAAAGTCAACCAACCGTTCCTGAGAGATTTCAAATTCAACTTACAAATTAATATACTTAGCAGTCGATTCATCTAACGTTAGTTGTCTGTTTTGCCATTTACTTGATTTAAGCACAAGAGAAACCCTTGCATGCTCAAACAACTGGCTGATAGTTGACTATAGTGTCAACTTTGTTAATCAATCGACTAGATATAAATATTAGTTGATTGAACTAGCTTGGTCACAAGCTAATGCCTTGACTTTGACCTAGAAAATTTGTTCTTTGGCCGAGTATGTGTTTGAGTTGAAAACTTTTACCACAATAGTCAATTATATTTCACTCAATCCACTTATTTCACATGTCTCCATGCTTGATCATTCTCTTCCCTTGAGACCACCTAGACAAGCCTCCATCCATAGAGCTCTACTTTTGAGTCATGCTTGATCCAAGTCACTTGAGCGCTTCTTTAGCCACATAAATGACCTTTGACATCCGTCAAACCTCCCAGAAGTTCTACCTCTGCGGCTTCTTTAGCCACATAAATGACCTTTGACATCCGTCAAACCTCCCAGAAGTTCTACATGTGCCACTTCTCATTTCTTAGGAGTTCTACCTCTAGGGCTTCTCATTTGCCAAGATCCACTTACTATGAGTTCACTCCTGACTTGTTGTTTTCTAGGAGTTTCACTTCTTGAACTTATCTGCCAAGACCTTTTGGACTTCTTTTGCTAGAGTTCATTCCTTCGAAATTTTTTGTTTACCAAGATCCACTTGTACTCCCATCTTTCATTTTTCAAGTGTTCACTCCTCTGGCACTTCTCAGCTATTAGGGATTCCACTTCCAGGACTTCCTTGAACTTCCAACTACCAGGAGTTCATTCATTTAGGACTTCTCGCCCACTAGGAGCTCACTCCTTTGGGACTTCTCGTTTGGTTCTTCACTCCTCCGACACTTCTCTGTCAAGATTCAGTTGGACTTCCATCCGCCAGGGGCTCACTCTTTCGAGACTTCTCTCCACACTGCAACTGCAATTTCAATCTGCGCATTTCTGCACACTTGACATAAGTATGCATCTACACACTTGACATAAGTAAGAATATCAATTTGGTGCAACTTAAACATATTGCCAATTATTTAGCTAACTACATCAAATCCAATCCAACTTAAGTATGGTTGCATCAACTATCTACTCCTTAAGTAAATTCTCCCAAGGATTGATTGCACTAACAACTATCATGCACAAAAGAAATGAAAAATATGTGATAAAATTTGTCTCCTTTGTAACACTCTTTATTGCGTTTGCTCTGTTGATTACTAATGTTGTCATTGCAAATGCTTTTGATATTTGAAATATTTTATCTCAAGGCATTCCCTTTCAATTCATGCTACTTTGTTCAGATGCATATCCTTGGCTTTAACATATCTGTAATAGTATAAAACCTTTTTGCATTAGAAGCCTTTGGCATATAGGATGAGACAACTCAACAATTGTTCTAACCAAAAAAATCTTCACGCTAATTTAAAATACAAATGCACAGGCATAGAGTGATTGTGATTTTATGTAAGAACATGCATTGCTCAAGAATGCTTGTCATTTAATGAATGTCTATATTTGTTTGTCAAAGCTGACATATATTTAATTCATGCCAAAATTGCATAACTGCTGTTCCAGATTTCAATGATTGTTCTGGCTTTTCACTTGATTTGACTACTCATGAGTCATCATTGCAGGTCAACCCAAACGGCATCTACTCACTACAGGATGGAGTGTGTTTGTTAGCACAAAAAGGCTTTCTGCTGGTGATTCTGTTCTCTTTATCCGGTTAGTATAATTAGCCGATATGTAACCTTTCTGTCTAACACATTCCATAAGAAAGAATATCATTCTCTTGAATTTCAGAGATGAGAAGTCACAACTTTTGTTGGGTATACGGCGTGCAAATAGACAACAACCTGCTCTATCATCTTCTGTCTTATCTAGTGACAGTATGCACATAGGGATCCTTGCTGCTGCTGCTCATGCTGCCACAAATAATAGCCCATTTACTATTTTTTACAACCCCAGGTGTTGCAGGTTCACCAATATTTCATGCTCTTATTTTGTCATGTTTTCTCCGCAGTTTGGATAATAATGGAGTTTTTCATTGTCTGTATAGGGCGAGCCCCTCAGAATTTGTTATCCCTTTGGCCAAGTACAATAAGGCAGTATATACCCAGGTGTCTCTTGGCATGCGGTTTAGAATGTTGTTTGAGAGTGAGGACTCTGGAGTCCGTAGATATATGGGTACTGTTACAGGTATTAGCGACTTAGATCATATAAGGTGGAAAAATTCACAGTGGCGCAATCTCCAGGTTAGTGCATATTTACAGATTTACATTGCAAGAAAGGAAATTATCCTTTCTATAATGTGTGATCTCTAGTAAAGCACAAATTATCTTCTTTGAATCAACAGGTTGGCTGGGATGAATCAACTGCAACTGAGAGACGGAGCCGAGTTTCAGTTTGGGAAATTGAACCAGTGCCAACCCCTTTTTATTTATGCCCACCTCCCTTTTTCAGGCCCAAATTTCCTAAACCAGCAGGAGTTTCAGGTAAACAACATCCTTCCAAAGGTTGCCATTTAATCAAGATGGCTTATGCACATTTTGAAGTTATTCTACTGACTTTTCTCTTAATCTATACAAGTACTGGCAACAACTGTTCTGAGTTCTAAATATCTTTTAAAGAATACCAATTGAATTGCTTCTCAAGAATATTGCTTAACGGTCTACAAATTTGGTTAATGATGCTCTACATCTGTAAGATTGATTCCTTTGTACTGCGTTGTACATGTCCAAAATATCTTTTATGTGCTAACCAGTCACAATGTAACTTTAGTTTATTCTTTATTTTTTCTAGAGAAAATCAATTTCCCTTTGTCATATGGAGATTAATAACCACTTGCAAGACAAACTACAGAAATAAAATCTCATGATCATGACAGTAACTACCCTTGTCTTTTAATCAAATCAGTGAGCTCTTGCCAACAACACTACTTTTTGTGCAAGTATCAGGGACTCTGCCTTAGCTTACCCATATTTCTTTTGAAAGAGATATCTTCCAGAGAAATTTTATAGAGTTTAGATAGAAAAAATTGCTTTAAATTGTATATAATGTACGAGAGAAGTTGAAGAAAAAAAAAAAAAATTCAAAGACGATGATATTTACAGGTTTTGACTGAATGACTATTTTGATCAATAGATTAGGTGATTAGGAAATAATCCTCAATCTGCATATAGTCTCATGAGATAGGATTGTTAACTAACACTCTACCTCACCATCAGGCTAGGACATGCATTCCGAGAGAGCAAAATGGTGAGAGTTAGCTTGTGAAAAACAGGAGAATAAATTTGGGCAGCATGACGATACTCTAATACTATATTAATAATTGGTATATATCAAAGTCTTAAGTTATTAGGAAATGGCCCAATTAGTATGTGCAACATTAGTATGTTGGTTTTGTAAACAATGTGAAAGTTAATCACTGATAAGTATTTGTGCAATAATTGAAAATATGAATTTGATAGCTAGCATCACTAATGTAATTGAAACATAGAAAACCTTTGGACTATTTCTTGTTCTTCTGCATTTCTACACATTATCCATTTGTTACTATAAACTAATTCATCCTCTACATATATGCTGATAATTCCTCATTTTACAGATGAGTTTGATGTGGAAAATGGTTTCCAAAGTGTTATGCCATTGCTGAATGATGATTTTGGCTTAAGAGATTCTCAGTGTGCAATGTTTCCTGGTCTTAGCCTGGCTCAGTGGATGTCTATGCAGCAGAATTTGCAGAGAATGACATCAGCATCTCAACCAGCATGCTTACCCACAGTGCCATCTATGCATGATGGGGCTGCAATAGAGGATCCAGTAAAAATGTTAAGTTTCCAAACGCATCCAGCATCTGCCCCCAGTTTGAGTTCCAAGAATCCTCAAACTCAACAATTGCACTTGCCTCATCAACTGCAGCAAACTCAGTTGCCACCTCACACATCTGTTTCTTTAATGCCCGTACTGCAACAAAAATTTGTCCATCTGCAACAACTTCAACAACAGGGGCAACTACAGCAGCCTCAACCTCAGAAACAAAAAAGTGTTGTTAATCAAGAACCTGAAGATGATATGCAACGTCAGGAATCCAGTGGACAGATTGTACCTCAAAATCATTTACCAGGTCAACATTTGCAACTTACCTATTTACAACAGCAAGGATTACAGGACTCTGCTTTAACAAGCCTGGTCTCTCTCCAACCCTCAGCTTTACCTCAGATTTTGCAGGCTCAACAACCACTAGAGTATCAGCAATCTCTCTTGCAGAAACAGCAAGAGCAAATTCTTCAAATGCAGTTGCTACAAAAGATTCAGCAACATCAATTACTTTCTCAGCTTAGTCCTCAAGTACAATCTCAGTTACCGCAGCTAATAGCTCAGCAGAATCAACATCTTCAAGAGCAGCAAGATTTGCAAACCTACCTAGATGGGTCCAAACTCTTGCAGCTACAAACAAAGCAATTGCACCATGTGCAAAATAACAATATCCTAGATAACCATAAGTCTCTACTTTTCACAAGTCAATCCATGCTCAGGGGTACTGATGGTCCATCTTCAGCAAACTTACCCTCAACTGATGACCACATTGCTTCTTTTAGCTTCCATGGAAAATCTCAGCAAGGGGCAGCAATTTTGGTTGACGAGACTGCTGTGCCTCCTATGGATAATTTACTGCAGGAATTTCAGAGGAAACCTCAAGCTCTGGTCAAGCATGAGCAGTTAAAAACAAAAGAGTCAATCCAGCTCCCTAACCAGTTACCTGTTGCTGATCAGCTAGATGCTTCTTCTACAACCTCCTTCTGCATAGAAGGTAGTGAGCAGGGTTTACCACTTCCTTCAAATTGTCCAAATGGTAATGATCGAGATCATAGGGATAGTTTTCTTCTGGGAGTGATACCAGATGCCTTGCTCTCAAGAGGCCTTGGTACAGGGAAGGAGATACAGAGTATAGTTTCTGGTTATGGCCAGCAGAAAGATGTAGATACCGAGCTGTCTACTGCGGATATCAGTTCCCAGTCATTTGGCATGGCTGATATGCCCTTTAATCCTGGTTGTTCAACTGATGTAGTCAATGAGGGTGTTCTTAGTAGAGTCTGGACAAACAAGCCATCTCGGATGCGAACTTACACTAAGGTTTGCTATTTGTTCTCAATACTTAAATTATGTAGCATGCATGCTTCTTACTATATTGCTTTTAAAATAATGAATATGAATGCTCTTAATTCTAGTTAAGTTTGTTCAATTAATCCTGAACATGAAATAGCTTACATGTTCAAAGGATCACAGAACACAGATGGATCAGTGAAGACTACTGACCTCTGATAGGTGAAATTTTCTACCCAACCATACTTTCAGCATACTAGATTCATATGAAAGTCAAATAGAAAAGGTCATGTACGGAAACTTAACTATTTAATTCTTGACTTTTATAAATTAATATGCAACTGCATAGTTGACCAACATGAGATACGATCACCGACAATTGTTGGTCTAGTCTTAAACAAGCTAGATCTGTAAAGCATTTGGTTAAAGGTTGGGAGTTTCAATCTGTACAAGGGTACTATTGGAAGGGCTTATACCTATGTCGCTCCTCAAATGAGGATTCTCTCTCATCCATTGTGGTGTGAAGCCTCATAGGCAAAGACAACTCTTTTAACTGATATATTTTTCTCTTTGTAATTACTAGTTTTGACTATTACTTTGAAGGTTCAAAAGCGGGGATCTGTTGGAAGATGTATTGATGTAACGCGCTACAAAGGTTATGCTGAGCTGCGACGTGAACTTGCGCGTATGTTTGGGATAGAAGGGCAATTAGAAGAACCACACGGAACAGAGTGGAAGCTTGTATATATAGACCATGAAAAAGATCCGTTACTTGTTGGTGATGACCCTTGGGAGTAAGGCACCTACATTGAATTGTTTGAAATTTTATCTCGCTTCTATTATTGACACTAATACTTTTTTCATGTGATCGCAGGGAGTTCATTACTTGTGTGCAGAGCATTAAAATATTATCAGCAGCAGAAGTCCAGCAGATGAGTTTGGATGGTAACTTGACGTGCTTATCTGTGCGAAACGAAGCATGTAGTGGATCCAAGAACGGCAATGTCTGGAGAGGCCAATTGGATGATGCCTCATTTCCATCTTTGCGCCATTAGGTAACACTAATACAAATTGACGTGTTTAACTTTATGCTGCTTCAAGGTGGATTATTTTTAGGTTTATGACGTGCTTCAATAGGTGATTAGCTTGGGAAAGGAATTTCTGTAGATCCGTTGCAACACTTTGACTAGCTTGGTACTCTTGCGTAACACATGAAGCTTCAGTTTTCCTCATGGCGCACTATCTTGAAGTTTGCCTGGTTTTTTTAGTTTTTCTTAGAACTACTATTTGGTATAATTATGAAGAGAACTAGTGGCATTACCTGTACATAGTATGGTATGCCTAAGAAATAACATTAATCATTTCCTAGTCTACAGCTTTATGCATAATTTTGCAACAACAGAGGTATATTGTGCAGGAGATTAACTAGTTTGATTATATCATTTTAACATTATGAGAAACAGCAATAAAAAATGCTTCGATATGGAAATGAATGTATTTGACTATAAAGGATTATAGGCTTGTATGTTTGAGTGTTGAATAAAAAGATTGTGTGCACTGCTGATGGTTTTGCTTAACCAAGGGCGCATTTATTATATGATAGAAGAACGGCATTCAAATGAGATCGTAGCATTCAAGAGCCCGTGGAAGTATTATTTCCGTTTTTATGGAAGTTGCGTTATTGATACACCCTTAAAAGTAATGGTGTAAAGAATTCAGGATTCACTTGTGCTGTAATTTGTATGAAATGTGTTGATTCTAATTGTATGATTAACAAAACTAACATCTGTAAAACTCAAGTGATCTCTTGTAGTAAATCTTGCTCTTCATTTGTTGTCGGAAGAATAATCACGAATGAATTAAAAATCTCTTCAAGATTTATAAACTAAATCCCATAGAGATATGTTCTTTGCCAATTATTTACTCACATCCTCTTTCCTTTTAATTTTTTAAACGCCTCTTATATAAAGGCAAGCGATAATAATGTTGCTCATAAAGGATTAAGATGAAATGGTGCACCATTTCATCATCGTAACTCCTGCATTTATCACTAGTCCAAGTTAATCCATAAATGTTAATTAGTTACAAAGGCTATGTAAGTCATATAAATTATATTATAATCAAGTAACAAAGGCCAAAGCAAAACACTAATTATTATCAAATAAGAACATTTAATCCGTACTTTAGGAAAAATGATTCGTACGATAGCAAGCACACTGAACAATTATTACTAAGAAGATTGTTACACCTTACATAACTACTCTATAGAATAAATTAGAGACATCAATAACTTATCTTAATACCAGATTAATCATTTACATCAATATGAATATCGTTAATCTCTCATAATGATTATTATGTCAAAATATATTCTACATTTTTAATCAATACAATTATTCATAATCACATTTTACGTACTTAATAAAAAAAAATATAACTAGTTGACTAGTGAATAGATGGAAAATATGTAAATTAATATTAATCTTCCTTTTTAGCTACAATCTATTCATTCTAATCAGTTTCTTTCCTTATTATGTTCTATAGACTGAATTATCCATAGCCAATAGGAAACATGCTAAAGTTGTAGATACTAATTAGAACTTTAAGTAGACAGTTAAATAGTTACTAAGGGTAAGATTGAGATTAACTTATAATCTCAAGGGTCTCACATAATAGAGAAGAAGAGATCTATTTTCTTTCTACTCTTATTATCGTCATAGCACATGTGATATGAATCACATGCTATGATACTATTCTCTTTACTAACAAGAGCGCATGTTAATATCGTACAGATTTTAATATAAATATATATAATGCTAATCTTGAATTCAATATATGAATTCCAATATGACCTTAAGCAAATTCAGTAAATGGTTTATTCTGATCATTATATAAATGATCTCGTCTTGACACAATTATCAGAAATGGTTTATAATCAAAGGAACATGAATGCAACAGCAGAAAATAAATTACAGCATGCTCAGGTAATAGATAATGACATACAAATGCAGAAATGAACATAAATATTACTACTCGTTAAATATTACTATGCATATTAATATGACATATCAAAATAGATAAATCAAGGTACCCCGCCTTCAATAAAAGGATCGTATCCGAAATAGATCCCTCGTCGAGACACCGTCTCAAATCAAAGTCCTGTACCAATCAATGTGTATATTTTATTTAGCTAAATTCAAATAAATTTAACAGCTAAACAAAATACCCAAACCTAATTAGGGAGAACCCTAATCGATCGTAGACATTACCCCTTTTTAAATTATATCCTTTAGTCAACTAGGGTTAATTTCCTTAACCCTAGTCGTTCCACCATAAACCCAACTATCCTTTAATCAATTAATATCGTTACAACAAAACGATGAATTGATCTCCAACAAACCATAAATTTCTAGAAGGTTACCTGCTTATTCACTGTCGAAGCGCGATCACTATCGATATAGTGGCCGAACTAGTGCTGTTTGGGAATTTGGCCCAGGCTTCACGTTGAACTAAAGGAGAAGTCCAGTACAGACCCTAGAGCCAGGGAACTAGCCGGAGCAAAGGATCTGGTGGTAGCGGCTATCCACGAATAGCTAATCTCCTTGCCAGAGCTACAACAATAAGCCGCACCGCTATGCTTAACATCCCAAAACAGAAAATACATCCAGATCCTGCTAATCTAGAACCAAACACATCTTACTAGAATTCCAACTCGAGCTTCCTCTCTGATGCATTCTGGATGTTGTTGGGATGCAGGAAGAAAGGCTCAACACCAGGAAACTAAGGCATGGGAAGTAGATGGAAGAGGATCAATTGGCAGTCGATGGTGGCTGCGGGCAGATCAACTAGGCTTGATAAGGGCAGATCGCTGATGGTGGATCGTCGGCTAAGGTTCTGCTCAGCGAGGTCTGTGGGCAGCAGACACGTCAATCGACTCCTTGTGAGACCGGCCGGGAAGATTAGGGCAGAGGGGGGTCGACGTCAGTGTTGGGTTGAATGGAGCCGTTGCGATCCTCTTGTGGCGTTGAGTGGTGGAGTCGGAGAGGGATCAGGCTGCCAGCGCTAGGGCAGAGGGAAGAAGAAATGTTGTGGCCGGCGCCGCGCTGCTCGGCGTCGTGAGAGGGAGAGGGAGAGGAAGGGGAAGAAGAGGATCGGCTCGGGGAGGAAGAAGTATAAGAGAAGAGGCGTGAGGCTTCCCTTGACCACGACTTTAATTGCGAGGATAGGAGAAACCGTCGCGTGCAGCGCCAGTTAGGAAAAGGAAGAGATAGCGTGAGAGGAGAAGAAGGAAAAGGGAATGACGTCGGGGACGACTCGGGCACGCGGGGGAGGAAAAGAAAAATAAAAGGAAAAATAAAAAGAAAATTAAACATTTCCTCGTTAAAATGGGGTAGTCTAAACCAACTTTCCCGGGGCCCAATATTTGATCCCCTTAAACTCGTCATACGAGCTCCGAAAAATTTTCAGAAAATTTCTAGAAATTCCCTATGGTAATTCACCTTTTTTGGTATTTTACATTCTCCTCCACTAATAAAAATTTGGTCCCCAAATTTTTGTTATTACCATCAGCAAGTACTAACAATAAATAGATAGTATAAATGATGAACGGAAATTAACTCACATACCTCAAGTGAAAAGATGGGGGTATCGAACTCGGATTGTATCCTCGAGCTCCTAGGTAGCCTCCTCGTCCGAATGATGCTGCAATTCGACTTTAACCAGCCGGATAGTCTTGTTCCGCAGCTGACGCTCTTTCTGATCCAGAATCCGTACTGGAACCTCCTCGTAGGTAACGTCAGGCTTAATAGGAATTGAGATATCTGTCAGCACATGTGCCGGGTCGGATATATATCTTCTCAGCATAGACACATGGAATACATCGTGAACGCCTGCCAGGAACGGTGGTAGTGCCAGACGATAAGCTACTGCTCCAATCCTTTCCAAGATCTGGAAAGGTCCAATGTATTGTGGAGCTAGCTTACCTCTAAGGCCAAATCTCTTCACCCCTTTCGTGGGTGAGACTCGCAGAAAAAACATGGTCGCTAGTAGAGAACTCCAGGGGTCTCCGTCTTCGATCAGCATAACTCTTCTGACGGTCCTGCGCCTCTGACATCCTCCGTCTGATAGTACGGACCAACTCTGCCTCCTGCTGAGCTCTATGAGGCCCTAGTAATTGGGCCTCTCCAACCTTCCCCTAAAGGGTGGATGTCCGACAAGGCCTACCATACAACGCTTCAAACGGTGCCATCTGGATAGCCGAATGAAAGCTGTTGTTGTAAGCGAACTCTACCAATGACAAATGGTCCTCCCAACTGCCTCCGAAATCCAATACACAAGACCTCAGCAAGTCCTCTAGAGTTTGAATGGTCCGCTATGACTGTCCATCTGTCTGCGGATGGAAAGCTGTACTGAAACGGAGTTGAGTGCCCAAGGCCTGCTGCAGACTCTGCTAGAATTGGGATGTGAACCGAGGGTCTCTATCTGAAATAATACTCAAAGAAACTCCATGTAATCTGATGATCTCTTGGCAATACAGATATGCCAATCGATCCAGGAAATCAGTCTTCTGGATCGCTAAGAAGTGCACCGATTTGGTTAATCGATCGACGATTACCCAAATCGTGTCATGGTCTCGTCGTGTCCTAGGCAAACCCACCACAAAATGCATGGTAATGTGTTCCCATTTCCACTTAGGAATAGGAATCCGCTGAAGTAATCTGGCAGGTCTCTGGTTCTCCGCCTTCACTTGCTGACAGATAAGACATCTTGCTACGAATTCCGCGATGTCTTTCTTCATGTCGTTCCACCAGTAGGAAAGCCTCAAATCTCGATACATGTGGGTCCCGCCTGGGTGGATAGCAAATCGGGAGCGATGAGTCTCCTGAAGTAACTCCTCCCTGACCGGGTGAGATGGAAATACGCATAATTGGCCTCGAAAATATATAATACCCGCATTATCTTGGGTGACCTCTGTCTGCTGCCGGAAGCTATCTGGTTGCTAATGAACTGAAAATACTGATCTCCGGCCTGGGCCTCCCGGATCCTCATCCTGATCGATGACTGAGCAACTATAGTAACCAAAACACCTCGCTCTGTCTGTCCATGCTCCTCAAGGCCCAACTCGGAGAAACCCTGAATCAAGTGTGTGACTAAAGCTCAGTGGCAAGCTAAAGTCCCTCTGGACTTCCTGCTGAGTGCATCGGCAACCACATTAGCCTTCCCTGGGTGATAGCTATTGGTACAGTCATAATCCTTCAGGAACTCCATCCATCTCCTCTATCGGAGATTAAGTTACTTCTGGGTGAAAATATATTTGAGACTCTTATGACCTGTGAGAATCTCAAAGGTAATGCCGTACAGATGATGCCACCAAATCTTCAAAGCAAAGATGATGGCGGCTAGCTCCAGATCATGTACAGGGTAGTTCTTCTCATGCTCCTTCAACTGACGAGAAGCATAGGAGACTACTTTACCGTGCTGCATCAGAATAACGCTCAAACCCTGAAGAGATGCGTCAGTGTAAAGTACGAATCCATCCTCTCCAACGAGCAACACCAAAACTAGAGCCGACACTAATCTCTGCTTCAGCTCCTGGAAGCTGGTCTCGCAGGCCTCGGACAACGTGAACTTCACACCTTTCCTGATCAGGCGTGTCAGTGGCATAGCTATGCGGGAGAAACCCTTGACAAAACATCTGTAATATCCTGCCAATCCTAAGAAACTGCGGATCGCCTGTACTGATTTCGGCTGCTCCCAACTGGTGACAGTCTCGATCTTTTGAGGGTCTACTGAAATACTTCTTCTAGAGACCACATGCCCCAGAAAATTGACTGAAGATAGTCAGAAAGCAGACTTGCTGAACTTCACGTATAGCTGATGTCGTCGAAGAGTCTCCAAGACTATGCGAAGATGCTGTGCATGTTCCTCCTCGAAACGCGAGTAGACCAATATGTCATCGATGAAAACGATAACAAACTGATCAAGATACTCTAAGAAGACGCGGTTCATTAAATCCATAAATACCGCTGGAGCATTGGTAAGCCCAAATGACATTACCAAAAATTCATAATGGCAGTATCTGATACGGAATACTGTCTTCTGAATATCAGATTCTTTGAGTCTCAGCTCATGATATCCTGACTGCAGATCAATCTTAGAATACATTGATGTACCTCTAAGCTGATCAAATAAATCCTCGATTCAAGGTAAGGAGTACTTATTTCTAACGGTCACTGCATTTAGCTGTTTATAATCTATGCACAACCTCAGAGTATCATCTTTTTTCTTGACAAATAATACCAGAGAATCCCACAGAGAAGCACTAGGGCGTATAAATCCCCTGTCTAAAAGCTCTTGGAGTTGAACCTTCAGTTCATTCAACTCTGTTGGTGCCATACGGTAAGGAGCTTTCGATGCCGTGCGCGGTTCCCGGAATCAACTTAATAGCAAACCCACTTGCCTTCTGGGAGGCAAACCTAGTAGTTCCTTTGGAAATATATCCAGATACTCTCGGACTACTAGAATGTCGGAGAGTTGAGAACTACTACCGTCTTCAGTATTAATCAAAGATAACATAAAACCATGACAGCCATGTGACAGCAGCTTCTGATCCTGAATCGCCGAAATAGTCGATATGCTGTCGTCTCTGATGCTAGTGAATTCCCACGAGGGTTGGTTTGGAGGCCAGAATGTGACCACCCTCGTCTGACAATCAACAGTGGCATGATATGCTGACAGTCAATCCATGCCAAGAATAATATCAAACTCGACCGTTTCCAGTACTAAAAGATCTACCGTAAGTATCATGTTGTCAAAATCTAATGGGCAACCTCTGACCTCCTGGGTGACGTCCAAAGTATCACCGGATGGTAGAAAGATGGTCAGTCCCTGCGGTCTAATTGTGGATAATCCACCAATCTCCCTCATAAAGGTATGAGATATAAAAGAATGTGAGCTACCAATATCTATCAGCATATCAGCAGATAAGGCATAAATGAAAATTGTACCATGGAAAATGGATCCGTTAGTCCGCTGCGCATCCTCTCTAGTGACCGTATGAATACGTCCAGTCTCTGATCGAGGTGGAGGTGGTAGCACTGCCAGCGGCTGCTGCATCTGAGCAGGAGCCGACCACTGAGGCGGTGCTGGGTACGGGGCTAGAGGTGGAAGAGAGGATTGCGATTGATATTGTACTGGTGGTTGTGACTACGTCTGGTACTGAACCAGAGGCTGGGGCTGTAGATACTAGACTAGGGGCTGAGGCTGCAGCTGATATGGAGATCCCACGACAGAACTTTGTGGTATTATGAGGGCATTGGGGTGTTCCTGTCCATGCATGCCATAAGCAGCAACTGCAGGGGGAGCTATCCTCTGCTGGCGATGTGAAGTTTGGGCTCTGTGCCCGCCTCGCTGAGTCCTTGTCTGACTGAGCTGAAATCCATGACTAGAAACTCTGGAAGCAATATGCTGAGCATTCAGCAAACAATCTCGGCTCATGTGCCCAGGCAGTTTGCAATAATAGCAAGCTGACTGTCCAAGGGGTGCAGGCTGATGTGGTGTGCTCTCTGGACCCACACCGGGTGCAATGGATGTCACTGGCGGGTTGTTTCTGGGTCTGCTGAGGTCGGAAACGTCCTGATGAAGACCGCCTCGACTTCTGAGGCTGACCAGATGCCCCAGAAGTTCCCTGACCTATCCGACTGCGACCACTCTGCTGCTGTGTAGCCTGTGGCTTCTGGATATGTCCATATGTCCGATCCGTCTGTTTCTTTTTCTTGTCCGGGTATGCTCTCTGGTGAGCTGACTCTATCATCAGGGCTCTGTCCAATGCCTCTATGTAGGAAAAATTACCAAAGCCAGCAATCTTTACTTGCAGATGTCCATCCAGTCCCTGGACAAACTGTAGCATGCGGGATCTGTCCTCAGCAACTAATTCTGGACAAAACCTGACCAACCGATTAAACTCAGCATTGTACTCTGTCACCGAGCAGTTGTTCTGCCGCAGACTCAGAAAATTCTGCGGGTGAGTCATCTAATATGCTCGTGGGCAATACCGGCTCTCAAAAGCCTCTCTGAAACTCGCCCAGGTAATATTCTGCTCACCAATAATGGAACGCTGCGTATCCCACCAGGTGTCGGCCTCATCCGTAGATGGAAAGCAGCTAGCTCCGCTTTCTCCCACTCGGAGCAAGCCATGTAGAAGAAAGTCCGCTCCATAGTCTCAATCCAGTACTGGGCCACACTCGGATCAGTCTCTCTGTGGAATAGTGTGAATCGAATCTTCATCGACTCTGCCAATGTTGGAATTCGGGCTTGTGCCACGACAATATCAGTGAGGTGGGTAGGGATCGTCGTGGGAATTGACAGAATCACCGGAGCTGGTGCTATAGGTGGTACCATTGGATATACCAAGGGAGGTACTCCCGATGCTACTACATAAACTGTGGCATATACCACTGGTGGTACTGCAGGGTCCATATGAGTGGTCGCGGCTGGAGGTACGGTAGGTGGTGGTACCGGAAATGGAGCAACTGGTACCGCTGGTGCGGGTGTTGGGTACACTGTAGGCACTGGGGGCGCGGGTGCCGGGTACACGGTAGGTCCAGGTGGCTGTGGTGCCGGGTACGCCGCAATCTCTGCTGGTGGAGATATCGGGTTTGCCACAAGTGGTACAGTGTATAATGTATGGGTGGGTACCTCTAACGAAGCCATCGGAGTCTGAGAGCTCGGCACGCCCGCAGTATCTTGAGTCTGTCCCTGACCGACAGGCTCAACCCCAGTAGGGATCTCTAGCGAGTCCATTGCTAGAGATTCCAAAGTCCTCTTACGTGGCCGTCCAGCACCACATCTCGCAGATACTGCCCGTGTAGATCTCCTCATATCTGTTAAGTTATAACTCAGATATTACTACAAGTAACAAAAATTATAAAATTACCTTTTTACCTATTTGCCATCATGAGATGTTCCGTCGCTGTCCAGTCCCCATTTTATAACCTCGAAATTCCGTACAAGAAAATCGATGGAAACCCATACAAATCCGAAAAATAAATACCCAAGTTAACTAGCAAACTTGGGCAAACTCTCAAATCCAGAACACGAAAAGTAGATATCGTAACCCACTCTGATACCAAATAAATTGATATCAGATTAACACACAAAACCAAAATACGAAAACCAAATATCAGAAACTTGGCTCTGATACCAAATAAATTGTCACGCTCCGGGAGAGTCCCTGCCAGAAGAAATTTCGGCAGCATCTCCCCTGTACGGGTGACAATCTGAGACATACCTACAACATATCCATACACGGCTAACACGGCCGGAAACATACAATAAAATAAAAGTGACAACCACGTAGTATAATAGTAAACAAACCAAACTAAAGCAACGATAAGAAAATCATCTCAAATATCCTACTCAATTACACCCATAAAACTCAAATCTTATATCCTACTCAACTACACCCATAAAACTCAAATCACCAGCATACATTCAAATAAAAACCCATCGTTAATAAAGGACCATACAAGATCCAACGTGCCATAAAGATACAAGTCTAGAAACATAGACGATAGCATAATAAGAAAACCAAAGAAAAGATCCAAAAACGGAAATCCTCGAAATCTGGAGGGGGGACTAGCGACTGGAAATCCTCTGGACAGCCTCAACCTGAAATAGTAATATCAACGGGGTGAGTCAACTCCTCAGCGGGTAACTACTGACATGCATAGTAAGAAATAACGACAACTAATAAATATGCGTACAGTCTCCTGGATATATATCATATGAAAAATGTAAAACTGTAAGGAGCAGGAGTATCTGTACTAATTAGGACCTGGGTATAGGGATAACAAGGTCGTCAGACAGAGAGTATCATAAATCCTGTATGCATGTCAAACATATACATCCACCAAATATGCAGCATATAAAGTGTAGCAAACACAAGCAATAAATGCAGTCAGTGCATATGATGCAACATGTCCTGGTCACCCTTGACGCCAGTCAACCGTCTCACACACGATGGTGAGACCGAGTGGGTAGGACTGTGCCAATCGTGCACTCTGCCATCACTGCTCCTGAGTGACCGAGTGGACGGGATGCTATCGGAGTACACCTATCCTCCTTACCCCAAATCATAAGTGGGGGAACTCAATGCTCTCATCTCTCTGAGCCAGTCCAGAGGAGGGATCCCTGTCCTGCTACCACGCTACATCTCACTACCCATGAGTGGACCAACGGAGCTCTTGACAGAGCAACCTACTGCAACACTGTTGGGTTTTTCGGGCCGCGAAAATCACTTTTTCGCGTCGCGGAAACCCCAAAACCCCCTAGCCATTGGATCCGTGCGAAGAAAACTTTCAAAAATACGAGTACGAGTTTCAAACTATGATCTACAGTAGATCTACAAATGAAAAACATTTTATACCTTTGAAGCGTGCCCTAGCAAATCCCGCTCGTCTAACGGTACGCCGGATCTCGAAGTTGTCAACGTAGACAACTCTCTAGTGATATCCACACGAACAAGAAGTGTTTTCTAACACTCAAGGATGGAGAAGAGAGCACCACAAGTGTGCTAGCACTCTCTAGGGCTCTCGGGTAGGATTGGAAGAAGAAGAAAGGAAAAGAAGAGAACACACTCCTCTAAAATCTCTTTGTGACTTTCACTAACCTTTCTTCTTGGATTAGATTCACTCTCCTTTCTTCTCCCTTGCTTGAAACCCACGACCAAGAGAAGAGAAGGAGCAAGAAGAGAGCTTAGGAGGAGGAAGATCACTTGAATGAGAGTTACACTTGCAAAAATGAAACTCTTTTTTTCATCTAATTAAGTGGTTTGTAACCTCCATGGGATACCAAGAGTCACAACTCTTGGTAACTCCCATGAGGTGGCACTTTACTTAAGTAACCATGATGATGTGGAGCATCATCATTGGTCCACTTAATGCCAACTCACCAATGAGGTGACATAAAGTCAAGTCAAACTTGACTCTTCATCTTCCTCTCAAGTCAAGTCAAACTTGACTTAATCTCTCTCATGGTTGATCTAATCCAACCATTTAATTCAAGCCAATTTAATATAATGAATCTAATTCATTTAATTAAATTGATTCAATGAGTCATAATCTAAATTAGACTCATTGAACACATGAATCAACTTGAGTCCAACTCAATTAGCCCAATTAGGATTACTCTTAATCCAATTTGATTCGTCAAATGAATCTAATCCTCTTGGTTCATCATATGAACCTAATCTCCATCCACTTGTTCTTTGTGTGTGACCCAATAGGTTCTTGTAACGTTGGCAATGCCCCTAAACTCATTTAGAAACATAAGTAATGAGCGGTATCTAGCAATACATCATTACTACCCAAGTTACAAGAATGTTGAGATCCAACATCACCTTGTGACTACTAATTATTACTCCTCACAATATATGACAAGTGTCCTTCAATCCTAGACATCTAGATTGATCAATGTGAGGCATAGACCGTGTCATCCTCTAATCAATCTAAATCTTGAACTCCAAGTAGACTCACTCAATCAAATGAGCTCAATATCCTATATTGACTCATTTGGGCATGACCATGCACTTTGTGGTCTCACTCTATCAAGAATATCGATGTCTCTCCCATCATATAAGAGGGATAGATCCCATCTACATCACTCACATCCCTCCGCATAATTTGTTACATACCCAGTAATCGCCTTTATGGTCCACCCAGTTACGGGTGACGTTTGACGAAACCAAAGTACATAACTCCTTATGTAGGGAACCATGGTGACTTCAGGTCTAAGGACTAGTAGTCATACTAATAGCCATATGAGAAAGTATATGACACTCATATAACGATCCATGATACTTTCTCATGGCGGGTCATTCAGTATGCATTCTCTAATGCATACCCATGTGTCAACTTGATATCTCTATATCCATGACTTGTGAGATCAAGTCATCGAGTTGACCTACATGCTAGTCTTATTGCATTAACATTGTCCCTGAATGTTAATACTCGACTAGGAATGATTAAGAGTAGTGTTCCCTATATCATCTCACTATCGGTTCAACTAACCGATTGATATAGGTGAGAACCGTCTACTCAAGGACGTTATTATACTTAGTTTATTTGGCATAAATACAAGTAAGTATAATAACCAAAAACCAAATGCCTTTATTTATATAGAATATGATACAACAAGTCCAAAATACAATCATCAAATGATTGGCTCTAGGGCTCTAGCTAACAATCTCCCACTAGCACTAGTGCCAATCAGTGTAGGCTCTAAGCCCAAATGACCTAATGTGACCATCATGCTTCCTCTGTGCCAAAGCCTTGGTCAAGGGATCTGCGATGTTAGCCTCTGTAGGTACTCTACAAATCTTCACACCTCCTCTCTCGATGATCTCTCGAATGAGATGGAAGCGCCGTAGTATGTGTTTGGTCCGCTGGTGTGAGCGAGGTTCCTTCGCCTGTGCTATAGCTCCATCAATAGGGTTAGCAATGCTAGAAACCACCCCAAGTTCAGTGATGAACTTGCGAATCCAAACTGCCTCTGCTGCCTCTGATGCAGCAATATACTCGGCCTCTGTCGTAGAATTAGCTACTGTGTCCTGCTTCGAACTCTTCCAGCTCACAGCACCACCATTAATGCAAAACACGAACCCCGACTGCGATCTATAGTCATCCTGGTCGGTCTGAAAGCTAGCATCACTGTAACCCTTTACAGCTAGTTCATCATTTTCTCCATATATCAAGAAATATTCTTTAGTCCTTCTTAAGTACTTAAGAATATTCTTGACCGCTATCCAGTGACTTTCACCTGGATCTGACTGATATCTGCTCGTCATGCTCAAAGCATACGAGACATCAGGTCGAGTACATAGCATGACGTACATGATCGATCCTATGGCTGAGGCATAAGGGATCTGATCCATGCGATCTCTCTCCTCTCTAGAAGAGGGACCTTGAGTCTTCGAAAGACTCATGCCATGTGACATCGGTAGAAATCCCTTCTTGGAGTTCTGCATGACAAATCGAAGGAGTACCTTGTCAATGTATGTACTCTGACTTAAGCTAAGCAATCTCTTAGATCTATCTCTATAGATCTGTATCCCTAGAATGCGGGATGCCTCACCTAAGTCCTTCATTGAGAAGCAACTCCCTAGCCATGTCTTGACAGACTGAAGCATAGGGATGTCCTTCCCAATGAGCAGTATGTCATCCACATACAATATGAGGAAGACAACTATGCCCCCTACAACCTTCTTGTAGACACAAGGTTCATCTTCGTTCTTGATGAAACCAAACTGTTTGATTGCATCATCGAATCGAAGATTCCAGCTCCGAGAAGCTTGCTTTAGTCCATAAATGGACCTATGCAGCTTGCATACTCTGCTAGTATACTTTGGATCTACAAAACCCTCAGGTTGTGTCATGTACACATCCTCGAGTAGGTTTCCATTTAGAAACGCGGTTTTGACATCCATCTGCCGGATCTCGTAATCGTGGTAAGCTGCAATAGCAAGCATGATCCGAATGGACTTAAACATCGCTACTGGAGAAAAGGTTTCATCATAGTCAATACCATGAATCTGCTTGAAACCTTTAGCTACCAAGCGACCCTTATAGATAAGTCCATCCATGTCAGTCTTTCTCTTAAAGACCCACTTACACCCAATGGGTTTTACCCCTTCAGGTGGATCAACCAAAGTCCATACTTGGTTGGTGTACATGGATTCCATCTCGGATCTCATGGCCTCTAGTCATTTCTCGGAATCTGGTCTGATCACAGCTTCCTGATAGGTGGTAGACTCATCATCTATGAGCATAATGTCATCATGGTCAGATAAGAGAAATGAGTATCTCTCAGGCTGACGACGTACCCTATCAGACCTGCGAAGAGGTATGTCTACTTGAACTGGTTGTTGTTCCTCAACTCTTTGTGGAACAACATCATCCACGACACTTTGTGGTTCCAGTTTAACTTCCATCGAGGCATCAGTGCTATTGTTCGCATCTTGAACTTATTCAAGATCGAACGCGCTCCCACTAGTCTTTCTAGAAACAAAGTTCCTTTCTAGAAAGACCCCAGTCTTTGCCACAACTACCTTGTGCTGACTGGGAATGTAGAAGTAATATCCCTTAGTTTCCTTGGGATATCCAATAAAGTAGCACTTGTCGGATTTGGGTCCTAACTTGTCTGAGACTTGACGTCGAACGTAAGCCTCACAACCCCAAATCCTCATGAAAGACACCTGAGCATCTCTCCCAGGCCATATCCTATATGGTGTCTTTATCATGGCCTTGGATGGAACTCGGTTGAGTATAAAAGCTGTCGTGTCTAGAGCATAGCCCCAAAGGAATATCGGAAGATCAGTGTGACTCATCATAGACCGTACCATATCTAATAGGGTACGATTCCTCCTTTCGGATACACCATTCCACTGTGGTGTTCCAGGAGGAGTGAGTTGGGATAGAATCCCACACTCAGCTAGGTAGTCACGAAACTCATGGCTAAGGTATTCTCCACCTCGATCGGATCGAAGTATCTTAATACTCTTGCCAAGCTGGTTCTGTACTTCATTCTTGAATTCTTTGAACTTTTCAAAGGATTCAAACTTATGTGTCATCAAGTACACATAACCATATTTACTGAAGTCATCAGTAAATGTGATGAAGTATCTATAACCGCCTCTAGCAGCAACATTGAAAGGGCCACATACATCACTATGTATGAGTCCTAACAAATCAGTTGCTCTCTCTCTATGCCCACTAAAGGGAGTCTTGGTCATCTTGCCTCGTAGGCATGACTCGCATATCTCATATGATTCAAAATCAAATGAGTCCAGCAAACCATCCTTATGGAGCTGGGATAAGCGCTTGTCATTTATATGACCTAAGCGACAGTGCCAGAGATAGGTTTGGTTCAGGTCATTTGACTTGAACCTCTTGGTATTTATGTTATAGATAGGGCTCTCAAGGTCTAGAATATAGAGTCCGTTTATCAGAGGTGCACTACAATAGAACATTTCGTTTAAATAGACGGAACAACATTTGTTCTTTATTATAAATGAAAAACCTTTCTTGTCCAAACAAGAAATAGATATAATGTTCTTAGTTAAAGCAGGCATATAACAACAATTATCTAATTCTAGTACAAGCCCAGAGGGCAAAGATAGATGGTATGTAACGCCCCGCCCCTCCTGCTAAGGCCACGGGGGTTACTTTACCCTACTTAGCAACTTATTAACTTATTACAGCGGAAGTCTTACTTGTAAATTTTTTTTAAACATAGAATCCATATGTCATACTTTACATTATTTCAAGACATATAGGAGTTAACATGATAAAATGTCATGGAGTTACAATCATAAAAAAAATATCAACTAAGCACAATTCATATTTAATGAAAGCAGGTCTTTTCTTCTTTAGCCAGTCACTACCACACACATCCTGCTAGCCCCTCCTGCTGCTCCCCTAGTTCATCCAACCTTTGCCCTTATCTGTGGTACAAGAAAGTAAGCTGTGAGCACTCATGGCTCAGTAAGTTCCTTTCCTACTCACAAAATCCGTATAGCATGTCAACAATCACAAAGCATATATCAAAGCATAAAGTATCATAGCATATCATACATGATCATCATACGTATCATGAGCACAATCATAGATATCATGGCATAATCATGGCATAAACACAAGGTAGCATGACATATCATAACATGATCATCATACTCATCATGGCATATTCAAAAAGTATATGCAAGGTGAACTTTTAAAACATGCATCATGTCTTGTTAAAACGTATAGTATAGATACTTAAACATAATCTCAACATAAGAGGGGATCCCGGCTTGTACCACGTACATAAATGCGCGCGTCCTAGTAGGTCCAAGGTAGCAAGTCTTGAACCCTACAAGGCATATACTAGGCCCGTTTCTTAGTCCATCGACCTAGGGGCACTTAGGAGCCCATCCCTAACGAGGCCCGTTTCTTAGTCCATCGACCCGGGGCGCTTATGGAGCCCACCCTTGGTACAAGCCTTAAAAGTAAAATAGCATGTCATATTTACATAGTCCATATCACTCATGTCATATTCATGTCATGAAGAGTGCTCTTGATCCCACTTATAGGGAAATAACTCTTTTAGGCATAGCTTAAAGCATGTATATTTTATCACACAACATATCATGATTTTGAGCACACAGCATATCATGAACACATGCATAATTAAGCATACAACCGATCATGAGTTTAAGCACACAGCATATCGTGGATTTGAGCACATAACATATCATGAGTTTAGGCACATAGCATATCATGAATTTGAGCACATAGCATATCATGAGATTGAGCACACATCATATCATGAAAATAAGCACATAGCATATCATGAAATCAAGTACACAGCATATCATAAAATAAGCGCATAGCATATTATGAAATTTAGCACACAACATATCATGAAAATGAGCACATAACATATCATGAAATCAAGCACACAGCATGTCATGAATAGGACCTAACATATATAAATGAACATCACAGCATGTCATACTCTCCACATATCATAAAGCATTGCATGTGAAGTTCATGGAAGAACACAATTAGGTCTCTAACCCTAGTAACAAGTGGTGGCCGAAACATGTAGAGATGGTTTAGGTTATCAAGCAACAAAAGAACATGTGAACCCTAAACATCTATCATTTCTTATGACATAAGAGGCATCTTAAGCATGTTAGGTATAGGTTCCAAGCTTTCTAGGTCCCTTTTCATAACCTGGCCGAAACTCATTAAGCCTCCTTTTGGGTTATTAACAACATATAAGCATGAACAACCCTAACAATTTTCATATCATATTCCATAAGAAACCACTTGAGCATATTTGATTTAGGTTCTAAGTTCTCTAAGCCTTTAACCCTAACATGGCCGAAACCCTAGCAACATGTTTCTAGGTTACAAGCAACATGAAAAGGTTGATCTTCATACTAACATATCAATGCATATCATGAGAATCACCATAAGTACTTAGTCTAAGTTTCAATCTTCTCAAGCCTTTTAACCTAATGTGGCCGAATCTTGTAAGCATGGGAATTAAGTTTCTAGTGGCATATTAGCATGAAGACCATAAGAACTTTCCTAGCATTCATTTCAAAGAATAACATGGACCACTTAGTTTAGAACTTTAAGCATCCTAGGTCTTAAAAACAATTGTGGCCGAATGCTAAAGAACAAGGATTCAAGTTTCAAGCAACATGTGAACATTAATTTATTTCATATCTCTTCATCAAGTAGATCATAAGTATCTTAGACTTGATTTAAACTTTCCTAGGGTTCAAGTCTTAAAATGGCCGAATCATCATATACATAAGAAATATTGTTCAACTTAACCTAAGATCATGGCATGTCATATTAGCTTCATATCTTGTCTTATGAGAATCATAGCATGCTTAAATTTTTAGGTTAAAGCCCTTCTAGGCCCTCAACTCTATCATGGTCGAATATACATGAATATGGAATCAAGTTTAAATTGACATACAAGGGGGAAAAACATTAACAACACCATTTATCATGAGGTACACATCATAAGAACAAGGGAACATGCTTGGTTTAGGTTTAGAGCTCTTCTAGTTCTTTTGTTCCTTCTATGCCGAAAATCTAAGTTCATCAATTTATGTTCTAACCAAACATTCTATCATGAAAATATTAGTTTAACCCTCCTACCATAAGGTACATAACATAAGCAACATCATGAACATATCTTAGTTGGTTTTCAAGGTTCTTTAAACTCTTTCTTTTTGTTTGGCCGAAACCCTCATGAAACAACCCTAGGTTTTTAAGCAATATTTTTACATAACAATCACATAGCTATTGTACCACAAGTGAGGGGAACTTACATCCTTTCGCTTGTGGTTTTTCTTAAGGAGGAAAGTGTTCTAGTTGTTAAGGAAGGAAGAAGGTTCTTCTTCTTGTGCCTCCTTTGATTTCCTTTGCTTGAGAGGGCTAGAACTTGAAGATTTCTTCTTGGAAATTAGCTTCCTTGGAGAAGAACTTGACTTAGTGCTCGGATCAAAGAGTGGGAGGATCTCCTAGTCTCGGTGAAGAAAAGAAAAGGAGGAAGGAGGAGGAAGAATGAGGAAAATGAGAGATTTACTTCTCATTTTTCTATTTATTCATCATGAGAGGAATTTATGCCTTCATTAATCTTTCCCTTAATTCATCCATTACTCCTCTCTTGATTCCCATGAAAATAAGGAGAGGGAAGGGTGAGGAAGACAACTTGCCTTCTTCTTGTTCCTTCTCTTAACCCAGAGGGAGAAGAGGTGAGCAATTTGGTTTTCTCTTGCTCTTTGCTTTATTTTTTTCTTCTCTCCTTTAACTAACATTTTTATTCCTTCCTATGCATATGTTACTCTCTATCCTAGTGGTGATCATGCCATTAATCTTTCCCCATTATTGGTGGGAGGTTCAAGGTTCAATCCTTGGCCTCCACCTCTTACCTCTTATTTTTATTTTGTTTCTTACTCTTCTTTTTCTCTTATTCTTTTTATTTATTTCCATGCTCTTAATGAGAATAATACTCATGTATTTATAAAAATTCGTGGGTGTTACATGGTAAGTTCCTACAGCAATAGCAACAACCCGTGCTCCATTGCCTATTCGTAGGTCTATCTCACCCTTCGTCAATGCCCTGCTATTTCTCAGCGCTTGTACATTAGTACAAATGTGCGAAGCACATCCGGTATCTAATACCCACGATGAAGAAAAAGAGAGGTTGACTTCTATAACATGTATACCTGAAGTAGAAATATTATTTCTCTTCTTCGTAAGATCTTCCAAGTATTCTTTGGAGTTCCTCTTCCAGTGCCTTGCTTGTCCTTGATATAGGTGACTGTTCGCTCTCCGCAAGTGTACGGAAATGTCGCAAGTAATATAAAAGATTATCGTATCCACAGGGACTGGAATAAGCACTAGAAATGTCTCAATGCGAATTAGCCAAACAACTATCCAATCGTTTCAAAAGCAAAGTACGGTAAACAAATCTAATCTTAAAGATCAACTAACAAGAGTTTAGTGTTTTGGGGTATGATAAAGGGAGATTCTAGGAGTTTCGGTTTCTTTGTATGATTTCTCGAATGTAAATGGTTCACCAATTCTTATCCCTCAATTGCTAAACATGTAGAAAGTTGCCGGTTCTCTCTTGCAATAGACAACCGGCTAAGGACTGAGAAATGTATCTAAATAGGATTAATTAGACATGAACCTATGTTGTCCTTACACAGAAGTGCACCTATTACTATGCTTTCCTCGGATATCAACGTAGAAGCCCACGACTTATCAATCTATCAAGATACAAGAAACTAATCACAAAATCCATCCTACTCTCTTGAATATTCCTATTTCCTCTTCAAGATTGTCTCTCAAACGTCCTTACACGGGCTTGCACCTGTCACGTGGATCCCTCGGATGATCGAGTGAGAGTTTATCTTTACAAAGTCCATAAGAAATTCAAACAATTAATCAAGAACGAGAATTAAGCACAAATCATCTTTAATCGTTCAAGATCCAATTGATACAAGCAAGATAATGTCATTGAAACAAGAGAATGACAAATCCATAAGAGATTACATCAATCCATCATACAAATACTCCCTTCATCCTAGAATACAAGATCTACTCCATGAATCGAGGAAGAAAACCCGAAGAAATAGAGAATATAAGCATTCCTTAAATCCCCAATCCAAGAAACCAAGAAAAGGGGGAAAAGAGAAAACTTATCTACGAAGAAGCTTCGTCTTCGGATCCAATCCTCGCTCCGGAGCCGAAATCGCCAAGAACTCCCCTTGAATCGCCCAGAAATCCTCCCAAGAATGGGAGGAAACCACCAAATCTTGTCTTCTCCCAAAGGGGGAGAGATCCCCTTTCAATTCATGAAGGAGGGTTTAAATAGAGGAGGGAATCGGGCGCCACACGGCCCCGTGACACGGCCGTGTGAGATTCACACGGCCATGTCCAGTTCCTTCTCTGCCAAAACTGCACGGCCGTGTGGTTCACACGGCCACAACCTGCTTAGTCTCTGGAAATGCTACACGGTCGTGTGGTGCACACGGCCTGCTTAGTCTCTGGAAATGCTACACGGTCGTGTGGTGCACACGGCCACAGCCTGCTTAGTCTCTGGAAACCTCACACGGCCGTGTAGATCCACACGGCCATGTAAGGCTTCTGCTCTGGTTGGCTTCAAATCTTGACACGGCCGTGTGAAGTTCACACGGCCATGTCATTCTCCACTTCTGTTGGTGCCAAACTCCACACGGCCCGAGCTCCATACCAGTGCAGGGCCGTGTGAGGTACACGACCCGGTGCTTTCTTCCTTTGTTTCCTCCAATGCTTGCCCAAGGATGTAGATTCTTCACTAAATCGACTCCTGTGTACAGAAAATGCACAAAAAGCAGATCTCCGAACCAAAAGAATAAATATGCTAAAAGGAAAGCTGGAAGTATAAAAATGCATAGATCAAGCATGCTCAAAGTATGTAAATGTGCGTAAAAACATGCATGAAAGAGTATATAATCTACGCACATCACACCCCCAGACTTAAACCTTTGCTTGTCCTCAAGCAAAATGCCGCAGTCTAAATTCATATGCTCTACAACACATTCATAAAACCTAGTGCACTTTCCTAACTCTATCAAAAAGTTTCATTAGAAAGCATGATCATAGAAACAAGTAAAGTTTGGTTCAAGCATAAGAATCCTATGCACAGTGTAAAAGTAACTCAACACTCTTCAAGTTTCAATCCATGTCCTAGTCAAGTCGTCATCAAATTTGAATTCCTAGTGTTTCCAGTGAAAGACAAGTAACCAGTGATAGGCACTTACTCACCATTCACTTGGTTCATATTTCTCAACTAACCCAAGGTCTCAAAGGTGTGCTCAATCTCAAGAGAAGCTAAACAGTCATTTCCCCAGTAACCTAACTCGGTCTCAAAGGGGTGACTTGCTAGATTCCACTCATGACAACTGTTTTTTATATCCCTTATTTCCTTTTTTTTTTATAAGTGTTTGCATTGTGCAAAACTTATTCACAAATGTAATTTTTAGCACACATGTTGGGATATTTTGATTTTTCCAAATGAGCTTTAATGATTTGAGCCTCATCCAGTAACCAAAATGAAAGTTGAGAAATCACCATGGAAACCAAGTACTAAGCAAACAAGATGAATCATGACTATTTCAATGACATCAACTATTCAAGCATCAAGCACAAGTGTAGTGAAGATAAAATCCTTAAGGTTGAACCAAAACTAAAACTCATCACCATAAGATTCTTAGCTTGTTTCATGCTACCCAAGATAGAGAAAAGAAGTACATAAAGTTTACTACTAGCATCATTCGAACATCATGAATCAAGACAATACTCGTGCTAACATTTCACTTGAATCCAAGAAAGCATATAAGTGAAGATTTGATGTTCTCAAAAATTTTTTTTTTTTTTTGCCATGATTATTTCAAAAACAAGAAAAATAAAGCAACAAGCAATGAAAATAAGAACCAACATGAAAAACTAACAAAAACAAAAAGAAACTGAAAACCAAACTAAACAGTACATAACACCCCCCCAGACTTAAACTTTTCATCGTCCCGATGAAATCAATATGGTGGAGGAGGTGGAGGTGGAGGTGGACGAGGGAAAGGAGGTCTACGACGTGGTTGGCCAATAGGAAAACTAGGAAAACCTGGAATCTCACCCAAAGATCTATGATACTCATATAAAGCATCTACTTGTTGGCAAGTAAGCATCATGCTCTGCATAAAATCTCTCATCCTAGCCTGATCAGTATCATAATCCTGCACAAACTCAGCCACTTGACCTTGGAAATTCCTCGTAAACTGAAAATGATTTTATACCTCCCTAAACTGATCATCAGATAAAGAGAAGCGCCCCTCCAACATTTTTCGTTGGGAATCTTACTTCTCATGAAGTGATTCTAGAGACGTATGAAAATCTGAAAAATCAAACCTAGAAGATCCCGTGCCATATGCAAAAGAATGCCTAGCGGGCTCCATAAAACTAGAAGGCTGCGGGTGTCCATATGACGAGGGCTCATGACGTGGCTGAGTGTCTCCAGGTATAGAAGGGTTATCCTCAGAATCTAACTCAGAAATTACCCAATTAGCCGGGTTACGAATAGTAGTTCGTTCAGGAAAAGGAAGGGGTAGAGGAGAACCACTCCTCCTAGGAAACGCAAAACCATTCTCATCCCGAACGATCATTTTCATAGCAAGACATGCATCAATGTCAATCATGTCATTACCATGAATTATTTCCAACCCATCAACATCAAGATTTAAATTACAAGCTATTCGGGTAATCAAACCACCAAAAACAATTGATCCCGATGACGCCCTAGCAGATCTTAATAAGGTTTGAACAAAATGAAAACCAGAATCAAATTCAACCTTATAAAGCATAGCCCATAAAGCATAAAGCTCTATCTTTTTAACCACCCCATCACTCTCTCCCCTACCAAAAATAGTTTTACCCATGACTCTATGTAGGTACCTAAAAATGGGGTTTTGCATATGGGAGGCCTTAGCTCTTGAAGGCTCATAAGGTTGATCTAACCCAGTTATTGCATTCCAAAAATGATTCCAATTAAACCTTGGATCAAACCTACGAGGGCTACTGGTGGTTAATCCAAAACAAGAATTAAAGTCACTAAATGCCCATAGAAATTCTTGATTCATTAGTCTAAAAGAGATTTTTCCAAAATAATCATCTTCATTAGTAAAATGGACATCCAATGAACTCAAAAATTCCAAAACAAGACGAGGATATGTAGGCAAATGGGTGTACATAATATCACTCCAATCCAAAAACCCAATCATCAAATCTACATCTTCCCTAATTCCAAGCATATCAAGAACAGTTGGGTCCATATATCTAGTACACACTATCTTTCTATTGACAAGAATTGCAAATCTAGTTTCTTGATCATCATTTTTAAACACAATATTGAATTCATTGTCATTACCTTCGTTGCATGAAGTCCTTTTGCCTTTGCCCTTCACTGGTTGCTTTCCTTTGTCCCTTGATGGCTCCCTCTCTTTGTCTCCACTAGATCCACCACCTCCTTTGCGAAGTCTCTTCAAAATATTGGACATCTTGATGAGTTTAGATAGGGGAAGAATTATCTAGAGTTGTGGAACTCAAAGAACAAAACTTCAAAGAACAAAAGATCTTAGGATAAGAGAACAAAAAGTTCAAGTCTTAGAGAGGAGGAGAATCGGATCTAAGAGATCTCGAGAGATTAGAGAGGAGTTTTTAAGAGATTGGGAGAGAAAGATATGTTTTGGAGAGCTGGGGGTGTGTGGAACACGGCCAAGATCTGGCCGTGCGAGGTAGGAGGAAGACTTTAATAGTTCTCCTACACGGGCCGTGTAGATCTACACGGCCTCCCCCTCTTTCTTCTGTGGATTCCAGACACGGGCCGTGTCTGAGACACGGCCTAAACCTCTTCTTTCACGGGTTTCTTCGCACGACCGTGTCTAGGACACGGCCTCTTCATCTTTCCTCTCGGGATTCTTTACACGGCCGTGTCTAGGACACGGCCTATACCTTTTTCTCCTCGGGAGATCCCACACGGCCGTGTCTGGATGACACGGCCCAAGCACTTCCCTTCTCTGCAACCTTTGCCTGGCCGTGTATAGCACACGGCCTGACTCTGTTTTGCACCTAACCTGAAAACAAAATCAAAAGAATGCATCAAACTAAAAGAAATTACAATACAAATCAAAACTAACTAAAAGAACCCTTGGGTTGCCTCCCAAGAAGCGCTTGTTTAAGGTCCTTAGCTCGACCAAACTTTATCATTCACTTCTTTTCCTCGCCCTTGGAGGACAGATATACTTTTCATTTTTGTTGGGAGATCTTCTCCCAACATCTTCCACCATATTGTCTCCTTCATTTGGTGGCCTTCCATGAGGATGGAAATTCCAATCCTCAAGTTTATAAATGCTTGTCCTGCTACAAGCATTTAAAAGAGACGAGACATGGTTAGAGATATTAGATAAATCATATTCCAACTTTTCCTTACCAATTACCAAAGAAAGCTTATGATTTTTGACATCAATTATAGCTCCAGCTGTAGCAAGGAAAGGTCTTCCTAATATGATAGGAATCCTAGGGTCCTCTTCCATGTCCAACATGACAAAGTCTGTGGGAATGACATTCCCATCCACCTCTACTGGCACATCTTCTATAATACCCAAAGGGTACCTGCAGGAATGATCGGCAAGTTGAAGTGCCATAGTAGTAAGTTTAATGTTTTTGAGACCTAATTTATTACAAATTGAATAGGGAATGAGGCTAACACTCGCCCCCAAATCACAAAAAGCTTTTTCAAAAAATTCTTTTCCTATGTTGCAAGGAATATAAAAGCTCCCTGGGTCCTTCAGTTTTGGAGAAGTGTTCTTCTCAAAAATAGCACTACATTCCTCACTAAGCGCAATGGTCTCGACCTCTCCTCTTCTTCTCTTATTTGACATGAGATCCTTCAGGAATTTGGCAAATTTAGGCATTTGTAGAATAGCATCAATAAGAGGTACCTCTACACAAATTTCCTTAACCTTTTCTAGAAACTTGCCATATTCTTCATCCTTCTTGAGCATTGTAAGTCTCTGAGGAAAAGGGACAGCTTTGCTCTGATGGTTCAGTGGAAGAGTCTCTTCAACCTCAATGGTACTCTCCTCTTTAGCTTGAATATGATTTGGTATAGGAGGAGAGAGCTCTTCTTCTTTTTGTATCCCTTTTGAAGCAGTCACTTGGGAGTCTCCCAAGGTCCGTCCGCTCCTAAGCTCAATCCTATTGCAATGCTCCATAGGATTCACATCAGGTTTTCCTGGAAGCTGTCCTGGTGCTCTGGATGATGAGGAAGCTAGTTGGGCAATTTGACTATCCTGGATCCTTTGATGCTTATCAGAATTATCCATTCTTTGAATGAGCTTTGCTATATCTTGCTTCATTTCATTCTGACTTGAGACAATTTCTTCAAGCATCTTTTCAACATTTGACTTTGGTAAGCCTTGAGAAGATAGATGTTGAAAATTTTGTTGCCCAGCTTGAAAATTTGGTCTTGCCCCCATAGATGGTCCTTGATCTTGATTATTTCTGTAAGAAAAATTTGGATGACTCTTCCATCCAGGGTTATAAGTATTTGAGTATGAGTTGTTCTGCCTTTGATTGTAACTCATGATTGCATCACATTGTTCAAGTTGATTGATTTGTGCAGTGATAGCTCCCAATGGACATGAGTCATTTGAATGCTCTGAACTTCCACATACTTCACAAGATGTACTAATAGCATTGACCATATTAGCACTAGTCCCCATATTTTCAAATTTCTTTGTAAGAGCGTCCAATTTTGCAGACAAAAGAGTGACTGCATCTACATCAAACTTCCCTGATGCTTTAATTGTTGGGTTTACAGAGGAATAGCCACCACTTCTTTCATTTGCCCATTGATGATGATTTTGTGCTACACTTTCAATGATTTCTTTGGCTTCATCTAAGCTTTTGTTCATAAGTGACCCTCCAGTAGCTGAATCAAGGGATACTTTGGTATGATAATTGATACCATTGTAAAAAGTGTGCAACACTAACCATCTTTCCAACCCATGATGTGGGCATTGTCTGAGCATACTATTATATCTATCCCATGCTTCAAAAAGAGATTCTGAGTCAATTTGCTTGAAGCTCGCAATTAAATTCCTCATATGAGCTGTTTTGCTTGGTGGATAGAACTTATCAAGAAACTGTTGCTCACACTGCTCCCAAGTGGTGATGGTATTAGGGGCTAAAGAATTCAGCCATTGTTTTGCCCTATCTCTTAGAGAAAACCCAAATAATAATAATCTAACTGCATCTGAAGGAACTCCATTCATTTTCATGGTCCCACATATTTCATAAAAGACCTCTAAGTGTTGATTGGGGTCTTCATGAGGTCCTCCACCAAATTGGTTCTGCTGCACCATAGATATGATTGCGGGTTTGATCTCAAAGTTGTTAGCTTCCACTGAAGGTCTTGAAATACTAGATCGAAAACCTCTTGCATAGGGTGCTGCATAATCCTTAAGTGGTCTATTTGCCATGTTCAAATGTTCCTGTTCTTCAATTTGCCTTTGCAGAATTCTTCTTTTATGGAAGGTTCTATCAATCTCAGGGTCAAAAGGAAAGAATTCCCCTACAAAGTTAGATCTTCGCATACACAAGAACAAGATAGCAAATGACAATTCAACAGAAAAAGAAAAATAAAAGAATCAAAAATGCAGAATTGAATTTGTACAAAAAGAACTAACAAGAAGTGAAAGTTATACAAGAAGGTAAAAATAGAAATCTAATGATTAGTTACAACTATGCAATATGAAAGGAAAACAAATGTTATGTTTAGTCTAACTCAATTGATAATTCCTAATGTTATAGCGCAGTCCCCAGCAACGGCGCCAAAAACTTGTTCGCTCTCCACAAGTGTACGGAAATGTCGCAAGTAATATAAAAGATTATCGTATCCACAGGGACTGGAATAAGCACTAGAAATGTCTCAATGCGAATTAGCCAAACAACTATCCAATCGTTTCAAAAGCAAAGTACGGTAAACAAATCTAATCTTAAAGATCAACTAACAAGAGTTTAGTGTTTTGGGGTATGATAAAGGGAGATTCTAGGAGTTTCGGTTTCTTTGTATGATTTCTCGAATGTAAATGGTTCACCAATTCTTATCCCTCAATTGCTAAACATGTAGAAAGTTGCCGGTTCTCTCTTGCAATAGACAACCGGCTAAGGACTGAGAAATGTATCTAAATAGGATTAATTAGACATGAACCTATGTTGTCCTTACACAGAAGTGCACCTATTACTATGCTTTCCTCGGATATCAACGTAGAAGCCCACGACTTATCAATCTATCAAGATACAAGAAACTAATCACAAAATCCATCCTACTCTCTTGAATATTCCTATTTCCTCTTCAAGATTGTCTCTCAAACGTCCTTACACGGGCTTGCACCTGTCACGTGGATCCCTCGGATGATCGAGTGAGAGTTTATCTTTACAAAGTCCATAAGAAATTCAAACAATTAATCAAGAATGAGAATTAAGCACAAATCATCTTTAATCGTTCAAGATCCAATTGATACAAGCAAGATAATGTCATTGAAACAAGAGAATGACAAATCCATAAGAGATTACATCAATCCATCATACAAATACTCCCTTCATCCTAGAATACAAGATCTACTCCATGAATCGAGGAAGAAAACCCGAAGAAATAGAGAATATAAGCATTCCTTAAATCCCCAATCCAAGAAACCAAGAAAAGGGGGAAAAGAGAAAACTTATCTACGAAGAAGCTTCGTCTTCGGATCCAATCCTCGCTCCGGAGCCGAAATCGCCAAGAACTCCCCTTGAATCGCCCAGAAATCCTCCCAAGAATGGGAGGAAACCACCAAATCTTGTCTTCTCCCAAAGGGGGAGAGATCCCCTTTCAATTCATGAAGGAGGGTTTAAATAGAGGAGGGAATCGGGCGCCACACGGCCCCGTGACACGGCCGTGTGAGATTCACACGGCCATGTCCAGTTCCTTCTCTGCCAAAACTGCACGGCCGTGTGGTTCACACGGCCACAGCCTGCTTAGTCTCTGGAAATGCTACACGGCCGTGTGGTGCACACGGCCACAGCCTGCTTAGTCTCTGGAAATGCTACACGGTCGTGTGGTGCACACGGCCACAGCCTGCTTAGTCTCTGGAAACCTCACACGGCCGTGTAGATCCACACGGCCATGTAAGGCTTCTGCTCTGGTTGGCTTCAAATCTTGACACGGCCGTGTGAAGTTCACACGGCCATGTCATTCTCCACTTCTGTTGGTGCCAAACTCCACACGGCCCGAGCTCCATACCAGTGCAGGGCCGTGTGAGGTACACGACCCGGTGCTTTCTCCCTTTGTTTCCTCCAATGCTTGCCCAAGGATGTAGATTCTTCACCAAATCGACTCCTGTGTACAGAAAATGCACAAAAAGCAGATATCCGAACCAAAAGAGTAAATATGCTAAAAGGAAAGCTGGAAGTATAAAAATGCATAGATCAAGCATGCTCAAAGTATGTAAATGTCCATAAAAACATGCATAAAAGAGTGTATAATCTACGCACATCAGTGACAAAGATGTTCAACCATATCGTAAGCACCCATCAACTCATGTTGCTTCTGAAGCTCAGAGTTCATGGTCGCAAGCATAAGACAGGACACATCTAATGCGTCATCTTGATGCTTCTTGTAAGCATCTCGGTCTGCTCGCGTGGCAGTAGCAGGAGGAGCCTCCGGAATGGGCTGCTCCAGAACGTACAGTTTACGTTCTTGGGTGAGAACTATTCTCAGGTTCCTGTACCAGTCCAGGAAATTTTCTCCGTTGAGCTTGTCCTTCTTAAGGACAGATCGCAGAGAGAAGGTGTTCGTATTCGACGTCATGGTAATCTACAACAGAAATAAATGCAGAAATATATATCATATTCTTAATCATTTAATTAGGCCTTTAACTAATTGATGCTCCCACTGAATTCTATAATTCATGTGGGACAAGATCCACATCATACTAACCCTTTAGTTAGCTTTGGCTAATATGCCCAAGACTTAGTATGATCGGTAGGTAACGATTACCAATTACATCTCTATGCAACTCTTGTTTATAGGATCAATATCCGCATTTATATTAAAACTCGAGTTAGCTTTGGCTAATACGCCCGAGAGTTAATATAAACGTGATTTTGACCTACCTTTCCAACCGTTGGAAGAATGCCTATAGTTGCACTTGATCCAACCGAGTAAACTAGGAATACTCAATCTAATTGAGTTGTACTCACCCATGCGTTGATAGGCGGGACCAACATTGTCCCTCCGTACCCTACCAAGATAGTATGTGTTGCTCTGCTTTGGCAGATTCAACAACAACATGCGATCGAGGTAGTGGTAGGTATCACGGCATGGTAGGCATTACGAGTTGACGCGTTTTAGATCTAATCTAAACGATGATGCGTATCATATACTCGATAGATCTAATCTAATCGAAGGGTGCATCATGTGCATGATTTAGATCTAATCTAATCGCTAGGCACTAATTAATTACTTAATTAACTAGCATGCATCACATACACACAAAAGCAATTAATTAAATTTTGTGATTATGTCATGGCCCTACTACTATCTTCTCAAGCCAATGAGAAGATCGGATGGTCAACCTAAGGTCAACATCTTCTCAAGCTCCGTCCTTTGACCACCTTGTGTTGCACGCGTCCTCCTCGTAACTCCGTCTCGAGTGGACCTTCCACAGCTCCAATTTTGTACATTACAATTTTGAAACTCGAGTTACATTCGAGTCTAAATCTAATTTACAACCAGAATATAAGAGAAAGGCACGACGCGCAGGTCGTGAATAAAATAAAAATAAAATAAATACAAATAAGATACAAGCACACACATCACATAACGGCACGCAGGCCGTATTATGAATTACAACACAATTGTCCAATCGAATTGGGTTTTTGGGCCATGACTATCACAAAAATAATATATAATTCAAAATTATATATTTTTCATAATTTTTCATAATTTTACAGATTTTATGAGTAAAATTTTCCCGGCGGTCCTGATTAGCGATTTCGGGCGCAATCGCGGAGAAAATCCCCTTGCGGGGTTAGGGGCATTACCCCTACCCGCAATCTAACCATCGCGAGTTGCTCCTAAGCGATCCAAGAGCGCCATAGCCCGCTGTCCCAAAAAATTTTGGGACGAAACTTTGCCGTTTTGGAAAATTCTTCTCGGTAGTCGAAGCCTACAAGTGCCGAAACACTTGTGCTTCGCTTCTACGAGAAAAATACCCATTCAAACTATAAAAACATGAATTTACAGAAAGTTTACAGATTTATATTTTTCATAAAAATACGAAAAGAATTTAGATATCTCCACAATGACATGATATTGTCCACTTTGGGCCTAGGCCCTCATGGCTTTGCTCTTGGGCTCTCCCCAAAAGGCCTCATGCCAATGAAGATATTTTTTCTCTTATAAACCCATGATCTTTCCCATGTGTTTTCAATATGGGACTATGTTTGCAACCTTGCAACCCCAACAAACACACCCTGCCTGATAAAAATCACTAATCCATGAGTGGTTGTGTGTGCAGATCCATGTAACTGGCGATGTGTTCAATAATAATGGAGCCAACAATCGCACAGCATGCAATCATGCGAGATAATGCATGACACTAAGCATGAAAATATCCTAATCCTATCCATCTCTACCAAAATATGTACCAAAAGATATATGGATCAAATAATATGATCTAGGTACACATGCCAGGTATGACAAAATAAATCAATGTCCTAAACATAATAAGGCATGGTATATCATTACCTAAGGTCATATATAATCAAAGGAACAAGAATGCAATAGCAGGAAATAAATTACAGCATGCTCAGGTAATAGATAATGACATACCAATGCAGAAATGAACATAAATATTACTACTCGTTAAATATTGCTATGCATATCAACATGACATATCAAAATAGATAAATCAATGTACCCACCTCCAATAAGAGGATTGTATCCGAAATATATCTCTCATTGAGACACCGTCTCAAATCAAAGTCCTGTACCAATCAATGTGTATATTTTATTTAGCTAAATTCAAATAAATTTAACAGCTAAACAAAATACCCAAACCTAATTAGGGAGAACCCTAATCGATCATTGACATTACCCCTTTTTAAATTATATCCTTTGGTCAACTAGGGTTAATTTCCTTAACCCTAGTCGTTCCACCATAAACCCAACTATCCTTTAATCAATTAACATCGTTACGACAAAACGATGAATTGATCTCCAACAAACCATAAATTTCTGAAAGGTTACTTGCTTATCCACTGTCGGAGCGCGATCACTGTCGATATAGTGGACAAACTAGTGCTGTTTGGGAATTTGGCCCAGGCTTCACGTTGAACTAAAGGAGAAGTCCAGTACAGACCCTAAAGTTAGGGAACCAGCGGGAGAAAAGGATATGGTAGCAGTGGCTATCCACGAATGACCAATCTCCTCGCCAGAGCTACAACAATAAGTCACACCATTATGCTTAACATCACAAAACAAAAAATACATCTAGATCCTGCTAATCTAGAACCAAACACATCTTACTCGAATTCCAACTTGAGCTTCCTCTCTGATGCATTTTGGATGTTGTTGTGATGCAGGAAGAAAGGCTCAGCACCAGGAAACTAAGGTATATGAAGTAGATGGAAGAGGATCAATTGGCTGTGGGTAGATCAACTAGGCTCGGCAAGGGCAGATCGTCGATGGTGGATCGTCGGCTAAGGTTCTATTTAGCGAGGTCTATGGGCAATCGACGCGTCAATCGACTCATGGTGAGACCGGCCGGGAATATTAGGGCAGAGGGGGGTCAGCGTCGGTGTTGGGTTGAACGGAGCTGACGCGAACCTCTTGTGGTGTTGAGCGGTGGAGTCGGAGAGGGATCAATCTACCAGCGCTAGGGTAGAGGGAAGAAGAAATGCTGTGGCCGGTGCCGCGGAGCTCGGCGTCGTGAGAGGGAGAGGGAGAGGAAGGGGAAGAAGAGGATCGGCTCGGGGAGGAAGAAGGAGAAGAGAATAGGTGTGAGGCTTCCCTTGGCCACGACTTTAATCGCGAGGAGAGGAGGAACCATCGAGTGAGATGCTGTTTAGGAAAAGGAAGAGACGGCGTGAGAGGAGAAGAAGGAAAAGGGAATGGCGTCGGGGACGGCTCGGGCACGCGGGGGAGGAAAAGAAAAAGAAAAGGAAAAATAAAAAGACAATCAAACATTTCCTCGTTAAAATGGAGTAGCCTAAATCGACTTTCCTAGGGCCCAATATTTGATTCCCTTAAACTCGTTATACGAGCTCCGAAATTTTTTTAAAAAATTTCTAAAAATTTCAAAAAATTTACTTATGGTTATTCTCCATTTTTCGGTATTTAACATGTGATGTGCGTGCTATGATGTGTGTGTATGTTAAAATTCCTCAATTTAAATAACTAAGTAGGAGAGGGATTATTTAAATAAATTCCACGGTCTCCATTACTGGTTTGTAAGTGATGCATTCAAACTTGCGTGTTGGCTTTAAGTGTCTTCCTCCATATCGGATGAGTTTGTTTGCAGATTACTAGATCAAACTTCCTCTATGGATGATTATAGGAAATTATTTAGGTATGTGTGATCTTCTCCATTTGAAGGGGCACAATCCTAATTAATGGACTAAGTATCAAATAATGATATATACTTAGGTGCATTTAATAGTATCCTCCCCATTGGAGTCACTGCTATTATTTGTGTGACCAAAGATGAACCAACTATTAATTTTATTTATTATAAAGTTAGGTTGACAAGATAATAAAATTAATAGGTAAAACCTTCTCTTACAAATGTTTGAATTAGTATACGTCTACACTATCTACCATACGAAATTCACGGTGTTTTGAGGTGCTGGTGAATTTAAATTATATTGTTTGAGGAATCAATATTATTTTAAATTCTAAAGTTTTGACCAAATATTTTATTTTATGATTCTCAGGATTTCAAAATGGCTTTCAATCTTTTTGCTGTTATTTTAAAAGAAAATAAACTTACTGGTCCAAATTATATTGATTGGAAACGAAACTTAGACATTGTCTTAACTGCTGAAGAATACAAGTTCGTACTTCTTGAGGTTTGTCCTAGCGTGCTTGATAAATATTCTAGTGAAAAGGAGATAGAGAGACATAGGAAATAGGTTAAGGCAGATGAGATGGCGTGGTGTTACATTTTAGCTTCTATGTCAAATGTGTTACAACATCAGCATCAGGTCCTACCCACTGCCTATGACATGATGCTCAATCTCAAGGAACTCTTCAGACACCAGAATTGGGCTGCCAGGCAGGAGGCCATGAGAAACTTAATGAGGACCAACATGACTGAAGAGACACCCGTGAGAGATCATATCCTCAAGATGATGACTCATTTGAATGAGATGGAAGTCCTTAGAGCTGAAATCGATGGGGAAACCCAGGTCGATATCATTCTCCAAACGCTGCCCAAAAGTTTTGAGCAGTTCTGCCTGAACTACAACATAAACAAAAGGGTTTATTCGTTGGTGGAACTTTTGACAGAACTCCAAGCGGCAGAAGGGCTATTTCATCAAAGTTCTCAAGTTCATATTGCTGAAAACGTTTCTGCCTCTAAGCCGAAAGGCGGAAAGAAGAAGAAGAAACAAGTTGATTCGACAAAGAAAGTGATTCGACCTTAAGGGACTAGACCGCATCAGGTGTGAAGAAGCCGAAAGGCAAGTGCTTCACATGTAAGCAGTCTGGACATTGGAAGATGGACTGTCCTCGTAGAAAGGAAAATAATAATGGTATATCTTATTCATTAGTTGTTGAAACATGTTTAGCGGTGTTATCTATCGGTACCTGGTGTGTAGATATGAGAGCCACTAATCATGTCTGTAATTCATTGCAGGGGTTCCAGGAAACCAGATGACTACATGAAGGGGAGATTACTGTCTACATGGGCAATGCTACGAGAGTGGCGGCTGTTGTAGTGGGAGATATTTATTTATATTTTGATAGGAATAAAACTTTGATTTTGAAAAATTATCTTTATGTACCATATTTTAGAAAGAACTTGATTTCAGTTTCTAAATTATTTATAGATGGATATTCTATTTCTTTTGATGACAAAGTGGTTGTCAAGAAAAATAGGGTGGTTATCTGTTCTGGTGCGTTGGTTAGAAATTTGTATACTCTTAATCCAATAACTCCCATGATGCAACAAATGGAAATTAATAACACATCTTCTAATTCTAATAAGAGAAAGTAACCTTCAGAAATGAACCAAACATATCTTTGGCATCTAAGGTTGGGTCATATTAACTTGAGTAGGATTCAAAGGTTAATAGCCGATGGACCTTTGGGTTCATTGGTAGTGGAAAACTTTCCGACCTGCGAGTCTTGCTTGGAAGGAAAAATGACCAAGAGGCCTTTTAAGGTAAAGGGGTATAGAGTCAAAGAAGTCTTGGAATTGATTCATTCTAATTTGTGTGGGCCTATGACTATTCAGGTAAGAGGTGGTTTCGAATATTTTGTCTCTTTTATAGACGACTATTCGAGATATGGGTACATTTACTTGATGCGACGCAAGTTTGAGTGCTTTGATAAGTTCAAAGAGTACAAGGCTGATGTGGAAAAACGTCATGGTAAAAGTATCAAGACATTACAGTCTGATCGTGGTGGAGAGTACCTCTTAGGAGAGTTTAGGAGTTACTTATCAGAGGCCGAGATTCAATCCCAATTGTCTGTACCTGGTACACCCCAACAGAATGGTATGGCAGAATGAAGAAATAGGACTCTTATGGAAATTGTTAGATTAATGATAAGTTATTCAGAATTACCAAATTCGTCTTGGGGATATGCTCTGGAAACGACATCATACATTCTGAACTTGGTACCTTCTAAGTCAGTACCCTCTACTCCCATAAAATTATGGAATGAGTGTAAGCCTAGTTTGAAATACATTTAAATTTGGGGTAGTCCAGCACATATGCTGAAGGGAGACACTGATAAGTTGGAATCACGTACAGAAGTTTGCTTGTTCGTGGGATATCCTAGAGGAACGAAAGGTGGTTTGTTTTATAGTCTTAAAGATCAGAAGGTCATTGTTAGCACCAATGCTCAATTTTTAGAAGAGGACTATGTAATGAACCACAAGCCCATGAGTAAAATTGTTCTTGAGAAAATAAGAGAGGACACTTCTACTTTAATACCAACGGTACAAGATGAGATACCACAAGTAACTGCAACACGTGTCACAAATGATGCACAATTACAGGTAGTGCCTCATCGTAGTGGGAGGGTTGTTAGGCAACCTGATAGATTCATATTTTTGGGAGAGTCTTCGGACTTGATCCCTGGTGAACATAAAGCTGATCCCTGGACATATGATGAAGCACTCCAAGATAAAGATGCAACATCTTGGCAAAGTGCAATGAACTCTGAAATAGAATCTATGTATTCTAATCAGGTCTGAGAGCTTGTAGAACCACCAAATGGTGTAAAAGCCATTGGATATAAATGGGTCTACAAAAGGAAAAGAGAAACAGACGGAAAGGTGGAAACCTTTAAAGTGAGGCTTGTTGCGAAGGGGTATGCTCAGAAAAGAGGGAATCGATTATGAGGAAACTTTTTCGCAGGTAGCCATGCTTAAGTCAATCTGGATTCTTTTATCTATTACTGTTCATATGGATTATGAGATTTGGTAAATGGATGTCAAGACAGCTTTCCTTAACGGAAGTCTTGAAGAAAACATCTATATGAAGCATCCAGAGGGGTTCATTGCGAAGGGCAAAGAGCATCTTGTATGTAAGCTCAATCGGTTCATTTATGGACTGAAGCAAGCTTCGAGATCTTGGAACATTTGGTTTGATGAAGTGATCCAATCTTATGGATTCATTCAATGTCAGGATGAGTCTTGTGTATACAAGAAAAGTGACGGAAACATGATGATATTTCTTGTACTATATGTAGATGACATTTTGCTCAGATGGCAATAATGTCAAAGTGTTGTCAGACGTAAGGGTATGGATATCCAAGCAGTTTGATATGAAGGAATTGTGAGAATGTGGACATAATTCTTGGGATCAAAGTAATAAGGGATTGTAAAAAAAGGATGTTGTGCCGATCCCAAGCTTCATACATCGATACTCTCCTAGCTCGTTTTTGCATTCAAAACTCCAAAAAAGGTTTTCTACATTTTTGGCATGGAGTACCTTTATCTAAAGAGATGTGTCCTAAAACATCAAAGGGGTGTAACGCCCGAAAATTCTCAAAGTAATTTTAGAAATATTCTATGATTTTTCTAGAATTTTAGAATATTTTTATGAAATTTTTGGAATAGCAGAATTCACTACAACAAAAACTGCAAACGACAACACCCCTACGACAACGGTTTTAAGAGAAAGCGTTGCGTATTTGCTCAAAGACAACGGTTTTTGCCAAAACCGTTGTCTTTGAACTTCCCATTAAATATAAAAGACAACGGTTTTGGCAAAACTGTTGTCATTGAGCGATTTTTTTTTAAAACGACAACACTTTTTACAACGGTTTTATAAACCGTTGTCTTTATCCGCGTTTTTAGTGGCTACGACAACAGTTTTGAAAAAACCGTTGTAATTGAATTTGGTCATTTCCCCCTTCGCCTTTTTCCTTTCCCTCGCTGTTTTCTTTTCGGCGCCGTGTTTTCGCGTTCCCAAACCTAAGCCATTTATCTTTCCCTCTCCTCATACGACGTTGTGCTCCTTCTCGTTTCCTGGTGAGCGGAGGCGTTCTCCAATGGGCTGTCGAAGATCCAGACGCACAAGAGGGAGAAACCGGAGAACGCCGCAGATTCCTTGAGCTGCAGATTCCTTGAGCCGTCTCTCGATTCTGAAGAAATCGCAGTTTAGTGGCGCTGGCTTCTTCGATCCTTTTTCCTTCGCTTCTGGATCTGCTCCGGTAAGCAGTTTGTTCCTCCGCCTTCGGATTCATAGTTTGCTTCTCATGGATCTGCGCTATTTCTGTATCGCCCGTGTAAGAATGTGTTTTCCTCCTTCAAATCTCTGTTAATTTTTCCAAATCGATGTTCAATCGCTTCGGAATTTGTCATGCAACCATATGATGAATCGCTCGGGAGTTTTGTGTTGTTTTATTGGATTCATTGGATCCGGAGAGTTCGTTGCTTTACTTCGTGGAGTGTTTTCGATCTGGAGATTACTATATTGTTTTTTATATATAAAAAAAGTGTATTTTGAAGTGATTACCAGAGGCGGCGATACTAACTGATCCATTGTCTCGTGCTTTTAGGGTAGAATTGCAATCGATTCCTGGAAGCCTATGGGTGGTTGGAGCTCACAGCTCCTCTTGTTATATCTGGCTGTTCTTTGCTCTGCGAATTATGTTTTATGTGGGAGTACAAGTCCATACGTACGTTCAGAATATCCATCTACCGATATCCCTCTAGATAATGAAGCGTTTGTTATTCCGGAAGGTTTCAACTCCCCGCAGCAGGTATAGCCATGCAAGTGCAATAACAATCATATTTATCAACATACTCATATTTTCTTCATCTTGTTGCTTTTCTGTGGTTTCCATATCTGTCCGATACTCAATCTTCCTAGTTGTATTCAGGTTAGTGTGTTTTGTAGATTTATATTCAACTTACAGGAGATAAATATGTCATGGTAATAGTATCACTCTGTGCGTGATAGAACCGAGATTGATGGAAATAGGGAGCGAGGTATATAATTTTGTGTTGGGGAAGCATAATAAGAATCATTCACATAAGTATGTTTACTATCTCATGTGTGGAACAAAAATGTTAACCTGGATCTATAGCATTTCAAACTATGCATTTTGAGCATGGGATTTAAAACAGAGATAGACTACCTTATTCCACTGTCTTCTTCGAAGGTGGTGGAAATTGCTTAGAGATGCTAGAACTACATTTTCATGTAAAGCTCATCTTCCAACAAGGTAAATTCATTTCTCTAGCATATCAGCAAGATTTGCCTGCAAAATCTTGAAATTTTGTTACACTTCACCCTCTCACACTTATCCATTCAGAAACTTTGATCTTTATATTTATATGTATAGTGTTGTCGAGCTCCATTCTATTTTAGTTTTCATAGAATTGTCTCTCAATAAAGTGGAAACATCGCATTTGATCTAATGCGACATGCAACTGAACTTGTCCATTATTCATTTTTTTCCGAATTTAGGTGCTACTTGCTAGATAGTGGCACAAGAATCATCCCTGTTTCTATGCTTTTCTGAACTTGTAGTATTTTGACGTGCCTTATGACATATATTTGCACATCTGAATTTACATAAATATGATATGACTGACTTGGCACAGAATATGCTAATGTTCTAGACAAATTTCATTGTCTGCAAAAGGGAGATGTTTTTATATGTTCTGATTATTAATCTGTTCTCCTCCGTGATGTAGAATCAAGCAAGAATGGCAATTGGCACTTGTCAATGTCCTTACTGCAATGACTTGTAATGGAATAATTGTTTGGTCCCTTGCACCTTGTCATTCATATGGGAATACATTCCGCTTTGACTTGGAAAATACAATTCAGAAACTTCCCAATAATATTTTTGAGAATAGCTATCCTATGAGAGAATTTGACTTGCAGAAGAGAATTTACTCTTTCTTCTACAAAGCAGCAGAATTTTCTTTACTGGGACTAGCTGTAGGGACAATTCAAGGTGCTATAACAAAAGATTTTGCTGCCAAGAAGGAGGGAAGGTTAGTGTTTTCTATTTTTCCCCCTTTTATTGTGAATAACTCTTTGAAGATAATTTAATTATATGGTTTCTTAACTCAATTTGTGAATAACTCTTTAGTACAACATTGAGGTATTCCTATCTGGCTGATGCACTTGATTTTTTTTTTTTGTGAACTTCTAAGTTTTTTCTATATAGTATCTTAAAGTGCTAGTAGTATGTTTTATTTTAATGATACCATTACAACTTGCTAATGGATGCTTGCACATTACTTAACATTACCATAGTTCTCTTTGTTTAGTCTTTTTTGATAGGTGTTCTCTATGTTTCCAATAGCTAATTTATGGTCTTGACATCATCACTTTGGTTTTATTTGTTATTTTTTCCTTGATTTATCCAAGTTAAGCAACTGCAGTTTCATAATAATTATATATCAATTGTTGAAATTATCGGTAATTGGATCTACATCAGTTTGGAAACTTTCTATATGCAGATCATGTTGGTATATTTGAGCCAAATGATGCCATCACATTGGAATGTTTTTTCTCTAAGAAATCCTTTTTTCCTTCTACTAAATTTCTAAATATCTTTCCTTTCCCTTTTTTTTTTCTTGATGAAGTTTTGATCCGCCCAAAGAGGTTTACTGGTTATACAAGACTTGCCATTGTTGTTGTTGCTATTGTTATTGAAATTCTGGTCCGATTTACAACTAGAATACGTAATGTACTATTGCCTTGGGCTGAAACGGATCTCTTTTGCTTCACAATTTACAATGCTGGCCAGTTTCCATGTAATCGATACACACACTACATGACTACCTCCACCAGCATTGATCTTAATCTTGATAGGAAAGAAATGGTCATCCTTGGCACACAGTATGCCGGGGAGATGAAGAAGGTTTGTTCGGTGTGATGCACTATCTAATGCCTAAAAGAAACATTCTCTCCCTGCACTCTAGCAACAATATGGGCAAAGATGGTGATGTTGCCCTCTTCTTTGGACTATCAGGTAAGTGTTGGTCACACTACTTCCACATTCTTCCATTCTTTGGATTCAGCAAAATCACAACTTGTTGCTCATTTTCTTCTCAAAATTTAAACTTTATTTTCCTAATTGTTGTGAATTTGGATCCCAGTACTGTTATCCAGGTATATGGCTAACAAATTTGACAAGGGCAAGGTATGAAGTGAGGGAGAAGACATGCACGAGGAAGGTATCCATTTCCGTCCACTTGCTTCCATTCTTCTAAATCTCATGCTCTGATATTTGTTTCATCTTAATTTTCAACATTTTCTACCTTTTTTGATTGCTTTCACTGCTGTTGTGCTGCATGATAGTATTCAACCATTTTCTTCTATTATTAATTTTGACAATATTCCTTGGTTTTCCTTCATTGTTGCATGTCTTTAATGCAGCATGTCTTTGTTGGCCCTTTCGAGCGGGTCCACGTATGTTATGTTCCATTGGTGCAGTGGCTCGCTCTCCACTTATTGTTCATTTTTCCCCTCTTGATCACCTTGAAATATCTATATCTATTCTAGCAATTACATCGGTATTATATTTTCTATTGAGAAACATTTATTTAGTATCTTTTTATTGGTTTTGAACAGAAGAAGAAGAGGCGAAGAGGGTTGAAGGGAATGGAGAGTATGGACTCGGATTCAAAGTGAAGGGGAATAAGAAGGGACAATTTCGTTTGTTTTTTTCTCCCTTTTTTCTTTGATGTAGTTTTTTTTTCTTCTGAATTTGGATTTTAATGTGAGTAGTTGTCAATGGTAATATTTGACATATTCTCAATTTTCTCAAATAATTTCTTTTATTTGACTTTGCTTCTTTATTACTGATTTTTTTTACTAATATAATCTGGGTTTGTTAACAGTTCATGAAAACAATTTACTCCAACGAAGAAATTGACGAAGTGCGATCCGAATGAGCGGATTGCGTACTAGACTATATTCATTACTAGGTATAAATTACTAGACTTCAAAAGATGGTTGAACACTTTGTTTGTGACTCCATGACTTATTGATTTTGATTCCTTAGTGCTAATAATTTGTTTGTTCACAGCTAGCTATCTCCTTTGCTCAATACTTCATTCTTGCATTTCTACCATGAGCAGAATTAACTGACATTTCCCTTATTTATTGCCTCTCTTTGTGGTCCAAAATTAATAATGGCTGGGTTGTGTGAGTAGCTTATTTAGTTGTTTTCGAATTATGCAAGGACTGACAATGTGGAAGTTATCTCTTTGTGAATTGTTAGATGATGACCTTTTTGTATCTTATGAGTTGCTCTACAAATTTCTTGTTTGTACTCTCCTTATGGTTTTCATCTATATGCCATGACTTAATCTTGTTTTTCCTCCTATAATTTATTATTTTTTCTTGTTTGTACTCTCCTTATGTCAATTTGCAGCTCCTGGCAACTTGTTACTTCCAAAATGGAAAAGCATATTATGCCTACCAGGTCTTAAAGGTAATGCAGTCTAGAAAATGGCACAGAAAATTGCATGAATATTTTGTTTCAAGATGTTAATGGATGTAATGCGCTTTGCATGGATTCTATTGATCTTGGATGATAGTTCACTTAAATAATGTTAGCTGCATGTAGTGCTAATTATTTAATAAACTATGCTAAGCTAGGTATCACTGCTCCTAGTAGATTCCATGTACTGTTATTCTCTAATAAACACCTCTTTTTGTTTCCTTCATTTGGTTTGATTTTGCCTTCTATGCACTACAGATTGGTTAATTACATTCTCCTTTTGGAATTCTGGAATTTGATAAGTTTTGTTAAATTTTCTCTTGCAGGTCAGGCAATTCGTGAGGCTTGAGTTTTTTTGATGCAAGAAGTGAGTTTTGTTAGGATGTAGCTTGCCTTGCTAATTTGTAAATTAAAAGCCATATGGAGAACATCAAATGGAAAACATGTAATTTAATGTATATGGAGAGTAATGGAAAACATGTGTATTTTGATGAGTAACAACTCATTTTGTATATGTTGTATATGTGGCTACAAGATGAATTATATACGAATGTTTATTTTGGATTTAATGTAGTAAATATTTAGTTTTGCATTGGTGGTTTGCTTATAGTAAAATAAGATTGGTTGTTTGGTATTAATGAACATTAAAGATAACAGTTAAAAATGTTGTAAAAATCAGGTAAACCACAACGAAATTTTTTTGTAAAAAGTGATAAAAGACAACGATTTTATCCGTTGTAAAATATATTAAAACTGTTGTAAAAAAAATAAAACGTGTCAAATATTCTCTACCACAACAGTTTATATCCGTTGTAAAAAATGTCTACCACAACGGTTTATTTCTGTTGTTAAAATTATCTACCACAACGGTTTTAAAACGTTGTCATATCCTTCGTAGCCAAATTTTGGGCATATAAATAACAACGGATAAAAACCGTTGTCAAATGTCTACAAAGACAACGGATTCAAAACCGTTGTCGTAGGGCAATACATTCTACAACACCCTCAGTTACAATGATTTTTTGACCCTACGACAACGGATAATATCCGTTGTCGTTTGCTGTTTTTGTTGTAGTGGAAGTAGCAAAATTAAGTAAAAATGTAAAATAGCCTAAGCGGGAATTGAACCCGAGACCTACCGAACCCTACGACTTATAGATGACTTTAATAACCAGGGGCCCCAGTAGGGGTGTGCTGAAAGGAAAGGGGAGCAATTATATTTAATGTTTAGTTGGAGTGTATTTACCACTTAATATAAATAGAAAATTAAGAGAGGAGTTATTATTTTTCCAAATGACAACTCTCTTTTCCCTCACCCTCACCCGACGCCATCTCTTCTCCCGCACCCTCTCTTCACGCCAAGTCCAAGAAACCTAGGGTTTCATCCCTAGGGCGTAGGAGCACATTCCGGCGACCACTCCGATACGAGGACACTCCCCTCCGCGAGAAGGAAGCGTAGACGCAAGAAGATCGTCGAAACGATCATCTTCTCTGGAAATCTTTCGATCGGATTGTAAGAATATTTAGCGCAGGAAGTGAGTAACCCCTCACCTGTAGTATAAGTAGCTGATAGCATGTTTTTATGTCTTTAGTTAGTTCTTATGTTCTTAGTGCAGTCATATGCAGAATTAGAGCACACCAGGTGTTCGACAAAATGACTAGTTTAGTTAAATGCCACGGTAGTCATTTTAATAACTCAGATAAATGCCATAGATGCATTTTAAATAGCATACATAGCCTTGCTTCAGTTATATGGGACTACGGTCCAATGGGTGGGCTCCCATAGTCGCCTCTAGGTTCAGATAACCTAGCTCTAGGTTCAGATAACCTAGTAAAAGCAAGGTAAGATAAATCAGTTTATAAATAGTATTTTACTTTTATCAGTGGCACTGTACTGGACTCTCAGATGTCCTTGGGTTGGGCTCCCATAGTCATCCCTAAGTTTAGATAACCTAGTAACCCTACTAGATTCGGGACTTGCAACCTCGGGTCTAGTTAGGGATGCGTGCATAGCAAGTACAGTTGCCGGGCCCAACAGCAGCATGATTAGTATTTTTATCTATGTATATAAATAGTTTTCAAATTTCACAAACCAGATGTGTGAATACAGGTTAGTTCCAGTTTAGTTTTCTTAATGTTATAACAAATATCATAACTTATGTATCGATTCAGTTAGCTTGTTGATACAAAGGTTAGTTTTCCTTTATTCAGAATTTGTTAGCATGACTTAATTGTCTATATGCCTTGTTTTAGCACTTACAGCATGATCATCAGCATGTACTTCAAATAGCATCTTTTGAAAGCATGATTTCATCGAATGAATGTTTTTGTGAGGTAGATGGTTTCTTACTAAGCTCCCAAGCTTATAGTTTCATTTCTCCTTATACTGCAGATAAAGGCAAAGGAAAGATGGATTAGCGGAGGCTGGAGGGCAATGCGTCAAGATGTGTGTGGGCAGGAACTTGGAATAAAGATCCTTGGGGAGTAGTCCACCTAAGGACTCAGTATTTCAGTTTTGGTTAATTTCTATACTTCTAGAGTATTATGGGCCATGACTTATGAATGTGTGCACTATATTATGTTTAGACCACTAGTTGTCTTGATGCTGGTTAAATAATTAGGTATGATGAGAGTAATGACATGCTTAGCAAGTTAGTAATGCTATTAAGTTGATACAATTGTGTTGTATGTGGGATAGAGGTGAAATGTAGCAGGAATCGTAGAAATCAGAACTCCAATCGATCAGCCGATCGTTTGGAGGGTCCCCAATCGATCAGCCGATCGATTGGGAAGCGATCTGCCATGTACAGAAAGTTGATGAATCGATCAGCTGATCGATCGGCCATGGATCGATCAGCCGATCGATCGGGAATATTAATCCCGCTAACAGAGAGCTTCTGAATCGATCTCTGGATCGATTGGCCAGAATGGATCGATCAGCCGATCGATCCAGACGGGACTTTCGTGCACAGTAGCATGTTGAATCGATCAGTGGATCGATCAGAGAACTCCAATCGATCAGCCGATCGATTGGAATGTTTGATTTCAGCTAGAAGTGTCTAACTATAGGTTTTCGACCAAATAGGAAGTTAAGTTTCCTTCTTTAGTATAGGTACAATAATAAAAGTGTATCTGGAATATAAATTCCAGATTTGATAGCAATTAGTAGAAATTTTAAATTATTACAATTTTTCCGCACCTTGGTATCTAGTGATATTCCAAGAACAATTTAGCATAATGTAACCCCCGGCCTTACAGCCTAGTCAGTAGAAGGCGGTGCGTTACAGAGTGGTATCAGAGCAAGTTCCATATTTTCCTCCACACACACATCAACATTGAACTTGCAGCTTCCAAGTAAGAATACCTCTCACTTTATTTATGTTTTTGGCTTTCATGTTTATGGATAGCTGTAGTATGTTCATATATGATAACATCTAACATGATAGTAGTAATTAAATAAACATTATTGTATTAGTTATGTATGTCCTTTATTCCTCTAGAAAATGGTACGAGGACGCCCAGCTAGAAAGACACCAGTTCATGAGGCAGACAACTCAGTGCCTCCCCCAGACCTTATAGCAGTAGTGGCTCAGTTACAGAAACAACTAGCTGAACAGCAATAGGAGATAGCCACCCTAAGGGCTAATCAGCAGAACACTCCCACTATCACTCCAGAACCTAACTTAGCAACCCCAGTAGTGATAGAGGTTCCACCAGTCCAGCCTACAACACCAGCAGCCCCAGCAGCAAGGGCAAGGAGAGAAGCCTATCTGATCTAGTGGCAGAAGATCAAGCCAGAGAACTTCTCAGGTACCAGTGAACCATGGGATGCCCAAGCCTGGTTCAAAACACTGGAGAGTACGATGGAGCTTTTGGACTGGCCAGAGTTTGAAAAGGTGAAATGTGCCTCATTCTGCCTGACAGGAGACACACGTATGTGGTGGGAGAGAATTAAAGCGAAGCGCCCAGTGAACCAGATGACATGGGCTGACTTCGAGAGAGAATTCTTTGAAGAGTTCTTTCACATGCGGGTCACAAACCGCCACTACGACGAGTTCACTGAATTTCGTCAGGGCAACCTTTCGGTTGAGGAAGCCGTGAAGAAATTCAACATACTGGCTCGTCTATGCCCTGAACTAGTCAGCACTGAAAGAGAATGAGTCCGGTTGATGCTCAAGATGCTAAGGCCGGAAATAGCAATGAACGTAGCTAGCGACGTTCATAGGCCACAAACCACAGAAGAACTAGTAAGCAGTGCTCTGACCACCGAGCATTATCAGAACAGCATCAAGCAGCAGAAGCAAGCCTTTTCAGAGCCTAAAGGCCAAGGAGGCTCAGGTACTCAGAAACACCAAGGCCACAGCTCCAACTGGAAAGGGAACTCCAGTAACAAACGTAAACCAGGGAGTTACCCAAAAGGGGGACCAGCCAATAAACAGCCTAGCTATCCCAAGTGCGCCACTTGTGGAAAATTCCACCTAGGAGTATGTCGCAGGGGCACACGAGGATGCTTCGAATGTGGCCAAGAAGGGCATATGGCTAAGCAGTGTCCGAACAAGACCAGCAATCCTCCACCGCAACCGATTCAGTACGGGGACAAACCAGCACAGTTACACTGGATGCAGGCTGCTATAGATGGCCCACACATCAGCCAGGGCAGACTAGAAGCCCCCTCAGCCACGACGAACGCGAGGATCTACTCACTCACCAGAGAGGACGTAGCGAATGTCTCGACAGTTGTTACAGGTCAGATCAGTATTTTACAGCAAAGTGCAACTGTCTTATTCGATACTGGGGTAACCCATTCTTATATATCCAGGACATTCGCCGATAAGCTAGCAATATCTCCAGAGGTACTCAGTGGTCAGTTTTTGAAGACACTACCTTCAGGAGAAATTATGGCATCCACGCACTAGCTTCGAGCAGTGCCAATCATTATAGCAGACAGAGAACTTTTTGGTGATATGATAGTGCTAGACATGGCCGACTACGATGTCATTTTGGGAATGGACTTTCTGGTCAAATACGGTGCCTCCATAGAGTGTTGTAAACAGAGAGTTGTATTCCAACCCGAAGCAGGAGTGCAATTTGGGTACATCAGAGAACCAAAGAGAAAGGCCAAGAAGTTTCTCTCAGCTCTGAAAGCACAGAAACTACTTGATTTAGGATGTACGGGATTCTTAGCACATGTAGTCAATACCAGTCAGGATAAGGACCAAAAGCTAGAGGAGGTCAGAGTCGTATGTGACTACCCAGCAGTCTTCCCTGAGGAGTTACCAGGCCTAGCACCAGACAGGGAGATTGAATTTAAGATAAAACTTGTTCCCGGTACAAACCCCATCTCCAAAGCACCCTACCGCATGGCTCTAGCAGAACTGAAGGAACTTCAGGAGCAACTACAGGAGCTACTTGACAAGGGCTGCATACGCTCTAGTCACTCACCATGGGGAGCACCTGTGTTGTTCGTGAAGAAGAAGGACGGGAGTATGCGCATGTGTATAGACTACCGAGCACTAAACCAAGTCACGATTAAGAACATGTATCCTCTTCCCAGGATAGATGACCTGTTTGATCAGCTAAAGGGAGCAGCAATGTTCTCTAAAATATACCTCAGATCGGGATATCACCAGGTTAGAGTTAAAGAAGGTGATATACCCAAGACGACTTTCAGGACCAGATACGGACATTATGAGTTCGTAGTCATGCCCTTTGGCGTGACGAATGCTCCAGCTACTTTCATGGACCTCATGAATAGGGTATTCAGAGAGTACCTAGATAAGTTTGTTATCGTGTTCATCGATGACATTCTTATCTATTCCAGAACTCAGGAAGAACACGCAGAGCACCTGAAGATAGTACTGCAGACCCTTCAGCAGAACCAGCTGTACGCCAAGTTCACGAAATGTGAATTCTGGATCGATCAAGTATCCTTTCTGGGTCACATCATCTCCAAGGATGGTGTCATGGTAGACCCCAGTAAGATAGAAGCTGTGAGTAACTGGAAGAGACCTAAGAACTCCAGTGAAATCAGAAGATTTCTGGGACTAGCAGGCTATTACAGAAAATTTGTAGAGGATTTCTCCAGGATAGCCTCCCCACTGACAGCTCTCACCAGGAAGAACAGAAAATTTCAGTGGACAGAGGACTGTGAGAACAGCTTCATAGAGCTAAAAAGAAGATTGATCAGTGCTCCCATTCTGACTCTACCAGAAAACACAGACAACTTTGATGTTTATGTAACACCCCTAGGATATCTAGCAAGATTATTTATTTTTACCATGGTTTAAATTAGGCATTATGTGTAAATTTGCAAAGAAATAAAAATAGAACCAAAAATAAATGACCAAGGTTTGAACCTTGGATCTCTTACTAGATACATGTATGTGTTAACTAATAGACCAAGAGAAGATATTGTTAGAGAGAGAAGTGACAATATAGTTAAGAGTAAGAAAAGAGCTTCTTTCATTTAGAAGGAGAAGTTAGAGTTGCCTTCTTTCTCTCAAAAGAAAAGAGGACTCTTGCTTCCTCTTTTCATTAAGGGAGAAGTAAAGGAAAAGAGAAGGAAAAACCCATTTTTCCTTCCTCTCCTCATGTAGAAGAATAAAAGGAGAAATTAAAGAAGAGAGTTCATTTTTTCTCTTCCTCCTCCCTCCTTCTCTTCACCGTGACCAAGAGCTTCTTCCCCCTCACCATTGCCGAGCCCAAGCAAGAAGCTCCTCTCTAGGAAGGCTCCACACGCAAGGTCTCTTCCATAAGAAAATCAAGCGAGGATGTGAGTATCCCCTCACTACAGTACAAGTAGTTTTCGGTTTTCTTCGTACGTAAACGTTATTGAAATCGTAGAGATTTCCTTTTCAAGTTTCGGCCAAGTTAGATTTGTGGTCATTTAGGTTAACAAGTTTACAAGCTATGCTTCATGTTGGGAAAAAAAAAAGTCTAGAACCTCACTTTTAAAGTTTCGGCCAAGATAAAAAAGTAAGGTTTGGATCCAAGTTTTGTTTGATAACAAGCTTGCCTATGTTTTCTTCATGATATAAGATCTTTTATATGTTGTTCGCTAAGCTTAATACTCCCTATGATATTAAAAAGTTTAAGAACCCTAACCTAAAGTTTCAGCCAAGATGAGTTATAGGGTTTAGGGCAAGGTTTTTTTTTTTTTTAAAAAGGAAACTTATTGTTTATGTTCCTAAACTTGTTAAACTTTCTTATATGTGGATAGCTTAGGTGTTCCATGCTCCATGTTGTAATAAGTTTGGAGAAAGTTACTTTCAAGTTTCGGCCAAGGTTAGGAATGGAATTTAGGGCAAAATTTTGTTAATGATAACATGTTGTTTATGCTCCTTCATGATGTACGAACCCTTGTGTATTGGTAGCCTAGATTTTTATGTTTCATGTTGTATGAAAAATATGGAAACCCTAGTCACATGTTTCGGCCAAGAATAGAAATGAAGTTTGGAGTAAGATTTTTAAATGATAACATGCTTGGTTAGGCTCCTTCATAATGCACGAACCCTTGTGTATTGGTAGCTTAGATTTTTATGCTTTATGTTGTATGAAAAATATGAAAATGCTAGTTGCAAGTTTCGGCCAAGAGAGTATATGAGGCCTAGGGCTAAAAATTTAGAACCTAAACATGCTTGTTTGTGTTCATTCATGAAGTATGATACCTTGTATGTAGCTAGGTTAAGCCATTATGTTACATGTTGCACTAAAAGAATGGAAACCCTAATTGTAGGTTTCGGCCAAGGTAGAGTGTAAGCTTAGAGTTAAAGTTTTTTTTTCTAACCTAATTATGCTTGGTTATGGCTCTACATGTTGTGTGATCTTGTGTATAAGATTAGATACGTTTCCATGCTACATATTGTACAAATGAATGCTTAGAACCTCACCTTAAAGTTCGACCAAGCAAGTATATGGGCTTTGAGCAAGGTCTTGAAATTTAACCATGCTTGTTTATGCTTCTTTATGATGTATGACTAATTATCTAGAGTTGGTTTAAGTTTCATGCTTTGTATGGTGGCCAATGTTTAGAATCCATGCTAGTAAGGTTTCGGCCAAGGTTGAAAGAATAGGATTGGGGAAAAGTTTTGAACCCAACTATGCATGCTTATGTTTTCTCATGGTGTATGGTCTTTGATATGTGATTAGTTAAGTTCCATGCTTCATGATATGATATGTTATGCCTTATGTTATGAGATAAGCTATGTTCCATGATATGATATGCTATGCTCATGATATGATATGCTATGCTCATGATATGATATACTATGTTCATGATATAGCATGTTATGCCTTATGTTATGAGATAAGCTATGTTCTATGATATGTTATGCTATGCTCATGATATAATATGCTATTCTCATGATATGATATGCTATGCTTCATGATATGATATGCCATGCTCGATGTTATGAAGATCACATGTTATGTTTTATGTTATGATACGAACATGTTATGTTTCATGATATATGTATGAAAGGCTTATGTAAGAAGAACAACCTAAGAGTTGCTTCCCTTAAGTTGGGATCAAGAGCACTCTTCATGGTATGACAAAGAGATGCTTCCCTTAAGATGGGATCAAGAGCTCTCTTCATGATATGACAAGAAATTTTGACATGTATGATAAGATATGATATGCATGATGACATGATATGTATGACATGATATTTTATTTTATATGGCTTGTACCAAGGGTGGGCTCCATAAGCGCCCCGAAGTCGATGGTCTATGAAACGGGCCTCGTAAAAAGGGATGAGCTCCTTAGTACTCCCCTAGGTCGACGGACTATGAACGGACCTAGATCCCTAGTAGGTTCGGGGCTAGCTACCCTGTCCTAGGGATTGCGTGCATTTATGTATGTATGTGGTACAAGCCGGGCCCTCATGATGATATTATGTTCGAGTATGTATATGATATGTTTTAAAAGAGACATGATGCATATGTGCATTCCATGATACATGTTTTAAAAATATATATATATATATATATCTTGCATCTACACATCTTGCATCTACATGCTCATATTTTATGAATTATTGTTTATGCACTATCATGAACAGGTATGAGTTATGATACATGTTTACAGGATATGATATGTCTCATGATATGTGTTTACATGATATGATATGTTTCATGATATGCGTACACATGCTATGCTATGCTATGTTATACTTCTTATATGAGATGATATGTTTACGTTATGTTTCCTCATGCTATGTTATGATATGTTATGTTTCCTATAGGATAAGATATGTTCTATGTTATGATTCCCCATGCTATGTTATGCTATGCTATGTTTCACATGCTATGTTGTGTTATGTGCTTTATGTTTTATGAGTAGGAAAGGAGCTCATTAAGCCTTTGGGCTTATAGTTTTATGTTCCTTGTACTGCAGATAAAGGCAAGGAATGGATGAATTAAGAGGAGCAGCAGGAAGGGCAATGATGATGTGTGTGGAAGTGGCATGGTGGATAGATTAAATTAAGTTTAAATCTATATTTGGTTAAATTGTGCATGTGAACTAAGTTTGGACCCTATGCTTATGATGATAGTTTGAGCTAGTATGTTATGCTCTTATGATATTTTGCTCAAGTTAGAAAAATTATGATATGGTAAAATGTTAATAAGTTATGATTCACATGCCATGTTTAAGACAATCAAATGCATATGATAAAATTTTTAAGTATGTCTTCCGCTGCCATGAGTTCATATGCATTAGTATGTTAGGTGAATGTAAGTAACCCCGTCCCTCTAGGGCAGTCAGAGTGTCCCTGGAAGGGCGGGCGTTACAGGTTGGTATCAGAGCCAGGTTTACCTTCCACTACACACACATCAAACCTACATCCTGCTGCTCCAAGTAAGAATTTCTATGCTTAGTATATTTCTTTTTATGATGCTTATGCTTAGTTATGATGCTTTAGTAGTATGCATGCTTACTTTATTCTTTTAAGTCACAATTTCAGTTTAGGTTGCATGATGGTAGGTTAGGGATGATAACACAACAAACTTATAAATAGTTAGAAATGATGATAACCTTTCGTTAGTCTGGTTAGAAATGATAATAACTTACGCTAGCTCGATTGTCATTAATGAAGATAAGGATGGCTAGATGACGTAATACCAGAGCAGATGTGACAGCACCTCCACCTTATCTGATGCATGTAGTTACCGAGCTCCAACGTCAGGTTACGGAATAGCAGCAGATGATCACTGCTCTACTGAATCAACAGGGGAATCCTGCTACCCCGCCAGGACACCAGAACGTAGTACCAGTAATACCTACAGCTGTACCAGTACCACCGGCACCTGCACCACCGATAGGCCCAGTTCCAGTGGTTCGTCAGGAGGCATATCTGATTCAGTGGCAGAGACTGAAGCCGGAAGCTTTCTCTGGTAACTCTGAACTGTGGGACACACAGGCCTGGTTCAAGACTGTGGAGAGCATAGTGAAGTTACTGGATTGGCCTCATCACGAGAAAGTCAAATGCGCATCGTTTTGCCTTACGGGCGATGCTAGAATGTGGTGGGACCGAGTCAAAGCAAAATGACAGATAAATCAGATGAGATGGACAGACTTTGAGACGAAATTTTTTGAGGAATTCTTCCATATGAGGGTGACAAACAGGCATTATGACGAGTTCACCGAGTTCCGACAAGGTGATCTGTCAGTTAATGAAGCTGTCAAGAAATTCAACCGTTTGGCGTGCTTATGTCCAGAATTGGTTAGCACTGAAAGAGAGAGGGTCAGACTTATCCTAAAAATGCTCAGACCTGAGATAGCTCTGAATGTGGCCGGTGGAGTTAATAGACCGCAGACCGTCGAAGAACTAATCAGCAGTGCTCTAATCACGGAACACTATCAGAAGGCAGTGAGCGATGGCAAGAGTCAAACTCAGCCGGGAGGACAGAAATTCCAGAATACCCGAACCAACTGGAAAGGAAATCACAGTGGCAAGCGGAAGCAAGGGACTGACTCCAAGGGTGGACCAGAAAGTAAGCAACTCATGTTTCCTCAGTGTACCACCTGCGGGAAGAAGCACCCGGGAATATGCCGGATAGGCACAAATAGATGCTACAACTGTGGAATGGAAGGGCATATGGCTCGGAACTATCCTACTCAGATTCAGACACCCCCTCCACAGCATGTCCAAAACTGAAGTGTTCCCCCACAGCTACACCTGATGCAAGCTGCGATAGAAGGCCCGCAGATAAGCCAAGGGAGACTGGAAGCTCCGCCAGTAGTGACGAACGCCAGGATCTTTTCTCTTACCAAGGAGGATGTGGCAAGTGCTGCTACTGCTGTCACAGGTCAGTTACCTAATTTTAGTCAATATGCTAAAGTTTTATCTGATACTGAAGGTGAACTGTTATCTAATACTGAAGGGGAACCAATAGTCGAATTTATCGGGAAGCCGAGAAACATTATGTGTCACTGGGTCAAAAATATGTCCGGGCAACTCTCTACCTTGACCTTAGCACCGACATTATTCGACAATATATTGGAGAAGCAAACTAGTGACCAAAGCCTCCAAAGAATTAAGCAGGAAACCTTAGAGGGAAAGAATGACGGATTCTGTATCGCGGACAGTGGAATATTATATCTTAGGGATCGATTATGTATTCCCGGGGATCCAGAGTTGCGAAAGAAGATATTGGAAGAGGCTCATGCAACACCCTATGTGATGCATCTGGGTTCCACTAAGATGTACCAAGATCTGAAAAAGAAATTCTGGTGGTCCGGTATGAAAAGAGATGTGGCTCAGTATGTCAGTACCTGTATGACCTGTCAACAGGTTAAAGCAGAACACCAGAGACCTGGAGGATTACTGCAGCCAATCCAAATTCCAGAATGGAAATGGGAAGATATCTCTATGGATTTCATCTCGGGATTACCCAAGATGACGAACGGTTACGACGCTATATGGGTAATCGTGGTCAGGTTGACGAAATCTAGCCACTTTCTGGCAATTAAGATGACCTACTCTATTGAGCAATTAGCTCAATTATATGTCAAAGAAATTGTTAGATTACATGGGATTCCTAAGACCATTATTTCTGACAGAGATGGTCATTTTATTTCACATTTTTGGGAATGTGTTCAGAAAGTCCTTGGCACCAAGCTATTGTTCAGTACTGCCTTCCACCCTCAGACAGACGGACAAACAGAAAGGGTAAATCAAGTACTAGAAGACATGTTACGGGCTTGCGCCTTAGATTTCAAAGGGAGTTGGTGCCGATATTTATGTTTAGCGGAATTCGCCTACAACAATAGTTACCAGGCTACTATTGGAATGACACCCTACGAGGTTCTGTACGGAAGGAAATGTAGATCCCCTATATGCTGGTATGAAGGTGGTGAAAAGAAGGAGATGAGAGTTCAAATAGAATTCATTGACAACACCACCCGTGCTATACAAAACATCCGCCAAAGAATAGAAACAGCTCAGAGTCGACAAAAGAGTTATGCAGATAAAAGACGAAGGCCCTTAGAATTAAGTATCGGAGATGCAGTATTCCTTAAAGTAGCTCCTATGAAAGGAGTAATGAGGTTCGGAAAGAAGGGAAAACTAAGCCCGCGCTATGTAGGCCCATATCAAGTTTTGAAAAGAGTTGGTAAGGTGGCTTACGAAATAGCGCTCCCTCAGGAGATGTCAGCTATCCACAATGTGTTCCATGTTTCGATGCTAAAGAAATGTATTCCGAGCACGGACCAAGTGATCAAACCACAAACCGTACAAGTGCAAGAGGATCTAAGTTATGAAAGTCGACCGGTTCAGATATTGGATCGAAGTATCAAAAGACTAAGGAACAAAGAGGTACCCTTAGTAAAGGTCCTGTGGCAAAATCAACGGTTCGAAGAAGCCACATGGGAACGAGAAGACGATATGAGACAAAGGTACCCGGAACTATTTTAAGTCTGAGGACGAACTTTTATGAGGTATGAGGGACTGTAACACCCCTAGGATATCTAGCAAGATTATTTATTTTTACCATGGTTTAAATTAGGCATTATGTGTAAATTTGCAAAGAAATAAAAATAGAACCAAAAAGAAATGACCAAGGTTTGAACCTTGGATCTCTTACTAGATACATGTATGTGTTAACCAATAGACCAAGAGAAGATATTGTTAGAGAGAGAAGTGACAATATAGTTAAGAGTAAGAAAAGAGCTTCTTTCATTTAGAAGGAGAAGTTAGAGTTGCCTTCTTTCTCTCAAAATAAAAGAGGACTCTTGCTTCCTCTTTTCATTAAGGGAGAAGTAAAGGAAAAGAGAAGGAAAAACCCATTTTTCCTTCCTCTTCTCATGTAGAATAAAAGGAGAAATTAAAGAAGAGAGTTCATTTTTTCTCTTCCTCCTCCCTCCTTCTCTTCACCGTGACCAAGAGCTTCTTCCCCCTCACCATTGCCGAGCCCAAGCAAGAAGCTCCTCTCTAGGAAGGCTCCACAAGCAAGGTCTCTTCCATAAGAAAATCAAGCGAGGATGTGAGTATCCCCTCACTGCAGTACAAGTAGTTTTCAGTTTTCTTCGTACGTAAACGTTATTGAAATCGTAGAGATTTCCTTTTCAAGTTTCGGCCAAGTTAGATTTGTGGTCATTTAGGTTAACAACTTTACAAGCTATGCTTCATATTGGAAAAAAAAAGTCTAGAACCTCACTTTTAAAGTTTTGGCCAAGATCAAAAAGTAAGGTTTGGATCCAAGTTTTGTTTGATAACAAGCTTGCCTATGTTTTCTTCATGATATAAGATCTTTTATATGTTGTTGGCTAAGCTTAATACTCCCTATGATATTAAAAAGTTTAAGAACCCTAACCTAAAGTTTCGGCCAAGATGAGTTATAGGGTTTAGGGCAAGGCTTTTTTTTTTTTTTAAAAAAGGAAACTTATTGTTTATGTTCCTAAACTTGTTAAACTTTCTTATATGTGGATAGCTTAGGTGTTCCATGCTCCATGTTGTAATAAGTTTGGAGAAAGTTACTTTCAAGTTTCGGCCAAGGTTAGGAATGCAATTTAGGGCAAAATTTTGTTAATGATAACATGTTGTTTATGCTCCTTCATGATGTATGAACCCTTGTGTATTGGTAGCCTAGATTTTTATGTTTCATGTTGTATGAAAAATATGGAAACCCTAGTCACATGTTTCGGCCAAGAATAGAAATGAAGTTTGGAGTAAGATTTTTAAATGATAACATGCTTGGTTAGGCTCCTTCATAATGCACGAACCCTTGTGTATTGGTAGCTTAGATTTTTATGCTTTATGTTGTATGAAAAATATGAAAATGCTAGTTGCAAGTTTCGGCCAAGAGAGTATAAGAGGCCTAGGGCTAAAAATTTAGAACCTAAACATGCTTGTCTGTGTTCATTCATGAAGTATGATACCTTGTATGTAGCTAGGTTAAGCCATTATGTTACATGTTGCACTAAAAGAATGGAAACCCTAATTGTAGGTTTCGGCCAAGGTAGAGTGTAAGCTTAGAGTTAAAGTTTTTTTTTCTAACCTAATTATGCTTGGTTATGGCTCTACATGTTGTGTGATCTTGTGTATAAGATTAGATACGTTTCCATGCTACATATTGTACAAATGAATGCTTAGAACCTCACCTTAAGGTTCAGCCAAGCAAGTATATGGGCTTTGAGCAAGGTCTTGAAATTTAACCATGCTTGTTTATGCTTCTTTATGATGTATGACTAATTATCTAGAGTTGGTTTAATTTTCATGCTTTGTATGGTGGCCAATGTTTAGAATCCATGCTAGTAAGGTTTCGGCCAAGGTTTAAAGAATAGGATTGGGGAAAAGTTTTGAACCCAACTATGCATGCTTATGTTTTCTCATGGTGTATGGTCTTTGATATGTGATTAGTTAAGTTCCATGCTTCATGATATGATATGTTATGCCTTATGTTATGAGATAAGCTATGTTCCATGATATGATATGCTATGCTCATGATATGATATACTATGTTCATGATATAACATGTTATGCCTTATGTTATGAGATAAGCTATGTTCCATGATATGTTATGCTATGCTCATGATATAATATGCTATTCTCATGATATGATATGCTATGCTTCATGATATGATATGCCATGCTCGATGTTATGAAGATCACATGTTATGTTTTATGTTATGATACGAACATGTTATGTTTCATGATATATGTATGAAAGGCTTATGTAAGAAGAACAGCCTAAGAGTTGCTTCCCTTAAGTTGGGATCAAGAGCACTCTTCATGGTATGGCAAAGAGATGCTTCCCTTAAGATGGGATCAAGAGCTCTCTTCATGATATGACAAGAAATTTTGACATGTATGATAAGATATGATATGCATGATGACATGATATGTATGACATGATATTTTATTTTATATGGCTTGTACCAAGGGTGGGCTCCATAAGCGCCCTGAGGTCGATGGTCTATGAAACAGGCCTCGTAAAAAGGGATGGACTCCTTAGTACGCCCCTAGGTCGACGAACTATGAACGGACCTAGATCCCTAGTAGGTTCGGGGCTAGCTACCCTGTCCTAGGGATTGCACACATTTATGTATGTATGTGGTACAAGGCGGGCCCTCATGATGATATTATGTTCAAGTATGTATATGATATGTTTTAAAGGAGACATGATGCATATGTGCATTCCATGATACATATTTTAAATATATATATATATATATATATATATATATATATATATATATATATATATATATATATATATATATCTTGCATCTACACATCTTGCATCTACATGCACATATTTTATGAATTATTGTTTATGCACGATCATGAACAGGTATGAGTTATGATACATGTTTACAGGATATGATATGTCTCATGATATGTGTTTACATGATATGATATGTTTCATGATATGCGTACACATGCTATGCTATGCTATGTTATACTTCTTATATGAGATGATATGTTTACGTTATGTTTCCTCATGCTATTTTATGATATGTTATGTTTCCTATAGGATAAGATATGTTCTATGTTATGATTCCCTATGCTATGTTATGCTATGCTATGTTTCACATGCTATGTTGTGTTATGTGATTTATGTTTTATGAGTAGGAAAGGAGCTCATTAAGCCTTTGGGCTTATAGTTTTATGTTCCTTGTACTGCAGATAAAGGCAAGGAATGGATGAATTAAGGGGAGCAGCAGGAAGGGCAATGATGATGTGTGTGGAAGTGGCATGGTGGATAGATCAAATTAAGTTTAAATCTATATTTGGTTAAATTGTGCATGTGAACTAAGTTTGGACCCTATGCTTATGATGATAGTTTGAGCTAGTATGTTATGCTCTTATGATATTTTGCTCAAGTTAGAAAAATTATGATATAGTAAAATGTTAATAAATTTTGATTCACATGCCATGTTTAAGACAATCAAATGCATATGATAAAATTTTTAAGTATGTCTTCCGCTGCCATGAGTTCATATGCATTAGTATCTTAGGTGAATGTAAGTAACCCCGTCCCTCTAGGGCAGTCAGAGTGTCCCTGGAAGGGCGGGCGTTACAGTTTACAGTGACGCCTCTAAGTTGGGACTAGGAGCAGTACTGATGCAAGAAGGTAAGGTGATCGCCTATGCCTCCAGACAACTCAAGGACTATGAGAGGAACTACCCTACTCATGACCTTGAGCTTGCAGCAGTTGTTTTCGACCTCAAAATTTGGAGACATTACTTGTATGGAGCCCAGTGCAGAGTGTACATAGATCATCAGAGTCTGAAATATTTCTTCATTCAGAAGGATCTGAATATGCGACAGCGCAGATGGCTCGAGCTGGTCAAAGACTATGACATATACATCCTCTACCACCCAGGAAAATCCAATAAGGTGGCAGACGCACTTAGCAGGAAGTCCAGTGCTACCTTACTATCCCTAGCAGCCATGTCCCGACCCCTACAGAAGGAGATTGCTGATTTCGGTCTTGAATTGATAGTTGGGCAACTCTCTACTATAACGTTAGCATCTACCCTGCTAGGTGACATCCAGACAGCTCAGAAGCAGGACCCTGAAATTCAGAAAATCAAGCAAAGGTTAACAGAATCAAAAATTAGAGAGTTCAAGTGTCTGATAGTGGGGTACTGTATTTTGGTGATAGACTATATGTTCCGGATCAGGAGGAACTACGAAGGAAGATTTTAGATGAGGCTCACAGGACTCCGTACGCGATGCATCCTGGTTCCACCAAGATGTACTAAGATCTAAAGAAACATTTTTGGTGGCCTGGGATGAAAAGAGACATTGCTAGATATGTCAGTACCTGTCTGACCTGTCAGAGGGTCAAGGCAGAACACCAGAGACCAGGAGGAGTTCTGCAGCCTATTCAGATCCCAGAATGGAAGTGGGAGGATATTTCTATGGACTTCATTGTGGGACAACCTGAACCATAAATGGTTTTGATACCATATGGGTAATAGTCGACAGATTGACTAAATCAGTCCACTTCTTAGCTATCAGGATATCCTACTCCATGGAGCAGCTCGCTCAGTTGTATCTCAAGGAGATCGTCAGACTGCATGGAGTCCCACGGACCATCATTTAAGACAGAGACAGTAGATTCACATCACACTTCTAGGAGTGTGTGCAGTCAACATTGGGTACCAAGTTAAAGTTTAGCACAGTATTCCATCCTCAGACAGATGGTCAGACAGAGCGGGTAAATCAGGTACTCAAGGATATGCTCCGAGCAAGTGCCCTAGACTTCAAGGGAAGTTGGTGCAAATACCTGAGTTTAGCAGAATTTGCATACAACAACAGCTATCAGGCCACTATCGGCATGACACCCTACGAGGCTCTCTACGGGCGGAGGTGTAGATCTCCAATCTGCTTGTATGAGAGTGGTGAACAGAAAGAACTAAAACTTTAGACAGATCTAGTAGAAGATACCACAGCAGCTATACAGCAGATCCACCAGAGGATAGAGACAGCTCAGAGCCGCCAGAAAAGCTATGCTAATACACGGCGGCGACCCTTAGAGTTTTCAGTTGGGGATACAGTATTTCTCCGAGTGGCTCCCATGAAGGGAGTAATGCGTTTTGGGAAGAAGGGCAAATTAAGTCACAGATATGTGGGACCATACCTTATCACTAGAAGAGTTGGCAAGGTAGCATATGAGCTAGAGCTACCCCAGGAAATGTCAGCTATCCATAACGTATTTCATGTCTCTATGCTGAAGAAGCATATCCCATATGCCACCCAAGTGATTGAGCCCCAGTCGGTACAAGTTCGCGAAGACCTCAGCTATAACAGTCGGCCTATTCAGATAATAGACCGAGCAGTTAAGAAATTGCAGAATAAGGAGGTACCATTAGTGAAAGTTATTTGGAAAAATCACACAATAGAAGAGGCAACTTGGGAGACAGAAGCTAGTATGAGACAGAAGTACCCAGAATTATTCTAAGTTCGAGGATGAACTTTTTATAAGGTATGGGGGATTGTAACGCCCGAAAATTCTCAAAGTAATTTTAGAAATATTCTACGATTTTTCTAGAATTTTATAATATTTTTATGAAATTTTTGGAATAGCAGAAGTAGCAAAATTAAGTAAAAATGTAAAATAGCCTAAGCGGGAATTGAACCCGAGACCTACCGAACCCTACGACTTATAGATGACTTTAATAACCAGGGGCCCTAGCAGGGGTGTGCTGAAAGGAAAGGGGAGCAATTATATTTAAGGTTTAATTGGGGTGTATTTACCACTTAATATAAATAGGAAATTAAGAGAGGAGTTATTATTTTTCCAAACGACAACTCTCTTTTCCCTCAACCTCACCCGACGCCATCTCTTCTCCCGCACCCTCTCTTCACGCCAAGTCCAAGAAACCTAGGGTTTCATCCCTAGGGCCGTAGGAGCACATTCCGGCGACCACTCCGATACAAGGACGCTCCCCTCCGCGAGAAGGAAGCGTAGACGCAAGAAGATCGTCGAAACGATCATCTTCTCCGGAAATCTAGCGATCGGATTGTAAGAATATTTAGCGCAGGAAGTGAGTAACCCCTCACCTGCAGTATAAGTAGCTGATAGCATGTTTTTATGTCTTTAGTTCGCTCTTATGTTCTTAGTGCAGTCATATGCAGAATTAGAGCACACCAGGTGTTCGACAAAATGACTAGTTTAGTTAAATGCCACGGTAGTCATTTTAATAACTCAGATAAATGCCATAGATGCCCTTTAAATAGCATATATAGCCTTACTTCAGTTATATGGGACTACGGTCCAATGGGTGGGCTCCCATAGTCGCCTCTAGGTTCAGATAACCTAGCTCTAGGTTCAGATAACCTAGTAAAAGCAAGGTAAGATAAATCAGTTTATAAACAGTATTTTACTTTTATCAGTGGCACTGTACTGGACTCTCAGATGTCCTTGGGTTGGGCTCCCATAGTCGTCCCTAGGTTTATATAACCTAGTAACCCTACTAGATTCGGGACTTGCAACCTCGGGTCTGGTCAGGGATGCGCGCAAAGCAAGTACAGTTGCTGGGCCCAATAGCGGCATGATTAGTATTTTTATCTATGTATATAAATAGTTTTCAAATTTCACAAACCAGATGTGTGAATACAGCTTAGTTCCAGTTTAGTTTTCTTAATGTTATAACAAATAGCATAGCTTATGTATCGATTTAGTTAGCTTGTTGATACAAAGGTTAGTTTTCCTTTATTAAGAATTTGTTAGCATGACTTAATTGTCTATATGCCATGTTTTAGCACTTACAGCATGATCATCAGCATGTACTTCAAATAGCATCTTTTGAAAGCATGATTTCATTGAATGCATGTTTTTGTGAGGTAGATGGTTTCTTACTAAGCTCCCAAGCTTATAGTTTCATTTCTCCTTATACTGCAGATAAAGGCAAAGGAAAGATGGATTAGCGGAGGCTGGAGGGCAATGCGTCAAGATGTGTGTGGGCAGGAACTTGGAATAAAGATCCTTGGGGAGTAGTCCACCTAAGGACTCAGTATTTCAGTTTTGGTTAATTTCTATACTTCTAGAGTATTATGGGCCATGACTTATGAATGTGTGCACTATATTATGTTTAGACCACTAGTTGTCTTGATGCTGGTTAAATAATTAGGTATGATGAGAGTAATGACATGCTTAGCAAGTTAGTAATGCTATTAAGTTAATACAATTGTGTTGTATGTGGGATAGAGGTGAAATGCAGCAGGAATCACAGAAATCAGAACTCCAATCGATCAGCCGATCGATTGGGAAGCGATCAGCCTATCGATTTGGAAGCGATCAGCCTATCGATTGGGAAGCGATCTGTCGTGTACAGAAAGATGATGAATCGATCAGCTGATCGATCGGCCATGGATCGATCAGCCGATCGATCAGGAATTTTAATCCTGCGAACAGAGAGCTTCTGAATCGATCTCTGGATCGATTTGCCAGACTGGATCGATCAGTCGATCGATCCAGACGGGACTTCCATGCACAGTAGCATGTTGAATCGATCAGTGGATCGATCAGACAACTCCAATCGATCAGCCGATCGATTGGGAATGTCTGATTTCAGCTAGAAGTGTCTAAATACAGGTTTTCAACCAAATAGGAAGTTAAGTTTCCTTCTTTAGCATAGGTACAATAATAAAAGTGTATCTGGAATATAAATTCCAGATTTGATAGCAATTAGCAGAATTTTTAAATTATTACAGTTTTTCCGCACCTTGGTATCTAGTGATATTCCAAGAACAGTTTAGCATAATATAACCCCCGGCCTTACAACTTAGTCAGTAGAAGGCGGGGCGTTACAAGGGGATAGAGGAGATGAAGATAGTTTCTTATGTTTCGGCTGTAGAAAGCCTAATGTATTTGATGCTATGTACGAGACCGGATATCTGTTTTACACTGGGCATGGTTAGCAGATATCAAAGTAACCCAGGACAAGGACATTGGACTACCGTAAAGCATATATTAAAGTACATGAAAAGACTAGAGATTATATGTTGGTTTACCAGGCAGATGATTTGCTCCCTCTGGGTTACACGGATTCGAACTTCCAATCAGATAGGGATAGCAGTAAATCAACCTCGGGGTATGTGTTTACTTTGAGAGGTGGAGCCATAGCATGGAGGAGTGTTAAGCAGAAATGTGTTTCAGACTCCACCATGGAAGCTGAGTATGTGGCAGCCTTTGAGGCAGCAAAAGAAGCTGTATGGCTCAGAAACTTCTTGATGGACTTAGATGTGATTCCTGGTTTGCCCAAAGTTATCACAATTTATTATGACAACAGTGGTGCAGTAGTAAACTCGAAGGAACCATGAGCCCATAAGGCAAGTAAACACATTGACCATAAGTACTACCTGATACGAGAGATCGTAAATCAAGGAGAGGTTATTGTCGCTAAGATTATATCAGCAGATAATCTGGCAGATCGTTTCACTAAGGCCCTTCTGGCAAGAGCTTTTGATAGACATGTTGAGGGGATGAGAATCAGATGTATGGCAACATTTATGACAACATAGTCTTTTAGTATAAGTGGGAGATTGTTATGATATATACTATAAGCCTATCTTTTGTATGAACATCTATTTTGAAATATTTTGAAATGAGAATTACTTTGGTCAAATGTTTGCATTTTATATTTATATATATGTTAATGCAGTTATCCATTTAATTTATATTGTAGATAATATGGTGTGTGGTGTTAAATAGAAGATCATGTTATTGATTCCTTATAAATTATAAATAGTAGCTCACAACCAAGATGGATTGGGACAAACCATTGGAACGGTAGTAGTATAATTTGGTATTAGTCTATCTTGACTATAAAATACACTAGTACACTTTGTGTGTTTTGAGTAGGACCGTTTGAGGTTGTTCGATTTGTACTGACTACATAAAAGAACAGAACCTCTGTTATTATGGATATGCATTCTCTTAATCCCTATATAATAACAAGCACGTATACTTAGTATATATTTCTTTAACTTATCAATGAGTGAGATTTATTCGTTAAATCAATAGGCCCGATGAGTTGGGAGATAGTATTATTTATATGGTGTGTTGTTGATTATAGAAGGAAACTATGTCCTAATTATTTAGGTTGATGATGCCCCCTGGAGGAGCTCATAAGAATTATCTTGTAAACTCTGCAGGTGGACTTAGTCCGACATGATAATAAATTAAGTGGTACTACTCTTGGAATAAGAAGTTAATTAATTGAGTTGTCAGTAACTCAAATAATTAACGAATATACGATATCTTAAATACAGGGAGATTAACACACTTATGATAAGAAGGAGCTCATATTGTAATATGAGATTGGTGCGGTAGTTCAATAATAACCCTTTAGTGGTATGAGTTATTATTGATGAACTTGGGTTAGGTGTTTGAGCCGAACACAGGAAGACAAAGCCCATCAGGAGGTCTAAATCAATTCCTCTTCTAGGTCCCTGTTGTAACCTCTATATAAAGCCTCGCATCCACCCATCCAAAACTTGGTTTGGTTTAACTTGGTTATAGAAAGGGAGATTTTTTCTAAACAGAATTCTGTTATTTTTCTTTCTTTGTAACCGACGGTAAAGGTTATAAAGGGAGTAGGTGGTGCCCCCTAAAACCTAATTTTCCACAATTCCCTTCTCCCTTGCTTGTGGTCGGCGCCGCCACCTCTTCACCTAGGGCCAACGCCATCTCCACCTAGGGCCGGTGCCCCTTCCTCCTTACCTAGGGCCAGCGGTCTCCTCCACCTTGCTAAGGGCTAGTACCCCCTCTACTCCTTGGTGGGTGGCGGCTAGAAGAAGAGGAAGAAGAGGAAGAAGAAGAGAAGGAAGAAGATTAGAATGTGCCCCATCCTAGAGCCTCCTTTTATAGCCGGCGGTTTGGAAATCGAGAAGAGAAGGAGGGTGGTTTTGTCTTGGTAGATCGTCGCCCACATGACATCCAAGAAGAGGAGAGGAATACGACAAAAGATTAAGAGGTCCTTAGCTAAAAAGAAAAGGTACAACTAGTTCTTTAATTCCGCTGCGTAATGAGTTTGGTTTTCTTTGTATCGATTTTGAATACCAACAGAAGAGACCAACGATCTTGTACTTCGATCAAGGTGTGCTTTGATCCGTCAAGAACTTGCTTGATTGATCAAACACATGTCTGATCGAACATGCGGGTTGCTAGGTAAAGTTCTGTACTTGTACAGGGAAATTTAAACAGAACAGAATTCCAACGCCTTCATGGAGGCCTTCTCCCAATGCTCACCGGATCGTGTCCCTCATTTAGTGGCCTCCCATGAGGATGGAAATTCCATTCCTCTAATTTGTAAGTGTGCACCCCATTGCAGACACTCACTAAAAGAGAAGAGACATAGTTAGAAAATTTGATAAATCATATTCCAACCTTGCCTTACCAATTACCAATGCAAATTTATGATTTTTAACATCAATTATAGGTCCAGCTGTAGCAAGGAAGGGTCTTCCTAATATGATCAGAATTTTTGGGTCTTCTTCACTACAACAAAAATGTTAAAAGACAACAATTTAAAAACATTGTCGTAGGCCCTTTAAAACAATTGTAATTGGTAGTGTTGAATGTGTGGTAAAAGACAACGATTTAAAACTGTTGTCTTTGAACACAATAGACAACAGTCATGCAACGAATTTAAAGTGTTGTCTTGTAATACCAAAGACAACAATTTTACAACAGTATAAAGCCGTTGTAAATGTAACGACCCAAATTTCCTTATTCCAAGTCCTAATAGCATTTAAAAATATTTAGAAATGCTTTAGAAAAATTCTAGAGATTTTTAGAAATTTTTAGAGTATTTTTATGCAATTTTTGGAATTCGTTTGGTATTTTTACTAAACGAAAAAAGTTTCGACAAAAATAATGTCCAAGCCGAGATTCGAACCCACGACCTCCGACCGAGCCAACTCTTAAGCTAATCCGGCTGACCAAGTGCCCAAGCGGGCGTTGCTGATTAAAGAAGGAGAAAACTTTATTTAAGCGGTAGTTAATAAATAGGAAATAAATAGAAGTAAAAGGGTTCGGCTGAGGAATCGAACCCGCGAGCCGGTCAAAGACTTAGCAAAGCGGGGCTGACCAAGTGCCCAAGCGGTCGTTGCTGATTAAAGTAGGAGTGAAAATTTTTTAAGTAGTAGTTAATAAGCTGAAAATAAATAGGAATAAAAGGGTTGCGGCCAAGATTCAAACCCGCGACCTCCGGCCGAACCAAGTTTTAAGCAAAACACGGCTAACCAGGTGACCCAGCGAGCGTTGCCGATTAAAAAGGGGAATGAAATTTATTTAATTAATAGTTAATAGGAAACAGAAAATAAATGGGAATAAAAGGGGTGGCTGAGGAATCAAACCTGCGACCTCTGACCCAGTCAGAATCCAGCGGACCAAGAATCCAAGTGGACGGATCTGTTTAGAAAAGATAGAAAAATTTATTTAAGGAGTTAACAGAAATATTAAGTTATAAAAAGGGATAAGTTGATGCTTTGTTTTCCCGTGACCTAAACCATTCTCTCCTTCTCTTCTGCGTACGATGGCGGAGCTCGGGCAGAAAACAAAAGGGAGTAGGGCATCGTCTCCGGAAGCCGACCAAGGTCTTAGAAGCCCTTCTTGTTCGGTTGTGAGTCCAAGAAGCAAGGTAAGTGCTCTCACCTACAGTAAGAGTAGTTCCGAGATTTCCTTTACTTGCTGCCATGAATTGAGGTTTCGGATTCTTGCTTCCTTCTTGATTTTGTAGCATGTTGTAAGGGCAGTACTCTTGATGTCTACTGCCGAGAATCTCAAAGAAAGAAATGAATTGTTTAGTTAGGCATATGGTTTAGATTTCTACATATTTCGGATTATGCTGTAAAGATTTGTTGATTGAGGTTTTGTTGCCGTGAGTTTTATAAAGAAGATGAGAAGGGGTTTTAATGGATTTGGCATGTAGGTTAGACTTCTCAGTTCTTATAATTAGCAACTCATAATTGGATTTTTGTTAATTATGGTTACCTCAAAGGACACAGTCGGCTCATATGGAGCCTTGCAAGTTCGGTTTGTGCTAAGGAAAGGGCATGAATAATTTTAGTTCCGAGGTGTTCAATGGATTGTTGTGGCACAGCGTATGAGGAATGATTGTTCAGTATTACAGATTTTGATTTGTTTAGCATTGCAGATTTTGAATTATTTAGCATTACAGTTTTGATGGTTTAGCATTGGAAGATCCAATTTGATCTCTAGTAGCTTAATTAGATTTGTAGATCTTTGATTGTTTAGCATGAAGTTTGGTTGGAGCAATGAAAAGGGGCACAAGTAGTTTCCTTGGGGTTTGCTGTGCAATCCGATCATTCTTGGCTATTAGGCAATGAACATGAGATAGTATAGATTGGTTGTTGAGCATGTAAGTTTCGGTTAAGATCCTCTTAAGATTTTTGGTGGAACTTGTAGTGCAGATTTTTGGTGGAAGCTCATAGTGTAGATTTTTATTTAAGCTTATAGTGCAGATTTTAATTAAGCCTATAGTGCAGATTTTAATTAAGCTTATAGTGTAGATTTTTATTTAAACTTTTAGTGCAAATTTTAATTAAGCCTATAGTGCATATTTTAATTAAGCTTATAGTGCAGATTTTAATTAAACTTATAGTGTAGATTTTTTTTAATTAATCTACAATTCTTATATATAGCATGCTTAGTTTTGCTTCAGTTTATATTGGACTACGGTCCAATGGGTGGGCTCCCATAGTCGCCCCTAGGTTCAGATAACCTAGCTCTAAGTTCAGATAACCTAGTAAGAGCAAGATAAGATAAATCAGTTTATAAATCAGTATTTTACTTTTATCAGTGGCACTGTGCTGGACTCTCAGTTGTCCTTAGGTTGGGCTCCCATAGTCGTCCGTAGGTTTAGATAACCTAGTATGCTGGACTCTCAGTTGTCCTTGGGTTGGGCTCCCATAGTCATCCCTAGGTTTAGATAACCTAGTAAACCCTACTAGATTCGGGATTAGCTACCTCGGGTCTAGTTAGGGATGCGCGTATAGCAAGTACAGTTGCCGGGCCCAAGAGAAGTTGATTATTATTTTGAAATATTAAAGTATAAGTTTTCAAACAAGTAAAACAAGCTTCACATAAGTTTAAAATCCAGCAAGTTTAGTTTTCTTTTATGCTAGCATGTTTGTTTAGATTTGCTTTACATGTTTAGCATTCCAGTATGCTTTGTTTCCTTTGTTGTTAGATGAGTATGAGTAGTATTTCTTTCTGAGCATTCAGTTTTAGACTTCTTCCAGTTACATGCATATTCAAGTTTTGTGAGTTAGATAGCGCTTACTAAGCAATTTTGCTTATAGTTTGCATTTCCTCTTACTGCAGATAAAAGAAAGGAAAAGATATAGCAAAAGAAGGCGACAAGGAGGTGCGGATGGATGTGTGATGTTCAGACTATAGAAGCCTTGGGATCTAGCTTAAGATTTTATTAAGATATTTTGTATTTAGACTATTGGGATTGTTTATTCATGTAGATAATTTAATTCATAAGAAGACTTTATGTACTTAGGATTCCTTCATTGTTATGCACATTAGACCTATCATCTGAGTTGTATAATGGATGCATGCATGTTTAGATTAATACATATATTTCAGCATGATTAGATTGATATGTAGATTTAGATGGGAACGTATACTTGAGTAGTATGTATAGATAAGTCATTTAGTCTTCCGCTGCTAGTTAATTGCATGATTAGAGAGTTTATGTATTGATCTTTACATGTGAACAACCCTAGTTAAGAAAAATTAATAGTCCAGTAGCGCTCCGCCCTCACGGACTAGTAGTGAGGAGGGTGGGGTGTTACAGTAAATTGCCAGTTTTGCAATAATTTAGATCACACATCATAGATATGCTTTTGACAACAAATAAACACTGTTGTCTTTCTTCAAAATTTAGGTTAAAAATGTTGTCTTTAAATACTTTTCACAATGGTTAAAAAATTATTGTCTATCTTGATTAGAAAATGTATCGCGAATAGATAAAAATGATTTTTTTGCACACAATATAATATTTCAAAACCGTTGTCTTTCATAAGAACATCTATGGTTATAAACAATTATGTTTGTAAGAAAAACTATTATATATCTTCAATATATATACATGCAGTTGTCTTTTATATACATATTGTCTCAACCAAAAATTGGTACAACATATATACATTCACTTCAGTTTAAGTTTTATAAACTGCCATAATTACTACAAACTATCTAAACATTACAACAAGTATCCAATATAATCATGACAACCACAAAAAGATGAGACCATAAAATTAAGTTGATATAGAGAATCAGATCCACAACCATGCAAAATTGATCCTTTTCCTTAATAGATCAAGTTAGGATGTGGAATATGTTGGATCGTAGACGTTCGATAGAGGGGGGGGGTGAATATCGAAAAATGTTCGAACAGGAGTAAACGTAGCGGAAATGTAAAACAATGCTAACACAATTCACTTTACTTGGTTCGGAGCTTGTGTCGACTCCTACTCTAAGGCCCGCGGTTGTTGACCGCTTTCGGTGGGCAATCACTATCAATTCGAATATTATAGAGTTTAAGTACAAGAATTGATAGAGAAAGAAAATACCGACAACATAATGAAAACAAAACCAGCACTGAGTCGGAAAGCTTTTCGTGGCGTTGCGAGAGCACAGAGAAGCAGATCTTGGATTCTGAGTTCTTGTTGAAGCTCTACCCGAGCCCCTTCTTTTATATGAGGCTCGGGGCACCCCGGATCCCTTCTGGGCACCCTGGTGCGACGTGACAGGTCCAACCAACGAGCTCCACGTGGCGATGACGTTTTCAAGATAGAATTGCCTCCCGGGCGCTTGGATCTCTTCCGGGCGCCCAGACCTCCGGGCGCCTGGACCACCTTTCTCCAGGGATCATCTTTCCTGCAAGACAAGGTTAGTCCGAGGCAAATAGATAATGTATATCCTGCAAAACAAAGTGTTAGCACAGTTTATAAGTTTAATATAAAAAGTATGACTTAGATTTCATCTTTCCGAGACCTGAATTTAGTCACGATCTTGACTTAGATATCCGAAATGGATCTAAGCCGGATCGACGCCTAATGTTCCCTTCCCGGGAACGCGTCCTCACAGTCACTCCCTTCCAGTGACTTACCTTTACTCACTTGCCAGACGTCCGGTCAGCTCTTCGACCCGTCTCAACTTCTCACCAAGCGTCCGGTCAGCCCGTCGACTCGCTTAGACTTCTCGCCAGCTATCCGGTCAGCCCATCGACCTAGCTGGACTTCTCGCCAAGCGTCCGGTCAGCCCGTCGACCCGCTTGGACTTCGTGCTAGACATCCGGTCAGCCGATCGACCTGTCTGGACTTCGTCTGCACACTCGGTTAGATCATGACAAACCTAACTTAACCTGATTTGTCATTCATCAAAACCTAAGTTAGACCGTTAGTGCTAACCGCACCAACAATCTCCCCCTTTTTGATGGAATGACAACCTGGTTAAGTTAGTAAAAAATATGCTAGTAAAAAAACCAGCATGATTTTTAAGGTTTAAGTTAGTTTTTAAATTTGACATTTTATTTCTGTCACGCCCCAGAGGAGTCCCTGTCCGAAGAAATTTCGGCAGCATCTCCCCTGCACGGCGGACAATCTGAAACTTCTAGATAACCCATATACCTCAGCCACAGGCGGCTGGAATAATAACAATAAATAAAAATAATCACCACGCAGTTTATATAGATATTCAGCCTCTGGCTGTCACAACCACGCAGTTAATAATAGTAATCACAATACTACACTGACTCGAAAACCACCCTACTCCACTACACTCGTAAAACTCAAATCCGACGAAACTCACCTCTTCTGCCGTCCAGGCAGGCATGTAATAAAAACATATCGAATAGAACATCCATCAATATTAAAAGAAAAACATACGATGTCCAAGTATCCAAATAACCAAGTACACACATAAGCAAAATAAAAACCAAACTAAATGGTAAATAATTCCTCGAGGTCTGCAGGGATCTAACACTACGTGTAGTGAGGACTAGCGACTGGAACTCCCTCCGGACAGCATCAACCTGAAAATAACAACAATGGAGGCTGGGTGAGTCCAACACTCAGCAGGTATAATTGATATGCAAAGTAAAGAAATAACACCTAGCACTAATCATGCGTACAGTCTCCTGTACTAGCCAGGTCCTGAGTATAAGGTCAAACAGTCTGAGGGATAGGGAAATCCTGTATGCATGTCAAACATAGGTATCCAAACAATATGCAGTATATAAATGCAGCAAACACAAACACAAGCAATAAATGCATCATGCATATGATGCCAATGATGCGTCCTGGTCACCCCTGACGCTAGTCGATCATCTCACACAATAGTGAGGCCGAGTGGGTAGGGCTGTGACAACCGTGCACTCTGTCGTCACTACTCCTGATGAGTGACCGAGTGGACAGGATGCTGTCGGAGTACACCTATCCTCCTACCCCAAATCATAAATGGAGGAGCACAATGCTCTCAACTCCCGGTACACGATGACGGGGAGGAATCCCTGCCGGATAACACGTTATGTCACACTACCCATGAGCGGACCAACGGTGCCTAACAGAGTCCCTGCTGCAACACACTCTGCCTAAATCGACCACTAACCCATGAGTGGTGGTGTGTGCAGATCCATGTAACTGGCGATGTGCTCAACAATAATGGAGCGGACTATCGCACAGCATGCAATCATGCAAATGGTGCATGACAATAACCATAAAAACATCCTGACCTAATCCATATATATAGAAAAGTGCACCCTAGATCACCGAATCATATCGAATCAAAGGTACATAGAAGGTATAAAAACCTAGGTCCTGAACATGGTGAAGCATGGTATATCACTACCCCCTATAAGCATGTATAAACAGGTAAAATATACATGAGATGCAAACCAATCAATCAATCAAGCATGTACCAAGATTTGGGTAGTGATTAACCGAAACAGATAAGAAACACAATTAATGCAACATGTTAATTTCATTACTAAGCATATCAAAGATAAAAAGTCAAAAGTACCCGCCTCCGATAAAATGGTCCAATCCTGACTCCGAGATACTCGTCTCGCGTCAAACTCCTGTGATACATTTACAGATTTAGCTAATTACCTATAAATTAATTAGCTAAATCGAGTCTCAAAACTAAATATAATAGATACCTATAATTTACTACTAAACGATCAACACATTCATAGCAATGACTCCTATATAGAATTCAATATCCCTAATCATTCAACCATCAGAATGAACACAAAAACTCACCAAGAAATAGGGATTCCTCAGTTGATCAATGTCAGAAGTATACGCTGTGATACCGCTGTCCAATCATGGTTAAATGCCCAAAATTTAGCAATCCATTACCCATCACCTATTTTAACAGCTAAGGATAACGCTCACCTCAACCCACATTCAAGCGGATTGCTGCCGGAGGAAGTAGATGCTGGCAACCCTCCTCACTCACAGAAACCCTACTGAACATAACAAGAGAAGATCAGGAATACAACCACAGTACATAGTTAGATCCCAAACTTCAACTAAGTAACCCTTACCTTCCCGATCGCCGGAAATACAGAGAAAGAAAAGGTCGGCGGCAGTGCTAGGGCATTGTTAGAGGGCTTCGGCAGTGTCGGTGATGATCCTCACCGTAAGGATGACCAACTCTTGCTCAAGTGCTGGCGAGTAGGGAAAGGAGGGAGTCTCGGCAAAACCTAGTGACCGGCAGATTGGGGGCGGCCGAGCAGGGGGAAAGAAAGAAGAATGGCAGTGATGTCCCGTGAGGCGGCGGTGCTGCTCAGTATCTCCACTGCTAGGGCTGGGTGCGCGGCTATGGTGGCGTCGTCACTCGGCGATATGGTGGAGCAAAAGTGGTGCTGGGTTGGTGCCGGCACCCAGAGGATTAGGGAGGAGAGGAATCGGTGGTGTGGCTCGGGAAGAAAGAAAAATGAAGGAGATGAAGAAGAAGTGGGCGGGCGGCGAGGAAGAAACCGACGGCCCGGCGGTTAGGGCTAGGAGCAATCGGGCACGGGTCGGCTCGCGTGGAAGAGGGTTTTCGGCGAGGAAGATAAAGAAAAAAAAGAATTTAAAAAGGAAAAAGGAAAATCAACTTTTCCTCATTTAAATGGGGTAGCCTAAACAGGCTTTTCCGGGCCCCATTTTTATCCCCGTCAACTCATACGTACGAGCTCCGAAAAATTCCCGAAAAATTTCCAAAAATCCCGGAAAAATCCCTTATTAATATTCTCCTATTTCCGGTATTTTACATTCTCCCCCACTAATAAAAATTTGGTCCCCAAATTTCGTTATCTACCATCAGCAAGTACTAACAATAAACAGGAAGTATAAATGCTGAACGGTAAACTGAATCACATACTTCAAGTAAAAAGATGGGGATATCGAGCTCGGATAGTATCCTCGAGCTCCCAAGTAGCCTCCTCGTCCGAATGATGCTGCCATCCGACTTTAACCAGCCGGATAGTCTTGTTCCGCAACTGACGCTCTTTCCGGTCGAGAATCCGTACCAGAACCTCCTCATAAGTAATGTTAGGCTGAACTGGAACTGGAATATCTGCCAGCACATGCGTCGGATCGGGCACGTATCTCCTCAGCATCGATACGTGAAATACATCGTGAACGCCTGACAGAGACGGTGGTAGTGCCAGACGGTAAGCTACTGCTCCGATCCTCTCCAATATCTTCAAAGGGCCAATGTACCGCGGAGCTAGCTTACCTCTGTCGCCAAATCTCTTCACCCCTTTCGTGGGTGAAACTCGCAGAAATACATGGTCGCCAACAGAGAACTCTAGTGGTCTGCGTCTTCGATCAGCATAACTCTTCTGGCGATCCTGCGCCTCTGACATCCTCCGTCTGATAGTACGGACCAACTCTGCATCCTGCTGAACTCTATAAGGTCCCAACAACTGGGCCTCTCCAACCTCATCCTAGAGGACGGGTGTCCGACAAGGTCTACCGTACAATGCCTCAAACGGTGCCATCTGGATAGCCGAATGAAAGCTATTGTTGTAGGCAAACTCTACCAACAGCAGATGATCCTCCCAACTGCCTCCGAAATCCATAACACATGACCTCAGCAGATCCTCTAAAGTCTGAATGGTCCGCTCTGACTGTCCATCTGTCTGTGGATGGAAAGCTGTACTGAAACGGAGCTGTTTGCCCAAGGCCTGCTGCAGACTCTGCCAGAAACGAGACGTAAACCGTGGATCTCTATCTGAAATGATACTCAATGGAACACCATGTAGTCTGATGATCTCCCGGCAATACAGATCTGCCAATCGATCCAGGGGATCAGTCCTCCGGATCGCTAAGAAATGCGCGGATTTGGTTAATCGATCAACGATTACCCAAATCGCGTCATGGCCTCGTCGTGTCCTCGACAATCCTACCACAAAGTCCATGGTAATATGATCCCACTTCCACTCAGGAATAGGAATCCGCTGAAGTAATCCTGCAGGTCTCTGGTGTTCAGCCTTCACCTGCTGACAGACAAGACATCTAGCTACGAAATCCGCGATGTCTTTCTTCATGCCGTTCCACCAGTAGGAACGCCTCAAGTCTCGATACATACGTGTCCCGCCTGGATGAATCGTAAATCGAGAACGATGTGCCTCCTGTCGTAGCTCCTGTAAGATCGGGTGAGACTGAGATACGCATAATCTGTCTCAGAAGTATATAATACCCTCCTTGTCGCGTGTAAACTCGGTCTGCTGCCCAGAAGCTATCTGACTGCCAATAAACTGCAAATGCTGATCACTGGCCTGGGCCTCTCGGACCTTCGTCCTGATCGACGACTGAGCAACCATGGTAACCAGAATACCCTGCTCTGTCGGTCCCTGCTCCTCAAGATCTAACTCAGAGAAACCCTGAATCAAGTCCGTGACTGAAACTCGGTGGCAAGCCAAAGTCCCTCTGGACTTCCTGCTGAGTGCATTGGCAACCACATTAGCTTTACCCGGGTGGTAGCTAATGGTACAATCGTAATCCTTCAGGAACTCCATCCATCTCCTCTGTCGGAGATTAAGCTCCTTCCGAGTGAAAATGTATTTGAGACTCTTATGATCAGTGAGAATCTCAAATGTGATACCGTATAAATGATGACGCCAAAGCTTCAGAGCAAAGATGATGGCAGCTAACTCCAAGTCATGAACTAGGTAGTTATTCTCATGCTCCTTCAGCTGATGAGAAGCATAAGAGACTACTCTGCCATGCTGCATCAGAACAGCGCCCAAACCCTGAAGAGATGCGTCAGTGTAAAGTACAAATCCATCCTCTCCAGAAGGTAAAACCAAAACTGGAGCCGACACTAATCTCCGCTTCAGCTCCTGAAAGCTGGTCTCGCAATCCTCTGTCCACATGAACTTCACGCCTTTCCTGGTAAGACGTGTCAACGGCATAGCAATACGCGAAAAACCCTCGACAAAACGTCGGTAATATCCTGCTAGTCCCAAAAAACTGCGGATCTCCTGAACTGACTTCGGCTGCTTCCAACCGGTGACAGCCTCGATCTTCTGAGGATCAACTGAAATACCTCTGCTAGAGACCACGTGCCCCAGAAAACCGACTGAAGATAGCCAGAATGCACACTTGCTGAACTTCGCGTACAGCTGATGCCGCCGAAGAATCTCCATAACTGTACGAAGATGCTGTGCGTGCTCCTCATTGGAACGCGAGTAGACCAATATGTCATCAATGAAAATGATAACAAACTGATCCAGATACTCCAGAAAGATGCGGTTCATCAAGTCCATAAACACCGCTGGAGCATTGGTAAGCCCAAATGGCATTACCAAAAACTCATAATGACCGTATCTAGTACGGAACGCTGTCTTCTGAATATCTGAGTCTCTGACTCTCAGCTGATGATATCCGGATCGCAGATCAATCTTAGAATACACTGAAGTACCTCTGAGCTGATCAAACAAATCCTCAATCTGTGGTAATGGATATTTATTTCTGACGGTCACTGAATTCAGCTGCCTGTAGTCAATACATAACCTCATGGTACCGTCTTTCTTCTTGACAAATAATACTGGAGAACCCCATGGTGAAACACTAGGGCGTATAAATCCCCTATCCAAAAGCTCCTGGAGTTGAACCTTCAGCTCGTTCAACTCTTTCGGTGCCATACGATATGGAGCTTTCGATGTCGGTGAGGTTCCCGGAATCAGCTCAATAGTGAACTCCACTGGCCTTCTGGGAGGCAAACCAGGAAGCTCCTCAGGGAATACATCTGGATACTCTCGGATTACAGAAATGTCGGAGAGCTGCGAACTGCTGCTGTCTTCAGTATTAATCAGAGATAATAGAAAACCATGACAGCCGTGAGACAGCAGCTTCTGCGCCTGAATCACCGAAATAATCGAGATGCCATCATCTCTAATGCCAGTGAAACTCCACGAGGGTTGGTTCGGAGGCCGGAAGGTGACCACCCTCGTCTGTCAATCAACGGTAGCGTGATATACTGACAACCAATCCATGCCAAGAATGATATCAAACTCGATCATCTCCAATACTAGAAGATCTACAGTAAGTGTCATGTTGCCAAAGTCTAACGGGCAACCTCTGACCTCTTGGGTGACGTCTAAAGTATCACCGGACGGTAGGGAGACGGTCAACCGCTGCAGTCTAACAGTAGGTAATCTACCAATCTCCCGCATAAAGGTACGGGATATAAAAGAATGTGAACTACCAGTATCAATCAAAATATCAGCGGAAAATGCATAAATGGAAATCGTACCGCGGAAAACGGATCCGTTGGCCCGCTGAGCATCCTCTCTGGTAATCGCATGAACACGACCAGTCTCTGGCGGAGGAGGAGGTGGTAACGCTGCCACTGAGGCGCTGCTGGACCATGTGCCAGAGAAGACTGAGAGGATGGTGACTGATACTGTGCAGCTGGCTGGAACTGAGTCTGGTACTGCCCCTGAGTCGGATAATAAGGTCCTGGAATAGAACTCTGGGGCGCTATGGAAGCACTGGAGTACTCCTGTCCAAGCATGCCAAATGCTGCTGCTGAGGGAGCTGCTCCCTGCTGACGCTGTGAAGATTGGGCTTTCTGCCCTCCTCGATATGCCCCTGACTGACTAGACTGTCCCCTCTAACCTGACCCTCCGGAAGCCGTGTGCTGAGCCTTCAGCTGACAATCTCGGCTCTGGTGCCCCGGTAGTTTGCAATAAAAGCAAACTGACTGTCCCAGAGAGCAAGCTGGGGTGAGGTGATCTCTGGATCCACATATGAAACAATGAGTATCACTAGAAGGTGGTTGCCGGTTCTGCTGAGAAAACTGGGAACATCCTGAAGAAGACCGCCCTGACTTCTGAGGCCTACGAGATACCCTAGAAGAACTCTGACCTGATCGTCTGTGACTACTCTGATGCTGTCCTGTCGCCTGTGTCTGCTGGATCTGCCCTGATGTCTGACCCGTATGCTTCCTTTTCCTGTCCGGATATGCTGTCTGCTGAGCTAAGTCTATCATCAAAGCTCGATCCAGTGCATCAGAGTAAGATGTGATCCCTAAACCGGCAAGCCGTACATGCAGATAACCATCCAGTCCCTGAATAAACTGCATCATGCGAGTTCTGTCATCCGCAACTAACTCTGGACAAAACTTAGCCAACCGGTGGAATTCAGTATTATATTTGGTCACTGTGCGGTTGTTCTGCCTCAGACTCATAAAATCTTGTCGGCGAGCCATCTGATAAGACAGTAGAAAGAAGTGGCTCTCAAAAGCCTCTCTGAACCTGGTCCACGTGACGTTGCGCTCACCAATAATAGAACGCTGAGTAATCCACCAAGCATTAGCTTCATCCCGTAAATGATAGGCAGCTAGCTCTGCTTTCTCCCACTCGGAGCATGCCATATAGAAGAAAGTCTGCTCCATAGTCTCTATCCATGACAGAGCCATACTCGGATCGAGATCTCCGCGGAAAAGAGTGAAACGAGTCTTCATCGACTCAGCCAATGCTGGAATCCTAGCTCGTCAATGACAATATCGGGAGTGCGAGGCTGGCGGGCTCTTGGGTGATACAACGGTGGTATCACGGAATAAACCGGAGGTGGAACTCCGTCGTATATCTTGAAGCATAAGCCGTGGTACCGGGTGAACATAAGTGGTGCGGTGGAGGTAGTAGGTAATGGTAGGATATGGTGCATTGCCATCAGAGGCACGGGGCACAAAGCATGGTGTCGAGTACATAGATCCAAGTGGCGGTGGTACTGAATACGCTGTAGGCTAGTCGGGTACGCCAATGGTACCTCTAATGGTACCAGAACTACTGTAGGGATAGGTACGCTCGGCACAACCGAGGTAGGTACCTCTATAGGAGCCGTCGGGATCTGAAAGCCCAACGTGCCCGCAGCATGCTGAGTCTGTCCCTGACTGACAGGCTCACTAATAGTGGGCATCTCTGGCATATCCAGAGATCCCGTGGTCCTCACACGTGGTCGTCCAGCACCACGTCTCGCAGCAATACGAGTAGATCGTCTCATATCTGTTAAATTAAATTACAGATATTACTACAAGTATAAAAATCATAAAATAAACATCATACCTATTTGCTGTCTGGAGATGTTCCGTCACTGTCCAGTCCCCAACTTTTGACCTCAAAATTTCGCACGAGAAAATCGTCGGAAATCCATATAAATCCATAACGGAAATCCGAAACATAACCACAACAGAAATCCGAAAATGCCCAGTTTGACTCGCAAACCTGGCTAACCCAAATATCCAGAATACCAACAACAGGTATCCGATAAATCTCCAGAACACCAAAAGCAGGTATCATAACCCGCTCTGATACCAAATAAATTGGTATCAGATAAATCTCAAAAATCCAAAACACGGAAATCCAACAAGCGTCGCCGAACTCTGGCGCTCTGATACCAAATAAATTGGTATCAGGTTATTCCAAATATCCAAAATACGAAAACAAAAATCGCAAAACCTGGCTCTGATACCACTAAATTGTCACGCCCCAGAGGAGTCCCTGTCCGAAGAAATTTCGGCAGCATCTCCCCTGCACGGCGGACAATCTGAAACTTCTACATAACCCATATACCTCAGCCACAGGCGGCTGGAATAATAACAATAAATAAAAACAATCACCACGCAGTTTATATAGATATTCAGCCTCTGGCTGTCACAACCACGCAGTTAATAATAGTAATCACAATACTACACTGACTCGAAAACCACCCTACTCCACTACACTCGTAAAACTCAAATCCGACGAAACTCACCTCTTCTGCCGTCCAGGCAGGCATGTAATAAAAACATATCGAATAGAACATCCATCAATATCAAAAGAAAAACATACGATGTCCAAGTATCCAAATAACCAAGTACACACATAAGTAAAATAAAAACCAAACCAAATGGTAAATAAATCCTCGAGGTCTGCAGGGATCTAACACTACGTGCAGTGAGGACTAGCGACTGGAACTCCCTCCGGATAGCATCAACCTGAAATTAACAACAATGGAGGCGGGGTGAGTCCAACACTCAGCAGGTACAATTGATATGCAAAGTAAAGAAATAACACCTAGCACTAATCATGCGTACAGTCTCCTGATAAGAAAGATAAAAATGCATCTGAAGTAAATAGGAGAATACTGTACTAACCAGGTCCTGAGTATAAGGTCAAACAGTACGAGGGATAGGGAAATCCTGTATGCATGTCAAACATAGGTATCCAAACAATATGCAGCATATAAATGCAGCAAACACAAACACAAGCAATAAATGCATCATGCATATGATGCCAATGATGCGTCCTGGTCACCCCTGACGCCAGTCGATCATCTCACACAATAGTGAGGCCGAGTGGGTAGGGCTGTGACAACCGTGCACTCTGTCGTCACTACTCCTGATGAGTGACCGAGTGGACGGGATGCTGTCGGAGTACACCTATCCTCCTACCCTAAATCATAAATCGGGGAGCACAATGCTCTCAACTCCCAGTACACGATGACGGGGAGGAATCCCTGCCGGATAATACGTTGTGTCACACTACCCATGAGCGGACCAACGGTGCCTAACAGAGTCCCTACTGCAACACACTCTGCCTGAATCGACCACTAACCCATGAGTGGTGGTGTGTGCAGATCCATGTAACTTGCGATGTGCTCAACAATAATGGAGCGGACAACATGCAATCATGCAAATGGTGCATGGCAATAACCATAAAAACATCCTGACCTAATCCATATATATAGAAAAGTGCACCCTAGATCACCGAATCATATCGAATCAAAGGTACACAGAAGGTATAAAAACCTAGGTCCTGAACATGGTGAAGCATGGTATATCACTACCCCCTATAAGCATGTATAAACAGGTAAAATATACATGAGATGCAAACCAATCAATCAATCAAGCATGTACCAAGATTTGGGTAGTGATTAACCGAAACAGATAAGAAACACAATTAATGCAACATGTTAATTTCATTACTAAGCATATCAAAGACAAAAAGTCAAAAGTACCCACATCCGATAAAATGGTCCAATCCTGACTCCGAGATACTCGTCTCGCGTCAAACTCCTGTGATACATTTACAGATTTAGCTAATTACCTATAAATTAATTAGCTAAATCGAGTCTCAAAACTAAATATAATAGATACCTATAATTTACTACTAAACGATCAACACATTCATAGCAATGACTCCTATATAGAATTCAATATCCCTAATCATTCAACCATCAGAATGAACACAAAAACTCACCAAGAAATAGGGATTCCTCAGTTGATCAATGTCGGAGGTATACACTGTGATACCGCTATCCAATCATGGTTAAATGCCCAAAATTTAGTAATCCATTACCCATCACCTATTTTAGCAGCTAAGGATAACGCTCACCTCAACCCACATTCAAGCGGATTGCTGCCGGAGGAAGTAGATGCTGGCAACCCTCCTCACTCACAGAAACCCTACTGAACATAACAAGAGAAGATCAGGAATACAACCACAGTACATAGTTAGATCCCAAACTTCAACTAAGTAACCCTTACCTTCCCGATCGCCGGAAATGCAGTGAAAGAAAAGGTCGGCGGCAGTGCTAGGGCACTGTTAGAGGGCTTCGGCAGTGTCGGTGATGATGCTCACCGTAAGGATGACCAACTCTTGCTCAAGTGCTGGCGAGTAGGGAAAGGAGGGAGTCTCGGCAAAACCTAGTGACCGGCAGATTGGGGGCGGCCGAGCAGGGGGAAAGAAGGAAGAATGGCAGCGATGTCCCGTGAGGCGGCGGTGCTGCTCAGTATCTCCACGGCTAGGGTTGGGCGCGCGGCTGTGGTGGCGTCGTAACTCGGTGAGATGGTGGAGCAAAAGTGGTGCTGGGTTGGTGCCGGCACCCAGAGGCTTAGGGAGGAGAGGAATCGGTGGTGTGGCTCGGGAAGAAAGAAAAATGAAGGAGATGAAGAAGAAGTGGGTGGGCGGCGAGGAAGAAACCGACGGCCCGACGGTTAGGGCTAGGAGCAATCGGGCGCGGGGCGAGGCTCGGGCACGGGTCGGCTCGCGTGGGAGAGGGTTTTCGGCGAGGAAGATAAAGAAAAAAAAGAATTTAAAAAGGAAAAAGGAAAATCAACTTTTCCTCATTTAAATGGGGTAGCCTAAACAGGCTTTTCCGGGCCCCGTTTTTATCCCCGTCAACTCATACGTACGAGCTCCGAAAAATTCCCGAAAAATTTCCAAAAATCCCGAAAAAATCCCTTATTAATATTAGCCTATTTCCAGTATTTTACAATTTCTCTAACTTAACCACCTATCCCTCCCCCTTTGGCATTCATCAAACAAGGACATAAGTTAAACACTAAAAAATACAGAATACAGTCAAAGTTAAAATGTAAGGAATGATGTCAAGTTAACTTGGGGGAGTTTAAACTTTTGAAGACTTGTTTAAAACATTAGTTTTAGCTTTTAGAAAATAGCTAAGTTTTGAAAGAGTAGCTAATTGTAGCAGGATAACTTAGTGATGAGTTAGTATATTTTGAGTAATTTTTAAAGATCATTTTTGCAAAATTAATTTAATTTTCAAAAATGACTTTGCAAACTCAAAGAGAATTTTCTAATCAGAAATTTGAAAAGGTAATTTTCCAGTATAAGTGTATAAGTTTCAAATTTTAGGATCAAGTTATAAATCTTCAAAATACGTTTCAATTTTGAAGTAATTTTCAAACATAAGTTTTCAAAATCAAAATTTTAAGGCTAAGTTTTCAAAACTAGATTTATCAAGAAAATTTTCAAACATAAGTTTTAATTTTGAAACACTTTTCAAACCTAAAAAATCAAAGATTTCAAAGCTAAATTTTAAAAGATATTTACTTTTCAAAACTAATTAAAACTAAATTTGCAATAGATTCAAAATCTTAGTTTATAAAATCTAATTGAAGAATTTAGTTTTATAAAAGCTAGTTTAAAAAATTTTTTAAAAAAATTTGAAACATAAGTTTTCAAGATTAAGGATTTCAAAGCTAAGTTTGAAAAAAAATCTTCTTTTCAATAATAATTAAGTTTGTAAAAACTTCAAATTGAGAGCCGAAATTTTAGAAAAGATATTATGATTAAGGTGGAGAAAATAATTTTGGTGTTAAGTGTTGATTTGATCCTCCCCCTAAACCTGACATCTAAAATAACTGTCTAACCAATAAGGTACTTACTGACTATCAGAAGATAGCAGCTTTCACTTGGTTAGTCAAGTTAAGTTCATTGTAATCAGTTAGCGGATGACTAAACTGAATAACTTAACTTGATCACTGTATGTTTGGTATTTAACGCCCAGACTTATTTTGATGCACTGACATAAGCATCTTAAGTCCAGGCAATAGGCCTATACATCTCACCCCTTTCTATGTTTGTCAATCACAAGCATGGTAAACCTAGAGTGTTGGTGAGATGCTCAAATACTAGTCCTAGGGGAACATGATTTCTAAGGGGATTTTTCTAGTCTAAGGCTAAAATTATTTTGAAATTCTAAAAGTAGGAAGGTTTTGAAAAAAATAAAATAATTTTATCCTAGAATTTAAAATAATTGTTTTTGAAAATAGGTTTTGAATTTTGAAAAATCCTAGTCTATTAAATTAGAGTATAACCAATCAGATCTAAAATGAGAGTCAATAGAATAATATGTACTACAAAAGCTGTAATAGTGTCATAACAGTGCTATGTAACAATCACGACTACTGAGATGATGAAAGAGGTGGTCCGAAACCCAACAATCGAAGCAGTGCCAATAGCTCAGTGTGACAAGTCCGGTCATCCTCTCGTAGGTCTCATCGCAGGTCAGAGATCTCCTGCCACACATCTCGTCGCAAATCGAAGACCTCCTGTCGCACCTCTCGTCGGAGATCGAAGACCTCTCGCCGTATGTCTCGGTGAAACTCGGAGGACTCCTGCTGGAGGCTCGACATAGCTCTCTCTAGTCCGGATACTCGATCGGCTAGAGTGCGAGAAGCGGGACTTGGGGTTCGAGCTGGTGCTAGGGCAGGAGCGGCCTCGCTAGGAAACAGTGCAAGAAAGAACTCATCCTGCTCTACCTCCTCCTGCTGGGCATCTAGGTCAGGCTGGTGCTGTGCCCCCCTCTGCCAAGTCATGATACCCTCACCATCTATATGAATACTAGCTAAGGAAAAGTTCCTAGCTCCTATAACGTCAAACTCGGTCATATAGCGGATGCCACCTCTGGTGACATCAATGCCCAAAGAGGACATATATGCTGTCAGAAAGTGACAGTAGGGCATGTGAACTCACCCACTAGTCACGTATCCTGCCGAGTAGATAATGGTGGAAAAGATATGTAGGCTAATGTCAATATCTAACCTATGACACAGGGCATAGAGGAGAAAGGAGTGGAATGGGCGCATTATCGCGATGTCACGAGTGCTCAGTGGTAGAATGCAAAAGACTAAGACCCTATAAAAGGCGTAGTCCTGGACTCGAAGGGTAACTTACCTAAACTGGGTCACAGTGGGTACTCGCTCGCCCCCAACAAAATACGAATAAATCATATCAAGAGTAATATGCGAGTAGGGATCTCCAAAGGGTAGCTCCCTGGGAGGATAACACTGAAACGGACAGGTAGACTCTCGTAACTCCAAAAAGTCACGGATGGTAGTAGGGGACAGCGTGATATCAGTGCCAGCTGCCCTAGTAGTATAGGTAAAGTCGTCTACTTTTACTAGGTTGTTATAAATTTCTACACACAAACTTATGTTTACTGGGCTAGTACATTCAACAAGGTTTCGCAAGTTATAGTGGGTTATAGCCTCTATAGTTGGACCGCAAGAGCGTAAAAAGAACACTCTATCTATACATTTAGTCCTAATGGGCATATAGATGGTTGACTCAAACTTAATCCTAAGCTCATCAGTGGGAAACCTAGGGTCAACACTGGGAGTAGAGGGCCCAACACCAGATTTAGAACGTTTCCTAAATTATAAAACAAAATTATACTAATTAAAGAAAACAAACATGCAACAAAATTCTAAAACTTTAAACAGAAGACAAGAATTTTACCGAGGAGCTATTGCTAAAATATTTTAGAACTGACGACCTCGGTTGATTCGTGACCGCGTATTAACCGTAGAACGAGGAAAAATTTAATTTTGAATGTTTTCATAGTAAAGCGAGGAAGAAGCTTGAACGAAAGCGAATAGAGGAGGTGCAAGTGTAGGGGGCGCCCCTGCCCTTTATATATAGGGGACTGCGGGCGCCCGGACCTATTCCGGGCGCCCAGGGTCAAGTAGGGCGGGGTGCCCGGATCCCCTCCGGGCGCCCCGGGCCGGTATACCAGGGGCGCCCGCCCCTGGTTTTTGACTCCGGTTTTGATTTTTTTTTTTAAATAATTTTTAAAAATAGAAATTTGAGAGTTAGAAAAAAATGTAAGTTAGGATGATTTTTAAGTAAAAAATTTAGTTTAATAAAAAATTAAGTTTAAATTTTTAAAAAAATTTAAGTGACAAATCACTTTTTAAGTTAGAAGAATTTACGTTCCATAATTTTTAAGTTAAAAAAAATTTTAGTTTTAAAATAAAATTTTTAAGTTTAGAAAATTTAAGTTTTAAAATAAATTTTTAAGTTTTAATAAATTTTTAAGTTAAAAAAAATTTAAGTTTAATTTTTAAAATAAATTTTTAAGTTTATAAAAAATTTAAGTTTAAAAATAAGTTTTTAAGTTAAAAAACTAAGTTTTAATTTTTAAGTTAAAAAACATAAGTTTTAATTTTTAAAATAAATTTTTAAGTTAAAAAAAAATTTAGGTTTTAAAATAAATTTTTAAGATTAAAAAAGTTTAAGTTTTAATTTTAAAAAATAAATTTTTAAGAAAAAAATTTAAGTTTTAATTTTTAAAATAAATTTTTTAAATTAAAAAATTTAAGTTTAAATTTTTAAAATAAATTTTTAAAAAACACAAATTTATGTTTTAAAATAGATTTTTAAGTTTTAAAAAATTTAAGTTTTAATTTAAAATATTTTTTTTTAAAAAAAATATAAGTTTTAATTTTTAAAATAAAATTTTAAGTTAAAACAAAATTTAAATTTTTATTTTATTTTTAAATAAAAAAATTAAGTTTTAATAAAAAATAAATTTTTAAAAAATTACTATTATTTTTAATTTTAGTTTAATTTAATTTAATTTTAATTTAATTTAATTTAATTTTAATTTTAATTTTAGTTTAATTTTAATTTAATTTAATTTAATGTAATTTAATTTCAATTTCAATTTTAGTTTAATTTAATTTAATTTTAATTTAATTTTAGTTTAATTTAATTTAATATAATTTTAATTTTAGTTTAATTTTAATTTAATTTAATTTCAATTTCAATTTTAGTTTAATTTTATATTAATTTTAATTTAAAGGTTAAAGTCCTTAGTCATCTCACCCGATCTATGTTTTCAATCAGGGTATCCTATAATTTTGTGAGATGAATTAGGTTCAATTTTAGGGTTTATTATTATTATTATTTTTTTAACTTGTGTTAGATTTAAGTTTAGCGTTGGGTTCAACAAATAGGCGTTCTCTGGATAAACTTCTGGGCTATGGTGAGTCACTTGGACATCATTAAAGTAACCATACCTTCGAGGTTTTCCAAATAGTCCTATCCACTGGACTTAGTACAAAATGTTGGGACCGAAATTTAGCTAGAGGGGGGGTGAATAGCTCGTCGCGTGCTCGTGGTCGGCGTTGCTTGTTTCTTCAAAGAAGTACAACGGAAATATACAAGAAACAACACACACAACGCTAACAAGTAGATTTATTTGGTATCCACCTCCAAAGGAGGTGACTAGTCCAAGGATCCACACACTCACACATACCTCCACTAATAAACACTCCTTTTCGGTAACTACCGAAGGCAGAGAAGCCCTACAAGTTCACACTACAAGAAGAAAGGGAAATGATACACAAATACAAGCAAAAGCTTACAATGAGTATAGAAAACCCTAACCCTAGCTTTCTTCCTCTTGTTGTAGATCCACCTCTTGACTTGGAAAAACCTCCAAGAGCTTCAAGAACTGGCGGTGAGAACCCTGTGGAGAAGCTCTGTGATCGCTGGTGAAGTTCAGGAGAAGTGGCCGAAAATTCTACCGAAGGAATCGCACTCCTGCAGCCTTTATCTGTGCCAACGATCGGATCCCGATCAATTGGATTATTCTCAATCGATCGGGGAGGCTTTGGATCGATCCAGAGCGCCTCTGTGCTCTTAGGAATTCCCTGGATCGATCAGCTGATCGATCCAGGGCTTATCGCGTAGAAACGCGCCACCCCAATCGATTCACTGATCGATTTGGGTCTCTGGATCGATTGATCGATCGATCCAGAGGCGTTCTGTGCACTTTGCGACTTGCCCACTCGAGGCTTGTCATGGGGACCTTCCCAATCAATCGGCCTATCGATTGGGCATCATCCAATCGATCGGCTGATCGATCTAGACATTAGTTTTGCCCAAAACCAAGTCCCAAGCCCCCAAACCAACATCTGGTCAATCCATGACCTGTTGGTTCATAAAATCTAGCATCCGGTCACCCTTGACTAGCTAGGACTCTCTCAACAAGTGTCTGGTCAATCCCTTTGACCCACTTGGACTTTTACCAGATGTCTGGTCAACCTTGACCCATCTGGATTTCCCCGTGCCTATCTTCACTCACCAGGACTTCCCTTCTGCCTAGTTTCACTCACTAGGACTTCTCTTCTGCCTGGCTTCACTCACCAGGACTTTCCTTCTGCCTGGCTTCACTCACCAGGTCTTTCACCTAGCTTCACTCACTAGGATTTTCACCTGGCTTCACTCACCAGGATTTTCCTCTACCTGGCTTCACTCACCAGGATTTCCTCACTGCCTAGCTTCACTCACCAGGACTTCCTTTGCCTAACCTCCAAATTAGGAATTTCACCTGGCTTCACTCATTAGGATTTTCCAATCAAGTATCCGGTCAACCTTGACCTACTTGACTCACCATCACAATCTCCACACATGAACAATTGCACCTGCAATCTCCATGTGTTGTCTACATATAATGTCAAACATGTATTGTCAAACCATCAAAACATAAACATTAAGACTCGAGCTTGACCCAATTCAAGCTCAATCAAACTAGGTCAACCTTGACCTGGGGAATATTACACCAACAATCATCCAACAATCTCCCCCTTTTTGATGTTTGACAATACCTTCTTTAAGTTAGGCTAATCCCATAGCCTAAACCTCCTTCATGCCACTAGGTAATGAAGGCATAAGTTAAACCCTTCATTCTCCTCCTAAGAGGGCAAACTCCCTCTTAGATAATGAAGTCCTAACTTAAATCCTACATTCTCCCCCTATTGGCATACATCAAAACAAACTCTCCCCCTGAAGAGTTACTCAACGTTGTTCACAACTTCACTCGTTGCGATCAACCCGATAATGAAAGTCCCATACCTTTCATTTTCCTTTAACCATACATTCTTCCCCAATGTAGACAAATGCCCATCCTTGAGTATTTACAACTTAAACAATGAAGATATTCACTCTCTATTGTAATCCAATGCTCAACCTTGAGCATCTTTCACTAAGGAAGGTTAACCACCTTACACGATGTATGAAAATTTAGTTTTCATGTCCTTAAAGAGTAACTCCCCCTAAAGACATGGTCGTGACTTCTGTCATTGTACCAACAATGACTTGGAATCCCAAAATCTTTAGGAAACCCAATTTAGAAGTATTGAGGTTCAAAAATTCAATATTGAAACCAAACCTCAACCTAAACTTCAATTTAGTCTTCCTCAACCAATCCATCCTTGTTTTCAATATGAAAACACCCTTTTTATGTATACAAATGTATTTTGAGGGGTTAGGAAAGGTTTCTTAGACTAAACAAGGGTCAAACCACTAAAAATCAGCTTTCCCAACTGAAATCAGGTTCCCCAATCAATTGGAGTTGGGTCCCAATCGATTACACTCCCTTGAATTGATCCACTGATCGATTCAGCCAGTCTGGATTGATCGACTGATCGATCCAGCGAGCTGCTCGCGAGAATGGCCTTCTCAATCGATTGTCTCATTGATTGAGGAACTCCAATCGATCCACTGATCGATTGCAGTTCTGAAATTGCTGAAATTTCATTTCAGTCAATTTCAGAAACCCCTAGAAAATTCTACAAAATCCCAAAAATCGTGAAAATTATTGTAGACATTATTTAGGACATATATTATCATGGAAAAATAGTTTTATAAGAAAATGCTTCATATTTTCCAAGATTGACACAAACTTGAAAACTTGTAAACACTTTGATGTTTTCTTCAAGTTTGTGCTCAACTATTCAATGATGATTACTATCAAAAGATAGCCTTCACCAAGGTTTTCCAAAAGAATTTTAAAATGATTTTCAAAACCAATATCCAGCCATGTTCCTTGGGCTCAATGCACATGACTTGTACATTAGCTTTCCCAATGATTGGAAAACACATAACTATGTGTTTGATGAACCTAAAACTTACAAAAATGCACTAAATCAACATCTTGAGTTTTGTTCTTCATCCTAACATCTCACTTGTATTTAATGTGTACTAAACCACATACAAGTCACCTTATAGTTCTTAGTAAGATGTAAACTTTTAGTTTTTCCCTAATCTAGGGATCATGCATATCTATCTAGGCATTTTGAGTTTATGAACCTCCACCAAGGATGTGATTTGTTAATAAATGCCATTTGTCCTTAAATTTAAAGGAATTAAAATAATGCATGATATGTTATGACATACATCAAAAAGAAATATTTTTCAAAATAAAATTTCCTATAACTATATGATGTATGTATGAGATGACATGGTATTTTTGTGTTTTTCATAATAAAACATGAATGCAAAAATAAATATGATGTCATGACATATTATGGGCAAGAAAAGCATGGCAAATTAGCATAAATAAAATATCTAGGCTGTCTACCTAAGTATCCTTAAGCCTTAGCTAAATTAAGATTTAAAACTAGATTGCCCGCTATTTCCCAAGAAAATGCCAATAATCCAATTTTGACATTTCTTTTGCTTTTCCTAATTTGTGCCAATTTAACTTAAACTTATTCCTCAAATTTTGACACAATTTTCTCTTTTAAAGAGTTACCAATTGAGTTAAGGCATACATTGCCTTTAATTTCCTAAGAACATACCAAAATTCCAAATTGGTAGTTCTTATGATTTTCCCAATTTGTGTCACTTAAAATATCATCCAATTTATTAAATTGTGACACATTTTACTCTTATAAGAGTAAATAAAAATTATTTTCATTTTCAAAGGTTAACAATAACCTTGAAAATGTTCTTAGAGTGCCAACTTCATCATGATTGGGTTAACTACCCTTTCAATTTGAGTTGACACTCTCTAACCCATCTAAGGGGTAGAGAAAATGCTCCTAGGAACCCAAAACTTATTGGTGCTACTTGGATGCTCTAGGTATTCACTAGGGATAACTTCCCTACATACCTTCCTAGTGACCTTGTTAGGCTTCTTAGAAGCCTTGGTCACATTTTCTAGGTCAACTCTAGGGATTTCTTCCCTAGTGACCTTCTTTGTGACTTTCTTGGACTTCTTAGAAGTCTTTGTCACATCTATTGCAAAAATACTCTTAGGAATAACTTTCCTTGTATTTTTGACTTGACCCTTAGACCTAGACTCGGTTCCATAGCTATATGGAACCCTATGGTAAGAAATTACATCCTTCTTAGCCTTAAGTTTGTATCCCAAACCTTTATGGCCGTTGGATGGCTTTTGTTGTCCTAAACCTAGGTTTTGCTCATTTTGCCATTTTAGGATATTTTCCATCCTTTTTAGGGTCTTTTCCATTTTATCAAGCCTTGACCTCAAGACTTGATTTTCTATCATTAAATCCTTAGTTTTTGGTTTTTCATTAAGTCCATGAGCATTTTTACTTCTAGACCTATAACTAAATCTTTAGTTTTCTTGCCTAGATTTTCATTTACCTTCCTAACCCTAGGTGTGGTAGTTTTAGCATGAAGAGCTACATGTTTTTCCTTAATGCTATCATGCTTTCTATTTTCATGGTAAATAGCATTAAAATGATACAAACTTGAATTAGCATGCTTTTTACCATTATTTAAAGGAGTAGGCTCAATAAATGATACCTTTCTTTTTGCCTTGGAGGCTCCCCCTTGAGGTGTGCTTCCTCCTTGAGCCTTGACCGCCTTCTTCCCCTTGGGACATTGACTCCGGTAATGCCCCTTTTGATTGTACAAAAAGCACACAATGTGCTCCTTGCTCCTTTTTGTTCCGGGAGCGGTCTCCTTGGGCTTCTCCTTGCCCTTTTGTGCCACTTGGCCCTTCATCTTGGCCAATTTAGGGCATTTACTTTTGTAATGTCCTTTTCCCCTACACTCAAAGCAAATGATATGATTTTTTTTATTTTCTATTGAAATTATTATACCTTTGCTTGTAGGGGTGGCATCTTCTCCTTTTGATCCGGAGGTAGAAGCTTCCTCTTGATCCAAACTTGATACTCCTCCAATAGATTGGTCTTGACTTGTGGAGGTGGAAGCTTCTTCACCCTCTTCTTCTTTGGACCCGGATGTGGAGGCTTCTACTTGCTCTTGATTTGGTGTCAATGAAAATTGCTCCCCCTCAATCCTAGAGGTGGAGGCTTCCTCATCCTCATCTTGTACATGGAACAAGGAGTATGCTACTGTAAAATACAGCACCCAAATAGTAATTAAATAATAAGGTTATTTGATAGATAATCTTATTTAATTTTTTAGGAATTTATAGGAATTTTCTGAGAATTTTTTTGGAGCCCGGTTGGCGTATTTTAAGGGGATCAATTATAGGATTGGGAAAAGGGCCTGTTTGGAATACCCTTCAGTGGGAGTTGATTAAGGAATGAACTTTGGGTTTAATTGAACTAACCCTAGGTATTTAATTTCTTTCCTTGATTCCCCTCTTCACTCTCCCGATTCTTCCTCGCCGTGGACACCCAATCCCCCGCCGCACCTCCATCTTCCTCGAGCCCTAATCTCCCCTACGCCGAACTTCTTCTTCTCCTTTCCTCTTCCTTGCGTCGCCCCACTTTCATTGTCGTCGGTGACGTTTGAGCCACTGTCGACCAAGCTCCCTCTTCTCCCGATTTCGCCAACTGTTCTCAGCTCTGATGCGCGTCTCCGCACTTGATTGTCTCGGCGATGCTTATCCCGGCAGCAGCCGAGCCTCCTTTCCTCCTATCAACTACCCGGTGGTGCCCTAGCACCGCCCCTCTCTTGATCCAGAGACCCTTGTCGCGCCGCACTACACCGATTGGCCATCGTCGAGCCATCTCCGTGCCCTAGTTGCCACCCCTCCGTCTGATCCAGCACCTCTTCTTCGTCAAATCTTGGACTAGGGAGGTATACTGTCTTCTACTCTTCACTGGATGTCGGTGCCTCTTCCTTACCAACATAGATTGATTTTTGAAGATTGGATCTCTCTACCACTTCGGAGCTTATCGCCAGCATAGCTCTACATTTCTCCATCGCCAATGTGGATTTGTTGCTGCCGTCGCTGAGGTTCTTCTCAGACCTGTGATAGCATTGGTTGGAGAATTGGTCGAGCCCTGTTTTCAAATTTCATCGCCGGCCCTTCTTCCTTCAACCGGCTGAGTTTGTGCCCTAGCTTCCTCCCTGAGCTGATGCCAAGTGTCCTTCCTGATCTAGCCACAGTCGAGCTTACCTTTGGCCATGCTCTAGCTTTAGGTTCATCAACTTTCATTTGGGTGGCTCGCTATCACAGCATACAGATTATGTCCGAGGGAGATCTGTGGATCATCAACTGATACATTGTACTCGGGTGAGTTTTTATTTTGGAATCTGTTGTATGCTTAACTAATGGTTAATTAGTAGGGTTATGGGTGGATTGTTGAAAGGGAGTAATTTAATTCGATTGATTCTGAATAACTTGGAAGATCTATTTTCTATGATAAATAGTAGTATTGGTTTGATGGTGTTGTTGGAATCGAATGGTTGAAATATGTTGATTAACATTCAGTAAGTGGAATGGTTGGTGGGTTGTTAAAAATAGATTTATCGAATTCCATTGATTCCGAATAACTTAGAAACTCTAGTTTCTATGATGGATGGTTGCGTTGGATTTATGATACTTAGCTTAATAGTTGAGTTAATGAATTAATGATTAGAAGTTGGAATTCAGTTGGGATGTGTTGATTTACTAGCATTGGATTTGTTAGATGAAATGAAATTGTGATTAGTTGAATCATTAAATTGAGGATGAGATTAATCAGGTGGATGCATGATCATTATTAGTATATTATGGATTGGTTGTCTATTGATGATTGATGATAGGATTGGAATTTTAAATGAATTAATGGATTCATGATAATTAAGAAGTGGAGAAGCTCAAGGATTATGTTCGATTAGTGTTTCCCTAATTAGATTAGGGATTCTGTTTAGTTATTTAGTTTCTACTTAATTGGTTACATTATACATATTGTGATCACAAGACTTTATTCGAGGCGAGCGTCTTGACGTGGGATGAATTTATTTTATCATGATCGACAGATAAAGGCGGGTACTTCTTACTTTATCTCTTTTGTATTTTGATCCTAGTACATGAGCTTTATGTTCAGATAGTTGCTGTATCTATCTTGACTCCACTCTTATTTTTCCTGCATTTGATACTTCTACTCAATCATTGAGCTACTCGTTTCCGTATCTATACAGTCTCTCGTTGCTATCATGATATTTAGCAGATACTATAGTACTAGGTATTGGATATCAGATACCAGACATTAGATAGTAGATATTGGATATATGGACACCTGATACCATGTTTACCTGCCTTGATTGCTGTTTATTTACACACCTTGCTGAGCATGCTGGCTTCATGTAGCATACCTGTTTTCTGTTTATATGGACACCTGATACCATGTTTATCTGCCTTGATTGCTGTTTATTTACACACCTTGCTGAGCATGCTGGCTTCATGTAGCATACCTGTTTCTGTTTATATATATATGATGACTGCTGCATTATTCGCATCATGTCATTGCATGCTTGTCGGCGACCATATCTCCCTTATGGTTGAGAGGGTCGTTGGCCTGGGCCGCACGCTCGGCCACTCATGGGTAGTGGTAGCTTGGAGCGTGCCGCTTGTCCTGTCGTGCCCCCCACTCGCACACTCATGGGTAGTGTTTGCTGGAGTCACGGGCAGCAGGGACCCCGTCGCAGACGTAGCTATTCAGCTACTATGCAACTGTCCCCTCAGCCACTCGAGAGTAGTGATAGCTGGAGTGGTGTACAGTCTGTCATTGTCCCGGCCTCTCGTCCATACTGGGGTCATGGACTTGAGGGGTGGGCGGGAGTGACCATCCGTGCATACGCTGTTATTATTATACCTGCTGATACTGTTGTTTCTTATGCTGCTGTTGCTAGATTATGCTGTTGTTGTTTATTTATACTGTTATGCTTACATAGGTTGAGATTTATACCTGTGATATGTGTTTAGACACTGGCTTACTTACTATTGACCTGTATATACCTCACATGATACCATGTAGTTATGAACAGTACTGTAGCAGGACTTTGCTACACCTACCTTCCCTTACTAGCCTAGGGTATGGTTTCAGGTATGGACACTTATTATGTTATCACTGTAGTATCTGCTATTTCTTTACGAGACTGTATACCTTTGTATCTCTAGTTCTTTACTATACTCATGCACTATCTGTCTATTACCCGCTGAGTCTTTATACTCACCACCCCGTATATTGGTAATTTCACCAGGTAGCGGGTAAAGGATTTATGGAGTCGCCTAAAGATCCTGTCCGCCAGTTCCACGTCACATTCGAGGACGACCTTACGAATTTGGTATTTCTTACATTATTTGTATTTTGGGTTTTGTACTTGTTTATATGTTTGTATTCTCTTGTATTTGGTTTGATATCATTGTGTAAAGCCGAGCCGGCTCGCAGTCAGTTGATTTGTATTTTGTGATTGTTGTTTTTGATTTCCGCTGTGTTGATTTTAGTTCCAGCCGAGTGGGCTGATTATATAACTGCGTGGTTGTGTATATATATTCCAGTCGTATGTGGCTGATGTATTTTGTATGTATGTATGTCTCAGATTGTCACCCGTACAGGGGAGATGCTGCCGAAATTTTTCGGTAAGGTCTCCTCTGGGGGCGTGACAACCTCCTTGCCTTCTTCATTGCATTCCTTTGAAGATGAAGCTTCTTGGACTTCCTCTTCTTCGGAAGTTGAGCGTCTCTCAACTTCGGAGTCCTCTTGCTCTTTATTTTGATCCAATGAGTCACCCTCTTTAGATTTTTCTTGGTCTGGTACAGTGGAGGGGATCTCATGAATTGATGCCAATTTGCTCAAAAGCTCCTTGGCATCCTTGAACTCTCCAATTTTTCCAAGAATGTGGCTAGGCAATATATTGACCAAAAGCTTGGTCACTTTATCATTGGCCTCACATCTTTGGATTTGTTCTTGGCTCCATTTGCTTTTCTTGAGGACTTTGCCCTTCGAATTTCTTGGAGCCTCAAAACCTTCCATAAGAGCAAACCATTGCTCTATCTCCATCATCAAGAAATTCTCGATCTTTGATTTCCAAAGATCGAAGATTATTGAAATAAATGATGGAGGCACCCTTGTATCGAATCCAAACCCGTCTTGGAATTCCATTGAAGTTGAGCCTTTTGATGAAGTCTTCGACTTGTAGAATTGCTTCAACTTCTTCAACCTCTAGCTTGTTGACCCTTCCGGCGATGATTCCAATGAAGAGTGGCCTCGCTCTGATACCAATTGTTGGGACCGAAATGTAGCTAGAAGGGGGGGGGGGTGAATAGCTTGTCGCGTATTCGTGGTCGGTGTTGCTTGTTTCTTCAAAGACGTGCAGCGGAAATATACAAGAAACAACACACACAACGCTAACAAGTAGATTTACTTGGTATACACCTCCAAAGGAGGTGACTAGTCCAATCCACACACTCACACACACCTCCACTAATAAACACTCCTTTTCAGTAACTACCGAAGGCGGAGAAGCCCTACAAGTTCACACTACAAGGAGAAAGGGAAAGGATACACAAATACAAGCAAAAGCTTACAATGAGTATAGAAAATCCTAACCCTAGCTTTCTTCCTCTTGTTGTAGATCCGCCTCTTGACTTGGAAAAACCTCCAAGAGCTTCAAGAACTGGCAATGAGAACCCTGTGGAGAAGCTCTGTGATCGCTGGTGAAGATCGGGAGAAGTGGCCGAGAATTCTACCGAAGGAATCGCACGCCTACAGCCTTTATCTGTGCCAACGGTCGGATCCCGATCGATTGGATTGCTCCCAATCGATCGGGGAGGCTTTGGATCGATCCACTGATCGATCCAGAGTGCCTCTGTGCTCTCAGGAATTGCCTGGATCGATCGGCTGATTGATCCAGGGCTTATCGCATAGAAACGCGCCACCCCAATCGATCCACTGATCGATTTGTGTCACTGGATCGATCCGATCGATCCAGAGGCGTTCTATGCGCTCTGCGACTTGCCCACTTGAGGCTTGTCGTTGGGACCTTCCCAATCGATCGGCTGATCGATTGGGCATCATCCAATCGATCGGCTGATCGATCCAGACATTGGTTTTGCCCAAAACCAAGTCCCAAGCTCCCAAACCAACATCCGGTCAATCCATGACCTGTTGGTTCATAAAATCTAGCATCCGGTCACCCTTGACCAGCTAGGACTCTCTCACCAAGTGTCTGGTCAATCCCTTTGACCCACTTGGACTTTTACCAGATGTCTGGTCAACCTTGACCCATCTGGATTTCCCCGTGCCTGACTTCACTCACCAGGACTTCCCTTCTGCCTAGTTTCACTCACTAGGACTTCTCTTCTGCCTGGCTTCACTCACCAAGACTTTCCTTTTGCCTGACTTCACTCACCAGGTCTTTCACCTAGCTTCACTCGCTAGGATTTTCACCTGGCTTCACTCACCAGGATTTTCCTCTACCTGGCTTCACTCACTAGGATTTCCACACTGCCTAGCTTCACTCACTAGGTCTTTTACCTGGCTTCACTCACCAGGACTTCCTTTGCCTAACCTCCAAATTAGGACTTTCACCTGGCTTCACTCACCAGGATTTTCCAGTCAAGTATCCGGTCAACCTTGACCTACTTGACTCTCCATCACAATCTCCACACATGAACAATTGCACCTGCAATCTCCATGTGTTGTCTACATGTAATGTCAAACATGTATTGTCAAACCATCAAAACATAAACATTAAGACTCGAGCTTGACCCAATTCAAGCTCAGTCAAACTAGGTCAACCTTGACCTGGGGAATATTGCACCAACAATCTCCCAACACAAAACCTTGGTCTAACTGGTTAGGATCCATAAAGGGTAGTTTCGGTCAGTTTCACTTAGCCAAATGCACCATGTCGAAGCCATATCTTCCTAGACATGAATAGACTAAGCTTCCCTAACGTACTATCATCCAAAATTTCACCAGTACCATTTTTCAAGTTAAACTTGAACCTTTTTTAACTAATCCTAATTACCTTGTCGGGTAGGTTGTTAGGGTTACCCTGCCGGATAGGTTAGTTTTGGAGGTGCCAGCTATTCTGGACCCTCCCCCTAAATTAATGACCATTAATTTAATTTTTAGTTCTCGGTTTATGTCTATTTCTTTTATAATTATATTTTACTTGGTGATAGTTTAAATTTTGTTGAGTTCTAATATGTTTAGATTTTAAATTTTTTTATTTAGGTTTGTGTTCTGGTTTTTGATTTGGTTTATTTGACTTTACATAATATATTTTATCTTTAGGAATATAATATTGGTTAGGTCCGATTTGTGTGGTTAAACACGCTTTTAGAACCCAGGCTTTATTTGTTGGTTTGTATTGGGTTATTAATGATTTAAAAGTTTTATTTGAGTTCGACTTATATCCGAGTTCGGTTTTATTATAACATGCTTTTTGATTATTTAGAATTAAGTCTAAATTTTTTGATCTAGTAGTAAATTTTTCTAACATATTTTTAAATTATTAATTTCTAATTTTAATGATGAATTTTCCTCCTCAAGTGTTAGATCTTGAGTTGGTTTATTATTTACAACTTGTTCCTTGAAGATTTGATTTTCCTCGAGGAGCAATTTGTTTTCATTTTCTAATTTAACTAATTTATTATTTATGCACGAAATAATTTTAAAAAATTTTCGGTTTAAGGTTAGGAATACCTCTTCGGAACCTTCGGAAACGAGTATGGACTCGTGGCTTGATTCGGGTTCGGACCCGTCTTCCGATTCATCTTCCGACTCTATTTCGTGGGCTATCAGCGCGAGGTGGCTCTGGTGCTTCTGATCTTTTGCTTTCAATTCTTCCGAGGAGGAGTCGTCCCATGTCGATTTGAGGGCCATCTTTTTGGTCTGCTTCGATTTGTCGATCTTCAATCTCGGGCACTCGTTCTTGTAGTGGCCCTTCTTGTTACATCCGAAGCACATCACACTCCTCGAATCGGTTGGAGAGTTGATCTTTTGAAGGTCTTTCTTGCTGAAGCTTCTTTTCCTCCTGGTGAACATCTTCCTTACCAGGTTCACCAGGTGTTCTTCATCTTCAGAGTTCTGGTCAGAATCTTCTTCCGGTTCAGACTTGTTCTTCTTTTCTTTTGAGGAACCTGCAAATAAAGCTACACCTTTCTCGACCCCGACGTTAGTTTGCTCATGTAGTTCTAATTCACAAAAAAGCTCATCTAGTTTTAATTTTGATAAATTTTTTGAGATCTTGTAGGCATCTACGATAGATGCCCACAAGCTGTTGCGTGGAAAAGCGTTTAAGGCATACCTTATTAAGTCCCGGTTCTCCATTTGGTGCCCTATTGCGTGGAGTCCATTGAGAATGTCTTTGATTCTTGCGTTGAGTTGGCTGGCTGTTTCTCCTTCCTATATTTTTATGTTAAATATTCTATTTAAAAGCAAGTGTCGTTTTGTTACCTTGGCGTCGCTCGTTCCTTCGTGCAACTCGATCAGTTTGTCCCATAGTTCTTTTGCATTCTGATGTGGTTCGACCCGGTTCAGCTCTTCCCTTGTTAGTCCGCAGTGTAGTGTGTTAATCGCCTTGTTCTCCATTGATGCCTTCTTCCTCATGTCCGGAGTCCACTATTCCGGGTCTAGTGGATTTTCGGAGTTGTCAACTGGCGCTCGGTAGGCTTTTGTGATGCCGAACCATTGATTGTAGTTTGTCTTCTGGTACACTTCTATTCTTTTCTTCCAGTATGAAAAATCATCCCCGTTGAATAGGGGAGGACGTACTGTGCTGAAGCCTTCCAATTGAGACATAATTTCCCTGCACACAAATCAACAAATAGACATGATATCCCAAGACTTGGTCTTGGATTAGTAGTGTAGGAAGAATTAAGAAAAAAAGAGCTAAATTGGTGTTGCACCAATTTGGTTTTAATTACAACGAAAAAAATTCCAAAAAGGTAAGAATACCAGTTTGGAGATATGCGAAAAGCTGAAAGCCGAAAATAGAAATTTTTTATTAAAGCAAATCACCCCCTTGCCTGATTGGTGGTTGCACCAAATCAGAGCGGTACCTGCTCTGATACCACTTGTTGGATCGTAGACGTTCGATAGAGGGGGGGGGGGGGTGAATATCGAAAAACGTTCGAATAGAAGTAAACGCAGTGGAAAAGTAAAACAATGCTAACACAATTCACTTTACTTGGTTCGGAGCCTGTGTCGACTCCTACTCTAAGGCCCGCGGTCGTTGACCGCTTTTGGTGGGCAATCACTATCAATTCGAATATTACAGAGTTTAAGTACAAGAATTGACAGAGAAAGAAAATACCGACAACAGAATGAAAACAAAACCAGCATTGAGTCGGAAAGCTTTTCGTGGCGTCGCGAGAGCACAGAGAATCAGATCTTGGATTCTATGTTGTTGTTGAAGCTCCACCCTGCCCCTTATTTTATATGAGGCTCGGGGCGCCCCGGATCCCTTTCGGGCACCCTGGTGTGACGTGGCAGGTCCAACCAGCGAGCTCCACGTGGCGACGACGTTTTCAGGATAGAATTGCCTCCCGGGCGCCCAGAACACCTTTCTCCAGGGATCATCTTTCCTGCAAGACAAGGTTAGTCTGAGGCAAATAGATAATGAATATCCTGCAAAACAAAGTGTTAGCACAGTTTATAAGTTTAATATAAAAAGTATGACTTAGATTCCGTCTTTCCGAGACCGGAATCTAGTCACGATCTCTTCTTAGATATCCGAAATGGATCTAAGCCGGATCGACGCCTAATGTTCCCTTCCCGGGAACGCATCCTCACAGTCACTCCCTTCCAGTGACTTACCTTTACTCACCTGCCAGACGTCCGGTCAGCCCTTCGACTCATTTTGACTTCTCGCCAAGCGTCCGGTCAGCCCGTCGACCCGCTTGGACTTCTCGCCAGCTATCCGGTCAGTCCGTCGACCTATCTGGACTTCTCGCTAAGCATCCGGTCAGCCCGTCGACCCGCTTGGACTTCGTGCCAAACATCCGGTCAGCCCGTCGACCTGTCTGGACTTCGTCTGCACACTCAGTTAGATCACAACAAACCTAACTTAACCTGATTTATCATTCATCAAAACCTGAGTTAGACCGTTAGTGCTAACTGCATCAACAGAACATTCTTCACGTACCGGTCCTTTTTCTGCATATAAAATTTTAGACTTAGCTTGCAAATTGCCCCTTTTCTGAAGAAAAATATAGTTAAAGCAATAGAAAAAAGTAGAAACATGCATGTATAACACGTACATTGCTGATCATTATAAACTGATAATTGAAAATGATAATCTAATAATCACTACAAACTAAAGTGATAATTGAAACAAACAAGCCCCCAAAGTAGACAACTTATCAACATGTATAAACAACTATAAACTTCTTGCAGTTTTGCATCTTTTGCGCGGTAGAAACCAAATTAAGTGAAGTCACATGAATCTGGACCTTTTGAAATGTTGAAGTAAAAGCATGGCCAAATAAGCATGAGAAAAGTTGCAACTTCACATTTTCATGAGTAGTCAAGCAAGTGAGCACGAGAAAAGTTGATGAATATATAAACTTGACATCATATCTTAAACCATGTATTATGCACAAGCAACTAGAATAGCTGGCAGCAGCAACAAAAGAAGGAATTAGAAGTCATGTACCTTATGTCTCAACATTACAGTAGCAACACTCAAGTAAGATCTCAAATCTTGTGGATGTGCAGTTTGCATAAAAACCACAATGCAGTATACAAAACCTTCTTCAACATTACTTTATTTCTATAAAAAAGCAAGAACAAACTAATCCATTAAACCATCTAAACTATGAATCACTTTATGCAGTCAGGAATAAGATTTTCTAAACTGATAATCACTACCATCTAAACTTATAATTACTATAAACTTAACTGATAATCTTCAAAAAAATGTTAGTCGTCCTACAGAAATGTGTTTACCAGCAAATGATATATATGTTTGAACATCTCAAAATCTTAGGACCAGATTATGTAATTTGTAGGGGCATATCTGTTAGTACTAGAAATGTGTTTACCACTAATAATCATGATGTTTCCATGGGTATATCTGTTAGGACCAGATTATTGTATGACTTTACATACCTAGTCATACATATTGTCTTGTATGCATTCTACCCGCTCGGAACACACTTCATCAATTTTTTCTCTAGAGTACTATGTTTTGATGAACTATGAACAAAGACAGAACAAATTAGTAAAAAACAATCAAAAGATGATAAGTACAAAATGATAAACACACAAATATTTGAGCAGATTGAGAATTGAATGTTAAATATTACTATTGATCGAAGTGAATCTCTCTCAATAGTTTCCACTTCTTCAATAATATCTCTCATATATCTCATTACATAAAAACCACATTGTTTCGAATCTGGTTGGCGATGACCCTATGTAAAAAACAAATTGTGAATGCCTAATATACATGTTTAATTTTTTATTATTTAATCATAAGTAGACATGCATACCTTTATTACTTCCCATGTAACATGTTTTGCCCATTTCTTTTCCTTGTTTGAATTAAACAATCTTATGCTCCTTTATACATCAATAAGAGTGGACATATGAGAGTTTTATTGATTAAAAAAATACTTAATAAAATTAAAATATGTACTCACATATCCACTACGTATTTTCAGTCCTTGTCACGAATGCGATGACTAAGTGAATCCAGCAAATAAACTTTCTCCTTATATGGATCAATGACAGTGAGAATCCAATGATAACTATGCACAAATCACATAATTATTGCATGCATATTTCTAGAAACAATAAATTAAAACTGATATTATAAGTCTTACTTACCCAACATTATGTGGCACCAAAACTAGTTGATTTCTTGATGCTTGAATTAGCTTATCTGCCAAAACACTAGCTCTTTCATTCAAGTGCTCGATTTTGTTGTTTTTTTCTAGTTGAGTCACAGATGGCACATATGGGATAACGTGTAGATTCACAAATCTAATTTTGTGGACATTGTTATATGATTTCAGCTTTTTATAAAGATGCCTACCATTTCAAAAAGAAGAATGTTACAATGCTAAATTAATAAAGTTTATACAATTTATATGGTAAACAAATAGAATAAGAAGACTTACCACATGTAAATTAATATACAATTTGCAGATATGGGATCCAAATGATAAAAAGGAATGATATCTTCAAGGTGCACAAGGATTTCGTAATCATTGCCAAAGAAACCATGCTCACAAATCATTGATATATTTGTTTAATCATTTAGAACATGCTTACAATAACAATACAATAGATGCAATGACTTTGGCACAGTTGATGAAATAATTGGGTTATTTCTTTGGACAACACTTCTTTTCCTTTGAGGATTCTAAAAATTGCAAATGTACACATGTTAGGTGCAACACTAATCTTTGTTGGACAATTTAACTATAAATATAATATGACATTTACCTCATCTTGCATAACTACCAAGTTAGCTGGCCATCCCACATGTGTTCTTATAGCATCACCAATTGTATCACATTGATTTGGAATTGGAAATGGCAAATGTGCTAATTCATCAACAACCTTATCAATGGAGACACGCATACAATTAATGGGTAATGGAACACCATGAAGTAATTTACCAACCCCATTGACATGAAGAATTGTACCATAGGCAACAATATTACTCTTAGAACCCAATGCCAATGCAACAGGTTTACCCTAGAAGATAAATAATCATGTTATAAAGTGATGCAACTCATAGTTTCAATAATACTAAGTAATATAACGACAACTAAATATATACTGGAAGAAATCATCATTGTTCAAAATTTGCATGCCATCATCATCCAAAGTTTCAATATTTGGGACATTCTTTTCAATTTTGATATTTTCGTCACTCATGGGATGCAACTTTACTGAGCAACTACCTTTTTCATCAGTATCTAAGTCGCATGCACCTTTTTGAACATTGCTTCAAGTTTCTGTATGCGTTCATCTTGATTTGATATGCGTGAATTTTGTTCGATGATGCGTGCATTTTGTTCTGAGATTAATATCTTTGCCTCCATCAACTCCTTTTACTGAAGGATAAACTGGTCATCAACAAGATGTTTCTTCACTATGCTGCCAACATTAAAATAGAATGTTGGAGTGACATGACCTCCAACACCTCTCACACGCCCAGAATGCTCATCTGATGAAAGTGCTCTTGAAAGGATATCCTTTTTTGACTCTTCAAAGTTTAACTTACCCTCCCATTTTTGTTGCACATAATCATCCTGTCATGCAAAAGAAAATAAAATATTTACTACAAATAGTTTTATTGCCATGTATTTGAATACTAATTGTAGTACTAAGACTAATTACGTGTACAGAATAAATTACTGGTAAACAACTCCCTATTAAGTACTATTACTAACACTAATATGGATATACATTTGTTTTAAAATTGCCAATGGTGATTTGCTAATTATTTAACTGGTTGTATATGCATACAAATACAATTGACAGGATGAGTGGGTTCTCTGTAGAGTTTTCCGAAAAAGAAAAGGGGAGAGCATAGATGATCAGCATGAGAACACTACTGCCACAACTTATTCTGTAGTGCAACTATCCATGCAAATTTTATCAGACAGTGTGTTTAGGGGATTGTGTTTATGGGAACTCAGGTTAAAATCCTGGGTGTGCTAAAAAAACAATGTTATCGGTCCAGTACACCAGCAGAAGTTATTACCTTCTACAAATAAATAAGTGGCCCAGCATACAAGTAGAAATATGCCGGTTTTCCTTTTCTGTAATAAATTTTCTAGCAATTTAATATGTATTGATGAAACTAAGTAGATGCAGATTCTTTAATGATGTCCAGACTATTGCTGAAACTAAGCAATTTGTATCCAAACTATTGCCATTTTCAAATCATAGATTTAGTATGAAAGAGGCATAATGAGCTTGCTTACAATCTTTTCTATTGCCATTTTCAAATCATCGCCTTCAAATTGCCCCTTCTTATTCAACCGTCCTTTCTTCCAAATAATCGCTCGATTAATCTCTTCATCATCACATAATTCATCTCCCTATAATCAAAATGTGTAATATAAACAACTTTAGAAATCACATTACTAGATTTAGTAGGAATAAAATATAGGCAGATTCTAGATCATATTTACCGAATTAAGTAGGAATACTTACTATTTCATCAGCGAAACGTGCATAATCTTTACGGGCAAGCCGATGTGGGTATACATTCTGCTTTCTTCTCTTCTTTTGCTCATCACTTACTTTCTAGTTAATTGTGTTGGTGCAATATTCCCTAGGTCAAGGTTGACTGTGTTGACTGAGCTTGAATTGAGTCAAACTTGAGTCATGATGTTTGGGTTTCGATGTTTGACAATACATGGAGAGAAGACATGGAGATTGCAGGTGCAATTATTCATGTAGTGAGATTGTGAAGGAGAGTCAAGTAGGTCAAGGTTGACTGGATACTTGACTGGAAAATCCTGGTGAGTGAAGCCAGGCAGAAGGGAAATCCTGGTGAGTGAAGCCAGGTGAAAGTCCTCGTGAGTGAAGCTAGGCAGAGGAAAAGCCCTGGTGAGTAAAACCAGGCATGAGGAAATCTAGATGGATCAAGGCTGATCGAACATCTGGTGTTGGAAAGACTAAGTAGGGCAAAGGGATTGACCGGATACATGGCACGAGGAGAAAAGTCTAAGTAGGTCATAGGGATTGACCGGATACTTGGCACGAGGAGGAAAGTCCAAGTGGGTCAAAGGGATTGACCAGACACTTGGTGAGCGAGTCCTAGCAGGTCAAGGGTGGCCGGATGCTGGGCACGATGAGCCAACAGGTCATGGTTGACCAGATGTTGGTTTAGGGGACTTTAGACTTGATTTTGGGAGAAATCATGAGCTGGATCGATCAGCCGATCGATTGGTTCATGCCCAATCGATCAACTGATCGATTGGACGAGTCTTCGCAACAAGCCTCCTCCCAATCGATCAGTGGATCGATTGGGAGAAGTGCGTGATCGCACAGAACAGCTCTGGATCGATCGGCCGATCGATCCAGAGCCCCCAATCGATCAGTGGATCGATTGGGAGGCGCGATTTCGCGCGATGGGACCTGGATCGATTGACCGATCGATCCAGGCGATCCCCAAGAGCACAGAGGCGCATTGGATCGATCAGTTGATCGATCCAAAGCCTCCTCGATCGATTGGGAGCAATCCAATCGATCGGGATTCGACCGTTGGCGCAGGATATAGCTGTTGGCGAGCGCTTCTCCCGGTAGAACTTTCACGGCTTTGATTCTTCTCTTCAGCAATCTTCACAGCAACTCCATAAAGTTCTCACCGCCAGATCTTGAGGGTTCTTGGAGGCATTTCCATGTCAAGAGGCGGATCTACAACAAGAAGAAGAAATCTAGGGTTAGGGTTTTCTTGTGCTAACTTGTAAGCTTTTAGCTTGTATTTTGTTCCCTTTCTCTTTCTTCTTGTAGTGTGAACTTGTAGGATTTCTCCGCCTTTGGTAGTTATCATAAAGGAGTGTTTTCATAGTGGAGGGTGCGTGAGTGTGTGGATCCTTGGATTAGTCACCTCATCTTGAAGTGGATACAAAGTAAATTCTTTTTGTTAGCGTTGTATGTTTTGTTTCTTGTATTTCCATTGCATATCTTTGAAGAAACAAGCAACGTCAAGCACGAGGATCACGCCGAGCTATTCACCCTCCCCTCTAGCTACATAATCGGTCCCAACAAGTGGTATCGGAGCAAGGTTGCTCTTCACCGGAATCATCGCCGGAAAGGGAAAAAGCTAGAGGGTGAAGAAGTTGGAGCAATTCTACAAGTCGAAGACTTCATCACAAGAAGCTCAACCTCAAATGGAATTCCAAGACAGGCTTGGATTCGATACAAGGGTGCCTCTATCATTTATTTCAACAAGCTTCGATCTTTGGAAATCAAAGATCGAGAATTTCTTGATGATGGAGATAGAGCAATGGTTTGCTCTCATGGAAGGTTTTGAGGCTCCAACAAACTCCAAGGGCAAGCCTCTCAAGAAAAGCAAATGGAGTCAAGAGCAAGTTCAAAGGAGCAAGGCAAATGATAAAGTGATCAAGCTTTTGGTCAATTTATTGCCAAGCAATATTTTGGCTCAAGTTGGAGAATTCAAGGATGCCAAGGAGCTTTGGAGCAAGTTGGCAAAGATTTATGAGATCCCCTCCACTGTACAAATACAAGAAGAATCCAAAGAGGGTGACTCATTGGATCAAGACCAAGAGGAAGAGGACTCCGAAGTTGAGAGATGCTCAACTTCCGAAGAAGAAGTCCAAGAAGCTTCATCTTCAAAGGAATGCAATGAAAAGGGCAAAGAGGAAGCATACTCTTTGTTCCATATACAAGATGAAGATGAAGAAGCCTCCACCTCTAGGATTGAGGGGGAGCAACCTTTGGTGACGCCGGATCAAGAAGAAGGAGAAGCTTCTACATCCGGGTCAAATGGAGAAGAAGACGATGTATCCTCCAAAAATCAAGAAACATCAAATGGAGGATCATGTGCCATCCCTACACATTAAGGCATAAATGTTTCAATTAAAAATAAAAATCATATTATATGTTTTGAGTGAAGGGAACATGGGCACTACAAGAGCAAGTGCCCCAAATTGGTCAAGAAGAAGGGCCAAGTGGCACTAAAGGGCAAAGATAAGCTCAAGGAGACCGCCCCCACTGTTAGTTAGAGCCCTAGAGCCAATCATTTGATGATTGTATGGACTCATTGTATCATATTCTTGTATATTAATAAAGGCATTTGATTTTGGTTATTATACTTACTTGTATTAGTGCCAAATAAACTAAGTATAATAACATCCCTGAGTAGAGCGTTCTTACCTATATCAATCGATTGGTTGAATCGATAGTGAGATGTTATAGGGAACACTACTCTAAATCATTCCTAGTCGAGTATTAACATTCAGGGACAATGTTAATACAATAAGACTAGCATGTAGGTCAACTCGATGACTTGATCTCACAAGTCATGGATATAGAGATATCAAGCTGACACATGGGTATGCATTAGAGAATGTATACTGAATGACCCGCCATGAGAAAGTATCATGGATCGTTATATGAGTGTCATATACTTTCTCATGTGACTATTAGTATGACTATTGGTCCTTAGACCTGAAGTCACCATGGTTCCCTACATAAGGAGTTATGTACTTTGGTTTCGTCAAACGTCACCCGTAACAGGGTGGACTATAAAGGCGATTACTGGGTATGTAATGAATTATGCAGAGGGATGTGAGTGATGTAGATGGGATCTATCCCTCCCATATGACGGGAGCGACATCGGTATTCTTGATAGAGTTAGACCACGAAGTGCATGGCCATGCCCAAATGAGTCAACATTAGATGTTGAGCTCATTTAATCGAGTGAGTCTACTTGGAGTTCAAGATTTAGTTTGATTAGAGGATGACACAGTCTATGCCTCACATTGATCAATCTAGATGTCTAGGATAGAAGGACAATGTCACATATTTTGAGGAGTCACAATTAGTAGTCACAAGGTGATGTTGGATCTCAACATTTTTGTAACTCGGGTAGTAATGATGTATTGCTAGATACCGCTCATTACTTATGCTTCTAAATGATTTTAGGGGCATTGCCAACGTTACAATAACCTATTGGGTCACACACAAAGAACATGTGGATGGAGATTAGGTTCATATGATGAACCAATTGGATTAGGTTCATATGATGCACCAAAGATTGGATTCAAATTAGACTTATTGAGTTAGACTCAATTAGATTCAATTGTTGACTGAGTCTAATTTAAATTTGATTTATTGAGTCAATTTATATTAATGAATTGAGATTCATTAAATTGAAATTGACTTGAATCAAAGGTTGGATTTAACTCAACAAGGAAGAAAATTGGTCAATTTTGACTTGACCAAATGGATGTTGAAACAGCAAGTTTGACTTGATGCATTGCCACATCATGTAGGTTGACTCATCCTACATGGCCTGACACATAGTTGCCACATCACCTCCACCTCATGAGGTGTGCCACCTCATGGAGGTTACACCTTCCTCTTTGCATTAATGTGGCCGGCCAGATTAATGAGGGAGGTTTTCATTGTGTGGCCGGCCACACACTTTATAGGAGGAGTTTTTATTTTGTGGTAATTATGTGTGTTGAATGCTTGATTCTTCTTCTTCCTTGGTCTCTTCTTTCTCCTTCTCTTGAGGTTGCCGTGTACTTTTCATGGTGGAAGAAGGTGGGTGAGTGAGTTAATCCAAGAAGTCCAAGAAGAAAGGTAATATTTTAGAGGAGTGTATTGTATTCTCTTCTTTGCTTTCCTTTCTTCTTCTATTCCCATCCGAGAGCCCTAGAGAGTGCTAGCACACTTGGGGTCTTTCTTCTCCATCCTTGAATGCTAGAGAGCATTCCTTGTTCGTGTGGATATCACTAGAGAAGTATATACCTTGATACTTTGGAGATCCGACATGTACCTTGGACGAGCGGGATTTTGCGAGGGCACGCTTCAAAGGTAAAACTCTCAACACATAGATCTAGGAGTAGATCTAAAATTTTGAAACTCGTACTCGTATTTTTGTTCAGTTTTCCTTGCACGGATCTACTGCTTTGGGTGATTCGGGGTTTCCGCGACGCGAAAAAGCGGTTTTCGCGGCCCGAAAAAAACCAACAGTGGTATCAGAACCACGTGCAAGGCTTGTACGAGTTTAATTTTTTGGTTTTATGAAAACTAAAGTTTCTATAATTTTCTGTAAAATTATGATTTTTGGGTTTTTATGAGTATTTTTCTCGAGTAATCGAAGCACAAGTGTTTAGACGCTTGTAGGCTTCGACTACCGGGAAGTTTTTTCCAAAACGGTGATGTTTCGACCCAAATCCATTTGGGATAGCTAGCGAAGGCGCTGTAGGATCGCTTAGGAGAAACTCACGATGGTTAGATCGTGGGTAGGGGCACTTCCCCTAACCCCGCAAGGGGATTTGCTTCGCGATTGCGCCCGAAATCGCAAATCGGGACCGCCGGGAAAATTCTTCTCAAAGGTTTTGTCCCAAATCGTTTTGGGATAGCGAGTTTAGGCACTGTTGGATCGCAAAGGAACCCTCGCGATGGTTAGATCGCGGGTAGGGGCGCTGCCCCTGGCCCCGCAAGGGGATCCGTTCCGCGATTGCGCCCGAAACCGCTAAACGGAACCGCCGGGAAATTTTACTCGTAAAAATTGTAAAAAATTAATTTTAAAATTATAGAAAATTATGAAAAATATATAATTTTGAATTATATATTAATTTTGTGATAGTCATGGCCCAAAAACCCAATATGATTGGATTGTGTTGTAATTCATAATACGGCCTGCGTGCCGTTATGTGTTTGCGCGTGTTGTATGTTTTTATTTTCCGCGACCTGCGCGTCATGCCTTTCTCATATATTCTGGTTGTAAATTAGATTTAGACTCGAATGTAACTCGAGTTTCAAATTATAATGTACAAATTGGAGCGGTGGAGGGTCCACACGAGATGGAGTTCCGAGGCGGGCACGAGCAACACAAGGTGGTCAAAGGGAGGAGCTTGGAGAAGCTGTTGACCCTAGGTTGACCATTCGATCTTCTCATTGGCTTGAGAAGATCATAGTAGGGCGATGACTAAATCACAAATAGATTAATTAGTTAATTGCTTATGTATATGATGCATGTTTAATAAGTAATTAATTAATTAGTGCCTTACGATTAGATTAGATCTAAGTCGTGCACATGATGCACCCTTGCGATTAGATTAGATCTAAGTCGTGCACAAGATGCATCCTTTTTGATTAGATTAGATCTCGATCGAACCAACTCTAAATGCCTAACTGTGCCGTGATACCTATCACTACCTCGATCACATGTATTGTTGAATCTGCCAAAGCAGAGCAATACATATTATCTTGGTAGGGTACGGAGGGACAATCTTGGTCCCGCCTATCAACGCATGGGTGAATATAAAACTCAATTAGATTGAGTATTCCTAGTTGCTCGGTTAGATCGAGTCAACTATAGGCATTCTTCCAACGGTTGGAAAATATTGGTCAAAATCACATCTATATTAACTCTCGGGCGTATTAGCCAAAGCTAACTCGAGTTTTAATATAAATGCGGATATTGATTTTATAAACAAGAGTTGCATAGAGATGTAATTGGTAATCGTTACCTACCGATCATACTAAGCCTTGGGCGTATTAGCCAAAACTAACTCAAGGGTTAGTATGATGTGGATCTTGTCCCACAAGAATTATAGTATTCAGTGGGAGCATCATTTAATTAAAGACCTAATTAAATTATTTTAAAAGAATATGATATTTATTTCTACAAATTTTCTGTTGTAGATAACCATGACGTCAAATACGAACTCTTTCTCCCTGCGTTCTGTCCTTAAGAAGGACAAGCTCAACGGAGTAAATTTCCTAGACTGGTACAGGAACCTGAGAATAGTTCTCACTCAGGAACGTAAACTCTACGTTCTGGAGCAGCCCATTCCGGAGGCTCCTCCTGCCACTGCCACGCGAGCAGACCGGGATGCTTACAAGAAGCATCAAGATGACGCATTAGATGTGTCCTGTCTTATGCTCGCGACCATGAACTCTGAGCTTCAGAAGAAACATGAGTTGATGGGCGCTTACGATATGATTGAACATCTTTGTCACCTATATCAAGGACAAGCAAGGCACTGGAAGAGGAACTCCAAAGAATACCTGGAAGATCTTAAGAAGAAGAGAAATAAGATTTCTACTTCAGGTATACATGTTATAGAAGTCAACCTCTCAATTTCTTCATCGTGGGTATTAGATACCGGATGTGCTTCGCACATTTGTACTAATGTAAAAGCGCTGAGAAATAGCAGAGCATTGACGAAGGGTGAGATAGACCTACGAGTAGGCAATGGAGCACGGGTTGCTGCTATTGCTGTAGGAACTTACCATATATCTCAGCCCTCTGGGCTAGTACTAGAATTAGATGATTGTTGTTATGTGCCTGCCTTGACTAAGAACATAATTTCAGTTTCTTGTTTGGACAAGAAAGGATTCTCGTTTATAATAAAGAACAAATGTTGTTTTGTCTATTTAAACGATATGTTCTATTGTAGTGCACCTCTGATAAACGGACTCTATATTCTAGACCTTGAGAGCCCTATCTATAATGTAAATACCAAGAGGTTCAAGTCAAATGACTTGAACCAAACCTACCTCTGGCACTGTCGCTTAGGTCATATAAATGACAAGCGCTTATCCCAGCTCCATAAGGATGGTTTGCTGGACTCATTTCATTTTGAATCATATGAGATATGCGAGTCATGCCTATGAGGCAAGATGACCAAGACTCCCTTTAGTGGGCACAGCGAGAGAGCAACTGATTTGTTAGGACTCATACATAGTGATGTATGTGGCCCTTTCAATGTTGCTGCTAGAGGCGGTTATAGATACTTCATTACATTTACTGATGACTTCAGTAGATATGGTTATGTGTACTTGATGACACATAAGTCTGAATCCTTCGAAAAGTTTAAAGAATTCAAGAATGAAGTACAGAACCAGCTTGGCAAGAGTATTAAGATACTTCGATCAGATCGAGGTGGTGAATACTTAAGCCATGAGTTTCGTGACTATTTAGCTGAGTGTGGGATTCTATCCCAACTCACTCCTCCTGGAACACCGCAATGGAATGGTGTATCCGAAAGGAGGAATCGTACCCTATTAGATATGGTACGATCTATGATGAGTCACACAGATCTTCCGACATACCTTTGGGGCTATGCTCTAGACACGACAGCTTTCATTCTCAACCGAGTTCCATCCAAGGCCGTGATAAAGACACCATATAAGATATGGACTGGGAGAGATGCCCAGGTGTCTTTCATGAGGATTTGGGGTTGTGAGGCTTACGTACGACGTCAAGTCTTAGACAAATTAGGACACAAATCCGACAAGTGCTATTTCATTGGATATCCCAAGGAAACTAAGGGATATTACTTTTACATTCCTAGTCAGCACAAGGTAGTTGTGGCAAAGACTGGGGTCTTTCTAGAAAGGGACTTTGTTTCTAGAAAGACTAGTGGGAGCACGTTCGATCTTGAAGAAGTTCAAGATGCGAACAATAGAACTGATGCCTCGATGGAAATTGAACTGGAACCACAAAGTGTTGTGGATGATGTTCCACAAGGAGTTGAGAAACAACAACCGGTTCAAGTAGACATACCTCTTTGCAGGTCTGATAGGGTATGTCGTCAGCCTAAAAGATACTCATTTCTCTTGTCTAACCATGATGACGTTATGCTCATAGAGGATGAGCCTACCACCTATCAGGAAGCTGTGATGAGACCAGATTCTGAGAAATGGCTAGAGGCCATGAGATCCGAAATGGAATCCATGTACACCAACCAAGTATGGACTTTGGTTGATCCACCTGAAGGGGTAAAACCCATAGGGTGCAAGTGGGTCTTTAAGAGAAAGACTGACATGGATGGACTTATTTATAAAGGTCGCTTGGTAGTTAAAGGTTTCAAGCAGATTCATGGTATTGACTATGATGAGACCTTTTCTCCAGTAGCGATGTTTAAGTCCATTCGGATCATGCTTGCTATTGCAGCCTACCATGACTATGAGATATGGCAGATGGATGTCAAAACCGCGTTTCTGAATAGAAACCTACTCGAGGATGTGTACATTGTTGGTGCGGGTAGCACTAACGGTCTAACCCAGGTTTTGATGAATGACAAATAGGTTAAGTTAGTTGTGTTGTTGTCTGACACTTTGATCGAGTGTGCAGGAGAAGTCCAGACAGGTCGACGGGCTGACCAGATGTCTGGCACGAAGTCCAGCTAGGTCGACGGGCTGACCGGATAGCTGGCGAGAAGTCCAAGCGGGTCGACGGGCTGACCGGACGCTTGGCGAGAAGTCCAGCTAGGTCGACGGGCTGACCGGATAGCTGGCGAGAAGTCCAAGCGGGTCGACGGGCTGACCGGACGCTTGGCAAGAAGTCCAGATGGGTCGACGGGCTGACCGGACGTAAGGTAAGTCACTGGAGGGGAGTGACTACGAGGACGCGTTCCCGGGAAGGGGACATTAGGCGTCGATCCGGCTTAGATCCATTTCGGATATCTAAGTCGAGATCGTGACTAGATTCCGGTCTCGGAAAGACGGAATCTAAGTCATACTTTGGTTATCTATAAAACTGTGCTAACAATCTTTGCTGCAGGGTACATTTGCCTCGGACTAACCTTTTCTTGCAGGAGAAGGACTTTCTGGAGAAGAGGGGTCCGGGCGCCCGGAAGGGATCCAGGCGCCCGGAGGCAAGTTTTATCCCCAGGACGACGTTGACACTTGGAGCATGCTGGTTGGGAGTGTTACGTCACATTCCAGGCGCCCGGAAGGGATCCAGGCGCCCGGAGCAGCATATAAAAGAAGCCCCAGGCAAGAGCTTCTAGATACAAGTCTGCTGAGAACTCTGAGTCCAATCACTCTGCTGCTCTGCGCTCCAACAACGTTCACAAAGCTCCGACGACTCACTCCGGCTCTTTATTAATTCATTGTTTGTCGGTTAGCTTTGTTTTCTTTCTTTTTCATTAGCAATATTTGTACGTAAATTGTAATTATCCGAATTGCTAGTGAATTGCCCAACGAAAGTACTCAAGGAGTACGGGCCTTCGAGTAGGAGTCGTCACAGGCTCCGAACGAAGTAAAAATCAACAGTGTCATCTCTTTATTTCTTTACTTTTCCGCTGCGTTTTAACTCGAGATTTTCGAATCGATATTCACCCCCCCCCCCTCTATCGAATCTAACGGTCTTACAAGTGGTTTATAAGATCGAAAAGAATTTAGATATCTCCACAATTGCATGATATTGTCCACTTTGGGCCTAAGCCCTCATGGTTTTGCTCTTGGGCTCTCCCCAAAAGGCCTCATGCTAATGGAGATATCTTTTTTCTTATGAACCTATGATCTTTCCCATGTGTTTCCAATATGGGACTATGTTTGCAACCTTGCAACCCCAACAATCCCCCCCTCAAACAAAGGACCATAGGTTTCCCACGTCCGATCCTCGACCCACCAGGTCTTCCTGCCCCTCGGTCCACCCGACCTACTAGGACTTCCTTGCCTAGTCGCAACTAGGACTTCCTGCCCGGTGTCTGGTCCTCTTGATCAGAACATAGGAGCCCCCACTTTCTTTGTTCGAGGTCAATATTGTACCCACATGGCTCAATCAGACCATAGCTCTTGTGCACAGTCGGCGGTTAAACCTTCTGGCAGTCCGGGCTCTGATACCATTTGTAAGATCGAAAAGAATTTAGATATCTCCACAATTGCATGATATTGTCCACTTTGGGCCTAAGCCCTCATGGTTTTGCTCTTGGGCTCTCCCCAAAAGGCCTCATGCTAATGGAGATATCTTTTCTCTTATGAACCTATGATCTTTCCCATGTGTTTCCAATATGGGACTATGTTTGCAACCTTGCAACCCCAACATACATGACACAACCTGAGGGTTTTGTAGATCCACAGCATACTAGCAGAGTATGCAAGCTGCATAGGTCCATTTATGGACTAAAGCAAGCTTCTCGGAGCTGGAATCTTCGATTCGATGATGCAATCAAATAGTTTGGTTTCATCAAGAATGAAGATGAGCCTTGTGTCTACAAGAAGGTTGTAGGGGATATAGTTGTCTTCCTCATATTGTATGTGGATGATATACTACTCATTGGGAAGGACATCCCTATGCTTCAGTCTGTCAAGACCTGGCTAGGGAGTTGCTTATCAATGAAGGACTTAGGTGAGGCATCCCGCATTCTAGGGATACAGATCTATAGAGATAGATCTAAGAGATTGCTTGGCCTAAGTCAGAGTACATACATTGACAAGGTACTCCTTCGGTTTGCCATGCAGAACTCCAAGAAGGGATTTCTGCCGATGTCACATGGCGTGAGTCTTTCGAAGACTCAAGGTCCCTCTTCTAGAGAGGAGAGAGACCGCATGGATCAGATCCCTTATGCCTCAGCCATAGGATCGATCATGTACGCCATGCTATGTACTCGACCTGATGTCTCGTATGCTTTGAGCATGACGAGCAGATACCAGTCAGATCCAAGTGAAAGTCACTGGATAGCGGTCAAGAATATTCTTAAGTACTTAAGAAGGACTAAAGAATATTTCTTGATATATGGAGGTAGTGATGAGCTAGCTGTAAAGGGTTACAGTGATTCCAGACCGACCAGGATGACTATAGATCGCAATTGGGGTTCGTATTTTGCATTAATGGTGGTGTTGTTAGCTGGAAGAGTCGCTGATTCTACAACAGAGGCCGAGTATATTGCTGCATCAGAGGCAGCAAAGGAGGCAGTTTGGATCCGCAAGTTCATCACTGAACTTGGGGTGGTTCCTAGCATCGCTGATCCAGTTGAGCTCTATTGTGACAACAATGGAGCTATAGCACAGGCGAAGGAACCTCGCTTACACCAGCGGACCAAGCACATACTACGGCGCTTCCATCTCATTCGAGAGATTATCGATAGAGGAGATGTGAAGATTTGCAGAGTACCTACAGAGGCTAACATCGCAGATCCCTTGACCAAGGCTTTGGCAAAGAGAAAGCATGATGGTCACACAAGGTCATTAGGCCTTAGAGCCTATACTGATTGACACTAGTGCTAGTGGGAGATTGTTAGTTAGAGCCCTAGAGCCAATCATTTGATGATTGTATGGACTCATTGTATCATATTCTTGTATATTAATAAAGGCATTTGATTTTGGTTATTATATTTACTTGTATTAGTGCAAAATAAACTAAGTATAATAACATCCCTGAGTAGAGCGTTCTTACCTATATCAATCGATTGGTTGAATCGATAGTGAGATGTTATAGGGAACACTACTCTAAATCATTCCTAGTCGAGTATTAACATTCAGGGACAATGTTAATACAATAATACTAGCATGTAGGTCAGCTCGATGACTTGATCTCACAAGTCATGGATATAGAGATATCAAGCTGACACATGGGTATGCATTAGAGAATGTATACTGAATGATCCACCATGAGAAAGTATCATGGATCGTTATATGAGTGTCATATACTTTCTCATGTGACTATTAGTATGACTATTGGTCCTTAGACCTGAAGTCACCATGGTTCCCTACATAAGGAGTTATGTACTTTGGTTTCGTTAAACGTCACCCGTAACAGGGTGGATTATAAAGGCGATTACTGGGTATGTAATGAATTATGCAGAGGGATGTGAGTGATGTAGATGGGATCTATCCCTCCCATATGATGGGAGCGACATCGGTATTCTTGATAGAGTTAGACCACGAAGTGCATGGCCATGCCCAAATGAGTCAACATTAGATGTTGAGCTCATTTGATCGAGTGAGTCTACTTGGAGTTCAAGATTTAGTTTGATTAGAGGATGACACGGTCTATGCCTCACATTGATCAATCTAGATGTCTAGGATAGAAAGATAATGTAACATATTGTGAGGAGTCACAATTAGTAGTCACAAGGTGATGTTGGATCTCAACATTCTTGTAACTTGGGTAGTAATGATGTATTGCTAGATACCGCTCATTACTTATGCTTCTAAATGAGTTTAGGGGCATTGCCAACGTTACAAGAACCTATTGGGTCACACACAAAGAACATGTGGATGGAGATTAGGTTCATATGATGAACCAATTGGATTAGGTTCATATGATGCACCAAAGATTGGATTCAAATTAGACTTATTGAGTCTAATTTAAATTTGATTTATTGAGTCAATTTATATTAATGAATTGAGATTCATTAAATTGAAATTGACTTGAATCAAAGGTTGGATTTAACTCAACAAGGAAGAAAATTGGTCAATTTTGACTTGACCAAATGGATGTTGAAACATCAAGTTTGACTTGATGCATTGCCACATCATGTAGGTTGACTCATCCTACATGGCATGACACATAGTTGCCACATCACCTCCACCTCATGAGGTGTGCCACCTCATGGAGGTTACACCTTCCTCTTTGCATTAATGTGGCCGACCACGTTAATGAGGGAGGTTTTCATTGTGTGGCCGGCCACATACTTTATGGGAGGGGTTTTTATTTTGTGGTAATTATGTGTGTTGAATGCTTGATTCTTCTTCTTCCTTGGTCTCTTCTTTCTCCTTCTCTTGAGGTTGCCGTGTACTTTTCATGGTGGAAGAAGGTGGGTGAGTGAGTTAATCCAAGAAGTCCAAGAAGAAAGGTAATATTTTAGAGGAGTGTATTGTATTCTCTTCTTTGCTTTCCTTTCTTCTTCTATTCCCATCCGAGAGCCCTAGAGAGTGCTAGCACACTTGGGGTCTTTCTTCTCCATCCTTGAATGCTAGAGAGCATTCCTTGTTCGTGTGGATATCACTAGAGAAGTATCTACCTTGATACTTTGGAGATCCGACACGTACCTTGGACGAGCGGGATTTTGCGAGGGCAAGCTTCAAAGGTAAAACTCTCAACACATAGATCTAGGAGTAGATCTAAAGTTTTGATACTCGTACTCGTATTTTTGTTCGGTTTTCCTTGCACGGATCTACGACTTTGGGTGATTCAGGGTTTCCGCGACGCGATAAAGCGGTTTTCGCGGCCCGAAAAAAACCAACACCCACAACAAAGAGGAACAAGGAGCACATCGTGTGCTTCTTGTGCAACCAAAAAGGACATTACCGGAGTCAATGTCCTAAGGGGAAGAAAGCGGTCAAGGCTCATGGAGGAAGCACAAGTCAAGGGGGAGCCTCCAAGGTAAAACGAAAGGTATCATTTATTGAGTCTACCCCTATAACAATGGTAAAAAGCATGCTAGTTCTAATTTATATTATTTCAATGCTATTTACCATGAAAATAGGAATCATGATAGCATTAAGGAAAATCATGTAGCTTTTCATGCTAAGACTATCACACCTAGGGTTAGGAAGGTAGGTAAAATATTAGGCAATAACACTAAGGACCATCGTTATAAGCCTAGAAATATAAATGCTCATGAATTCATTGAAAAATCAAAAACTAAGGATTTAATGATAGAAAATCAAGTCTTGAGGTCAAGGCTTGATAAAATGGAAAAGACCCTAAAAAGGATGAAAAATATCCTAAAAGGGCAAAATGCGCAAAACCCAAGTCTAGGAGTACAACAAAGGTCATCCAAGGGTCATAGAGGTTTGAGATACAAACCTAAGGCTAAGAAGGATGTAATTTCTTACCATAGGGTTCCATATAGCTATGGACCGAGTTTAGGTCTAAGGGGCAAGTCAAAAATACTAGGGAGGTCATCCCTAAGAGTATTTTTGCAACAAACGTGACTAAGACTTCTAAGAAGTCTAAGAAAGTCACTAGGAAGGTCACAAGGGAAGAAATCCCTAGAGTTGACCTAGAAAAGGTGACCAAGGCTTTTAAGTGTTAGCTAGAGCGCTAGAGCCAATCATTTGATGATTGTATTATGGACTTGTTGTATCATATTCTATATAAATAAAGGCATTTGGTTTTTTTTGGTTATTATACTTACTTGTATTGGTGCCAAATAAACTAAGTATAATAACGTCCTTGAGTAGAAGGTTCTTACCTATATCAATCGATTGGTTGAATCGATAGTGAGATGATATAGGGAACACTACTCTTAATCATTCCTAGTTGAGTATTAACATTCAGGGACAATGTTAATGCAATAAGACTAGCATGTAGGTCACCTCGATGACTTGATCTCACAAATCATGGATATAGAGATATCAAGTTGACACATGGGTATGCATTGGAGAATGTATACTGAATGACCAGCCATGAGAAAGTATCATGGATCGTTATATGAGTGTCATATACTTTCTCATGTGGCTATTAGTATGACTACTAGTCCTTAGACCTGAAGTCACCATTGTTCCCTACATAAGGAGTTATGTACTTTGGTTTCGTCAAATGTCACCCGTAACTAGGTGGACTATAAAGACGATTACTGGGTATGTAACAAATTATGAGGAGGGATGTGAGTGATGTAGATGAGATCTATCCCTCCTATATGACGGGAGAGACATCGGTATTCTTGATAGGGTGAGACCATGAAGTGCATGGCCATGCCCAAATGAGTCAATATGAGATATTGAGCTCATTTGATTGAGTGAGTCTACTTGGAGATAAAGATTTAGATTGATTAGAGGATGACACGGTCTATGCCTCACATTGATCAATCTAGATGTCTAGGATAGAAGGACACTTGTCATATATTGTGAGGAGTCACAATTAGTAGTCACAAGGTGATGTTGGATCTCAACATTCTTGTAACTTGGGTAGTAATGATGTATTGCTAGATACCGCTCATTACTTATGCTTCTAAATGAGTTTAGGGGCATTGCCAACATTACAAGAACCTATTGGGTCACACACAAAGAACAAGTGGATGGAGATTAGGTTCATATGATGAACCAAGAGGTTTAGATTCATTTGATGAATCAAATTGGATTAAGAGTAATCCTAATTGGGCTAATTGTGTTGGACTCAAGTTGATTCATGTGTTCAATGAGTATAATTTAGATTATGACTCATTGAATCAATTTAATTAAATGAATTAGATTCATTATATTAAATTGGCTTGAATTAAATGGTCGGATTAGATCAACCATGAGAGAGATCAAGTCAAGTTTGACTTGACTTGAGAGGAAGAGGAAGAGTCAAGTTTGACTTGAGTATTTGCCACATCATTAGTGATTTGGCATTAGGAGGACTAATGATGATGTGCAACATCATCAAAGTGTGCCTGTTGGGTTCGTCGGGCCGCGAAAATCGCTTTTTCGCGTCACGGAAACCCCGAGTCACCCAAAGCCATGGATCTCGTGCAAAGATTCGTAAACAAAAACTTTTCGAAAAACCTTTTTCTTGTACGAGTTTGTAAAAACTTTAGATCTACACTAAAGTTAAGATCATTACCCTTGTAGCGAAGCCCTTCGCGTTCCCGTTCGTCCAAGAAGTTGCCGGATCTCTAGACCGTCAAGCGTCGGTCCTCTAGAAGTATCCACACGAACAATTCTTGATGGAGAAAACCTAAACAATGGTGTGCTAGCACCTTGATAGGTCACGGCAAGGAAGAGGAGGGAGAGCAAGGAGAGAACACAAGGAAGAAGAAGGAGTTACACCACTTGAATGAAAATGAATTCCCACACCAACACAAATTGGCCGGCCACTCTCAAAAACCTCCCAAATTAATTGCAATAATTGCAATTAATATGAAGCCATTAAAGAGAATGGCTTTGTAACTTCCATGAGGTGGCACCCATGATGATGTGGAACATCATTATTGGTCCACCTAATGCCAACTCACCAATGAGGTGGCAAAAGGTCAAGTCAAAATTGACCTTTGGTCTTCCTTCTCAAGTCAAGTCAAACTTGACTCAATCTCTACCATGGTTGATCTAATCTAACCATTTGATTCGAGCCAACTTAATATAATGAATCTAATTCATTAAATTAAATTGATTCAATGAGTCAAAAACTAAATTAGACTCATTGAACACATGAATCAACTTGAGTCCAACTCAAGTTAGCCCAATTAGGATTACTCTTAATCCAATTTGATTCATCAAATGAATCTAATCCTCTTGGTTCATCATATGAACCTAATCTCCATCTAATTGTCCTTAGTGTGTGACCCTATAGGTTCTTGTAACGTTGGCAATGCCCTAAACACATATAGGAGCATAAGTAATGAGCGGTATCTAGCAACACATCATTACTACCCAAGTTACAAGAATGTCGAGATCCGACATCACCTTGTGACTACCAATTGTGACTCCTCACAAAATAATGACAAGTGTCCTTCTATCCTAGACATCTAGATTGATCAATATGAGGCATAGACCGTGTCATCCTCTAATCAATCTAAATCTTGAACCCCAAGTAGACTCACTCAATCAAATGAGCTCAACATCTCATGTTGACTCATTTGGGCATGGCCATGCACTTAGTGGTCTCACTCTATCAAGAATATTGATGTCGCTCCCGTCATATGGGAGGGATAGATCCCATCTACATCACTCACATCCCTCTGCATAAATTGTTATATACCCGGTAATCGCCTTTATAGTCCACCCAGTTACCGGTGATGTTTGACAAAACCAAAGTACATAACTCCTTATGTAGGGATCCATGGTGACTTCAGGTCTAAGGACTAATAGTCATACTAATAGCCACATGAGAAAGTATATGACACTCATATAACGATCCATGATACTTTCTCATGGCGGGTCATTCAGTATACATTCTCCAATGTATACCCATGTGTCAGCTTGATATCTCTATATCCATGACTTGTGAGATCAAGTCATCGAGCTGACCTACATGCTAGTCTTATTACATTAACATTGTCCCTGAATGTTAATACTCGACTAGGAATGATTTAGAGTAGTGTTCCCTATATCATCTCACTATCGATTCAACTAATCGATTGATATAGGTATGAACCTTCTACTCAAGGACGCTATTATACTTAGTCTATTTGGCACTAATACAAACAAGTATAATAACCAAACAAATGCCTTTATTAAAATACAAGAATATGATACAATGAGTCCATACAATCATCAAATGATTGGCTCTAGGGCTTTAACTAACAGTGTGCCACCTCATGGGGGTTACAAATCTATTCTCTTTAATGACCACATTTAATGAGAATGGGGGTTACCCTTTTGGTTTTGAATGAGAATGAATTTTTCATTCACTCACATTCACATCATCTTCTTCCTCAAGCTCTCTTTTTTCTCCTTCTCTTCTCTTGGTCGTGGGTTTCAAGAAAAGGGAGAAGAAAGGAGAGTGAGTCTAATCCAAGAAGAAAGGTTAGTGAAAGTCACATAGAGATTTTTTTTAGAGGAGTGTGTTCTCTTCTTTTCTTTTCTTCTTCTTCCAATCCCATCCGAGAGCATCAAGAAGTGCTAGCACACTTGTGGTGTTCTCTTCTCCATCCTTGTGTGTTAGAGAACACATCTTGTTCGTGTGGATACTTCTAGAGGATTGTCCACGTTGACAATCTTGAGATCCGGCACTTCCTTGGACGAGCGGGATTCGAAAAGGGCACGCATCAAGGGTAATTTTCTAAACATATAGATCTAAGAGTAGATCTAGTTAGTAAACTTGTACATGTAAAATTTAGTTCTATACTCTTTGCACGGATCCGTTGGCTATGGAGTTTCGGGGTTTCCGCGACGCGAAAAAGCGTGTACGAGTTTATTTTGGTTTTTATGAAAAATAAACATTCTGTGAATTTCTGTAATTTCATGATTTTTATAGTTTTAAAGGGTATTTTTCTCGTAGAAGCGAAACACAAGTGTTTAGACACTTGTAGGCTTCGACTACCGAGAAGTTTTTCCCGTTACGACAATGTTTCGACCCAATACTTTTTGGGACAGCGGGCTAAGGCGCTGTAGGATCGCTTAGGAGCAACTCGCGATGGTTAGATCGCGGGTAGGGGTACTGCCCCTAACCCCGCAAGGGGATTTGCTCCGCGATTGCGCCCGAAATCGCTAATCGGGACCGCCGGGAAAAATTTACTCATAAAAATTGTAAAAATTATGAAAAATTACAAAAAATTATGAAAAATATATAATTTAGAATTATATATTATTTTTGTGATAGTCATGGCCCAAAAAGACCCAATATGATTGGATTTGTGCTGTAATTTATAATACAGCCTGCGTGCCGTTGTGTGTTTGTGTGTGCTGTATTTGATACACGACCTGCGCGTCGTGCCTCCATATTTATATTCTGGTTGTAAATTAGATTTAGACTCGAATGTAACTCGAGTTTCAAAATGTAATGTAAATTTTGAAGCGGTGGAAGACCCACTCAAGACGGAGTTACGAGGAAGGCGCGAGCAACACAAGGTGGTCAAAAGGAAGGCGCTTGAGAATCTGTTGACCTTAGGTTGACCATCCGATCTTCTCATTGGGTTGAGAAGATCGTAGTAGGGCCATGACATAATCACAAAAATTTAGTTAATTACTTGTGTATGTGATGCATATTTAATTAAGTAATTAATTAGTGCCTAACGATTAAGATTAGATCTAAATCATGCACAAGATGCACCCTTACGATTAGATTAGATCTACATCGTGTACAAGATGCACCCTATCGATTAGATTAGATCTATATCAAGTATATGATACAACATCGACGTTTAGATTAGATCTAAATCACGTCAACTCAAATGCCTACCGTGCCGTGATACCTATCACTACCTCGATCACATGTGTTGTTGAATCTACCAAAGCAGAGCAACACATATTATCTTGGTAGGATATGGAGGGACAATCTTGGTCCCGCCTATCAACGCATGGGTGAGTACAACTCAATTAGATTGAGTAGCTAGTTAACTCGGTTGGATCGAGTACAACTATAGGCATTCTTTCAACGGTTGGAAAGATAGGACATAAATCACATTTATATTAATTCTTGGGTGTATTAGCCAAAGCTAACTCAAGTTTTAATATAACTGCGGATAATGATCCTATAAACAAGAGTTGCATAGAGATGTAATTGGTAATCGTTACCTACCGATCATACTAAATCTTGGGCGTATTAGCCAAAGCTAACTCAAGGGTTAGTATGATGTGGATCTTGTCCCACATGAATTATAGAATTCAGTGGGAGCATCATTTAGTTGAAGGCCTAATTAAATGATTTAAAAGAATTTGATATTTATTTCTGCATTTATTTCTGTTGTAGAATTTCCATGACGTCAAACACGAACAACTTCTCTCTGCGTTCTGTCCTTAAGAAGGACAAGCTCAACGGTGCAAATTTCCTGGACTGGTTCACTATAACACCCACAAAATTATGAGATAAGTATATGGGTGTTAGTTGCTTTAGAGCATAAAGGTTAGAAGAATCAAAAAGAAAAAAAAAAGAAATAAGAGAAATAAAAGAAGAGGTGAAGGTCTGAACCTTGAACCTCTCACAAAGGATGGAAATAAAATTATGTATGATAACCACTTGGATAATGAATAACATGTGAATAGGAAATGATGGGAATTGTAGTTAAAAGTAAAGATATAATTAAGTGAGGGAACAAGAGAAAATCAAGTAACTTTCTTCCCCTTGTTTACCTCTTGGTTAAGAAAAGGAGTAGCAAAAGACAAGTTGTCTTTCTTCCTTTTTCTTCTCTATTTTCGTGGAGTTTAAGAGAACAATGAAGAGAAGAGTTAAGGGGAAGGAATGAGGACATATTCTCATTAGAAAAATACATGCATGAATTAAGGAGGAAAGGAAGCAAAGTTCATCTTTGTAACTTCCACCCACTTAGCATAAAAAGGAAAGGAACTAAAGGATTTCATTTTTTTCCTCCCCCCCCCCACCATTGCCAAAACTAGAAGCCTCCTCCCTCATCTCCACAAGCCAAGTTTAGGTTTCTCCCTAAGAGAAAACTAAACTACAAGAAGGAGCCTTCAAGGTGTACCCTTCCAAGCAAGAGAAATCAAAAGGAGTGCTAGAAGAAGAAGCTCCCTTCTTCCTCTTCACCAAGGGTACCAATTCTTTAAAGATTAACAAGTGAACACTAGGTAAGCTTCCCCTCACCTGTGGTACAATAGTTTATATGGTTTTCCATGAAGAGAGATAGCTTAAAAACTTAGGACTTGCTTTATGAAAATTCGGCCAAAAACAAGAAGAAGAGTCTAAGAAATTTGTAACTATTTATGCTTATGATTTTTCTTATGACATGTATTTTCTGAAAGAGGTTAATCTAAGGTTTCCATACTAGAGTGAATAATGAAAACTTAGATCCATGAACCTTAGACTCTCGGCCAAGCATGAACAAGAGGACTAGGTAAGCTTAAGACTCAACTAAGCATGTTTCCTTATTTATGTATTATGTACCCTATGATAATGATGTTGTTAACCTTTCCTCTTACTTGTATGTTATTTGAAACTCCATTTCCATGCTCATGAATGTTCGGCCATAGAAGAACTAAAGGCCTAAGAGAGTTTAAACCTAAAAACTAAGCATGCTAAGATTTCTCCTAAGACAAGACATGAAGCTAAAATGTTATGCCATGATTGTATGTTAGTTATGAATCTTATTTCATGCTTATGAAGATTCGGTTATGAAGAGATTTAAAGTCTAGGAAAGTTTAAACCAAGGCTAGGAGGCTCATGACCTTCTTGATAAATGATATGAAACTAGTTGATGTTTTTATGGTTGCTTGTTACATAGAATTTTGGTTACATGTAACTTTCGGCCACACTAAATTTTAAAGCTAGGATGTGTAGATTTTTAACTAAGTTTACTCATGTTGTTCCTTGTTATGATGCCATGAAAATTGTGTAGGGTTTTCCATGCTTTTAGGCCATATGAAAAACAAAAACCAAGCTCACATGTTTCGGCCACCTTTGGATTAAAGGCCTAGGAAAACTTAGAACCCAACTTATATATGTTCATGATGTTCCTTGTGATAAGTACTATGAAATGTAGTTGTGGTTTCCATGCTCTTATGCCACTAGAAACTTAGCTTCATGCTTGATAGGTTTCGGCCAATACTAGTGTAAAGGCCTAGAGAAATTTTGAAACCAACTTACATATGTTCATGATGTTTCTTGTGATAAGTACTAGGAAATGTAGTTGTGGTTACCATGCTCTTATGCCACTAGAAACTTAGTTTCATGCTTGATGTGTTTCGGCCACTACAAGTTTAAAGGCCTAGAGAAAATTTAGAACCCAACTTATATATGCTTATGATGTCTTGTGATGTATGCTATGAAATGTAGTTGTGTTTTCCATGCTCTTATGCCACTAAAAACCTAGTTCCATGATAGATATGGTTCGGCCACTACAAGTTAATGGGTCTAGGAAGTTTGAAATTTAAAACAAATGTGCTTATGTTGTTCCTCATGAAAATGTATAAGATATTGGCTTAAGGTTCGACACTTCCATGCTACTTGTAACCTAGAATGAGACATGCTAGGGTTCGACCATGATAAGATTAGGAACTTATGGAACTTAGAACCCAAACTAAATATGCTTAAGTAGTTCCTTATGAAGTATGATATGATATGGGTTTAGGGTTTACATGTTTGCATGTTGCTTAGAACTTGATTTCTCTTCATGAAAGGTTTCGGCCATGGAAGAATTGGAAACCTAGGAGGGCTTAAAAATTTAGGTTAACATGCTTATGACCTTTCTTATGCTAGTATGTGAAGATAGCAGGAGATTTTTTTATGTTTGTATGTTGTCTAGAGATCATGCCTCTACTCATGACTTTCGGCCATATGGGTTTAGTGACCTAGATGTACCTCACATGCTATGAATGAATCAAGAGATGTTATTTAATGATTCCATGAATGGTTATGTCTTTTTATGATAAGTGATATGCTCTTTTATGTATGCTTATGATCCATGTATGTGCTATGTGTTCAATCATGCATACTTTAGGATATGATAAAATGATATGTTCATTATGCAAGCTTATGATTCATGCATGTGCTGTGTGCCCGAATATGCATGCTTTATGATATGATAAGTGATATGTTCATGTTGTATGCTATGATTCATGCATGTGCTGTGTGCCCCAAAAAAAATTGCATGTTTTATGATATGTCAAGAAACATGATATGCATGAAAGAATAAGAACTATGATATGTATGAAATGCTACTTTACTTTATGTATGACTTGTACCAAGGGTGGGCTCCATAAGCGCCCCGGGGTCGATGGACTAAGAAACGAGCCTCGTTAGGGATGGGCTCCTAAGTGCCCCTAGGTCGATGGACTAAGAAACGTGCCTAGTATGTATGCCTTGTAGGGTTCAAGACTTGCTACCTTGGACCTACATAGGACGCGCGTATTTATGTATGTGGTACAAGCCGGGGCCCCAATCATGTTGAAATTATGTTTAAGTATGTATTGTATAAGTTTTCAAAAGACATGATGCATATGTTGCATGATATATGTTAGGAGTTTACCATGTTTATACTTTATGATTATGCCATGATTGTTATGATGATGTTATGTTATGACAGGATACTTTTGATGATCATGTTATGTTATGCCATGATACTTTATGTTATGTTACGATATGTCATGATATGCTCTTGACATGATACATTTGTCTTTATGCCTTATGACTTGTGATTTTAATATGCTTTACGGTTTTTGTGAGTAGGAAAGGAACTTACTGAGCCATGAGTGCTCACAGCTTACTTTCTTGTACCACAGATAAAGGCAAGGAATGGTTGTACTAGGGGAGCAGCAGGAGGGGCTAGAAGGATATGTGCGGTAGTGGACTGGCTAAAGGAAAAGACCTGCTTTTTGTTTAATAAGAAATATGCCATGTTGATGTTTTTATTTCATAACTCCATGACCTTAAGTATGTATTTGGATATTAAGACTCAAAAAAAATTATGATAGGTATGCTATGTGGTTCTTTGATGTCTATGGTGATTTTTAAGTAAGAAAAGGTTTTTAAATTCTCTAAGTAAGACTTCCGCTGTGTTAAGTATGTATGTGTCGCAAGTAACCCCCGTCGCCTTGGCAGGAGGGGCGGGGCGTTACATTCACACCCAAGAACGTAAACTGTACATTCTGGAGCGGCCCATTCCGGAGGCTCCTCCTGCCATTGCCACGCGAGCAGACCGAGATTCTTACAAGAAGAATCAAGATGACGCATTAGATGTATCCTGTCTTATGCTCGCGACCATGAACTCTGAGCTTCAGAAGCAACATGAGTTGATGAGTGCTTAGGATATGGTTGAACATCTTTATCACCTATATCAAGGACAAGCAAGGCATTGGAAGAGGAACTCCAAAGAATACCTGGAAGATCTTAAGAAGAAGAGAAATGAGATTTCTACTTCAGGTATACATGTTATAGAAGTCAACCTCTCTATTTCTTCATCGTGGGAATTAGATACTGGATGTGCTTCGCACATTTGTACTAATGTACAAGCGGTGAGAAATAGCAGGGCATTGATGAAGGGTGAGATAGACTTACGAGTAGGCAATGGAGCACGGGTTGCTGCTGTTGCTGTAGGAACTTATCATCTATCTCTGCCCTCTGGGCTTGTTCTAGAATTAGATGATTGTTGTTATGTGCCTACATTAATTAAGAACATTATATCAGTTTCTTGTTTGGACAAGAAAGGTTTCTCATTTACAATAAAGAACAAATATTGTTCCGTCTATTTAAACGATATGTTCTATTGTAGTGCACCTCTGATAAACGAACTCTATATTCTAGATCTTGAAAGCCCTATTTATGACATAAATACCAAGAGGTTCAAGTCAAATAACCTGAACCAAACCTATCTCTGGCACTGTCGCTTAGGTCATATAAATGACAAGCGCTTATCCCAGCTCCATAAGGATGGTTTGCTGGACTCATTTGATTTTGAATCTTATGAGACGTGTGAGTCATGCCTACTAGGCAAGATGACTAAGACACCCTTTAGTGGGCACAGCAAAAGAGCGACTGATTTGTTAGAACTTATACATAGTGATGTATGTGGCCCTTTCAATGTCGCGGCTAGAGGCGGTTATAGGTACTTCATCACATTTACTGATGACTTCAGTAGATATGGTTATGTGTACTTGATGACACATAAGTCTGAATCCTTTGAAAAGTTCAAAGAATTCAAGAATGAAGTACAGAACCAGCTTGGCAAGAGTATTAATATACTTCGATCAGATCGAGGTAGAGAATACCTTAGCCATGAGTTTCGTGACTATCTAGCTGAGTGTGGGATTCTATCCCAACTCACTCCTCCTGGAACACCACAGTGGAATGGTGTATCCGAAAGGAGGAATCATACCCTATTAGATATGGTACGATCTATGATGAGTCACACAGATCTTCCGACATACCTTTGGGACTATGCTCTAGACACGGCAGCTTTTATACTCAATCGAGTTCCATCCAAGGCCGTGATAAAGACACCATATAGGATATGGACTGGGAGAGATGCCCAGGTGTCTTTCATGAGGATTTGGGGTTGTGAGGTTTACGTTCGACGTCAAGTCTCAGACAAGTTAGGACCCAAATCCGACAAGTGCTACTTTATTGGATATCCCAAGGAAACTAAGGGATATTACTTCTACTCAGGACAAGGTAGTTGTGGCAAAGACTGGGGTCTTTCTAGAAAGGGACTTTGTTTCTAGAAAGACTAGTGGGAGCACGTTCGATCTTGAAGAAGTTCAAGATGTGAACAATAGCACTGAAGCCTCGATGGAAGTTGAACTGGAACCACAAAGTGTTGTGGATGATGTTGTTCCACAAAGAGTTGAGGAACAAGAACCAGTTCAAGTAGACATACCTCTTCGCAGGTCTGATAGGGTACGTCGTCAGCCTGAGAGATACTCATTTCTCTTGTCTGACCATGATGACATTATGCTCATAGAGGATGAGCCTACCACCTATCAGGAAGCTGTGATGAGACCAGATTCCGAGAAATGGCTAGAGGCCATGAGATCCGAAATGGAATCCATGTACACCAACCAAGTATGGACTTTGGTTGATCCACCTGAAGGGGTAAACCCCATAATGTGTAAGTGGGTCTTTAAGAGAAAGACTGACATGGATGGACTTATCTATAAGGGTCGCTTGGTAGCTAAAGGTTTCAAGCAGATTCATGGTATTGACTATGATGAAACCTTTTCTCCAGTAGCGATGTTTAAGTCCATTCGGATCATGCTTGCTATTGCAGCTTACCACGATTACGAGATCTGGCAGATGGACGTCAAAACCATGTTTTTGAATGGAAACCTACTCGAGGATGTGTACATGACACAACCTGAGTGTTTTGTAGATCCACAACATACTAGCAAAGTATGCAAGCTGCATAGGTCCATTTATGGACTAAAGCAAGCTTCTCGGAGCTGGAATCTTCGATTCGATGATGCAATCAAACAGTTTGGTTTCATCAAGAATGATGATGAACTTTGTGTTTACAAGAAGGTTGTAGGGGACATAGTTCTCTTCTTTATATTGTATGTGGATGACATACTGCTCATTGGGAAAGATATCCCTTTGCTACAGTCTGTCAAGACTTGGCTAGGGACATGTTTCTCAATGAAAGACTTAGGTGAAGCATCCCGCATTCTAGGGATACTGATCCATAGAGATAGATCTAAGAGATTGCTTAGCCTAAGTTAGAGTACATATATTGACAAGGTACTCCTTCGGTTTGACATGCAGAACTCCAAGAAGGGATTTCTGCCGATATCACATGGCGTGAGTCTTTCAAAGACTCAAGGTCCTTCTTCTAGAGAGGAGAGAGACCGCATGGATCAGATCCCTTATGCTTCAACCATAGGATCTATCATGTACGCTATGCTATGTACTCGACCTGATGTCTCGTATGCTTTGAACATGACGAGCAGATACCAGTCAGATCCAGGTGAAAGTCACTGGATAACGGTCAAGAATATTCTTAAGTACTTAAGAAGGACTAATGAATATTTCTTGATATATGGAGGCAATGATGAGCTAGCTGTAAAGGGTTATAGTGATGCTAGCTTCTAGACCGACCAGGATGACTATCGATCGCAGTCGGAGTTCGTGTTTTGCATTAATGGTGGTGCTGTGAGCTGGAAGAGTTCGAAGTAAGACACAGTAGCTGATTCTAAGACAGAGGCCGAGTATATTGCTGCATCAGAGGCAGCAAAGGAGGCAGTTTGGATTCGCAAGTTCATCACTGAACTTGGGGTGGTTCCTAGCATTGCTGACCCTATTGATCTCTATTGTGACAACAATGAAGCTATAGCACAGGCGAAGGAACCTCGCTCACACTAGCGGACCAAACACATACTACGGCGCTTCCATCTCATTAGAGAGATTATCGTGAGAGGAGATGTGAAGATTTGCAGAGTACCCACAGAGGCTAACATCACAGATCCCTTGACTAAGGCTTTGGCACAGAGGAAGCATGATGGTCACACTAGGTCATTGGGGCTTAGAGCCTACACTGATTAGCACTAGTGCTAGTGGGAGATTGTTAGCTAGAGCCCTAAAGCTAATCATTTGATGATTGTATTATGGACTTGTTGTATCATATTCTATATAAATAAAGGCATTTGGTTTTTTTGGTTATTATACTTACTTGTATTGGTGCCAAATAAACTAAGTATAATAACGACCTTGAGTAGAAGATTCTTACCTATATCAATCGATTGGTTGAATCGATAGTGAGATGATATAGGGAACACTGTTCTTAATCATTCCTAGTCGAGTATTAACATTCAGGGACAATGTTAATGCAATTAGACTAGCATGTAGGTCAACTCGATGACTTGATCTCACAAGTCATGGATATAGAGATATCAAGTTGACACATGGGTATGCATTGGAGAATGTATACTGAATGACCCGCCATGAGAAAGTATCATGGATCGTTATATGAGTGTCATATACTTTCTCATGTGGCTATTAGTATGACTACTAGTCCTTAGACCTGAAGTCACCATTGTTCCCTACATAAGGAGTTATGAACTTTGGTTTCGTCAAACGTCACCCGTAACTGGGTGGACTATAAAGGTGATTACTGGGTTTGTAACAAATTATGCGGAGGGATGTGAGTGATGTAGATGGGATCTATCCCTCCTATATGACGGGAGAGACATCGGTATTCTTGATAGAGTGAGACCACGAAGTGCATGGCCATGCCCAAATGAGTCAATATGAGATATTGAGCTCATTTGATTGAGTGAGTCTACTTGGAGTTCAAGATTTAGATTGATTAGAGGATGACATGGTCTATGCCTCACATTGATCAATCTAGATGTCTAGGATAGAAGGACACTTGTCATATATTGTGAGGAGTCACAATTAGTAGTCTTAAGGTGATGTTGGATCTCAACATTCTTGTAACTTGGGTAGTAATGATGTATTGCTAGATACCGCTCATTTCTTATGTTTCTAAAGGAGTTTAGAAATATTGCCAATGTTACAAGAACCTATTGGGTCACACACAAAGAACAAGTGGATGGAGATTAGGTTCATATGATGAACCAAGAGGATTAGATTCATTTGATGAATCAAATTGGATTAAGAGTAATCCTAATTGGGCTAATTGAGTTAGACTCAAGTTGATTCATGTGTTTAATGAGTCTAATTTAGATTATGACTCATTGAATCAATTTAATTAAATGAATTAGATTCATTATATTAAATTGGCTTGAATTAAATGGTTGGATTGGATCAAGCATGAGAGAGATCAAGTCAAGTTTGACTTGACTTGAGAGGAAGAGGAAGAGTCAAGTTTGACTTGACTATTAGCCACATCATTAGTGATTTGGCATTAGGAGGACTAATGATGATGTGCCACATCATCAAAGTGTGCCACCTCATGGGGGTTACAAATCTATTCTCTTTAATGGCCACATTTAATGAGAATGGGGGTTACCCTTTTGGTTTTGAATGAGAATGAATTTTTCATTCACTCACATTCACATCATCTTCTTCCTCAAGCTCTCTTTTTGCTCCTTCTCTTCTCTTGGTCGTGGGTTTCAAGAAAAGGGAGAAGAAAGGTGAGTGAGTCTAATCCAAGAAGAAAGGTTAGTGAAAGTCACATAGAGAATTTTTTTAGAGGAGTGTGTTCTCTTCTTTTCTTTTCTTCTTCTTCCAATCCCATCCGAGAGCATCAAGAAGTGCTAGCACACTTGTGGTGTTCTCTTCTCCATCCTTGTGTGTTAGAGAACACATCTTGTTCGTGTGGATACTTCTAGAGGATTGTCTACGTTGACAATCTTGAGATCCGGCACTTCCTTGGACGAGCGGGATTCGAAAAGGGCACGCATCAAGGGTAATTTTCTAAACATATAGATCTAAGAGTAGATCTAGTTAGTAAACTCGTACATAGAAAATTTTGTTGTATACTCTTCGCACGGATCCGTTGGCTAGGGAGTTTCGGGGTTTCCGCGACGTGAAAAAGCGATTTTCGCGGCCCAAAAAACCCAACACTAAGTAGCCTAACAAGGTCACTAGGAAGGTATGTAGGGAGGTTATTCCTAGTGAGTACCTAGAGCATCCAAGGTGCACCAATAGGTGTTGGGTTCCTAGGAGCATTTTCTCTACCCCATAGATGGGTTAGAGAGTGTCAACTCTGATTAGAAGGGTAGTTAACCCAACTTTGATGAAGTTGACACTCGGAGGGCATTTTCAAGGTTATTATTAACCTTTGAAAATGATAAGGGTTATATGTTTACTCTTGGTAAGAATAAAATGTGTCACTATTTGATATATTGCATGATATTTTAAGTGACACAAATTGAGAAAATCATAAGAACTACCAAGTTGGGATTTTGGTATGTTCTTAGGAAATTAAAGGCAATTTATGCCTTAACTCAGATGATTACTCCTTGAAGGAGTAAATTGTGCCAAAATTTGAGGAATATACTTAATTTAAATTGACACAAATTATGAAAAGTAAAAGAAATGTCAACATTGGATTATTGGCATTTTTTGGGAAATAGTGGGCAATGTAGGTTTTAAATTTTAATTTATCTAAGATTTAAGGATACTTAGGTAGTTAATCTAGGTATTTTGGTTATGCTAAATTTCCATGCTTTGTTTATCCATCATATGTCATGACATCATGTTTATTTTTGCATTCATGCTTTATTATGAAAAATATAAAAATACTATGTCATGTCATACATACATCTTGTAGGTATAGAAATTTTCTTTTGAAAATTATTTCTTTTTGATGTATGCCATAACATATCATACATTTTGTTTAATTCTTTGAAATTAAGGACAAATGGCATTTATGAACAAGTAACATCTTTTGTGGATGTTCATAACCTCAAAATGCCTAGATAGATGTGCATGATCCCTAGTTTAGGGCAAAACCAAAACTTTACATCTCACACAAACTATAAGGTGACTTGTATGTGTTTTAGTACACATTAGATACAAGTGAGATGTTAGGATTGTTGGGTTTTTCGGGCCGCGAAAATCGCTTTTCCGCGTCGCGGAAACCCCGAAACTCCCTAGCCAACGGATCCGTGCAAAGAAAATTTTTCGAAAAACTACGAGGACGAGTTTACCTAGATCTACACTTAGATCTACATGGAGAAAATCTTATACCTTCGATGCGTGCCCTTCGCGAGTCTCGCTTGTCCAAGGAGATGCCAGATCTCTAATTGTCAAAGTAGACAACTCTCTAGAAGTATCCACACGAACAAGATGTGTTCTCTAACACACAAGGATGGAGAAGAGAAAACCACAAGTGTGCTAGCACTTCTTGATGCTCTCGGATGGGATTGGAAGAAGAAGAAAGGAAAAGAAGAGAACACACTCCTCTAAAATCTCTATGTGACTTTCACTAACCTTTCTTCTTGGATTAGATTCACTCTCCTTTCTTCTCCCTTGCTTGAAACCCACGACCAAGAGAAGAGAAGGAGCAAGAAGAGAGCTTAGGAGGAGGAAGATGACTTGAATGAGAGTTACTCACCAAAATAAAACTTCTCTTTTTCCATCAAGTGGCCGGCCACTACAAGTGGTGTAACCCCCTTCACATTAATCACAATTAATGTGGAGGTCATTAAAGAGAATAGTTGTAACCTCCATGAGGTGGCACATGTGATGATGTGGCACATCATCATTAGTTCTCCTAATGTCAAGTCACAAATGATGTGGCATAAAGTCAAGTCAAACTTGGCTCTTCCTCTTCCTCTCAAGTCAAGTCAAACTTGACTTAATCTCTCTCATGGTTGATCTAATCCAACCATTTAATTCAAGCCAATTTAATATAATGAATCTAATTCATTTAATTAAATTGATTCAATGAGTCATAATCTAAATTAGACTCATTGAACACATGAATCAACTTGAGTCCAACTCAATTAGCCCAATTAGGATTACTCTTAATCCAATTTAATTCATCACATGAATCTAATCCTCTTGGTTCATCATATGAACCTAATCTCCATCCACTTGTTCTTTGTGTGTGACCCAATAGGTTCTTGTAATGTTGGCAATGCCCCTAAACTCATTTAGAAGCATAAGTAATGAGCGGTATCTAGCAATACATCATTACTACCCAAGTTACAAGAATGTTGAGATCCAACATCACCTTGCGACTATCAATTGTGACTCTTCACAATATATGGCAAGTGTCCTTCTATCCTACACATCTAGATTGATCAATGTGAGGCATAGACCGTGTCATCCTCTGATCAATCTAAATCTTGAACTCCAAGTAGAATCACTAAAACAAATGAGCTCAATATCTCATATTGACTCATTTGGGCATGGTCATGCACTTCGTGGTCTCACTCTATCAAGAATATCGATGTCTCTCCCGTCATATAGGAGGGATAGATCCCATCTACATGTTGGGTTTTTCGGGCCGCGAAAACCGCTTTTTCGTGTCGCGGAAACCCCGAAACCCCCTAGCCATTGGATCCGTGCAAAGAAATTTTTTGAAAAACTACGAATATGAGTTTCAAACTAGATCTACTCCTAGATCTACATAAAAAGATTTTATACCTTCGATGCGTGCCCTTCGCAATCCCGCAAGTCCAAGGTACGCCGGATCTCGAAGTTGTCAACGTAGACAACTCTTTAGTGATATCCACACGAACAAGATGTGTTCGCTAACACTCAAGGATGGAGAAGATGTTGGAACCCCATGGTTTTTTTGGTGTGATCAACAAGTTAAGTTAGGTCCTGTGTATTTAACCTTGTGTCTAAGTGTGCAGGAGCTTAGGAACACAGGTACTCGAGTGGAAGACGCAGCTAGCGAGAAGGACGGCACGCTGTGCGTCCGAGGGACGAGGCGCTGCGGAAGAGTACACCGGCGGACGAGAAGGAAGCGCGCGGTGGTTCCGAGGGACGAAAGCCGGAGCGGAAGATTGCTCGGGGAGCAAGAGACGCAGCTAGCGAGAAGGTCGACGACCGAGGGACGAAGACTGCGGATGAGTACGCTGGCGGACGAGAAGGAAACACGCGGCAATTCCGAGGGACGAGAAGCCGGAGGGAAGCACGCTCGAGAAGACCGGAAGTTGGGTTCGGGTGAGCCCTTTTCCGGAAGGCAGAGATCACCCAAACGAGCGGATCCGGAGCGGAAGAACCGGACCGAAGCGGGACTGAACCAGAGAAGCGGTCCCGGATGAAAAAGTCAACTGTGTTGACTTTCGGGGTCCGGGGCGCCCGGAACTGACCGGGGCGCCCGGACCCATCCTTGGGCTCCGGGCGCCCGGAATAGTAATTTTGACCAGATCGAGAATTATCTCGATCTGAACGTTGGGGGATAAATTTTATCCCCCCCAGGGCGCCCGGAACCCTTCCAGGCGCCCCGACCAAGGCTATAAATATAGCCTTGGTCCAGAAGCTTATCATCAGTTCAGAAATTGTAAACAACACTTGTGTGCTTCCACTGTTTAGATTAGCTTCTGTCTTTCTGTGCTTACACTGCTGTAAACGAGGCTTCTCCGCCTGAAGGAGCTCTTAGTGCGATCTTCATCCTTGGATTAACAACCTCCCCGGTTGTAACCAAGTCAAATTCGGTGCCTCGTTTTTATGCTTTATTTTCTGTTTAATCTATTTTTTAAGTGTTAGCTTAATTGTCCGAGAAAGGGTTGTGTTTTACCCCCCCTTCTAGCCGGCCGCATCGGTCCTACAAGTGGTATCAGAGCCGAGGCGCTTCAGGAGGACTAACCGCCGAACGAAGCAACAAGATGGCCGGATCCAACATCCACGCACCAAAATTCGAAGGGGACTTCGCTAGCTGGAAAAAGCGAATGGAGGTATTTCTTGAAACAGATTATAATTTATTACTAACAATGGAATTTGGCTATGAAGCACCAGAGGGCAAAGCAAGAAATCAATGGTCAAAGAAGGAGCAGGCTGACAACGTGGCAAACAAGAAAGCAGAATTTCATCTGCTAAGTGTACTTCCAACACAAGAAGTCAATCGAGTCGGTACCTACAACTCGGCAAAGGAGCTTTGGGATAAATTCCTTGAGTTACACGAAGGAACATCTGAAGCCAAACTTGCAAGACGGGATTTACTTCGTAACCAGCTTACAAACCTCCGATTTGAAGAAGGTGAAACAATTGCACATCTACACTCGAGGATTCAGGAACTCATCACCAGACTTACGAATCTCGGAGAAGAGGTATGTAACCGAGATTCGCTAAGGTATGCCCTAAATTCCTTTCCTAGAAACTCAAAATGGGCATCACTAGTAGATGCCTTTTACATTTCAAAAAATTTAGAAAAAATTTCATTAGACGAATTCTTTTCAACTTTTGAAGTGTATGAGTCAAGATGTGCAGGTCCGAAGGAGCCCAAGAATAATGTCGCCCTTAAAGCTTCGAGAGACGAACCTGAGTCAGAATCTTCTCTCGACGACGAGGAAATGGTAATGATGGTAAGACGATTTAAAAATATTTGTAAATCTAGGAAATCTAACCATCCGCAGGGAAGAAATAAAAGAACCATCCGCTGCTACCATTGCGATGAAGAAGGGCACGTCAAGGACAATTGCCCTAAACTGAAGAACAACGGGAAGGACAAGGGTAAGAAGCCTATCCAAAATCGCAAGGCCCTAAAAGCGACGTGGGACGATACGTCGTCGGAATCAGAAGTCAAGGAGTTCTCCGGGCTCGCGTTAATGGCGAGTCATCAAGACGACGACTGCGAATCAAGCTCTTCCGAAATGAGCATCGAAAGCATCAATGAAGGGGGAGCCACGTCCGAAGAGAGCAGCAGTTCAGGGGGAGAAACCGACAACGAGATCGACAAGGTAAGTGAGGTACGATCTCTTCCTTCTAATAAAATGTTTAAATTCATTAAAATTTTAACAAAAGATTGCTGCAAATTAGAAAATGAAAATAAAGATTTAAAAGCAATATTAGCTACATCTTGTCCGTTAGAAATGCTAGATAAATCAAATTTAGAAAATGAAAAATTAAAATTAGAAATTCAAAATTTAATTTTTCAAGTAGAAAATTTGAAAAACTCTGCTTGCTCATCTAAAACCAATTTTAGAAGGTTCAATAATTTGAATTGGTATTATAGATATCACCAGGGACAAATTAAAAATATCTCTAGAAAATATGTCCCTAAAAACTTTTTAGTTAATCCAGTAGGTTGGAACCTATATTGGGTTCCTAAATCATGCTTAAATTAATTTTAAAAGTAAAATTAGCGCTTTAAGTGAGAAAATTAAATAAAGAATTTCTTTATGAGGCTTTGTCTAAGGAAGTGGTTGTTGCTCCAATAACCAAGAAGGCCTAGTGCCTCGCCACGACCTGGAAGTCAAAATATTGAAATAAATGTTTAATTAACTTACTAATGAAGCATTAATACAAGAATTAATTAGTGCTTGAAAAAGGTTATTCAAAACATTTTATTTCAATTTACCTACTTAGAATTTTTTTTTTTTATATTTAGAAATATTCTCAAAAATTATTTTTTTCCTAAGTTAAGAACTTTTTTCTTGAAACTAGAAATCTCAGCTTTAATTACTTAGAAAAATTTTCTAAATCTCTTAAAAACTTAGATTTTTTTAGAAATATTTTTTCTAAGTCTTTAACCCTTAGATTATTTTTCTTGGAACCCCATTTTTTTTGTGATCAAAGGGGGAGAAGGGAAAGTATAAGTCTAGGGGGAGGTAGATAGATTTAATTTTTTTCTATCTTTTTGCACTTAAATTGTAATTTAAGTTAATTTACTTAATTCAATTTTATGTCTATTTTAACCCTAGCTTAACTTGGGTTGATCACACCAAAAAGGGGGAGATTGTTGGAACCCCAAGGTTGTTTTGGTGTGATCAACAAGTTAAGTTAGGTCCTGTGTATTTAACCTTGTGTCTAAGTGTGCAGGAGCTTAGGAACACAGGTACTCGAGTGGAAGACGGCACGCTGTGCGTCCGAGGGACGAGGTGCTGCGGAAGAGTACACCGGCGGACGAGAAGGAAGCGCGCGGTGGTTCCGAGGGACGAAAGCCGGAGCGGAAGATTGCTCGGGGAGCAAGAGACGCAGCTAGCGAGAAGGTCGACGACCGAGGGACGAAGACTGCGGATGAGTACGCTGGCGGACGAGAAGGAAACACGCGGCAATTCCGAGGGACGAGAAGCCGGAGGGAAGCACGCTCGAGAAGACCGGAAGTTGGGTTCGGGTGAGCCCTTTTCCGGAAGGCAGAGATCACCCAAACGAGTGGATCCGGAGCGGAAGAACCGGACCGAAGCGGGACTGAACCAGAGAAGCGGTCCCGGATGAAAAAGTCAACTATGTTGACTTTCGGGGTCCGGGGCGCCCGGAACTGACCGGGGCGCCCGGACCCATCCGGGGCGCCCGGAACCCTTCCGGGCGCCCGGAACAGTAATGTTGACCAGATCGAGAATTATCTGATCTGAACGTTGGGGGATAAAATTTATCCCCCCCAGGGCGCCCGGAACCTTTAAAGGCGCCCCGACCAAGACTATAAATATAGCCTTGGTCTAGAAGCTTTGAATCAGTTCAGAAATTGTAAACAACACTTGTGTGCTTCCACTGTTTAGATTAGCTTCTGTTTTTCTGTGCTTACACTGCTGTAAACGAGGCTTCTCCGCCTGAAGGAGCTCTTAGTGCGATCTTCATCCTTGGATTAACAACCTCCCCGATTGTAACCAAGTCAAATTCGGTGCCTCGTTTTTATGCTTTATTTTCTGTTTAATCTATTTTTTAAGTGTTAGCTTAATTGTCCGAGAAAGGGTTGTGTTTTACTCAGGGCTATTCAACCCCCCCTTCTAGCCGGCCGCATCGGTCTTACAGAAGAGAGCACCCCAATTAGTGTGCTAGCACTTTCTAGGGCTCTCGGGTAGGATTTGAAAGGAAGAAAAAGAGAGGATGCAAAAAGAATCTCATACACTCAAGAAGTAGTATCCTCCTTTGTGACCTTCACTCTTCCTTATTCTCTTGGAACTGACTCAACCACCTTCTCCTTCCATGAAAACTCACGGAAACAGCAAGCAAAGTGGAGGAAGAATCTAGGAAGAAGGAGAAGCAATTACCACACATGAATTTTAGTTAGAGCCCTAGAGTCAATAATTTGATGATTGTATGGACTCATGTATATCATATTCTTATATATATTAAGGCATTTGATTTTTGGTTATTATGCTTATTTGTATTAGTGCCAGATAAAATAAGTATAGTAGCGTCCTTGAGTAGAAGGTTCATATCTATATCAATCGATTAGTTGAATTGATAGTGAGATGATATAGGGAACACTACTCTAATTTATTCCTAGTCGAGTATTAACATTCAGGGACAATGTTAATACAATAAGACTAGCATGTAGGTCAGCTCGATGACTTGATCTCACAAGTCATGGATATAGAGATATCAAGCTGACACATGAGTATGCATTGGAGAATGTATACTGAATGACCCGCCATGAGAAAGTATCATGGATCATTATATGAGTGTCAAATACTTTCTCATGTGACTATTAGTATGACGATTGGTCCTTAAACCTGAAGTCACCATGGTTCCCTACATAAGGAGTTATGTACTTTGGTTTCGTCAAACGTCACCCGTAACAGGGTGGACTATAAAGGCGATTACTGGGTATGTAACAAATTATGCAGAGGGATGTGAGTGATGTAGATGTGATCTATCCCTCCCATATGACGGGAGCGACATCAATATTCTTGATAGAGTTAGACCACGAAGTGCATGGCCATGCCCAAATGAGTCAACATTAGATGTTGAGCTCATTTGATCGAGTGAGTCTACTTGGAGTTCAAGATTTAGATTGATTAGAGGATGACACGGTTTATGCCTCATATTGATCAATCTAGATGTCTAGGATAGAAGGACAATGTCACATATTGTGAGGAGTCACAATTAGTAGTCATAAGGTGATGTTGGATCTCGACATTTCTTGTAACTTGGGTAGCAATGATGTATTGCTAGATGCCGCTCATTGCTTATGTTTCTAAGGGAGTTTAGAAACATTGCCAACGTTACAAGAACCTATTGGGTCACACACAAAGAACAAGTGGATGGAGATTAGGTTCATATGATGAACCAATTGGATTAGGTTCATATGATGCACCAAAGATTGGATTCAAATTAGACTTATTGAGTTAGACTCAATTAGATTCAATTGTTGAATGAGTCTAATTTAAATTTGATTCATTGAGTCAATTTATATTAATGAATTGAGATTCATTAAATTGAAATTGACTTGAATCAAAGGTTGGATTTAACTCAACAAGGAAGAAATTGGTCAATTTTGACTTGACCAAATGGAATTTGAAACATCAAGTTTGACTTGATGTATTGCCACATCATAAGGATGACTCATCCTTGCCACATCACCTCCACCTCATGAGGTATGCCACCTCATGGGGGTTACACTCTTCCCTTGGGTTTTAATGTGGCCGGCCACATTAATGAAGGGGGTTACATTGTGTGGCCGGACACACAAATGTTGAGAGGAGTTTTGATTTTGGTATTGATGTGGGCATTCATTCTATTATCTTCTTCCTTGCTTCTTCCCTCTCTTGGCTGGTGGTTGCCGTGACTTCCTTGGTGAGGAGAAGGTGGTTGAGTGAATCCAAGAGCAAAGGTAGAGTGAAGGTCACAAAGGAAGGATACTACTAGTGAGTGTATAAGATTTCTTTTGTACCTTCTTCTTTTTCTTCCTTTCCAATCCCATTCGAAAGCTCTAGAAAGTGCTAGCACACTTGGGGCTTTCTTCTCCATCCTTTGAGTGTGAGAGACACTCCTTGTTCGTGTGGATATCACTAGAGAAGTATCTACCTTGATACTTTGGAGATCTGACAAGTACCTTGGACGAGCGGGATTTTGCAAGGGCACGCATCGAAGGTAAAATGATTTTTCCTTTGTAGATCTACTGTAGATCGTAGTATAAAACTCATATTTGTGGTTTCGAAATTTTTCCTTGCACGGATCTACGGCTTTGGGTGATTCTGGGTTTCCGCGACGCGAAAAGCGGTTTTCGCGGCCCGAAAAACCCAACAGTGGTATCAGAGCCACGTGCAAGGCTTGTACGAGTTTAATTTTTGGTTTTATGAAAACTAAAGTTTCTGTAATTTTCTATAAAATTAAGATTTTATAGTTTTTATGGGTAATTTTTCCGTAGAAGCGAAGCACAAGTGTCTCGGCACTTGTAGGCTTCGGCTACCGGAAAGATTTTTCCAAAACGGCTTCGTTTTACCCCAAATCCGTTTGGGACAGTGGGCTTGGGTGCCATTAAATCGTAAAGGAGCAACTCACGATGGTCAGATCGTGGGTAGGGGTACTGCCCCTAACCCCGCAAGGGGATTTGCTCCGCGATTGCACCCGAAATCGCTAAAAACGAACCCGCCGGGAAGATTTTTCCGAAACGGCAATGTCTCGGCCCAAATCGTTTTGGGACAGCGGGTTTAGGCGCTGTTGGATCGCAAAGGAACCCTCGCGATGGTTAGATCACGGGTAGGGGCGCTGCCCCTAGGCCCCGCAAGGGGATCCGTTCCGCGATTGCGCCCGAAATCGCTAAACGGGACCGCCGGGAAATTTTACTCATAAAATTGTAAAAATTAGTTTTAAAATTATAGAAAAATTATGAAAATATATAATTTTGAATTATATATTAATTTTGTGATAGTCATGACCCAAAACCCAATATGATTGGTTGTGTTGTAATTCATAATACGGCTTGCGTGCCGTTATGTGTTTGCGAGTGTTGTATTATATTCGCGACCTGCGCGTCGTGCGTTCTCTTATTTTCTTGTTGTAAATTAGATTTAGACTTGAATGTAACTCGAGTTTCAAATTGTAATGTACAAATTTGAGCGGTGGAGGGTCCACACGAGACGAAGTTCCGAGGCGGGCACGAGCAACACAAGGTGGTCAAAGGAGGAGCTTGGAGAAGCTGTTGACCCTAGGTTGACCATTCGATCTTCTCATTAGCTTGAGAAGATCGTAGTAGGGCCATGACTAAATCACAAATAGATTAATTAATTAATTGTTATGTATCTGATGCATGTTTAATAGTTAATTAATTAATTAGTGCCTTAACGATTAGATTAGATCTAAGTCATGCACATGATGCACCCTTGCGATTAGATTAGATCTAAGTCATGCACAAGATGCATTCTTCTCGATTAGATTAGATCTAGATCGAACCAACTCTAAATACCTAACCATGTCGTGATACCTATCACTACCTCGATCACATGTATTGTTGAATCTGCCAAAGCAGAGCAATACATATTATCTTGCACTACAACAAAATCGCTCATAGACATCAGTGGAACAACATCGATTTTAGGCTAAAACCGAAGTCTTTGAGTATTTTACACCGGTTTTTCTAAAAACCGGTGTCTATGAGCGCAGATTTTAGCTCATAGACATCGGTTTTTTAGGCGATGTCTATGAGCGCCCTTTTTTTGGTTAATAGACACCGATTTTAACATCGGTTTTTAAAATCCGATGTTAATAAACCCCTTTTTAAATATTTTAATTTTTCCTCACATGCCAAAATCTGCACACTGTGAATTCCCTCCAAACCTAAATCTTTATCCCGCCCTTCCTCCGCGCGACATCTCTCTCGCGATAACCTAAACCTCCGACCATCCGACCACCACGCGACGCCACCACGACACCACCACGACTTTCTCTCAACCTCATCTCCCTCTTCCCCCCTTCCTAGATCCTCTCCCGATCAGGATCAAGACACGACGAACTTGCTTCTCCGTCCAACCACACTGCATCTCCTCCAACTCCTCCATTTGGTTGAGAAGACGAGGCCTTCTTCGCATTCCAGTAGTTTTTGCTTCATCCATCTCCGGTCCAGCATTCACTGCCACCGCTCGAGCCCTTCTTCACATTCCGGTAATTTTTCCTTTATACATCATCGCTACTGAATTTCTTCCTCATCTTCGACAGTTTCTTCTTCTTGATCTCTTGTTTGCAAGTATTAATTGATTGATGCATGCAATGTGGTTGATGAATTTCCTCAAACACTACCTTGAGTTGATTTGATCATTTATGTTTGATAGATTGAGGAGTTGTTAGTTCCTGTTGCTAAGTAGGGTTTATGTAATCCTTGAACTATCAAGTTTCTTTTATGTCTAGGCTAATTGTTTTCACTGAAATGTCATGGTTTCTGGTTTAGAAATTTATTGGTATAATGATGAAGTAGTTGGTTTCTGTATAAAATTTATTGGTATAATGATGAAGTAGTTGGTTTCTGGTTTATGAAATTTATTCGTATCCTTTCCTTGGTAAGCGTAGTTGGTTTCTTGGAGGACCCGCATAGTTAATTTATTTGTATAATGATGGATTAAGAATTTTGGCTCATTGTTGTAATTGTCTTGATATTTTTGATTGATTCTAGATTCATTAGTACAACAAAATGGACAAGGCATGGATGGCAAAGGATAGATTATCACATGAGTTTGAACTTGGACTAGAATCTTTCTTGCAATTTGCGCTGCAACATGCTACTAATCCTACTAGTATACCTTGTCCTTGTACGAAATGTGGCAATCTATGGAACACTAATATTAACAGCATAAGGGCACATGTGTACTGTAATGGTATAGACTTAACATACAAAAAATGGATATGGCATGGGGAAGAATCTGTATTAGGAGATTTAAAGAAAGAGAATGATGCAGGAGAAAGTGAAAACTATTTTGCTGATAAACCTATAGATATGGTACATGCTGCATATGAAAGTTCAGAGAATCCAGATCAATTTATAAAATTACTTGAGGATGCTGAGAAACCCCTGTATGTTGGGTGTACTAAATTTACAAAGTTATCTGCAATTGTGCAATTATATAACTTGAAAGCGAAATACAGCTGGAGTGATAATAGTTTTACTGAACTACTTGTATTGTTTGGAGAAATGCTTCCCGTTGACAATGAATTGCCTTTATCTTTATATGATGCAAAGAAAAGCTTATGTGCAATGGGGATGACTTATAAGAAAATACATGCTTGCCCTAATGATTGTGTCTTATACTGGAAGGAGTATGAGGATTTTACCGATTGTCCTACTTGTGGGTTGTCAAGGTGGAAGTTGGCCAAGAATTCTAGGATAATTGAAGGAGTCCCTGCAAAAATTTTATGGTACTTTCCTCCTATTCCTAGATTTCAAAGAATGTTTCGGAGCAAGGAAATATCTAAGGAGTTAATTTGGCATGCTAATAAAAGAGTATGTGATGCCTATATGCGACATCCAGCTGATGCACCTTGTTGGAGACTTGTGGATCATAATTGGCCAAATTTTGCTTCTGAGACAAGAAATCTAAGGTTGGCCATAGCAGCTGATGGGATCAATCCTCATAGTTTGATGAGTTCTACATATAGTTGTTGGCCAGTTATAATGATCACCTATAACCTTCCTCCATGGTTGTGTATGAAGAGAAAATATATGATGCTCACGTTGTTGATTTCTGGTCCCAAACAGCCGGGAAATGACATTGATGTGTACTTGGCGCCTTTGATTGATGATTTACAAGAATTATGGGAAGTTGGTGTTGAAGCATATGATGCACACCGAGAAGAAAGATTCTTGCTTAGAGCTGTCCTATTGTGGACAATTAATGATTTTCCGGCATATGGAAACCTGGCAGGATGCACTGTAAAAGGATATCAAGCATGCCCTATCTGTGGTGAGGAAACTTGTGCAAAAAGGTTGAAGCATAGTAAAAAAATGTCATTTACAGGTCATAGACGGTTTCTTCGTAGAGATCATCCTTATCGAAGGCAGAAGAAGGCATTTGATGGGACGCAAGACTTTACTATGGCCCCAAAACCACTAAGCGGTGATGAAGTTTTAAAAAAAGTAGAAGGAATTACATGCCGATGGGGAAAAATTAGAGCAAATTTTCAATCAAAGGAAAATGATGGTAAGTCCTACAAAAAATCAATATTCTTTGAACTTGAGTATTGGAAAGATCTGCATGTTCGACATGTTCTTGATGTGATGCACATAGAGAAAAACGTTTGCGAAAGTTTGATTGGTACATTACTTGATATGCCAGGAAAGACAAAAGATGGAATTGCAGCAAGAAACGACCTAGTGGATATGAAAATTAGGGGAGAATTAGCACCACAAAAAGGGGAGAAAAGGACATTTTTGCCCCCAGCATGTTATACATTAAGCAAGGATGAGAAAAGAAGACTTTGTAATTCATTGTTCGGAATTAAGGTTCCCACGGGTTACTCCTCCAACATCAAAAACTTTGTCTCAATGAAGGACCTAAAACTGGTTGGTCTTAAATCACATGACTGCCACACCTTAATGCAACATTTGCTTCCAATTGCCATCCGTGGTATTCTACCCAAGCATGTCAGAAATGCTATCACAAGGTTTTGTTTCTTATTCAATGTGTTATGTAACAAAGTAATAGATGCCTCAAAGTTGGATAAAGTACAAATAGAAATTGTGACGACGTTGTGTCTGTTTGAAAAGTATTTTCCACCTTCTTTTTTTGATATAATGGTTCACTTAATAGTTCATCTCGTGCGTGAGGTCAAGTTGTGTGGACTAGTTTGGTATAGATGGATGTTTCCATTTGAAAGATATATGAAAACATTGAAAGGTTATGTGCGGAATAGAAATCGACCAGAAGGATGCATGGCTGAATGTTATATTGCTGAAGAAGCTGTAGAGTTTTGCTCAGAATTTCTATCTAATATGAACACGATAGGGATTCCATCAAAGCATCGTGAAACAATACTCACTAAGTCCTTGTCAGGTGCCAAGGTGCACTTATGTTGTCACGATGAGTGGGAACAAGCACATCGGTATGTATTGGAAAATGAAGCTGAGGTTGATCCTTACATTGTGTAAGCCCTCTAATTCAGTAATAATCTCCTGAAATTGTTTAAAAAATATATGATTAATCTCTTCAAAATTTTTTGATTAGGGAACATATGACACACTTGAAGCAAAAATTTCCTATTAAAGGTGCAAAGTGGTTACAAGATAAACACCACAGAAGTTTTATTTCTTGGTTTCATGAACATGTAAGTACCATAAATATTAGCATGTTTATTATTGAACACAAGAACTTTAAGACTTTTAATAATTAAACCCCCTTATGATGAATTGTAGGTTACAAATACAACATCATCTTCCTCCAATCAATTATCAAAAAGAGTGAAGCTGTTGGCAAATGGACCTAGCAAGCAAGTGCTAAAATACTCTAGTTATATGATCGATGGGGTCACTTATTACACGAAAGAACGTGATAATGTTACAGTTGTTCAAAACTCGAGTGTAAGCTTGCTGGCACAAACAATGCAAGTTGCAAGTTCAAAGGATAAGAATCCAATTATAACAGACATGATGTATTATGGTGTGATACAAGAAATATGGGAGCTCAATTACCATGATTTTCGAGTTCCAATGTTTAAGTGTGATTGGGTAGAGAATAACACTGGTATTAGAGTAGATGATAATGGTTTCACCTTGGTAAATCTTAAGAGAATGGGATTCAAATCCGAACCATTTATCTTGGGCACTCAAGCAAAGCAAGTATTTTATGTAGAAGACCCTCAAGATCCCACATGGTCTATTGTACTTTCAACTACAAATAGAGAGTATTTTGAATACATCACTGATGATAAGTTGGGAGATCCTTCAATCCACTACCAATGCTTCACAAAAGGGATGCCATCAATGGATATTGACGAAACTGATGACAATGAACCATCCTGTATTCGTGGAGATTGTGATGGGATTTGGGTTGACAATGAGAATTTTTAGTTTGGTAACTTTATGTATGGTTTATATATGTGACTATTTACTTTATTTTGGTAACTTTGGTACATTGTTTGGTAGTAGTTTTTTTTTAAAATATACGAATGTTTACTTTGTTGTGATTTTGAATGATATGCTCTGCTCTATTTCAAATTCTCACTGTTATGATTAGGTTTTCGACACAATGAACACTAGAAAAAAGGCCCATTTAGCACGTGAAGATGATAAGTATTCACACACAAATGCAAAAGACAAAGAACAGGATGAAAAAGAGGGTGCTGAGGATAGCCAGGACATAGGATCAGCCGGGACGGCCCAAACAACAAGATCAAAAAGAGGTCGTACACAAATGAATAAGCTTGTTGTTCAAAGAATTCACGGAGTCAAACAAAGTGTCAAATTTAATGAGTATGGACAGCCAGTTGGCGAAAAGGCTTCTGCATTGCAAAGTTTTATTGGTGTGCTTGCTCGAGAAAAAGTTAATATTAATTACAACTCTTGGAAGCAAGTGCCGATTGAAGTTAAGAACATGATATGGGAATCCGTCAATGTAAGTAACATGAAACTTTCTTATGTGATGCATTTTTTTCTGTTCTGTTATTTATATACTTAAGATATTTGTTTGTGTAGTTGACATACGAACTGGACCCAAAATGGAGGAATGGGTGTTTGATCTCTGCAAACACCAAGTGGCGTCAGTATAAAACTCACCTCACCAGGAAATTCATCCATCCAAACAGAAATAATCCGAAGCTTCTCAATAAGGTACCTCAAGGACATTGCATTTCACGTGAAGATTGGAGTAGTTTTGTGATTAATCGGATGTCTGAAGACTTTATAGTAAGTTGTTTAAGGTGGTCTTTTTAAATTCTAGTTGATATATGTGGTTATAATTCATCTATCACTATGTAGAGGAAAAGTGAACTACAAAGTCAGAGAAGCAAGGAAAACTTATACCCTCATCGTCTTTCTCGAAAAGGATATGCGGGTTTGTCTGAAGAAATAGTAAGTATTTAGTTAACATTAATAAATTCCTACTTATGGTTGTTGAGTACGTTGACTTCATGTGGTTTTTGGTATCAGTCCAGTGTTTTATGTGATGACGAAGAGATAAACAGAGCCATCCTCTGGAAGAAAGGGCGGCTCAACAAAGCTGGGGAATATGTTGGCGATGAGTTGAAGCAAACAGTGAATAAGATTGTAAGCTAAAGTATACATAAATTGCTTATTTTGTACATATATGATATATGTATATATTTAAAGTTATTGTATTTGGATGCATGACAGGATGATTATATTGTCCAAAAGAAGGATGGTAAGATGCCCTTTACCAAACCATTTGAGGATATTCTCACGAAGGCCTTGAATTCTAACGAACATGGTGGACGTGTGAGAGGCATAGGAGCAAATGTCACTCCATCATCCTTCTTCAAGCTTGCTAGAGGGAAGGTGCAAATTGATAAGGCTGCCTATGAAAGCCAACAGAAAGAGTTTAAGGAGGCAAAAGCTATGCTTTCTTATCAAGGCGACAGACTAGAAAAATTGGAAGCAATGGTGTTGAAACTTTCTGGTCGAGAATTTGACAGTGAGGAGAAGGGTAGCTGCTCAGTTAAACCACAATGCCTGATCGATATACAACCTGAAGTTGAACGTCATACGCGCCTCTCAAATGAAGGCCTAGAAGAACATGATGATGATGATGTGAAAGTTATTGAGAAGGATTCGGCTTTACAGGTTAAATTTATATTTCACGTTGATATTATTATCCCATCGTTAGTATCTAATGAATTTGGCAGTGATGTTGAAGATTCATAAATTGTTTGTCTTATAGGGAAAAGCAGTGATGTTGTTATTGCAGCCTAACGACAAGACTGTTGCATATGGGACAATTGTCTCTGTTAATGGACCTGGCAACTTTATTGATGATGTTCCATTACCTATGAATTGCATGAGGATTGCCATTGATAAAGCAATTGATCGATCAGCACCACTGCCTGTTGCAATCCCGTCTGCATGTCAGAGTATTGGGGATGCTGTAGGTGGCCATGTGGCTTGGCCTGTGCACTTAATCAGCATGCGGGATGAGGTAAATGTGATAAAGTGTTGTGTAAATTTTGTGTACATTTAAAGTATGTCACATATCTAATATATATATGGTTGCATCTACATATGTAGAAGACCAGGAAGAAACAAGTTGACAACAGACAAGAGAAGTCTAAGTTACAATCGTCCAATGTGCCAAGACCCTTACACATCTTATATAGTTATTTTCAACGTCTTGATGAAACAGAGAATGTGATTTTGGAATTAGTTCCTGATGTATTTGGCATGGAACGCACAGTCCATGTTAATTGCGATGACATATTTCCCTTTTGTGAATTGAAGCCAATCACAGACACTTGCATAGTTGTGTATATGTGGTAAGCTTTCAATTGAATTGGACTTTATTTATGTGTTTCATTAATTTATATTTCATTATTTTTTTGGGATATTTTCTGTCTCACTAGTCTCCTCTCTTGTAATCCTAGTCGTCTTTATGTTTGACATTTTGATGAATCATGGCTTGTCTACTATATCTCATTACACAGCTTCACCAAATGTTGCCTCCCTATGTTTCACATTTTGTACAACTTCCTAGGAAATTATATCTCTAATTTACAGATTTGTGAACTCAATAGTTTCAGAAAGCATATGTTAGTACCAAAACATATGTCAGTTCCCGAAAGGCATGAAGCATTTTAAAGCATAAATATGAATTATTGCCATGTCTACTTGATAGCAAGATTATCTAATCACATGGATGTTAGTAACAAAACCTGTGCCATTCTTGAGCTCAGATCCACTCTTTGTAGGCATTTATATAGAAAGATGCAGGAAAAGATGTTGCTGCAAGATTTCAGATTGGTGGATCCAGTGCCTGTGGAATATGTACCATCAAGAAATCAGAATAGAGATTTCATCCAAGAACAGTTGAATAAAAGGGCTTGTTACTTGAGCAGTAGGCTAATTGGTACCTCATCTGGTCAATTGGTTGTTGTGCCATGCAACGTTGGGTGAGTAAGAATAACATTATATATCACTCTCACTTGCATATTTTGAGAACTTGCAAGATGCATATATACACTAATTATATTTCTTTGTGTAGTTTTCATTGGATTTTGACTATCATCAATGTTGAGAAGGAGATTATTTTTTTGTTGGATCCTCTTAGTCACCGCATTCGTGATCAAGATTGGAAATATGTTGTCAACATGTAAGTTTTTTGGCTTCTTTTCTTACCTTTGTTGAAACATGTAAGTATTTTGATGTGGCAATACAATTCCCATGGGTTATATGCATGTAGGGCCTTGAAAATGTATAATGCGGAGGCTGGAAGGAAAGGGAAAAAACAACCAACATGGGTAGCTGTCAAGGTATGTCCTTTTGATTAGCAACTGTTTCACTATCCTTGAAGGAGTTATTCCAATATTTCTTTTCTAACATAGGCTCCTCAACAACCGGATGCGGAGCAATGTGGTTTCTATATCATGCGATATATGAAAGATTTAATTGAAAATTTTGGAGTTGACCACAAGGATTCACTTCCAGCAATGGTAATAATAAAATATTTACCCCTGGTGATTTTGATAATTTTGATTTAGTTCCCCTGGTGCTTGCTATGATTTTTTTATACAAACCGGATGCTATGCATTTGTTACAATGATTTTTTTTATACAAACCGAATGCTATGCTTTTGTTACAAACCATATACTAGTTGGAGACTAAATGATTGCCTAAGAAGAAAGGAATTAGAGATTAGGTTCATTTTGTGACTCTAAACTAAGTTTTTTTTTATTGTTTAAGTGTATTTTCTGAATTTTGAGAACCAATTTTTTTTTGTACATCTACCATCAAGTATGACCCTACTTTATTAGATGTTATCATGTTTCTTTATTAGAGAAAGTTTTTTTTGTAAGTGTGATATGTTAGGATCTTTATGTTCTTGAATTTGGGATATGTTCTTTATGTTCCAGTTGATCTAGTTTGTTATCTTTCACCCAACTGTCAAATTCAAGAAATATGATCACTGAAAAAGAAAAAGAGGAGGATTAAACTATCTAGTCATGTAGGTAATAGAACAGTGGAAATACTTGTCAAGTATTTGGAGTTCTTCCTGATATATACGCTGAGAAGTTTCAAAGGAAACCAATGCCAATTCCACTAGATCCCTATCCTTTATGCTATAACGCCTATTTACAGGTTCAAAAAAATCAGGAGCATAATATGCAGAAAGTTGACAACAGACATTGTTGTTACACATTATATTGGAATCTTACTCGTATGAAGTTTTGAGAACTTGCAAGTTGCCAAGAGTGAAGTTCTCAATGGTATTTTTATGTTCTAAACGTTCCAGATTGGACCAAATCGGAAAATTTAGAGCATAATCCACCTGAACAAAACTCCAAATTTATGAATGTTCAGACATGATTTTTCTTTGCAAGTAATATCCATTTACCTCTTGTAAACGCATCTGGTACTGTTCGTGATTTCGGTTGGTGGTTAATGCTTCTTTCAAAAACATTCTTGACCAGGAGGCTAATTTGTCTAAACCTTGCTCGTAGGGAAATATTTTGATTTGTGATGCCTTGTACAATTCTAATACAGTGTTCACATCCTTCAGATATCCTTGCAATGTATTGTTAAAATAGTGCTCAGACTTGAGTCATGATTTGCTGCAGTTCCACTTAATTAACACTTTCACTGCATATCAACCCACCTTGTGTTTGCCTGCTTCATTGATTGTGTGGTGATGGTGAATTTTATAGCTTTTGCTCCTTATTGTATTATGTCTATTAGCCATGTGTATATACAAAGGGCACAGTTGCATTCTTGCTTATGAGATTTGGAAGATGGCATCAGAGGTAGTACAATAAATAGTATATCTCTTCATTTGCTTGTTAACTATGAACATTTTCTTTGTTCTTCTATGCTTCCTTCACTGTTCTATTCGTTATCTTCCACAGCAGCCTTTAAAAACTCAGTATTCTATTTTATTTGATACATGCACACATTTGTTTTAGTTATTTGACATATGGTGAATTTATGTGTTTTTACAGTTTACAAATCTCAAGTACTCCAGAGTTGAAATTGATGAAGTGCGGTTCGAGTGGGCTGAATGCATGCTAGATTACATTTGAGACAGTTGTACCTTAATGTGTTAACAGAATGTTATACTTTGATTTTGATATCTATTAGCTAGTTGTTGAAACATGTAAAAAGAATGTTTGGGTATTTTATGGATATTGTTGTAAGAAGATTATTTATATAATTTGTGAATATTTGTGTATTTTATGGATATTATTGAATGAAGAATATTTGTACAATTTGTGAATATTTGTGTATTTTTTTTTGTTATTGTCGGTTTTAAAATCAAATCTGTGCTGTTAGAAAAAATACATATTACATCGGTTTTCCACCGATGTTAAACCGGTGTTATAAAGTAATATTACATCGGTCATTTACCGCTGCCAAAACTGGTGTTATTAACATACTATATTACATCGTTTTTACACCGTGTATGAAACGGTGTCGTTAAGTGATACTACACCGGTTAATAACCGATTCGAAAACCGGTGTCGTTAAGTGATACTACACCGGTTTTTACCCGATGTCTAAAATGGCAGACTTTTAACATCGGCTTCATAGACATCGGTCGAAAATCAAATAGACACCGGTGGAAAACCGATGTCTATGAGCGATTTTGTTGTAGTGTTGGTAGGGTACGGAGGGACAATCTTGGTCCCGCCTATCAACGCATGGGTGAATACAAACTCAATTAGATTGAGTATTCCTAGTTACTCGGTTGGATCGAGTCAACTATAGGCATTATTCCAACGGTTGGAAAAGATAGGTCAAAATCACATCTATATTAACTCTCGGGCGTATTAGCCAAAGCTAACTCGAGTTTTAATATAAATGCAGATATTGATTCTATAAACAAGAGTTGCATAGAGATGTAATTGGTAATCGTTACCTACCGATCATACTAAGCCTTGGGCGTATTAGCCAAAGCTAACTCAAGGGTTAGTATGATGTGGATCTTGTCCCACAAGAATTACAGAATTCAGTGGGAGCATCATTTAATTAAAGGCCTAATTAGATGATTTAAAAGAATATGATATTTATTTATGCAAATTTTCTGTTGTAGATAACCATGACGTCGAATACGAACTTTTTCTCTCTGCGTTCTGTCCTTATGAAGGACAAGCTCAACGGAGCAAATTTCCTGGACTGGTACAGGAACTTGAGAATAGTTCTCACCCAAGAACGTAAACTGTACGTTCTGGAGCAGCCCATTCCAGAGGCTCCTCCTGCCACGCGAGCGGACAGAGATGCTTACAAGAAGCATCAAGATGGCGCATTTGATGTGTCTGTCTAATGCTCGCAACCATGAACTCTGAGCTTGAAGCAACATGAGTTGATGGGTGCTTACGATATGGTTGCACATCTTCGTCAACTATATCAAGGACAAGCGAGACACGAGAGAACTTCACAGGATACCTGGAAGATCTTAACAAGGAGAGAAATAAGATTTCTACTTCAGGTATAAATGTTATAGAAGTCAACCTCTATATTTCTTCGTCGTGGGTATTAGATACCGGATGTGCTTCGCACATTTGTACTAATGTAGAAGCACTAAGAAATAGCAGAGCATTGACAAAGGGCGAGATAGACCTACGAGTAGGCAATGGAGCACGGGTTACTGTTGTTGCTGTAGGGACTTATTTTATATCTCTGCCCTCTGGGCTTATACTAGAGTTAGACGATTGTTGTTATGCGCCTGCATTGACTAAGAACATTATATCAGTTTCTTGTTTGGACAAGAAAGGATTCTCGTTTATAATAAAGAACAAATGTTGTTCTGTCTATTTAAACGATATGTTCTATTGTAGTGCACCTCTGATGAACGGACTCTATATTCTAGACCTTGAGAGCTCTATCTATAACGTTAGTACCAAGAGGTTCAAATCGAACGATATGAACGACACCTATCTCTGGCACTGTCGCTTAGGTCATATAAATGACAAGCGCTTATCCCAGCTCCATAAGGATGGTTTGCTGGACTCATTTGATTTTTAATCATATGAGATATGCGAGTCATGCCTACGAGGCAAGATGACCAAGACTCCCTTTAGTGGGCACAGCGAGAGAGCGACTGATTTGTTAGGACTCATACATAGTGATGTATGTGGCCCTTTCAATGTCGCTGCTAGAGGCGGTTATAGGTACTTCATCACATTTACTGATGACTTCAGTAGATACGGTTATGTGTACTTGATGACACATAAGTCCGAATTCTTTGAAAAGTTCAAAGAATTCAAGAATGAAGTACAGAACCAGCTTGGCAAGAGTATTAAGATACTTCAATCCGATCGAGGTGGTGAATACTTAAGCCATGAGTTTCGTGACTACTTAGCTGAGTATGGGATTTTATCTCAACTCACTCCTCCTGGAACACCACAGTGGAATGGTGTATCCGAAAGGAGGAATCGTACCTTATTAGATATGGTACGGTCTATGATGAGTCACACAGATCTTCCGACATACCTCTGGGGTTATGCTCTAGACATGGAAGCTTTCATACTCAACCGAGTTCCATCAAAGGCCGTGATAAAGACACCATATAGGATATGGACTGGGAGAGATGCCCAGGTGTCTTTCATGAGGATTTGGGGTTGTGAGGCTTACGTAGGACGTCAAGTCTTAGACAAATTAGGACCCAAATCCGACAAGTGCTATTTCATCGGATATCCCAAGGAAACTAAGGGATATTACTTCTACATTCTTAGTCATCACAAGGTAGTTGTGGCAAAGATTGGGGTCTTTCTAGAAAGGGACTTTGTTTCTAGAAAGACTAGTGGGAGCGCGTTCGATCTTGAAGAAGTTCAAGATGTGAACAATAGCACTGATGCCTTGATGGAAGTTTAACTGGAACCACAAAGTGTTGTGGATGATGTTGTTCCACAAAGAGTTGAGGAACAACAACCAGTTCAAGTAGACATACCTCTTCGCAGGTCTGATAGGGTACGTCGTCAGCCTGAGAGATACTCATTTCTCTTGTCTGACCATGATGACATTGTGCTCATAGAGGATGAGCCTACCACCTATCAGGAAGCTGTGATGAGACCGGATTCCGAGAAATGGCTAGAAGCCATGAGATCCGAAATGGATTTCATGTACACCTACCAAGTATGGACTTTGGTTGATCCACCTGAAGGGGTAAACCCCATTGGGTGTAAGTGGGTCTTTAAGAGAAAGACTGACATGGATGGACTTATCTATAAGGGTCGCTTGGTAGCTAAAGGTTTCAAGCAAATTCATGGTATTGACTATGATGAAACTTTTTCTCTAGTAGCGATGTTTAAGTCTATTCGGATCATGCTTGCTATTGCAGCCTACCATGACTATGAGATATGGCAGATGGATGTCAAAACTGTTTTTTTGAATGGAAACCTACTCGAGGATGTGTACATGACACAACCTGAGGGTTTTGTAGATCCACAGCATACTAGCAGAGTATGCAAGCTGCATAGGTCCATTTATGGACTAAAGCAAGCTTCTCGGAGCTGGAATCTTCGATTAGATGATGCAATCAAATAGTTTAGTTTCATCAAGAACGAAGATGAACCTTGTGTCTACAAGAAGGTTGTAGGAGACATAGTTGTCTTCCTCATATTGTATGTGGATGACATACTACTCATTGGGAAGGACATCCCTATGCTTCAGTCTGTCAAGACTTGGCTAGGGAGTTGCTTCTCAATGAAGGACTTAGGTGAGGCATCCCGCATTCTAGGGATACAGATCTATAGAGATAGATCTAAGAGATTGCTTGGCCTAAGTCAGAGTACATACATTGACAAGGTACTCCTTCGGTTTGCCATGCAGAATTCCAAGAAGGGATTTCTGCCGATGTCACATGGCGTGAGTCTTTCGAAGACTCAAGGTCCTTCTTCTAGAGACGAGAGAGACCGCATGGATCAGATCCCTTATGCCTCAGCCATAGGATCGATCATGTACGCTATGCTATGTACTCGACCTGATGTCTCGTATGCTTTGAGTATGACGAGTAGATACCAGTCAGATCCAGGTGAAAGTCATTGGATAGCGGTCAAGAATATTCTTAAGTACTTAAGAAGGACTAAAGAATATTTCTTCATATATGGAGGCAATGATGAGCTAGCTGTAAAGGGTTACAGTGATGCTAGCTTCAAGACCGATCAGGATGACTATAGATCGCAGTCGGGGTTCGTATTTTGCATAAATGGTGGTGCTGTCAGCTGGAAGAGTTCGAAGCAGGATACAGTAGCTGATTCTACAACAGAAGCTGAGTATATTGCTGCATTAGAGGCAGCAAAGGAGGCAGTTTGGATCCGCAAGTTCATCATTGAACTTGGGGTGGCTCCTAGCATAGCTGACCCAGTTGAGCTCTATTGTGACAACAACGGTGCTATAGCACAGGCGAAGGAACCTCGCTCACACCAGCAGACCAAGCACATACTATGGCGCTTCCATCTCATTCGAGAGATTATCGATAGAGGAGATGTGAAGATTTGCAGAGTACCTACAGAGGCTAACATCGCAGATCCCTTGACCAAGGCTTTGGCACAGAGGAAGCATGATGGTCACACTAGGTCTTTAGGCCTTAGAGCCTATACTGATTGACACTAGTGCTAGTGGGAGATTGTTAGTTAGAGCCTTAGAGCCAATCATTTGATGATTGTATGGACTCATGTATATCATATTCTTATATATATATTAAGGCATTTGGTTTTTGGTTATTATGCTTATTTGTATTATTGCCAGATAAAATAAGTATAGTAGCGTCCTTGAGTAGAAGGTTCATATCTATATCAATCGATTAGTTTAATCGATAGTGAGATGATATAGGGAACACTACTCTAATTTATTCCTATTCGAATATTAACATTCAGGGACAATGTTAATACAATAAGACTAGCATGTAGGTCAGCTCGATGACTTGAACTCACAAGTCATGGATATAGAGATATCAAGCTGACACATGGGTATGCATTAGAGAATGTATACTGAATGACCCGCCATGAGAAAGTATCATGGATCGTTATATGAGTGTCATATACTTTCTCATGTGGCTATTAGTATGACTATTAGTCCTTAGACTTGAAGTCACCATGGATTCCTACATAAGGAGTTATGTACTTTGGTTTCGTCAAACGTCACCCGTAACATGGTGGACTATAAAGGCGATTACTGGGTATGTAACAATTATGCCGAGGGATGTGAGTGATGTAGATGGGATCTATCCCTCCCATATGACGGGAGCGACATCAATATTCTTGATAGAGTTAGACCACGAAGTGCATGGCCATGCCCAAATGAGTCAACATTAGATGTTGAGCTCATTTGATCGAGTGAGTCTACTTGGAGTTCAAGATTTAGATTGATTAGAGGATGACACGGTCTATGCCTCATATTGATCAATCTAGATGTCTAGGATAGAATGACAATGTCACATATTGTGAGGAGTCACAATTAGTAGTCACAAGGTGATGTTGGATCTCGACATTTCTTGTAACTTGGGTAGCAATGATGTATTGCTAGATGCCGCTCATTGCTTATGTTTCTAAAGGAGTTTAGAAACATTGCCAACGTTACAAGAACCTATTGGGTCACACACAAAGAACAAGTGGATGGAGATTAGGTTCATATGATGAACCAATTGGATTAGGTTCATATGATGCACCAAAGATTGGATTCAAATTAGACATATTGAGTTAGACTCAATTAGATTCAATTGTTGAATGAGTCTAATTCAAATTTGATTCATTGAGTCAATTTATATTAATGAATTGAGATTCATTAAATTGAAATTGACTTGAATCAAAGGTTGGATTTAACTCAACAAGGAAGAAATTGGTCAATTTTGACTTGACCAAATGGAATTTGAAACATCAAGTTTGACTTGATGTATTGCCACATCATAAGGATGACTCATCCTTGCCACATCACCTCCACCTCATGAGGTATGCCACCTCATGGGGGTTACACTCTTCCCTTGGGTTTTAATGTGGCCGGCCACATTAATGAAGGGGGTTACATTGTGTGGTTGGCCACACAAATGTTGAGAGGAGTTTTTGATTTTTGTATTGATGTGGGCATTCATTCTATTATCTTCTTCCTTGCTTCTTCCCTCTCTTGGCTGGTGGTTGCCGTGACTTCCTTGGTGAGGAGAAGGTGGTTGAGTGAATCCAAGAGCAAAGGTAGAGTGAAGGTCACAAAGGAAGGATACTACTAGTGAGTGTATAAGATTTCTTTTGTACCTTCTTCTTTTTCTTCCTTTCCAATCCCATTCGAAAGCTCTAGAAAGTGCTAGCACACTTGGGGCTTTCTTCTCCATCCTTTGAGTGTGAGAGACACTCCTTGTTCGTGTGGATATCACTAGAGAAGTATCTACCTTGATACTTTGGAGATCCGACAAGTACCTTGGACGAGCGGGATTTTGCAAGGGCACGCATCGAAGGTAAAATGGTTTTTCCTTTGTAGATCTACTGTAGATCGTAGTATAAAACTCGTATTTGTGGTTTCGAAATTTTTCCTTGCACGGATCTACGGCTTTGGGTGATTCTGGGTTTCAACGACGGGAAAAGCGATTTTCGCGGCCTGAAAAACCCAACATGAATGCCACCAAATGAAAACCCCCTCCACCCTTTAGTGTGGTCGGCCACACATAACTCCCTCATTTAATGTGGCCGGCCACATTAAATGGAATGGGAGGTGTAACCTCCATGAGGTGGCATACCTCATGAGGTGGAGATGATGTGGGAAGGTTAGTCATGCCATGTAGGATGAGTCAACTTTCATGATGTGGCAATGCATCAAGTCAAACTTGATGTTTCAACTTCCATTTGGTCAAGTCAAAATTGACCAATTCTCTTCCTTGTTGAGTCAAATCCAACCTTTGATTCAAGTCAATTTTAATTTAATGAATCTCAATTCATTAATATAAATTGACTCAATGAATCAAATTTAAATTAGACTCATTCAACAATTGAATCTAATTGAGTTTAACTCAATAAGTCTAATTTGAATCCAATCTTTGGTGCATCATATGAACCTAATCTAATTGGTTCATCATATGAACCCAATCTCCATCCACTTGTTCTTTGTGTGTGACCTAATAGGTTCTTGTAACGTTGGCAATGTTTCTAAACTCCTTTAGAAACATAAGCAATGAGCGGCATCTAGCAATACATCATTGCTACCCAAGTTACAAGAATGTTGAGATCCAACAACACCTTGTGACTACTAATTGTGACTCCTCACAATATGTGACATTGTCCTTCTATTCTAGACATCTAGATTGATCAATGTGAGGCATAGACCGTGTCATCCTCTAATCAATCTAAATCTTGAACTCCAAGTAGACTAACTCGATCAAATGAGCTCAACATCTCATGTTGACTCATTTGGGCATGGCCATGCACTTCGTGGTCTAACTCTATCAAGAATACCGATGTCGCTCCCGTCATATGGGAGGTATATATCCCATCTACATCACTCACATCCCTCTGCATAATTCGTTATATACCCAGTAATTGCCTTTATAGTCCACCTAGTTACGGGTGACGTTTGACGAAACCAAAGTACATAACTCCTTATGTAGGGAACCATGGTGACTTCAGGTTTAAGGACCAATCGTCATACTAATAGTCACATGAGAAAGTATATGACACTCATATAATGATCCATGATACTTTCTCATGGCGGGTCATTCAGTATACATTCTCCAATGCATACCCATGTTTCAACTTGATATCTCCATATCCATGACTTGTGAGATCAAGTCATCGAGTTGACCTACATGCTAGTCTTATCGCATTAACATTGTCCCTGAATGTTAATACTCGACTAGGAATGAATAAGAGTAGTGTTCCCTATATCATCTCACTATCGGTTCAACTAACCGATTGATATAGGTGAGAACCATCTACTCAAGGACGTTATTATACTTAGTTTATTTGGCACCGATACAAGTAAGTATAATAACCAAAAACCAAATGCCTTTTATTTATATAGAATATGATACAATAAGTTCAAAATACAATCATCAAATGATTGGCTCTAGGGCTCTAGCTAACACTACATCACTCACATCCCTCTGCATAATTCGTTACATACCCAGTAATCGCCTTTATAGTCCACCCAGTTACGGGTGACGTTTGACCAAACCAAAGTACATAACTCTTTATGTAGGGAACCATGGTGACTTCAGGTCTAAGGATTAGTAGTCATACTAATAGCCACATGAGAAAGTATATGACACTCATATAACGATCCATGATACTTTCTCATGGCGGGTCATTCAGTATACATTCTCTAATGCATACCCATGTGTCAACTTGATATCTCTATATCTATGACTTGTGAGATGAAGTCATCGAGTTGACCTACATGCTAGTCTTATTGCATTAACATTGTCCCTGAATGTTAATACTCGACTAGGAATGATTAAGAGTAGTGTTCCCTATATCATCTCACTATCGGTTCAACTAACCGATTGATATAGGTGAGAACCGTCTACTCAAGGACGTTATTATACTTAGTTTATTTGGCACCAATACAAGTAAGTATAATAACCAAAAACCAAATGCCTTTATTTATATAGAATATGATACAACAAATCCAAAATACAATCATCAAATGATTGGCTCTAGGGCTCTAGCTAACAATCTCCCACTAGCACTAGTGCCAATCAGTGTAGGCTCTAAGCCCAAATGACCTAGTGCGACCATCATGCTTCCTCTGTGCCAAGGCCTTGGTCAAGGGATCTGCTATGTTAGCCTCTGTAGGTACTCTACAAATCTTCACATCTCCTCTCTCGATGATCTCTCGAATGAGATGGAAGCGCCGCAGTATGTGTTTGGTCCGCTGGTGTGAGCGAGGTTCCTTCGCGTGTGTTATAGCTCCATTGTTGTCACAATAGAGCTCAATAGGGTCAGCAATGCTAGGAACCACCCCAAGTTCAGTGATGAACTTGCGAATCCAAACTGCCTCCTTTGCTACCTCTGATGCAGCAATATACTCGGCCTCTGTCGTAGAATCAGGTACTGTGTCTTGCTTCGAACTCTTCCAGCTCACAGCACCACCATTAATGCAAAACACGAACCCCGACTGCGATCTATAATCATCCTGGTCGGTCTGGAAGCTAGCATCACTGTAACCCTTTACAGTTAGCTCATCATTGCCTCCATATATCAAGAAATATTCTTTAGTCCTTCTTAAGTACTTAAGAATATTCTTGACCGTTATCCAGTGACTTTCACCTGGATCTGACTGGTATCTGCTCGTCATGCTCAAAGCATACGAGACATCAGGTCGAGTACATAGCAAGGCATACATGATCAATCCTATGGCTGAGGCATAAGGGATCTTATCCATGCAGTCTCTCTCTTCTCTAGAAGAGGGACCCTGAGTCTTCGAAAGACTCACGCCATGTGACATCGGCAAAAAACCCTTCTTGGAGTTCTGCATGGCAAAGCGAATGAGTACCTTTTCAATATATGTACTCTGACTTAGGCCAAGCAATCTCTTAGATCTATCTCTATAGATTTGTATCCCTAGAATGCGGGATGCTTCACCTAAGTCCTTCATTGAGAAACATGTCCCTAGCCAAGTCTTGAAAGACTATAGCAAAGGGATGTCTTTCCCATTGAGTAGTATGTCATCCACATACAATATGAGGAAGACAACTATGTTCCCTACAACCTTCTTGTAGACACAAGGTTCATCTTCATTCTTGATGAAACCAAACTGTTTGATTGCATCATTAAATCGAAGATTCTAGCTCCGAGAAGCTTGCTTTAGTCCATAAATGAACCTATGCAGCTTGCATACTCTGCTAGTATGCTTTGGATCTACAAAACCCTCAGGTTGTATCATGTACACATCCTCGAGTAGGTTTCCATTCAGAAACGCGGTTTTGACATCCATCTGCCATATCTCATAGTCATGGTAGGCTGCAATAGAAAGCATGATCCGAATGGACTTAAACATCGCTACTGGAGAAAAGGTTTCATCATAGTCAATACCATGAATCTGCTTGAAACCTTTAGCTACCAAGCAACCCTTATAGATAAGTCCATCCATGTCAGTCTTTCTCTTAATGACCCACTTACACCCAATGGGTTTTACCCCTTCAGGTGGACCAACCAAAGTCCATACTTGGTTGGTGTACATGGATTGCATCTCGGATCTCATGGCTTCTAGCCATTTCTCGGAATCTGGTCTCATCACAGCTTCCTGATAGGTGGTAGGCTCATCCTCTATGAGTACAACGTCATCATGGTTAGACAAGAGAAATGAGTATCTCTCAGGCTGACGACGTACCCTATCAGACCTGCGAAGAGGTATGTCTACTTGAACTGGTAGTTGTTCCTCAACTCTTTGTGGAACAACATCATCCACAACACTTTGTGGTTCCAGTTAAACTTCCATCGAGGCTTCAGTGCTATTGTTCGCATCTTGAACTTTTTCAAGATTGAATGTGCTCCCACTGGTCTTTCTAGAAACAAAGTCCCTTTCTAGAAAGACCCCAGTCTTTGCCACAACTACCTTGTGCTGACTGGGAATGTAGAAGTAATATCCCTTAGTTTCCTTGGGATATCCAATAAAATAGCACTTGTCGGATTTGGGTCCTAACTTGTCTGAGACTTGACGTCGAACGTAAGCCTCACAACCCCAAATCCTCATGAAAGACACCTGGGCATCTCTCCCAGTCCATATCCTATATGGTGTCTTTATCACGGCCTTGGATGGAACTCGGATGAGTATAAAAGCTGCCGTGTCTAGAGCATAGCCCCAAAGGTATGTCGGAAGATCTGTGTGACTCATCATAGATCGTACCATATCTAATAGGGTACGATTGCTCCTTTCGGATACACCATTCCACTGTGGTGTTCCAGGAGGAGTGAGTTGGGATAGAATCCCACACTCAGCTAGGTAGTCACGAAACTCATGGCTAAGGTATTCTCCACCTCGATCTAATCGAAGGATCTTAATACTCTTGCCAAGCTGGTTCTGTACTTCATTCTTGAATTCTTTGAACTTTTCAAAGGATTCTGACTTATGTGTTATCAAGTACACATAACCATATCTACTGAAGTCATCAGTAAATGTGATGAAGTACCTATAACCGCCTCTAGCAGCGACATTGAAAGGGCCACATACATCACTATGTATAAGTCCTAACAAATCAGTCGCTCTTTGTCATCGCATATCTCATATGATTCAAAATCAAATGAGTCCAGCAAACCATCCTTATGGAGCTGGGATAAGCGCTTGTCATTTATATGACCTAAGCGACAGTGCCAGCGGTAGATTTGGTTCATGTCATTTGACTTGAACCTCTTGGTATTTATGTTATAGATAGGGCTCTCATGGTCTAGAATATAGAGTCCGTTCATCAGAGGTGCACTACAATAGAACATATCGTTTAAATAGACAGAACAACATTTGTTCTTTATTGTAAACGAAAATCCTTTCTTGTCAAAACAAGAAACTGATATAATGTTCTTACTTATTGCAGGCACATAACAACAATCATCTAATTCTAGTACAAGCCCAGAGGGCAGAGATAGATGATAAGTTCCTACAGCAATAGCAGCAACCCGTTCTCCATTGCCTACTCGTAGATCTATCTCACCCTTCGTCAATGCCATGCTATTTCTCAGCGCTTGTACATTAGTGCAAATGTGCAAAGCACATCCAGTATCTAATACCCACAATGAAGAAATAGAGAGGTTGACTTCTATAACATGTATACCTGTAGTAGGAATCTTATTTCTCTTCTTCTTAAGATCTTCCAGGTATTCTTTGGAGTTCCTCTTCCAGTGCCTTGCTTGTCCTTGATATAGGTGACAAAGATGTTCAACCATATCGTAAGCGCCCATCAACTCATGTTGCTTCTGAAGCTCAGAGTTCATGGTCGCGAACATAAGACAAAACACATCTAATACGTCATCTTGATGCTTCTTGTAAGCATCTCGGTCTGCTCGCGTGGCAGTGGCAGGAGGAGCCTCCGGAATGGGCTGCTCCAGAACGTACAGTTTACGTTCTTTGGTGAGAACTATTCTCAGGTTCCTGTACCAGTCCAGGAAATTTGCTCCGTTGAGCTTGTCCTTCTTAAGGACATAACGTAGAGAGAAGTTGTTCGTGTTTGACGTCATGGAAATTCTACAACAGAAATAAATGCAGAAATAAATATCATATTCTTTTAAATCATTTAATTTGGCCTTCAACTAAATGATGCTCCCACTGAATTCTATAATTCATGTGGGACAAGATCCACATCATACTAACCCTTAAGTTAGCTTTGGCTAATACACCCAAGTTTTATTATGATCGGTAGGTAACGATTACCAATTACATCTCTATGCAACTCTTGTTTATAGGATCAAAAATCCACATTTATATTAAAACTCAAGTTAGCTTTGGCTAATACGCCCAAGAATTAATAGAAACATGATTTTGACCTATCTACCAACCATTGGATAATGCCTATAGTTAAACTCGATCCAATTGAGTTAACTAGTTACTCAATCTAATTGAGTTGTACTCACCCATGCGTTGATAGGCAGGACAAAGATTGTCCCTCCGTACCCTACCAAGATAATATGTGTTGCTCTGCTTTGGCAAATTCAACGACGACATGTGATCGAGGTAGTAGTAGGTATCACGGCACGGTAGGCATTTTGAGTTGTCGTGATTTAGATCTAATCTAAATGTCGATGTTGTATCATATACTCGATATAGATCTAATCTAATCGATAGGGTGCATCTTGTACACGATGTAGATCTAATCTAATCGTAAGGGTGCATCTTGTGCACGATTTAGATCTAATCTAATCGTTAGGCACTAATTAATTACTATTTTACTAGCATGCATCACATACACACATAAGCAACTAATTAAATAATTTTGTGATTATGTCATGGCCCTACTATGATTTTCTCAAGCCAATGAGAAGATCAGATGGTCAACCTAAGGTCAACAGCTTCTCAAGCGCCTTCCTTTTGACCACCTTGTGTTGCTCGCGCCTTCCTCGTAACTCCGTCTTGAGTGGACCTTCCACCGCTTCAAAATTTACATTACAATTTTGAAACTCGAGTTTCATTCGAGTCTAAATCTAATTTACAACCAGAATATAAATAGGGAGGCACGACGCGCAGGTCGCGTATCAAATACAGCACACACAAACACATGACGGCACGAAGGCCGTATTATAAATTACAACACAAATCCAATCATATTGGGTCTTTTTGGGCCATGACTATTACAAAAATAATATATAATTCTAAATTATATATTTTTTCATAATTTTCTATAATTTTTCATAATTTTTACAATTTTATGAGTAAATTTTTCCCGGCGGTCCCGATTAGCGATTTTGGGCGCAATCACGGAGCAAATCCCCTTGCGGGGTTAGGGGTAGTACCCCTACCCGCGATCTAACCATTGCGAGTTGCTCCTAAGCGATCCTACAGCGCCTTAGCCCGCTGTCCCAAAAAGTTTTGGGTCGAAACATTGCCGTAACGGAAAAACTTCTCGGTAGTCGAAGCCTACAAGTGTCTAAACACTTGTGCTTCGCTTCTACGAGAAAAATACCCTTTAAAACTATAAAAATCATGAAATTACAGAAATTCACAGAATGTTTATTTTTCATAAAAACCAAAATAAACTCGTACACGCCTTCGTACGTGGCTCTGATACCACTGTTGGGTTTTTCGGGCCGCGAAAACCGCTTTTCCGCGTCGCGGAAACCCCGAAACTCCCTAGCCAACGGATCCGTGCAAAGAAAATTTTTTGAAAAACTACGAGTACGAGTTTACCTTGATCTACACTTAGATCTACATGGAGAAAATCTTATACCTTCGATGCGTGCCCTTCGCGAGTCCCGCTTGTCCAAGGAGATGCCGGATCTCTAGTTGTCAAAGTAGACAACTCTCTAGAAGTATCCACACAAATAAGATGTGTTCTCTAACACACAAGGATGGAGAAGAGAACACCACAAGTGTGCTAGCACTTCTTGATGCTCTCGGATGGAATTGGAAGAAGAAGAAAGGAAAAGAAGAGAACACACTCCTCTAAAATCTCTATGTGACTTTCACTAACCTTTCTTCTTGGATTAGATTCACTCTCCTTTCTTCTCCCTTGCTTGAAACCCACGACCAAGAGAAGAGAAGGAGCAAGAAGAGAGCTTAGGAGGAGGAAGATGACTTGAATGAGAGTTACTCACCAAAAGAAATCTTCTCTTTTTCCATCAAGTGGCCGACCACTACAAGTGGTGTAACCCCCTTCACATTAATCACAATTAATGTGGAGGCCATTAAAGAAAATAGTTGTAACCTCCATGAGGTGGCACATGTGATGATGTGGCACATCATCATTAGTTCTCCTAATGCCAAGTCACAAATGATGTGGCATAAAGTCAAGTCAAACTTGACTCTTCCTCTTCCTCTCAAGTCAAGTCAAACTTGACTTAATCTCTCTCATGGTTGATCTAATCCAACCATTTAATTCAAGCCAATTTAATATAATGAATCTAATTTATTTAATTAAATTGATTCAATGAGTCATAATCTAAATTAGACTCATTGAACACATGAATCAACTTGAGTCCAACTCAATTAGCCCAATTAGGATTACTCTTAATCCAATTTGATTCATCACATGAATCTAATCCTCTTGGTTCGTCATATGAACCTAATCTCCATCCACTTGTTCTTTGTGTGTGACCCAATAGGTTCTTGTAACATTGGCAATGCCCCTAAAATCATTTAGAAGCATAAGTAATGAGCGGTATCTAGCAATACATCATTACTACCCAAGTTACAAGAATGTTGAGATCCAACATCACCTTGTGACTATCAATTGTGACTCTTCACAATATATGACAAGTGTCCTTCTATCCTAGACATCTAGATTAATCAATGTGAGGCATAGACTGTGTCATCCTCTGAACAATCTAAATCTTGAACTCCAAGTAGACTCACTAAAACAAATGAGCTCAATATCTCATATTGACTCATTTGGGCATGGTCATGCACTTCGTGGTCTCACTCTATCAAGAATACGGATGTCTCTCCCATCATATAGGAGGGATAGATCTCATCTACATTACTCACATCCCTCTGCATAATTCGTTACATACCCAGTAATCGCCTTTATAGTCAACCCAGTTACGGGTGACGTTTGACCAAACCAAAGTACATAATTCCTTATGTAGGGAACCATGGTGATTCAAGTCTAAGGACTAGTAGTCATACTAATAGCCACATGTGAAAGTATATGACACTCATATCACGATCCATGATACTTTCTCATGGTGTGTCATTCAGTTTACATTCTCTAATGCATACTCATGTGTCAACTTGATATCTCTATATCCATGACTTGTGAGATCAAGTCATCGAGTTGACCTACATGCTAGTCTTATTGTATTAACATTGTCCCTGAACGTTAATACTCGACTAGGAATGATTAAGAGTAGTGTTCCCTATATCATTTCACTATCGATTCAACCAATCGATTGATAGAGGTAAGAACCTTCTACTCAAGGATGTTATTATACTTAGTTTATTTGGCACCAATACAAGTAAGTATAATAACCAAAAAACAAATGCCTTTATTTATATAGAATATGATACAAGAATTCCAAAATACAATCATCAAATGATTGGCTCTAGGGCTCTAGCTAACAAGGATGATGAACAAAACTCAAGATGTTAACTTAGTGCATTCTTTTGGGATTTTAGATTCATCAAAACACATAGTTATGTGTATTCCAATCATTAGGAAAGCTAATGTACAAGTCATGTGCATTGAGCCCAAAGAACATGGTTGGATATTGGTTTTGAAAATATTTTAAAATGTCTTTGGAAAACTGTTGGGTTCTTTGGGCCGCGAAAATCGCTTTTCGCGTCGCGGAAACCCCGAATCACCCAAGGCCAACGGATACGTGCAAGGAAAAACCGAACGAAAATATGAGTACGAGTTTCAAAGACTCTAGATCTACACTAGATGAGAGTTATACCTTCGAAGCGAGCCCTTTCGCTTTCCCGCTCGTCCAAGGAATTGTCGGATCTCGAGAGTGTCAACGTAGACACTCCTCTAATGATATCCACACGAACAAGGAGTGTCTCTCACACTCAAAGGATGGAGAAGAGAGCCCCAAGTGTGCTAGCACTTTCTAGAGCTCTCGGGTAGGATTTGAAAAGGGAGAAAGGAGAGAAAGGAAAGGAATCTCACATACTCCTCTAGGTGTCCTCCTTTGTGACCTTCACTTCACCCTTTTCTTTGGACCTTAACACATTCCTCTTCACCTTGCTTGAAACTCTCGGCCAAGAAGGAGGAAAGGGAGAAGAGAATGGCTAGAGGAAGGAGATGAAATGAATGAGACCAATGGATGAAAATTCATTCCCATTCATTCACTTGTGTGGCCGGCCACATGAGTAACTCCTACTCATTTAATGTGGCCGGCCACATTAATGAGAATGGAGGCTTGTAACCTCCATGATGTGGCATACCATGATGATGTGGAGTATCATCATTGGTCCACATCTTGTCATCTCACTAATGATGTGGAAATTAGTCAAGTCAAATTTGACTCTTCCTCTCCCTCTCAAGTCAAGTCAAACTTGACCAAATCTCTTCCATGGTTGATTTAATCTAACCATTTGATTCAAGCCAACTTAATATAATGAATCTAATTCATTAAATTAAGTTGATTTAATGAGTCATAATCTAAATTAGACTCATTGAATACATGAATCAACTTGAGTCCAACTCAATTAGCCCAATTTGGATTACTCTTAATTCAATTTGATTCATCAAATGAATCTAATCATCTTGGTTCATCATATGAACTTAATCCAATTGGTTCATCATATGAACCCAATCTCCATCCACTTGTTCTTTGTGTGTGACCCAATAGGTTCTTGTAACGTTGACAATGTTTCTAAACACCTTTAGAAACATAAGCAATGAGCGGCATCTAGCAATACATCATTGCTACCCAAGTTACAAGAAATGTTGAGATCCAACATCACCTTGTGACTACTAATTGTGACTCCTCACAATATATGACTGTAAAGCCCGAAAAATTCCCGAATTTATTTTAGAAATATCCTATGATTTCTCTAGATTTTTTGGATTTTTTTACATAATTTTTGGAGTACCGGAAGTAGCAAAAACAAATAGGTCGCAAAATAGCTTAGGCGGGAATCGAACCCGAGACCTATGGTGTAAGGGATAATGCTAGTAACCAGTTGAACCCAGCAGGGCCGTGCTGAAAGAAAAGGGAATCAATGATATTTATAATTGATTTTGGATGAATTAATTTGTAAATATAAATAAGGATTTAAGTGAGAAGTTTAGATTATTTTCTCACCGTAGCTTTTCCTCACCGGAAACCTAAAACCGCCGCACCTCTCCTCTTCCCCTCTTCCTCACGCACGGAACACACACCAAACTAAGGGTCAAGGGAACATCTTCCGGCGACGACTCCAACACGAAAAAGGTTCTTCTCCGCGAGAGGAACGCGAGGACGTAAGCGGTTCGTCGAACGGAGCAGTTTTCCGGAAAACCTAGCGGTTAGAATCGTAAGAAAACCTTGTGAGTGAGGTAAGAAACCCCTCACCTGCAGTATAATTGCTCTCGCTTGTTAGTTTTGCGTTAGTTCAGTAATTTTACAGTTTTCAGTTTTAGGGTGTGCTTTTAGTGCACACCAAGCATTCGGTAGAATGCCCAGTTCAGAAGGATGCACTAGTAGGCGTCCTAACAGCATGTAAAATGTATTAGAAACATTTTATTCAGTTTATTATCAGTTATTATAGCTATATGGATCAGATATCCATTGGGTGGGCTCCCACAGTAGCCTCTAGGTTCAGATAACCTAGCTCTAGGTTCAGATAACCTAGAACAGCAAAGTAAAATAAAACAGTATTCAGTATTTTACTTTTATTCAGTTGGCACTGTACTTGGATCAGATATCCATGGGCTGGACTCCCACAGTCGTCCCTAGGTTCAGATAACCTAGTAACCCTGCTGGATTCGGAACTTGCAATCCCGGGTCTCGTAGGGATGCGCGCACAGTAAGTACAGTTGCCAGGGCCCCAGCAGCATGTTTAGTATTTTCATCTATTATTATATATAGTTTTTCCAAATATGTAATCAGTGATGGAAACACTAACTTAGTTTCAGTTTCAGTTGATTATCTCAGTTAAGTTTCATGATTTGAGTTCATGACCAGTTAGATGTATATGCATGACCAGTTCAGTATGTATGCTTAGTTTCAGATACAGTATGCTATGCTCAGCTTGTTTGTATGCCATGATCAGTTCAGTACATGTTTGTATACCATGTCATGTTGCCATGCTCAGTTCAGTTTTCAAATAGCATGTTTTGAAACCATACTCGCATCGTTGCATGTTTTTGTGAGGTAGATGATTTCTTACTAAGCTCTTTAGCTTACAGGTACAACTTTTCTTATACTGCAGATACAGGTAAAAGAAAAGTGGACTAACGGAGGCTGGAGGACAATGCTATGGAGGTGTGTGTGTGCAAGGGGTTTGGAATAAAGATCCTAGGGGTCGAAACAGCTTAATTCCAGCATTTACGTTGTTAGTTTGTTTATGGTTTAATCCTTAGCTGGTTAAATGTTTTAATCCAGTAAAACTATGCACTATTCAGTTTGTTCAGTTTAGGACGCATGTAGGTTAATGTTAGATTGTTTTTCATGTATCTAGAACCTATGTCTGTGAGTTGTGGTACGTTCCAGTGCCTGAAAGTTCTGAAATCAGAAACTCTGATTTCGTATCAGAGTTGGATCGGTCTGCCGACCGATCCGTTGCAGTATCAGGATCCTGGATCGGTCAGCCGACCGATCCAGAGGCATACAGTATGCTACTGTATGCTATCTGATCGGTCGTCCGACCGAACCAGCACCGAACAGAGAGAATCCAGCGTTTCCAGGTGCCTGGATCGGTCTGCAGACCGATCCAGACACACCTGGATTGGTCTGCCGACCGATCAAGCCTTTGCTGGATCGGTCCGCAGACCGATCCAGCAGGGCACAGAATCGTAGCAAGTTTGATCGATCCGTGGATCGATCAGCAGCTAGCTGGGAAGTTAGTTCTGAGTTCCTAGCTCAGATGGGAGGTCAAGTATCCTCCTTAGCACATGTACACCAACCGGAAAGGGTCTTGAATCCTTCCTTATAACAGCATGGGTGTATCAGTTGTCAGATTAACCGAGTCAGTTAGTGAAATTTTATTTTACCCAGTTTTCCGCACAGTAGCTTCAGTAGTTAATGTAGCGATCCGGCTCACAGATTAGTACCCAGGAGTTGGGTCGTTACAGAGTGGTATCAGAGCAAGTTCCTTACTTCCTACACACACATCAGCATTGTGCCTACAGCTTCCAAGTAAGAACATCTCTCACTCAATTTTGTTTTCAGCTTTCATATCAGCTATATGTGCTTTTCATGTTTGCTCTCATGTTGGTAGTTAATTAATTCATGTTTACAGTGATAGTATTTAACATGTTACCAGTAGTTAACTATGACATGATAGCCTAGTTATATATATGTGTTCTCTGCTATTTAGAAAATGGTACGAGGACGTCCAGCTAAGAAAGCATCAGCGGCTGAGCCCCAGCATGAGTGGCTCAGCTACAGCAGCAGTTAGCTGATCAGCAACAGGAGATAGCCTCCTTAAAGGCTAACCAGCAGACTACTCCCCCAGTCACTCCAGTACCGAACCTCACGACTCCAGTAATCACAGAGGTAGTACCAGCTCAGCCTGCAGTACCAGTCCCAGTGGCCCCAGTAGCAGGGGCTAAGAGAGAAGCTTACCTTATCCAGTGGCAGAGAATTAAGCCCTTGAACTTCTCAGGCACCAGCGAACCATGGGATTCTCAGGCATGGTTTAAAACACTAGAAAGCACGATGGAGCTTCTAGACTGGCCAGAGCACGAAAAGGTGAAGTGTGCCTCCTTGTGTTTAACAGGAGATGCACGCATGTGGTGGGAGCGGATTAAATCGAAGTGGCCAGTAAACCAGATGACATGGGCCAACTTCGAGAAAGAATTCTTCGAGGAATTCTTTCACATGCAGGTCACGAACCGACACTATGACGAGTTTACAGAATTTCGTTAGGGCAACCTATCAGTTCAGGAGGCCGTGAAGAAATTTAACAGGTTGGCCCGTCTGTGTCCAGAACTAGTCAGCTCAGAGAAGGAACGAGTACGCTTGATGCTGCAGATGCTCAGACCAGAGATCGCAATGAATGTGGCTGGTGGCGTTCATAGGCCACAAACCACAGAGGAGCTAGTGAGTAGTGCTCTGATTACCGAGCAATATCAGCACAATATCACCCAGCAGAAGCAGGTTTCCACAGAGCCCAAGGGACAAGCTAGCTCAGGTACTCAGCAGAAACAACAGGGACATAGCTCCAACTGGAAGGGGAAACGCAAGGCAAGCAGTGACCCAAAAGGAGGACCAGCTGGAAAACATTCCAGACATCCCAAATGTACTACTTGTGGGAAACATCATCCAGGAGTTTGCCGCAAGGGTACGCGAGGTTGTTTTGAATGTGGACAGGAAGGGCACATGGCTAAGCAGTGCCCGAACAAGAACAGTCTTCCTCAGCCTCAGCCGATACAGTATGGAGCTCAGCCAGCGCAGCTACACCAGATGTATGCAGCCTTAGATGGTCCACAGATCAGTCAGGGCAGATTAGAAGCCCCCACAGCTAACACAAATGCCAGGATTTTCTCACTGACCAGAGAGGACGTAGCAAATGCCTCGACAGTTGTCACAGGTCAGATCAGTATTTTACAACATAATGCAACTGTCTTATTCGATACTGGGGCAACCCACTCTTATGTATCCAGGGCATTTGCCGAGAAATTAGCAACACCTCCAGAGGTACTCAATAGTCAGTTTCTGACAACACTACCCTCAGGAGACATTATGGCATCTACACACTGGCTCAGAGCAGTGCCAGTCATTATAGCAGACAGAGAACTTTTTGGTGATCTGATAGTGCTAGAAATGACGGACTACGATGTCATCTTTGGAATGGATTTTCTGATCAGATACGGCGCTTCTATAGAGTGCCGTAAACAGAAGGTCATATTCCAACCTGAAGCAGGAGTACAGTTTGAGTACATGGGAAAACCAAAGAGAAAAGCCAAGAAGTTTCTCTCAGCATTGAAAGCACAGCAGCTAATGGATTCAGGATGCATGAGATTTTTAGCAAATGTAGTCAACACCAGCCAGGACAAGAACCAACAGCTTTCAGAGGTTCGAGTCGTTTGTGACTACCCAGCAGTCTTCCCGGAAGAGCTACCAGGCTTAGCACCAGACAGAGAGATTGAATTTGAGATAGAGCTCATTCCCGGCACAAATCCAATTTCCAAGGCACCATACCGCATGGCTCCAGCAGAACTGAAGGAACTTCAGGAGCAATTACAGGAGCTTCTTGACAAGGGTTTCATACGCCCTTGTCACTCACCATGGGGAGCACCTGTGTTGTTCGTGAAGAAAAAGGATGGAAGCATGCACTTATGCATAGACTACCGTGCCTTGAACCAGGTCACAATTAAAAATAGGTACCCTCTCCCCAGGATAGATGACCTGTTTGACCAGCTAAAGGGAGCCACAGTGTTCTCTAAAATTGACCTCAGATCAGGATATCACCAGGTTAGAGTCAAGGAAGGTGATATACCTAAAACAGCTTTCAGGACCAGATACGGACATTATGAGTTCGTAGTCATGCCTTTCGGCATGACAAATGCTCCAGCTACTTTCATGGACCTCATGAACAGAGTATTCAGAGAATACTTAGACAAGTTTGTCATCGTGTTCATCGATGACATTCTATATCTATTCAGGCACTCAGGAGGACCATGCAGAGCATCTGAAGACAGTTTTGCAGATCCTTCAGCAGAACCAGCTGTACGCCAAATTCACGAAATGTGAATTTTGGCTAGACCAGGTAGCCTTTCTCGGTCACATCATCTCCAAGGATGGTGTTATGGTAGATCCCAGCAAGATAGAAGCAGTAAGTAACTGGAAGAGACCCAGGAACGCCAGTGAAATCAGAAGCTTTCTGGGATTAGCAGGCTACTACAGGAAATTCGTAGAGGACTTCTCCAGGATAGCCTCCCCACTGACAGCTCTCACCAGGAAGAACAAAGGACTGCGAGAACAGCTTCAGCGAACTAAAACGGAGATTGACCAGTGCTCCTATTTTAGCTATACCAGAAAACACAGACAGCTTCGACATCTACAGTGACGCCTCTAAATTGGGATTAGGAGCAGTACTGATGCAGCAGGGCAAGGTGATCGCCTATGCCTCCAGACAACTTAAGGATTATGAGAGGAACTATCCTACTCACGACCTTGAGCTTGCAGCAGTGGTGTTCGCACTCAAGATTTGGAGACATTATTTGTACGGAGCTCAGTGCAGAGTGTATACAGATCATCAAAGTCTGAAGTATCTCTTTACTCAGAAGGATCTGAATATGCGACAGCGCAGATGGTTAGAGCTGGTCAAGGATTAAGACATAGATATCCTCTACCATCCAAGGAAAGCTAATAAGGTAGCAGACGCACTCAGCAGGAAGTCCAGTGCTACCTTATTATCTTTAGCAGCTATGTCACCACCCCTAAGGAAGGAGATTACAGCTTTTAGTCTCGAGCTTATAGTCGGGCAGCTTTCCACTATGTCCTTAGCATCTACCTTGCTTGATGATATTCAGACAGCTCAGCCTGAAATCCAGAAAATCAAGCAAGGGTTAGCAGAATCAGAAAGTGGAGAGTTCAGAGTGTCCGCCAGTGGGGTAGTGTACTGTGGTGACAGACTTTGTGTTCCAGATCAGGAGGAACTACGAAAATAGATTCTAGACGAGGCTCACAGGACTCCCTATGCGATGCATCCTGGTTCCACCAAAATGTATCAGGATCTAAAGAAATGATTTTGGTGGCTTGGGATGAAGCGAGATATCGCCAGATACGTCAGCATCTGTCTAACCTGTCAGAGGGTTAAGGCAGAACATCAGCGACCAGGAGGAGTTCTGCAGCCGATCCAGATTCCAGAATGGAAGTGGGAGGATATCTCTATGGACTTCATAGTGGGATTACCCAGAACCACGAATGGTTTTGATGCCATCTGGGTAATAGTCGACAGGTTGACTAAATCAGCCCACTTCTTAGCTATCAGAATATCCTATTCCATGGAGCAGCTAGCTCAGTTGTATCTCAAGGAGATTGTCAGGCTGCATGGAGTCCCACGAACCATTATATCGGATAAAGACAACAGATTTACATCACACTTCCGGAAGTGTGTGCAGTCAACTATGGGCACCCAGTTAAAATTTAGCACATCCTCGGACCGATGGTCGACGGAGAGAGTTAATCAGGTACTCAAGATATGCTCCGAGCTTGTGCCCTAGATTTCAAGGAAGTTGGTGCAAATATCCGAGTCTAGCATAATTTGCATACAACAACGCTATCGGGCCACTATCGGCATGGCACCTTATGAGGCACTCTATGGGCGAGGTGCGGATCACCAATCTGGGTATGAGAGTGGTGAATGAAGGAACTAGAGCTTGAGATGGATCTAGTAGCGATAGCACAGCCATACAGATTCGCGGAGGATAGAGACAGACAGAGCCGTCGGAAGAGCTATGCTTGATACACGACGCACCCTAGAGTTTGCAGTTGGGGATATGATTTTCCTCGAGTAGCTCCCATGAAGGGAGTCATGCGTTTTGGGAAGAAGGGCAAGCTAGCTCCCAGGTATGTGGGACCATACCTTATCACGAAGAGAGGGGGCAAGGGAGCATATGAGCTAAAGCTACCTCAGGAGATGTCAGCTGTCCACAACGTATTTCATGTCTCCATGCTGAAGAAGCATATTCCAGACGCCACCCAGGTGATTGAGCCCCAGTTGGTACAGATCCGCGAAGACCTCAACTATGATAGTCGGCCTATTCAGATAATAGACTGAGCAGTAAAGAAATTACGGAACAAGGAAGTACCATTAGTCAAAGTCGTTTGGCACAGTCACACAGCAGAAGAGGCAACTTGGGAGACAGAAGCCAGCATGAGACAGAAGTACCCAGAATTATTCTAAGTTCGAGGACGAACTTTTTATAAGGTATGGGGGATTGTAAAGCCCAAAAAATTCCCAAATTTATTTTAGAAATATCCTATGATTTCTCTAGATTTTTAGGATATTTTTACATAATTTTTGGAGTACCGGAAGTAGCAAAAACAAATAGGTCGCAAAATAGCTTAGGCGGGAATCGAACCCGAGACCTATGGTGTAAGGGATAATGCTAGTAACCAGTTGAACCCAGCAGGGCCGTGCTGAAAGAAGAGGGAATCAATGATATTTATAATTGATTTTGGATGAATTAATTAGTAAATATAAATAAGGATTTAAGTGAGAAGTTTAGATTATTTTCTCACCGTAGCTTTTCCTCAGCCGAAACCTAAAACCGCCGCACCTCTCCTCTTCCCCTCTTCCTCACGCACGACACACACACCAAACTAAGGGTCAAGGGAACATCTTCCGGCGATGACTCCAACACGAAAAAGGTTCTTCTCCGAGAGAGGAACGTGAGGACGTAAGCGGTTCGTCGAACGGAGCAGTTTTCCGGAAAACCTAGCGGTTAGAATCGTAAGAAAACCTTGCGATTGAGGTAAGAAACCCCTCACCTGCAGTATAATTGCTCTCGCTTGTTAGTTTTGGCGTTAGTTCAGTAATTTTACAGTTTTCAGTTTTAGGGTGTGCTTTTAGTGCACACCAAGCATTCGGTAGAATGCCCAGTTCAGAAGGATGCACTAGTAGGCGTCCTAACAGCATGTAAAATGTATTAGAAACATTTTATTCAGTTTATTATCTGTTATTACAGCTATATGGATCAGATATCCATTGGGTGGGCTCCCACAGTAGTCTCTAGGTTCAGATAACCTAGAACAGCAAAGTAAAATAAAACAGTATTCAGTATTTTACTTTTATTCAGTTGGCACTTGGGATATCCGGAGCTGTACAAGAGTCGTTGAGGAACGAGATCCCTAGGCATCTTGGATTGCTTCGCAATCCGGTCTCGTAGGGATCTTGCGGCAGTTGGGCGATCTCGCCAACAGATGTTTAGTATTTTCATCTATTATTATATATAGTTTTTCCAAATATGTAATCAGTGATGGAAACACTAACTTAGTTTCAGTTGATTATCTCAGTTAAGTTTCATGATTTGAGTTCATGACCAGTTAGATGTATATGCATGACCAGTTCAGTATGTATGCTTAGTTTCAGATACAGTATGCTATGCTCAGCTTGTTTGTTTGCCATGATCAGTTCAGTACATGTTTGTATGTCATGCCATGTTGCCATGCTCAGTTCAGTTTTCAAATAGCATGTTTTGAAACCATACTCGCATCGTTGCATGTTTTTGTGAGGTAGATGGTTTCTTACTAAGCTCTTTAGCTTACAGGTACTACTTTTCTTATACTGCAGATACAGGTAAAAGAAAAGTGGACTAACGGAGGCTGGTGGACAATGCTATGGAGGTGTGTGTGTGCAAGGGGTTTGGAATAAAGATCCTAGGGCTCGAAACAGCTTAATTCCAGTATTTACGTTGTTAGTTTGTTTATGGTTTAATCCTTAGCTGGTTAAATGTTTTAATCCAGTAAAACTATGCACTATTCAGTTTTTCAGTTTAGGACGCATGTAGGTTAATGTTAGATTATTTTTCATGTATCTAGAACCTATGTCATGAGTTGTGGTACGTTCGCTTCGAAAGTTCTGAAATCGAAACTCGATTTCAGTATCGAGTTGGATCGGCCGACCGATCCGTTCGATATCGAGGATCCCGGATAGGTCGGCCGACCGATCCAGGCATACAATATGCATGCTATCGATCGATCGTCCGACCGATCCAAAGACCGAGAGCATCCAAGTTTCGGTGCTCGGATCGGTCTGCATCGATCAGACACCGGATCGGTCGCCGACCGATCCGTAATCGTAGCAAGTTTGATCGATCCGTGGATCGATCGGCAGGTCTGTAGTTAGTTCCTAGCTCAGATGGGAGGTCAAGTATCCTCCTTAGCACATGTACACCAACCGGAAAGGGTCTTGAATCCTTCCTTATAACAGCATGGGTGTATCAGTTGTCAGATTAACCGAGTCAGTTAGTGAAATTTTATTTTACCCAGTTTTCCGCACAGTAGCTTCAGTAGTTAATGTAGCGATCCGGCTCACAGATTAGTACCCAGGAGTTGGGTCATTACAGAGTGGTATCAGAGCAAGTTCCTTACTTCCTACACACACATCAGCATTGTGCCTACAGCTTCCAAGTAAGAACATCTCTCACTCAATTTTATTTTCAGCTTTCATATCAGTTATATGTGTTTTTCATGTTTGCTCTCATGTTGGTAGTTAATTAATTCATGTTTACAGTGATAGTATTTAACATGTTACCAGTAGTTAACTATGACATGATAGCCTAGTTATATATATGTGTTCTCTGCTATTTAGAAAATGGTACGAGGACGTCCAGCTAAGAAAGCATCAGCGGCTGAGCCCCAGCATGAGGCAGGCAGTTCAGTGCCTCCCCCAGACCTTACAGCACTAGTGGCTCAGCTACAATAGCAGTTAGCTGATCAGCAACAGGAGATAGCCTCCTTAAAGGCTAACCAGCAGACTACTCCCCCAGTCACTCCAGTACCGAACCTCACGACTCCAGTAATCACAGAGGTAGTACCAGCTCAGCCTGCAGTACCAGTCCCAGTAGCAGGGGCTAAGAGAGAAGCTTACCTTATCCAGTGGCAGAGAATTAAACCCGAGAACTTCTCAGGCACCAGCGAACCATGGGATGCTCAGGCATGGTTTAAAACACTGGAAAGCACGATGGAGCTTCTAGACTAGCCAGAGCACGAAAATGTGAAATGTGCCTCCTTGTGTTTAACAGGAGATGCACGCATGTGGTGGGAGCGGATTAAATCGAAGTGGCCTGTAAACCAGATGACATGGGATAACTTCGAGAAAGAATTCTTCGAGGAATTCTTTCACATGTAGGTCACGAACCGACACTATGACGAGTTTACAGAATTTCGTCAGGGCAACCTATCACTTCAGGAGGCCGTGAAGAAATTTAACAGGTTGGCTCGTCTGTGTCCAGAACTAGTCAGCTCAGAGAAGGAACGAGTACGCTTGATGCTGAAGATGCTCAGACCAGAGATCGCAATGAATGTGGCTGGTGGCGTTCATAGGCCACAAACCACAGAGGAGCTAGTGAGTAGTGCTCTGATCACCGAGCACTATCAGCACAATATCACCCAGCAGAAGCAGGTATCCACAGAGCCCAAGGGACAAGCTAGCTCAGGTACTCAGCAGAAACAACAGGGACATAGCTCCAACTGGAAGGGGAAACGCAAGGCAAGCAGTGACCCAAAAGTAGGACCAGTTGGAAAACATTCCAGACATCCCAAATGTACTGCTTGTGGGAAACATCATCCAGGAGTTTGCCGCAAGGGTACGCGAGGTTGTTTTGAATGTGGACAGGAAGGGCACATGGCTAAGCAGTGCCCGAACAAGAACAGTCTTCCTCAGCCTCAGCCGATACAGTATGGAGCTCAGCCAGCGCAGCTACACCAGATGTATGTTGCCTTAGATGGTCCACAGATCAGTCAGGGCAGATTAGAAGCCCCCACAGCTAACACAAATGCCAGGATTTTCTCACTGACCAGAGAGGACGTAGCAAATGCCTCGACAGTTGTCACAGGTCAGATCAATATTTTACAGCATAATGCAATTGTCTTATTCGATACTGGGGCAACCCACTCTTATGTATCCAGGGCATTTGCCGAGAAATTAGCAACACCTCCAGAGGTACTCAATAGTCAGTTTCTAACAACACTACCCTGAGGAGACATTATGGCATCTACACACTGGCTCAGAGCAGTTCCAGTCATTATAGCAGACAGAGAACTTTTTGGTGATATGATAGTGCTAGAAATGACGGACTACGATGTCATCTTTGGAATGGATTTTCTGATCAGATACGGCGCTTCTATAGAGTGCAGTAAACAGAAGGTCATATTCCAACCTGAAGCAGGAGTACATGGGAAAACCAAAGAGAAAAGCCAGGAAGTTTCTCTCAGCATTGAAAGCACAGCAGCTAATGGATTCAGGATGCATGGGATTTTTAGCAAATGTAGTCAACACCAGCCAGGACTAGAACCAACAGCTTTCAGAGGTTCGAGTCGTTTGTGACTACCCAGCAGTCTTCCCTGAAGAGCTACCAGGCTTAGCACCAGACAGGGAGATTGAATTTGAGATAGAGCTCATTCCGGCACAAATCCAATTTCCAAGGCACCATACCGCATGGCTCCAGCAGAATCAAGGAACTTCTGGAGCAATTCAGGAGCTTCTTGACAAGGGTTTCATCGCCCTAGTCACTCACCATGGGGAGCACCTGTGTTGTTCGTGAAGAAGAAGGATGGAAGCATGCGCCTATGCATAGACTACCGTGCCTTGAACCAGGTCACAATTAAAAACAGGTACCCTCTCCCCAGGATAGATGACCTGTTTGACCAGCTAAAGGGAGCCACAGTGTTCTCTAAAATTGACCTCAGATCAGGATATCACCAGGTTAGAGTCAAGGAAGGTGATATACCTAAAACAGCTTTCAGGACCAGATACGAACATTATGAGTTCGTAGTCATGCCTTTCGGCGTGACAAATGCTCCTGCTACTTTCATGGACCTCATGAACAGAGTATTCAGAGAATACTTAGACAAGTTTGTCATCGTGTTCATCGATGACATTCTTATCTATTCAGGCACTCAGGAGGACCATGCAGAGCATCTGAAGATAGTTTTGCAGATCCTTCAGCAGAACCAGCTGTACGCCAAATTCATGAAATGTGAATTTTGGCTAGACCAGGTAGCCTTTCTCGGTCACATCATCTCCAAGGATGGTGTTATGGTAGATCCCAGCAAGATAGAAGCAGTAAGTAAATGGAAGAGACCCAGGAACACCAGTGAAATCAGAAGCTTTCTGGGATTAGCAGGCTACTACAGGAAATTCGTAGAGGACTTCTCCAGGATAGCCTCCCCACTGACAGCTCTCACCAGGAAGAACAAGAAATTTCAGTGGACAGAGGACTGCGAGAACAGCTTCAGCGAACTAAAACGGAGATTGACCAGTGCTCCTATTTTAGCTATACCGGAAAACACAGACAGCTTCGACATCTACAGTGGCGCCTCTAAATTGGGATTAGGAGCAGTACTGATGCAGCAGGGCAAGGTGATCGCCTATGCCTCCAGACAACTTAAGGATTATGAGAGGAACTATCCTACTCACGACCTTGAGCTTGCAGCAGTGGTGTTCGCTCTCAAGATTTGGAGACATTATTTGTACGGAGCTCAGTGCAGAGTGTATACAGATCATCAAAGTCTGAAGTATTTCTTTACTTAGAAGGATCTGAATATGCGACAGCGTAGATGGTTAGAGCTGGTCAAAGATTATGACATAGATATCCTCTACCATCCAAGGAAAGCTAATAAGGTAGCAGACGCACTCCAGTGCTACCTTATTATCTTTAGCAGCTATGTCACCACCCCTAAGGAAGGAGATTACACCTTTTAGTCTCGAGCTTATAGTCGGGCAGCTTTCCACTATGTCCTTAGCATCTACCTTGCTTGATGATATCCAGACAGCTCAGGAGCAGGATACTGAAATCTAGAAAATCAAGCAAGGGTTAGCAGAATCAGAAAATGGAGAGTTCAGAGTGTCCGCTAGTGGGGTAGTGTAATGTGGTGACAGACTTTGTGTTCCAGATCAGGAGGAACTACGAAAACTGATTCTAGACGAGGCTCACAGGACTCCCTATGCGATGCATCCTGGTTCCACCAAAATGTATCAGGATCTAAAGAAACGATTTTGGTGGCCTGGGATGAAGCGAGATATCGCCAGATACGTCAGCATCTGTCTAACCTGTCAGAGGGTTAAGGCAAAACATCAGCGACCAGGAGGAGTTCTGCAGCCGATCCAGATTCCAGAATGGAAGTGGGAGGATATCTCTATGGACTTCATAGTGGGATTACCCAGAACCACGAATGGTTTTGATGCCATCTGGGTAATAGTCGACAGGTTGACTAAATCAGCCCACTTCTTAGCTATTAGAATATCCTATTCCATGGAGCAGCTAGCTCAGTTGTATCTCAAGGAGATTGTCAGGCTGCATGGAGTCCCACGAACCATTATATCAGACAGAGACAGCAGATTTACATCACACTTCTGGAAGTGTGTGCAGTCAGCTATGGGCACCCAGTTAAAATTTAGCACAGCTTTCCATCCTCAGACAGATGGTCAGACGGAGCGAGTAAATCAGGTACTCGAAGATATGCTCCGAGCTTGTGCCCTAGATTTCAAGGGAAGTTGGTGCAAATATCTGAGTCTAGCAGAATTTGCATACAACAACAGTTATCAGGCCACTATCGGCATGACACCTTATGAGGCACTCTATGGGCGGAGGTGCAGATCACCAATCTGCTGGTATGAGAGTGGTGAACAGAAGGAACTAGAGCTTCAGACAGATCTAGTAGCAGATACCACAGCAGCCATACAGCAGATTCGCCAGAGGATAGAGACAGCTCAGAGCCGCCAGAAGAGCTATGCTGATACGCGGCACAGACCCCTAGAGTTTTCAGTTGGGGAGACAGTTTTCCTCAGAGTAGCTCCCATGAAGGGGGTCATGCGTTTTAGGAAGAAGGGCAAGCTAGCTCCCAGATATGTGGGACCATACCTTATCACGAAGAGAGTGGGCAAGGTAGCATATGAGCTAGAGCTACCTCAGGAGATGTCAGCTGTCCACAACGTATTTCATGTCTCCATGCTGAAGAAGCATATTCCAGACGCCACCCAGGTGATTGAGCCCAAGTTGGTACAGGTCCGTGATGATCTCAGCTATGACAGTCGGCCTATTCAGATAATAGACCGAGCAGTAAAGAAATTACGGAACAAGGAAGTACCATTAGTCAAAGTCAGCTGGCAAAATCACACAGCAGCAGAGGCGACTTGGGAGATAGAGGCCAGCATGAGACAGAAGTACCCAGAATTGTTTTAAGTTTGGGGATGAACTTTTTATAAGGTATGGGGGATTGTAAAGCCCGAAAAATTCCCGAATTTATTTTAGAAATATCCTATGATTTCTCTAGATTTTTAGGATATTTTTACATAATTTTTGGAGTACCGGAAGTAGCAAAAACAAATAGGTCGCAAAATAGCTTAGGCGGGAATCGAACCCGAGACCTATGGTGTAAGAGATAATGCTAGTAACCAGTTGAACCCAGCAGGGCCGTGCTGAAAGAAGAGGGAATCAATGATATTTATAATTGATTTTGGATGAATTAATTAGTAAATATAAATAAGGATTTAAGTGAGAAGTTTAGATTATTTTCTCACCGTAGCTTTTCCTCACCCGAAACCTAAAACCGCCGCACCTCTCCTCTTCCCCTCTTCCTCACGCACGGCACACACACCAAACTAAGGGTCAAGGGAACATCTTCCGGCGATGACTCCAACACGAAAAAGGTTCTTCTCCGTGAGAGGAACGTGAGGACGTAAGCGGTTCGTCGAACGGAGCAGTATTCCGGAAAACCTAGCGGTTAGAATCGTAAGAAAACCTTGCGATTGAGGTAAGAAACCCCTCACCTGCAGTATAATTGCTCTCGCTTGTTAGTTTTGGCGTTAGTTCAGTAATTTTACAGTTTTCAGTTTTAGGGTGTGCTTTTAGTGCACAACAAGCATTCGGTAGAATGCCCAGTTCAGAAGGATGCACTAGTAGGCGTCCTAACAGCATGTAAAATGTATTAGAAACATTTTATTCTGTTTATTATCAGTTATTACAGCTATATGGATCAGATATCCATTGGGTGGGCTCCCACAGTAGCCTCTAGGTTCAGATAACCTAGAACAACAAAGTAAAATAAAATAGTATTCAGTATTTTACTTTTATTTAGTTGGCTTTGTACTTGGATCAGATATCCATGGGCTGGACTCCCACAGTCGTCCCTAGGTTCAGATAACCTAGTAACCCTGCTGGATTCGGAACTTGCAATCCCGGGTTTCGTAGGGATGCGCGCAAAGTAAGTACATTTGCCAGGGCCCCAACAGCATGTTTAGTATTTTCATCTATTATTATATATAGTTTTTCCAAATATGTAATCAGTGATGGAAACACTAACTTAGTTTCAGTTTCAGTTGATTATCTCAGTTAAGTTTCATGATTTGAGTTCATGACCAGTTAGATGTATATGCATGACCAGTTCAGTATGTATGCTTAGTTTCAGATACAGTATGCTATGCTCAGCTTGTTTGTATGCCATGATCAGTTCAGTACATGTTTGTATGCCATGCCATGTTGCCATGCTCAGTTCAGTTTTCAAATAGCATGTTTTGAAACCATACTCGCATCGTTGCATGTTTTTATGAGGTAGATGGTTTCTTACTAAGCTCTTTAGCTTACAGGTACTACTTTTCTTATACTGCAGATACAGGTAAAAGAAAAGTGGACTAACGGATGCTGGAGGACAATGCTATGGAGGTGTGTGTGTGCAAGGGGTTTGGAATAAAGATCCTAGGGGTCGAAACAGCTTAATTCTAGTATTTACGTTGTTAGTTTGTTTATGGTTTAATCCTTAGCTGGTTAAATATTTTAATCCAGTAAAACTATGCACTATTCAGTTTGTTCAGTTTAGGACGCATGTAGGTTAATGTTAGATTGTTTTTCATGTATCTAGAACCTATGTCTGTGAGTTGTGGTACGTTCCAGTGCTTGAAAGTTCTGAAATCAGAAACTCTGATTTCTTATCAGAGTTGGATCGGTCTGCCGACCGATCCAGCTCGATACAGTAGCCTCGGAGGAAATTTCCAGGTGCATGGATCGGTCAGCCGACCGATCCAGCATCGAACAGTAGGCATCTCAGCGCCTCCAGGTGCCTGGATCGGTCTGCAGACCGATCCAGACACACCTGGATTGGTCTGCCGACCGATCCAGCCTTTGCTGGTTCGGTCCGCAGACCAATCCAGCAGGGCACATAATCGTAGCAAGTTTGATCGATCCGTGGATCGATCAGCAGCTAGCTGGGAAGTTAGTTCTGAGTTCCTAGCTCAGATGGGAGGTCAAGTATCCTCCTTAGCACATGTACACCAACCGGAAAGGGTCTTGAATCCTTCCTTATAACAGCATGGGTGTATCAGTTGTCAGATTAACCGAGTCAGTTAGTTAAATTTTATTTTACCCAGTTTTTCGCACAGTAGCTTCAGTAGTTAATGTAGCGATCCGGCTCACAGATTAGTACCCAGGAGTTGGGTCGTTACAATGACAAGTGTCCTTCTATCCTAGACATCTAGATTGATCAATGTGAGGCATAGACCGTGTCATCCTCTGACCAATCTAAATCTTGAACTCCAAGTAGACTCACTCAATCAAATAAGCTCAATATCTCATATTGACTCATTTGGGTATGGCCATACACTTTGTGGTCTTACTCTATCAAGAATATCGATGTCACTCCTGTCATATAGGAGGGATAGATCCCATCTACATCACTCACATCCCTCTGCATAATTCGTTACATACCCAGTAATCGCCTTTATAGTCCACCCAGTTATGGGTGACGTTTGACGAAACCAAAGTACATAACTCCTTATGTAGGGATCCATGGTGACTTCAGGTCTTTGGACTAATAGTCATACTAATAGCCACATGAGAAAGTATATGACACTCATATAATGATCCATGATACTTTCTCATGGCGGGTTATTCAGTATACATTCTCCAATGTATACCCATGTGTCAGCTTGATATCTCTATATCCATGACTTGTGAGATCATGTCATCGAGCTGAACTACATGCTAGTCTTATTGCATTAACATTGTCCCTGAATGTTAATACTCGACTAGGAATGATTTAGAGTAGTGTTCCCTATATCATCTCACTATCGATTCAACTAATCGATTGATATAGGTATGAACCTTCTACTCAAGGACGCTATTATACTTAGTCTATTTGGCACTAATATAAATAAGTATAATAACCAAACAAATGCCTTTATTGATATACAAGAATATGATACAATGAGTCCATACAATCATCAAATGATTGGCTCTAGGGCTCTAACTAACAATCTCCAACTAGCACTAGTGCCAATCAGTATAGGCTCTAAGGCCTAATGACGTAGTGTGACCATCATGCTTCCTCTGTGCCAAAGCCTTGGTCAAGGGATCTGCGATGTTAGCCTCTGTAGGTACTCTGAAAATCTTCACATCTCCTCTATCGATAATCTCTCGAATGAGATGGAAGCGCCGTAGTATGTGCTTGATCCGCTGGTGTGAGCGAGGTTCCTTACCCTGTGCTATAGCTCCATTGTTGTCACAATAGAACTCAACTGGGTCAACGATGCTAGGAACCACCCCAAGTTCAGTGATGAACTTGCGGATCCAAACTGCCTCTTTTGCTGCCTCTGATGTAGCAATATACTCGGCCTCTGTTGTAGAATCAGCTACTATGTCCTGCTTCGAACTCTTCCATCTCACAGCACCACCATTTAAGCAAAACACGAACCCCGACTGCGATCTATAGTCATCCTGGTCGGTCTGGAAGCTAGCATCACTGTAACCCTTTACAGCTAGCTCATCATTGCCTCCATATATCAAGAAATATTCTTAGTCCTTCTTAAGTACTTAAGAATATTCTTGACCGCTATCTAGTGACTTTCACCTGGATCTGACTGGTATCTGCTCGTCATGCTCAAAGCATACGAGACATCAGGTCGAGTACATAGCATGGCGTACATGATCGATCCTATGCCTGAGGCATAAGGGATCTGATCCATACGGTCTCTCTCCTCTCTAGAAGAGGGACCTTGAGTCTTCGAAAGACTCACGCCATGTGACATCGGCAGAAATCCCTTCTTGGAGTTCTGCATGGCAAACCGAAGGAGTACCTTGTCAATGTATGTACTCTGACTTAGGCCAAGCAATCTCTTAGATCTATCCCTATAGATCTGTATCCCTAGAATGCGGGATGCCTCACCTAAGTCCTTCATTGAGAAGCAACTCCCTAGCCAGGTCTTGACAGACTGAAGCATAGGGATGTCCTTCCCAATGAGTAGTATGTCATCCACATACAATATGAGGAAGACAACTATATCCCCTACAACCTTCTTGTAGACACAAGGCTCATCTTCGTTCTTGATGAAACCAAACTGTTTGATTGCATCATCGAAACGAAGATTCCAGCTCCGAGAAGCTTGCTTTAGTCAATAAATGGACCTATGCAGCTTGCATACTCTGCTAGTATGCTGTGGATCTAGAAAACCCTCAGGTTGTGTCATGTACACATCCTCGAGCAGGTTTCCATTCAGAAACATGGTTTTGACATCCATCTGCCATATCTCATAGTCATGGTAGGCTGCAATAGCAAGCATGATCCGAATGGACTTAAACATCGCTACTGGAGAAAAGGTTTCATCATAGTCAATACCATGAATCTACTGTAAACCTTTAGCTACCAAGCAACCCTTATAGATAAGTCCATCCATGTCAGTCTTTCTCTTAAAGACCCACTTGCACCCAATGGGTTTTACCCCTTCAGGTGGATCAACCAAAGTCCATACTTGGTTGGTGTACATGGATTCCATTTCGGATCTCATGGCCTCTAGCCATTTCTCAGAATCTGGTCTCATCACAGCTTCCTGATAGGTGGTAGGCTCAACCTCTATGAGCATAACGTCATCATGGTCAGACAAGAGAAATGAGTATCTCTCAGGCTGACGACGTACCCTATCAGACCTGCGAAGAGGTATGTCTACTTGAACTGGTTGTTGTTCCTCAACTCTTTGTGGAACAACATCATCCACAACACTTTGTGGTTCCAGTCCAACTTCCATCGATGCATCAGTGCTATTGTTCGCATCTTGAACTTCTTCAAGATCGAACGCGCTCCCACTAGTCTTTCTAGAAACAAAGTCCCTTTCCAGAAAGACCCCAGTCTTTACCACAACTACCTTGTGCTGATTGGGAATGTAGAAGTAATATCCCTTAGTTTCCTTGGGATATCCGATGAAATAGCACTTGTCAGATTTTGGTTCTAATTTGTCTGAGACTTGACGTCGTACGTAAGGCTCACAGCCCCAAATCCTCATGAAAGACACCTGGGCATCTCTCCCAGTCCATATCCTATATGGTGTCTTTATCACGGCCTTTGATGGAACTCGGTTGAGAATGAAAGCTGCCGTGTCTAGAGCATAGCCCCAAAGGTATGTCGGAAGATCTGTGTGACTCATCATAGATCGTACCATATCTAATAAGGTACGATTCCTCCGTTCGGATACACCATTCCACTGTGGTGTTCCAGGAGGAGTGAGTTGGGATAGAATCCCACACTCAGCTAGATAGTCACGGAACTCATGGCTAAGGTATTCTCCACCTCGATCGGATCGAAGTATCTTAATACTCTTGCCAAGCTGGTTCTGTACTTCATTCTTGAATTCTTTAAACTTTTCAAAGGATTCAGACTTATGTGTCATCAAGTACACATAACCATATCTACTGAAATCATCAGTAAATGTGATGAAGTACCTATAACCGCCTCTAGCAGCAACATTGAAAGGGCCACATACATCACTATGTATGAGTCCTAACAAATCAGTTGCTCTCTCGCTGTGCCTACTAAAGGGAGTCTTGGTCATCTTGCCTCGTAGGCATGACTCGCATACCTCATATGATTCAAAATCAAATGAGTCCAGCAAACCATCCTTATGGAGCTGGGATAAGCGCATGTCATTTATATGACCTAAGCGACAGTGCCAGAGATAGGTGTGGTTCATATCGTTCGATTTGAACCTCTTGGTACTAACATTATAGATAGAGCTCTCAAGGTCTAGAATATAGAGTCCGTTCATCAGAGGTGCACTACAATAGAACATATCGTTTAAATAGACAGAACAACATTTGTTCTTTATTATAAACGAGAATCCTTTCTTGTCCAAACAAGAAACTGATATAATGTTCTTAGTCAATGCAGGCACATAACAACAATCGTATAACTCTAGTATAAGCCCAGAGGGCAGAGATAGAAAATAAGTCCCTACAGCAACAGCAGCAACCCGTGCTCCATTGCCTACTCGTAGGTCTATCTCGCCCTTTGTCAATGCTCTGCTATTTCTCAGTGCTTGTACATTAGTACAAATGTGCGAAGCACATCCGGTATCTAATACCCACGATGAAGAAATAGAGAGGTTGACTTCTATAACATTTATACCTGAAGTAGAAACTTTATTTCTCTTCTTCTTAAGATCTTCCAGGTATCCTGTAAAGTTCCTCTTCCAGTGCCCTGCTTGTCCTTGATATAGTTGACAAAGATGTGCAACCATATCGTAAGCACTCATCAACTCATGTTGCTTCTGAAGCTCAGAGTTCATGGTTGCGAGCATAAGACAGGACACATCTAATGCGTCATCTTGATGCTTCTTGTAAGCATCTCGGTCTGCTCGCGTGGCAGTGGCAGGAGGAGCCTCCGGAATGGGCTGCTCCAGAACATACAGTTTACGTTCCTGAGTGAGAACTATTCTTAGGTTCCTGTACCAGTCTAGGAAATTTGCTCCGTTGAGCTTGTCCTTCTTAAGGACAGAACGCAGGGAGAAAGAGTTCGTATTCGACGTCATGGTTATCTACAACAGAAAATTTGCAGAAATAAATATCATATTCTTTTAAAATCATTTAATTAGGCCTTTAATTAAATGATGCTCCCACTGAATTCTATAATTCTTGTGGGACAATATCCACATCATACTAACCCTTGAGTTAGCTTTGGCTAATACGCCCAAGGCTTAGTATGATCGGTAGGTAACGATTACCAATTACATCTCTATGCAACTCTTGTTTATAAAATCAATATCCGCATTTATATTAAACTCGAGTTAGCTTTGGCTAATACGCCCGAGAGTTAATATAGATGTGATTTTGACCTATCATTCCAACTATTGGAAGAATGCCTATAGTTGACTCGATCCAACCGAGTAACTAGGAATACTCAATCTAATTGAGTTTGTATTCACCCATGCGTTGATAGGCGGGACCAAGATTGTCCCTCCGCACTTACCAAGATAATATGTATTGCTCTGCTTTGGCAGATTCAACAATACATGTGATCGAGGTAGTGATAGGTAGCACGGCACGGTTAGGCATTTAGAGTTGGTTCGATCAAGATCTAATCTAATCGAAAAGGATGCATCTTGTGCATGACTTAGATCTAATCTAATCGCAAGGGTGCATCATGTGCACGACTTAGATCTAATCTAATCGTAAGGCACTAATTAATTAATTACTTATTAAACATGCATCATATACATAAGCAATTAACTAATTAATATATTTGTGATTTAGTCATGGCCCTACTACGATCTTCTCAAGCCAATGAGAAGATCGAATGGTCAACCTAGGGTCAACAGCTTCTCCAAGCTCCTCCCTTTGACCACCTTGTGTTGCTCGTGCCCGCCTCGGAACTCCGTCTCGTGTGGACCCTCCACCGCTCCAATTTGTACATTACAATTTGAAACTCGAGTTACATTCGAGTCTAAATCTAATTTACAACAAGAATATAAGAGAAAGGCACGACGCGCAGGTCGCGGAAAAATAAAAACATACAACACGCGCAAACACATAACGGCACACAGGCCGTATTATGAATTACAACACAATCTAATCATATTGGGTTTTTAGGCCATGACTATCACAAAATTATTATATAATTAAAAATTATATATTTTCATAATTTTCTATAATATTAAAAAAAATTTTTACGAGTAAAATTTGCCGGCGGTCCCGTTTAGCGGTTTCGGGCGTAATCGCGGAACGGATCCCCTTGCGGGGCCAGGGGCAGCGCCCCTACCCGTGATCTAACCATCACGAGGGTTCCTTTGCGATCCAACAGCGCCCAAACTCGCTGTCCCAAAACTATTTGGGTCGAGACATTGCCGTTTCGGAAAAATCTTCCCGGCAGGTTCGTTTTTAGCGATTTCGGGTGCAATCGCGGAGCAAATCCCCTTGCGGGGTTAGGGGCAGTACCCCTACCCACGATCTAACCATCGTGAGTTGCTCCTTTGCGATCTAATGGCACCCAAGCCCGCTGTCCCAAACGGATTTGGGGCAAAACGAAGCCGTTTTGGAAAAATCTTTCCGGTAGCCGAAGCCTACAAGTGCCGAGACACTTGTGCTTCGCTTCTACGGAAAAATTACCCATAAAAACTATAAAAATCATAATTTTACAGAAAATTACAGAAAATTTAGTTTTCATAAAACAAAAAATTAAACTCGTACAAGCCTTGCACGTGGCTCTGATACCACTGTTGGGTTCTTCGGGCCGCGAAAACCGCTTTTCGCGTCGCGGAAACCCCGAATCACCCAAGGCCAACGGATCCGTGCAAGGAAAAACCGAATGAAAATACGAGTACGAGTTTCAAAGACTCTAGATCTACACTAGATGAGAGTTATACCTTCGAAGCGAGCCCTTTCGCTTTCCCGCTCGTCCAAGGAATTGTCGGATCTCGAGAGTGTCAACGTAGACACTCCTCTAATGATATCCACACGAACAAGGAGTGTCTCTCACACTCAAAGGATGGAGAAGAGAGCCCCAAGTGTGCTAGCACTTTCTAGAGCTCTTGGGTAGGATTTGAAATGGGAGAAAGGAGAGAAAGGAAAGGAATCTCACATACTCCTCTAGGTGTCCTCCTTTGTGACCTTCACTTCACCCTTTTCTTTGGACCTTAACACATTCCTCTTCACCTTGCTTGAAACTCTCGGCCAAGAAGGAGGAAAGGGAGAAGAGAATGGCTAGAGGAAGGAGATGAAATGAATGAGACCAATGGATGAAAATTCATTCCCATTCATTCACTTGTGTGGCCGGCCACATGAGTAACTCCTACTCATTTAATGTGGCCGGCCACATTAATGAGAATGGAGGCTTGTAACCTCCATGATGTGGCATACCATGATGATGTGGAGTATCATCATTGGTCCACATCTTGTCATCTCACTAATGATGTGGAAATTAGTCAAGTCAAACTTGACTCTTCATCTCCCTCTCAAGTCAAGTCAAACCTGACCAAATCTCTTCCATGGTTGATTTAATCTAACCATTTGATTCAAGCCAACTTAATATAATGAATCTAATTCATTAAATTAAGTTGATTTAATGAGTCATAATCTAAATTAGACTCATTGAATACATGAATCAACTTGAGTCCAACTCAATTAGCCCAATTTGGATTACTCTTAATCCAATTTGATTCATCAAATGAATCTAATCATCTTGGTTCATCATATGAACTTAATCCAATTGGTTCATCATATGAACCCAATCTCCATCCACTTGTTCTTTGTGTGTGACCCAATAGGTTCTTGTAACGTTGGCAATGTTTCTAAACTCCTTTAGAAACATAAGCAATGAGCGGCATCTAGCAATACATCATTGCTACCCAAGTTACAAGAAATGTTGAGATCCAACATCACCTTGTGACTACTAATTGTGACTCCTCACAATATATGACAAGTGTCCTTCTATCCTAGACATTTAGATTGATCAATGTGAGACATAGACCGTGTCATCCTCTAATCAATCTAAATCTTGAACTCCAAGTAGACTCACTCAATCAAATGAGCTCAATATCTCATATTGACTCATTTGGGTATGACCATACACTTCGTGGTCTTACTCTATCAAGAATATCGATGTCACTCCTGTCATATAGGAGGGATAGATCCCATCTACATCACTCACATCCCTCTGCATAATTCGTTACATACCCAGTAATCGCCTTTATAGTTCACCCAGTTACGGGTGACGTTTGACGAAACCAAAGTAAATAACTCCTTATGTAGGGATCCATGGTGACTTCAGGTCTAAGGACTAATAGTCATACTAATAGCCACATGAGAAAGTATATGACAATCATATAACGATCCATGATACTTTCTCATGGCGGGTCATTCAGTATACATTTTCCAATGTATACCCATGTGTCAGCTTGATATCTCTATATCCATGACTTGTGAGATCATGTCATCGAGCTGACCTACATGCTAGTCTTATTGCATTAACATTGTCCCTGAATGTTAATACTCGACTAGGAATGATTTGGAGTAGTGTTCCCTATATCATCTCACTATCGATTCAACTAATCGATTGATATAGGTATGAACCTTCTACTCAAGGACGCTATTATACTTAGACTATTTGGCACTAATATAAATAAGTATAATAACCAAACAAATGCCTTTATTGATATACAAGAATATGATACAATGAGTCCATACAATCATCAAATGATTGGCTCTAGGGCTCTAACTAACAAAAACCTTGATGAAGACTATCTTTTGATAGTAATCATCATTGAATAGTTGAGCACAAACTTGGAAGAAAACACTAAACTTTTTACATGTTTTCAAGTTTATGTAAATTTTTGAAAATAGAATGTAATTTCATAGAAAACTATTTTTCCTTGATAGTATATACCCTAAGTAATGTCTACAACAATTTTCAAGATTTTTAGAATTTTGTAAAATTTTTGGGGAGTTTCGGAAGTTAACTTGAATGGAATTTCAACAATTTCAGAGCTTCAATCGATCACCCGATTGATTGGAGTGCCTCAATCGATTAGGTGATCAATTGAAAAGGCATTTCTCGTAAGCAGAAGCTCGCTGGATCGATCAGCCGATCGATCCAAGCAGTCTAAATCGATCAGTGGATCGATTCAGAATGGTTGAATCGATTGGGACCCAACTCCAATCGATTGGGGATGCTGATTTTGGCTAGGAAAGCTTATTTTTAGCATTTTGAACCACCTTTAGTCTAGGTAACCACTTCTTACCCATCAAAACACATTTGTATACATTTAGGAGAGTTTTCATGATGAAAACAAGATTGGATTGGTTAAGAAAGACTAAGTAGAGGTTTAGGTTGAGGTTTGGTTTCAATATTGAATTTATGAACCTCATAACTTCTAACTTTGGATTTCCTAAAGTCTTAGAGATTCCAAGTCATTGTTGGTGCAATGACAGAAGTCACGACCATGTCTTTAGGGGGAGTTACTCTTTAAGGACATGAAAATTTAATTTTCATACACCTTGGAAGGTGGTTAACCTTCTTTGGGGAAAATGCTCAAGGTTGGGCATTTGACTATAATGGAGAGTGGATATCTTCATTTTTCAAGTGGTGCATGCTCATAGTTGAGCATGTGATGATAATGAAGGGTATGAGACCTTCATTATTGTGTTGTGAGCAACGAGTGAAGTTGTGAACAACGTTTGGGTAACTTTTCAGGGGGAGAGTTTGAATTTGATGTGTGCCAATAGGGGGAGAAATATGAAGGGTTTAAGTTAGGCCTTCATTATCTAAGAGGGAGTTTGCCCTCTTAGGGGGAGAATGTAGGGTTTAACTTACGTCTTCATTACCTAGTGACATGAAGAATGTTGAGGCTATGGGATTAGCCTAACTTAAATGAGGTATTGATTGAGGTATTGTCAAACATTAAAAAGGGGGAGATTGTTGGTGCAATATTCCCTAGGTCAAGGTTGACCGTTTTGACTGAGCTTGAATTGAGTCAAGCTCGAGTCATGATTTTTGGGTTTCGATGTTTGACAATACATGGAGACAAGACATGGAGATTGCAGGTGCAATTGTTCATGTGGTGAGATTGTGAAGGAGAATCAAGTAGATTAGGTTGACTGGATACTTGACTGGAAAATCTTGCTGAGTGAAGCCAGGTGAAAGACCTTGTGAGTGAAGCTAGACAGTTGAAAGTCCAGGTGAGTGAAGCCAGGCAGAAGGGAAATCCTGGTGAGTGAAGCCAGGTAAAAGTCCTAGTGAGTGAAGCTAGGCAAAGGGAAAGTCCTGGTGAGTGAAACCAGACACAAGGAAATCCAGATGGATCAAGGCTGATCGGACATCTGGTGTTGGAAAGACCAAGTAGGGCAAAGGGATTGACCGGATACTTGGCATGAGGAGGAAAGTCCAAGTAGGTCATAGGGATTGACCGGATACTTAGCACGAGGAGGAAAGTCCAAGTGGGTCAAAGGGATTGACCGGACACTTGGTGAGCTAGTCCTAGCAGGTCAAGGATGGCCGGATGCTAGGCACGATGAGACAACAGATCATGGTTGACCGGATATTGGTTTAGGGGACTTTTGTAAGACCCATAGGATCCCTAGAAACTTTACATAAATTATGCATGATTAAATGGGTTTCATGTGGATCCTTCTTTAAAAAAATATATATAATAAAAAGAACCAAAAGAAGCATGACAAGGATTGAACCTTGGACCTCTTAATAAGTGGTTCCATGTTATAACTAGTAGCCCTAGTAGGGGTGTGCTGTTAGAAAGAGGAGCGAAATGATAGTTAAAGGTAGGAAAGGTGAAGGCCCCCTTCACATAAGAAGAAAAGTTTGAGTTTTCTTCTTCTTCCTCTAATGAAAATTTCATTTGTCTTCTTCTTTTCATGAATGAGAGTAAGAGAGCTAAGGGAAGAAAAGACCATTTTTCCTTCTTCTTCTCATTATGAATAAACAAGAAAAATGAGTTGGAAAACTTCATTTGTTCTCTCTTCCTCCTCCTCCTTCTCTCCACCGAAAACCAACCTCTCCTTCCTCACCATTGCCGAACCAAGCAAAGGAGCTTCTCTCTAGGAAAAAGTTTCACCAAGCAAGGTTACTTTCCTTAGTAAATCAAGCGAGAGGAAGTAAGTATCCCCCTCACCTGCAGTACAAGTAGCCTCCTACGATTCTATGTTTGAAAATGTTTTGAAAAAAATTTAGGATGTTATCTTGTAGGTTTCGACCATGATAAGAAAGATGGAAACATGCTATCTATTAGTTTTTGGTTATCTATGGTTGTTAAATAGTTTTATAGACTTATGTTTAAAACTTGGAATCACACTCTTGAAGTTTCGGCGATGAAAAGATAAAGTGGTTATTAGAAAGTTTAAGATATAAACTATGCTTGTTCATGATTTCTTATGGTTTGTACCTCACTACATGATGTTAGGTTAAGGTTTTTCATGTTGATATTGCTTAGATTTTTTGAACCTTGCTCTTTAGTGTTCGACCATGAATAGATAAAGAGGTTTAGGGAAAGTTTAAGATATAAACTATGCTTGTTTATGACCCCTTATGGTTTATAACTCACTACATGATGTTAGCCTAAAGTTCTCATGTTTAGGTTGCATAAAAGGGTAGATCCATAATTTAGGGTTTTGGCCAAGCAAGAAACAACGGCATAAGAGGAAGTTTAAAAATTCAACTAAGCTTGTTATGATTCCTCATGATAAATAACCCATTTTATGATATTTGCTTAAAAGGTTTTATGCTTCAAGTTGTTAAAAACCTAGATGTATGTTCCTAGGGTTTCGGTCAAGAAGGAATAAGGAGACTAGAGGAAGTTTAGAAACTTAACTATGTTTACTTATGATTTCCTCATGATGTGTACCCACTATATGATGATTGGTTTAAAAGTTTCTAGTTTCATATTGTTTAAAAAAAAAAAGAAAAGAGAATCCAAAAACCAAGACATGTATGTTTCGGCCAAGTAAGAAAGTTAGGGTTAAGGAACTTTCCATGATATCTAAAGGCCTCACATGTATGCTATGTATCATGAGATATTAGGTTAAAGATCCATGCTTAAAATGTTGCTTGAAAAACCTAAGAATCATGTCTACAAGTTTCGGCCAAGGTTGAACACTAGGGTTAGAAACCTAATTATGCTTATTAAGAACCTCACTTGCTATGCTATGGTGGTTAAAAAGTTTCATGCTACATGTTGATTTAAAAGTTAGAAACCATCTCCTTAGGTTTCGTCCAAGAGGAAAAAAAAGAAGGGTTTAGAGTAAACTTTTGAAACCTAACTATGTTTGTTCATGATTCCTTATGAGAAGGGTTCTCCTATATGATGTTAGTTTAAATCTTTCATGCTTATGTTGCTAAAAAAAAAAAAACCTAGAACCATGACATGTAGGTTTCGGCCAAACCAAGAAAACTAGGGGTTATATTTGCTAAAGGTCCTCTATGTTATGATAAGTACCATGTGATATTAATATGATGCTTTCCTTATTTAAAGTTGCTTAAGATCCAAGACCAAAACCCTTGCAAGTTTCGGCCAAGTAGGATTAGGGTTTGTAGAAGGCTCAAAACCCCTAACTATGCATGAAAATGATATGTTTTATATGACAAGAACATGCTATGCTTCCTTATATGACAAGAACATGCCATGCTTCATGATACGATAAGAATATGCTATGCTTCATGATATGATAAGAGTATGCTATGCTTCATGATATGATGAGAATATGCTATGCTTTATGATATGATAGGAATATGCTATGCTTCATGATATAATGAGAATATGCTATGCTTCATGATATGATAAGAACATGCTATGCTTCATGATAAGACAAGAACATGCTATGCTTCATGATATGTTTATGAAGGGCTTATGTAAGATGAAAAGCCTAAGAGATGCTTCCCTTAAGTTGGGATCAAGAGCACTCTTCATGATATGACAAAGAGATGCTTCCCTTAAGTTGGGATCAAGAGCACTCTTCATGATATGACAAAGAGATGCTTCCCTTAAGTTGGGATTAAGAGCACTCTTCATGATATGACAAGAAACATGATATGCTATGATATGATAACATGATATGCTATTTTACTTTTGTATGGCTTGTACCAAGGGTGGGCTCCATAAGCGCCCCTAGGTCGATGGTCTATGAAACGGGCCTAGTAAAAAGGGATGGGCTCCTAAGTTGCCCCTAGGTCGATGGTCTATGAAACGGGCCTAGTTCCTAGTAGGTTCAAGATTTGCTACCTTGGATCTACTTAGGATGCGCGCATTCATGTATGTATGTGGTACAAGCCGCGCCCTCATGATGAGATTATGTTTAATTATGTATATGATATATGTTTTCAAAAAGGACATTTTGCATATGTATTCATCTCATGACACATGTTTTCAAAAGAACATCTTGCATCTACAAGTTCATGTTATGTGTTTCCTTTATGCTTATGTAGGATGCTTTTGAAATTATGTCTATGATGCTTATATGATCATGTTGCTATTTTATGTTTATGCTCTCACATGATATGATATGATGTTATGTTATGCTCTCACATTTATGATATGACTCGATGCTTATGTATGATTCATGGTTTTAGTGAGTAGGAAAGGGACTTACTAAACCTATGGGCTTATAGTTTTTATGTTTCCTTGTACTGCAGAAAAAGGAAAGGAATGGCTAAACTAAGAGGAGCAGCAGGAAGGGCCAGAGTGTGTGTGGCAGTGGCACGGTGGAGGAAGACTGCCTTGTGCTTATATGTTATAAGTTTTGCATATGAATCATGTGTTGTCTTTATGCTTGATAGTACTTGAACTAGTATGGATAGTTATGCACTTATGTTCTCCTGGTTTCATGTTAGTATGCTTATGATATCATGAACTATGTTTCAAGTAGTTGATATTAATCAAGTTTTATGCATGAATATTTGCATGTCTACAAGTTCAGTTGATAAGCATGATGATTAATTTAGTTACAAATAAATAATTGTTTCCGTTGCCATGATTTTATATGTATGCATGCACGTATGATTTAAGTAACCCCGTTCCTTCCTAGGCAGTGGGAGGGCGGGCGTTACAACTTTAGACTTGATTTTGGGAGAAATCATGAGCTGGATCGATCAGCCAATCGATTGGCTCATGCCCAATCGATCAGCTAATCGATTGGGCAAGTCTTCGTGACAAGCCTTCTCCCAATCTATTAGTAGATCGATTGGGAGAAGTGCGCGATCGCACAAAACAGCTCTGGATCGATCGACCGATCGATCCAGAGCCCCCAATCGATCAGCGCGATTTCGCGCGATGGGACCTGGATCGATTGACCGATCGATCCAGGCAATCCCCAGGAGCACAGAGGCGCTTTGGATTGATCGGTCGATCGATCCAAAGCCTCCCCGATCGATTGGGAGCAATCCAATCGATCGGGATTCGACCGTTGGCGCAGGATATAGCTGTTGGCGAGCGCTTCTCCCGTTAGAACTTTCACGACTTCGATTCTTCTCTTCAGCGATCTTCACAGCAACTCGACAAAGTTCTCACCGCCAGATCTTGAAGGTTCTTGGAGGCATTTCCAAGTCAAGAGGCGGATCTACAACAAGAACAAGAAATCTAGGGTTAGGGTTTTCTTGTGCTAACTTGTAAGCTTTTAGCTTGTATTTTGTTCTCTTTCCCTTTCTTCTTGTAGTGTGAACTTGTAGGGCTTCTCCACCTTTGGTAGTTACCATAAAAGAGTGTTTTCATAGTGGAGGGTGTTTGAGTGTGTGGATCCTTGGATTAGTCACCTCATCTTGAGGTGGATACCAAGTAAATCCTTTTTGTTAGCGTTGTATGTTTTGTTTCTTGTATTTCCGCTGCATATCTTTAAAGAAACAAGCAATGTCAAGCACGAGGATCACACCGAGCTATTCACCCCCCCTCTAGCTACATAATCGGTCCCAACAAATTAAACATTCCTCATATATATCACCTTTCAAACTAAAATAGTGGATGTGATCAACTTAATTGAAAATAAAAAATTAAAAATCTTACCTTGAAGTCGTCAGACATGCGACTGATTACAAACACACTCCAATCATCCCGTGTAATACCATAACCACTTGGTGGTTCTTTCAACTCCTCCGGTTTAGCAAGCATGCTAAAAATAAACTTATGAGTGAGGAGAGCTTTGTTTGGATGTATACTATAAGCCTAGCTTTTGTATGAACATCTGTTTTGAAATATTTTAAAATGAGAATCACTTTGGTCAAATGTTTGTATTTTATATTTATATATATGTCAAAGCAGTTATCCATTTAATTTATATTATAGATAACATGGTGTGTGGTGCCACACAGAAGATCATGTTATCGGTTCCTTATAAATTATAAATAGTAGCTCACAACCAAGATGGATTGGGACAAACCAATGGAATGGTTTTAGTGTAATTTGGTATTAGTCTGTCTTGACTATAAAATTACACTAGTACACTTTGTGTGGATTTGTACTGACTACATAAAAGAACAGAACCTCTGTTATTATGGATGCGCTCCCTCTTAATCCTTATATAATAACAAGCACGTATATTTAGTATTTATTTCTTTAACTTATCAATGGGGGAGATTTATTCATTAAATCAATAGGCCCGATGAGTTGGGAGATAGTATTATTTATATGATGTTTTGTTGATTATAGAAGGAAACTGTGCCCTAATTATTTAGGCTGATGATGTCCCCTTGAGGAGCTTATAAGGATTATCATGTAAACCTTGCAGGTGGACTTAGTCCGACATGATAGTAAAGTTGAGTGGTACTACACTTGGAATAAGAAGTTAATCAATTGAGTTGTCAGTAACTCACATAATTAACGGACAAACGATATCTTAAACACAGGGAGATTAACACACTCATGATAAGAAGGATCCCATATTGTAATATAGGATTGGTGCAGTAGTTCAATAATAACCCTTTTGTGGCATGAGTTATTATTGATGGACTTGGGTTGGGTGTTCAGGCCGAACACAGGAAGCCCAAGCCCATTAGGAGGCCTAAATCAATTCCTCCTCTAGGTCCCTATTGTAGCCTCTATATAAAGCCTCGCATCCACTCATCCAAAATACGGTTTGGTTTAACTTGGTTTGGTTTAACTTGACTTGGTTTAACTTGCTTATAGAAATGGAGACTTTTTCTAAACAGAATTATTTTATTTTTCTTTCTTTGTAACCGACGACAAGCCTATAAAAAGGAGTAGGTGGTGGTTCCTAAAACCTAATTTTGTCTCTTCTCCTCCTTGTGGCCGACACCCCTTCCTTTCCTCCTCACCTAGGGCCGGCGCCCCTCCCCTCCTCTTTGCTTAGGGTCGGCGCACCTCCCCTTCTCCCTTGCTAAGAGCCGGCAGCCCCTCTCCTTGCTAGGGCTGGCGTCCCCCTCCTTGCTACGGCCGACGCCCCCCTCTTCTACTCCTTGGTGGGCGGCGGCTTGGAGAAGAGGAAGAAGAGGAAGAAGAAGAGAAGGTACCACATCCTAGAGCCTCCTTTTGTAGCCGGCGGGGCCATCCTAGAGAAAGTGGTTGTCAAGAAAAATAGGGTGATTATCTGTTCTGGTGCGTTGGTTAGCAATTTGTATACTCTTAATCCAATAACTCTGACGATGCAATAAATGGAAATTATTAACACATCTTCTAATTCTAATAAGAGAAAGCAACATTCGGAAATGAACCAAATATATCTTTGACATCTAAGGTTGGGTCATATTAACTTGAGTATAATTCAAAGGTTAATAGCCGATGGACCTTTGGGTTCATTGGTTGAGGAAAACTTTCCGACCAGTGAGTCTTGCTTTGAAAGAAAAATGACCAAGAGGCCTTTTAAGGCAAAGGGGTATAGAGCCAAACAAGTGTTGGAATTGGTTCATTCTGATTTGTGTGGGCCTATGACTATTCAGGTAAGAGGTGGTTTCGAATATTTTATCTCTTTTATAGATGACTATTCGAGATATGGGTGCATTACTTGATGCGCCACAAGTCTGAGTGCTTTGATAAGTTCAAAGAGTACAAGGTTGATGTGGAGAAACGTCATGGTAAAAGTATCAAGACATTACGGTATGATCCTGGTGGAGAGTACCTCTTAGGAGAGTTTAGGAGTTACTTATCAGAGGCTAGGATTCATTCCCAATTATCTACACCTGTACACCCCAACAGAATGGTGTGGCGAAATGAAGGAATAGGACTCTTATGAAAATGGTTAGATCAATGATAAGTTATTTAAAATTACCAAATTCGTCTTGGGGATATGCTCTGGAAATGGCAGCGTACATTCTGAACTTGGTACCTTCTAAGTCAGCACCCTCTACACCCACAGAATTGTGGAATGGGCATAAGCCTAGTTTGAAACACATTCGGATTTGGTATAGTCCAGCACATGTGCTAAAGGGAGACGCTGATAAGTTGGAATAATGTACAGAAGTTCGCTTGTTCGTGGGATATCCTAGAGGAATGAAAGGTGGTTTGTTTTATAGTTCTAAAGATCAGAAAGTCATTGTTAGTACCAATGCCCGATTTTTAGAAGAGGATTATGCAATGAAGCACAAGCCCATGAATAAAATTATTCTTGAGGAAATAAGAGAGGACACTTCTACTTTAGTGCCAACGGTACAAGATGAGATACCACAAGTAAGTGTACCACGTGTCACAAATGATACACAATTACAGGTAGTGCCTCGTCGCAGTGGGAGGGTTGTTAGGCAACCTGAAAGATTCATATTTTTGGGAGAGTCTTTGGACTTGATCTCTGGTGAACATGAAGCTGATCCCTGGACATATGATGAAGCACTCCAAGACAAAGATGTAGCATCTTGGCAAAGTGCAATGAACTCTGAAATAGAATCTATGTATTCTAATCAGGTCTAGGAGCTTGTAGAATCACCAAATGGTGTAAAAACCATTGGATGTAAATGGGTCTATAAAAGGAAAAGAGGAACAGATGGAAAGATGGAAACCTTTAAAGCGAGGATTGTTACGAAGGGGTATACTCAGAAAGAGGGAATCGATTATGAGGAAACCTTTTCGCTGGTAGTCATGCTTAAGTCAATCCGGATTCTTTTATCTATTGATGCTCATATGGATTATTAGACTGTTTCCGCTCAAAAAACTTAATACTAAATTTTGGTCTAACTACCCCATGTTTGACTAGGGTAGCTTCGGTCAGATCCACTAAGTCTAGTGCTCCAGGTAGAATACACAAGATTCAGCCTAGACATGCCTTCGACAAAGTTTTCTTGACGTACTATCATCTCAATCCATTCTGATGCTATGTTGTTAGGGTTTGGTAAACCTTTTTTAACTAACCGTTCTAAACTAACAACATAAAGGGAAGATGCATGACATGTTATATAGCAGATAAATATGCATGATCATGGCAAGTCAATTAATTCAAATAAGTCATATTATTATTGTTGTTATCATTATTGTTTTTTGTTATTGTTGTTATTATTGTTATTATTATTATTTAATATTGTTTTGTTATAGTTGTTGTTGTTTTGTTATTATTATTTATTATTGTTATTGTTGTTATTATTATTGTTTATTGTTATTGTTGTTATTATTATTAATATTGATTAGTTTCATAATTAAAGGGTACATGATTATAATTAGTTTTGTGGAAATTTTGTTTAAGATTTGGTTTTGATTTATAACTTAAATCTAGATTTTGTGAGTTGATAAAATTATTAATAATTTTTTCTAATTTATCAATTTTATTTTTTAAAACATTATTTAGTTTTTCTAGTTTTCTAAAATTTGATTTTGTATTTAATTTATAGTTCAGTTTTTTATTTTTTAAATTTTTAGTTAAATTTTGTTTATTGTTAGTTAATTTTAGATTATTATTATTTTGATTTAAATTCAAATTATCTTGAATAAATAAATTTTGATTAACTAAATCTGGGCCTTGATTAAGGTTTGGGTTGATTTCATCAATTTTAGTTTTATTTGAATTAATTAAGTTTTTATTAATTATATTATTTTTAATTAAGTAATGTTAATGTAGGATTTTCATGCATTTTCAATTTCATAGTACAATTCAAACAAGAAGGATGTAAAGCGTACAATTTTTCATGTAACATAAATTGTTTTACCTTAATTGCTCCCCCTGGATCCCTGGATCTTGTTTCTGGGCATTGAGATTTGTAGTGTCCCATCTTTTTGCACTTGAAACATTCGATATGGTCTTTCATTTTCCGGAATTTAGGCATCGGTTCCTCCTTTGCCTCTGGTTGTGCAGATCGATTCATCGGGCATTTACTTTTATAGTATCCTTTTTCACTGCATTTAAAACATGTTATATGAACCTTGAATTTAGAATTGACAATTTTACCTTCTGAATCCTCATTAGGATTCTCCCCCTTGACCATTGCCATTTCAGATTCAGGCTCGAGAATTTGGTCGGACTTAGATTTGGGTTTGGACACATGTTCTGACTCGAGTTCGGATCCATCAGCCTCTTCCACAACCACTAGTGTGATGAAGTTGATTTGGTCTTGTTCTTCTAGATCTGGCTCTGAGGATAGATTTTCAGATTCAGACACGGATTTGAACTCACTTTCTCCTTGATCTTCTAGCCTCAACGGAGTCTCATGAAGCTTGATCAATTTGGTCCACATATCGAATGTATTCTTATAACCTTCTAATTGACATAGGGCTTCATTAGGTAAAATATTTATCAACATATTTATTACCTTTGTGTTCGACTCTGAGTTTCGAGAAGGTGTCTTAGCGCAATCCAGTTGTTGAAATTATTGCTTCCAACGAAGCATTCCATCATTTGCCTCCAGGAATTGAAGTAGACTTGATTGTACGGTGGAGGGTCGTAGATACTTCGCCCATCTTGATTGACATCGACATTCTTGCAATCAAAGAATTAAAAGAATAATATTTCCAAGACTTTCGTCTTGGGATTAGTAGTGCGGGAAAAAAGAGAATGAAAGAAAATTCAAAAAATAAATAAATGAAAGAAAAAGTTTTAAAAGTGCTTTGAAAAATGGTTAAATAATTTTAGAGCTAACGAGGTTTTGATACCAATTGATAGATCGATTAAGTGCGATAGAGGGGGGGGGGGGTGAATATCGCGTATTTAAAATTTTTCTTTTTCTTTGAAATCAGAGTCATGCACAGTGGAAAGTAAAAGAGTAGACAAGTTTGCTTACTTCGTTCGGAGTCTAGCTCGACTCCTACTCGAAGGCCCGCCGTCCTTGACCGCACCGATGGGCAATCACTATAACCCTTCATTCCGAAATCTTCGGAAAGAAGTGGATCGTATAGATACAAATATGTAAGATAGTAACACTCCTACTATCGTATATGAAATTAAGTGCAGTACAAATAAAATATACTGACAGTAGTAATTAAAAGTCAAAGCTCGGTTGGTACTTCCGGACGGAGTAGCTTGCAGGACTGATGAAGACTTGTAGCACAATCCGTATGCAGAGAAAAGCTTTGAGATGATCAGTAGTGTTGTAACAGCCATAGACTTCGAGCCTTCTTTTAAAAGTGTAATAGATGTTTGGTCGACCGATCCCACTATTCAGTCGACTGAACCCGCTCCCTTCCTTCCTAGCTGGAGTCTGACGCTGGCTCGATCTTTTGCATTTATTGATCATAAAGGGTTCGGTCGACCGATCCATCTTTTCGGTCAACCGAACGGACTCCTTCCCTGTTCGTCAAGATTTGTCGAGATTCGCATTTACTGTGCATTAATGTTGATTGGTTCCGTCGACCGATCCAAAGGTTCGGTTGACCGATCAGCTCTAGTTCCTTTTGCTTCTTAGCGATGCTGATGAGGTGACTTGTGCTGAGTCAACTTGGTTCGGTCGACCGATCCCTTGGTTAGGTCGTCCGATCCGGCTGAACCTGGGACACATAATTAAGCAAAGTATCCCTACAACACACTGGTTAACACAGTAATATATATATAATGCATGAGTAATATTAGACAGTAAAACTGTCTTGATCTCAACTTGGAAACCTTCCTGGTTTCTTTAGTTGGATCAGCGACCTTAGGTTGTTCCTTTCAGGAACCCGACCTCACTGTCGCTCCTCCAGTTGTTTACCTCAACTTACCTGCCAAACATGGTCCTCTAGGCATGTTTAGACTTTGCCTGCTTAGTGTTTGATCACCTGATCAACCAAGACCTTTCTTGTAATACTATATTAGCCAACAGCAGTAATAGTAATACAGAATATAATGGTAAACCTAATCCTAGATTTACCGAGATCCGCTGGTTCGGTCGACCTCGCGCGGTTGACAGGAAACCATCTGATCAACCTTGCTTGGAGTTCACTCCTCCAATACTTCTCGTTACCTAAGGTTACCACCCCCTAGGATTTTCTCCACCTGGCTTCACTCACCAAGACTCAATATTTGGCTACCTAGGGATCAAGTCCTCCAAACCTATCCACCTGGCTTCCACGATATATCGAGATTTCCCTTGCCTCAGTATTCGGCTATCCAGGGATCAGGTCCTCTAGAACTATCCACCTAACTTCCATGATATACTGATATTTCCCTTGCCTAGCCTCCAACTAGGACGTCCCTTGCCTAGCCTACAACTAGGACTTCCCTAGATCAAGCTCCATACTTAAACATACTTAAACATATTTGTCTGATATTAAAACCTTGGAGGTCGATTGCACCAACAATGGGCTCGCGATTACCTTGAGTAATAGATGGTGTGGGTTTGGCCTTCTTGAAGGGTTCAAACTTTGGCTTATTTTGAGGTTGTTCCTCCTTTGTTGGAGCTGTCCGCTATGTGCCGTGAGTAGTCATTAGTTGTCCCTTCCTAGCCAATCCTCTGCTCTTGAGTTCTTCCACTTTTTGTGCTTGGTGGACCATGTCCGACAGCTCAACATAATGCTGCAATTCAATAATATTAGCAATTTCTAGGTTTAAACCATGTAAAAACCTGGCCATGGTGGCTTCCCAATCTTCGTCGACATTAGCTCAGATCATGGTGTTGGTTGCTACTCGGAAAACCCAATGGCTCCACTGTACAAAAATTTTGTACGTGATCTGAACCTTTCCTAGTTACCATGTGTTCTTTTAAGTTAAACTTGTATCTCCTGCGGAACTTAACACGTTTGATTCCAAGTTTAACTTATATGTTCTTTTAGGTTTAGATTTAGATCTCCTGCGGAACTTAACACGTTTGATCCAAATCACCTAAGTTATAAATTCAATTAAATATTAGTTTCAAAAATTGGCTTCCAGTACTGCATGGCGAGACACTTGGTCTTCTTGGTTATGGGAGCAACCACCGCCGACTAGACAAAGACTTTTAAGGAAAGTTAATATTTAATTTCCATATATAACTCTAGGTTAACAAAAAGGAACAATCAAATCACAAGGAAAAAATAAAAAAGAACACAACATCGAAATTAAATTCGAAAAACAAGAATCGAATGCCTCTTGTATTTGTTATTTATACAAAGAAAAATTAACTAGTATGATGCGGAAATTAAATACTAGTTATACCTCTTCCTTTTATGCTAAAAACCTCTAGATCTTCTGCCGTATCCCTCGCTTCCTCTTGGACGTCATGTGGGCGACGATCCTCCAAGACGAACACCACCCGGAGAGCTTCTCCTCCTTCTCTAGAATTCAGCCACCACCACCACAAAGGAGCAAAAGAGAGCAAAGGGAAGAGAGGGAGAGGGGCCGGCCACTTGATGATCTCCAACAACACAATATCAATTGTTATGCTTTTCAAGGCCTCCCCTTCCCCCCATTTTGTATTAGTTTCCCAACGGAAAATTATGGAAAGAGTTTTATAAAAAATTAGACTCATTCCTATTTCCTTTTAATTTTTTATTTTTCTTTCCTTTTAATTAATCAATCCTAGATTGATTTATTAATTAAACAACTATTTGTTGATGTTTAATTATTTGACCGGCACCTTGCTTAGGCACCAAGCAAGGTGGCCGACCACTTATTAAAAGGGAAAGAAAGAAAAAACTCTTTTATAAAATTTTAAAAGAAGAAAACTTCCAATAAAATTTTACAAACTCTTTTTTTTTTCTAATGTGGATATTAAAAGGAAAGTTTTAAAATTTAAAACCAAGTTTTAAAATTTAAAACATCTCTAATAATATTTCTTTTTAAAAGAAAGTTTTATAAATTTTACAGCTCTCTTTTAAAACCTTGTGGCCTAATTTAAGTTAGGAAAATTTTATAAATTTTTAAAATCTCTCTTTTTACAAATTGTAAGTATCTGAGGAAATTTAAAAATTCAAAAACAACCTTCCTAATTTAAATATTGCGGCCGGCCCCCTTGCCCAAGGCAAGGGCCGGCCACTTCTAGAGAATATGTGGCCGACCATTGCTTGGTCACCAAGCAATGAACCGGCTCCTTCTTGGACACTAAGATAGGCTTTTCTTTGGATGAACTTGAGGCTTTATTGAGGCTACAACAGGGACCTAGAGGAGAAATTGGTTTTGGCCTTCCGATGAGCTTGAGTATCCCGTGCTCGCCCCGAACACACAACTCAAGTTCATCGATAATAACTCATTCCACTAGAGAGTTATTACCGCACTATCGCACCAATCCCAAATTACATTATGGGCTCCTTCTTATCATGAGTGTGTTAGTCTCCCAGTGTTTAAGATTACGAATGCCCACTAATTAAGTGAGTTACTGACAACTTATTTAATTAATATCTAGCTCCAAGAGTAGTACCACTCAACTTTATTGTCATGTTGGACTAGGTCCACCTGCAGGGTTTAACATGACAATCCTTATGAGCTCCTCTTGGGGACATTCTCAACCTAGATAACTAGGACACAGATTCCTTCTATAATCAACAACACATACTATAAGTAATATCATTTCCCAATTTATCGGGCATATTGATTTATCGAGCTAAACCTCACCCTTTGATAAGTTAAAGAAATAAATATTAAATATACATGCTTGTTATTATATTAGGATTAAGAGCACACACTTCCATAATAACTAAGGTCTAGTTCTTTTACTAAGTCAGTACAAAAACAACTTACCTAAATGATCCTACTCAATACACTTAAAGTGTATCAGTGTAATTTATTAGTCAAGATAAACTAATACTTAATTACACTACGTCTATTCTGATGGTTTGTTTCTTTCCATCTTAGTTGTGAGCAACTGTTTATAATTTATAGAGAGCTGACAACATGATCTTCTAAGTGTGACTCCACACTCCATGTTATCTACTATATAAATTAATTGAACAATTACATTTAACAAATAAATGTACACATTTGACCAATGTGATTCTTTATTTCAAAATAAATGTGTACAGAAGCTAAACTTTTAAGTATACACTCCAACACATGGACAACTCCATCTCCTTGAAATATTCATCCACACTTTTGGAGCCTTGAGATAACCTTTGAAGTCGCTGATATAAGCTTCTATAATAATGGCTGGGTACAAACCTCCTTCTCATCAACACTTTCATCTCCACCCAAGTGGGCACAGGTTGCTCTCTATTCCTTCTCTGAGTCATCACCACTTGATCCCACCAAACAATAGCATAATCAGTAAATTCAATGGAAGCTAACTTCACCTTTTTAAACTCTGAGAATTCATGATAGTCAAACATTATTTCCATCTTAGTTTCGCATTTCAAGTAAGCTTCTGGGTCATTTCTCTCTTGGAAGGTTGGAATCTTCATCTTAATCCCTCCTAAATCATTATTTCTTCTAGTTCTATTTCTATCTCCACGATATCCAATGTTACCCTGATTGTAGTTTTTCTCATCAAAGTCTTCCACAATAACCTCTTCATCTTCTTTGACATCAATCCCTTGGACATGTCTTTATTATGGTCTAGTAATACGGTCTTGTTGATGTCTTCTTGGTGTCCCATCCTCCACCCGATCCAACCTCTCATGTGTTGGTTGCTACTCAGAAAACCTAACGGTTCCACTGTACAGAAATTTGGTACAAAGGTCTGAACCTTTTCCTAGCTACCATGTGTTCTTTTAAATTAAACTTGGATCGCCTGCGGAACTTAACACGTTTGATCCTAAGTTTAATTTATTTGTTCTTTTAGGTTTAGACTTGGATCTCCTGCAGAACTTAACACGTTCGATCCAAATCACCTAGGTCACGAAGACAATTAAATATCTATTTCCAAAATCGGCTTCTAGTACTACATGGCGAGGCACATGGCCTTCTTGGATATGGGAGCAACCATCACCGACTAGACAAAGCCTTTTAAGGAAATTAAATATTTAACCTTCCCATAGTAACCCTAGGTTAACCTCTAAGAACAATCAAATCACAAGGAAAAGAAAAAACAAAAGAACACAATTTCAAAAACTAATTCGAAAAACTAGAATCGCATGCCTCTTGTATTTGGTATTTTTACATGGAGATAAAACTAACATGATGCGGAAAACAATATTAGTTATACCTTTCTTAGTAGGTAATGACCTCTTGATCTTCTACCGTATTCCTCTTCTAATCTCGAACGTTGTGTGGGCAACGATCTTCCGAGACGAGGACCACCTAGCACCTTCTTCTTCTTCCTTCAAGTTTCGGCCAAGCAAGACTTCCGAAGGATGAAGATCTTTTTCCACCAACCAAGCTCCAAGGGATGCAAGCTTTCTCTCCTTCTTCTCCAAGCTAGGATCCGACCACCACTTGATCTCCAAGAGAGAAGAGAGTTTCGGCTACAAGGATGGAGAGAAGAGAAAGGGAAGAAGCCGGCCACACCAAGGAAGAAAAGAGGGAGAAAAATAAAAGAGGTTGTTACCACAAAGGCACCAAAACCCCCTCTTTTATAATCCTTTAGCCTTGGCAAATAAGGAAAATTTAATAAAAACTTCCTTAACTCTATTGCTATTGAAAAGGAAAATTTAATAAATTAAAATTAAATTCCTTTTCTTAGTTTATATGGCCGACCACCTCATGTAAGCAATCAAGGAAATTTTTCACAAGAAAAATTAAAGCTTCCTAATTTGCTTCCGGAGAAATTTTAAAATAAAATTTCTCTTTAATAATCCCTTCATGATTGATTCTATAAAAGGAAATTTCTATAATTTTAAAATTTAACTTTTCAACATGTGGATTATAAATATGTAAGGTTTAAACCCAAATTAAAATCAACCTTTTAATCTACAAATAAAGAAAGAGATTTAACTATTCTCTTAATCTTTTGTAGAATCTTATAAAAGGAAATATTTTAATTTTTAAACTCTCTTTTAAATCATGTATTCCACATAAGAAAAAATTTAAAATTAAAATTCCTTTTGAATTTATAATGGCCGACCACCTAGACTTGGGTTCAAGCTAGGGTAGACCACCCATGGACTAAGGCTTGGCCAACCCTAGCTTGGTTCCTAAGCTAGCTTGGCCGGCCCCTATAACATGGGTATGAAGGTGGGTATAGGTGGTGTTGGTTGCTACTCGGAAAACCTATAGGTTCCACTGTACAAAAATTTTGTACAAATATCAGAACCTTTTCCTAGCTACCATGTGTTCTTTTAAATTAAATTTTGGATCGCCTGCGGAACTTAACACGTTTGATCCAAAACTTAATCTATTTGTTCTTTTAGGTTTTGACTTGGATCTCCTGCGGAACTTAACACGTTCGACCCAAGTCTCCTTAAGTTATTAATTCCATTAAATATTAATTTCCATAAAAGGTTCCCAGTACTGACGTGGCGAGGCACATGGCCTTCTTGGATATGGGAGCAACCACCACCGACTAGACAAAACCTTTAATAGAAAGCTAATATTTAATTTCCTAAAATAACTTTAGGTTAACCAAAGAGAACAATCAAATCACAAGGAAAAGAAAGAAACAAAAGAACACAACTTCGAAAAACCATATTCGAAATTCTAGAACGTAAGCCTCTTGTATTTGGTATTATTTCCATAAATAACTAGCATGAAGCGGAAATAGAAATTACTAGTTATACCTTGTAGAAAAACCTCTTGATCTTCTACCGTATTCCTCTTCTAACCTCGGACGTTGTGTGGGCAACGATCTACCGAGATGAGAAACCACCAACCACTTTCTTCTCCTCCAAGCAAGGTTCGGCCACAAAGGAAGAACTTTACCAAAGAAGAAAATCAAAATACTAACCAAGCTCCAAGAGATGCTAGCTTTCTCTCCTTCTTCTTCTTCTTCTCCAAGTAGTATCCGGCCACCACAAGAACTCCAAGAGAGATGAAGTATTCGGCCACCACAAGAGGAAGAGAGGGAGAGGGTAATGGCCGGCCACAACACCAAGGAAAAGGGGAGAGAAAACAATAGAGGTTGTGTCTTGTGAAGGCACCCTCACCCCTTCTTTTATATTCCTTGGCCTAGGCAAATTAGGAAATTTAATTACAATAAAATTTCCTTAATTTCCTTGACATGATTTATTTGAGAAAAATAAAATAAAATTTCCCAAATAAACTCTAATGGCCGGCCACATCAAGAGGAAGCAAATTGGACAAGTTTTAATCAACAATTAAAACTTTCCTTATTTGTTTCCGGAAATTTTAAAAAATAAAATTTCTCTTTAAAAATCTCTTCATGGTTAATAAAAGGAAATATCTATAATTTTAATTTTATTAACATGTGAATAATCTTAAAGAGAAAATAAAAAATCTTTCCAATCTACAAATAAGGAAAGAGATCTAATCTCTTTCTTTAATCTTTTGTAAATCTTTTACAAGAGAGATATTTTAATTTTAATTCTCTTTAAATTATATCTTCCACATAATAATAAAATCTAAAATTAAATTTATTTTTTATTTAATTATGGCCGACCCTACTAGCTTGGGTTCAAGCTAGGGCCGGCCACCTTAAACCCAAGCTTAGGCCGGCCCTAGCTTGGTTCCCAAGCTAGCTTGGCCGGCCCCCTTTAGGTGGGTATAGAAGGTGGGTATATGTGGGTATAGTACTCTATAAATAAGAGGCTACGATAGGGACCGAGAGGAGGAATTGGTTTTGGTCTCCCGATAAAATTAAGCATCCCATGTTCGCCCCGAACACACAACTTAATTTTATCAATGATAATTCATTCCACTAGAGAACTATCATTGAACTACCGCACCAATCCCAAATTACATTTTTGGGCTCCTTCTTATTATGAGTGTGTTAGTCTCCCTGTGTTTAAGATATCGAATGTCCACTAATTAAGTGAGTTACTGACAACTCATTTAATTAATATCTAAGTCCAAAAGTAGTACCACTCAACCTTATTATCATGTCGGACTAAGTCCACCTGCAGGGTTTAACATGACAATCTTTATGAGCTCCTCTTGAGGACATTATCAACCTAGTATCACTAGGACACAGTTTCCTTCTATAATCAACAACACACACTATGAGTGATACCATTTTCCAATTTATCGGGTTTATTGATTCATCGAACTAAATCTCACTCATTGATAAATTAAAGAAATAAATATCAAACATATGTGCTTGTTATTATATTAGGATTAAGAGCACACACTTCCATAATAACTGAGGTCTTTGTTCCTTTATAAAGTCAGTATAAAAGGAACGACCTCAAATGGTCCTACTCAATACACTCTGAGTGTACTAGTGTAATTATATAGTCAAGATAAACTAATACCTAATTACACTACGACTTTCTAATGGTTTGTTCCTTTCCATTCTGGTCGTGAGCTACTGTTTATAATTTATAAGGTACTGATAACATCATCTTCTGTATGTGACACCACATACTATGTTATCTACAATATAAATTAAATGAACAACTACAAACAAATGTAGATAATTAGACCAAATGTGATTCTTTATTCATAATGAATGTTTACAAAGCTTAGGCTTTCAGTATACACTCCAACAATCTCCCACTTATACTAATGACTAAGCTGCCATATCTTCTACCATACATCTGATTCCCATTCCCTCCACATGCCGATCGAAAGCTTTCGCCGGAAGGGCCTTAGTGAAAGGATCTGCCAGGTTATCTGCTGATGCAATCTTGGCGATGACAACTTCTCCTTGCTTCACGATATCTCGTATCAGGTGGTACTTGCGCTCTATATGTTTACTTGCCTTATGAGCTCGTGGTTCCTTCGAGTTTGCAACTGCACCGCTATTATCACAATAAATTGTGATGATCTTGGGCAAACCAGGAATCACATCTAAGTCCATTAGAAAGTTCCCGAGCCATACCGCTTCTTTAGCTGCCTCGAGGCTTCACATACTCGACTTCCATGGTTGAGTCCGAAACGCATTTCGCTTAACACTCCTCCATGAAATGGCTCCACCTCATAAAGTAAACACATAGCCTGATGTAGACTTACTGTTATCCCTATCTGATTGGAAATCTGAATCCGTATAACCCACAGGGAGCAGATCGTCTGCTTGGTAAACTAGCATATAATCCCTAGTCCTTCTCAGGTACTTTAATATATGCTTTACCGCAGTCCAATGTCCTTGTCCAGGGTTACTCTGATATCTGCTGACCATGCCTACGGCAAAACAGATATCAGGTCTCGTACATAGCATTGCATACATTAGGCTTCCTACAGCCGAAGCATAAGGAACTGCTTTCATGTCCTCTATCTCTTTTGATGTCTTTGGAGACATCTCTTTAGATAGAGCTACTCCATGTCTAAAAGGTAAGAAACCTTTCTTGGAGTCTTGCATGCTAAAACGAGCAAGGATTGTATCTATATATGAAGCTTGGGATAGACACAACATTCTTTTCTTGCGATCCCTTATAACTTTGATCCCAAGAATGTGTGCACATTCTCCTAAGTCCTTCATATCAAATTGTTTGGACAACCATACCCTTACGTCTGATAATACCTTGACATTGTTGCCAATTAACAAAATATCATCTACGTATAGTACAAGAAATACCACCACGTTTCCGTTACACTTCTTATATACACAAGACTCATCCGGACACTGAATAAATCCATATGACTGGATTACTTCATTAAACCGGATGTTCCAAGACCTTGAAGCTTGTTTCAGTCCATAAATGGACCGATTGAGGTTGCACACTAGATGCTCCTTGCCTTTTTCAATAAATCCTTCTGGTTGCTTCATATGGATGTTCTCTTCAAGACTTCCATTAAGGAAAGCTGTCTTGACATCCATTTGCCAAATCTCATAATCCATATGAGCAGCAATGGATAAGAGTATCCGGATAGACTTAAGCATGGCTATCGGTGAAAAGGTCTCCTCATAATCGATTCCCTCTTTTTGAGTATACCCTTTCGCAACAAGCCTAGCTTTGAAGGTTTCTACCTTCCCGTCTGTCCCTCTTTTCCTTTTGTAGATCCACTTGCATCCAACGGCTTTACACCATCGGTGGTTCTACAAGCTCCCAAACCTTATTAGAGTACATGGACTCTATTTGAATTCATTGCCTTTTGCCAAGATCTGCATCTATATCTTGGAGTGCTTCATCATATGATCGGGGATCGGGTTCATGTTTAGGATCAAGTCCAAGACTCTCCCAAAACATGAATCTTCAGTGCCTCACAACCCTCCCACTACGACGAGGCACTGCTGTGGTTGTATATCATGTGTGACACGTGTTGCGGTCTCTTGTGGTACTTCATCTTGTCCTGTTGATACTGAAGTAGACATGTCCTCTAAGTTCTTCTAAAACGACTTTACTATCTGGGCTTGTGGTCCATTATATAGTCTTCTTCTAAAAACTAGGCATTGGTGCTAACAATGACCTTCTGGTCTTTAGGACTATAAAATAAACCACCTTTCGTTCCTCTAGGATAACCCACAAACACGCGAACTTCTGTACGAGATTCTAACTTATCAGCATTAGCTTTCAGCACATGTGCTAGACTACCCAAAATCTGAATATGTCTTAGACTGGGCTTTCGCCCATTCCACAATTTTGTGGGAGTAGAAGGTACTGATTTAGAAGGTACTAAGTTCAGAATGTGCGCTGCTGTTTCCAGAGCATATCCCCAAAACGAATTTGGTAATTCTGAATAACTCATCATCGATCTAACCATCTCCATAAGAGTTATATTCCTTCGTTTTGCCACACCATTCTGTTGGGGTGTATCAGGTGCAGACAATTGGGATTGAATCTCAGCCTCTAATAAGTAATTCCTAAACTCTCCTAAGAGGTATTCGCCACCACGATCAGATCGTAGTGTCTTGATACTTTTACCTAATCGTTTCTCCACATTAGCCTTGTATTCTTTGAACTTGTCAAAGCATTCGGACTTGCGGCGCATTAGGTAAATGTATCCATATCTTGAATAATCGTCTATGAAAGAGACAAAATATTCAAAACCTCCTCTTGCCTGGACAGACATAGGACCACACAAATCAGAGTGAACCAACTCTAACACTTCTTTGGCTCTATACCTCTTGGCCTTGAACGACCTCTTGGTCATTTTACCTTCTAAGCAAGATTCACAAGTTGGAAAATTTTCCAACTCAAATGAACTTAAAAGTCCATCGGCTATAAGCCTCTGAATCCTACTTAAGTTAATATGACCAAGCCTTAGATGCCAAAGATATGCTTGGTTCATTTCTGAAGGTTTTTTTCTCTTATTAGAATTAGACGATGAATTATAAATTTCCATGTTTTGCTTTGTGGAAGAATTTGGATTTAAAATATACAAATTGCCAACTAATGCACCAGAATAGATAATCACTTTATTTCTTTTAATAACTACATCGTTACTGAAAGAAACTGAATATCCATCTAAAAATAGTTTAGAAACTGAAATTAAATTCTTTCTAAAACTGGGTACATAAAGACAATTTCTTAAAATCAAATTTCTATTTCTACTAAAAGATAAGTAGACGTCTCCCACTGCAACAGCTGCCACCTTAGTAGCATTGCCCATGTAGACAGTAATCTCCCCTTCAGATAGTCGTCGGGTTTCCTGGAACCCCTGCAAGGAATTGCAGACATGATCAGTGGCTCCCGTATCTACACACCAGGTGCTGGTAGATAACACCGCTAAACATGTTTCAACAACTAGAGTATGAGATATACCTTTGTTTTGGTTCTTACGAGGACAGTCCGCCTTCCAATGTCCTGCCTGCTTGCAGATGCCCTTCGGCTTCTTCATTCCAGCTTTAAATCCCGTACTCTGAGATTTATTCACTTTCTTTGCTGAACCAGCTTGTTTCTTCTTCTTCTTTCCTTTCGGTTTAGAAGTAGAACCATTTTCAGCATAGTGAATTTGAGCATTGTGATGAAATAACCCTTCTGCTGCTTGAAGTTCTGTCAGTAGTTCCCCTAATGAATAAATCCTTTTATTCATATTATAGTTCAGGCGGAACTGCTCAAAACTTCTAGGTAGCGTTTGGAGGATCATATCGATCTGGGTTTCCCCATCAATTTCTCCTCCAAGGATCTGTATTTCGTTCAGATAAGCCATCATCTTTAGAATATGATCCCTTACAGGAGTACCCTCTTGCATGGTGGCTGTCATTATCTTTCTCATGGCTTCTTGCCTAGAAGCCCTATCCTGATGACCAAAGAGTTCCTTGAGATTGTTCATGATATCATAGGCTGTTGGTAAATCTTGATGCTGATGTTGCAATACATTTGACATTGAAGCCAAAATGTAACACCGCGCCATCTCATCTGCTTTTACCCATTTCCTATGATATTCAATCTCCTCTTGGGTAGATTCACCAGTAGGTGCATCAGGGCAATGCTCAGTCAGTACAAATTTATAGCTTTCAGCAGTAAGAACAATGTCCAGGTTTCTTTTCCAATCTATGTAGTTAGGTCCAGTAAGTCTATTTTGTTGAAGTATGATGGACAGTGGGTTGAAAGACATCCTAAATAACTTTTGGTCAGAACTCTAAATTTAGAATAATATTGATTCCTCAAACAATACTATTTTAAATTAACCAACACCTTAAAACACCGTGAATTTTGTATGCCACGTTAGTGTGGACGTATACAAATTCAATATTTGTAAAAGGAGGGTTTTAACCCATTAATTTTATTATCCTGTCAACCTAACTTTTTGACAAATAAAATTAATAGTTGGTATTATTTGGTCACACAAATAATAACAGTGACTCCGTTGGGGAGGATACTATTAGATGTGTCTAAGTGTACACCATTACTTAACACTAAGTCCATTAATAAGATTATGCCCCTTCCGTTGGGGAAGATCACACGCTCTTAATTAACTTCCTATAGTCATCCAAAAATGGAAGTCTGTTCTAGTGATCCACAAACAAGCTCATCCGTTATGGAGGAAGGCACTCAGAGCCAACGCACAAGCTTGTTTGCATCACTTACAAACCAGTAATGGAGACCATGAGATTTACTTAAAAATCCCTCTCCCACTTAGTTATTTATAAATGAGGAATTTTAACTATGCTAGCCTACTAAACTTGTAAACTAACATGCACACACAGCACAATATAAAAGCAATAAATAGAAAATCTAATTTTCAACTATTATGCCTTTTATCTTTAATTGTCCTCCGTGTGTTGTCATCCGAAGCTGCTGCCATATTTGGCCACCGCCACCGTGTCTAACTGTCGCATCCATCTTGCTCCGAGTTCCGCTGCGCCTCTGGTCCTCGCCTTGCAAGATTCGATCCATGACATAAATAGAATTTTACATTTTGATCCTATATTCCATAAAAGGAATGTATATGTATCTAGATCAAAAATAAAATCCTAATAAAACTAAATACAGCTCCTGCTGTATTTTAATACAATCATGCACACACATATAAATTGCCCTTGACATGTCCAAGGGTCCAATCACACACATAATTAATTAAAAGCCATAATAGTTGGATCCTGCATCCACAAAGTTAGCAAATCCTACTATTATCCTGCCTAAATTATGTATGACATGTGCATAATTAAACTAAATACCAAGTACACAGAGGCAAAACCCTAGCTCTGATACCAATTGTTGGTTGCTACTCGAAAACCTATAGGTTCCACTGTACAAAAATTTTCTACATAGATCTTTACCTTTTTTTAGCTACCTTGTGTTCTTTTTGATTAAATTTGGATCGCCTGTGTAACTTAACACGTTTGATCCAAAACTTAATCTATTTGTTCTTTTAGGTTTTGACTTGGATCTCCTGCGGAACTAACACGTTCGACCCAAGTCTCCTTAAGTTATTAATTCCATTAAATATTAATTTCCATAAAAGGTTCCCAAGAGCTGACGTGGCGAGGCACATGGCCTTCTTGGATATGGGAGCAACCACCACCGACTAGACAAAACCTTTAATAGAAAGCTAATATTTAATTTCCTAAAATAACTTTAGGTTAACCAAAGAGAACAATCAAATCACAAGGAAAAGAAAGAAACAAAAGAACACAACTTCGAAAAAACATATTCGAAATTCTAGAACGTAAGCCTCTTGTATTTGGTATTATTTCCATAAATAACTAGCATGATGCGGAAATAGAAATTACTAGTTATACCTTGTAGAAAAACCTCTTGATCTTCTACCGTATTCCTCTTCTAATCTTGGACGTTGTGTGGGCAACGATCTACCGAGATGAGAAACCACCAACCACCTTCTTCTCCTCCAAGCAAGGTTCGGCCACAAAGGAAGAACTTTACCAAAGAAGAAAATCAAAATACTAACCAAGCTCCAAGAGATGCTAGCTTTCTCTCCTTCTTCTTCTTCTCCAAGTAGTATCCGGCCACCACAAGAACTCCAAGAGAGATGAAGTATTCGCCCACCACAAGAGGAAGAGAGGGAGAGGGTAATGGCCGGCCACAACACCAAGGAAAAAGGGAGAGAAAACAATAGAGGTTGTGTCTTGTGAAGGCACCCTCACCCCTTCTTTTATATTCCTTGGCCTAGGCAAATTAGGAAATTTAATTACAAAAAAATTTCCTTAATTTCCTTGACATGATTTATTTGAGAAAATAAAATAAAATTTCCCAAATAAACTCTAATGGCGGCCACATCAAGAGGAAGCAAATTGGACAAGTTTTAATCAACAATTAAAACTTTCCTTATTTGTTTCCGGAAATTTTAAAAAATAAAATTTCTCTTTAAAAATCTCTTCATGGTTAATAAAAGGAAATATCTATAATTTTAATTTTATTAACATGTGAATAATTTTAAAGAGAAAATAAAAATCTCTCTAATCTACAAATAAGGAAAGAGATCTAATCTCTTTCTTTAATCTTTGTAAATCTTTTACAAGAGATATTTTAATTTTAATTCTCTTTAAATTATATCTTCCATAATAATAAAATCTAAAATTAAATTTCTTTTTATTTAATTATGGCCAACCCTACTAGCTTGGGTTCAGTTAGGGCCACCAATACCTAGGCCGCCCTAGCTTGGTTCCCAAGCTTGGCCGGCCCCTTTAGGTGGGTATAGAGGTGGGTATATATGGGTATAGTACTCTATAAATAAGAGGCTACGATAGGGACCGAGAGGAGGAATTGGTTTGGTCTCCGATAAAATTAAGCATCCCATGTTCGCCCGAACACACAACTTAATTTTATCAATGATAATTCATTCCACTAGAGAACTATCATTGAACTACCGCACCAATCCCAAATTACATTTTTGGGCTCCTTCTTATTATGAGTGTGTTAGTCTCCCTGTGTTTAAGATATCGAATGTCCACTAATTAAGTGAGTTACTGACAACTCATTTAATTAATATCTAAGTCCAAGAGTAGTACCACTCAACCTTATTATCATGTCGGACTAAGTCCACCTGCAGGGTTTAACATGACAATCTTTATGAGCTCCTCTTGAGGACATTATCAACCTAGATTACTAGGACACAGTTTCCTTCTATAATCAACAACACACACTATAAGTGATACCATTTCCCAACTTATCAGGTTTATTGATTCATCGAACTAAATCTCACCCATTGATAAATTAAAGAAATAAATATCAAACATATGTGCTTGTTATTATATTAGGATTAAGAGCACACACTTCCATAATAACTGAGGTCTTTGTTCCTTTATAAAGTCAGTATAAAAGGAACGACCTCAAATGGTCCTACTCAATACACTCTGAGTGTACTAGTGTAATTATATAGTCAATATAAACTAATACCTAATTACACTACGACTTTCTAATGGTTTGTTCCTTTCCATTCTGGTCGTGAGCTACTGTTTATAATTTATAAGGTACTGATAACATCATCTTCTGTATGTGACACCACATACTATGTTATCTACAATATAAATTAAATGAACAACTACAAACAAATGTAGATAATTAGACCAAATGTGATTCTTTATTGATAATGAATGTTTACAAAGCTTAGGCTTTCAGTATACACTCCAACAGGCGGGTATAGTACTCTATAAATAAGAGGCTACGATAGGGACCGAGAGGAGAAATTGGTTTTGATCTCCTGATAAAATTAAGCATCCCATGTTCGCCCCGAACACACAACTTAATTTTATCAATAATAATTCATTCCACTAGAGAACTATTATTGAACTACCGCACCAATCGCAAATTACATTTTGGGCTCCTTCTTATTATGAGTGTGTTAGTTTCCTGTGTTTAAGATGTTGAATGTCCACTAATTAAGTGAGTTACTGACAACTTATTTAATTAATATCTTAGTCCAAGAGTAGTACCATTCAACCTTATCGTCTTGTCGGACTAAGTCCACCTGCAGGGTTTAACATGACAATCCTTATGAGCTCCTCTTGGGGACATTATCAACCTAGATCACTAGGACACAGTTTCCTTTCTATAATCAACAACACACACTATAAGTGATATCATATCCCAACTTATCGAGCTTATTGATTTATCAAACTAAATCTCACCCATTGATAAATTAAAGAAATAAATATCAAATATATGTGCTTATTATTATATTAGTATTAAGAGCACACACTTCCATAATAACTGAGGTCTTTGTTCCTTTATAAAGTCAGTATAAAAGAAACGACCTCTGATGGTCCTACTCAATACACTCTAAGTGTACTAGTGTAATTATATAGTTAAGATAAACTAATACCTAATTACACTACGACCTTCCAATGGTTTGTTCCTTTCCATCTTGGTCGTGAGCTACTGTTTATAATTTATAAGGTACTGATAACATTATCTTCTGTATGTGACACCACATACTATGTTATCTACAATATAAATTAATTGAACAACTACAAATAAATGTAGATAATTTGACCAAATGTGATTTTTTATTTAAAATAAATGTCTACAAAAGCTTAGGCTTTCAGTATACATTCTAACAATCTCCCACTTATACTAATGACTAAGCTACCATATCTGCTGCCATACATCTGATTCCCATTCCCTCCACATGCCGATCGAAAGCTTTTGCTGGAAGGGCCTTAGTGAAAGGATCTGCCAGATTTTCTGCTGATGCAATCTTGGCGATGACAACTTCTCTTCACTTCACGATATCTCGTATCAAGTGGTACTTGCTCTCTATATGTTTACTTGCCTTATGGGCTCGTGGTTCCTTCGAGTTTGCAACTGCACCGCTATTATCACAATAAATTGTGATGATTTTGGGCAAACCAGAAATCACATGTAAGTCCATTAGAAAGTTCCTGAGCCATACTGCTTCTTTAGCTGCCTCAAAAGCTGCCGCATACTCAGCTTCCATGATTGAGTCCAAAACGCATTTCTGCTTAACACTCCACCTCCTAAAGTAAACACATAGCTTGATGTAGACTTACTGTTGTCCCTATCTGATTGGAAATCTGAATCCGTGTAACCCACAGGGAGCAAATCGTCTGCTTGGTAAACTAGCATATAATCTCTAGTCCTTCTCAGGTACTTTAATATATGCTTTACTGTAGTCCAATGTCCTTGTCTAGGATTACTCTGATATCTGCTAACCATGCCCATGACAAAACAGATATCAGGTCTTATACACAGCATTGTATACATAATGCTTCCTACAGTCGAAGCATAAGGAATTCCTTTCATGTCCTCTATCTCCTTTGATGTCTTTGGAGACATCTCTTTAGATAGAGCTACTCCATGCCTAAAAGGTAAGAAACCTTTCTTGGAATTCTGCATGCTAAAGCGAGCAAGGATTGTATCTATATATGAAGCTTGGGATAGACACAACATTCTTTTCTTGCGATCCCTTATAACTTTGATCCCAAGAATGTGTGCACAATCTCCTAAGTCCTTCATATCAAATTGTTTGGACAACCATACCCTTACGTCCGATAATACCTTGACATTGTTGCCAATTAACAAAATATCATCTACGTATAGTACAAGAAATACCATCACGTTTCCGTTACACTTCTTGTATACACAAGACTCATCGGGACACTGAATAAATCCATATGACTGGATTACTTCATTAAACCAGATGTTCCAAGACCTTGAAGCTTGCTTCAGTCCATAAATGGACCGATTGAGCTTGCACACTAGATGCTCTTTGCCTTTTTCAATGAACCCTTCTGGTTGCTTCATAGGGATGTTTTCTTCAAGACTTCCATTAAGGAAAGCTGTCTTGACATCCATTTGCCAAATCTCATAATCCATATGAGCGGCAATTGATAAAAGTATCTGGATAGACTTAAGCATGGCTACCGGTGAAAAGGTCTCCTCATAATCGATTCCCTCTTTCTGAGTGTACCCTTTCGCAACAAGCCTAGCTTTGAAGGTTTCTACCTTCCCGTCTATCCCTCTTTTCCTTTTGTAGATCCACTTGCATCCAATGGCTTTTACACCATCAGGTGGTTCTACAAGCTCCCAAACCTTATTAGAGTACATAGACTCTATTTCAGAATTCATTGTCTTTTGCCAAGATGCTGCATCTATATCTTGGACATCTATATCTTGGAGTGCTTCGTCATATATTTGGGGATCAGGTTCATGTTTACCCGGGATCAAGTCCGAAGACTCTCCTAAAAACATGAATCTCTCTGGTTCCCTCACAACTCTCCCACTATGACGAGGCACCGTCTGTGGTTGTGTATCATGTGTGACACGTGTTGCAATCTTTTGTGGTACTTCATCTTGTACTGTTGGTACTAAAGTAGACGTGTCCTCTCTAAGTTCTTCTAGAACAACTTTGCTACTTGGCTTGTGAACCATTATATAGTCTTCTTCTAAAAACTGGGCATTGGTGCTAGCAATGACCTTTTGGTCTTTAGGACTATAAAATAAACCACCTTTCGTTCCTATGGGATAACCCACAAACACACGAACTTCTGTACAAGATTATAACTTATCAGCATCTGGTTTCAGCACATGTGCTGGACTACCCCAAATCCGAATATGTCTTAGACTGGGTTTTCACCCATTCCACAATTCTGTGGGAGTAGAAGATACTGATTTAGAAGGTACTAAGTTCAGAATGTGCGCTGCTGTTTCCAGAGCGTATCCCCAGAACGAATTTGGTAATTCTGAATAACTCATCATCGATCTAACCATTTCCATAAGAGTCCTATTCCTTCATTCTGCCACACCATTCTGTTGGGGTGTACCAGGTGCGGACAATTGGGATTGAATCCCGGCCTCTGATAAGTAATTCCTAGACTCTCCTAAGAGGTATTCGCCACCACGATCAGACCGTAGTGTCTTGATACTTTTACCCAGTCGTTTCTCCACATCAACCTTGTACTCTTTGAACTTATCAAAGCACTTGGACTTGCGGCGCATTAGGAAATGTATCCGTATCTTGAATAATCGTCTATAAAAGAGACAAAATATTCAAAACCACCTCTTGCCTGGATAGACATAGGACCACACAAATCAGAATGAACCAATTCTAACACTTCTTTGGCTCTATACCCCTTGGCTTTAAAATGCCTCTTGGTCATTTTACCTTCCAAGCAAGATTCACAAGTTGGAAAATTTTCCAACTCTAATGAACCCAAGAGTCCATCGACTATAAGCCTTTGAATCCTACTTAAGTTATATGACCAAGCCTTAGATTCCAAAGATATGCTTGGTTCATTTCCGAAGGTTGTTTTCTCTTATTAGTGTTAGAAGATGTGTTATAAATTTCCATATTTTGCTTTATGGGAGAAATTGGATTTAAAGTATATAAATTGTCAACTAATACACCAGAACAGATAATCACTTTATTTCTCTTTATAACTACATTGTTATTAAAAGAAACAGAATATCCATCCAAAAATAGTTTAGAAACTGAAATTAAATTCTTTCTAAAACTCGGTACATAAAGATAATTTCTTAAAACCAATTTTCTATTTCTATCAAAAGATAAGTAGACGTCTCCCACTGCAACAGCCGCCACCTTAGTAGCATTACCCATGTAGACGGTTATCTCTCCTTCATATAGTCGTCGGGTTTCCTGGAACCCCTGCAAAGAATTGCAGACATGATAAGTGGCTCCCGTATGCACACACCAGGTGCTGGTAGATAAAACCGCTAAACATGTTTCAACAACTAGAGCTTGAGATATACCTTTGTTGTTTTGATTCCTATGAGGATAGTCCGCCATCCAATCCCCTGACTTCTTGCAGATGAAGCACTTACCCTTCGGCTTCTTCACTCCAGCTTTAGGTCCTGTACTCTAAGATTTATTCACTTTCTTTGCTGAGCTAACTTGTTTCTTCTTCTTCTTTCCTTTCGATTTAGAAGTATAACCATTTTCAGCTTAGTGAATCTGAGAATTGTAACGAAACAAACCTTCTGCTGCATGAAGTTCTGTCAATAGCTCCGCCAATGAATATACCCTTTTATTCATATTGTAATTCAGATGTAATTGCTCAAAACTTCTAGGTAGTGTTTGGAGGATCATATCGATCTGGGTTTCCCCACCAATTTCTCCTCCAAGGATTTGTATTTCATTTAGATAAGCCATCATCTTTAGGATATGATCCCTCACAGGAGTACCCTCTTGCATGGTGGCTGTCATTATCTTTCTCATGGCTTCTTGCCTAGAGGCCCGATCCTGGTGACCAAAGAGTTCCTTGAGATTGTTCATAATATCATAAGCTGTTGGTAAATCTTGATGCTGATGTTGTAATACATTTGACATTGAAGCAAAAATGTAACACCACGCAATCTCATCTGCTTTTACCCATTTCTTATGATATTCAATCTCCTCTTGGGTAGATTCACCAGTGGGTGTATCAGGGCAAGGCTCAGTCAGTACAAACTTATAGCTTTCAGCAGTAAGAACAATGTCCAGGTTCCTTTTCTAATCTATGTAGTTAGGACCAGTAAGTCTGTTCTCTTTTAGTATAATAGCCAGTGGGTTGAAAGTCATCCTAAGAATCACAAATGACTTTTGGTCAGAACTTTAAATTTAGAATAATATTGATTTCTCAAACAATACTATTTTAAATTAACCAACACCTAAAAACACAGTGAATTTTATATGCCTCGATAGTGTGGACGTATACAAATTCAACATTTGTAAAAGGAGGGTTTAACCCATTAATTTTATTATCTTGTCAACCTAACTTTTTGACAAATAAAATTAATAGTTGGTTTCCTTTGGTCACACGAATAATAGCAGTGACTCCGATGGGGAGGATACTATTAGACGTGCCTAAGTGTATACCATTACTTGACACTAAGTTCATTAATAAGGTTGTGCCCCTTCTGATGTGGAAGATCACACGCTCTTAATTAATTTCCTATAGTCATCTAAAATGGAAGTTTGATCTAGTGATCCACAAATAAACTCATTCGATATGGAGGAAGGCACTCAGAGCCAATGCGCAAGTTTGTTTGCATCACTTATAAACCAGTAATGGAGACCGTGGAATTTTTTTAAAATCCCTCTCCCACTTAGTTATTTAAAAATGAGGAATTTTGACTCTACTTAACATGCATACTAACAAGTACACACATCACAACATAAAAGCAATAAATAGAAAAACTAATTTTCAACTATTATGACTTTTATCTATTGTTGTCCTCCGTGTGGCGCCATCCCTAGCTGCTGTCATTTTTGGCCACCGCCACCGGATCTAGTTGTCGTATCCATCTTGCTCTTGTTCCACTGCGCATCTGGTCCTCAAAAGGTTCCACGCCTTGCAAGATTCGATCTGCGACATAAATAAAATTTTACATTTTTCGATCCTATATTCCTCGAAGGAATGTACATGTATCTAGATCAAAAAATAAAATCCTAATAAAACTAAATACATCTCCTGCTGTATTTTATAATACAATTATGCACACACAATAAAATACCCTTGACATGTCCAAGGGTCCAATCACACACATAATAACTATAAGTCATAATAGTTGGATCCTGCATCCACAAAGTTAGCACATCCTACTATTATCCTGCCTAAATTATGTATGACATATGCATAATTAAACTAATACCAAATACACAGAGGCAAAACCCTAGCTCTGATACTAATTGTTGGTTGCTACTCGGAAAACCTTACGGTTCCACTGTACAAAAATTTTGTACAAAGGTCTGAACCTTTTCCTAGCTACCATGTGTTCTTTTAAATTAAACTTGGATCTCCTGCGGAACTTAACACGTTTGATCCTAAGTTTAATTTATTTGTTCTTTTAGGTTTAGACTTAGATCTCCTGCGGAATTTAACACGTTCGATCCAAATCACCTAGGTCACGAAGACAATTAAATATCTATTTCCAAAATCGGCTTCTAGTACTACATGGCGAGGCACATGGCCTTCTTGGATATGGGAGCAACCACCACCAACTAGACAAAGCATTTTAAGGAAATTAAATATTTAACCTTCCCATAGTAACCCTAGGTTAACCTCTAAGAACAATCAAATCACAAGGAAAAGAAAAAACAAAAGAACACAATTTCGAAAACTAATTCGAAAAACTAGAATCGCATGCCTCTTGTAATTGGTATTTTTACATGGAGATAAAACTAATATGATGCGGAAAACAATATTAGTTATACCTTTCTTAGTAGATAATGACCTCTTGATCTTCTACCGTATTTCTCTTCTAATCTCGGACGTTGTGTGGGCAATGATCTTCCAAGACGAGGACCACCTAGCACCTTCTTCTTCTTCCTTCAAGTTTCGGCCAAGCAAGACTTCCAAAGGATGAAGATATTTTTCCACTAACCAAGCTCCAAGGGATGCAAGCTTTCTCTCCTTCTTCTCCAAGCTAGGATCCGGCCACCACTTGATCTCCAAGAGAGAAGAGCGTTTCGGCCACAAGGATGGAGAGAAGAGAAAGGGAAGAGGTCGGCCACACCAAGGAAGAAAAGAGGGAGAGAAATAATAGAGGTTGTTACCACAAAGGCACCAAAACCCCCTCTTTTATAATCCTTTAGACTTGGCAAATAAGGAAAATTTAATAAAATTTCCTTAACTCTATTGCCATTGAAAAGGAAAATTTAATAAATTAAAATTAAATTCCTTTTCTTAGTTTATATGGCCGGCCACCTCATGTAAGCAATCAAGGAAATTTTTCACAAGAAAAATTAAAGCTTCCTAATTTGCTTCTGGAGAAATTTTAAAATAAAATTTCTCTTTAATAATCCCTTCATGATTGATGATATAAAAGGAAATTTCTATAATTTTAAAATTTAACTTTTCAACATGTGGATGATAAATAAGTAAAGTTTAAACCAAAATTAAAATCAACCTTTTAATCTACAAATAAGGAAAGAGATTTTAACTCTTCTCTTAATCTTTTGTAGAATCTTATAAAAGGAAATATTTTAATTTTTAAACTCTCTTTTAAATCATGTATTCCACATAAGAAAAAATTTAAAATTAAAATTCCTTTTGAATTTATATTGGCCGGCCACCTAGACTTGGGTTCAAGCTAAGGCCGACCACCCATGGACCAAGGCTTGGCCGGCCCTAGCTTGGTTCCCAAGCTAGCTTGGCCGGCCCCTATAACATGGGTATGAAGGTGGGTATAGGTGGGTATAGTACTCTATAAATAAGAGGCTACGATAGGGACCGAGAGGAGAAATTGGTTTTGGTCTCCCGATAAAATTAAGCATCCCGTGTTTGCCCCGAACACACAACTTAATTTTATCAATAATAATTCATTCCACTTGAGAACTATTATTGAACTACCACACCAATCCCAAATTATATTTTGGGCTCCTTCTTATTATGAGTGTGTTAGTCTCCCTTTGTTTAAGATGTCAAATGTCCACTAATTAAGTGAGTTATTAACAACTCATTTAATTAATAACTTAGTCCAAGAGTAGTACCACTCAACCTTATCGTCATGTCGGACTAAGTCCACCTGCAGGGTTTAACATGATAATCCTTATGAGCTCCTCTTGGGGACATTATCAACCTAGATCACTAGGACACAGTTTCCTTCTATAATCAACAACACACACTATAAGTGATATCATTTCCTAACTTATCGGGCTTATTGATTTATCAAACTAAATCTCACCCATTGATAAATTAAAGAAATAAATATCAAATATATGTGCTTGTTAGTATATTAGGATTAAGAGCATACACTTCCATAATAACTGAGGTCTTTGTTCCTTTATAAAGTCAGTATAAAAGAAACGACCTCTGATGGTCCTACTTAATACACTCTAAGTGTACTAGTGTAATTATATCGTTAAGATAAACTAATGCCTAATTATACTACGACCTTCCAATGGTTAGTTCCTTTCCATCTTGGTCGTGAGCTACTGTTTATAATTTATAAGGTACTGATAACATTATCTTCTGTATGTGACACCACATACTATGTTATCTACAATATAAATTAATTGAACAACTATAAATAAATGTAGATAATTTGACCAAATATGATTCTTTATTTAAAATAAATGTCTACAAAAGCTTAGGCTTTCAGTATACACTTTAACATCATGGATAGATTCTAATTCTGCCCTCATCATTCGCTGCATCTCTCCCATCAATGCTTGCAGTTGCAGGTTTGAAAGTGGCCTAGCCCCCTCATTTGCTCCATCCTCCAGGTTGTTGGACAAGGCTACAAAATGAAAGAAAACCTCACAAGCACTCAACTCATGTTTGGGTGGTAAGCTCTCAATTGATGATATTTCTTAGTTCTTAATCAAACTCTAGAATAAATCGGAATATCACGTATCAATTCAAAAGATACCACCAAAACTTATGATGGCAGAATTTTAAGAGAAAATGAAAGAGTAGAAGTTTTAGAGTAAGGAAAAACAAGAAAGGGATTGTTGAAGACAATTTACTTCGATTCGCACATGCAGCTTTTTTTTTCTGCGCTTTCTTCTTCTTCTTTTTTTTTTGTCTTTTCGTTACGCTCTTTTTTTTTCACTATTTTTTTTTTCTTTTGGTTGAACAACAAGTAAAGATAGATTTGAACTTCCCTTTAAACCGAAGCTCTGATACCAGATGATACGAACCCCACCAACAAATGTGATGGAACCTGAGAAAAAGGTGGATAGAGCCCCAAGAAATAGATGACAAGAGTGTAAGTCTTGACCCGTAACCATGAACTGGCACAAATCAAGCCTACGAAGGAAAGAAACACCACACCCGGGGTGATAAGTTTTGATGGATTGGATGCCATGAGAGTAAACTCGATAAGTTCAAAAAGTCCTTTCAAGAACTAAGAGAGCACACAATCTCACCAAAAACTAAGTTGCTTCATATTAAGATATCCCTCCCTTATATAATGAGAGTGAACAAGGAAAAGTACAAGATAAGTGCATGCACAATTAGAGTCCCAATGTGGCATGCCTCATGCAAGCTATCTAGGAACCCAAAACAAAATAAATGCATGCAAAATTAGAGTCCCAAGTCACATGCTTCATTAAATAATCTAATATACTTAAGTCTTCATGCATGAATGAGTTCCCATGCTTATTAGCGTTCTTCCGTTAAGCGCGGTCGAGTCATGGATGGTTATGCCTGATTACATGGATTAGGCCATGGCTAACAGTTGGGATTATCTTGGTCTCTCCTTGCTCATAGTCCATCCAATGTTCTTTGATTAGCTCATTTAGTTCTTCCATGAAATGCTTTGCCCGCAGTCTTGTAATTGGGCTTTCCGGAAGTGATAACTGATCTCTCCTAGCTTTATCCCTTGGGCATACATCACCTTGCTTGTCCTTGATATAGTTGTCTAAGGTGTTTAACCATATCATAAGCATCCATGGTCTCATGTTGCTTCTGAAGCTCAGAGTTCATGGTAACGAGTATAAAGCATGATACATCTAATGCATCATCTTGATGCTTCTTATAAGCATCCTTATCAAATCTAGTGGTAGTAGTGGGGGTGCTTCAGGAATGGGCTGCTCTAGGATGTATAGTTTTCTCTTTTGCTTGAGAACTATTCTCAAGTTCCTGTACTAGTCCAGGAAATTAGCTCCATTGAGCTTGTCCTTATCATGGACAGATCATAAAGAGAGTGTATTCGACGTAGTAGACAACATGGTGATCTACAATAATAAAATACAGAAATAGATATCATATTTAGATCATTTAATTAGACCTTTAATTAAATGATTCACCCACTGAATTCTAAAGCTTGGTAGGAGCAAGTCACTGTTAGTTAGAGCCCTAGAGCCAATCATTTGATGATTGTATGGACTCATGTATATCATATTCTTGTATATTAATAAAGGCATTTGTTTGGTTATTATACTTATTTGTATTAGTGCCAAATAGACTAAGTATAATAGCGTCCTTGAGTAGAGGGTTCATACCTATATCAATCGATTAGTTGAATCGATAGTGAGATGATATAGGGAACACTACTCTAAATTATTCCTAGTCGAGTATTAACATTCAGGGACAATGCTAATGCAATAAGACTAGCATGTAGGTCAGTTCGATGACTTGATCTCACAAGTCATGGATATAGAGATATCAAGCTGACACATGGGTATACATTGGAGAATGTATACTGAATGACCCGCCATGTGAAAGTATCATGAATCGTTATATGAGTGTCATATACTTTCTCATGTGGCTATTAGTATGACTATTAGTCCTTAGACCTGAAGTCACCATGGATCCCTACATAAGGAGTTATGTACTTTAGTTTCGTCAAACGTCACCCGTAACTGGGTGGACTATAAAGGCGATTACTGGGTATGTAATGAATTATGCAGAGGGATGTGAGTGATGTAGATGGGATTTATCCCTCCCATATGACGGGAGCGACATCGGTATTCTTGATAGAGTGAGACCACTAAGTGCATGGCCATGCCCAAATGAGTCAACATTAGATGTTGAGCTCATTTGATCAAGTGAGTCTACTTGGAGTTCAAGATTTAGATTGATTAGAGGATGACACGGTCTATGCCTCACATTGATCAATCTAGATGTCTAGGATAGAAGGACAATGTCACATATTGTGAGGAGTCACAATTAGTAGTCACAAGGTAATGTCGAATCTTGACATTCTTGTAACTTGGGTAGTAATGATGTGTTGCTAGATACCGCTCATTACTTATGCTCCTAAATGGGTTTAGGGCATTGCCAACGTTACAAGAACCTATAGGGTCACACACTTAGGACAATTAGATGGAGATTAGGTTCATATGATGAACCAAGAGGATTAGATTCATTTGATGAATCAAATTGGATTAAGAGTAATCCTAATTGGGCTAACTTGAGTTTGACTCAAGTTGATTCAAGTATTTAATGAGTCTAATTTAGATTATGACTTATTAAATCAATTTAATTTAATGAATTAGATTCATTATATTAAGTTGGCTCGAATCAAATGGTTGGATTAGATCAACCATGGTAGAGATTGGGTCAAGTTGGACTTGACTAGAGAAGGAAGACCAAAGGTCAATTTTGACTTGACCTTTTGCTACCTCATTGGTGAGTTGGCATTAGGTGGACCAATGATGATGTTCCACATCATCATGGTGTGCCACCTCATTGAAGTTACAAAGCCATTTTCTTATTAACTCCACATTAATTGCATTTAATGGGGAGTTACTCTTGTGGAGAAAGTGGCCGGCCACTTTGTGAGTGAATGGGAATTTGATTTTCATTGAAGTGGTGCATCTTCTTCCTTCTTCCTCTCAAGCTCTCCCTCTCCCTCTCCTCCTTACTTGGCCGAACCTTACCAAGGTGCTAGCACACCTTTGTGTGAGGTTTTCTCCATCTAAGTTGACCGTGTGGATACTTCTAGAGGACCGGCGCTTGACGGTCTTGAGATCCGGCAAAACCTTGGAAGAGCGGGATTCGCGTAGGGCGCGCATCAAGGGTAAACACTTTTTCTCGTAGATCTAAGTAGTAGATCAGTTTTTGAACTCGTACAAGAAATAGTTTTTCGAATTTTGTATACGAATCTTTGCACGGATCTACGGCTTTGGGTCCTTCGAGGTTTCCGCGACGCGAAAAAGCGGTTTTCGCGGCTCGAAGAACCCAACAGTGGTATCAGAGCCACGTGCAAAGACTTGTACGAGTTAGTTTTTGGTTTTTGGAAAACAAAAAGCTTCTGTGATTTTCTGTAAAAATTCAATTTTTATGTTTTTATGGGTAATTTTTCCTTATAGGCGAAGCACAAGTGTCTCGGCACTTGTAGGCTTCGGCTATCGGGAAGAATTTTTCCAAACGGCTTCGTTTCGACCCAAAATCTTTTGGGACAGCGGACTCGGGTGCCTTTAGATCGCAACGGAGCAACTCACGATGGTTAGATCGTGGGTAGGGGTGCTGCCCCTAACCCCGCAAGGGGATTTGCTCCGCGATCGCACCCGAAATCGCTAAAAACGAACCCGTCGGGAAGATTTTTCCGAAACGGTAATGTCTCGGCCCAAATCGTTTTGGGACAGCGGGTTTGGGCGCTGCTGGATCGCAATGGGACCCTCACGATGGTTAGATCGCGGGTAGGGGCACTGCCCCTGGCCCCGCAAGGGGATCCGTTCCGCGATTGCGCCCGAAATCGCTAACCGGGACCGCCGGGAAATTTTACTTGTAAAATTGTAAAAAATTATTTTTAAAATTACAGAAAATAAGAAAATATATATAATTTTGAATTATATATTAATTTTGTGATAGTCATGACCCAAAACCCAATATGATTGGTTGTGTTGTAATTCATAATACGGCCTGCGTGCCGTGATGTGTTTTCGCGTGTTGTATTTATTTTATTATTCGCGACCTGCGCGTCGTGCCTCGTCTTTTATTCTTGTTGTAAATTAGATTTAGACTTGAATGTAACTTGAGTTTCAAATTGTAATGTACAAATTGGAGCGGTGGAGGGTCCACACGAGACGGAGTTCCGAGGCGGGCACGAGCAACACAAGGTGGTCAAAGGGAGGAGCTTGGAGAAGCTGTTGACCCTAGGTTGACCATTCGATCTTATCATTGGCTTGAGAAGATCGTAGTAGGGCCATAACTAAATCACAAATAGATTAATTAATTAATTATTATGTATCTGATGCATGTTTAATAGTTAATTAATTAATTAGTGCCTTAACGATTAGATTAGATCTAAGTCGTGCACATGATGCACCCTTGCGATTAGATTAGATCTAAGTCGTGCACAAGATGCATCCTTCTCGATTAGATTAGATCTAGATCGAACCAACTCTAAATGCCTAACCGTGCCGTGATACCTATCACTACCTCGATCACATGTATTGTTGAATCAGCCAAAGCAGAGCAATACATATTATCTTGGTAGGGTACGGAGGGACAATCTTGGTCCCGCCTATCAACGCATGGGTGAATACAAACTCAATTAGATTGAGTATTCCTAGTTACTCGGTTGGATCGAGTCAACTATAGGCATTATTCCAACGGTTGGAAAAGATTGGTCAAAATCACATCTATATTAACTCTCGGGCGTATTAGCCGAAGCTAACTCGAGTTTTAATATAAATGCGGATATTGATTCTATAAACAAGAGTTTCATAGAGATGTAATTGGTAATCGTTACCTACCGATCATACTAAGCCTTGGGCATATTAGCCAAAGCTAACTCAAGGGTTAGTATGATGTGGATCTTGTCCCACAAGAATTATAGAATTCAGTGGGAGCATCATTTAATTAAAGGCCTAATTAAATGATTTTTAAAGAATAAGATATTTATTTCTGCAAATTTTTGTTGTAGATAACCATGACGTCAAATACGAACATTTTCTCTCTGCGATCTGTCCTTAAGAAGGACAAGCTCAACGGAGCAAATTTCCTGACTACAGGAATCGAGAATAGTTCTCACCCAAGAACGTAAGCTGACGTTCTGGAGCAGCCCATTCAAGGCCACTGCCACGCGAGCAGACCGAGATGCTTACAAGAAGCATCAAGATGACGCATTAGATATGTCTTGTCTTATGCTCGTAACCATGAACTTTGAGCTTCAGAAGCAACATGAGTTTATGAGCGCTTACGATATGGTTGAACATCTTTGTCACCTATATCAAGGACAAGCAAGGCACTGGAAGAGGAACTCCAAAGAATACCTGGAAGATCTTAAGAAGAAGAGAAATAAGATTTCTACTTCAGGTATAAATGTTATAGAAGTCAACCTCTATTTCTTCATCGTGGGTATTAGATATCGGATGTGCTTCGCACATTTGTACTAATGTACAAGCGCTGAGGAATAGCAGAGCATTGACGAAGGGTGAGATAGACCTACGAGTAGGCAATGGAGCACGAGTTGCTGCTATTGCTGTAGGAACTTATCATCTATCTCTGCCCTCTGGGCTAGTACTAGAATTAGACGATTGTTGTTATGTGCCTGCCTTGACAAAGAACATAATATCAGTTTCTTGTTTGGACAAGAGAGGATACTCGTTTATAATAAAGAACAAATGTTGTTCCGTCTTTTTAAACGATATGTTCTATTGTAGTGCACCTCTGATAAACGGACTCTACATTCTAGACCTAGAGAGCCCTGTCTATAACATAAATACCAAGAGGATCAAGTGGAATGACTTGAACCAAACTTACCTCTGGCACTGTTGCTTAGGTCATATAAATGACAAGCGCTTATCCCAGCTCCATAAGGATGGTTTGCTGGACTCATTTGATTTTGAATCATATGAGATATGCGAGTCATGCCTACGAGGCAAGATAACCAAGACTCCCTTTGGTGGGCACGGCGAGAGAGCGACTGATTTGTTAGGACTCATACATAGTGATGTATGTGGCCCTTTCAATGTCGCTGCTAGAGGCGGTTATAGATATTTCATCACATTTACTGATGACTTCAGTAGATACGGTTATGTGTACCTGATGACCCATAAATCTGAATCCTTTGAAAAGTTCAAAGAATTCAATAATGAAGTACAGAACCAGCTTGGCAAGAGTATTAAAATACTTCGATCCGATCGAGGTGGAGAATACTTAAGCCATGAGTTTCGTGACTATTTAGCTGAGTGTGGGATTCTATCCCAACTCACTCCTCCTGGAACACCACAGTGGAATGGTGTATCCGAAAGGAGGAATCGTACCCTATTAGATATGGTACGATCTATGATGAGTCACACAGATCTTCCGACATATCTATGGGGATATGCTCTAGACACGGCAGCTTTCATTCTCAACCGAGTTCCATCCAAGGCCGTGATAAAGACACCATATAGGATATGGACTGGGAGAGATGCCCAGGTGTCTTTCATGAGGATTTGGGGTTGTGAGGCTTACGTACGACGTCAAGTCTTAGACAAATTAGGACCTAAATCCGACAAGTGCTATTTCATCGGATATCCCAAGGAAACTAAGGGATATTACTTCTACATTCCCAAGGTAGTTGTGGCAAAGACTAGGGTCTTTCTAGAAAGGGACTTTGTTTCTAGAAAGACTAGTGGGAGCGCGTTCGATCTTGAAGAAGTTCAAGATGCGAACAATAGCACTGATGCCTCGATGGAAGTTGAACTGGAACCACAAAGTGTTGTGGATGATGTTGTTCCACAAAGAGTTGAGGAACAACAACCGCACTTCAAAAGAGACACCCTTATAGGGGCGAAAGAGAGATTACCACTCTTTCTCTTTTACCGACGTTGTGCTCATAGAGGATGAGCCTACCACCTATCAGGAAGCTGTGATGAGACCAGATTCTGAGAAATGGCTAGAAGCCATGAGATCCGAGATGGATTCCATGTACACCAACCAAGTATGGACTTTGGTTGATCCACCTGAAGGGGTAAAACCCATTGGGTGTAAGTGGGTCTTTAAGAGAAAGACTGACATGGATGGACTTATCTATAAGGGTCGCTTGGTAGCTAAAGGTTTCAAGCAAATTCATGGTATTTACTATGATGAAACTTTTTCTCCAGTAGCGATGTTTAAGTCTATTCGGATCATGCTTGCTATTGCAGCCTACCATGACTATGAGATATGGCAGATGGATGTCAAAACCGCGTTTCTGAATGGAAACCTACTCGAGGATGTGTACATGACACAACCTGAGGGTTTTGTAGATCCACAGCATACTAGCAGAGTATGCAAGCTGCATAGGTCCATTTATAGACTAAAGCAAGCTTCTCGGAGCTGGAATCTTCGATTTAATGATGCAATCAAACAGTTTGGTTTCATCAAGAATGAAGATGAGCCTTGTGTCTACAAGAAGGTTGTAGGGGATATAGTTGTCTTCCTCATATTGTATGTGGATGACATACTACTCATTGGGAAGGACATCCCTATGCTTCAGTCTGTCAAGACCTGGCTAGGGAGTTGCTTCTCATTGAAGGAATTAGGTGAGGCATCCCGCATTCTAGGGATTCAGATCTATAGAGATAGATCTAAGATATTGCTTGGCCTAAGTCAGAGTACATACATTGACAAGGTACTCCTTCGGTTTGCCATGCAGAACTCCAAGAAGGGATTTCTGCTGATGTCACATGGCGTGAGTCTTTCGAAGACTCAAGGTCCCTCTTCTAGAGAGGAGAGAGACCGCATGGATCAGATCCCTTATGCCTCAGCCATAGGATTGATCATGTACGCCATGCTGTGTACTCGACCTGATGTCTCGTATGCTTTGAGCATGACGAGCAGATACCAGTCAGATCCAGGTGAAAGTCACTGGATAGCGGTCAAGAATATTCTTAAGTACTTACGAAGGACTAAAGAATATTTCTTGATATATGGAGCCAAGGATGAGCTAACTGTAAGGGTTACCGATCGGGATGATTACCGATCGCAATCGGATTCGTATTTTGCATTAATGGTGGTGTCCGGAAGAGTTCAAGCGGGATACGATGGTGATTCTACAATGTGTCGAGTATATTGCCGCATCGAGGCGCAAAGGAGGCGCTGATCCGCAAGTTCATCATCGAACTTGGGGTGGTTCCCAGCTGAACCAGTTGAGCTCTATTGTGACAACAATGGAGCTATAGCACAGGCGGCTCACACCAGTGGACCAAGCACATACTACGGCGCTTCCATCTCATTCGAGAGATTATCGATAGAGGAGATGTGAAGATTTGCAGAGTACCTACAGAGGCTAACATCGCAGATCCCTTGACCAAGGCTTTGGCACAGAGGAAGCATGATGGTCACACTAGGTCATTAGGCCTTAGAGCCTATACTGATTGGCACTAGTGCTAGTGGGAGATTGTTAGTTAGAGCCCTAGAGCCAATCATTTGATGATTGTATGGACTCATGTATATCATATTCTTGTATATTAATAAAGGCATTTGTTTGGTTATTATACTTATTTGTATTAGTGCCAAATAGACTAAGTATAATAGCGTCCTTGAGTAGAGGGTTCATACCTATATCAATCGATTAGTTGAATCGATAGTGAGATGATATAGGGAACACTACTCTAAATCATTCCTAGTCGAGTATTAACATTCAGGGACAATGTTAATGCAATAAGACTAGCATGTAGGTCAGTTCGATGACTTGATCTCACAAGTCATGGATATAGAGATATCAAGCTGACACATGGGTATACATTGGAGAATGTATACTGAATGACTCGCCATGAGAAAGTATCATGGATCGTTATATGAGTGTCATATATTTTCTCATGTGGCTATTAGTATGACTATTAGTCCTTAGACGTGAAGTCACCATGGATCCCTACATAAGGAGTTATGTACTTTAGTTTCGTCAAACGTCACCCGTAACTGGGTGGACTATAAAGGCGATTACTGGGTATGTAATGAATTATGCAGAGGGATGTGAGTGATGTAGATGGGATCTATCCCTCCCATATGACGGGAGCGACATCGCTATTCTTGATAGAGTGAGACCACTAAGTGCATGGCCATGCCCAAATGAGTCAACATTAGATGTTGAGCTCATTTGATCAAGTGAGTCTACTTGGAGTTCAAGATTTAGATTGATTAGAGGATGACACGGTCTATGCCTCACATTGATCAATCTAGTTGTGTAGGATAGAAGGACAATGTCACATATTGTGAGGAGTCACAAGGTAATGTCGGATCTTGACATTCTTGTAACTTGGGTAGTAATGATGTGTTGCTAGATACCGCTCATTACTTATGCTCCTAAATGGGTTTAGGGCATTGCCAACGTTACAAGAACCTATAGGGTCACACACTTAGGACAATTAGATGGAGATTAGGTTCATATGATGAACCAAGAGGATTAGTTTCATTTGATGAATCAAAATTGGATTAAGAGTAATCCTAATTGGGCTAACTTGAGTTTGACTCAAGTTGATTCAAGTATTTAATGAGTCTAATTTAGATTATGACTTATTAAATCAATTTAATTTAATGAATTAGATTCATTATATTAAGTTGGCTCGAATCAAATTGTTGGATTAGATCAACGATGGTAGAGATTGGGTCAAGTTGGACTTGACTAGAGAAGGAAGACCAAAGGTCAATTTTGACTTGACCTTTTGCCACCTCATTGGTGAGTTGGCATTAGGTGGACCAATGATGATGTTCCACATCATCATGGTGTGCCACCTCATGGAAGTTACAAAGCCATTTTCTTATTAACTCCACATTAATTGCATTTAATGGGGAGTTACTCTTGTGGAGAAAGTGGCCGGCCACTTTGTGAGTGAATGGGAATTTGATTTTCATTGAAGTGGTGCATCTTCTTCCTTCTTCCTCTCAAGCTCTCCCTCTCCCTCTCCTCCTTACTTGGCCGAACCTTACCAAGGTGCTAGCACACCTTTGTGTGAGGTTTTCTCCATCTAAGTTGACCGTGTGGATACTTCTAGAGGACCGGCGCTTGACGGTCTTGAGATCCGGCAAAACCTTGGAAGAGCGGAATTCGCGTAGGGCGCGCATCAAGGGTAAACACTTTTTCTCGTAGATCTAAGTAGTAGATCGGTTTTTGAACTCGTACAAGAAATAGTTTTTCGAATTTTGTATACGAATCTTTGCACGGATCTACGGCTTTGGGTCTTTCGGGGTTTCCGCGACGCGAAAAAGCAGTTTTCGCGGCCCGAAGAACCCAACAGTCACTGCTATCTCTAAACCTAGGAGGAAAGACATTCAAGTGGGACAAGATCCATATTATACCTTATATTGAGTTAGCTTTGGCTAATCGCCCAAGACTTGTATAACCTAGGTAGGCAACGTGTACTAATTGGACAAGATCCATATTATACCTTTTTAAGTTAGCTTTGGTTAATCGCCCAACATTTGTATAACTTAGGTAGATAACGTTTACCTATTACATTTTATGTAACTCTTGTATCATTAGGTGAACAAGACTATTTGTTCATTTGTCCATCTTATGAAATCCACATTATAACACATCTTGAGTTAGCTTTGGCTAATCACCCAAGACTAGTATAATTAAATTACATCATATGGATATGCCTCTAAGTTCTCAATCCAATTGAGGTAACTTAGTTAAGTCACATCCAAAGTCCAATAGTCAGAGATCACTATTATCTATCACACTCTACCAAGATAAAACAAGTCACTTTGCTTTGACAAACCTGACTACAAATGATCGAGGTAGTAGTGAGTACCGAACTTTGGTAGGCATATTCAAAAGATACCTAATTATGATTAAACTACACATGTATCACATACAATCATAGAATATCATGACATACATCACATATATACATAAAATAAAATATGACATGGTTATGCCCCCATTTTCTATGATCCTCTTAAGCCAATGAGAAGATCGTAAGGTCAACCTAGGTCAAAACATCTTCTCCAAGTGCTTCCTCGGTCGTCATGTATTGTTGTCCTCCTCCCATTTTTACCATCATCGAGTAGACTTGTTCTTCTCTAATTTGTACATTACAAAATCTAAAGAAACATCGAGTTACATTTGAGGGTAGTCTAAATTTACAACAAGAAGGAAAAGGGAGAGGCACGACATGCACACACATCCAATCACATCGGGGGTTAAGGTCCATAACCATGCATCATGTCATATAACATTCATAATCTATTATGACATAAAATTTACTATAATTTAAACAACTAATTATGAGCCACAATGCCATGATGGTCTCGATAAAAACCACTTAGACGAAACTTGTCTAAGTATATGCCTTCACAATTTCTATATGTAATTTCTATAATCATGCAAATAATAATAAACATGTCATGCAATTTCTATATCACATATCAAATTCTACTATAACTTAGTATATGCCTTCACAAGTGGCTCTGATACCACTTTAGGGAACTAGGGCGCTAAACACGTAAATGCATAGTAGAAAACATCTAGTTCCTCTAGAAGATCCATGGGAAAGGAAACAATATACTAAGATTTACATGAGAGGGAGTTATATCTTTGTTGCATGCCCTTCACAATCCCGACAGCAACGTTTCTTTAGATGCGGATCTTAGCCCGATCAAGTGGTCGCTCCTCTATGGTATCCACACGAACAAGCCTCGTTTGTCTCACAAACTCACAAAGTGGAGAATGAAACAACCAAAGGTTGTGCTAGCAACCCTTCTGGAAAGTTTTGGCTAACAAGAAGAGAGGAGGAGGAAGAAGAGCAAGACCACCAAAAACTCATCATCAAAATGAATCCAAAACCCCCCCTTTTATAGATTCATGAAATTGCCACCATGAAATTTCCTCATGCTATCCCCTTGAGACGGTCTAGTGGCTAGCACATGAGGTGTTGCCACCATGAGATCTAGGGTTCGAATCTTGGCAAAGCTGAGGTAAATGCCTCCCTTATGTGCTAGTTATTATTCCAAAGACTAATAGTCGCCCATGATTTACCTCCTTCATGTTGGTGCTGGGACGAGTTGGCGAGGCGCTGGGGGCGAGCGTATTCGCCTTTTGCCATCATGAAATTGCCTCATGCCTTAATGTCAATTACCTTAATTGATACTAATATTTATCTTCATCTAATGAATCCAATGCATTCAATGCATAAGCAATTCAAATTGTTCACACTTCATTCAATGCATCTAATGCATGAGTAATTCAAGTTGTACACTCCTCTTTCTTCATGAATTCAAATTCATGAAATCACTTAATGAGTCCAACTCATTAATCATCAATCCAATTGACTCAATGAGTCTAAATTAAATTGGACTCAATCCAATAGTTGGATCCAATTGAGTCTAACTCAATGAGTCTAATTTGAATTAGATTTAATCCAATGACCCATCATATGAATCCATCTCTATTAACTTGTTTTTGTGTGTGACCCAATAGGTTCTCATAACATTAGAAATGTATCCAAATCAATATTTAGATACCTAAGCAATGAGTGACATCTAGCAAGACATCATTGCTACCCAAGTGACGAGAATATCAAGATCCGACTTAACCTTTTTATGGTTATTATCTTGTATGAATTGATTCTTCTATCCTTGATATCTAGATTGATCAATGAGGTATAGACCATGTCATCCTCTTATCAATCTTTTTGTTTCTTGATCTCTAAGTAGACACACTTAAAACAAATAAGCTTAATATCTCATATTTACTCATTTGAGCTCGACCATGCATTTTGTGTCCTACTAATCAAGGGGCTCACAGATATTACTTCCATCATATGGAAGGGATATATCTCATCTACATCACTCATGTCCCTCCGCATAAGTTATTGCATACTCAGTGGTTGACTTTATGGTCCACCATATTACGGGTGACGTTTGTTGATACCAAAGAATATAACTCTTTATGTAGGAAACCGTAGTGACTTCAGGTTAAGGATTATTCATACTAATAGTCACATGAGAATGTTTATGACACTCATGTTGGAGTGTATACTGAGAGCCTAAGCTTTGTAAACATTCATTATGAATAAAGAATCACATTTGGTCTAATTATATACATTTGTTTGTAGTTGTTCATTTAATTTATATTGTAGATAACATAGTATGTGGTGTCACATACAGAAGATGATGTTATCGGTAACTTATAAATTATAAACAGTAGCTCACGACCAGAATGGAAAGGAACAAACCATTAGAAAGTCGTAGTGTAATTAGGTATTAGTTTATCTTGACTATATAATTACACTAGTACACTCAGAGTGTATTGAGTAGGACCATTTGAGGTCGTTCTTTTTATACTGACTTTATAAAGGAACAAAGACCTTAGTTATTATGGAAGTGTGTGCTCTTAATCCTAATATAATAACAAGCACATATGTTTGATATTTATTTCTTTAATTTATCAATGGGTGAGATTTAGTTCGATGAATCAATAAACCCGATAAATTGGGAAATGGTATCACTCATAGTGTGTGTTGTTGATTATAGAAGGAAACTGTGTCCTAGTGATACTAGGTTGATAATGTCCTCAAGAGGAGCTCATAAAGATTGTCATGTTAAACCCTGCAGGTGGACTTAGTCCGACATGATAATAAGGTTGAGTGGTACTACTCTTGGACTTAGATATTAATTAAATGAGTTGTCAGTAACTCACTTAATTAGTGGACATTCGATATCTTAAACACAGGGAGACTAACACACTCATAATAAGAAGGAGCCCAAAAATGTAATTTGGGATTGGTGCGGTAGTTCAATGATAGTTCTCTAGTGGAATGAATTATCATTGATAAAATTAAGTTGTGTGTTCGGGGCGAACACGGGATGCTTAATTTTATCGGGAGACCAAAACCAATTCCTCCTCTCGGTCCCTATCGTAGCCTCTTATTTATAGAGTACTATACCCACCTATACCCACCTTCTACACCCACCCAAAGGGGGCCGGCCAAGCTAGCTTGGGAATCAAGCTAGGGCCGGCCTAGGTATGATTTTGGGTGGCCGGCCCTAGCTTGAACCCAAGCTAGTAGGGCCGGCCAAATAAAATTAAAAAAGAAATTTAATTTTAATTTTTATTATTATGTGGAAGATATATTTTAAAGAGAATTAAAATTAAAATATCTCTCTTATAAAAGATCTACAAAAGATTAAAGAAAGAGATTAGATCTCTTTCCTTATTTGTAGATTGGAGAGATGTTTTATTTTCTCTTTAAAATTATTCACATGTTAATAAAATTAAAATTATAGATATTTCCTTTTATTAACCATGAAGAGATTTTAAAGAGAAATTTTATTTTTTAAAATTTCCGGAAACAAATTAGGAAGTTTTAATTGTTGATTGAAACTTGTCCTATTTGCCTTCCAATGATGTGGCCGGCCATCACAAATTAATTGGGGAAATTTTATTTTATTTCTCTCAATTAAATCATGTCAAGGAAATTAAGGAAAATTTATTTCCTAATTTGCCTAGGCCAAGGAATATAAAAGAAGGGGTGAGGGTGCCTTCACAAGACACAACCTCTATTGTTTTCTCTCCCTCTTTCCTTGGTGTTGTGGCCGGCCATTACCCTCTCCCTCTCTTCCTCTTGTGGTGGCCGAACCTCTCCCTCTCCCTTGGAGTTCTTGTGGTGGCCGGATACTACTCGGAGAAGAAGAAGAAGAAGGAGAGAAAGCTAGCATCTCTTGGAGCTTGGTTAGTATTTTGTTTTTCCTCCTTGGTGAAGTTTCCCTTTGTGGCCGAACCTTGCTTGGAGGAGAAGAAGGTGGTTGGTGGTTTCTCATCTTGGAAGATCGTTGCCCACACAACGTCCGAGGTTAGAAGAGGAATACGGTAGAAGATCAAGAGGTTTTTCTACAAGGTATAACTAGTAATTTCTATTTCCGCATCATGCTAGTTATTTATGGAAATAATACCAAATACAAGAGGCTTACATTCTAGCATTTCGAATATGGTTTTTCGAAGTTGTGTTCTTTTGTTTCTTTCTTTTCCTTGTGATTTGATTGTTCTCTTTGGTTAACCTAAAGTTATTTTAGGAAATTAAATATTAGCTTTCTATTAAAGGTTTTGTCTAGTCGGTGGTGGTTGCTCCCATATCCAAGAAGGCCATGTGCCTCGCCACGTCAGTACTGGGAACCTTTTATGGAAATTTATATTTAATGGAATTAATAACTTAAGGAGACTTGGGTCGAACGTGTTAAGTTCCGCAGGAGATCCAAGTCAAAACCTAAAAGAACAAATAGATTAAGTTTTGGATCAAACGTGTTAAGTTCCGCAGAACACATGGTAGCTAGGAAAAGGTTCAGACCTTTGTACAAAATTTTTGTACAGTGGAACCTATAGGCTTTCCGAGTAGCAACCAACAATTGGTATCAGAGCTAGGGTTTTGCCTCTGTGTATTTGGTATTTAGTTTAATTATGCACATGTCATACATAATTTGGGCAGGATAATAGTAGGATGTGCTAACTTTGTGGATGCAGGATCCAACTATTATGGCTTTTAGTTAATTATGTGTGTGATTGGACCCTTGGACATGTCAAGGGCAATTTATATGTGTGTGCATGATTGTATTAAAATACAGCAGGAGCTGTATTTAGTTTTATTAGGATTTTATTTTTGATCTAGATACATGTACATTCCTTTTATGGAATATAGGATCAAAATGTAAAATTCTATTTATGTCATGGATCGAATCTTGCAAAGCGTGGAACCTTCTAAGGACCAGAGGCGCTGGAACTCGGAGCAAGATGGATGCGACAGATAGACCCGATGGCGGTGGCCAAATATGGCGGAACTTGGGATGACAACACACGGAGGACGATTAAAGATAAAAGCCATAATAGTTGAAAATTAGATTTTCTATTTATTGCTTTTATATTGTGCTGTGTGTGCATGTTAGTTTACAAGTTTAGTAGGCTAGCATAGTTAAAATTCCTCATTTATAAATAACTAAGTGGGAGAGGGATTTTTAAGTAAATCCCATGGTCTCCATTACTGGTTTGTAAGTGATGCAAACAAGCTTGCGCGTTGGCTCTGAGTGCCTTCCTCTATAACGGATGAGCTTGTTTGCGGATCACTAGAACAGACTTCCATTTTTGGATGACTATAGGAAGTTAATTAAGAGCGTGTGATCTTCCCCAACGGAAGGGGCATAATCTTATTAATGGACTTAGTGTCAAGTAATGGTATACACTTAGACACATCTAATAGTATCCTCCCCAACGGAGTCACTGCTATTATTTGTGTGACCAAATAATACCAACTATTAATTTTATTTGTCAAAAGTTAGGTTGACAAGATAATAAAATTAATGGGTTAAAACCCTCCTTTTACAAATGTTGAATTTGTATACGTCCACACTAACGTGGCATACAAAATTCACGGTGTTTTAAGGTGTTGGTTAATTTAAAATAGTATTGTTTGAGGAATCAATATTATTCTAAATTTAGAGTTCTGACCAAAAGTTATTTGTGATTCTTAGGATGTCTTTCAACCCACTGTCCATCATACTTCAACAAAATAGACTTACTGGACCAAACTACATAGATTGGAAAAGAAACCTCGACATTGTTCTTACTGCTGAAAGCTATAAATATGTACTGACTGAGCAGTGCCCTGATGCACCTACTGGTGAATCTACCCAAGAGGAGATTGAATATCATAGGAAATGGGTAAAAGCGGATGAGATGGCGCGGTGTTACATTTTGGCTTCAATGTCAAATGTATTGCAACATCAACATAAAGATTTACCAACGACTTATGATATTATGAACAATCTCAAGGAACTCTTTGGTCATCGGGATAGGGCTTCTAGACAAGAAGCTATGAGAAAGATAATGACGACCACCATGCAAGAGGGTACTCACGTGAGGGATCATATCCTAAACATGATGGCTTATCGAACGAAATATCTGATCCTTGGAGGAGAAATTGATGGGAAACCCGGATCGATATGATCCTCCAAACCCTACCTAGAAGTTTTGAGTTTCGCCTGAACTATAATATGAATAAAAGGATTTATTCATTAGGGGAACTCTTGATGGAACTTCAGCAGAAGGGTTATTTCGTCACAATGCTCAAATTCACTATGTTGAAAATGGTTCTACTTCTAAACCGAAAGGTAAGAAGAAGAAAAAACAAAATGGTTCAGCAAAGAAAGTGAATAAATCTCAGAGTACGGGATTTAAAGCGGGAATGAAGAAGCTGAAGGGCAAGTGCTTCATCTGCAAGCAGGCAGGACATTGGAAGGCGGACTGTCCTCGTAAGAACCAAAACAAAGGTATATCTCATACTCTAGTTGTTGAAACATGTTTAGCGGTGTTATCTACCAGCACCTGGTGTGTAGATACGGGAGCCACTGATCATGTCTGCAATTCCTTGCAGGGGTTCCAGGAAACCCGACGACTATCTGAAGGGGAGATTACTGTCTACATGGGCAATGCTACTAAGGTGGCAGCTGTTGCAGTGGGAGACGTCTACTTATCTTTTAGTAGAAATAGAAATTTGGTTTTAAGAAATTGTCTTTATGTACCCAGTTTTAGAAAGAATTTAATTTCAGTTTCTAAAGTATTTTTAGATGGATATTCAGTTTCTTTCAGTAACAATGTAGTTATTAAAAGAAATAAAGTGATTATCTGTTCTGGTGCATTAGTTGGCAATTTGTATATTTTAAATTCAAATTCTTCCACAAAGCAAAACATGAAAATTTATAATTCATCTTCTAATTCTAATAAGAGAAAAGAACCTTCAGAAATGAACCAAGCATATCTTTGGCATCTAAGGCTTGGTCATATTAACTTAAGTAGGATTCGGAGGCTTATAGCCGATGGACTTTTAAGTTCATTAGAGTTGTAAAATTTTCCAACTTGTTATTCTTGCTTAGAAGTTAAAATGACCAAGAGGCGCTCAAGGCCAAGGGTATAGAGCCAAAGAAGTGTTAGAGTTGGTTCACTCGATTTATGTGGTCTATGTATGTCCGGGCAAGAGGAGGTTTTGAATATTTTGTCTCTTTCATAGGCGATTATTCAAGATATGGATACATTTACCTAATGCGCAGATCAGTGCTTTGATAAGTTCAAAGAATACAAGGGCGATGTGGAGAAACGACTAGGTAAAGTATCAAGACACTACTGTCGGATCGTGGTGGCGAATACCTCTTAGGAGAGTTTAGGAATTACTTATCGGAGGCCGGTTCAATCCCAATTATCTGCACTGGAACACCCCAACAGAATGGTGTAGCGAGCGAAGGAATAGGACTCTTATGGAGATGGTTAGATCAATGATGAGTTATTCAGAATTACCAAATTCGTTTTGGGGATATGCTCGGGAAACGGCAGATTCTGAACTTAGTACCTTCTAAATCAGTTTCTTCTACTCCCATAGAATTATGGAATGGGCGAAAACCCGTCTAAGACATATTCGGATATGGGGTAGTCCGGACATTTGTTGAAACGGATCTTGATAAGTTAGAATCTCGTATGGTTCGCGTGTTTGTAGGATATCCCAAAGGAACGAAGGTGGTTTATTTTATAGTCCTAAAGACGAAGGTCATTGTTAGCACCAATGCCGTTTTTAGAAGAGGACTATATAATGGATCACAAGCCCGATAGTAAAATTGTTTTAGAAGAACTTAGAGAGGACATGTCTACTGTACCAACAATACAAGATGAAGTACCACAAGAGGCGCAACACGTGTCACACATGATACACAACCACGGATAGTGCCTCGTCGTAGTGGGAGGGTTGTAATGCAGACTGAAAGATTCATGTTTTGGGAGAGTCTTGGACTTGATCCGGGTAAACATGAACCCGATCCCGTCATATAATGAAGCACTCCAAGATATAGATGCAGCATCTTGGCAAAAGGCAATGAATTCTGAAATAGAGTCCATGTACTCTAATAAGGTCTGGGAGCTTGTAGAACCACCTGATGGTGTAAAAGTCGTTGGATGCAAGTGGATCTACAAAAGGAAAAGAGGGGCAGACGGGAAGGTAGAAACCTTCAAAGCTAGGCTTATTGCGAAAGGGTACACTCAGAAAGAGGGAATCGATTATGAGGAGACCTTTTCACCGGTAGCCATGCTTAAGTCTATCCGGATACTCTTATCCATTGCTGCTCATATGGATTATGAGATTTGGTAAATGGATGTCAAGACAGCTTTCCTTAATGGAAGTCTTGAAGAGAATATCCATATGAAGCAACCAGAATGGTTCATTGAAAAAGGCAAAGAGCATCTAATATGCATGCTCAATCGGTCTATTTATGGACTAAAGCAAGCTTCAAGGTCTTGGAACATCCGGTTTAATGAAGTAATCCGTCATATGGATTTATTCAGTATCCGGATGAGTCTTGTATATACAAGAAGTGTAACGGAAACGTGGTGGTATTTCTTGTACTATACGTAGATGATATTTTGTTAATTGACAACAATGTCAAGGTATTATCAGACGTAAGGGTATGGTTGTCCAAACAATTTGATATGAAGGACTTAGGAGAATGTGCACACATTCTTGGGATCAAAGTTATAAGGGATCGCAAGAAAAGAATGTTGTGTCTATCCCAAGCTTCATATATAGATACAATCCTTGCTCGTTTTAGCATGCAAGACTCCAAGAAAGGTTTCTTACCTTTTAGACATGGAGTAGCTCTATCTAAAGAGATGTCTCCAAAGACATCAAAAGAGATAGAGGACATGAAAGCAGTTCCTTATGCTTCGGCTGTAGGAAGCCTAATGTATGCAATGCTATGTACGAGACCTGATATCTGTTTTGCCGTAGGCATGGTCAGCAGATATCAGAGTAACCCTGGACAAGGACATTGGACTGCGGTAAAGCATATATTAAAGTACCTGAGAAGGACTAGGGATTATATGCTAGTTTACCAAGCAGATGATTTGCTCCCTGTGGGTTACACGGATTCAGATTTCCAATCAGATAGGGATAACAGTAAGTCTACATCAGGCTATGTGTTTACTTTAGGAGGTGGAGCCATTTCATGGAGGAGTGTTAAGCAGAAATGCGTTTCGGACTCAACCATGGAAGCTGAGTATGTAGCAGCCTCTGAGGCAGCTAAAGAAGCAGTATGGCTCAGGAACTTTCTAATGGACTTAGATGTGATTCCTGGTTTGCCCAAGATCATCACAATTTATTGTGATAATAGCGGTGCAGTTGCAAACTCGAAGGAACCACGAGCTCATAAGGCGAGTAAACATATAGAGCGCAAGTACCACCTGATACGAGATATCGTGAAGCGAGGAGAAGTTGTCATCGCCAAGATTGCATCAGCGGATAACCTGGCAGATCCTTTCACTAAGGCCCTTCCAGCTTTCGATCGGCATGTGGAGGGAATGGGAATCAGATGTATGGTAGAAGATATGGCAGCTTAGTCATTAGTATAAGTGGGAGATTGTTGGAGTGTATACTGAGAGCCTAAGCTTTGTAAACATTCATTATGAATAAAGAATCACATTTGGTCTAATTATATACATTTGTTTGTAGTTGTTCATTTAATTTATATTGTAGATAACATAGTATGTGGTGTCACATACAGAAGATGATGTTATCGGTACCTTATAAATTATAAACAGTAGCTCACGACCAGAATGGAAAGGAACAAACCATTAGAAAGTCGTAGTGTAATTAGGTATTAGTTTATCTTGACTATATAATTACACTAGTACACTCAGAGTGTATTGAGTAGGACCATTTGAGGCTTTTTATATTGACTTTATAAAGGAACAAAGACCTTAGTTATTATGGAAGTGTGTGCTCTTAATCCTAATATAATAACAAGCACATATGTTTGATATTTATTTCTTAAATTTATCAATGGGTGAGATTTAGTTCGATGAATCAATAAACCCGATAAATTGGGAAATTGTATCACTCATAGTGTGTGTTGTTGATTATAGAAGGAACCGTGTCCTAGTGATACTAGGTTGATAATGTCCTCAAGAGGAGCTCATAAAGATTGTCATGTTAAACCCGGGTGGACTTAGTCCGACATGATAATAAGGTTGAGTGGTACTACTCTTGGACTTAGATATTAATTAAATGAGTTGTCAGTAACTCACTTAATTAGTGGACATTCGATATCTTAAACACAGGGAGACTAACACACTCATAATAAGAAGGAGCCCAAAAATGTAATTTGGGATTGGTGCGGTAGTTCAATGATAGTTCTCTAGTGGAATGAATTATCATTGATAAAATTAAGTTGTGTGTTCGGGGCGAACACGGGATGCTTAATTTTATCGGGAGACCAAAACCAATTCCTCCTCTCGGTCCCTATCGTAGCCTCTTATTTATAGAGTACTATACCCACCTATACCCACCTTCTACACCCACCCAAAGGGGCCGGCCAAGCTAGGGCCGGCCTAGGTATGATTGGGTGGCGGCCCTAGCTTGAACCCAAGCTAGTAGGGCCGCCAAATAAAATTCAAAAAGAAATTTAATTTTAATTTTATTATTATGTGGAAGATATATTTTAAAGAGAATTAAAATTAAAATATCTCTCTTATAAAAATCTACAAAAGATTAAAGAAAGAGATTAGATCTCTTTCCTTATTTGTAGATTGGAGAGATGTTTTATTTTCTCTTTAAAATTATTCACATGTTAATAAAATTAAAATTATAGATATTTCCTTTTATTAACCATGAAGAGATTTTAAAGAGAAATTTTATTTTTTAAAATTTCCGGAAACAAATTAGGAAGTTTTAATTGTTGATTGAAACTTGTCCTATTTGCCTTCCAATGATGTGGCCGGCCATCACAAATTAATTGGGGAAATTTTATTTTATTTCTCTCAATTAAATCATGACAAGGAAATTAAGGAAAATTTATTTCCTAATTTGCCTAGGCCAAGGAATATAAAAGAAGGGGTGAGGGTGCCTTCACAAGACACAACCTCTATTGTTTTCTCTCCCTCTTTCCTTGGTGTTGTGGCCGGCCATTACCCTCTCCCTCTCTTCCTCTTGTGGTGGCCGAACCTCTCCCTCTTCCTTGGAGTTCTTGTGGTGGCCGGATACTACTCGGAGAAGAAGAAGAAGAAGGAGAGAAAGCTAGCATCTCTTGGAGCTTGGTTAGTATTTTGTTTTTCCTCCTTGGTGAAGTTTCCCTTTGTGGCCGAACCTTGCTTGGAGGAGAAGAAGGTGGTTGGTGGTTTCTCATCTTGGAAGATCGTTGCCCACACATCCGAGGTTAGAAGAGGAATACGGTAGAAGATCAAGAGGTTTTTCTACAAGGTATAACTAGTAATTTCTATTTCCGCATCATGCTAGTTATTTATGGAAATAATACCAAATACAAGAGGCTTACGTTCTAGCATTTTGAATATGGTTTTTCGAAGTTGTGTTCTTTTGTTTCTTTCTTTTCCTTGTGATTTGATTGTTCTCTTTGGTTAACCTAAAGTTATTTTAGGAAATTAAATATTAGCTTTCTATTAAAGGTTTTGTCTAGTCGGTGGTGGTTGCTCCCATATCCAAGAAGGTCATGTGCCTCGCCACGTCAGTACTGGGAACCTTTTATGGAAATTGATATTTAATGGAATTAATAACTTAAGGAGACTTGGGTCGAACGTGTTAAGTTCCGCAGGAGATCCAAGTCAAAACCTAAAAGAACAAATAGATTAAGTTTTGGATCAAACGTGTTAAGTTCCGCAGGAGATCCAAAATTTAATTTAAAAGAACACATGGTAGCTAGGAAAAGGTTCAGACCTTTGTACAAAATTTTTGTACAGTGGAACCTATAGGCTTTCCGAGTAGCAACCAACAACTCATATAATGATCCATGAAACATTCTCATGAGGGTCATTTAGTACATACTCTCTAATATATACCCATGTGTCAACCTGATATCTCATATCCATGACTTGTGAGATTAAGTCATCCATTGACCTACATGCTATTCTCAACACATTAATATTGTCCTTGCATATTAATGCTTGATTAGGAATAGTTAAGAGTAGTGTTCTATGTATATCTACAATATCTCACTATTAATTCAACCAATTGATATATTATAGATTAGAACTTCCTACTCTAGTACATTATTATACTTATTCATTCGACACTGAATTGAAGTAATATAATAAACAACTTTGCCTATATTTGTAACACCCACGAAATGCTAAGCTATACCTAGGAGTATTTTTCTTTAAAATAGAAGAATAAAAGAAAGAAAGAGAAAAATGGAAAAATAGAAACCAAAATAAAAAGAGGTGAGGTCAAGGATTGAACCTTGAACCTCCCACAAATGATAGAGTTAAATTGGTGCATAGAACCACTAGAGTAATGAATGATATGTGAATAGAAAAGAATGGAAATGTTAGTAAAGATGAGAAGATGGTTAAGTAAAGGAACAAGAGAAAACCAAGTAGCTTACTTTCTTTTCCTCTTGGTTAAGAGAAGGAGCAAGCAAAAGACAAGTTGCTTGCTTCCCTCCTTCTCTCTATTTTCGTGGAATTAAAGGAATGAAGAAGATAGAAGGGTTAAGGGGGATGAATGAAGGCATGTTCATTACATAGGAAATAAATAGGATGCAGAGAAGAAAAGACAAGTGATTAATCCTTCCTTCTTCTTTCTCCTCTTCCTTTTCTCCTTCTTATTTTCCCCACTGAAACCAAAGTGTTCCTCTTCCTTTTCTCCTTCTTCTTTTCCCCACCGAAACCAAAGTGTTCCTCTTCTCATTTTCAAAAGCTAAGCTAAGGTTTTCTTCCTAAGAAAACTAATTTACAAGGAGGAGCTTTCAAGATCTACCCTTTCCAAGCAAGAGAAATCAAAGGGAGTGCTAGAAGAAGAAGCTCTCTTCTTCCTCTTCACATAGGGTATATTTCCTTAAGAAAAGCCACAAGCGAAAGGAAGTAAGTATTCCCTCACCTGTGGTACAAGTTGCTTTTGTTTTACATAAGATTAGAAGGCTTAAAACCTAGGGTCACAAGTTGTAAACTTTCGGCCAAGTGTAGGAAAAGAACCTAGGAAAAAAACTTAAGACCTAAACTAACCATGTTCAATACATCCTTAGGGTATGTATGCTATGATAAGAGATTTGGTTGGTTTTCTTATGCTTACATGTTGTTTAAAGCTTAGTTTTCCTCCATATATGTTTCGGCCAAGAACAAGGTTAGGGTTTAAAGAAGCTAAAAAGTTAACTTAGCATACTCATGCACCTCTTGATGATATGATATGAATTTGGATAGATGTTTATGCTTACATGTTGTTTAAAGCTTAGTTTTCCTCCATATATGATTCGGCCAAGAACAAGGTTAGGGTTTAAAGAAGCTAAAAAGTTAACTTTGCATACTCATGCACCTCTTGATGATATGATATGAATTTGGATAGGTGTTTATGTTTACATGTGGTTTAAAGTTTAGTTTCCCTTCATGTATGTTTCGGCCAAGAGCCAAATTAGGATTTAAAGAAGCTAAAAAGTTAACCTAGCATGCTCATGTACCTCTTGATGATATGATATGAATTTAAGCTAGGTGTTTATGTTTACATGTTGCTTTAAAGCTTAACTTCCCTTCATGTATGTTTCAGCCAAGAATCAAATTAGGGTTTAGAGAAGCGAAAACGTTAACCTAGCATGCTCATGTACCTCTTGATGATATGATATGAATTTAGCTAGGTGTTTATGTTTACATGTTGTTTAAAACTAACTTTCCCATCATGTAAGGTTCGACCAAGTACCAAACTAGGGTTTAGAGAAGCTAAAAAGTTAACCTAGCATGCTCATGTACCTCTTGATGATATGATATGAATTTAGCTAGGTGTTTATGTTTACATGTTGTTTAAAACTAACTTTCCCTTCATGTAAGGTTCGGCCAAGAACCAAACTAGGGTTTAGAGAAGCTAAAAAGTTAACCTAGCATGCTCATGTACCTCTTGATGATATGATATGAATTTAGCTAGGTGTTTATGTTTGCATGTTGTTTTAAAGCTTAACTTCCCTTCATGTATGTTTTGGCCAAGAACCAAATTAGGGTTTAGAGAAGCTAAAAAGTTAACCTAGCATGCTCATGTACCTCTTGATAATATGATATGATTTTAGCTAGGTGTTTACACTTGCATGTTGCCTATAGCTTGGTTTCCTCTTTATGAGTGGTTCGGCCACTATGAGTTTAGAAGCTTAGACATGCCTCACATGATACGTTATGAATTAGGAGATGTTGTTTAATGATACCATGCATGATTGTGTCTTTTATGATGTGCTATGTGCCCAAAGATGCATGCTTTATGATATGACAAATAACATGCTCATTATGTATGCTTACGATCCATGCATGTGCTGTGCGCCCAAATCTGCATGCTTTATGATATGGTAAATGACATGCTCATTATGTATGCTTATGATCCATGCATGTGCTGTGTGCCCAAATATGCATGCTTTATGATATGGCAAATGACATGCTCATTATGTATGTTTATGATCCATGCATGTGCTGTGTGCCCAAATATGCATGTTTTACTCCTCATGATATGATAAGATAAGTTATGTTATGTTATGATATGATACATGATATGATATTTTACTTTGTATGGCTTGTACCAAGGGTGGGCTCCATAAGCGCCCCTAGGCCGACGGACTATGAACGGGTCTAGTAAAGGGATGAGATCCTTAGTACGCCCCTAGGTCGACGGACTATGAACGGACCTAGATCCCTAGTAGGTTCGGGGCTAGCTACCCTTTCCTAGGGATTACGCACATTTATGTATGTATGTGGTACAAGCCGGGCCCTCATGATGATATTATGTTCAAGTACTATATGATATGTTTTAAGCCATCATGCATATGACATGACACATGTTTTAAAAGGTATCTTGCATGATATGATTTATGATTTATATGACATGATGATTTATGATATGATATAGCATGATGTTCTTTATAAGATGATATGATATGATTTACGATATGACATGCTATGCTCTTATGATATTTATATGACATGATGATTTATGATATGATATAGCATGATGTTCTTTATGATTTATGATATGACATGTTATGCCCTTATGATGTTAGATGATCATATTTTTATGGTTGTATGCTTATGTATTTATGCTTTGATATATGGATTTTGTGAGTAGGAAAGGATCTTACTAAGCCTGTGTGCTTATAGCTTACTTTCCTTGTACCACAGATAAGGGAAAAGAATGGATAACCTAAGGGAGCTGCAGGATAGACAAGGAGATGTGTGTGGTGGTGGCTCGGCTAAGGCAAATAAAGACCTTCTTAAGTTATTTTGTTATGTCAACATGAACCAAGTGTCTTATGTTATTGTTCCGCACGACTTCAGGATATTTTTAAGTGTTTTATTTTCAAAATAAATTTTAATATGCATATATGTTTCCGCAAATAGATAAGTAAAGTAACCCCGCCCAACTAGCAGGAGGGGCAGGCGTTACAGGTTGGTATCAGAGCCAGGTTAGCCTTTCCGCTACACACACATCAAGCCTTCATCCTGCCGCTCCAAGTAAGACTTTCTGTACTTACTCTATGTATGATAGAAAATGTTTTAGTATCCATGAACCTAGGTATCACTACAAGAAAAATCCTCATAGACATCGGTGGAACAACAACGGTTTTAACCAAAAACCGATGTCTTTTAGTATTTTACACCGATTTTTCCAAAAATTGGTGTCTATGAGCGCAAATTTTCACTCATAGACATCGGTTTTTTATCCGATGTCTATGAGAGCCTTTTGTTTCAGTAATAGACATCGATTTTAACCGCGGTTTTTAAAACCCGGTGTCTATGAACCAAAATTTTGGCGGACTTTCTTAGCGCGATTTCTTTTGGGATTCTCCTCGCCCACCATAAATCGAAACCCTAATCTTCTGCATCCTCCTTTTAGGAGTTACCATTTGAAAGACGAGCAAAGGATCTCTCGACGGTGATGTGGATGGCGGCGGTCGTCGGTGCTGTCGCGGTCTACTGGTTCGTGTGGGTGATGGGCTCGACGGAAGTGAAAGGCAAGCGGGCAGTGAACCTTAAGATGAGATCGATCATGCAGGATAAGGTGCAGGACAAGTACAAGCCTTCTTTCTCCGCTCCAAGGAGGGCCAAGCACCATTAAGTGAGATCTAGATCCCCTCGTTTCCCCAATCCGATCGCCATCCGAACTCCTAGGGTTTGACGTCCGGCGGCTCCTTCTTGTTTCGGCGGCCTCTCCGGCCCTTCCTCTCCCCATGCGTATCTTCGATTCTTGATGCAGGATAAGGCGGCCGCGGAGGACGGCGAGAAGGAGACTTTTTCCTCTTTTCCGAAGCAGCCGCGCCACTGCGAAGTCGAGATGCCCCTTACTGATTCCGAGGAAGACTCTTTCCTCTTTCCCATGGAGGAGATCGTCCAGTACCCTCTTACTGGATACGTCGCTCCCTCTTCCATCAGCTTCAGCCCCGATGGGTGCTTGATCTCCTATCTCTTCAGCCCCGATGGTACCCTCCACTGTAAAGTCTTCACCTTTGATGTTGCCTCACGGCGGCAGGAGCTTATGTTTTGCCTGCCTGATGGAGGCGGCCTCAATGAGAATAATCTCTCGGCTGAAGAGAAGCTGAGGCGAGAGAGGTCAAGGGAGTGGGGATTGGGAGTCACGAGGTACGAGTGGAAATCGAGGTCGACGTCCTTTTCTTGCTCCGCTCCAGGGAAGCCCACTATCAATGTGCCATTGCCAAATGGGGTCTGTGCTCTGCCCTATTTCCTGATTTAATGAGCAAGTGTTGACATTCAGCTAATAGGTCAATTGTATTTGAAGCAATTTCTATTTTGAACATTAAAATACTTCATTACAAGTAGCTATTCTGCGTGCCTTTCTACCTGTTGATCTTAAACTTTCTTCTTTGATTATGATATATTAAGTGATCGCTATGTGTTTCATCAGGTATATTTCCAGGAAATATCAGGCTCAAAGCCAGAGCTCAAGCTTACATGTTGTCACCATCGGTGCTTTCTTTGTAAGCTTACAATTCAATTTTAATTATTGTTCCTATTTTTCTTGCATATAAAAATATAAGAATCCAAAACACATCAACATACTAATTTTAGCTGGAAGTGTAAATTTGTTTTTTCTTGCATTTCTTGGTGGGAATATGAGCATTTATTTTGTTTAGTGAAATTTCTTATGAAAGTTTAGTATCAACTTAAATGGTGCAATCATCAAGGTAGTTTTGCTAAGTGATACATTTTCTTGTTTAAATTAGGTCTTCTAAACCTTATTACATACATTAAAATATGCATAATGGTAGTTCCTTAAAAACTGTGAAAAGTGTAATTGCTTCTGAGATTATTCATATGCATACATATATTGTTTATGGAAGTGTGGTTCTGTGTGTCTAGTTTTGTGGTGATACACATCTTTGGATAGGCTGTTTCAAAGTATTTACCATGTCACTGTTCCTGCAACACAGAGTTTGTCTGGTTACTAGAATTTACCAAAACCATGAAGTTGCCAAAAGGTATTTGTTATTTATCCTGTCTCTTAAGGTTTTAGATAGTATTAAACATTATTTCTTTCTGACTCGTGTAATGGTTCTATAGCCTAAATGTGGCATCAAAACAACACAAGTTAAATAACTAGGTGATGTCTAAGGATTTCTATATATTAATATCTGAATTTAGCACAAATTTGCCATTCATATTAATATCTGAATTCTCAGTATCTGATTCTATAACCAATTTAACACAAAATTGTTGTTCATATCAATATCTGATTTCTCAGTATGCGATTCTATTAACTGAATCACCTTGTTTATTGTCGACACAATATTCAGAAGCGAGATGCACCTCCTGGTGAAAAGCCAGAGCCTGTGAGGACGCATCTTAGGAACATGATCATAGTCCCAGAGATGATCGGCAGCATCATTGGCGTACACAATGGAAAAACCTTCAATCAGGTTGAAATCAAGGTAACTATTTTACTAGGTTTAACTAGTGCATAATCAAGATTGTTATCTTATTTTTGATTTTTCTGACATCAGCCCGAGATGATTGGTCATTACTTGGCTAAATTCTCAATATCATACAAGCCCGTGAAGCATGGAAGGCCTGGTATTGGTGCTACTCACTCCTCCAGGTTCATCCCTCTCAAGTAAAAAAATCATGTTCGGAGGATAAAGATCATGTATGCCTCTCGATTATCTTTAGTTCTTGTATTCTACAATAAACCATCGGTGCTTTCTTTGTAAGCTTACAATTCAATTTTAATTATTGTTCCTATTTTCCTGTGTTGGTAAGAATTCTATTGTAATGTTTATTCCTATTTTTCTAATTCTCTTTTCTCTGTTCTCATTCCTGAGTTGCATTTTTCTTTTTGCTGTTGGAACATCCATTAGCTATCTGATGTGTAATTGAGTATTGCTTTCCCCTATTTATATTAAAAGCATCTATATTAGTTTCTCACAGGCTTTTTAATGCACAGTAACTTCTAATTGCCTTGTCCTTTTATTATTAGATATATGGGCACTGTCACAGGGATAAGTGATCTAGATCTTGCCCGATAGCCAAATTCATATTGGCGCTCTGTGAAGGTATATATACTAAAGTTTTCTGACTTTCCTCTTCAGCAAACCTGCCATGTGATAACCGTTTTCTGACTTTTATAGTAACATGTAAAAGTGTTGCAATCCATTAATGTTTCTTGAATGCCACTGCTAAGTTCTTAATTTGCCACTTCCTCTTGAAACTGAATTTGGCTTTTCTTGTAGGTTGGCTGGGATGAGTCAACTTCTGGAGAGAGGCAGCCAAGAGTCTCTTTGGGAGATTGAGCCTTTAACAACGTTTCCAATGTATCCATCTTCCTTTCCACTTAGGCTCAAGCGCCCTTGGCCTTCTGACTTGCCCTCACTACATGGTACTTATCATGTTTGCTTGCTGAATCTTAACTGAACAGGTATGAACTCCTTGTTACTGCCATCTCACTTCTGTCAACTATATGTTTAGGTGGGAGAGATGATCTTATGTGGCTTCGAGATGGAGACAGAGCAATCAGTCTTTGAATTTCCAGGGATTCTGTAATTAGACATTTACCGAGTGCTATTTCAAAAGCTGGAAATGTGAGTGGCTGAAGGGGAAAATAACACTAGGGAAGATTTAGTTAAATCTTTGCACAGATCAAGAAGGATAACGTTGGCACCAGTAAGAAGAATATTTGTGTACTATATATTACCTTTTGATGTTGTAAGAAGAATAGTTATATGTAATTTGTGGATACTGACTTGATGTGCACAATATCTATTATCTTTTTATGTTGTAAGAAGAATATTTATGTGTTGGTTATATGGATATTGACTTGGTGTGTTTAGATACATCGGTGCATTTTTATTTGTGATTTTCTTAGTGAATTAATAATATTAACATAATTTTATGATTTGCTTGGTGATAATATTGGTTTTTCACTATTTCGGAAATCAAATTTGTGTCGTTAAACAATATTGATATTACATCAGTTTTCCACCTCTGCAAAACCGGTGTCATTAAATAATATTACATCGGTCATATACTGCTGCCAAAACTAGTGTTATTAACATATAATATTACATCGGTTTTACACCCGATGTTGTTAAGTGATACTACACCGGTTTTAACCCGATGTCTAAAATGACAGACCTTTTACATCGCCTTCATAGACATCGATCGAAAATCTAATAGACATCGGTGGAAAACTGATGTCTATGAGGGTTTTTGTTGTAGTGTATGACTGATATGGATTTTCTTCATGTATGTTAAGCAATGTTTAATGTGCACGAATATAAGTAGGGATGACTCTAGACTTATGCTAGCCTCATGGTTATTTATGAAAATAGATATGGCTAGAAGACGCGGTAACCGGGCTGATGAGACAGTGACCCCACCAGATCTGACCCAGGTAGTCACCGATCTCCAGCGTCAGATCACGGAACAACAACAAGTAATCACTGCTCTGATGAATCAGCAAGGAAACCCTGTCACCCCACCAGCAAATCAGAATGCAGCGCCCATCATACCACTAGCTGCACCAGTACCACCGGTAGCCCCTGCCCCAGTGGTCCGACAGGATACTTACTTGATACAGTGGCTAAGGCTGAAGTCGAAGAACTTCTCGTGTACTTGTGAGCCATGGGACACTCAAGATTGGTTCAAGATAGTGGAAAGTATTGTGGAATTGCTGGACTGGCCTGTATCGGAAAAGATCAAATGTATGTCATTCTGTTTTTCCAGAGACGCAAGAATGTGGTGGGAAAGAGTTAAGGCTAAGAGACAAATTAATCTGATGAACTGGATGGACTTCGAGACAGAGTTCTTCGAAGAATTCTTCCATATGCAAGTGACGAACCGGCATTACGACGAGTTCACCGAGTTCCGGCAAGGTGACTTATCAGTAAACGAAGCAGTAAAGCGCTTCAATCGTCTTGCACGCCTCTGCTCAAAGATAGTCAGCACAGAAAGAGAAAGGGTTAGACTGATGCTTAAGATGCTCCGACCTGAGATAGCACTGAATGTGGAAGGCGGAATTAATAGACCGCAGACTACAGAAGATCTGGTCAGCAGTGCCTTGATCACCGAGCATTATCAGAAGGCGATGAACGAGAATAAGAATCAGGCATAGACGCAAGGGCAGAAATCTCAGAGTACCAAACCCAGCTGGAAAGGAAACTCTAATGGAAAAAGGAAACAATGGGACAACACCAAAGGAGGACCAGCGAATAAGCAACCTAAGTACCCTCAGTGTACCATTTGTGGAAAGCAGCATTCCGGAGTATGTTGCAAGGGTACGAGAAAATGTTACAGTTGCAGACGGGAAGGACACCTGGCCAGAGACTGCCCTACCCAGTCCCAGACACCGTTCTAGCAGAATGACCAGAACAAAAGTGCTCCCTCACAGCTACACTATATGCAAGCTGCCATTGAAGGGACTCCGATTAGCCAAGGGAGATTGGAAGCCCCGCCAACTATGATGAACGCTAGGTTTTCTCGCTTACCAAGGACGATGTGGCGAGCGCCTCTACCGTGGACACAGGTCAGCTACCTATTTTCAGTCAATATGCTAATGTGTTATTTGATACTGGGGCAACACATTCGTTTGTCTCTACACCCTTCATGGAGAAGTTAGAGATACCCCCACAAGCTTTGAATGACAAATTCTTAACAACCCTACCGTCGGGAGAAGTAATGCCGTCTACTCATATGCTGCGAGCCGCACCCATCAGAATCACAAACAGAGAACTCTACTGTAATCTGATAGTGCTTGACATGCAAGATTATGACAGTATATTGGGCTTGGATTTTCTGAGCAAGTACGACGCTTCCATCGAGTGTCGTCAAAGAAAAGTGGTTTTCCGACCTGAAGCTGAACCTATATTCGAGTTCATAGGTGAACCCGAGGAAAATCAGTGCTATGTGACTGAAGATGTGACTGGACAACTCTCTACCCTGACTATAGCACCAACGTTGTTCGATGATGTATTAGAAAAGCAGACTCGTGACTTGAGTTTCCAGCGGATAAAGCAAGAAGTGTTAGAGGGAAAGAATGATGAATTCCGTATCGCTAACAGTGAGATATTATACCTCAAGGATCGCTTATGTGTTCCCGATGACCTAGAGTTGCGGAAGAAGATACTAGAAGAAGCCCATGCAACTGTTAGTTAGAGCCCTAGAGCCAATCATTTGATGATTGTATGGACTCATGTATATCATATTCTTGTATATTAATAAAGGCATTTGTTTGGTTATTATACTTATTTGTATTAGTGCCAAATAGACTAAGTATAATAGCGTCCTTGAGTAGAGGGTGCATACCTATATCAGTCGATTAGTTGAATCGATAGTGAGATGATATAGGGAACACTACTCTAAATCATTCATAGTCGAGTATTAACATTCAGGGACAATGTTAATGCAATAAGACTCGCATGTAGGTCAGTTCGATGACTTGATCTCACAAGTCATGGATATAGAGATATCAAGCTGACACATGGGTATACATTGGAGAATGTATACTGAATGACCCGCCATGAGAAAGTATCATGGATCGTTATATGAGTGTCATATACTTTCTCATGTGGCTATTAGTATGACTATTAGTCCTTAGACCTGAAGTCACCATGGATCCCTACATAAGGAGTTATGTACTTTGGTTTCGTCAAACGTCACCCGTAACTGGGTGGACTATAAAGGGGATTACTGGGTATATAACGAATTATGTAGAGGGATGTGAGTGATGTAGATGGGATCTATCCCTCCCATATGACGGGAGCGACATCGGTATTCTTGATAGAGTGAGACCACTAAGTGCATGGCCATGCCCAAATGAGTCAACATTAGATGTTGAGCTCATTTGATCGAGTGAGTCTACTTGGAGTTCAAGATTTAGATTGATTAGAGGATGACACGGTCTATGCCTCACATTGATCAATCTAGATGTCTAGGATAGAAGGACAATGTCACATATTTTGTGAGGAGTCACAATTAGTAGTCACAAGGTGATGTTGGATCTCAACATTCTTGTAACTTGGGTAGTAATGATGTGTTACTAGATACCGCTCATTACTTATGCTCTTAAATGGGTTTAGGGCATTGCCAACGTTACAAGAACCTATAGGGTCACACACTTAGGACAATTAGATGGAGATTTGGTTCATATGATGAACCAAGAGGATTAGATTCATTTGATGAATCATATTGGATTAAGAGTAATCCAAATTGGGCTAATTGAGTTGGACTCAAGTTGATTCATGTTTAAATCAACTTAATTTAATGAATTAGATTCATTATATTAAGTTGGCTTGAATTATATGGTTGGATTAGATCAACCATGAGAGTGATTTGATCAAGTTTGACTTGATTTGAGAGGAAGAGAAAAAGTCATGTTTGACTTGACTTTTTGCCACATCACTAGTGAGTTGGCAAGATGTGGACCAATAGGATTGCTCCACATCATCAATGTGTGCCAGCTCATGGAGGTTACAAGCCTCCATAGCATTTAATGTGGCCGGCCCACATTAAATGAGGAGGTTACACATGTTGCCATGTCATTTAGTGAGGTGGCAATATGTGGACCAATAGTGTTGATCCACATCATCCTAGAGTGCCACCTCACGGGGGTTACAACTCTTAATGGTTTCATATTAATTGCAATTAATGCAATTAATTTGGTGGTTTTACCATGGAGAGTGGCCGGCCACCTTGGGTGTGAATGAGAATTTGATTTTTCATTCAAGTGTTGCATCTTCTTCCTCCTTCCTCTCAAGCTCTCCCTCTCCTTCTCCTCCTTACTTGGCCGAACCTTACCAAGGTGCTAGCACACCTTTGTGTGAGGTTTTCTCCACCTAAGTTGGATACTTCTAGAGTACCGGCGCTTGACGGTATTGAGATCCGGCAACACCTTGGAAGAGCGGGATTCGCGTAGGGCGCGCATCAAGGGTAAACACTTTTTCCTCGTAGATCTAAGTAGTAGATCAGTTTTTGAACTCGTACAAGAAATAGTTTTTCGAATTTTGTATACGAATCTTTGCACGGATCTACGGCTTTGGGTCCTTCGGGGTTTCCGCGACGCGAAAAAAGCGGTTTTCGCGGCTCGAAGAACCCAACAGTGGTATCAGAGCCACGTGCAAAGACTTGTACGAGTTAGTTTTTGGTTTTTGGAAAACAAAAAGCTTCTGTGATTTTCTGTAAAAAATTCAATTTTTATGTTTTTATGGGTAATTTTTCCTTATAGGCGAAGCACAAGTGTCTCGGCACTTGTAGGCTTCGGCTATCGGAAAGAATTTTCCCAAACGGCTTCGTTTTGACCCAAAATCTTTTGGAACAGAGGACTCGGGTGCCTTTAGATCGCAACGGAGCAACTCACGATGGTTAGATCGTGGGTAGGGGCGCTGCCCCTATCCCCGCAAGGGGATTTGCTCCGCGATCGCACCCGAAATCGCTAAAAACGAACCCGTCGGGAAGATTTTTCCGAAACGGTAATGTCTCGGCCCAAATCGTTTTGGGACAGCGGGTTTAGGCGCTGTTGGATCACAATGGGACCCTCGCGATGGTTAGATCGCGGGTAGGGGCGCTGTCCCTGGCCCCGCAAGGGGATCCGTTCCGCGATTGCGCCTGAAACCGCTAACCGGGACCGCCGGGAAATTTTACTTGTAAAATTGTAAAAAAAAATTATTTTTAAAATTACAGAAAATAAGAAAATATATAATTTTGAATTATATATTAATTTTGTGATAGTAATGGCCCAAAACCCAATATGATTGGTTGTGTTGTAATTCATAATACGGCCTGCGTGCCGTGATGTGTTTTCGCGTGTTGTATTTATTTTATTATTCGCGACCTGCGCGTCGTGCCTCGTCTTTTATTCTTGTTGTAAATTAGATTTAGACTCGAATGTAACTCGAGTTTCAAATTGTAATGTACAAATTGGAACAGTGGAGGGTCCACACGAGACGGAGTTCCGAGGCGGGCACGAGCAACACAAGGTGGTCATTGGGAGGAGCTTGGAGAAGCTGTTGACCCTAGGTTGACCATTCGATCTTCTCATTGGATTGAGAAGATCGTAGTAGGGCCATGACTAAATCACAAATAGATTAATTAATTAATTATTATGTATCTGATGCATGTTTAATAGTTAATTAATTAATTAGTGCCTTAACGATTAGATTAGATCTAAGTCGTGCACATGATGCACCCTTGCGATTAGATTAGATCTAAGTCGTGCATAAGATGCATCCTTCTCGATTAGATTAGATCTAGATCGAACCAACTCTAAAATGCCTAACCGTGCCGTGATACCTATCACTACCTCGATCACATGTATTGTTGAATCTGCCAAAGCAGAGCAATACATATTATCTTGGTAGGGTACGGAGGGACAATCTTGGTCCCGCCTATCAACGCATGGGTGAATACAAACTCAATTAGATTGAGTATTCCTAGTTACTCGGTTGGATCGAGTCAACTATAGACATTATTCCAACGGTTGGAAAAGATAGGTCAAAATCACATCTATATTAACTCTCGGGCGTATTAGCCAAAGCTAACTCGAGTTTTAATATAAATGCGGATATTGATTCTATAAACAAGAGTTGCATAGAGATGTAATTGGTAATCGTTACCTACCGATCATACTAAGCCTTGGGCGTATTAGCCAAAGCTAACTCAAGGGTTAGTATGATGTGGATCTTGTCCCACAAGAATTATAGAATTCAGTGGGAGCATCATTTAATTAAAGGCCTAATTAAATGATTTTAAAAGAATATGATATTTATTTCTGCAAATTTTTGTTGTAGATAAACCATGACGTCAAATACGAACACTTTCTCCCTGCGATCTGTCCTTGAGAAGGACAAGCTCAACGGAGCGAATTTCCTGGATTGGTACAGGAACTTGAGAATAGTTCTCACCCAGGAGCGTAAGCTGTACGTTCTGGAGCAGCCCATTCCTGAGGCTCCTCCTGCCAATGCCCCGCGAGCCGACAAAGATGCTTATAAGAAGCATCAAGACGACGCATTAGATGTGTCCTATCTAATGCTCGCGACCATGAACTCAGAGCTTCAGAAGCAACATGAGTTGATGGGCGCTTACGATATGGTTGAGCATCTTCGCCAACTATATCAGGGACAAGCGAGGCATGAGAGATTTGAGATCTCGAAGGCACTGTTTCAGTGCAAGATGTCAGACGGGGCTCCTGTAGGTCATTATGTACTCAAGATGATTGGGTACATAGAGAACCTACAAAGACTGGGGTTCCCACTTGGCCAAGAGCTGGCCACTGACTTGATCTTGCAGTCCTTGCCGGATAACTATAGTCAATTCGTTCTCAGCTATAACATAAACGAGATTGACAAGCCACTGCTCGAGCTACTTAGTATGTTACGAACTGCTGAGATTAACCTTAAGAAGGTTAAGCCCATTCTGATGATTCAGAAGCACAAGGGCAAGGGCAAGCCCAAAGGTAAGGGAAAGTCCCAAACAAAGGGCAAAGGCAAGGTACTAAAGCCTGAAGGAGGGGTCGCCAAGGATGCTACCTGCTTCCACTGCGGTCAGACCGGGCACTGGAAGAGGAACTGCAAGGTATACTTGGAGGATCTAAAGAAGAAGCGAAGTGAGACTTCTACTTCAGGTATATATGTTATAGAAGTCAATCTATCTATTTCTACATCTTGGGTATTAGATACTGGATGTGCTTCTCACATTTGTATTGATGTGCAGGCGCTGAAAAATTGCAGGGCATTGACAAAGGGCGAGGTGGACCTACGAGAAGGCAAAGGAGCACGGGTTGCTGCTGTTGCTGTAGGGATTTACTTTCTATCTCTGCCCTCTGGGCTTGTACTAGAGTTAGTCGATTGTTGTTATGTGCCTGCTCTTACTAAGAACATAGTTTCAGTTTCTTGTTTAGACAAGAAAGGATACTCTTTTATAATAAAAGACAAATGTTGTTCTGTTTATTTAAAAGATATGTTCTATTGTAGTGCACCTCTGATAAACGGACTCTATATTCTAGACCTTGAGAGCTCTATCTATAACGTTAGTACCAAGAGGTTCAAATCGAACGATATGAACCACACCTATCTCTGGCACTGTCGCTTAGGTCATATAAATGACAAGCGCTTATCCCAGCTCCATAAGGATGGTTTGCTGGACTCATTTGATTTTGAATCATATGAGATATGCGAGTCATGCCTACGAGGCAAGATGACTAAGACTCCCTTTAGTGGGCATAACGAAAGAGCAACTGATCTGTTAGGACTCATACATAGTGATGTATGTGGCCCTTTCAATGTTGCAGCTAGAGGCGGTTATAGGTACTTCATCATATTTACTGATGACTTCAGTAAATATGGTTATGTGTACTTGATGACACATAAGTCTGAATCCTTTGAAAAGTTCAAAGAATACAAGAATGAAGTACAGAACCAGCTTGGCAAGAGTATTAAGATACTTCGATCCGATCGAGGTGGAGAATACTTAAGCCATGAGTTTCGTGACTATTTAGTTGAGTGTGGGATTCTATCCCAACTCACTCCTCCTGGAACACCACAGTGGAATGGTGTATCCGATAGGAGGAATCGCACCCTATTAGATATGGTACGATCTATGATGAGTCACACAGATCTTCCAACATATCTCTCGGGTTATGCTCTAAACACGGCAGGTTTCATTCTCAACCGAGTTCCATCCAAGGCCGTGATAAAGACACCATATAGGATATGGACTGGGAGAGATGCCCAGGTGTCTTTCATGAGGATTTGGGGTTGTGAGGCTTACGTACGACGTCAAGTCTCAGACAAATTAGGACCCAAATCCGACAAGTGCTATTTCATCGGATATCCCAAGGAAACTAAGGGATATTACTTCTACATTCCCAGTCAGCACAAGGTAGTTGCGGCAAAGACTGGGGTCTTTCTAGAAAGGGATTTTGTTTCTAGAAAGACTAGTGGGAGCACGTTCGATCTTGAAGAAGTTCAAGATGCGAACAATAGCAATAATGCCTCGATGGAAATTGAACTGGAACCACAAAGTGTTGTGGATGATGTTGTTCCACAAGGAGTTGAGGAACAACAACCAGTTCAAGTAGACATACCTCTTCGCAGGTCTGATAGGGTACGTCGTCAGCCTGAGAGATATTCATTTCTCGTGTCGGACCATAATGACGTTGTGCTCATAAAGGATGAGCTTAACACCTATCAGGAAGCTGTGATGAGACCAGATTCCGAGATATGGCGGATGGATATCAAAAACCGCGTTTCTGAATGGAAACATACTCGAGGATGTGTACATGACACAACCTGAGGGTTTTTGTAGTTCCACAGCCATAGGATCTATTATGTATGCCATGTTATGTACTCGACCTGATGTCTCGTATGCTATGAGCATGACGAGCAGATACCAGTCAGATCCAGGTGAAAGTCACTGGATAGCGGTCAAGAATATTCTTATGTACTTGAGAAGGACTAAAGAATATTTCTTGATATATGGAGGCGATGATGAGCTAGCTGTAAAGAGTTATAGTGATACTAGCTTCCAGACCAACCAGGATGTTTAAAAATCACAGTCGAGGTTCGTGTTTTGCTTGAATGGTAGTGCTATGAGCTGGCAGAGTTCACAGTAATTCTACAACATTTCCATCTCATTCGAGAGATTATCGATAGAGGAGATGTGAAGATTTGCAGAGTACTTACAGAGGCTAACATTGCAGATCCCTTGACCAAGGCTTTGGCACAGAGAAAGTATGATGGTCACACTAGGTCTTTAGGCTTTAGAGCTTATACTGATTGGCACTAGTGCTAGTGGGAGATTGTTAGTTAGAGCCCTAGAGCCAATCATTTGATGATTGTATGGACTCATGTATATCATATTCTTGTATATTAATAAAGGCATTTGTTTGGTTATTATACTTATTTGTATTAGTGCCAAATAGACTAAGTATAATAGCGTCCTTGAGTAGAGGGTTCATACCTATATCAGTCGATTAGTTGAATCGATAGTGAGATGATATAGGGAACACTACTCTAAATCATTCATAGTCGAGTATTAACATTCAGGGACAATGTTAATGCAATAAGACTCGCATGTAGGTCAGTTCGATGACTTGATCTCACAAGTCATGGATATAGAGATATCAAGCTGACACATGGGTATACATTGGAGAATGTATACTGAATGACCCGCCATGAGAAAGTATCATGGATCGTTATATGAGTGTCATATACTTTCTCATGTGGCTATTAGTATGACTATTAGTCCTTAGACCTGAAGTCACCATGGATCCCTACATAAGGAGTTATGTACTTTGGTTTCGTCAAACGTCACCTGTAACTGGGTGGACTATAAAGGCGATTACTGGGTATATAACGAATTATGTAGAGGGATGTGAGTGATGTAGATGGGATCTATCCCTCCCATATGACGGGAGCGACATCGGTATTCTTGATAGAGTGAGACCACTAAGTGCATGGACATGCCCAAATGAGTCAACATTAGATGTTGAGCTCATTTGATCGAGTGAGTCTACTTGGAGTTCAAGATTTAGATTGATTAGAGGATGACACGGTCTATGCCTCACATTGATCAATCTAGATGTCTAGGATAGAAGGACAATGTCACATATTTTGTGAGGAGTCACAATTAGTAGTCACAAGGTGATGTTGGATCTCAACATTCTTGTAACTTGGGTAGTAATGATGTGTTGCTAGATACCGCTCATTACTTATGCTCCTAAATGGGTTTAGGGCATTGCCAACGTTACAAGAACCTATAGGGTCACACACTTAGGACAATTAGATGGAGATTTGGTTCATATGATGAACCAAGAGGATTAGATTCATTTGATGAATCATATTGGATTAAGAGTAATCCAAATTGGGCTAATTGAGTTGGACTCAAGTTGATTCATGTTTAAATCAACTTAATTTAATGAATTAGATTCATTATATTAAGTTGGCTTGAATCATATGGTTGGATTAGATCAACCATGAGAGAGATTTGATCAAGTTTGACTTGATTTGAGAGGAAGAGAAAAAGTCATGTTTGACTTGACTTTTTGCCACATCACTAGTGAGTTGGCAAGATGTGGACCAATAGGATTGCTCCACATCATCAATGTGTGCCACCTCATGGAGGTTACAAGCCTCCATAGCATTTAATGTGGCCGGCCCACATTAAATGAGGAGGTTACACATGTTGCCATGTCATTTAGTGAGGTGGCAATATGTGGACCAATAGTGTTGATCCACATCATCCTAGAGTGCCACCTCATGGGGGTTACAACTCTTAATGGTTTCATATTAATTGCAGTTAATGCAATTAATTTGGTTGTTTTACCATGGAGAGTGGCCGGCCACCTTGGGTGTGAATGAGAATTTGATTTTTCATTCAAGTGTTGCATCTTCTTCCTCCTTCCTCTCAAGCTCTCCCTCTCCCTCTCCTCCTTACTTGGGCGAACCTTACCAAGGTGCTTGCACACCTTTGTGTGAGGTTTTCTCCACCTAAGTTGTCCGTGTGGATACTTCTAGAGGACCGGTGCTTGACGGTCTTGAGATCCGGCAACACCTTGGAAGAGCGGGATTCGCGTAGGGCGCGCATCAAGGGTAAACACTTTTTCCTCGTAGATCTAAGTAGTAGATCAGTTTTTGAACTCGTACAAGAAATAGTTTTTCGAATTTTGTATACGAATCTTTGCACGGATCTATGGCTTTGGGTCCTTCGGGGTTTCCACGACGTGAAAAAAGCGGTTTTCGCGGCTCGAAGAACCCAACAGCAACACCCTATGCAATGCATCTGGGATCTACCAAAATGTACCAAGATTTGAGAAAGAAATTCTGGTTGTCCGGTATGAAAAGAGATGTGGCTCAGTACGTTAGTACCTGCCTGACCTATCAGAGGGTTAAAGCAGAACACCAGCGGCCTTGAGGATTACTGCAGCCTGTCCAAATTCCAGAATGGAAATGGAAAGATATCTCTGTGGACTTTATTTCAGGACTACCTAAGACAACAAACGGCTATGACGCTATATGGGTAATCGTGGATAGATTAACCAAATCTGTCCACTTTCTAGCAATCAAGATGACTTATTCAATTGAGCAACTGGCTCAGTTATACGTCAAGGAAATTGTTAGATTACATGGGATTCCTAAGACCATCATTTCTGATAGAGATGGTCGCTTTATTTCACATTTTTTGGAATGTGTTCAGAAGGCTCTTGGTACAAAGTTATTGTTCAGTACTGCCTTCCACCCTCAGACCGACGGACAAACAGAAAGGGTGAACCAAGTACTAGAAGACATGCTACGGGCTTGCGCCTTAGACTTCAAAGGGAGCTGGTGCCGATATTTATGCTTAGCGAAATTCACCTACAATAATAGTCACTAAGCTACTATTGGAATGGCACCCTATGAGGCTCTGTACGGGAGGAAATGTAGATCTCCTATATGTTGGTACGAAGGTGGTGAAAAGAAAGAGATGGGATTCCAAACAGAATTCATCGATAACACCACCCGTGATATACAGAACATCCGCCAAAGAATAGAAACTGCGTAGAGCCGGTAGAAGAATTACGCGGATAAGCGACGAAGACCATTGGAATTCAGTATCGGAGACTCAGTATTCCTCAAAGTAGCGCCTATGAAAGGAGTAATGAGGTTCGGTAAAAAGGAAAAGTTAAGCCCGCGCTATGTGGGGCCATATCAAGTTCTGAAAAGAATTGGCAAGGTCGCTTATGAAATAGAGTTACCTCAGGAGATGTCAGCCATCCACAATGTGTTCCACGTTTCGATGCTAAAGAAATGTATTCCGAGCACGGACCAAGTAATCGAACCACGGACAGTACAAGTGCAGGAGGTTCTAACCTATGAGAGCTGACCGGTTCAGATATTAGATCGAGATGTCAAAAGACTGAGGAACAAAGAAGTACCCTTAGTAAAGGTCTTGTGGCAAAATCAACGGTTCGAAGAAGCCACTTGGGAACGAGAAGATGATATGAAATGGAAGTATCCGGAGCTATTTTAAGTTCGAGGATGAACTCTCTATGAGGTATGGGGTACTGTAACAACCACGAAATGCTAAGCTATACCTAGGAGTATTTTTATTTTAAATAGAAGAATAAAAAAAATAAAGAAAAAATGGAAAAATAGAAACCAAAATAAAAAAAGGTGAGGTCAAGGATTGAACCTTGAACCTCCCACAAATGATAGAGTTAAATTGGTGCATAGAACCACTAGAGTAATGAATGATATGTGAATAGAAAATAATGGAAATGTTAGTAAAGATGAGAAGATGGTTAAGTAAAGGAACAAGGGAAAACCAAGTAGCTTACTTTCTTTTCCTCTTGGTTAAGAGAAGGAGCAAGCAAAAGACAAGTTGCTTGCTTCCCTCCTTCTCTCTATTTTCGTGGAATTAAAGGAATGAAGAAGATAGAAGGGTTAAGGGGGATGAATGAAGGCATGTTCATTACATAGGAAATAAATAGGATGGAGAAAAGAAAAGACAAGTAATTAATCCTTCCTTCTTCTTTCTCCTCTTCCTTTTCTCCTTCTTCTTTTCCCCACCGAAACCAAAGTGTTCCTCTTCCTTTTTCTCCTTCTTCTTTTCCCCACCGAAACCAAAGTGTTCCTCTTCTCATTTTCAAAAGCTAAGCTAAGGTTTTCTCCCTAAGAAAACTAATTTACAAGGAGGAGCTTTCAAGATCTACCCTTTCCAAGCAAGAGAAATCAAAGGGAGTGCTAGAAGAAGAAGCTCTCTTCTTCCTCTTCACATAGGGTATCTTTCCTTAAGAAAAGCCACAAGCGAAAGGAAGTAAGTATTCCCTCACCTGTGGTACAAGTTGCTTTTGTTTTACATAAGATTAGAAGGCTTAAAACCTAGGGTCACAAGTTGTAAACTTTCAGCCAAGTGTAGGAAAAGAACCTAGGAAAAAAACTTAAGACCTAAACTAACCATGTTCACTACATCCTTAGGGTTTGTATGCTATGATAAGAGATTTGGTTGGTTTTCTTATGCTTACATGTTGTTTAAAGCTTAGTTTTCCTCCATATATGTTTCGGCCAAGAACAAGGTTAGGGTTTAAAGAAGCTAAAAAGTTAACTTAGCATACTCATGCACCTCTTGATGATATGATATGAATTTGGATAGATGTTTATGCTTACATGTTGTTTAAAGCTTAGTTTTCCTCCATATATGTTTCCGCCAAGAACAAGGTTAAGGTTTAAAGAAGCTAAAAAGTTAACTTAGCATACTCATGCACCTCTTGATGATATGATTTGAATTTGGATAGGTGTTTATGTTTACATGTGGTTTAAAGTTTAGTTTCCCTTCATGTATGTTTCGGCCAAGAGCCAAATTAGGATTTAAAGAAGCTAAAAAGTTAACCTAGCATGCTCATGTACCTCTTGATGATATGATATGAATTTAAGCTAGGTGTTTATGTTTACATGTTGCTTTAAAGCTTAACTTCCCTTCATGTAAGTTTCGGCCAAGAACCAAATTAGGGTTTAGAGAAGCTAAAAAGTTAACCTAGCATGCTCATGTACCTCTTGATGATATGATATGAATTTAGCTAGGTGTTTATGTTTACATGTTGTTTAAAACAAACTTTCCCTTCATGTAAGGTTCGGCCAAGAACCAAACTAGGGTTTAGAGAAGCTAAAAAGTTAACCTAGCATGCTCATGTACCTCTTGATGATATGATATGAATTTAGCTAGGTGTTTATGTTTACATGTTGTTTAAAACTAACTTTCCCTTCATGTAAGGTTCGGCCAAGAACCAAACTAGGGTTTAGAGAAGCTAAAAAGTTAACCTAGCATGCTCATGTACCTCTTGATGATATGATATGAATTTAGCTAGGTCTTTATGTTTACATGTTGTTTTAAAGCTTAACTTCCCTTCATGTATGTTTCGGCCAAGAACCAAATTAGGGTTTAGAGAAGCTAAAAAGTTAACCTAGCATGCTCCTGTATCTCTTGATAATATGATATGATTTTAGCTAGGTGTTTACACTTGCATGTTGCCTATAGCTTGGTTTCCTCTTTATGAGTGGTTCGGCCACTATGAGTTTAGAAGCTTAGATATGCCTCACATGATACGTTATGAATTAGAAGATGTTATTTAATGATGCCATGCATGATTGTGTCTTTTATGATGTGCTATGTGCCCAAAGATGCATGCTTTATGATATGACAAATAACATGCTCATTATGTATGCTTATGATCCATGCATGTGCTGTGTACCCAAATATGCATGCTTTATGATATGGTAAATGACATGCTCATTATGTATGCTTATGATCCATGCATGTGCTGTGTGCCCAAATATGCATGCTTTATGATATGGCAAATGACATGCTCATTATGTAAGTTTATGATCCATGCAAGTGCTGTGTGCCCAAATATGCATGTTTTACTCCTCATGATATGATAAGATGAGTTATGTTATCTAATGATATGAACCATGATATGATATTTTACTTTGTATGGCTTGTACCAAGGGTGGGCTCCATAAGTGCCCCTAGGCCGACGGACTATGAACGGGTCTAGTAAAGGGATGGGATCCTTAGTACGCCCCTAGGTAGACGGACTATGAACGGACCTAGATCCCTAGTAGGTTCAGGGCTAGCTACCCTGTCCTAGGGATTGCGCGCATTTATGTATGTATGTGGTAAAAGTCGGGCCCTCATGATGATATTATGTTCAAGTACTATATGATATGTTTTAAGACATCTTCCATATGACATGACACATGTTTTAAAAGGCATCTTGCATGATATGATTTATGATTTATATGACATGATGATTTATGATATGATAGCATGATGTTCTTTATAAGATGATATGATATGATTTACGATATGACATGCTATGCTCTTATGATATTTATATGACATGATGATTTATGATATGATATAGCATGATGTTATTTATGATTTATGATATGACCTGCTATGCCCTTATGATGTTAGATGATCGTATTTTTATGGTTGTATGCTTATGTATTTATGCTTTGATATATGGATTTTGTGAGTAAGAAAGGATCTTACTAAGCCTGTGTGCTTATAGCTTACTTTCCTTGTACCACAGATAAGGGCAAAGAATGGATGACCTAAGGGAGCTGCAGGAGAGCCAAGGAGATGTGTGTGGTGGTGGCTCGGCTAAGGCAAATAAAGACCTGCTTAAGTTATTTTGTTATGTCAACATGAACCAAGTGTCTTATGTTATTGTTCCGCACGACTTCAGGATATTTTTAAGTGTTTTATTTTCAAAATAAATTTTAATATGCATATATGTTTCCGCAAATAGATAAGTAAAGTAACCCCGCCCTACTAGCAGGAGGGGCGGGCGTTACAGGTTGGTATCAGAGTCAGGTTAGCCTTTCCGCTACACACACATCAAGCCTCCATCCTGCCGCTCCAAGTAAGACTTTCTGTACTTACTCTATGTATGATAGAAAATGTTTTAGTATCCATGAACCTAGGTATGACTGATATGGATTTTCTTCATTTATGTTAAGCAATGTTTAATGTGAACGAATATAAGTAGGGATGATTCTAGACTTATGCTCGCCTCATGGTTATTTATGAAAATAGATACGGCTAGAAGACGCGGTAACTGGGCTGATGAGACAGTGACCCCACCAGATCTGACCCAGGTAGTCACCGATCTCCAACTTCAGATCACGGAACAACAACAAGTAATCACTGCTCTGATGAATCAGTAAGGAAACCCTGTCACCCCACCAGCAAATCAGAATGCAGCGCCCGTCATACCACTAGCTGCACCAGTACCACCGGTAGCCCCTGCTCCAGTGGTCCGACAGGAGACTTACTTGATACAGTGGCTAAGGCTAAAGCCGGAGAACTTCTCGGGTACTTGTGAGCCATGGGACGCTCAAGCCTGGTTCAAGACTGTGGAAAGTATTGTGGAATTGCTGGACTGGCCTGTATCGGAAAAGAGCAAATGTGTGTCATTCTGTTTTTCCGGAGACGCAAGAATGTGGTGGGAAAGAGTTAAGGCTAAGAGACAAATTAATCTGATGAACTGGACGGACTTTGAGACAGAGTTCTTCGAAGAATTCTTCCATATGCAAGTGACGAACCGGCATTACAACGAGTTCACCGAGTTCAGGCAAGGTGACTTATCAGTAAACGAAGCAGTAAAGCGCTTCAATCATCTTGCACGCCTCTGCTCAGAGTTAGTCAGCACGGAAAGAGAAAGAGTTAGACTGATGCATAAGATGCTCCGACCTGAGATAGCACTGAATGTGGCCGGTGGAATTAATAGACTGCAGACTACAGAAGAACTGGTCAGCAGTGCCCTGATCACCGAGCATTGTCAAATGGCGATGAACAAGAATAATAATCAGGCACAGACGCAAGGGCAGAAATCTTAGAGTACCAAACCCGGCTGGAAAGGAAACTCTAATGGAAAAAGAAAACAATGGGACAACACCAAAGGAGGACCAGCAAATAGGCAACCTAAGTACCCTCAGTGTACCATTTGTGGAAAGCAGCATTCCGGAGTATGTCGCAAGGGTACGAGAAAATGTTACAGTTGCGGACGGGAATGACACCTGGCCAGAGACTGCCCTACCCAGTCCCAGACACCGTTCCAGCAGAATGACCAGAACAGAAGTGCTCCCTCACAGCTACATTATATGCAAGCTGCCATTAAAGGGACTCCGATTAGCCAAGGGAGATTGGAAGCCCCGCCAACTACGACGAACGCTAGGCTTTTATCACTTACCAAGGACGATGTGGCGAGTGCCTCTACCGTGGTCATAGGTCAGCTACCTATTTTCAGTCAATATGCTAATGTGTTATTTGATACTGGGGCAACACATTCGTTTGTCTCTACACCCTTCATGGAGAAGTTAGAGATACCACCACAAGCTTTGAATGGCAAATTCTCCACATGAAATATGATACAAAAGGAGCCCTTTACAATCATCTCATAATTAGTACTAGGACTAATACTAAAAGATCGGCCATAAATGAATTTCGAATGGTCATTTTAACCATCTGTCAGAAGATAAAATTTACTGTAAATGACCAAGTGGAGGAGGTCAAAGGGGATCAACTGGTAGCATGCAAGTACTATGTGGAGATAGTAAAGACGGAAGCTAATGTTGCTCGAAAAATGTAAAGTATGGAAGTTAATTCTATTCAAGAAAATCTACCCGTCCTGGTGTATGAAGAGAAAGAAGAAATACAAATTTAAGCCGGTCGGCCATTGGCCACCACTCACATAGCGGCCGACCTGATTCTTGAGCTTAAGGCCGAGCTAGTGGAGTGCCAATCACCTACAACCTTATAGAGTTTGACAACTATGCCTGTAACTTACTCTGGTGTTTTGTTTAACTTTTATACATTTAATAAAAAGTGCAGGTGGATTTATCTCAGTCAAATGCGACTTTAAACTCTATATAGTCGACAGTCAAATTGTGACTTTAAAATCTATATAATTGAACTCGACTTTAAACTCTACACTGTTGGCAGTCAAACTGTGACTTTAAATTCTATATAGTCAAATTTGACTTTAAACTCGATCCAGTTGATAGTCGAACTGTGACTTTAAACTCTATATAGTCGAACTCGACTTTAAACTCTACACATTTGATAGTCAAACTGTAATTTTAAACTCTATACAGTCGAACTCAACTTTAAACTCTACCCAGTCGATAATTAAACTGTAACTTTAAACTCTATACAGTCAAACTTAATTTTAAATACTACACAGTTGACAGTCAAACTGCGACTTTAAACTCTATGTAGTCGAACACGACTTTAAACTCTACACAGTTGACAGTCAAACAACAACTTTAAACTCTATACAGTCAAATTCGACCTTAACCTCTACCATGTCGTCAACTGAATTGTGACTTTAAATTCTATATAGTTGAACTATGACTTTAAACTCTACATAGTCGAGCTGCTACTTTAAACTCTATACAGTCAAATGGCGACTTTAAACTCAGGTTATAAGCAAGTATTCATTATTGATAGACTCTAAGATCAAGGGCTTATATATGTCCAGCCTGTTTATTTCGCTCGGCCTTATGTTCTTGCCCAGCTTATAATTCAATCTGGGAATTCCTTATGAAAATTACTTATATATGTCCAACTTGTTTATTTCACTTAGCCTTATGTTCCCGTCCAGCTTATAATTTAGTCCAAGAATTCCTTATAAAAATTTCTTATAGATGTCTAGCTTGTGTAATTTGTTCAATCTTATGTTCTTGCCTAGCTTATAATTCAGTCCGAGAATTCCTTATAGAAGCTGCTTATATATGTCCGTCTTGTTTATTTCGTACAACGTTATATTCTTTCCTAGCTTATTACACAATCCAGGAATTTATTAGAAAAATTGCATTTAAAAGTTCAATTGGTTTATTTCTTTTGGCACTATATATCTGACCAACTCATTATTTTGTCTGAGAATTCATTATGAATATTATTGGGTGATATATGTAACACCCGTAAGGTCCCTAGCAATTTTATATGAATTTTTATATGATTAGAATAGGCTTTATGTAGATTTTTTTTAAATAAATAAAAGAAAATAGACCAAAAAAGAGGCATGACCAAGGTTTGAACCTTGGACCTCTTAGTAAGTAGTTCTATGTGATAACCAGTAGTCCCAGCAGGGGTGTGCTGTTAGAAAGGAAAGGGACATGGTAGTTAAGGGTAAGGAAAGAGAAGACTCCCTTCACTAAGAAGGAAAAGTTTAAGTTTTCTTCTTCTTCTTTCAATGAGAAGTTGGTTTTGCCTTCTTCCTTCTTGGAGAATAAAAAGGAAAAAGAAATGAAAACTTTATTTTTTCTTCCCTCTTCCTCCTCCTTCCTTCTTCCACCGAAATTCTAAGCCCTCTCCTCACCATTGCCGAAACCAAGCAAAAGGAGTCCTTCCTAGGAAAACTTTGCAAGCAAGGGTATTTTTCTTAGCAAAACAAGCAAGAGGATGTAAGTATTCCCCTCACCTGCAGTACAAGTAGTTTTTGTATGTCTCTATGCTTAAAGGTTTCTTGAAAACTAGGGTTTTACTTTGTAAGTTTCGGCCAAGACAAGGTTGAGAGGCTATCTATGATTGCTAAAGGTTTTTATACTTCATGTTGAAACAAAACTTGGAACCACACCTCCTTTAGGGTTAGGCCAAGTAAGAAAAAAAGGGTTAAAGGAAATGTAGAAACCTAACTATGCTTGTTTATGATTTCTCATGATATGTAAACCACTATATGACGTTAGTTTAATGATCTCATTCTTAGGTTGCATAAAAAGTTAGACCTATGCTTCTAGGGTTTCGGCCAAGTAAGAATAAAAAGATTAGAGGAAGTTTAAGAACTTAACAATGCTTGTTTATGATTTCTCATGATATGTAGCCCACTATATGATGATGGTTTAAAGTTTCCATGCTTTAAGTTGCTTAAAAACCTAGATTCATGACATTAGGGTTTCGGCCAAGTAAGAATAAAAAGATTAGAGGAAGTTTAAGAACTTAACAATGCTTGTTTATGATTTCTCATGATATGTAACCCACTATATGATGATGGTTTAAAGTTTCCATGCTTTAGGTTGCTTAAAAAACCTAGATTCATGACATTAGGGTTTCGTCCAAGTAAGAATAAAAAGATTAGAGGAAGTTTAGAACTTAACAATGCTTGTTTATGATTCCTCATGATATGTAACCCACTATATGATGTTGGTTTAAAGTTTCCATGCTTTAGGTTGCTTAAAAACCTAGATTCATGACATTAGGGTTTCGTCCAAGTAAGAATAAAAGGATTAGAGGAAGTTTAAGAACTTAACAATGCTTGTTTATGATTTCTCATGATATGTAACCCACTATATGATGTTGGTTTAAAGTTTCCATGCTTTAGGTTGCTTAAAAACCTAGATTCATGATATTAGGGTTTCAGCCAAGTAAGAATAAAAAGATTAGAGGAAGTTAAAGAACTTAACAATGCTTGTTTATGATTTCCTCATGATATGTAACCCACTATATGATGTTGGTTTAAAGTTTTAATGCTTTAGGTTGCTTAAAAACCTAGAAACATGCTTATAGGTTTCGGCGAAGGCTTGAACATTACTGTTAGAACCTTAATTATGCTTGCTAAGAACCTCATTTGCTATGCTATGTATGTTGTAAGAATTTCATGTTTTAAGTTGTTAAAAGAAGATAGAATTATGCATACAGGTTTCGGCCAAGATAAGGAATTTGGTTAAGGAGCTACCTAGGGTTTCCAAATGCTCTCACATGTTATGTTAAGTATTATGAGAACTTAGGATAGTGATTTCATGTTTTTATGTTGCTTGGAAACCAAGGATTCATGCTTATATGTTTCGGCCAAGTGATGATTTAGGGTTTGTAGGAAGTGCAAAACCCCAACCATGCATGATAAAGACTCTTTATGATATGATATGAATTCTATGTCACCATGTTACTAGATATGTGCACTTATGCCATCATGTTATGCTATGCTATATGATATGTGCACTTATGTCATCATGTTATGTTTCCTCTATGATTTACCATATGTTATGTGCATGTTATGCCATCAAGTTATGCTTATGCAAGGCTTATTTATGATGAAAAGCCTATGAGATGCTTCCCTTAAGTTGGGATTAAGAGCACTTTTCATGATATGACAAGAACAAGATATGACATGTGATGACAAGAAACATGATATGCTATGATATGATAAGAAGCATGTATGCTATTTTACTTTTGTATGGCTTGTACCAGGGATAGGCTCCTAAGTTGCCCTTAGGTCGATGGTCAATGAAACGGGCCTAGTAAGGGATGGGCTCCTAAGTGCCCCTAGGTCGATGGTGAAGGAAACGGGCCTAGTTCTTAGTAGGTTCAAGATTAGCTACCTTGGATCTATTTAGGTTGCGTGCAAATTCATGTATGTGGTACAAAGCCGGGCCCTCATGTTAAGATTATGTTTAAGTACTTATATGATATATATGTTTTAAAAAGGACATCTTGCATATACTCATTTCATGCTATATGATACATGTTTTCAAAAGAACATCTTGCGTACACTTATTTCATGTCCTATGATTCTCTTTATGCTTCAGAAAGTTGCTTCTTTTAAGATATGTCTATGATGCCTAGATGAACATGCTACTACCTTACGCTTATGGTCTCACATGTTATGTTATGATTTGACTAAATGTGTATGACACTACTTTATGTGTGCATGTAAATGTTCAATATAGATGTTGGATAAATGAATATGTCACTACTATATGTTTAATTCATGATTCATGGTTTTTGTGAGTAGGAAAGGATCTTACTAAGACTATATGCTTATAGTTCAGTTTTCCTTGTACTACAGAGAAGAGAAAAGAATGGCTAAACTAAAGGGAGCAGCAGGAAGGGCAAAGATGTGTGTGGAAGTGGCATGGTGGATGAAGATCTGTTATGTGTGTCAACAATTTTATATGTTTTAATTTATGCATGTGAACTAGCCTTTGTTTTCTACCTTAGTTTTGTGATGATTTCTACCATAGAATAACTCGAATCTGTTTGGATACCTATGTTCCCTCTTGTTCCATGTTTAGTATGCTCCATGCCTTAGTAAAAATATCTTATGCCATGTTCAAGTAGTAGGTGCCAAATCAAGTTATATGCATGAATGCTGGTATGTTCACATGATATGTCTAAAAGATTAGCATGTTAGCATGTTCAATATGTTACATTATTATATTGTTCACATGTCATGTTCAGTTAATATGCATATGAAGAAATTAAATCAAATGTGTCTTCCGCTGCCATGACTTCATATGTATATGTATGTATGTATGTATGTTCAAGTAACCCCGTCCTTCCCTTCTTGAGTAGCGGGGAAGGGCGGGCGTTACAGTTTTGTATCAGAGCTAGGTTTGCCTTTACACACACACACATGAAGCCTCTATCCTGCCGCTCCATGTAAAAATTTCTATGCCTACTCTATTTTTTTTATGCATGATAAGAAATGCTTTAATCTAAGTATGCATGCCTACTCTATTCTTTTAATTATGATAAGGAATGTTTTAGTCTAAGTATGCATGAAGGTAGGGTAGGAATGATGATAACTTATGCTAGCCTTATTGTCATTTATGAAGATAAGCATGGCTAGAAGACGCAATACCAGAGCCGATGAGACGGTACCCCCACCTGATCTGATGCACGTAGTCACTGAACTTCAGCGTCAGGTCACTGAATAGCAGCAAGTGATTAATACTCTGATGAATCAGTAGGGGAACCCTGCCACCCCACCAGGGAACCAGAATGCGATGTCAGTTACACCTACAGCTGCACCAGTACCACCCGTGGGTCCTACCCCAGTGGTTCGACAGGAGGCATACCTGATTCAGTGGCAGAGACTGAAGCCGGAAGCCTTCTTTGGTAATTGTGAACCATGGGACGCTCAAGCCTGGTTCAAGACGGTAGAGAGTATAGTAGAACTATTAGACTGTCCTGAACATGAGAAAGTCAAGTGTGCATCGTTTTGCCTTACGGGAGATGCCAGAATGTGGTGGGACAGAGTTAAAGAAAAAAGACAAGTGAACCAAATGAGATGGATGGATTTTGAAGCTGAATTCTTTGAAGAATTCTTCCATATGCGTGTTACAAACAAGCACTACAACGAGTTCACCGAGTTCTGGCAAGGTGACCTGTCCGTTAATGAAGCTGTGAAAAGATTCAACCGACTAGCACGCCTATGCCCAGAGGTGGTCAGTACGGAAAGATAAAGGGTCAGACTCATGCTGAAGATGCTCAGACCCGAAATAGCTCTGAACGTGGCCGGCGGAGTTAATAGACCGCAGACCGCAGAAGAGTTAATCAACTGTGTCCTGATCACCGAACACTATTTGAAGGCGTTGAACGAGGGCAAGAGTCAAGCCCAGCCAGGAGGACAGAAACCTCAAAATAGCAGAGCTAGCTGGAAAGGAAACCACAGTGGCAAGAGAAAATAATGGAACGACTCTAAGGGAGGTCTAGTGTTGCACTCCGCAAGTGTACGGAAATGTCGCTAGTAATATAAAAGATTATCGTATCCACAGGGACTAGAATAAGCACTAGAAATGTCTCAATGCGAATTAGCTAAACAACTATCCAATTGTATCAAATGCAAAGTGAAGGTAAACAAATCTAATATTAAAGATCAACAAACAAGAGTTTAGTGTTTTGGGTTATGATAAAGGGAGATTCTAGGAGTTTCGGTTTCTTTGTAAGATTTCTCAAATGTAAATGGTTCACCAATTCTTATCCCTCAATTGCCAAACACTTGTAGAAAGTTGCCGGTTCTCTCTTGCAATAGATAATCGGCTAAGGACTAAGAATTGTATCTAAATATGATCAATTAGATGTAAACCTACGTTGTCCTTACACAGAAGCGCACCTATTACTATGCCTTCCTCGGATATCAACATAGAAGCCCACAACTTGTTAATCTATCAGGATACAAGAAAATAAGCACAAGATCCATCCTACTCTCTTAAATGTTCCTATTTCCTCTTCAAGATTATCTCTCAAACATCCTTACACGAGCTAGCACCTGTCACGTGGATCCCTCGGATGATCGAGTGAGAGTTTATCTTTACAAAGTCCACAAGAAATCCAAACAATCAATCAAGAATGAGAATTAAGCACAAATCACCATTAATCATTCAAGATCTAATTGATACAAGCAAGACAATGTCATTGAAACAAGAAAATGGCAAATCCATAAGAGATTACATCAATCCATCATACAAATACTCCCTTAATCCTAGAATACAAGATCTACTCCATGAATCGAGGAAGATTACCCGAAGAAATAAAGATTACAAACATTTCTTAAATCCCCAATCCAAGAAACCAAGAAAAGGGGAAAAGAGAAAACTTATCTACGAAGAAGCCTCGTCTTCGGATCCAATCCTCGCTTCGGAGTCGAAATCGTCAAGAACTCCCCTCGAATCACCCAGAAATCCTCCCAAGAATGGGAGGATACCACCAAATCTTGCCTTCTCCCAAAGGGGGGAGAGATCCCCTTTCAATTCATGAAGGAGAGTTTAAATAGAGCAGGAAATCGGGCGCCACACGGCCCCATGACACGGCCGTGTGAGATTCACACGGCCATGTCCAGTTCCTTCTCTACCAAAGCTGCACGGCCGTGTGACTCACACGGCCAGGACCCTTCTGCTCTCTGGAAATGCTACACGGCCAGGACCCTTCTGCTCTCTGTAAATGCTACACGGCCGTGTGGTGCACACGGCCACCACCTGCTTGGCCTCTGGAAACCTCACACGGCCGTGTAGATCTATACGGCCATGTAAGGCATCTGCTTTAATTTCTTCAAATCAAGACACGGCCGTGTGAGATTCACACGGCCATGTCCTCTTCCCTTCCTGTTAAAACAACACGGCCGTGTGTGGTACACGGCCTGATGCTCTCTCTCCCTTCAATTCCTTCCAAGCTTGCCCTAGGACGCATAGTCTTCACCAATTTCGACTTCTGTGTACAGAAAATGCACAAAAAGAAGATCTCCGAACCAAAAGAGTAAATATGCTAAAAGGAAAGCTGGAAGTATAAAAATGCATAGATCAAGCATGCTCAAAGTATGTAAATGTGCGTAAAAACATGCATAAAAGAGTATATAATCTACGCACATCACACCCCCAGACTTAAACCTTTGCTTGTCCTCAAGCAAAATGCTGCAGTCTAAATTCATATGTTCTACAACACATTCATAAAACCTAGTGCACTTTCCTAACTCTATCAAAAAGTTTCATTAACAAGCGTGATCATGGAAACAAGTAAAGTATGGTTGAAGCATAAGAATCTTGTGCACAGTGTAAAAGTAACTCAACACCCTTCAAGTTTCAATCCATGTCCTAGTCAAGTCGTCATCAAATTTGAATTCCTAATGTTTCCAGTGAAAGACAAGTAACCAGTGATAGGCACTTACTCACCATTCACTTGGTTCATATTTCTCAACTAACCCAAGGTCTCAAAGGTGTGCTCAATCTCAAGGGAAGCTAAGCAGTCATTTCCCCAGTAACCTAACTCGGTCACAAAGGGGTGACTTGCTAGATTCCACTCATGACAACTGTTTTTTATATCCCTTATTTTTTTATTTTTTTTTTAATTTTTTTTATAAGTGTTTGCATTGTGCAAAACTTATTCACAAATGTACTTTTAGCACACATGTTGGGATATTTTGATTTTTCCAAATGAGCTTTAATGATTTGAGCCTCATCCAGTAACCAAAATGAAAGTTGAGAAATCACCATGGAAACCAAGTACTAAGCAAACAAGATGAATCATGACTATTTCAATGACATCAACTATTCAAGCATCAAGCACAAGTGTAGTGAAGATAAAATCCTTAAGGTTGAACCAAAACTAAAACTCATCACCATAAGATTCTCAGCTTATTAATGCTTCCCAAGATAAAAAAAAGAACTACACAAAGTTTACTACTAGCATCATTCGAACATCATGAATCAAGACAATAATCGTGCTAACATTTCACTTGAATCCAAGAAAGCATATAAGCGAAGATTTGATGTTCTCAAAAATTTTTTTGCCATGATTATTTCAAAAACAAGCAAAATAAAGCAACAAGCATTGAAAATAAGAACCAACATGAAAAACTAACAAAAAACTAAAAACTGAAAACCAAACCATGACAGTACATGACACCCCCCCAGACTTAAACTTTTCATCGTCCCGATGAAATCAATATGGTGGAGGAGGTGGAAAATCAGGAAAATCAGGGAAGAAATATGCAAAATTATTAACAAACCATTTAACTTCGTTTCTGAAAAAATTATGATACTCAAACAATTTATCAATATCATCCTGCACAAATCTCATAAAACCTCTAAGATATTCATGAAATTCCATTTTAGCCTTATAAGCATTCATCATTTTAGAAATCTTATCACACAATTCTCTCTCACTCTTAAAACAATCTTGTAGCTTTTTAAATAATTCCTCCTCCATAAGCTTCTTATTCTCAAGAAATTCATTAGTTCATTAGTTGAATCTAAATCACTATGAATATTCTTTAAAGCAGAATTAAGTTCTTGAAACATAAAACTATGAATCTCTTGGTTACCCTTAGAAACATTTCTTGGAGTAAAAGATGACAAAGCTCTAGATTGTTGCCTAGCTAACTTTAAACACCAATTCTCTTTATTATGAATTGTAGTAAAATCATGATTGGGCAATTTTAAAGGGAAACCATTTTTAATGAATAAACTAAATCCATGCTCTTCATAGTTAATCATTTTCATTGCTAAACATGAATTCAAATCCAATGTACAAGAACTCTCCACCACCTCTAATTCACTCAAATCACATCCTAATACTAAGGCCAATTGAGTAAGTAATCCCCCTAAAATAATAGGTGTGGTAGAATTCGATTTCCCTAATTTTGCCAAATGTTTAAGAAAGAAATAACCAGAATTAATTTGAACATTTTCGACCATTGCCCACAAACAATACAAATCTACAAGTCTTACTGATCCCTCTTTGTCCTCCCTTCCAAATATAGTGTTTTTCATGAATAAGTAAGCATATTTAAAAATAGGATTGATAATTTGGGAAACTCTAGAATAATGAGGATCAAATAGCGGTTGTTCAGAAATTTGTCGCCAAAAATGTGAATTCTCAAATTGGGGCAAAATCACACACACCTCATTCTTTGGCAATTCATAACAAGCATTAAAATCTCCCAACGTCCATTCATAACTTTCATCAAACAAATGAAATTTAAGCTTCCCCCCACCTTGACCATTATCAACCTCTATTGAGCTTAAAAATTCAAAAACAATTCTAGGATAAGTAGGATATTTTATGTTCACTAAACCACTCCATCCTATCGTTTCAAATAACCAAACCAAATCATCCTTAAACCCCAAAGTTTCTAAAGTTTCAACATCAAGAAACCTAGTGCCTAAAAGAGGTCGTTTACATAAAGAAGAATATCTATACCTGTAACGCCCGCCCTCCCTGCTGTCAACAAGGGACGGGGCTACGATACTCTACGTACGTATTACAGCGGAAGACTTAAAATTATTTTTCTTAACTTAATTAAAAGCCGAACTACACTAACATGGTTTCATAACATGATAACAAAATAAATAAAAACTCAACATCAAGTCACCCATATTGTATTACATTTCACAAAACCAAAGCATAGTTCTTAAAGGTTTTAAAGCAGGTTCTTAATTAGTTGCCTAGCCACCGCCACACGCATCTTCGTTGCCCCTCCTGCTACTCCTTTAACTCATCCAACTTTTTCCTTTATCTGTGGCACAAGGAAAGTAAGCTATGAGCACTCATGGCTCAGTAAGTTCCTTTCCTACTCACTAAAACCAACAATCAACACATAATCAAATAATGTCTCAACTTAACATGATCTCAACTAGTCATGGCATAACATATCATACTCTTTAAGCTTATCATGCAACATAACTAACATTGTAACTAGTCATGGCATATCATCTCTTAAAGCATAGCATGAAACATAACATAATTATATCATGGCATATCATCTCTTAAAACATAGCATGAAGCATAACATAATCATATCATGGCATATCATCTCTTAAAACATAGCATGAAACATAACATAATCATATCATGGCATATCTTAAATCATAGCCTCAACACAACATAATCATAGATCATATGCATCATGATTTTAAAAACATGTATCCGAAAAACATGTGTATGTCTCATGATCTTTTAAAACCATTTTCTTCTTCCATATATATATACTTGAACATAATATCAACATAATTAGGGCCCCGGCTTGTACCATACATACATAACATAGATGCGCTCATCCTAAGTATATCCAAGGTAGCAAGTCTTGAATCATACTAGGAACTAGGTCAAGATCACAAAGCATGGCCTAGGGGCGTACTTGAAGAGTCCATCCCTTATTAGCCTAGATCACAAAGCAAGGCTTAGCCCAGATCACAAAGCAAGGCTTAGGGGTGTACTAATTAGGAGCCCATCCCTTATTAGCCTAGATCACAAAGCAAGGCCTATATACTGATTAGGAGTCCACCCTTGGTACAAGCCTTACAAAGTAAAGTAGCATGTATAAAAATGCATCATTTAGTCACATAGCATAGCATAAAAGTATGCATCACTTAGGCATACATTATGTCATAAAAGTATGCATCACTTAGGCATACATCATATGATAAAAAGTATGCATCACTTAGGCATACATCATGTCTTAAGAAAGTATGCATCACTTAGGCATACATCATATCATAAAAGTATGCATCACTTAGGCATACATCATGTCTTAAGAAAGTATGCATCACTTAGGCATACATCATATCATAGAAAGTATGCATCACTTAAACATGTAGTATATCATTAAAGCATGCATATTTCTATCCACATAGCATATCATAAAAACATTCATATTCTAAGCACATAGCATATCATTTAAGCATGCATATTTCTACTCACATAGCATATCATAAAAGTATGCATATTCTAAGCACATAACATATCATTAAAAGATTCATATTCTAAGCACATAGCATATCATTTAAAACATGCATATTTCTAAGCACATAACATATCATTAAAATATGCATATCTCTATCCACATACCATATCATAAAAAGGTATAAATCACAAGCATACATGGTTAAGCATAAGGGTGTATCATGTGATTATACTATCATAAGAAACATGGTAACATAGTTAACTTGGGTTCTAAGCTTCCTAAACCCTTGGGTTCCTATCATGGCCGAACCCCCTTAGGTCTCAATTTAGGTAAAAACAACCTCCAAGCATGTGAAACCTAAATCATCATCACATAAATTTCATAGGAAGCATTATAAGCATGATTAACTTGGTTTCTAAGTTCTCCAAGTCCTTAAACTCATGTGGCCGAACCCTATCAGTATATAAACAAGGTCCCAAATGTCATGAAAGCATGGAAACCATAAACCATATTTATAGCATTTTTTTCAAATAGCATAGTAGGCATATTGAGCTAGTTCTTAAGTCCTTCAAGCCCTTAATGTAACACCCCTAGAAAGCCTAGAAGGGTAATGGGAGTACGAATGAAAAGAGGATGTAAATACTCTATGTTAAATATTAAGATGGATTTAGATGATTAAAACTTTATGAAAGAAAAATAAAGTTGAGAATATAATCATCTAAGCATGATTTAAAATGTATGGAATTAATGTGGACAAAAGAAAGAAATAAGAGATAATATGTACATGTATGAAATATTTATGCATAATGCATAATATATATGAATTATTATGTACAAAAGAAAATAAAAATGTTAGAAGAGAGATTGAACCCTGGACCTCTTGTAAGGAACATGTATAGGATACCAAAGGGGATAGGAGAATTATTGATAAGGAGAGAAAGGATTAAGTAGTTAAGAATAAGAAAGGATTCTTTTTACTTAAAAGAAAAAGGAAGTAAAAAGAAATAAAAATATATATAACCAAGTTTTGAACCTTGGTTCTATTGTGGATGCATGCATGTATTAACCAATTGGGATAAGAGAGGATATTGTAAGAGGAGAGATAGAAAATTTTATTAAAGGAGAGAAAAGAGAGAGATTAAGAGAGAACTCACAAGGCATATTTCTAGAATATTCCTATCATAAAGAAGAGGAATAAATGGGGAGGATGAATCAAGTCAAATTTCCTCCCCTCATTTTAGTATAAATAGGCATGGATGGGTGACTTCAAATTCATCCTCCACTCCTCTCCCTCTCCTCCTCCCTCTTGTGCCGAGACCCCCTCTCCCTCTCCTCTTCTTCTTGTTGCCAAGCAACACAAGAGGAAGGAAGCTCCTCTTCCTCCTCACTCCCTCCCTCTTCTTTCTTCCTTGTTGTTGCCGAGCAACACAAGAGGAAGAAGCTTCTTCTTCCTCCCCTCTCCACCAAAAGACCTAGCAACTCCTTTCCCTCCATTGGTGCCGAACCTAGCAAGCAAGAAGAAAGGTCCAAGCAAGTTCTAAATTCTAGGAAACTTAAGCGAAGAAGGTAAGCTTCCCCTCACCTGTGGTACAAGGCTTTTTACATGTTTTTATGATTTTATGAGGATTTTTAAAACCTAGAAACAAGTATGAGAAAATTCGGTTAAGAAGAGCTTTCGAAATCTAGTGATGCTTAACTAGTCTTCACTAAATGATAGATTTTCTATGCCATGGAAAAGGATTCTTCTTCATGTTTTTATACCTATATGATGCTTGATAAGAGGAGCACTCAACCCTAGAATTTCGGCCAAAAATATTTTTAAGAGGCTAGAGAAATTCATTGTTTTACTCAACTAGTACAAGGTTCTTCCTATGAAATGTTAGGGACCATGTAATTAGTTTTCTTGCTTAGAAGATGTTTGAACTAAAAGGAAACCCACCCATGTGTTTCGGCCAAGAAGGGGTTTAGGGTTAGGAATACCCTTAAATTTAAATAAACATGCTCATGAGGTAGGATATAAAGATGTTAAAAGATTTGTATGTTTCGGCCAAGTTGTTCATGAACTAAATTTATATGTTTGTTTCTTAGTAAATTTTACCATGAAACTCACTTAGGTTTTCATGCTTTAGACTACTTAAAAACCTAGCTAAAGAATGGTAGGTTTCGGCCATGTGAAGGAAATAAAAGAAAAAAAAAGGGAAAGAAAGAAACCTAGGAAATGTTATGCAATGAAATTTATGTAAATGCCATGATATGTGATAGCATATGAAATGCTATACATAATGAGAAGAATGAAATTTATGTAAATGCCATGATATGTGATAGCATATGAAATGCTATACATAATGAGAAGAATGAAATGTATGTAAATGCCATGATATGTGATAGCATATGAAATGCTATACATAATGAGAAGAATGAAATTATGTGAATGCCATGATATGTGATAGCATATGAAATGCTATACATAATGAGAAGAATGAAAAATGAAATGCATGAAAGATTGTTAGGGATATGATATGATAGTTATGCATGATAAATTACTTTGTATGGTTTGTACCAAGGGTGGGCTCCGTAAACGCCCCGGGGTCGATGGAATAAGACTCGGGCCTCGTCAGTAATGGGCTTCTGATGCCCTAGGTCGATGGAGTAAGACTCGGGCCTAGTATGTATGTATGGTAGGGTTCAAGACTTGCTACCTTGGACCTACGTATGATGTATGTGGTACAAACCGGGATCCCCAATGATGATGATATTAATTTCAAGTACTTACAAGTATAAGTTTTCAAATTCATGATGCATTGCCTGCATATGTGCTTGAATTAGCTAATGATTTGATATGATGCCATGATGATATGAATATGATACCTTTGTATGTTGTATGCTTATGATATTACGCATGATGTTAATATACGATGATTTTCGGTTTTAGTGAGTAGGAAAGGAACTTACTGAGCCATGAGTGCTCACAGCTTATTTTCCTTGTACCGCAGATAAAAGAACTGGATGAACTAGAGGAGCAACAGGAGGAGCGGATAATGATGTGTGTGGTGGTGGCTCGGCAAAGAACGATTCGGACAGATTAATATGATTAGTTATAGAATCAATATATGCATATTTAATCTGTGATATCATGCTTATTTAAATAAAATAAATGGTTTAAAATTTTTATTCTTCCGCTGCCATAGTATAACTGAAGCATGTACGTAAGTAGTGTACGAACGTAGCGCCGCCTTTGGGTTGGGTAAGAAGGGCGGGCGTTACACTTAACGTATATCTTGGTCAAACTTTTAACAAGTGTTCATTAGGGATAAAAACAAACATATAAGCATGTGAACTTGAACTAACATCATGTATAAATTCATAACAAGACATCATACAATAGGTATGGCCAAAACTTACCCTAGCCTCATTTAGGTCACTAAACAACATATAGTATGAGAACTTTGGTTTTCTACTTATCATATTTCATGTAGAGTGACATAAGCATATTTATTTCTTGTTCTAGGGTTTCTAGGGCATCTATTACTTCATGTCCGAAACACACAATGATCCATTTAGGTCATGGAAAAATTATACAAATATGTGACACAATCAACACCTTATCATATTTTCATAAGAAGTACTTTTAACACATTTGGTTTCATTTCTAAGGCCTCTAGGTCTTTTAAACCCTACTTGGCCGAAACTCAACAGTATGTAAACTTGCTTCAAATAGTCTAAAAGCATAAGAAATCATACAAGTTTCATAGCATGTATAAAGACAAGCATAATAAACATACATGTGAATTGTGTCTTAGGCTTCCTAGGTTTCTTTCCCTTTATCTTTTATTTTTCCTCATGGCCGAAACCTACTAATCTTTAAACTAGGTTTTAAGTGGCCTAAAGCATGGAAAACCTAAGTAAGTTTCATGGCAAAAATTACTAAGAACATCATATACAAAGTTGGTCCATAAACAAGCTAGGACCCTTGTGCTCTTACATGTCATATATCATGTAACTAATTTTCTATACTCAATTTAAACATAAGAGCATTAAACAACTTTCATATCATAATATCACAGAGGTCTTGAGCACATTAGAATTTTGTTTAAGCTTTTCTAAACTATCCATCTTATCATGGCCGAAAATCTAAAATAAGAGTTCATGAATTTCTAGCAATGTACAACATGCAATTCTTTTAAGAGAACTCTATATTCTATCATACAAACATGGTTATTTAAATTTAAAGGGTTTCCTAACCCTAAGCCCTTTTCTTGGCCGAAACATATAAATGGATTTCTTTGGTTTCAAGTAACTTTCAAGCAAGAAAACCAATAAAAACCCTTAGTAGTTCATGGGAGAAATTTTGTACTAGTTTAGTTAAACAATATTTTTCCCTAACCTCCTTAACATAGTTTTGGCCGAAATTCTAGGGTTAGGTACTCCTCTGATTAAGCATCATTTAAGTATAAAAACATGAAGAAAATCCTTCCTACATAACATAGAAAGAATATCATGAAATAAGTACTTGTTTAAATCATCCTAGATTTGAAAACCCTTTCTTTAGCCGAATTTTCTTAAAGTCTTTCCTAGGTTTTCTAATCCTTATAGAATCCGAAAATCACATAAAAGCCTTGTACCACAGGTGAGGGGAAGCTTACATCCTTTTCGCTTGTGGATCTAAGGTATGGTGGAGAAGAAGTAGCCTCTTCTTCTAGTTCCTTTCCCTTGATTCCTTTGCTAAGTCCTCCTTGTATCTTAGGCTTTCTTAGGGAAAAACTTGGCTTTGGGGCCGAAGATGGAGGAGAGGGGACTGTGGTGTTCTCGGTGAGGAAGAGGGAGGATGAGGAAATGAGAGAAAAAATAACTTTCTCTTTTCTTGCTCCCTTTTATGTTAAGGGGGAAGAGGTAGCAAAATTGATTTTTGCTTTCCTTCTCCCTTAACCCATTTTCTATTTTTATTACATTTATTTTATTTTCTATTTATTCTCACCATTCATGATAAAATAAGGGGGAATGAATCCCCTTAATTCCTCTTTAAGTTTTCGGCAAAAAAAATCAAAGAGGAAGAGGGAGAGAAAGGGAGGAAGGCAAGTTGCCCTTCTCTTGCTCTTTTCTTATTTTCTTTTGGCTAGCTTTTACTCTTACCTTTATCATGAGTTTCCCTCCTTTGCTATCAATATCTTCTCTCTATCCCAATTGGTTTCTACTAATTAATTCTATGAAATATAATATAAGAGGTTTATGGTTCAATCCTTGACCTCCTCTTCTTTTTATTTCATTTTATTTCTTTTTGCTTCTACTCACTTCCTATTATTTTTCTAAGGAAAAATCCCACATTCATATATTTATCTTACAAGCTTAGTGGGTATTACAGTACCCCGTACCTCATAAAAAGTTCATCCTCGAACTTTAAAATAGCTCCGGGTACTTTTGTTTCATATCGTCCTCGCGTTCCCAAGTGGCTTCTTCGAATCGTTGATTCCGCCACAGGACCTTTACTAGGGGTATTTCTTTGTTCCTTAACCTCTTGATTTCTCGGTCCAGAATCTGGATGGGTTTACTTTCGTAACTCAGGTCTTCCTGCACCTGTACCGACTGAGGCTCAATCACTTGATCTGTGCTGGGAGTACATTTCTTGAGCATCGATACATGGAACACATTGTGAATAGCTGCCATGTCTGGAGGTAGTTCTAGTCTGTATGCGACTTGGCCCACTCTTTCTAAAATCCGGTACGGCCCTACGTATCATGGGCTTAACTTGCTCCTCTTTCCGAACCTCATTATCCCTTTCATGGGGGATACTTTAAGGAATACCAAGTCTCCGATGTTGAATTCTAGCGGTCTACGCCGTTTATCGGCATAATTCTTCTGCCGACTCTGAGCAGTTTCTATTCGTTGATGGATCTTTTGTATAGCTCGGGTGGTGTCATCAATAAGTTCCGTTCGGAACCCCATTTCCTTCTTTTCACCACTTTCATACCAGCATATAGGAGACCTACACTTCCTCCCATATAGAGCTTCGTAAGGTGCCATTCCAATAGTAGCTTGGTAGCTATTATTGTAGGCGAATTCTGCCAGGTATAAATATCGGCACCAGCTTCCCTTGAAGTCCAGGGCACAAGCTCTTAACATGTCTTCCAATATTTGATTTACTCTTTCAGTCTGCCCATCAGTCTGTGGGTGGAATGCTGTGCTAAACAACAACTTTGTGCCGAGGGCCTTCTCAACGCACTCCCAAAAGTGCGAGACAAAACATCCGTCTCTATCAGAAGTAATGGTCTTAGGGATACCATGTAATCTGACGATTTCCTTAACATATAGTTGAGCTAGTTGTTCAGTTGAATAAGTCATCTTGATTGCCAAAAAGTGTGCAGACTTCGTCAGTCTGTCCACGATCACCCATATAGCATCATACCCGTTTGTCTTCTTGGGTAGACCTGAAATGAAATCCATGGAGATTTCTTCCCATTTCCATTCTGGAATTTGGACAGGTTGTAGTAATCCGCCGGGTCTCTGGTGTTCATCTTTTACCCTTTGGCAGGTCAGACAAGTATTGACGTACTGAGCCACTTCTCTTTTCATACCGGACCACCAAAATTTCTTTTTCAGGTCCTGGTACATCTTAGTGGAACCCGGGTGCATTGCATAAGGCGTTGTATGGGCTTCTTCCAGTATCTTCTTTCGCAACTCTGGATCCTCTGGAATACATAATCGATCCTTGAGGTATAATATTCCATCGTCTGCGATACGGAACCCGTCATTCTTTCCTTCTGCGGTCTCTTGCTTAATTCTTTGAAGGCTCGGGTCACTAGTTTGCTTCTCTAACATGTTCTCGAATAACGTTGGTGTTATGGTGAGGGTAGAGAGTCGTCCGGACATGGTTTCAACTAACGGATACGAGACATGTTTCAGTTTCTCGATGGATTCCTTCATCAGTTTGCTTTCAGCATTGAATAAACATTCTAGCATACTACTTGAAATTAGATAGCTGACCTGTGACAACAGTAGAGGCGTTCGCCACGTCTTCCTGGGTAAGGAGTAGATTCTGGCATTGGTCATAGTGGGAGGGGCCTCCAATCTTCCTTGGCTGATTGAAGTCCCTTCTATGGCAGCTTGCATCTGGTGAAGCTGTGCGGGGGCACTCCTGCTCTGGAAGTTCGGTGAAAGTGGTACCTGAGGTTGAGTAGGGCAATCTCTTATCAAATGACCTTCCTTTCCGCAGTTGTAGCACTTTCTGGTGCTCAGACGACATACTCCAGAATGCATCTTCCCACATGTGGCACACTGAGGGTACTTGATCTGTTTATTGGCCGGGCCACCCTTGGATTTATTCCACTGTTTCCTCTTTCCACCTGAGTTTCCTTTCCAGTCGGCTCTGGTATTGTGCGATTTTTGTCCTCCGGTCAGTACTTGGTTCTTGCCCTTGTTCATTGCTTCCTGATAGTACTCGGTAATCAGGGCACTGCTGACTAGCTCCTCTGCAGTCTGCGGTCTATTAACTCCGCCGGCTACGTTCAGAGCTATCTCGGGTCGGAGCATCTTTAACATTAACCGGACCCTTTCTTTTTCAGTTCGTACCAGTTCTGGGCACAGTCGGGCTAGGCGGTTGAACCTCTTAACGACTTCATTAACTGACAGATCACCTTGCCGGAACTCAGTGAACTCGTCATAGTGTTTGTTGGTCACTCGCATATGGAAGAATTCCTCTAAGAACTTTGTCTCAAAATCTGTCCACTGCATTTGGTTTATTTGTCTTTTCGCCTTTACTCTGTCCCACCACATCCGGGCATCTCCGGTAAGACAGAACGACACGCATTTGACCTTCTCGTGTTCAGGCCAATCCAATAATTCCATTATGTTCTCCACGGTTTTGAGCCAGGCTTGCGCATCCCATGGTTCACAGTTTCCCGAGAATGCTTCCGGCTTAAGCCTTTGCCACTGAATCAAATAGGCCTCTTGTTGGAACATCGGAGTAGGGGCTGCCGGGGGCACTGGTGCGGCTGTAGGTACAACAGGTAGTGGATTCACCGGTGGGGTGACTGGGTTGCCTTGCTGACCCATTAAGGTAGTGATCAGCTGCTGTTGCTCTTCGATCTGATGCTGGAGGTCTGCGACTATCTGTGTCAGATCTGGTGGAGTCACTGTTCCTCCGGTTCGGGCATTGCGTGTCCTAACCATGTTTATCTAAATAAGGACAAACAGACAAGTTTAAGTGGTTATCGTTTTTAGCCAATCTAACCTATTGTTTTGTTTCTATCTATTTATTCTGGTATTATTCCTAACCTACCAATATGTAATCCTAATCTAATTTATAACTAAAAGTATAGAATAAAGCATAAGCAATGTAGTAAAGAAAATGAAGCATAAGCAATATAACAAGAAAGAAAAAAAAATAAAGCATAAGTCATATAATCATGAAAATTAAGCATAAACATGTAACAAGAAAATTAAACATAAGCATATAACAAGTAAATTAAGCATAAACATTCTTACTTGGAGCGGCAGGTAGGAGGCTTGATGTGTGTGTAGTGAGCTGGCAATAAACTTTGGCTCTGATACCAACCAGTAACGCCCGCCCTCCCTGCTTTCAACAAGGGACGGGGCTACGATACTCTACGTACGTATTACAGCGGAAGACTTAAAATTATTTTTCTTAACTTAATTAAAAGTCGAACTACACTAACATGGTTTCATAACATGATAACAAAATAAATAAAAACTCAACATTAAGTCACCCATATTGTATTACATTTCACAAAACCAAAGCATAGTTCTTAAAGGTTTTAAAGCAGGTTCTTAATTAGTTGCCTAGCCACCGCCACACACATCTTCGTTGCCCCTCCTGCTGCTCCTTTAACTCATCCAACTTTTTCCTTTATCTGTGGCACAAGGAAAGTAAGCTATGAGCACTCATGGCTCAGTAAGTTCCTTTCCTACTCACTAAAACCAACAATCAACACATAATCAAATAATGTCTCAACCTAACATGATCTCAACTAGTCATGGCATAACATATCATACTCTTTAAGCTTATCATGCAACATAACTAACATTGTAACTAGTCATGGCATATCATCTCTTAAAGCATAGCATGAAACATAACATAATTATATCATGGCATATCATCTCTTAAAACATAGCATGAAGCATAACATAATCATATCATGGCATATCATCTCTTAAAACATAGCATGAAACATAACATAATCATATCATGGCATATCTTAAATCATAGCCTCAACACAACATAATCATAGATCATATGCATCATGATTTTAAAAACATGTGTCCGAAAAACATGTATATGTCTCATGATCTTTTAAAACCATTTTCTTCTTCCATATATATATACTTGAACATAATATCAACATAATTAGGGCCCCGGCTTGTACCATACATACATAACATAGATGCGCGCGTCCGAAGTATATCCAAGGTAGCAAGTCTTGAATCATACTAGGAACTAGGTCAAGATCACAAATCATGGCCTAGGGGCGTACTTGAAGAGTCCATCCCTTATTAGCCTAGATCACAAAGCAAGGCTTAGCCCAGATCACAAAGCAAGGCTTAGGGGTGTACTAATTAGGAGCCCATCCCTTATTAGCCTAGATCACAAAGCAAGGCCTATAGACTGATTAGGAGTCCACCCTTGGTACAAGCCTTACAAAGTAAAGTAGCATGTATAAAAATGCATCATTTAGTCACATAGCATAGCATAAAAGTATGCATCACTTAGGCATACATTATATCATAAAAGTATGCATCACTTAGGCATACATCATATCATAAAAAGTATACATCACTTAGGCATACATCATGTCTTAAGAAAGTATGCATCACTTAGGCATACATCATATCATAAAAGTATGCATCACTTAGGCATACATCATGTCTTAAGAAAGTATTCATCACTTAGGCATACATCATATCATAGAAAGTATGCATCACTTAAACATGTAGTATATCATTAAAGCATGCATATTTCTATCCACATAGCATATCATAAAAACATTCATATTCTAAGCACATAGCATATCATTTAAGCATGCATATTTCTACTCACATAGCATATCATAAAAGTATGCATATTCTAAGCACATAACATATCATTAAAAGATTCATATTCTAAGCACATAGCATATCATTTAAAACATGCATATTTCTAAGCACATAACATATCATTAAAATATGCATATCTCTATCCACATACCATATCATAAAAAGGTATAAATCACAAGCATACATGGTTAAGCATAAGGGTGTATCATGTGATTATACTATCATAAGAAACATGGTAACATAGTTAACTTGGGTTCTAAGCTTCCTAAACCCTTGGGTTCCTATCATGGCCGAACCCCCTTAGGTCTCAATTTAGGTAAAAACAACCTCCAAGCATGTGAAACCTAAATCATCATCACATAAATTTCATAGGAAGCATTATAAGCATGATTAACTTGGTTTCTAAGTTCTCCAAGTCCTTAAACTCATGTGGCCGAACCCTATCAGTATATAAACAAGGTCCCAAATGTCATGAAAGCATGGAAACCTTAAACCATATTTATAGCATTTGTTTCAAATAGCATAGTAGGCATATTGAGCTAGTTCTTAAGTCCTTCAAGCCCTTAACGTATATCTTGGTCAAACTTTTAACAAGTGTTCATTAGGGATAAAAACAAACATATAAGCATGTGAACTTGAACTAACATCATGTATAAATTCATAACAAGACATCATACAATAGGTATGGCCGAAACTTACCCTAGCCTCATTTAGGTCACTAAACAACATATAGTATGAGAACTTTGGTTTTCTACTTATCATATTTCATGTAGAGTGACATAAGCATATTTAATTCTTGTTCTAGGGTTTCTTGGGCATCTATTCCTTCATGGCCGAAACACACAATGATCCATTTAGGTCATGGAAAAATTATACAAATATGTGACACAATCAACACCTTATCATATTTTCATAAGAAGTACTTTTAACACATTTGGTTTCATTTCTAAGGCCTCTAGGTCTTTTAAACCCTACTTGGCCGAAACTCAACAGTATGTAAACTTGCTTCAAATAGTCTAAATGCATAAGAAATCATACAAGTTTCATAGCATGTATAAAGACAAGCATAATAAACATACATGTGAATTGTGTCTTAGGCTTCCTAGGTTTCTTTCCCTTTATCTTTTATTTTTCCTCATGGCCGAAACCTACTAATCTTTAAACTAGGTTTTAAGTGGCCTAAAGCATGGAAAACCTAAGTAAGTTTCATGGCAAAAATTACTAAGAACATCATATACAAAGTTGGTCCATAAACAAGCTAGGACCCTTGTGCTCTTACATGTCATATATCATGTAACTAATTTTCTATACTCAATTTAAACATAAGAGCATTAAACAACTTTCATATCATAATATCACAGAGGTCTTGAGCACATTAGAATTTTGTTTAAGCTTTTCTAAACTATCCATCTTATCATGGCCGAAAATCTAAAATAAGAGTTCATGAATTTCTAGCAATGTACAACATGCAATTCTTTTAAGAGAACTCTATATTCTATCATACAAACATGGTTATTTAAATTTAAAGGTCTTCCTAACCGTAAGCCCTTTTCTTGGCCGAAACATATAAATGGATTTCTTTGGTTTCAAGTAACTTTCAAGCAAGAAAACCAATAAAAACCCTTAGTAGTTCATGGGAGAAATTTTGTACTAGTTTAGTTAAACAATATTTTTCCCTAACCTCCTTAACATAGTTTTGGCCGAAATTCTAGGGTTAGGTACTCCTCTGATCAAGCATCATTTAAGTATAAAAACATGAAGAAAATCCTTCCTACATAGCATAGAAAGAATATCATGAAATAAGGACTTGTTTAAATCATCCTAGATTTGAAAACCCTTTCTTTAGCCGAATTTTCTTAAAGTCTTTCCTAGGTTTTCTAATCCTTATAGAATCCGAAAATCACATAAAAGCCTTGTACCACAGGTGAGGGGAAGCTTACATCCTTTTCGCTTGTGGATCTAAGGTATGGTGGAGAAGAAGTAGCCTCTTCTTCTAGTTCCTTTCCCTTGATTCCTTTGCTAAGTCCTCCTTGTATCTTAGGCTTTCTTAGGGAAAAACTTGGCTTTGGGGCCGAAGATGGAGGAGAGGGGACTGTGGTGTTCTCGGTGAGGAAGAGGGAGGATGAGGAAATGAGAGAAAAAATAACTTTCTCTTTTCTTGCTCACTTTTATGTTAAGGGGGAAGAGGTAGCAAAATTGATTTTTGCTTTCCTTCTCCCTTAACCCATTTTCTATTTTTCTTACATTTATTTTATTTTCTATTTATTCTCACCATTCATGATAAAATAAGGGGGAATAAATCCCCTTAATTCCTCTTTAAGTTTTCGGCAAAAAAAATCAAAGAGGAAGAGGGAGAGAAAGGGAGGAAGGCAAGTTGCCCTTCTCTTGCTCTTTTCTTATTTTCTTTTGGCTAGCTTTTACTCTTACCTTTATCATGAGTTTCCCTCCTTTTCTATCAATATCTTCTCTCTATCCCAATTGGTTTCTACTAATTAATTCTATGAAATATAATATAAGAGGTTCATGGTTCAATCCTTGACCTCCTCTTCTTTTTATTTCATTTTATTTCTTTTTGCTTCAACTCACTTTCTATTATTTTTCTAAGGAAAAATCCCATATTCATATATTTATCTTACAAGCTTAGTAGGTATTACAATACCGTTGCTCATCACTAGAGAAAAGAATACCAAAGTCATTAGAAATACCTTTAAAGCAAACATTCCTCTCCTTTCTTGCAACCACCTTCTCCTTCCCTTTTCTTGTGGCCGAAATCTCCTCAATCACGTTTTCCATGGAAGAAAATCAAATCTCCTTAAGAAGAATGAGAAAGAAAAATTAGAATAAGTAGTTTAATCCTTTAGAAATGGGAAAATAAGAAAGAGGAACGAGCGGCGGTACACGGTCGTGTACCCCCCACACCCCGTGCCCTAATTCCTTAAAAAGATGTGGATCAGGCCGTGTGATATCACACGGCCATATTCATTTCTCATCGCACGGCCATGTCTGTGACACGGCCCCCTTCTCTTTCTTCTCTGGATTCCAGACACGGGTCGTGTCTGGAACACGGCCTAGACCTCTTTCTCCTCGGGATTCTTTACACGGCCGTGTTTGAGACACGGCCTAGACCTCTTTCTCCTCGGGAGATCCTACACGGCCGTGTCTGGATGACACGGCCCAAGCACTTCCCTTCTATGTCATAGCTTAACCTAAAAACAAAATTAAAAACAAGTAAAAACCAACAAAATGAATTTATACTAGCTAAAAGAATTCAATCTGGAGGGCGAGGTTCAGAAAAATACAACCTTTGTACCTCTTCTATTTTCGTACCATGAATATATTTTTTCAAACGTTGACCATTTACCTTAATTATCCCAAAATCTTTGTTCCAAATATCTACAGCTCCAAAAGGATAAACCTTCTTTACCTCATATGGACCCGTCCACCTTGACTTAAGCTTCCCAGGAAAAAGTTTTAATTTTGAATTGAACAACAAAACCAAATCTCCTACATTAAAATCTTTACGAAGAATGTGCTGATCGTGCCATTTCTTCGTCCTTTCTTTGTAAGATTTATCATGCTCATATGCATCCATCCTTAATTCATCAAGTTCGTTCAACTGAAGCTTCCTTTTCTCCCCTGCTTCCTTTAAATCCATATTCAAATTTGCAATTGCCCAATAAGCCTTATGTTCTAGTTCAAATGGAAGATGGCAAGGCTTACCATAAACTAATCGAAATGGGGTCATCCCAATAGGAGTTTTATAAGCAGTTCGATATGCCCATAAAGCATCATCTAATCTCAATGCCCAATCCTTTCTTGAAGTGGATACAGTCTTTTCCAATATGGACTTAATTTCCCGGTTAGATATCTCAGCTTGCCCATTAGTTTGAGGATGATAAGGTGTTGCAACTTTATGCTTCACTCCATATCTTCTAAGTAAGTTTTCAAACTGTTTCTCTATAAAATGTGATCCTCCATCACTAATGACTGCCTTTGGCACCCCAAATCTTGGAAAGATAATACTCCTAAATAATTTGATAACTGTTTTTGCATCGCACGTAGGGGATGCCACAGCTTCTACCCATTTGGACACATAATCTACCGCCACAAGAATATACCTATTCCCATATGAAAGAGGGAAAGGTCCCATGAAATCAATTCCCCAAACATCAAATAACTCAACCTCAAGAATGTAATTTAACATCGTTTCATTTCTTTTAGTTATATTCCCAGTTCTCTGACATTGATCACAAGACTGAACAAACAACTTAGCATCCCTGAATAAGGTTGGCCAATAAAATCCTGCTTGAAGAATTTTCGTAATCGTTTTTGAACTACCCAAATGTCCTCCATAGGACGAAGAATGGCAATGAAACAAGATATCTCTAACTTCTTCTTAAGGTATACATCTTCGATAAATCACATCATTGCACTTCTTATACAGGAGAGGTTCATCCCAAACATAATTCTTAACTTCTGAAAAAAACTTTTTCCTTTGTTGATGAGAAAAATCCGGAGGTAACACTCCACTAGCAAGGAAATTCACAAAATCTGCGTACCAAGGAGTTTTCACACTTGATAAAGCTAATAAGTGTTCATCCGGGAATATGTCATCAATAGGTAAATCAAAATCCACCTCATTTTCTGACTTTTGAGATATTCTAAACAAATGATCCGCTACTACATTTTCAGCTCCTTTCTTATCCCTAATCTCAAGGTCGAACTCTTGCAAAAGTAAAATCCACCTGATTAACCTAGGTTTAGCGTCTTTCTTTCCAAGTAGATACCGAATAGCTGCATGATCAGTATATACTATTACTCTTGATCCTACTAGATAGGATCTAAATTTATCAATAGCAAATACCACTGCCAATAATTCTTTTTCTGTAGTAGAATAGTTTACTTGGGCTGCATCAAGTGTTTTGTTGGTGCGGGAAGCATCCGACGATCGAACCTAAGTTTTGATAATGGCAAAGGATTCAAAGTTAAGGTGCTTTGTTATCTGACAGCTTTTGCTGAGTGTTTCAGGAAAGTCCTAACTGCGGTTAGGCAAGGTAAAACCCTAGGGGGTGGTAACCCTAGGTCATAGGGGGTGGTAACCCTATGTGGAAAGTCTTGGCAGGTCGATGGCTTCAGGCAAAAGTCCTAGGGGGTGTTAACCCTAGGTGACAAGTCCTGGTGTCGCGAACCAGGTGAAAGTCTGAACTGGCCGGTGAAGCGGATGTTCAGCAGAAAGTCCGGGAGCATCGAGTGCCGAGCAAAAGTCCAGTCGATCTGGAGGATCGCACTGGCAACAGGTAAATCTCCTGAGAGGAGTAGGTGAGGATGCGTTCCCCGTAGAGGGAACAGTAGGCGTCGGGTCGACCTAGGGTTTCCGGCTGGAAATCCGAAGTCAGACCCGGACAGTCCGGAGACTGTCATGATTTCATATTCATACTATTATTTTGTGTTAACTTTGTGTTGCAGGTATCTTTGGATTAACATACTTGCAGGCACTAAAAACACAAAGAAGGACTCGGATGAACAGTGTCCGAGGCGCCTCCATGGAGCTTGGAGGCGCCTCGGGTGCGAGCCAGGAAAAGGCCAGCGCAGCAGACTGGAGGCGCCTTGAATGGAGTTCAAGGCGCCTTGGACCGGAGGTTGAAGGCGCCTTGAACCAGATAGAGTTCGACCAGGTCAGTGCTGATCCACGCGGGTGACTCGGCTCGTTCAAGGCGCCTTGATGAACAGTGTAAGGCGCCTTGAACCCCCTTTATAAGGGGTCTCGACCAGCAGCTTCAAACATATCTCCTTCCAAGTGACTCAAGTGCTACGTGCTGCTCCAAACGACGTTCCGAAGTGCTGCTACTTGTGCCCGACGACCAGGAGCTCAGAATCTTCATTTCTTTGTCGTTGGTATAATTAATTACTGTCGTTTATTGTACTTCAACTTGTAATCGTTTATCGAGCTTACAGTTGTTGCCCACCGGAAGCGATCAAGGATCGCGGGCCTTCGAGTAGGAGTCGCCTTAGGCTCCAAACGAAGTAAAACGACCGTGTCTCTGTGTTTGTGTTTATTTACCTTTTCCGCTGCTTTAATTACTCTACGAATGTTTCACGATTCCGGTAATCGAACGAAATAGCCGTGAGCGCTATTCACCCCCCCTCTAACGCGTCTCGATCCACAATTGGTATCAGAGCGGGGTCGTTTTGAATTGGTGCAACCACCTTTCAAAACAATTTTTTTTTTCGCAGTTTTTTTTCGTTTTCGGAGTCGAATTAGAATTTAGCCTTATAGCTATATTCTAATTTTTGTTTCCCTCGAATCGACTTTTGCTCGAAGTAGGTGCAACACCACTCGAGTTCGTTTTTATTATCCTTTACTCTCGCACTACTAATCCAAGACTCAGTCTTGGAATAGATTTTGTTGTTTTTGTTCTTTTAGATCTAAAATGGCCCAACAAGAAGGATATAGCACCGTTCGTCCCCCACTATTTTCCGGAGAAGACTTCGGGTATTGGAAGGGGCGAATGGAGATATATCTGAAGATCCAGTTCGATACCTGGATGATCATCAAAACAGGACTGGAACTGCCAACTGGTACCGACGGTAAGCCTACACCCTGTGAAAATTGGGAGCCAGCATTTATCAAAAAGGTGGAAGCTGACGCAAAAGCCACCTGCACCATCCAATGTGGTCTTACCAAAGAAGAGCTCAACAGAGTCGGTCCATTCTCCTCCGCAAAAGAACTCTGGGAAAAGCTCATCGAACTCCACGAAGGCACTGACGACACCAAGGTAAGTAAAAGAGATCTTTTACTTAATAAATTATATAATCTAAAAATGCAGGAAGGCGAAACGGCGAGTTCTCTTCACGCGAGAATACAAGACATCCTTAACTCTCTTCACGGAATTGGCCAGAAGATAGAAAATCGGGACGTAATAAGGTATGCCCTAAACTCGTTTCCAAGGAATACATTGTGGGCATCAATGGTAGATGCCTACAAAGTTTCCAAGGATTTATCTTCTTTAAAACTAGATGACCTTTTTAGTGAATTTGAACTTCATGAGCAGACTAATGCACAGCCTACCGAGAAAGGTATTGCGTTGGTTGCAGGTACAAGCCGAACCCGGGAACCGAGACCTCGACGGAGAAACGAACCAGCATCGGAAGCTGAACCAGACTCTGATGATGAAGAAGGTGACATTACAACCGAGCTGGTAAATCTCGTGAAGAATCTCTACAAGATGAAAGGATTCGACAAAAGAGATCTAAAGAAGGCAGTGAAATCAAAGGAAGGCCCACAAAATACAAAGATGAAGTTTGAAGTTAAATGCTACGGGTGTAACCAAAAAGGGCACATCAAAACCAACTTCCCTAACCTGAAGGAGATCAAAAAGCAAAGAAGGAAAAAGGTCCTTAAGGCAACATGGGACGAATCTTCATCAGAAGACGACGACGACGAGCTCGAACAAACGAGTCTACTCGCATTAATGGCCCGGGACCAAGTCGTCGAATCCGGATGCGAGAGCGAGTCTGAGGCAGAGTCCGAGCAAAGCCACGGATCCGTATCCGTTTCCGAAGGACCAGACCCCGCTGTAAGTATCTCCCGGTTGAACAGTTTAGTTAGCTATTTATTGCGCAAATTAGCTAAGTCAAACCTGAAAGTTAAGTCACTTCTAAAGGAAGTAAGTGTCCTTAAAGAAGTGGCTGACACCAAACCCTTACCTGACCAGAGTCAGACTGAATTTCCAACTCAAGTTCAAAAACTTGAGGAAGAAAATTCAAGTTTAACAAATAAGGTTAAAGATTTAGAAAATACCTTAGAACGGTTTACTTTGGGCTCCAAGAATTTGGACTTGATTCTTGGGACACAAAGAGCCATCTACAACAGAACTGGGCTGGGTTACAAAAGTAAATATAGATCCTATTTATCATTAATAAACAAACAAAGTATTAAAACAGTCCAAGCATGGGTCTCCAAGTCTAACTTGGTTAATCAAGTTGGACTTGGCCAATACTGGGCTCCAAAGGATCAAATATACTACCTCGATAGACCATATCGAGGCCATGATCCAGGGGGAGCAAAGAGAAAAACAATCCTAAAAATTTAAAATTAAAATTCAAAATTAAATTCAAAATTCGAAATCAAAATTAAAATTAAATTCAAAATTCAAAATTCAAAATTAAATTCAAAATTAAAAATTAAAAATTAAATTCAAAATTCAAAATTAAAAATTAAAAATTAAATTCAAAATTCAAAATTCAAAATTAAAATTAAATTCAAAATTCGAAATCAAAATTAAAATTAAATTCGAAATCAAAATTAAAATTAAATTCAAAATCAAAATTAAAATTAAATTCAAAATTAAAATTAAAAATTAAATTCAAAATTCAAAATTCAAAATTAAAAATTAAATTCAAAATTCAAATTAAGAAATTAAAACTCAAAATGAAGATAAGGGATCCAGACTCGCTGGCACCCCCAACTAAACTACCCGGGAAGGTAACTGAACCTAATCTACCCGAAATGGGTAAAACAAGAGTAGATTACCCGGCAGGGTAATTAAGGTTAGATTAAAACGGACTAAGGTTAACTTGAACCACAGTACAGGTGAAGTTTTTGGATGATAGTACGTTAGGGAAGCTTGGGCATCGCATGTCTAGGAAGATATGGCTTCGACCTGGTGCATTTGGCCAAGTGGAACTGACCGAAGCTACCCTTAAATGGATCCTAACTAGTTAGACCAAGGTTTAGTACTAAGCTCAATGGGTAGGACTATTTGGAAAACCTCGAAGGCATGGTTACTTTAATGAGTTCCTTGTGACTCACCATAGCCCAGAAGTTTATCCAAAGAATGCTTACTTGTTGAACCCAAAGCTAAACCTGAATCTAACACAAAGTTAACCCAAACCTTAAAATTGAATTATAAATCATCTCACATCAATCATAGGTTTCCCTGATTGAAAATTTAGATCGGGTGAGATGACTAAGTAATAACATTCATTTGAAAACCATTTTCAAAATCAATTTTAAAACTCAAGTTCAAAATCAATTTTAAAACTCAATTTCAAAATCAATTTTAAAACTCAATTTCAAAATCAATTTTAAAACTCAATTTCAAAATCAATTTTAAAACTCAATTTCAAAATCAATTTTAAAACCCAAATTTCAAAATCAATTTTAAAACTCAATTTCAAAATCAATTTTAAAACTCAATTTCAAAATCAATTTTAAAACTCAATTTCAAAATCAATTTTAAAACTCAATTTCAAAATCAATTTTAAAATTTCAAAATCAATTTTAAAACTCAATTTCAAAATCAATTTTAAAACTCAAATTTCAAAATCAATTTTAAAACTCAATTTTAAAATCAATTTTAAAACTCAATTTTAAAATCAATTTTAAAACTCAATTTCAAAATCAATTTTAAAACTCAAAATTCAAAATCAACTTTAAAACTCAATTTTCAAAATCAATTTTAAAACTCAATTTTCAAAATCAATTTTAAAACTCAATTTCAAAAAATCCTTTCAAAACTCAATTTCAAAATTATTTTAAAACTCAACTTCAAAATTATTTTAAATTTCAAAATTATTTTTAAACTTAAATTTCAAAATTATTTTAAAAATTCAATTTCAAAACTCCTTCAAAATTTATCTCTAACAAGTTTACTTCAACTATCGTGAAATCCATTAAAACAATTCAACCACTTCCTATGTAGGAATTGGATCAATGGATGTTGGATAGTGGCTGCTCCAGACACATGACTGGAGATAAATTGAAGTTTACTAAACTCACATACAAGAACTTAGGATCAGTTGCATTCGGTAACGAAGGTCAACTTAAGGTAATCGGAAGAGGTAATATCGAACTCAACTCCGATTTTATTATTCAAAAAGTCCTTTTAGTTGAAAATTTCAAGTTTAATTTACTAAGTATAAGTCAATTGTGTGATAGCGGATACGTAGTAACTTTTGACAAAACCAGGTGTTTAGTTAAAAACATTGAAAATCCTGAAATCTTACTTAAGGGACTTAGAATAAATAATATGTATTCAATTAATCTACCGACATCCTCAACAAAGTGTTTTCTAACACAAGAAGAGGAAACTGCTTTGTGGCACAGAAGATTGTGTCACACTCACACTAGACTCATTTCAAAAATGAGTCATAATGGTCTAGTTAAAGGTTTACCAAACCTAAAATTCATTGAAAATTCTATCTGTAATGCTTGTCAACAAGGAAAACAAACGAAGTCAACACACAAATCAACAAATCTTGAAAGAACCAGCTCCTTACTTGAGCTCCTTCACCTTGACTTATTTGATTCACATGGAGCTAAGTCACTAAGCAAGAACCAGTATTGCTTAGTAATAATTGATGACTACTCTAGATTTTCATGGGTAAAATTCCTAAAAACTAAAGATGAAACCTATGAAATATTTAGTAACTTTTGTAAATTAATACAAAATGAACAAGATACTAAAATTAAAAGCATAAGAAGTGATCACGGAGGAATTTGAAAATCATAAATTTACCCAATTTTGTAAAATAAATGGATATCAACATGAATTTTCATGTCCTAGAACCCCCAACAAAATGGTCCGGTGGAACGTAAAAATAGAACTCTACAAGAAGCCGCTAGAACCATGTTAAATGAATATAATTTAAATCACCAATTCTGGGCAGAAGCAATAAATACTGCAAATCATATTCAAAACCGAATTTTGATCAACAAATTTCACAAGAAAACACCTTATGAACTATATTATCATAAAATTCCTAACTTAAATTATTTAAAAGTATTTGGATGTAAAGTTCACATTTTAAATACTAAAGATTATTTAAGAAAATTCACACCCAAATCTAACAAAGGAATATTTTTAGGATACTCCTCAAACAGTCGAGCCTATAGAGTCTACAATCAAAACACCCTGAAGGTTGAAGAAACAACTAATATAATATTTGATGAAGAAAATAATCTACCAAATATAAATGAGAATGTTGATATTGATCCAAGAAATATAGAAGATGATGAAATTCAACCAAGTCTTAATAAACTAGAGGAACCAGCCCCTGACCCACTTATAAGACCAACTAGGGTCAGTACCTCTCACCCATCTGATCAAATTTTGGGTGATCCGAATCTAGGAGTCAGAACTAGATCCTCCTATAGAATCCACAGTCAGATTGCCCTAATTTCTAAAATCGAACCAAAAACAATAGAAGAAGCACTACCTGACCCGGACTGGATCATAGCTATGCAGGAAGAGTTAGCCCAATTTGAGAGAAATCAAGTCTGGGAACTTGTATCTAAACCCTCAAATAAATCAATAATCGATACAAAATGGGTATTTAGAAACAAGCTAGATGATCAAGGCGAAATAATTAGAAATAAGGCTAGGCTTGTAGCTAAAGGATTTAGCCAAGTTGAAGGTTTGGACTATGATGAAACCTATGCCCGTATCTAGGCTCGAATCCATTAGAATGTTGTTAGCCTATGCAGCAAACAAAGGATTTAAACTATACCAAATGGATGTCAAGTCAGCATTCTTAAATGGATTTATTAAGGAGGAAGTTTATGTAAGCCAACCCCCAGGATTTGAGGACTTAGGATATCCTAATCATGTATTTAAGTTAAAAAAGGCCTTGTACGGACTTAAACAAGCCCCTAGGGCATGGTATGAACGATTATCAAATCACTTAATATCCAAAGGTTTCAACCAAGGTCAAATAGATCCAACTCTGTTTGTAAAAACTATAGAAAAAGACATCTTCATAGCTCAAATCTATGTTGATGATATAATATTTGGATCAACTAACTCTAATTTTTTAAAAGAATTTATTAGATTAATGGAAAATGAATTTGAAATGAGTATGGTTGGTGAACTTAATTTTTTCTTAGGCTTACAAATAAAACAAACTAAAGATGGTATATACATTTATCAAACTAAATATACAAAGGAATTAATTAAAAAATTCTGCATGGAAAATTCAAAAATAATAAATACTCCAATGGCCACCAACATTAACATAGACTCTGACCCTGAAGGAAAACCAGTTGATCCAAAGTACTATAGGAGTGCCATAGGAAGCTTGCTTTACCTAACTACAAGTCGACCCGACATATTATTTGCGGTTGGAATGTGCGCAAGATACCAATCTTGTGCAAAAGAGTCACATTTAACCTATGTTAAAAGAATACTTAGGTACATTAAAGGTACTCTAAATATAGGACTCTGGTACCCTAGAACTTGCACCTTTGACCTTCTTGGCTATTCTGACTCGGATTACGCCGGATGCAAGTTAGATAGAAAAAGCACAAGTGGTAGTTGTCAATTTCTAGGACAATGCCTAGTAAGTTGGTCAAGTAGAAAGCAACATTGTGTTGCTCTATCTACCACTGAAGCTGAATATATAGCCTTAGGTGAATGCACATCTCAATTGCTTTGGATGATGCACACTCTTAAAGACTATCAACTGAACTATCATAACACAAAAATCTCAATTGATAATATAAGTTCCATAAATTTAACAAAAAACCCAATTCATCACTCAAGGACTAAACATATAGAAGTGAAGCACCACTTTGTAAGGGATCATGTAGCTAAGGGTGATATTATACTCAACTATGTTGAGTCAAAATCAAATCTAGCTGACATCTTCACAAAACCCTTTCCTGAACTTGAGTTCAGCTCACTTAGAAGACAAATAGGAATGTGTTGGGTAGAATAGACAATGTTATCATTTACTTTTAAAATTCTAGGAAAATACTTATTTCAAAATTCCAATTTCTTAGAATTTTCAACATTTGGATCTAGCCTAAGATTTCCCCTAGGTTAAAGCCAGAGCATCTCACAAACACCTAGGTCTACCTTGCTTGTGTTTGAAAAACTTAGAAAGGCGTGAGATGCATAGGGTACAGCCTGGACTCAGGAATGCTTATATTTGTGCATCAATATGAGTCTGGGCGTTAAACACATCATAAACAATAATCAAGTCAAGTCTTCCAGCTCTAGCCAACTCTAACTGGACCAAATGGACTTAATTTGACTAACCATGTGAAAGCTACTGCCCTCTAGGCAATCAGCAAGTAGCTAAAGGTTAGACAATTGGGAAAAGTGTTAAAGTTATTTTTTTAAGTGACCTCATATTTTCATTCAATTGACCTCATATTCTATAACTTCTAAACAAATCCTTTTATTGAAAATTCAAATGCTCAAATTTTCAAACTTAATTAATTTTAAGACTATTTGAACTAGACTTAGTTAGATTGTACTCTAAACTTAGCTATTTGACAAAATATTTTCTCAATACGAATCATTTTGAAGCTGAATATATAGCTAAGTATTTTCTAATTTGGAAAATTCCAAAACTCAAAAAGCTAAGTCATTTTTGCTAAGAAGAAAATTGTTCTTTTTCTCTCTTTTGAAAATTTTCCTTCAGAAAATACAAATCTACTCTCAAACTGGTTTATTTTTTATATATGGCAAAGGGGGAGAGTAGGTAAATTAAAGTTAAAAGAAAACTCAAAGTAATTAATAAAAGGAGGGCTTTTATTAAGGGGGAGTCTTATATTACAAAGTTAAAAGTTTCCAGCTTAACTGTTATTACGTTTGAAGTTTATTTACTTAAGCTTGGTTAACTTTATGCAGTTATTACATATGTTGTTTTTCTTAACTTTGAATTACGTGTTGCCATAATCAAAAAGGGGGAGATTGTTGGTGCGGGAAGCATCCGATGATCGAACCTAAGTTTTGATAATGGCAAAGGATTCAAAGTTAAGGTGCTTTGTTATCTGACAGCTTTTGCTGAGTGTTTCAGGAAAGTCCTAACTGCGGTTAGGCAAGGTAAAACCCTAGGGGGTGGTAACCCTAGGTTATAGGGGGTGGTAACCATATGCGGAAAGTCTTGGCAGGTCGATGGCTTCAGGCAAAAGTCCTAGGGGGTGGTAACCCTAGGTGGAAAGTCCTGGTGTCGCGAACCAGGTGAAAGTCCGAATCGCGGTGGCGGATGTTGAGAAAGTCCGGAGCATCGAGTGCGAGCAAAAGTCCATCGATCCGGAGGATCGACGCGTTCACCGTAGAGGGAATAGTAGGCGTCGGGTCGACCTAGGGTTTCCGGCTGGAAATCCGAAGTCAGACCCGGACAGTCCGGAGACTGTCATGATTTCATATTCATACTATTATTTTGTGTTAACTTTGTGTTGCAGGTATCTTTGGATTAACATACTTGCAGGTACCAAAAACACAAAGAAGGACTCGGATGAACAGTGTCCGAGGCGCCTCCATGGAGCTTGGAGGCGCCTCGGGTGCGCAGCAGACTGGAGGCGCCTTGAATGGAGTTCAAGGCGCCTTGGACCGGAGGTTAGAGGCGCCTTGGATAGGCTGAAGGCGCCTTGAACCAGATAGAGTTCGACCAGGTCAGTGCTGATCCACGCGGGTGACTCGGCTCGTTCAAGGCGCCTTGATGAACAGTGTAAGGCGCCTTGAACCCCCTTTATAAGGGGTCTCGACCAGCAGCTTCAAACATATCTCCTTCCAAGTGACTCAAGTGCTACGTGCTGCTCCAAACGACGTTCTGAAGTGCTGCTACTTGTGCCCGACGACCAGGAGCTCAGAATCTTCATTTCTTTGTCGTTGGTATAATTAATTACTGTCGTTTATTGTACTTCAACTTGTAATCGTTTATCGAGCTTATAGTTGTTGCCCACCGGAAGCGATCAAGGATCGCGGGCCTTCGAGTAGGAGTCGCCTTAGGCTCCGAACGAAATAAAACGACCGTGTCTCTGTGTTTGTGTTTATTTACCTTTTCCGCTGCTTTAATTACTCTACGAACGTTTCACGATTCCGGTAATCGAACGAAATAGCCGCGAGCGCTATTCACCCCCCCTCTAGCGCATCTCGATCCAACATGTTTTACTTGCATAATGGATCGCATGTAAAATCTTATTTCTTCGTTGTCCCAAAATTGCTCCTACAGCAAAATCACTAGCATCACACATTATTTCAAAAGGAAGATCCCAATCAGGTGCTTGAATGACGGGAGCTGTTGTAAGAGCATTCTTGATTTTATTGAAGGCTTCAATACATTCGCTATCAAAACAAAACTCAACATCTTTAATCAACAGATTAGTTAATGGCTTGGAAATCTTTGAAAAGTCCTTAATAAAACGTCTATAGAAACCAGCATGTCCTAAAAAACTCCTAACTCCTTTTACATTGATGGCTGGGGGTAATTTGTCTATTACTTCCACTTTTGCTTGATCTACCTCAATACCATGCTCTGAAATTTTATGCCCCAAAACTATTCCTTCCTTAACCATAAAATGACATTTTTCCTAGTTCAACACTAGGTTTGTATCTTCACACCTTTTTAGAACAGTAGAAAGATTTGACAAACAAGAATCAAAGTCATTTCCATAAACTGAGAAGTCATCCATGAAAACCTCCATAATTTTTTCTATTAAATCTGAAAAAATTGCCATCATGCTTCTCTGAAAAGTGGCTGGAGCATTACAAAGCCCAAATGGCATCCGACGATAAGCAAAGGTACCATAAGGACAAGTAAAAGTAGTCTTCTCCTGGTCTTGAGGATGAATTGGAATATGAAAAAATCCAGAATATCCGTTCAAGTAACAAAAGTAAGAATGTTTAGCTAATCTTTCAAGCATTTTATCAATAAATGGTAAAGGGAAATGATCCTTCCTTGTTTCTTTATTCAACTTCCGATAATCAATGCACATTCGCCACCCCGTCACTGTTCGTGTTGAAATTAGCTTATCTTCTTCATTCTTGATAACAGTCATTCCTCCTTTCTTTGGAACCACGTGGACTGGACTTACCCATTCACTATCCGAAATTGGGTAAATAATCCCTGCATCAAGAAGTTTAATCACTTCCTTCTTTACTACCTCTTTTAAATTTGGATTTAGTCTCCTTTGATGCTCAATTGAGTTCTTGTACCCCTCTTCAAGTAAAATTCTATGCATACAGAGAGATGGACTAATCCCTTTTATATCATCAATTGTATATCCAATGACCTTTCTATGCAACCTTAACTCATCCAACAGTCTCTTTGTTTCAAACTCATTTAACTGAGCATTAATTATAACTGGATAAGTAGAATTCGGCCCAAGAAATTCATACTTAAGATTTGGTGGTAATGGTTTAAGTTCAAGTTGAGGTGGTACTATTTCTGGTAAAACTGCCTCTTGTTCTATCAACATAGTCTCCTCCTTATCCAAGCTTTCTTCTAAAAACTCTTCATTATATAAAGACAAATCATCCTCCTTAAGATCACCAAGGCATACCCCCTTTTCTGTTGAAAATGCCTTTTCACCAAACATTTTTGATAATGATTCTCAGCACCAAGGAAATAATGTTTGGAAATCGTTTTGATTCAAGATAAGCCCTTTTTCAACATCATCCTTTTCCCTAATGATATCCATTGTTAAGAATGAGCTATCTTGCTCTGCCCAATCATTGGAATTTTGCGTAATTCTGCCAACTATCTCAAAAGTTTCTTCTAGACTTTTTTTCAAGAATGATCCTCCAGATGCTAAATCCAGTTGATTCTTATTTGAGAAAGAAAGCCCAACATAGAACAAATGCATAATTAACCATTTCTCAATTCCATGATGTGGACTTAACTACTGAAGAGAAGAATATCTTTCCCAGGCTTGGTATAATTTTTCTCCATCCAATTGCTTAAAATTTAAAATTTGACTTCTCAAATAAGTAGTTTTCCTTGGAGGGAAATATTGGTCAAGGAATTTTTGCTTTAACTCATCCCATGTTCTGATACTTTGAGACTTTAGAGAATTATACCATCTTTTTGCAGCATCCTTCAGACTAAAAGGAAAAGTAAGCAGCTGAACAATATCAGATGAAACTTCTTCATATTTCAAAGTATAACAATATCTATAAAACTCCATCAAATGGGAATAAGGGTTCTCAATCTCCAATCCTCCAAACTGAGTTTTCTGAACCATGGAAACAAAAGATGGTTTGAGTATAAAATTTCTTGCTTGTATGTTAGGGTAAACAATTGCTCCCATTTGTTTTGCAGACTTCGGAGCTCCATAATCTCCGAGTGACTTGCACACCATGTTTAGATATTCTTGTTCTTCTATTTGCCTTTGCAGAATTCTTCTTTTATGGAAAGTTCTGTCAATCTCAGGGTCAAAAGGAAAGAATTCACCTGCAAAGTTAGATCTTCGCATACACAAGAACAAGATAGCAAATGACAATTCAACAGAAAAAGAAAAATAAAAGAATCAAAAATGCAGAATTGAATTTGTACAAAAAGAATTAACAAGAAGTAAAAGTTATACAAGAAAGTAAAAATAGAAATCTAATGATTAGTTACAACTATGCAATAGGAAAGGAAAACAAATGTTATGTTTAGTCTAACTCAATTGATAATTCCTAATGTTATAGCGCAGTCCCCGGCAACGGCGCCAAAAACTTGTTGCACTCCGCAAGTGTACGGAAATATCGCAAGTAATATAAAAGATTATCGTATCCACAGGGACTAGAATAAGCACTAGAAATGTCTCAATGCGAATTAGCTAAACAACTATCCAATTGTTTCAAATGCAAAGTGAAGGTAAACAAATCTAATATTAAAGATCAACAAACAAGAGTTTAGTGTTTTGGGTTATGATAAAGGGAGATTCTAGGAGTTTCGGTTTCTTTGTAAGATTTCTCAAATGTAAATGGTTCACCAATTCTTATCCCTCAATTGCCAAACACTTGTAGAAAGTTGCCGGTTCTCTCTTGCAATAGATAACCGGCTAAGGACTGAGAAATGTATCTAAATATGATCAATTAGACGTGAACCTACGTTGTCCTTACACAGAAGCGCACCTATTACTATGCCTTCCTCGGATATCAACATAGAAGCCCACAACTTATTAATCTATCAGGATACAAGAAACTAAGCACAAGATCCATCCTACTCTCTTAAATGTTCCTATTTCCTCTTCAAGATTATCTCTCAAACGTCCTTACACGGGCTTGCACCTGTCACGTGGATCCCTCTGATGATCGAGTGAGAGTTTATCTTTACAAAGTCCACAAGAAATCCAAACAATCAATCAAGAATGAGAATTAAGCACAAATCACCATTAATCATTCAAGATCTAATTGATACAAGCAAGACAATGTCATTGAAACAAGAAAATGGTAAATCCATAAGAGATTACATCAATCCATCATACAAATACTCCCTTAATCCTAGAATACAAGATCTACTCCATGAATCGAGGAAGAATACCCGAAGAAATAAAGATAACAAGCATTTCTTAAATCCCCAATCCAAGAAACCAAGAAAAGGGGAAAAGAGAAAACTTATCTACGAAGAAGCCTCGTCTTCGGATCTAATCCTCGCTCCGGAGTCGAAATCGTCAAGAACTCCCCTTGAATCGCCCAGAAATCCTCCCAAGAATGGGAGGATACCACCAAATCTTGCCTTCTCTCAAAGGGGGGAGAGAACCCCTTTCAATTCATGAAGGAGGGTTTAAATAGAGCAGGAAATCGAGTGCCACACGGCCCCATGACATGGCCGTGTGAGATTCACACGGCCATGTCCAGTTCCTTCTCTGCCAAAGCTGCACGGCCGTGTGACTCACACGGCCAGGACCCTTCTGCTCTCTGGAAATGCTACACGGCCGTGTGATGCGCACGGCCAGGACCCTTCTGCTCTCTGGAAATGCTACACGGTCGTGTGGTGCACACGGCCACCACCTGCTTGGCCTCAGGAAACCTCACATGGCCGTGTAGATCTACACGGCCATGTAAGGCATTTGCTCTAATATCTTCAAATCAAGACACGACCGTGTGAGATTCACACGGCCATGTCCTCTTCCCTTCCTGTTAAAACAACACGGTCGTGTGTGGTACACGGCCTGATGCTCTTTCTCCCTTCAATTCCTTCCAAGCTTGCCCGAGGACGCATAATCTTCACCAATTTCGACTTCTGTGTACAGAAAATGCACAAAAAGCAGATCTCCAAACCAAAAGAGTAAATATGCTAAAATGAAAGCTGGAAGTATAAAAATGCATAGATCAAGCATGCTCAAAGTATGTAAATGTGCGTAAAAACATGCATAAAAGAGTATATAATCTACGCACATCATCTAGTGAGCAAGAAACCGATGTTCCCTCAGTGCACTACATGTGGAAAGAAGCATCCCAGAAAATGTTGTATGGGCACAAATAAGTGCTACAATTGTGGACTGGAAGGACATAGAGCTAGAGACTGCCCTACTCAGGTTCAGACACCTCAGTACGTCCAGAACAAGGGTGCTCGCTCACAGCTACACGAGATGCAAGCTGCGATAGAAGGCCCTCAGATAAGCCAAAGGAGATTGGAAGCCCCGCCAGCTACAACAAATGCCAGGATTTTCTCCCTCACCAAGGAGGACGTAGCGAACACTTCTACGGTTGTCATAGGTCAGATATTTATTTTCAGTCAGTATGCTACTGTATTATTTGATACTGGGGCAACACACTCGTTCGTCTCTACGCCTTTCACGAGAAAGATAAACATACCACCACAAGCCTTAGATTGTAAGTTCTTAACGACACTGCCCTTGGGAGAAGTAATGCCATCTACTCATATGCTGCGAGCCGCACCTATCAGAAATGTAGACAGAGAACTCTATTGTGATATGATAGTGCTCGACATGCAGGATTATGATATTATATTGGGCATGGATTTCCTGAGCAAGTACCGTGCTTCGATCGAGTGTCGTGATAGAAAAGTGGTTTTCCGGCCAGAAGCAGAACCAAAATTTGAATTTATCGGAGAGACAAGGAAAGAAACTAAGAAATTCTTATCAGCCTTAAAGGCACAGAAGATGTTAGACAGCGGATGCACTGGGTTTCTAGCACATGTGGTTGATACAAGCCAAGCAGAGGACCAGAAGCTGGAAGATGTCAGAATTGTATGCAACTACCCAGAAGTATTCCCCGATGAATTACCAGGGTTAGCCCCCGATAGAGAAATTGAATTAGAGATCGAAGTGATTCCTGGTACTAAACTGATCTCTAAAGCACCCTACCGTATGGCGCCGGCTGAATTGAAGGAACTTCAAGAACAGCTACGGGAGTTACTCGACAAGGGACTTTTCCGCTCTAGTCACTCTCTATGGGGAGCTCCAGTACTGTTTGTGAAGAAGAAAGATGGGTGTATGCGAATGTGCATAGACCACCGAGCGATAAATAAAGTGACGATCAAGAACCGGTACCCTCTACCACGGATTGACGACCTGTTTGACCAGTTAAAGGGTGCCACCGTCTTCTCTAAGATTGACCTGAGGTCTGGCTATCATCAAGTAGAAGTGAAACAGGATGATATATCGAAGATGACTTTCCGAACAAGATATAGACACTTTGAGTTCGTAGTTATGCCCTTCGGAGTGACGAATGCTCCTGCTCTGTTTATGGATCTGATGAATCGGATTTTCTCGGCATTTCTCGACAAGTTTGTAATCATTTTCATCGACGATATCCTCATCTATTTGAGAACCCAAGAAGAGCATGATGAACACCTAAACATAGTATTGCAGATTTTGCGGAAGAAGCAGCTGTATGCGAAATTCTCCAAGTGCGAGTTCTGGCTCGACCGGGTATCATTTTTGGGTCATATTATCTCCAAGGAAGGAGTAATGGTTGACCCACTAAAGATTGAAGTTGTGAGTAACTGGAACAGGCCAAAGAATGCCAGTGAGATCAGAAGCTTTCTCGGGCTAGCAGGATACTACAGAAAGTTTGTAGAGGGCTTCTTTAGAATTGCAGCCCCTATGACAGCTCTCATCAGGAAGAACAAGAAGTATGAATGGACAGATGACTGCAAGAAAAGTTTCACAGAGTTGAAAAGGAGACTGACCAGTGCTCCAATCCTCACTGTTCCGGAAAGTAATGAAAGTTTCGATATGTACAGTGACGCTTCCAGATTAGGACTCGGAGCTGTACTCATGCAGAACGGTAAGGTCATTGCCTATGCCTCTAGGAAACTCAAGGAACATGAAAGAAATTATGCCACTCATGATCTAGAGCTAGCTGCTGTGGTCTTTGCTCTCAAAATTTGGAAACATTATCTATATAGAGCTCAGTGAAGGATTTATATAGACAACCAGAGTCTAAAATATTTCTTCACACAGAAGGACCTAAACATGAGACAACGTAGATGGCTCAAACTAGTAAAGGACTATGATTGCGAGATTTTCTACCATCCGGGAAAGGTGAACAAAGTGGCCGATGCACTCAGTAGGAAGTCCTGAGCCACCCTAGTTTTGAGGACGATATGAAACAAAAGTACCCAGAGTTGTTTTAAGTTCGAGGATGAACTTTTATAAGGTATGGGGGACTGTAACACCCGTAAGGTCCCTAACAATTTTATATGAATTTTTCCATGATTAGAATAGGCTTTATGTAGATTTTTTTTAAAAATAAATAAAAGAAAATAGAACCAAAAAGAGGCATGACCAAGGTTTGAACCTTGGACCTCTTAGTAAGTGGTTTTATGTGATAACTAGTAGCCCCAGCAGGGGTGTGCTATTAGAAAGGAAAGGGACATGGGAGTTAAGGGTAAGGAAAGAGAAGACTCCCTTCACTAAGAAGGAAAAGTTTAAGTTTTCTTCTTCTTCTTTCAATGAGAAGTTGGTTTTGCCTTCTTTCTTCATGGAGAATAAAAAGGAAAAAGGGAATGAAAACTTTATTTTTGCTTCCCTCTTCCTCCTCCTTCCTTCTTCCACCGAAATTCTAAGCCCTCTCCTCACCATTGCCGAAACCAAGCAAAAGGAGTCCTTCCTAGGAAAACTTTGCAAGCAAGGGTATCTTTCTTAGCAAAATAAGCAAGAAGATGTAAGTATTCCCCTCACTTGCAGTACAAGTAGTTTTTGTATGTCTCTATGCTTAAAAGTTTCTTGAAAACTAGGGTTTTACTTTGTAAGTTTCCGCCAAGACAAGGTTGAGAGGCTATCTATGATTACTAAAGGTTTTTATACTTCATGTTGAAACAAAACTTGGAACCACACCTCCTTTAGGGTTCGTCCAAGTAAGAAAAAAAGGGTTAAAGGAAATGTAGAAACCTAACTATGCTTGTTTATGATTTCTCATGATATGTAAACCACTATATGATGATAGTTTAATGATCTAATTCTTAGGTTGCATAAAAAGTTAGACCCATGCTTCTAGGGTTTCGGCCAAGTAAGAATAAAAAGATTAGAGGAAGTTTAAGAACTTAACAATGCTTGTTTATGATTTCTCATGATATGTAACCCACTATATGATGATGGTTTAAAGTTTCCATGCTTTAGGTTGCTTAAAAACCTAGATTCATGACATTAGGGTTTCAGCCAAGTAAGAATAAAAAGATTAGAGGAAGTTTAAGAACTTAACAATGCTTGTTTATGATTTCTCATTATATGTAACCCACTATATGATGATGGTTTAAAGTTTCCATGCTTTAGGTTGCTTATAAAACCTAGATTGATGACATTAGGGTTTCGTCCAAGTAAGAATAAAAAGATTAGAGGAAGTTTAGAACTTAACAATGCTTGTTTATGATTCCTCATGATAAGTAACCCACTATATGATGTTGGTTTAAAGTTTCCATGCTTTAGGTTGCTTAAAAACCTAGATTCATGACATTAGGGTTTCGGCCATGTAAGAATAAAAGGATTAGAGCAAGTTTAAGAACTTAACAATGCTTGTTTATGATTTCTCATGATATGTAACCCACTATATGATGTTGGTTTAAAGTTTCCATGCTTTAGGTTGCTTAAAAACCTAGATTCATGACATTAGGGTTTCGGCCAAGTAAGAATAAAAAGATTAGAGGAAGTTAAAGAACTTAACAATGCTTGTTTATGATTTCCTCATGATATGTAACCCACTATATGATATTGGTTTAAAGTTTCCATGCTTTAGGTTGCTTAAAAACCTAGAAACATGTTATAGGTTTCGGCCAAGGCTTGAACATTAGGGTTAGAACCTTAATTATGCTTGCTAAGAACCTCATTTGCTATGCTATGTATGTTGTAAGAATTTCATGTTTTAAGTTGTTAAAAGAAGCTAGAATTATGCCTACAGGTTTCGGCCAAGATAAGGAATTTGGTTAAGGAGCTACCTAGGGTTTCCAAATACTCTCACATGTTATGTTAAGTATTATGAGAACTTAGGATAGTGATTTCATGTTTTTATGTTGCTTGGAAACCTAGGATTCATGCTTATATGTTTCGGCCAAGTGATGATTCAGGGTTTGTAGGAAGTGCAAAACCCCAACCATGCATGATAAAGACTCTTTATGATATGATATGAATTCTATGTCACCATGTTACTAGATATGTGCACTTATGCCATCATGTTATGCTATGCTATATGATATGTGCACTTATGTCATCATGTTATGTTTCCTCTATGATTTACTATATGTTATGTGCATGTTATTCCATCAAGTTATGCTTATGCAAGGCTTATGTATGATGAAAAGCCTAAGAGATGCTTCCCTTAAGTTGGGATTAAGAGCACTTTTCATGATATGACAAGAACAAGATATGCCATGTGATGACAAGAAACATGATATGCTATGATATGATAAGAAGCATGTATGCTATTTTACTTTTGTATGGCTTGTACCAGGGATGGGCTCCTATGTTGCCCTTAGGTCGATGGTCAATGAAACGGGCCTAGTAAGGGATGAGCTCCTAAGTGCCCCTAGGTCGATGGTCAAGGAAACGGGCCTAGTTCTTAGTAGGTTCAAGATTAGCTACCTTGGATCTATTTAGGATGCGCGCAAATTCATGTATGTGGTACAAAGTCGGGCCCTCATGTTAAGATTATGTTTAAGTACTTATATGATATATATGTTTTAAAAAGGACATCTTGCATATACTCATTTCATGCTATATGATACAAGTTTTCAAAAGAACATCTTGCATACACATATTTCATGTCCTATGATTCTCTTTATGCTTCAGAAAGATGCTTCTTTTAAGATATGTCTATGATACCTAGATAACATGCTACTACCTTACGCTTATGCTCTCACATGTTATGTTATGATTGGACTAAATGTGTATGACACTAATTTATGTTTGCACGTAAATGTTCAATCTAGATGTTGGATAAATGAATATGTCACTACAATATGTTTAATTCATGATTCATGGTTTTTGTGAGTAGGAAAGGATCTTACTAAGCCTATGTGCTTATAGTTCAGTTTTCCTTGTACTGCAGAGAAGGGAAAAGAATGGCTAAACTAAAGGGAGCAGCAGGAAAGGCAAAGATGTGTGTGGAAGTGGCATGGTGGATGAAGATCTGTTATGTGTGTCAACAATTTTATATGTCTTAATTTATGCATGTGAACTATTCTATGTTTTCTACCTTAGTTTTGTGATGATTTCTACAATAGAATAACTCGAATATGTTTGGATACCTATATTCCCTCTTGTTCCATGTTTAGTATGCACCATGCCTTAGTAAAAATATCTTATGCCATGTTCAAGTAGTAGGTGCCAAATCAAGTTATATGCATGAATGCTAGTATGCTCACATGATATGTCTAAAAGATTAGCATGTTAGCATGTTCAATATGTTACATTATTATATTGTTCACATCTCATGTTCAGTTAATATGCATATACAGAAATTAAATCAAATGTTTCTTCTGCTGCCATGACTTCATATGTATATGTATGTATGTATGTTCAAGTAACCTCGTCCTTCCCTTCTTGAGTAGCGGGGAAGGGCGGGCATTACAGTTTGGTATCAGAGCCAGGTTTGCCTTTCCACACACACACATGAAGCCTCTATCCTGCTATTCCAAGTAAAAATTTCTATGCCTACTCTATTTCTTTTATGCATGATAAGAAATGCTTTAATCTAAGTATGCATGCCTACTCTATTCTTTTAATTATGATAAAGAATGTTTTAGTCTAAGTATGCATGAAGGTAGGGTAGGAATGATGATAACTTATGCTAGCCTTGTTGTCATTTATGAAGATAAGAATGGCTAGAAGACGCAATACAAGAGCCGATGAGACGGTACCCCCACCTGATCTGATGCACGTAGTCACTGAACTTCAACGTCAGGTCACTGAACAGCAGCAAGTGATTAATACTCTGATGAATCAGCAGGGGAACCCTGCCACCCACCAGGGAACCAGAATGCATTGCCAGTTATACCTACAGGTGCACTAGTACCACCCGTGGGCCCTGCCCCAGTGGTTCGACAGGAGGCATACCTGATTCAGTGGCAGAGACTGAAGCCAGAAGCCTTCTTTGGTAATTGTGAACCATGGGACGTTCAAGCCTGGTTCAAGACGGTTGAGATTATAGTAGAACTATTGGACTGGCCTTAACATGAGAATGTCAAGTGTGCATCATTTTGCCTTACGGAGATGCCAGAATGTGGTGGGATAGAGTTAAAGAAAAAAGACAAGTGAACCAAATGAGATGGATGGATTTTGAAGCTGAATTCTTTGTAGAATTCTTCCATATGCGTGTTATAAACAAGCACTACAACGAGTTCACCGAGTTCGGGCAAGGTGACATGTCCGTTAATGAAGCTGTGAAAAGATTCAACCGACTAGCACGCCTATGCCCAGAGTTGGTCAGTATGGAAAGAGAAAGGGTCAGACTCATGCTGAAGATGCTCAGACCCGAAATAGCTCTGAACGTGGCCGGCGGAGTTAATAGACCGCAGACCGCAGAAGAGTTAATCAACTATGCCCTGATCACCGAACACTATTTGAAGGCGTTGAACGAGGGCAAGAGTCTAGCCCATCCAGGAGGACAGAAACCTCAAAATACCAGAGCTAGCTGGAAAGGAAACCACAGTGGCAAGAGAAAATAATGGAACGACTCTAAGGGTGGTCTAGTGAGCAAGCAACCCATGTTCCCTCAGTGCACTACATGTGGAAAGAAGCATCCCAGAAAATGCCGTATGGGCACAAATAAGTGCTACAATTGTGGACTGGAAGGACATAGAGCTAGAGACTACCCTACTCAGGTTCAGACACCTCAGTACGTACAGAAAAAGGGTGCTCCCTCACCGCTACACCAGATGCAAGCTGCGATAGAAGGCCCTCAAATAAGCCAAGGGAGATTGGAAGCCCCGCCAGCTACAACAAATGTCAGGATTTTCTCCCTCACCAAGGAGGACATAGCGAACGCTTCTACGGTTCTCACAAGTCAGATATTTATTTTCAGTGAGTATGCTACTGTATTATTTGATACTAGGGCAACACACTCGTTCATCTCTACGCCTTTCACGAGAAAGATAAACATACCACCACAAGCCTTAGATTGTAAGTTCTTAAGACACTGCCCTCGGGAGAAGTAATGCCATCTACTCATATGCTGCGAGCCGCGCCTATCTGAATCGCAGACAAAGAACTCTATTGTGATATGATAGTGCTCAACATGCAGGATTATGATATTATATTAGGCATGGATTTCCTGAGAAAGTACCGTGCTTCGATCAAGTGCCGTGATAGAAAAGTGGTTTTCCGGCCATAAGCAGAACCGACGTTTGAATTTATCGGAGAGCCAAGGAAAGAAACTAAGAAATTCTTATCAGCCTTAAAGGCACAGAAGATGTTAGACAGCGGATGCACTGGGTTTCTAGCACATGTGGTTGATACAAGCCAAGCAGAGGACCAGAAGCTGGAAGATGTCAGAATTGTATGCAACAACCCAGAAGTATTCCCCGATGAACTATCAGGGTTAGCCCCCGATAGAGAAATTGAATTAGAGATCGAAGTGATTCCTGGTACTAAATCGATCTCTAAAGAACCCTACCGTATGGCGCCGGCTGAATTGAAGGAACTTCAGGAACAGCTACGGGAGTTACTCGACAAGGGACTTATCCGCTCTAGTCACTCTCCATGGGTAGCTTCAGTACTATTTGTGAAGAAGAAAGATGGGTCTATGCGAATGTGCATAGACTATCGAGCGCTAAATAAAGTGACGATCAAGAACCGGTACCCTCTACCACGGATTGATGACTTGTTTGACCAGTTAAAGGGTGCCACCATCTTCTCTAAGATTGCCCTGAGGTCTGGCTATCATCAAGTAAAAGTGAAACAGGATGATATATCGAAGATGACTTTCCGAACAAGATACGGACACTTTGAGTTCGTAGTTAAGCCCTTCGGAGTGACGAATGCTCCTGCTCTGTTTATGGATCTGATGAATTTGATTTTCTTGGCATTTCTCGACAAGTTTGTAATCATTTTCATCGACGATATCCTCATCTATTCGAGAATCCAAGAAGAGCATGCCGAACACCTTAACATAGTATTGCAGATTTTGCTGGAGAAGCAGCTGTATGCGAAATTCTCTAAGTGCAAGATCTGGCTCGACCGGGTATCATTTTTGGGTCATATTATCTCCAAGGAAGGAGTAATGGTGGACCCACTAAAGATTGAAGCTGTGAGTAACTAGAATAGGCCAAAGAATGCTAGTGAGATCAGAAGCTTTCTCGAGCTAGCAGGCTACTACAAAAAGTTTGTAGAGGGCTTCTCTAGAATTGCAGCCCCTATGACAGCTCTCACCAGGAAGAATAAGAAGTATGAATGGATAGACGACTGCGAGAAGAGTTTCACAGAGTTGAAAAGGAGACTGACCAGTGCTCCAATCCTCACTCTTCCGGAAAGTAATGAAAGTTTAAGTTTTCTTCTTCTTCTTTCAATGAGAAGTTGGTTTTGCCTTCTTTCGTCATGGAGAATAAAAAGGAAAAAGGGAATGAAAACTTTATTTTTGCTTCCCTCTTCCTCCTCCTTCCTTCTTCCACCGAAATTCTAAGCCCTCTCCTCACCATTGCCGAAACCAAGCAAAAGGACTCCTTCCTAGGAAAACATTCCAAGCAAGGGTATTTTTCTTAGCAAAACAAGCAAGAGGATGTAAGTATTCCCCTCACCTGCAGTACAAGTAGTTTTTGTATGTCTCTATTCTTAAAGGTTTCTTGAAAACTAGGGTTTTACTTTGTAAGTTTTGGCCAAGACAAGGTTGAGAGGCTATCTATGATTGCTAAAGGTTTTTATACTTCATGTTGAAACAAAACTTGGAACCACACCTCCTTTAGGTTTCGGCCAAGTAAGAAAAAAAGGGTTAAAGGAAATGTAGAAACCTAACTATGCTTGTTTATGATTTCTCATGATATGTAAACCACTATATAATGTTAGTTTAATGATCTCATTCTTAGGTTGCATAAAAAGTTAGACCCATGCTTCTAGGGTTTCGACCAAGTAAGAATAAAAAGATTAGAGGAAGTTTAAGAACTTAACAATGCTTGTTTATGATTTCTCATGATATATAACCCACTATATGATGATGGTTTAAAGTTTCCATGCTTTAGGTTGCTTAAAAACCTAGATTCATGACATTAGGGTTTCGGCCAAGTAAGAATAAAAAGATTAAAGGAAGTTTAATAACTTAACAATGCTTGTTTATGATTTCTCATGATATGTAACCCACTATATGATGATGGTTTAAAGTTTCCATGCTTTAGGTTGCTTAAAAAACCTAGATTCATGACATTAGGGTTTCGTCCAAGTAAGAATAAAAAGATTAGAGGAAGTTTAGAACTTAACAATGTAACACCCCTAGGATATCTAGCAAGATTATTTATTTTTACCATGGTTTAAATTAGGCATTATGTGTAAATTTGCAAAGAAATAAAAATAGAACCAGAAAGAAATGACCAAGGTTTGAACCTTGGATCTCTTACTAGATACATGTATGTGTTAACCAATAGACCAAGAGAAGATATTGTTAGAGAGAGAAGTGACAATATAGTTATGAGTAAGAAAAGAGCTTCTTTCATTTAGAAGGAGAAGTTAGAGTTGCCTTCTTTCTCTCAAAAGAAAAGAGGACTCTTGCTTCCTCTTTTCATTAAGGGAGAAGTAAAGGAAAAGAGAAGGAAAAACTCATTTTTCCTTCCTCTTCTCATGTAGAATAAAAGGAGAAATTAAAGAAGAGAGTTCATTTTTTCTCTTCCTCCTCCCTCCTTCCCTTCACCGTGACCAAGAGCTTCTTCCCCCTTACCATTGCCGAGCCCAAGCAAGAAGCTCCTCTCTAGGAAGGCTCCACAAGCAATGTCTCTTCCATAAGAAAATCAAGCGAGGATGTGAGTATCCCCTCATTTCAGTACAAGTAGTTTTCGGTTTTCTTCTTACGTAAACGTTATTGAAATCGTAGAGATTTCCTTTTCAAGTTTCGGCCAAGTTAGATTTGTGGTCATTTAGGTTAACAAGTTTACAAGCTATGCTTCATGTTGGAAAAAAAAAGTCTAGAACCTCACTTTTAAAGTTTCGGCCAAGATCAAAAAGTAAGGTTTGGATCCAAGTTTTGTTTGGTAACAAGCTTGCCTATGTTTTCTTCATGATATAAGATCTTTTATATGTTGTTGGCTAAGCTTAATACTCCCTATGATATTAAAAAGTTTAAGAACCCTAACCTAATGTTTCGGCCAAGATGAGTTATAGGGTTTAGGGCAAGTCTTTTAAAAAAACAAAAAGGAAACTTATTGTTTATGTTCCTAAACTTGTTAAACTTTCTTATATGTGGATAGCTTAGGTGTTCCATGCTCCATGTTGTAATAAGTTTGGAGAAAGTTACTTTCAAGTTTCGGCCAAGGTTAGGAATGCAATTTAGGGCAAAGTTTTGTTAATGATAACATGTTGTTTATGCTCCTTCATTTTGTATGAACCCTTGTGTATTGGTAGCCTAGATTTTTATGTTTCATGTTGTATGAAAAATATGGAAACCCTAGTCACATGTTTCGGCCAAGAATAGAAATGAAGTTTGGAGTAAGATTTTTAAATGATAACATGCTTGGTTAGGCTCCTTCATAATGCATGAACCCTTATGTATTGGTAGCTTAGATTTTTATGCTTTATGTTGTATGAAAAATATGAAAATGCTAGTTGTAAGTTTCGGCCAAGAGAGTATAAGAGGCCTAGGGCTAAAAATTTAGAACCTAAACATGCTTGTTTGTGTTCATTCATGAAGTATGATACCTTGTATGTAGCTAGGTTAAGCCATTATGTTACATGTTGCACTAAAAGAATGGAAACCCTAATTGTAGGTTTCGGCCAACGTAGAGTGTAAGCTTAGAGTTAAAGTTTTTTTTTAACCTAATTATGCTTGGTTATGGCTCTACATGTTGTGTGATCTTGTGTATAAGATTAGATACGTTTCCATGCTACATATTGTACAAATGAATGCTTAGAACCTCACCTTAAGGTTCGGCCAAGCAAGTATATGGGCTTAGAGCAAGGTCTTGAAATTTAACCATGCTTGTTTATGCTTCTTTATGATGTATAACTAATTATCTAGAGTTGGTTTAAGTTTCATGCTTTGTATGGTGGCCAATTTTTAGAATCCATGCTAGTAAGTTTTCGGCCAAGGATGAAAGAATAGGATTGGGGAAAAGTTTTGAACCCAACTATGCATGCTTATGTTTTCTCATGGTGTATGGTCTTTGATATGTGATTAGTTAAGTTCCATGCTTCATGATATGATATGTTATGCCTTATGTTATGAGATAAGCTATGTTCCTTGATATGATATGCTATGCTCATGATATGATATAGCTATGCTCATGATATGATATACTATGTTCATGATATAATATGTTATGCCTTATGTTATGATATAAGCTATATTCCATGATATGTTATGCTATGCTCATGATATGATATGCTATGCTCATGATATGATATGCTATGCTTCATGATATGATATGCCATGCTCGATGTTATGAAGATCACATGTTATGTTTTATGTTATGATACGAACATGTTATGTTTCATGATATATGTATGAAAGGCTTATGTAAGAAGAAAAACCTAAGAGTTGCTTCCCTTAAGTTGTGATCAAGAGCACTCTTCATGGTATGGCAAAGAGATGCTTCTCTTAAGATAGGATCAAGAGCTCTCTTCATGATATGACAAGAAATTTTGACATGTATGATAAGCTATGATATGCATGATGACATGATATGTATGACATGATATTTTATTTTATATGGCTTGTACCAAGGGTGGGCTCCATAAGCGCCCCGAGGTCGATGGTCTATGAAACGGGCCTCGTAAAAAGGGATGGGCTCCTTAGTACGCCCCTAGGTCGACGGACTATGAACGGACCTAGATCCCTAGTAGGTTCGGGGCTAGCTACCCTGTCCTAGCGATTGCGCGCATTTATGTATGTATGTGGTACAAGCCGGGCCCTCATGATGATATTATGTTCAAGTATGTATATGATATGTTTTAAAAGAGACATGATGCATATGTGCATTCCATGATACATGTTTTAAAATATATATATATATATATATATATATATATATATATATATATATATATATATACATCTTGCATCTACATGCACATATTTTATGAATTATTGTTTATGCACTATCATGAACAGGTATGAGTTATGATACATGTTTACAGGATATGATATGTCTCATGATATGTGTTTACATGATATGATATGTTTCATGATATGCACACACATGCTATGCTATGCTATGTTATACTTCTTATATGAGATGATATGTTTACATTATGTTCCCTCATGCTATGTTATGATATGTTATGTTTCTTATATGATAAGATATGTTCTATGTTATGATTCCCCATGCTATGTTATGCTATGCTATGTTTCACATGTTATGTTGTGTTATGTGCTTTATGTTTTATGAGTAGGAAAGGAGCTCATTAAGCCTTTGGGCTTATAGTTTTATGTTCCTTGTACTGCAGATATAGGAAAGGAATGGATGAATTAAGGGGAGCAGTAGGAAGGGCAATGATGATGTGTGTGGAAGTGGCATGGTAGATAGATCACATTAAGTTTAAATCTATATTTGGTTAAATTGTGCATGTGAACTAAGTTGGACCCTATGCTTATGATGATAGTTTGAACTAGTATGTTATACTCTTATGATATTTTGCTCAAGTTAGAAAATTATGATATGGTAAAATGTTAATAAGTTATGATTCACATGTCATGTTTAAGACAATCAAATGCATATGATAAAATTTTTTTAAGTATGTCTTCCGCTGCCATGAGTTCATATGCATTAGTATTTTAGGTGAATGTAAGTAACCCCGTCCCTCTAGGGCAGTCAGAGTGTCCATGGAAGGGCGAGCGTTACAGGTTGGTATCAAAGTCGGTTTACCTTCCACTACACACACATCAAGCCTACATCCTGTCGCTCCAAGTAAGAATTTCTATGATTAGTATATTTCTTTTTATGATGCTTAGGCTTGGTTTATTTATTTATTTTATTTTATTTATGATGCTTTAGTAGTTTGCATGCTTACTTTATTCTTTTAAGTCACAATTTCAGTTTAGGTTGCATGATGGTAGGTTAGGGATGATAACACAACAAACTTATAAATAGTTAGAAATGATGATAACCTTTCGTTAGTCTGGTTAGAAATGATAATAACTTACGCTAGCTCGATTGTCATTAATGAAGATAAGGATGGCTAGATGATGTAATACCAGAGCAGATGAGACAGCACCTCCACCTGATCTGATGCATGAAGTTACCGAGCTCCAGCGTCAGGTTACGGAACAGCAGCAGATGATCACTGCTCTACTGAATCAACAGGGGAATTCTGCTACCCCGCCAGGACACCAGAACGTAGTACCAGTAATACCTACAGCTGTACCAGTACCGCAGGCACCTGCACCACCGATAGGCCCAGTTCTAGTGGTTCGCCATGAGGCATATCTGATTCAGTGGCAGAGACTGAAGCCGGAAGCTTTCTCTGGTAACTCTGAACCGTGGGACGCACAGGCCTGGTTCAAGACTGTGGAGAGCATAGTGAAGTTACTGGATTGGCCTGAGCACAAGAAAGTCAAATGCGCATCGTTCTGCCTTACGGGCGATGCCAGAATGTGGTGGGACCGAGTCAAAGCAAAACGACATATAAATCAGATGAGATGGACAGACTTTGAGATGAAATTTTTTGAGGAATTCTTCCATATGAGGGTGACAAACAGGCATTATGACGAGTTCACCAAGTTCCGACAAGGCGATCTGTCAGTTAATTAAGCTGTCAAGAAATTCAACCGTTTGGCGTGCTTATGTCCAGAATTGGTTAGCACTGAAAGAGAGAGGGTCAGACTTATGCTAAAAATGCTCAGACCTGAGATAGCTCTGAATGTGGCCGGCGGAGTTAATAGACCGCAGACCGTCGAAGAACTAATCAGCAGTGCTCTGATCACGGAACACTATTAGAAGGCAGTGAGCGATGGCAAGAGTCAAACTCAGCCGGGAGGACAGAAATTCCAGAATACCCGAACCAACTGGAAAGGAAATCACAGTGGCAAGCGGAAGCAAGGGACTGACTCCAAGGGTGGACCAGCAAGTAAGCAACTCATGTTTCCTCAGTGTACCACCTGTGGAAAGAAGCACCCGGGAATATGCCGGATAGGCACAAATAGATGCTACAACTGTGGAATGGAAGTGTAACACCCGCCCTCCCTGCTACCCTAAGGGACGGGGCTACGATACTCTTCGTATAAATTTTTCTTTTTAAAACAGCGGAAGACTTAAAATAATTTTTATAGTTTTAATAAAACTTTTCTTTTAAATTTCTTTTGAACTATACTATCACATGGCATCAAAATCATAACATCAAATCCAGTGGAACCATAATGTCAAGCCACACATGTTTAGGTATCACAAATCATAAAATACCAATGCATAGTTCTTTAAAGAAACTTTCAGCAGGTTCTTAATTAGTTGCCTAGCCACCGCCACACACATCTTCGTTGCGCCTCCTGCTGCTCCTCTAACTCATCCAGCTTTTTCCTTTATCTGTGGTACAAGGAAAGTAAGCTATGAGCACTCATGGCTCAGTAAGTTCCTTTCCTACTCACTAAAACCAACAATCAGCACATAATCAAGAATGCATCAACAAGTCATAATCTCAACTAATCATGGCATAACATAGCATTCTATTCAAGCATATCATGCATCATAATATAATCACAACTAGTCAGAGTATAACAAGCATCACCATGGCCGAACCATATACATAGTGCATTTCATAAAACATAGCTAGACATGGCATAACAAACAAGTATCATGGTATATCAAAGCATGGCCGAAACATGTATATCAAAGCATCATACTATGGCCGAAACATGTACATCAAGGCATCATCATATCCATGGCCGAAATCTATATATCAAGCATCAACATATCCATAGTCGAAAACAGGTCTATAAGGTATAGCATGAGCATAACATAATCATACCTTATCATGGCATATCATAATCAAGAGCATAACATGAAACATATCATAATCATAAGGTGTATGCAATTTGATTTTGGAAAACATGTATCCGAAAAACATGTGTATGTCTCATGATCTTTAAAACCATTTTCTTTTACATATATATATACTTGAAAGTAATCTCAACGTAAGGGGGATCCCGGCTATGTACCACTTACATATTGCGCGCAACCTTGTAGGTCCAAGGTAGCAAGTCTTGAACCCTACGAGGCAAACATACTAGGCCCTTAGTCCTAGGGGCACTTAGGAGCCCATCCCTAACGAGGTCCTTAGTCCCCGGGGCGCTTATGGAGCCCACCCTTGGTACAAGCCTCTCACAAAGAAAGTAAAGTGCATGTCATACATATCATGTATCATAAAAGCATGCATCACTTAGGCACACATCATATCATAAAAGCATGCATCACTTAGGCACACATCATATCATAAAAGTATGCATCACTTAGGCATACATCATGTCATAAAAGTATGCATCACTTAGGCATACATCACATCATAAAAGTATGCATCACTTAGGCATACATCATTTCATAAAAGTATGCATCACTTAGGCATACATCACTTCATAAAAGTATGCATCACTTAGGCATACATTACAGCATCAAATCATGCATTTTTAACCACATATCATAACATAAAGCATGCATTCTTTTAAACACTTAGCATATCATCAAAGCATGCATATATTAACCACATATCACATTCTAAAGCATGCACATTTTTAAGCACTTAACATATCATCAAAGCATGCATATATTAACCACACATCACATTTTAAAGCATGCACATTTTTAAGCACTTAACATATCATCAAGCATGCATATATTAACCACACATCACATTTTAAAGCATGCACATTTTTAAGCACTTAACATATCATCAAAGCATGCATATATTAACCACATATCACATTTTAAAGCATGCACATTTTTAAGCACTTAACATATCATCAAGCATGCATATATTAACCACATATCACATTTTAAAGCATGCACATTTTTAAGCACTTAACATATCATCAAGGCATGCATTTTTAACCACATATCATATCATAAAACATGCATGTCTCTAAGCACGTATCATATCATAAAAGCATGCATATTTCTTAAGCACATATCATATCATGAAAGCATGCATATCTCATATCATAAGTCATAAATCACAAGCATACATATTAAGCATAAAGGTGTATCTTGTGAATATCCTATCATAGGAAACATGGTATCATATTTATCTTGGTTTTAAGCTTCCTAAACCCTTGTGGCCGAAACCCTTTAGAGCTCAATTTAGGTTAAGCACAACATCCAAGCATGTGGCACCAAAATTATCATCATAACATTTTCATAGGAAGCATTATAAACATGATTAACTTAGTTTCTAAGTTCCTCAAGTCCCTAATTTCATATGGCCGAAACCTTAAGGTGTGAAACAAGGTTCCATATAACATAAAAGCATCGACAACTTTAAATCATATTTATAACATTTTTACCAAGGAACAAGGTAAACACATTTGACCCATTTGAATTAGTTCCTAAGTTCTTTAAGCCCTTAACATATGTCATGGCCGAAATTTAACAAGTTCTCATTAGGGCTACAAACAAGAATACAAGCATGTGAACTTGGACTAACATTATGTATAAATTCATACAAGGCATCATACAATAGTTATGGCCGAAACATACCCTAGCATCATTTTAGGTCATAAAACAACATATAGCAATTGAACCATGGCTTTCTACTTATCATATTTCATGTAGAGTGACATGAGCATATTTAATTTAAGTCCTAGGGTTTCTAGGGCATCTATTCCTTCATGACCGAAACATTCAAGGGTTCATTTAGGTCATGGAAAAATTATACAAGCATGTGAAACAATCAACACATTATCCTATTTTCATAAGAAGTACTTTTAACACATTTGGTTTCATTTCTAAGGCCTCTAGGTCTTTTAAACCCTACTCGGCCGAAACTCACAGAATATAAACTTGCTTTAAATAGCCTAAAAGCATGAGAATTTATACAAGTTTCATAGCATGTATAAGGACAAGCATAATGAGTATACATATGAATTGTGTCTTAGGCTTTCTAGGCTTTCTACGTAAAAAGGGATGGGCTCCTTAGTACGCCCCTAGGTCGACGGACTATGAACGGACCTAGATCCCTAGTAGGTTCGGGGCTAGCTACCCTGTCCTAGCGATTGCGCGCATTTATGTATGTATGTGGTACAAGCCGGCCCTCATGATGATATTATGTTTAAGTATGTATATGATATGTTTTAAAAGAGACATGATGCATATGTGCATTCCATGATACATGTTTTAAAATATATATATATATACATCTTGCATCTACATGCACATATTTTATGAATTATTGTTTATGCACTATCATAAACAGGTATGAGTTATGATACATGTTTACAGGATATGATATCTCTCATGATATGTGTTTACATAATATGATATGTTTCATGATATGCGCACACATGCTATGCTATGCTATGTTATACTTCTTATATGAGATGATATGTTTACATTATGTTCCCTCATGCTATGTTATGATATGTTATGTTTCTTATATGATAAGATATGTTCTATGTTATGATTCCCCACGCTATGTTATGCTATGCTATGTTTCACATGCTATGTTGTGTTATGTGCTTTATGTTTTATGAGTAGGAAAGGAGCTCATTAAGCCTTTGGGCTTATAGTTTTATGTTCCTTGAACTGCAGATATAGGCAAGGAATGGATGAATTAAGGGGAGCAGCAGGAAGGGCAATGATGATGTGTGTGGAAGTGACATGGTAGATAGATCAAATTAAGTTTAAATCTATATTTGGTTAAATTGTGCATGTGAACTAAGTTGGACCCTATGCTTATGATGATAGTTTGAGCTAGTATGTTATACTCTTATGATATTTTTCTCAAGTTAGAAAAATTATGATATGGTAAAATGTTAATAAGTTATGATTCACATGCCATGTTTAAGACAATCAAATGCATATGATAAAATTTTTTAAGTATGTCTTCCGCTGCCATGAGTTCATATGCATTAGTATGATAGGTGAATGTAAGTAACCCCGTCCCTCTAGGGCAGTCAGAGTGTCCCTGTGTCCCTGGAAGGGCGGGCATTACAAACAATGCTTGTTTATGATTCCTCATGATATGTAACCCACTATATGATGTTGGTTTAAAGTTTCCATGCTTTAGGTTGCTTAAAAACCTAGATTCATGACATTAGGGTTTCAGCCAAGTAAGAATAAAAGGATTAGAGGAAGTTTAAGAACTTAACAATGCTTGTTTATGATTTCTCATGATATGTAACCCACTATATGATGTTGGTTTAAAGTTTCCATGCTTTAGGTTGCTTAAAAACCTAGATTCATGACATTAGGGTTTCGGCCAAGTAAGAATAAAAAGATTAGAGGAAGTTAAAGAACTTAACAATGCTTGTTTATGATTTCCTCATGATATGTAACCCACTATATGATGTTGGTTTAAAGTTTCCATGCTTTAGGTTGCTTAAAAACCTAGAAACATGCTTATAGGTTTCGGCCATGGCTTGAACATTAGGGTTAGAACCTTAATTATGCTTGCTAAAAACCTCATTTGCTATGCTATGTATATTGTAAGAATTTCATGTTTTAAGTTGTTAAAAGAAGCTAGAATTATGCCTACAGGTTTCGGCCAAGATAAGGAATTAGGTTAAGGAGCTACCTAGGGTTTCCAAATGCTCTCACATGTTATGTTAAGTATTATGAGAACTTAGGATAGTGATTTCATGTTTTTATGTTGCTTGGAAACCTAGGATTCATGCTTATATGTTTCAGCCAAGTGATGATTTAGGGTTTGTAGGAAGTGCAAAACCCCAACCATGCATGATAAAGACTCTTTTTAATATGATATGAATTCTATGTCACCATGTTACTAGATATGTGCACTTATGCCATCATGTTATGCTATGCTATATGATATGTGCACTTATGTCATCATGTTATATTTTCTCTATGATATACCATATGTTATGTGCATGTAATGCCATCAAGTTATGCTTATGCAAGGCTTATGTATGATGAAAAGCCTAAGAGATGCTTCCCTTAGGTTGGGATTAAGAGCACTCTTCTTGATATGACAAGAACAAGATATGCCATGTGATGACAAGAAACATGATATGCTATGATATGATATGAAGCATGTATGCTATTTTACTTTTGTATGGCTTGTACCAAGGATGGGCTCCTAAGTTACCCTTAGGTCGATGGTCAATGAAACGGGCCTAGTAAGAGATGGGCTCCTAAGTGTCCCTAGGTCGATGGTCAAGGAAACGGGCCTAGTTCCTAGTAGGTTCAAGATTAGCTACCTTGGATCTATTTAGGATGCGCAAATTCATGTATGTGGTACAAAGCCGGGCCCTCATGTTAAGATTATGTTTAAGTACTTATATGATATATATGTTTTAAAAAGGACATCTTGCATATACTCATTTCATGCTATATGATACATGTTTTCAAAAGAACATCTTGCATACACTTATTTCATGTCCTATGATTCTCTTTATGCTTCAGAAAGATGCTTCTTTTAAGATATGTCTATGATGCCTAGATGAACATGCTACTACCTTACGCTTATACTCTCACATGTTAAGTTATGATTTGACTAAATGTGTATGACACTACATTATGTTTGCATGTAAATGTTCAATCTAGATGTTGGATAAATGAATATGTCACTACTATATGTTTAGTTCATGATTCATGGTTTTTGTGAGTAGGAAAGGATCTTACTAAGCCTATGTGCTTATAGTTCAGTTTTCCTTGTACTGCAGAGAAAGGAAAAGAATGGCTAAACTAAAGGGAGCAGCAGGAAGGGTAAAGATGTGTGTGGAAGTGGCATGGTGGATGAAGATCTGTTATGTGTGTCAACAATTTTATATGTCTTAATTTATGCATGTGAACTATTCTATGTTTTCTACCTTAGTTTTGTGATGATTTCTACAATAGAATAACTCGAATCTGTCTGGATACCTATGTTCCCTCTTGTTCCATGTTTAGTATGCTCCATGTCTTAGTAAAAATATCTTATGCCATGTTCAAGTAGTAGGTGCAAAATCAAGTTATATGCAAGAATGCTAGTATGTTCACATGATATGTCTAAAAGATTAGCATGTTAGCAGGTTCAATATGTTACATTATTATATTGTTCACATGTCATGTTCAGTTAATATGCATATGAAGAAATTAAATCAAATGTGTCTTTCGCTGCCATGACTTCATATGTATATGTATGTATGTATGTTCAAGTAACCCCGTCCTTCCCTTCCTGAGTAGCGGGGAAGGGCGGGCGTTACAATATATGGAAGTTAAGTTATTTTACTTGGTGTTATGGCTACGCTTAGCATTTAATGCAGATTAGCATATACTACACAAATAACACACACGGGATATAATCTTATCAGCAACATTCGTGGTTCTGATGATATGCAAGGAGAATAGGTACACTCAATAATATTTCATACCCAGTTTAGTATTTTATGATGATTTTCATATACAACTATCATACATAGCCTAGTATTTAATAATATCTCATACACAGCCTAGTATTTAATTGTTACTGTTGGTTGCTACTCGGAAAGCCTAACGGTTCCACTGTACAAAAATTTTGTACAAAGTTCTGAACCTTTTCCTTGCTACCATGTGTTCTTTTAAATTAAACTTGGATCGCCTGCGGAACTTTACATGTTTGATCCTAAGTTTAACTTATTTGTTCTTTTAGGTTTAGACTTGGATCTCCTGCGGAACTTAACACGTTTGATCCAAATCACCTTGGTTATTAATTCCATTAAATATTAAATTCCAAAATTGGCTTCCAGGACTGCATGGCAAGGCACATGGCCTTCTTGGATATGGGAGCAACCACCACCGCCTAGACAAAGCCTTTTAAGGAAAGCTAATATTTAATTTCCTTAAATAACTATAGGTTAACGAAAAAAAACAATCGAAGCACAAGTTCGAAAAGAAAACAAAAGAACACAACATCGAAAACTAATTCAAAAAACTAGAATCGCATGCCTCTTGTATTTGGTATTTTTACAAAGAAACAAAACTAACATGATGCGGAAAACAATTATTAGTTATACCTTTCTTTGTGAATAATGACCTCTTGATCTTCTACCGTATTCCTCTTCTAACCTCGGACATTGTGTGGGCAATGATCTTCCGAGATGAGAACCACCAAGGCATCTTCTTCTACGTTCCTTTAAGTTTTGGCCAAGCATATCTTCTAAAGGATGAAGAACTTTTTTCACTAACCAAGCTCCAAGGGATGCAAGCTTTCTCTCCTTCTTCCTCAAGCTAGATCTGGCCACCTCCTCCAAGTTCCAAGAGATAAAGGATTTCGGCCACACAAGAGGAAGAGAGAAAAGGAGAAGGGTCGGCCACACCAAGGAAGAAAAGAGGGAGAAAATAGAATAAAGTCGTTAGCCATGAAGCCTCCTCTGCCCCCTCTTTTATAATCCTTGGTCTTGTCAAATAAGGAAATTTAATAAAAAAAACTTCCTTAATTCTTTTGCCATGAAAAAGAAAAATTATTTAATTAAAAATAATTTTCTTTTCTTAATAACAATGGCCGGCCACCCCAAGCCCCAAATCAAGGAAAGTTTTAATTAAAAAAAGAATTAAAACTTCCTAATTTGTTTCCGGAAATTTATAAAAATTTCTCCAATAATTTTAATCCCTTCATGATTGGTTAATAAAAAGGAAATTTTATAAATTAAAATCTTTCTTTTAAACATGTGGATAAAAAGAAAGTTATCTCTAAAAATTAAAATCTCTTTAATCTACAAATAAGGAAAGATATCAAATCTTTTCTTAATCTCTTGTAGAAACTTATAAAAGAGAATATTTAATTTTTAAACTCTCTTTTAAATCATGAACATGGTTAAAAAGGAAAGTTTTCTTAAAATTTAAAATCCACCTTTTAATCAACAAATAAGGAAAGAATTCAAATTTTAAACTCTCTTTTAAACATGTAGATGATTTACAAATAAGGAAAGTTTTTGACAAAAATTAAAACCATCCTTTTAATCAACAAATAAGAAAAGAGATTAATCTCTTCTCTTAATCTTTTGTAGAAAACTATAAAAGGAAATTTTTAATTTAAAACTCTCTTCATGATATCCACATAAGAAATAATTTTTAAAAAATCCTTTTTAATATTTTAGTGGCCAGCCACCTAAGCTTGGGACCCAAGCTTTGGCCGGCCACCAACTTGGCTCATCCACTTGGTCTTGGCCTGCCCTAGCTTTGGTTCCAAGCTAGCTTGGCCGACCCCATTGAATGGGTAAGAAGGTGGGTATATGGTGGGTATAAATCTCTATATACAAGAGGCTACGATAGGGACCGAGAGGGGGAATTGGTTTTGGTCTCCCGATGAAATTAAGCTTCCCGTGTTCACCCCGAACACATAACTTAATTTCATCAATAATAATTCATTCCACTAAAGAACTATTATTGAACTACCGCACCAATCCCAAATTACATTTTGGGTCCTTCTTATTATGAGTGTGTTAGTCTCCCTGTGTTTAAGATATCGAATGTCCACTAATTAAATGAGTTACTGACAACTCACTTAATTAATATCTTAGTCCAAGAGTACTACCATTCAACCTTATCGTCATGTCAGACTAAGTCCACCTGCAGGGTTTAACATGACAATCCTTTTGAGCTCCTCTTGGGGACATTATCAACCTAGATCACTAGGACACAGTTTCCTTCTATAATCAACAACACACACTATAAGTGATATCATTTCCCAACTTATCGAGCTTATTGATTTATCGAACTAAATCTCACCCATTGATAAATTAAAGAAATAAATATCAAATATATGTGTTTGTTATTATATTAGAATTAAGAGCACACACTTCCATAATAACTGAGGTCTTTCTTCCTTTATAAAGTCAGTATAAAAGAAACGACCTCTAATGGTCCTACTCAATACACTCTAAGTGTACTAGTGTAATTATATAGTTAAGATAAACTAATACCTAATTACACTACGACCTTCCAATGGTTTGCTCCTTTACATCTTGGTCGTGAGCTACTGTTTATAATTTATTAGGTACTGATAACATGATCCTCTGTGTGTGACACCACATACCATGTTATTTATAATATAAATTAATTAAACAACTACATTTATCATAAATGTAGACATTTGACCAATGTGATTCTTATTTCTAGATAAATGTTTATACCAAAATCTAGGCTTTTAGTATACATCATAATAGTTACATCACCCCAAATTCAATCTAACTTGCTCAAGAGATCCCCTGTGAGCTCTTTGAGGAGTTGATGTTAGTCTATAGACTGATGAGAGGGTTTTGAGGATAAATGATCGTTCTCTTATAGTTGTCGAATTACTCCCCCATGGCATGGTTGAGTGTCCTAGAAAATCTCTCGGCTAATTTCTTTTAAATTCAAGGGAGTCTAAATAAGCTTTCCTAACTATGTCTATATGTTCATCCTCTCTAGCTTTGTACATAGATAATTTGGCCCGAGCTGTATTCGCTTCAGTCTTTGCAGCATTCAACTAGGCTTGTAGGGATTCTATCTAAGCTTCTTGTGACTCTAATTCTGCTTGTTGCTATAGCAGCACAAAATTCTTACTAAATAGCTCCTGAATCAACTCAGGAGAGCGAGATGCATGTCTAATTTTTATCTCTTCTAACAAAGTTGTCTTGTGATCTAGATCTGAAAGGACTTTCTCTTTCATTACTTTCTCCACTTGGAGCTTGGACTCATTGCTCTATAATTGGAGCTATAAATTCTTCTTGTCTGTCTCTTAAGACTGTAGTACTCAGTGATAGTCTTGTAAAGTTTTCTGTATACCAGTGATAAGCTCAGCCTGTGCCTCTATTTTCCCTGTAATTGGATCATTGCATCAATGGGAATAGTAGGAGTGGCCTATAGCTCTTCCACCTGATCTTTTAAAACTTTGTTGGCCCTCTCCAAGTTCATAGCCAGCTTTCCCAAGTGTAAACTTGAGGTATAGAACTAAATGAAATAACAATAAAGTTATATTTCGCAACAATAAACTCAGAAAATTTAATCAAGGACTTACTGCAGTAATGTTGTAGTTGTGTTCATTATCACACTCAGAAATTGTATTCCTTTACATTTGTCTCTGCACTTGCAGCTAGGACTCAGCCAAGGGACCCTTCAACTTAAGTATCCCATAAGGTAAAAGAGAGGTAGGCTTCGGTCCATATTAGGATGTTAACCCATAGGATTACTTGAAGATACATGGACAGCTAGTTGAAGTTATAGACCTTGGAGGAAGAGCAAGGGAAAGCTCGGGTGATTGCAAGGGAATAAGTTGGTTGGGCAGATAAAGATGTTGATGTTTGCCAAACTAGCTCAAGACTTTGCTCGGATATTAATCTTTCAAACACCCGACCAGTGGATCTTCTACAAGGGGTCTGCCTCATGTGAGGGTTAGTTGAAGGAATGCTTAAGGCTTGAAATGAAGTTGGTGAAGTAGTTGTATGATTTAATGTTGTCTCAGTGGGTTGGATAATTATGGGAATCACATGAGACATATGATATGCGTAGGTTATATACACTTTTATGCATGTCTTGACGCACATATACTTGTATTTCATTGGCATAATCTATGTTTATTACACCCTATTTCATTGTAATGTTATACTTCCATTATATTTTGTTCAGAGATCTGCTCTTTGCTTGTTTTGATTGATAGGATGCTATTTGGAGCACAAATGGAGCTAAAATGCACACGGGAGCAACTCCGGAAGAATTCATGCTTGGGTCGTGTATGCCACACGGTCGTGTGGCCATATCATGCCTTGGCCATGCCAAATGGTGGTAGTGTGTCCCACACGGCTGTGCTAAGCTTCCCGTGGCCAAGCAACACATGGTCGTGCCAAATGGCACGACCGTGCCAAATTTCCAGAGGAGAGAAAGGCCATTGTCGTGTGAATCCACACGGCCGTGTGGCCTTGGCAGAGAAGAAAAATGCCACGACCGTGTGTGCCACACGACCATGTGACTCAACCAGAGAAGAAGCCATGTGAGGCCGTGTGGATCTCACATGGCCATGTAAAGAAGAACACGGGCCATGCTACACTAAAACAGAGCTGTGCTGAATTTTGGGCAGACTGCAGACCGTTCGTAAAACGGGCATAACTTTGCGCTCGGTTGGAGTTTTTGGATGATCTTTATACCAAAACGTAGAAGACTTCAAGATCTACAACTTTTCTTTAGGTCCAACAGAGAGAGACTTGTCTGCCTGTGCTAAATGGCACGGCCGTGCCTGGTTCAACTGGACCTCCGCCCAGACTGCAGACCAAACTTTGAACAACCATAACTTTCGGCTCGGTTGGAGCTAGGGCTCGATCCAAGTGTCAGATTGAAGATAATTTCAAGGCTACAACTTTGGTTCAGGGTGAATCACGAGAAAACCTGGTTTAGTGGGTGAAAACCCCGGTTTACCGGACCCCTATTTTCCTGGGCAGCTTGGAGGAGGTATAAAAGGGTCAAGATCCCCATTCTTTGACTCATCTTGGGATATTTTGGATCTGGGACTTCATCCCTCTCCTTGGGGGAAGGGTTCTCCCTTTAGGGGGAAACCATAGAGCTCCATTCTCCTCCATCCCTTGGCGATCTATCCATCTCCGGAGCGAGGAGGCATCCCCTAGACATCGGAATCATCAGCAAGGATCTCTTCTTCCCCTTCTTCTCAAATATAGGGTTGTAAGTATGCTTTTCTATATGTTTTGGGGATGTTCTTCCTTAGCAATGGAGTAGATCTCTAGGTCTAGGATGTAGGGAGTATATGTGATGTGATAAATGATATAAAACTATGTAGATTTTTGCCATGATTCTATTCAATGACTTGTTGATGCATTATTCTTGTTTGATGTAATGTGATTGTATGCAAACTCTTGTGGATTTGCCAATTCCCTATTTCTATGATTTTGTCCTATTTGTATCAATTAAATCTTGGATGTATTATTGTGATTTGGACCTAATTCACATTCTTGATTGATTGTTTGAATGTATTATGGATCTTATAGAGGTTATCTCTCACTCGATTTTCCGAGGGAAGCACGCGTAAGGTGCAAGCCCGTTTAAGGACCTTTGAGGTATGAGCCTTAGGGGGGAAATAGGATAATTCAATAGGGTAGGATAGATTTATGCATTAATCTTTATATCTTATGGGTTGAGAGGTAATAATTTCTATGTTGATTTTCTGAGGGATCTTCGTGACAGGAACATGCTCGTGTAAGGACAACATAGGCTCATATCTAATTGATCGCATTTAGGTATATATTTCAGTCTTAAGCCGGTTGTCTATTGCAAGAGATAACCGGAAACCTTCTACGAATGATGGATAATTGAGAAATAAGATTTGGTAGATCATCCTAGTATCTATTCCCCTCCATTCTCTACGCTCATTCTCTCCCTCTTTACTCTCTTTCTTTTCTCTTCTATTTCTTATCCTAACATTTGTAAACCACATTTTGATTATCTAGATTATTCGTTGTGTGAAGTTAATTAGTGCTTAATCAACACTCCCTGTGGATACGATAATCTTTTATATTATTTGCGACATTTCCGTACACTTGTGGAGAGCGAACAAGTTTTTGGAGCCGTTGCCGGGGACTGTTTTCGATTAACATTAGTGTTAGGACCAAAAGTAGCTAGAGGGGGGGGGGGGGTGAATAGCTCGTCGCGTTCGCTCGGTGCGCTTCGTTGCTTGGCGTTGCTTGTTTCTTCTTGGATGTGCAGCGGAAAATACAGAAACAAATACAACCACGCTAACACTAGGATTTTACTTGGTATCCACCTCCAAAGGAGGTGACTAATCCAAGGATCCACACCACGCACGCACCCTCCACTATGAAACACTCCTTTTCGGTAACTACCGAGGGCGGAGAAGCCCTACAAGACTCTCAGTACAAGAAGAAGAAAGGGTAGTAAAGATTAAGTAAAGGCTTACAAGAAATGCAGTGAAAAACCCTAACCCTAACTTCTTCCTCTTGCAATAGATCCGCCTCTTGACTTGGAAAGCTTCCAAGAACCTTCAAGAACTGGCGATCACGTGCTTGTAGAGAGCTGTGGAGGAGCTGGAATGAATCTGAGAAGAGCTCGTGAAGAGATGCCGAAGACCACGCTCGCCTGCGGCTTTAAACACGACGCAACGGTCGGATCCCGATCGATTCGAATGTTCCGAATCGATCGGGGAGGCTTTGGATCGATCCACGGATCGATCCAGAGCGCCTCTAAAGCGCTGGATCGATCCACGGATCGATCCGGCGCTTATCGCGCGAAGCAGCCGCATCGATCCGCGATCGAGCTCCTGATCGATCCACGGATCGATCCGAGCTTCTGATCGATCGGCTGATCGATCGGATTATCTGATCGATCCACGGATCGATCCGGCGCGATTTTGCCCAAAACCAAGTCCCAAACCTCCTAACCAACATCCGGTCAACCTTGACTGTTGGTACATCATGCCTCGCATCTGGTCACTCCCTTGACTCACCAAGTGTCCGGTCAATCCTTTGACCCACGGACTTTTACTCGTCGTGCCAAGTATCCGGTCACTCCATTGACCTACTTGGACTTCCACCGATGTCTGGTCAACCTTGACCCATCTGGACTTCCTTCCTGCCAAGTATCCAGTCAATCCTTTGACCTACTTGGACTTCCCAACACCGGATGTCCGATCATCCTTGATCCATCTGGATTTTCCCTTGCCTGGCTTCACTCACCAGGACTTTCACCTAGCTTCACTCACTAGGGTTTTCCATCCGCCTAGCTTCACTCACTAGGACTTTCACCGCTTCACTCACCAAGATTTCCTTAGCTTCACTCACTAGGACTTTCACCGGCTTCACTCACTTTTTACCGCCTAGCTTCACTCACTAGGACTTTCACCGGGCTTCACTCACGGATTTCCTTCGCCTAGCTTCACTCACTAGGACTTTCACCGCTTCACTCACCAGATTTCCTTCTGCCTAGCTTCACTCACTAGGACTTCCTTCTGCCTAACATGCCAGTTAGGACTTCCCAGTCAAGTATCCGGTCAACCTTGACCTACTTGACTCTTCTTCGATCAATATCTTATTGTCAAACATCTAAACCCTAACCAAGACTCAGCTTGGTTAACCAGGTCACCCTTGACCTGAGGGATATTGCACCAACAATCTCCCCCTTTTTGATGTTTGACAATACCACAATAACACTTACAATCCCACATGTAAGTTAGGCTAATCCTATAGCCTCCTTCTTCATGCCACTAGGTAATGAACCCATAAATTAAGCTTTCATTCTCCCCCTAAGAGGGCAAACTCCCTCTAGGTAATGAAAACCTAACTTACTTCCTTTCATTCTCCCCCTATTGGCACACATCAACCCCCTACTAATAAAACACATCAACCCGTCTTTGGACACACATCAACCTATGCTCCAATTTTGGGCACACTTCAACAACTCCATTTGTTGAAGACTCTCCCCCTGAAGAGTTGCTCATCGTGATCACAATTTCACTCATTGTGATCAACTCAATATTGAAGGTCCCATACCCTTCATTATCTTTAACTTCTCCCCCAATGTTGACAAATACCCAACCTTGAGCATTTTCAACCACTTGAGTTGCCACTTGAAATGATGAGGATATCCACTCCCCATTTACCCCCATTTCAAGTTTAAATGCTCAACCTTGAGCAATTTCACAACAGAAGGTTAACCACCTTCCAAGGTTCATGAAAAATAATTTTCATGTCTTTAAAGAGTCCCTCCCCCTAAAGACATGGTGGTAACTTCTGTCATTGCACCAACAATGACTTGGAATCCCTAAACCTTTAGGAAACCCAGATTTAGAAGTTTTGAGGTTCAAATGTTCAAAATTTGAAACAAACCTCAACCTAAACTTCAATGAAGTCTTCCTTTACCATTCCATCCTTGTTTTCAACACGAAAACACCCTTTTTATGTATACAAATATATTTTCAGGGGTTTGGAATGGTTACCTAGACTAAAATAGGTTCAAAGATGCTAAAATCAGGCCTTCCCAGCCAAAATCAGTAACTTGGATCGATTGGAGTTGGGTTCCAATCGATTGAACCTGGCTGAATCGATCCACTGATCGATTCAGGAGGGCTGGATCGATCGGTGGATCGATCCAGGACTTCTGATTCGGGCACTCCAATCGATCCATGGATCGATCGGAGCTCTGAAAGTTGCAGAAATTCAATTTTAGTCAACTTCAGAAACCCCTAGAAAATTCTACAAAATTCCAAAAATCGTGAAAATTTGTGTAGACATTGTTTAGGGCATATATTGTTATGGAAAAATAGTTTTCTATGAAAATACTTCATGTTTTCAAAGATTGACACAAACTTGAAAACTTGCAAAAACTTTAGTGTTTTCTTCAAGTTTGTGTCTAACTATTCAATGGTGATTACTATCAAAAGATAGCCTTCACCAAGGTTTTCCAAAAACATTTTAAAACATTTTCAAAACCAATATCCCATCATGTTCCTTGGGCATAATGCACATGACTTGTACATTAGCTTTCCCAATGATGGGAAAACACATAACTATGTGTTTTGATGAACCTAAAACTCAAAAGAATGCACTAAATCAACATTTTGAGTTTTGTTCATCTTCCTAACATCTCACTTGTATCTAATGTGCACTAAAACACATACAAGTCATCTTATAGTCCTTGTGAGATGTAAGATTTTGGTTTTGCCCTATTCTAGGGATCATGCATATCTATCTAGGCATTTCAAAGATATTGGACATCCACCTAGGATGTCACTTGTTAATAAGTGTTGTTAAATGCCATTTATCCTTAATTACAAGAAATTAAACTAATGCATGATAATGTTATTGCATACATCAAAAGGAAATAATTTTCAAAAGAAAATATCCTATAACTACATGATGTATGAATGTCATGACATGGTATTTTTGTATTTTTCATAATAAGTCATGAATGCAAAAGTAGACATGATGTCATGGCATATGATGGGCAAACAATCATGGCAAGATTTAGCATAAATAAAATATACCTAGATTAACTATCTAAGTATCCTTAAAACCTTAGCTAAACTTACAACTTAAACCTAGATTGCCCTTAAGTGCGTCAAGAAAACGCCAAAACCTAAATTGGCATTTCTAATTCCCTTGATTAATTTATGCCAATTGAAATTAAGCATATTCCTCGAATGTTGGCATATTTCATTTTTCCACAAGAGTAGCACTTTAAAGTTAAGGCCCGGATTGCCTTAAATTTCCTAAGAACATACCAAAATCCCAACTTGGTAGCTCTTATGAATTTCCCAATATGTGCCTTTTAAGATTAAAATCAAAATTTCACCACTAGGCACATTTTACTCTTTCAAGGAGTAAATAATAGTTCCATTTCATTTTCAAGGGTTAACAAAAACCTTGAAAATGCTCCTTGAGTGTCAATTTCCTCAAAGTTGGGTTAACTACCCTTCTAATTGGAGTTGACACTCTCTAACCCATTTATGGGGTAGAGAAGATGCTCCTAGGAACCCAACACCTATTGGTGCTCCTTGGATGCTCTAGGTACTCACTAGGGATAACTTCCCTAGATACCTTCCTAGTGACCTTGTTGGGCTTCTTAGAAGCCTTGGTCACATTTTCTAGGTCAACCCTAAGGATAGCCTCCCTTGTGACCTTGTTAGTGACTTTCTTAGACTTCTTAGAAGTCTTAGTCACTTTGGTTGCAAAAATACTCTTAGGGATGACTTCCCTAGTATTCTTGACTTGACCACTAAACCTAGGGTTTGTTCCATAACTATATGGAACCCTATGATAACTAGGCACATCCTTCTTAGCCTTTGGTTTGTATCCCAAACCTCTATGGCTATTTGATGGCTTTGACTTTCCTAGCCCTAGGTTTTGCTCATTTTGCCCTTTTAGGATATTTTCCATCCTTTTTAGGGTCTTTTCCATTTTATCAAGTCTTGATCTCAAGACTTGATTTTCTATCATTAAATCCTTAGAATTTGGTTTTTCATTAAGTCCATGAGCATGTTGGTTTTTAGGCTTGTATCTAAAATCCTTAGAGTTATTGCCTAGACTTTTACCTACATTCCTAACCCTAGGAGTGATAGTCTTAGCATGTAGGGCCACATGCTTTTCCTTAAAGCCCTCATGCTTTCTATTCTTATGGTAAATTGCATTAAAATGATAAAAATTAGAACTATCATGCTTTTTACCATAATTTAAAGGAATAGGCTCAATGAAAGTTACCTTCCTTTTTACCTTGGAGGCTCCCCCTTGACTAGTGCCTCCTTGAGCCTTGACCTTCTTCTTCCCCTTGGGGCATTGACTACGATAATGCCCCTTTTGATTGCAAGAGAAGCATATAATATGCTCCTTGCTCTTCTTTGTGTTGGGGATGGTCTCCTTGGGCTTCACCTTGCCCTTTTGTGCCACTTGGCCCTTCTTCTTGGCTAATTTAGGGCACTTGCTCTTGTAGTGCCCATGTTCCCTACATTCAAAGCATATAATATGATTTTTATTATTAATTGAAATATTTATACCTTTGCTTGTAGGGGTGGCATCTTTTCTTTGGATCCGGAGGTAGAAGCTTCCTCTTGATCGGACCTTGATTCTCCTCCATTTGATTTTTCTTGACTTGTGGAGGTAGAAGCTTCTTCCTCCTCTTCTTCTCTTGACCCGGATGTAGAAGCTTCTCCTTCTTCTTGATCCGGTGTCACCAAGGATTGCTCCCCCTCAATCCTAGAGGTGGAGGCTTCATCATCTTGAATATGAAACAAGGAGTATGCTCCCTCCTTGTTCCCTTCGTTGCATTCCCTTGAGGATGAAGCTTCTTGGATTTCCTCTTCTTCGGAGGTTGAGCATCTCTCAACCTCGGAATCCTCCTCTTGGTCTTGCTCCAAAGAGTCACCCTCTCTGGATTTTTCTTGATCTCGTACAGTGGAGGGGATCTCTTCATGAAGCTTGGCCAATTTGCTCCAAAGCTCCTTGGCATCTTCGAATTCTCCAACTTGAGCCAAGATGTGGCTAGGCAATAAGTTGACCAAAAGCTTGGTCACTTTGTCATTTGCCTCGCCCCTTTGAATTTGCTCCGAGCTCCATCTGCTTTTCTTTAGAAGCTTGCCCTTGGAGTTCGTTGGAGCTTTGAAGCCTTCCATTAGAGCAAACCATTGCTCTATCTCCATCATAAGAAAGTTTTCGATACTTGATCTCCAAGAATCAAAACTTGTGGAAGTGTATGGTGGAGCCACTCTTGTGTCAAATCCAAGTCCATCTTGGAATTGCATCTTGAAGTTGAGCTTGATGAAGTCTTGAACTTGAAGAATTTGCTCCAACTTCTTCACCCTCTAGCTTTTCTTGATATGCTTGACCCTTCCGGCGATGATTCCGGTGAAGAGCGGCCTTGCTCTGATACCACTTGTTAGGACCAAAAGTAGCTAGAGGGGGGGGGGGGTGAATAGCTCGTCGCGTTCGCTCGGTGCGCTTCGTTGCTTGGCGTTGCTTGTTTCTTCTTGGATGTGCAGCGGAAAATACAGAAACAAATACAACCACGCTAACACTAGGATTTTACTTGGTATCCACCTCCAAAGGAGGTGACTAATCCAAGGATCCACACCACGCACGCACCCTCCACTATGAAACACTCCTTTTCGGTAACTACCGAGGGCGGAGAAGCCCTACAAGACTCTCAGTACAAGAAGAAGAAAGGGTAGTAAAGATTAAGTAAAAGCTTACAAGAAATGCAGTGAAAAACCCTAACCCTAACTTCTTCCTCTTGCAATAGATCCGCCTCTTGACTTGGAAAGCTTCCAAGAACCTTCAAGAACTGGCGATCACGTGCTTGTAGAGAGCTGTGGAGGAGCTGGAATGAATCTGAGAAGAGCTCGTGAAGAGATGCCGAAGACCACGCTCGCCTGCGGCTTTAAACACGACGCAACGGTCGGATCCCGATCGATTCGAATGTTCCGAATCGATCGGGGAGGCTTTGGATCGATCCACGGATCGATCCAGAGCGCCTCGCTGGAAACGCGCCTGGATCGATCCACGGATCGATCCAGCGCTTATCGCGCGAAGCAGCATCGTCCCGATCGATCGGCTGATCGATCGGGACCTCTGGATCGATCCACGGATCGATCCAGAAGCTTTCTGTTCGCTGGGAAGAATCTGGATCGATCCACTGATCGATCCACATCCTGGATCGATCCACGGATCGATCCAGCACTTGGTTTTTGCCCAAAACCAAGTCCCAAACCTCCCTAACCAACATCCGGTCAACCTTGACCTGTTGGTACATCATGCCTCGCATCTGGTCACTCCCTTGACCTGCTAGGACTCCCCACCAAGTGTCCGGTCAATCCCTTTGACCCACTTGGACTTTTACTCGTCGTGCCAAGTATCCGGTCACTCCATTGACCTACTTGGACTTCCACCAGATGTCTGGTCAACCTTGACCCATGCCAAGTATCCAGTCAATCCTTTGACCTACTTGGACTTCCCAACACCAGATGTCCGATCATCCTTGATCCATCTGGATTTCCTTCCTTGCCTGGCTTCACTCACCAGGACTTTCACCTAGCTTCACTCACTAGGGTTTTCCATCTGCCTAGCTTCACTCACTAGGACTTTCACCTGGCTTCACTCACCAGGATTTCCTTCTGCCTAGCTTCACTCACTAGGACTTTCACCTGGCTTCACTCACCAGGATTTCCTTCTGCCTAGCTTCACTCACTAGGACTTTCACCTGGCTTCACTCACCAGGATTTCCTTCTGCCTAGCTTCACTCACTAGGACTTTCACCTGGCTTCACTCACCAGGATTTCCTTCTGCCTAGCTTCACTCACTAGGACTTCCTTCTGCCTAACATGCCAGTTAGGACTTCCCAGTCAAGTATCCGGTCAACCTTGACCTACTTGACTCTTCTTCGATCAATATCTTATTGTCAAACATCTAAACCCTAACCAAGACTCAGCTTGGTTAACCAGGTCACCCTTGACCTGAGGGATATTGCACCAACAATCTCCCCCTTTTTGATGTTTGACAATACCACAATAACACTTACAATCTCACATGTAAGTTAGGCTAATCCTATAGCCTCCTTCTTCATGCCACTAGGTAATGAACCCATAAATTAAGCTTTTCATTCTCCCCCTAAGAGGGCAAACTCCCTCTAGGTAATGAAAACCTAACTTACTTCCTTTCATTCTCCCCCTATTGGCACACATCAACCCACCAAAAAACACATCAACCCGTCTTTGGACACACATCAACCTATGCTCCAATTTTGGGCACACTTCAACAACTCCATTTGTTGAAGACTCTCCCCCTGAAGAGTTGCTCATCGTGATCACAATTTCACTCATTGTGATCAACTCAATATTGAAGGTCCCATACCCTTCATTATCTTTAACTTCTCCCCCAATGTTGACAAATACCCAACCTTGAGCATTTTCAACCACTTGAGTTGCCACTTGAAATGATGAGGATATCCACTCCCCATTTACCCCCATTTCAAGTTTAAATGCTCAACCTTGAGCAATTTCACAACAGAAGGTTAACCACCTTCCAAGGTTCATGAAAAATAATTTTCATGTCTTTAAAGAGTCCCTCCCCCTAAAGACATGGTGGTAACTTCTGTCATTGCACCAACAATGACTTGGAATCCCTAAACCTTTAGGAAACCCAGATTTAGAAGTTTTGAGGTTCAAATGTTCAAAATTTGAAACAAACCTCAACCTAAACTTCAATGAAGTCTTCCTTTACCATTCCATCCTTGTTTTCAACACGAAAACACCCTTTTTATGTATACAAATGTATTTTAAGGGTTTGGAATGGTTACCTAGACTAAAATAGGTTCAAAGTGCTGAAATCAGGCTTTCCCAGCCAAAATCAGCAACTTGGATCGATTGGAGTTGGGTTCCAATCGATTGAACCTTTCTGAATCGATCCACTGATCGATTCAGACTACCTGGATCGATCGGCTGATCGATCCAGAGAGCTTCTGCTGCACTCCAATCGATCCATGGATCGATTCAGGCACTCCAATCGATCCATGGATCGATCGGAGCTCTGATAGTTGCTGAAATTCCATTTCAGTCAACTTCAGAAACCCCTAGAAAATTCTACAAAAATCCAAAAATTATGAAATTTCGTGTAGACATTGTTTAGGGCATATATTATCAAGGAAAAATAGTTTTCTATGAAAATACATCATGTTTTCAAAGATTGACACAAACTTGAAAACTTGCAAAAACTTTAGTGTTTTCTTCAAGTTTGTGTCTAACTATTCAATGGTGATTACTATCAAAAGATAGCCTTCACCAAGGTTTTCCAAAACATTTTAAAACATTTTCAAAACCAATATCCCATCATGTTCCTTGGGCATAATGCACATGACTTGTACATTAGCTTTCCCAATGATGGAAAACACATAACTATGTGTTTTGATGAACCTAAAACTCAAAAGAATGCACTAAATCAACATTTTGAGTTTTGTTCATCTTCCTAACATCTCACTTGTATCTAATGTGCACTAAAACACATACAAGTCATCTTATAGTCCTTGTGAGATGTAAGATTTTGGTTTTGCCCTATTCTAGGGATCATGCATATCTATCTAGGCATTTCAAAGATATTGGACATCCACCTAGGATGTCACTTGTTAATAAGTGTTGTTAAATGCCATTTATCCTTAATTACAAGAAATTAAACTAATGCATGATAATGTTATTGCATACATCAAAAGGAAATAATTTTCAAAAGAAAATATCCTATAACTACATGATGTATGAATGTCATGACATGGTATTTTTGTATTTTTCATAATAAGTCATGAATGCAAAAGTAGACATGATGTCATGGCATATGATGGGCAAACAATCATGGCAAGATTTAGCATAAATAAAATATACCTAGATTAACTATCTAAGTATCCTTAAAACCTTAGCTAAACTTACAACTTAAACCTAGATTGCCCTTAAGTGCGTCAAGAAAACGCCAAAACCTAAATTGGCATTTCTAATTCCCTTGATTAATTTATGCCAATTGAAATTAAGCATATTCCTCGAATGTTGGCATATTTCATTTTTCCACAAGAGTAGCACTTTAAAGTTAAGGCCCGGATTGCCTTAAATTTCCTAAGAACATACCAAAATCCCAACTTGGTAGCTCTTATGAATTTCCCAATATGTGCCTTTTAAGATTAAAATCAAAATTTCACCACTAGGCACATTTTACTCTTTCAAGGAGTAAATAATAGTTCCATTTCATTTTCAAGGGTTAACAAAACCTTGAAAATGCTCCTTGAGTGTCAATTTCCTCAAAGTTGGGTTAACTACCCTTCTAATTGAGTTGACACTCTCTAACCCATTATGGGTAGAGAAGATGCTCCTAGGAACCCAACACCTATTGGTGCTCCTTGGATGCTCTAGGTACTCACTAGGATAACTTCCTAGATACCTTCCTAGTGACCTTGTTGGGCTTCTTAGAAGCCTTGGTCACATTTTCTAGGTCAACCCTAAGGATAGCCTCCTTGTGACCTTGTTAGTGACTTTCTTAGACTTCTTAGAAGTCTTAGTCACTTTGGTTGCAAAAATACTCTTAGGGATGACTTCCTAGTATTCTTGACTTGACCACTAAACCTAGGGTTTGTTCCATAACTATATGGAACCCTATGATAACTAGGCACATCCTTCTTAGCCTTTGGTTTGTATCCCAAACCTCTATGGCTATTTGATGGCTTTGACTTTCCTAGCCCTAGGTTTTGCTCATTTTGCCCTTTTAGGATATTTTCCATCCTTTTTAGGGTCTTTTCCATTTTATCAAGTCTTGATCTCAAGACTTGATTTTCTATCATTAAATCCTTAGAATTTGGTTTTTCATTAAGTCCATGAGCATGTTGGTTTTTAGGCTTGTATCTAAAATCCTTAGAGTTATTGCCTAGACTTTTACCTACATTCCTAACCCTAGGAGTGATAGTCTTAGCATGTAGGGCCACATGCTTTTCCTTAAAGCCCTCATGCTTTCTATTCTTATGGTAAATTGCATTAAAATGATAAAAATTAGAACTATCATGCTTTTTACCATTTTGCAAAGGAATAGGCTCAATGAAAGTTACCTTCCTTTTTACCTTGGAGGCTCCCCCTTGACTAGTGCCTCCTTGAGCCTTGACCTTCTTCTTCCCCTTGGGGCATTGACTACGATAATGCCCCTTTTGATTGCAAGAGAAGCATATAATATGCTCCTTGCTCTTCTTTGTGTTGGGGATGGTCTCCTTGGGCTTCACCTTGCCCTTTTGTGCCACTTGGCCCTTCTTCTTGGCTAATTTAGAGCACTTGCTCTTGTAGTGCCCATGTTCCCTACATTCAAAGCATATAATATGATTTTTATTATTAATTGAAATATTTATACCTTTGCTTGTAGGGGTGGCATCTTTTTCTTTGGATCCGGAGGTAGAAGCTTCCTCTTGATCGGACCTTGATTCTCCTCCATTTGATTTTTCTTGACTTGTGGAGGTAGAAGCTTCTTCCTCCTCTTCTTCTCTTGACCCGGATGTAGAAGCTTCTCCTTCTTCTTGATCCGGTGTCACCAAGGATTGCTCCCCCTCAATCCTAGAGGTGGAGGCTTCATCATCTTGAATATGAAACAAGGAGTATGCTCCCTCCTTGTTCCCTTCGTTGCATTCCCTTGAGGATGAAGCTTCTTGGATTTCCTCTTCTTTGGAGGTTGAGCATCTCTCAACCTCGGAATCCTCCTCTTGGTCTTGCTCCAAAGAGTCACCCTCTCTGGATTCTTCTTGATCTACAGTGGAGGGATCTCTTCATGAAGCTTGGCCAATTTGCTCCAAAGCTCCTTGGCATCTTCGAATTCTCCAACTTGAGCCAAGATGTGGCTAGGCAATAAGTTGACCAAAAGCTTGGTCACTTTGTCATTTGCCTCGCCCCTTTGAATTTGCTCCGAGCTCCATCTGCTTTTCTTTAGAAGCTTGCCCTTGGAGTTCGTTGGAGCTTTGAAGCCTTCCATTAGAGCAAACCATTGCTCTATCTCCATCATAAGAAAGTTTTCGATTCTTGATCTCCAAGAATCAAAACTTGTGGAAGTGTATGGTGGAGCCACTCTTGTGTCAAATCCAAGTCCATCTTGGAATTGCATCTTGAAGTTGAGCTTGATGAAGTCTTGAACTTGAAGAATTTGCTCCAACTTCTTCACCCTCTAGCTTTTCTTGATATGCTTGACCCTTCCGGCGATGATTCCGGTGAAGAGCGGCCTTGCTCTGATACCACTTGTTAGGACCAAAAGTAGCTAGAGGGGGGGTGAATAGCTCGTCGCGTTCGCTCGGTGCGCTTCGTTGCTTGGCGTTGCTTGTTTCTTCTTGGATGTGCAGCGGAAAATACAGAAACAAATACAACCACGCTAACACTAGGATTTTACTTGGTATCCACCTCCAAAGGAGGTGACTAATCCAAGGATCCACACCACGCACGCACCCTCCACTATGAAACACTCCTTTTCGGTAACTACCGAGGGCGGAGAAGCCCTACAAGACTCTCAGTACAAGAAGAAGAAAGGGTAGTAAAGATTAAGTAAAAGCTTACAAGAAATGCAGTAAAAACCCTAACCCTAACTTCTTCCTCTTGCAATAGATCCGCCTCTTGACTTGGAAAGCCTCCAAGAACCTTCAAGAACTGGCGATCACGTGCTTGTAGAGAGCTGTGGAGGAGCTGGAATGAATCTGAGAAGAGCTCGTGAAGAGATGCCGAAGACCACGCTCGCCTGCGGCTTTAAACCCGACGCAACGGTCGGATCCCGATCGATTCGAATGTTCCGAATCGATCGGGGAGGCTTTGGATCGATCCACGGATCGATCCGACCAGGACTCACCGGATCGATCCACGGATCGATCCGGCGCTTATCGCGCGAAGATCGTCCGATCGATCGGGCGATCGATCGGGACCTGGATCGATCCCGGATCGATCCAGCTGATCGCTCGAGATCCTGGATCGATCCACTGATCGATCCACATCCTGGATCGATCCACGGATCGATCCAGCACTTGGGTTTTGCCCAAAACCAAGTCCCAAACCTCCCTAACCAACATCCGGTCAACCTTGACCTGTTGGTACATCATGCCTCGCATCTGGTCACTCCCTTGACCTGCCAGGACTCCCCACCAAGTGTCCGGTCAATCCCTTTGACCCACTTGGACTTTTACTCGTCGTGCCAAGTATCCGGTCACTCCATTGACCTACTTGGACTTCCACTAGATGTCTGGTCAACCTTGACCCATCTGGACTTCCTTCCTTGCCAAGTATCCAGTCAATCCTTTGACCTACTTGGACTTCCCAACACCGGATGTTCATCCTTGCTCCATCCTGGATTTTTCCCTGGCTTCACTCACTGGGACTTTCACCTAGCTTCACTCACTAGGGTTTTCCATCTGCCTAGCTTCACTCACTAGGACTTTCACCTGGCTTCACTCACCAGGATTTCCTTCTGCCTAGCTTCACTCACTAGGACTTTCACCTGGCTTCACTCACCAGGATTTCCTTCTGCCTAGCTTCACTCACTAGGACTTTCACCTGGCTTCACTCACCAGGATTTCCTTCTGCCTAGCTTCACTCACTAGGACTTCCTTCTGCCTAACATGCCAGTTAGGACTTCCCAGTCAAGTATCCGGTCAACCTTGACCTACTTGACTCTTCTTCGATCAATATCTTATTGTCAAACATCTAAACCCTAACCAAGACTCAGCTTGGTTAACCAGGTCACCCTTGACCTGAGGGATATTGCACCAACAATTAGTTGATTAGCATATTAGTTACTCTAGACGTTTTTTCTTTTTATTTTTGTATTTTCTTTCTTGTTTTCATTATGCATTTTATTTCTTGCCTTTAATTCTGCAATTCTTATTTTTCTTGTAATTTTTTTTTAGATATCTTGAGCACTAACATGTCAAGCAGGGCTTCAAGAGAATTTTTCACACCCATGAGGGCAAGATCTTCCATTGATGAATATTATGATTCAAAAGATCATCAATTTGAGTTTCTTTATAGAGTGTGTGGTAGCACATCTCATCCTGCTACTATTTACCAATTTTTTCCAAAAGACTACTATAACTCCGGAACTTCAGTGTTTGGTTCAACCTCAACATCAAGATACATATGAGCAAGTTCTTAAAACTTATGGCTATGACTTGGAAGATTATCAAATTCAGAACCTTCAACCCCAGTTATTTCCATAACAGAGTGTGCAGTTATTTTCCCAAAAGCAGAACTCTGACCTGTTCGTGCGGGAAGCATCCGACGATCGAACCCAAGTTTTGATAATGGCAAAGGGTTCAAAGTTAAGTCTTGTTGTTATCTAACATGTTGAATGAGTGTTTCAGGAAAGTCCTAACTGCGGTTAGGTAGGTGAAAACCCTAGGGGGTGGTAACCCTAGGTCCTAGGGGGCGCTAACCCTAGGTGGAGAAAAGTCCTAGCTGCGGTTAGGCAAAGGGAAAACCCTAGGGGGTGGTAACCCTAGGTCATAGGGGGTGGTAACCCTATGCGGAAATTCTTGGCAGGTCGATGGCTTCAGGCAAAAGTCCTAGGGGGTGGTAACCCTAGGTGGAAAGTCCTGGTGTCGCGAACCAGGTAAAAGACTGGACTAGCCGGGAAGCGGATGTCCAGCAGAAAGTCCAGAAGCGTCGAGTGCTGAGCAAAAGTCTAGTCGATCTGTAGGATCGCACTGGCAACAGGTAAATCTCCTGAGTGGAGTAGGTGAGGACGCATTCCCCGTAGAGGGAACAGTAGGCGTCGGGTCGACCTAGGGTTTCCAGTTGGAAATCCGAAGTCAGACCCGGATAGTCCGGAGACTGTCATTACTTCATATTCATACTATTATTTTGTATTAACTTTATGGTGTAGGTATTTTTGGATTAACATACTTGCAGGTACCAAAAACACAAAGAAGAACTCGGATGAACCGTGTCCGAGGCGCCTCCATGGGGCTTGGAGGTGCCTCGGGTGCAAAACCTGAGCTAGCGCGAGAAGCAGGCTTAAGGTGCCTTGGATGGATTAAAGGCGCCTTGGACAGCTTGGAGGCGCCTTGAAGGGTTTGAAGGCGCCTTCAGGTCGCGGCAGTCAAAGGGTTATCGCAGCGAGCAGATCGGGATAGAATTCAAGCTTCAAGGCGCCTTGGAGCTTGTTTAAGGCACCTTGAACACTGTTTAAAAGCAGTGGTCGACCAGCAGCTCAAGACAACACCTTCTCAAGCAATCTTCTGCAACGTGCTCGAATTCGACCATCCCTAAGTGCTGCAAGAACACCCCGACGACCGAAGCTTCAGATTTAGTCTTTTGTTGTCGGTATATTCTTATTACTGCGTTAAATTGTACTTAGTTTGTAATAGTCTTTACGAACTATAGTTGTTGCCCACCGAAAGCGGTCAGCGACTGCGGGCCTTCGAGTAGGAGCCGAGATAGACTCCGAACGAAGTAAATAGCTTGTCTTTCTGTGTGTTTGTTTACTTTCCGCTGCGTTACTTCTCCGATAGTTTTTACGATTCCGATATTCGAAATAGCCACGAGCGCTATTCACCCCCCCCCTCTAGCGCTTCTCGATCCAACAATTGGTATCAGAGTGGGGTCGCTTTGAACTGGTGCAACCACCATTCAAGCATTTTTCGTGGCTTTGTCGTTTGTATAGGTTAAAAATAATTGAACCTAAACTACCCGAAATGGGTAAAACAAGAGTAGATTACCCGGCAGGGTAATTAAGGTTAGATTAAATCGGGCCAGGTTTAACTTGACCCACAGTACTGGTGAAGTTTTTGGATGATACTACGTTAGGGAAGCTTGGGCATCACATGTCTAAGAAGATATGGCTTCGACCTGGTGCATTTGGCCAAGTGGAACTGACCGAAGCTACCCTTAAATGGATCCTAACTAGTTAGACCAAGATTAGTATTAAGTTCAATGAGTAGGACTATTTGGGAAACCTCGAAGGCATGGTTACTTTAATGAGCTCCTTGTGACTCACCATAATCCAGAAGTTTATCCAAAGAATGCTTACTTGTTGAACCCAAAGCTAAACCTGAATCTAACATAAAGTTAAACAGAGCCTTGAATTCAACAATAATTCATCTCACAACAATTATAGGGTTCCCTGATTGACAATTTAGATCGGGTGAGATGATTAAGAAATAAAATTATTTTAAAAACTCAAATTTCAAAATTATTTAAAAACTCAAATTTCAAAATTATTTTTAAAACTCAAATTTCAAAATTATTTTTAAAACTCAAATTTCAAAATTATTTTTAAAAATTCAAATTTCAAAATTAATTAAAAATCTTTTCAAAATTAATTTCAAATTTTTTTAAAAATCTTTTCAAAATAAATTTCAAAATTATTTAAAAATCTAATTAATTTCAAAATTATTTAAAAATCTTTTCAAAATCAATTTCTAAATTATTTAAAAATATTTTCAAAATTAATTTGAAAATTATTTTAAAATATTTTCAAAATCAATTTCAAATTTATTTAAAAATCTTTTCAAAATCAATTTCTTTTCAAAATCAATTTCAAAATTATCAAAAAATATTTTCAAAATCAATATCAAAATTATTTAAAAATATTTTCAAAATTAATTTGAAAATTATTTAAAAATCTTTTCAAAATCAATTTCAAAATTATTTAAAAATCTTTTCAAAATCAATTTCAAAATTATCTAAAAATCTTTTCAAAATCACTTTTAAAAATCATTTTTAATATCTTTTTAAACTTAATTTCAAAATTATTTGAAAAATCTTTTAAAAATCATATTAAAAATCTTTGTAAACTTCATTTCAAAATTATTTGAAAAATATTTTAAAAATCATTTTAAAAATCTTTTTAAACTTAATTTCAAAATTATTTGAAAAATATTTTAAAAATCATATTAAAAATCTTTTTAAACTTAATTTCAAAATTATTTGAAAAATCTTTTAAATATCATTTTAAAAAACTTTTTAAACTTCATTTCAAAATTATTTAGAAAATCTTTTAAAAAACAGTTTTAAAATCTTTCAAAATCATTTTAAAAATCTTTAAACTCTAGGGCTCTGATACCTGATCAACACCAATTAAATAATTTGATTGTTTTTTAACTTGACTTATGCTTGGACTTAGTACCAATTGAATAAATAACCTAAATTTTAGCTACTCTCTCTCTTCAACCTAAAAATTAACAAGTTCTTTTTCAAAAATAAGTATTATTTTATTCAAAATTAAGCTAAGTGCCTTTTTTCACTTAAGCTATATTTTCAAAATTTAATGTTTGCAAAAGGCTTAGCTAAGTGACTCATATAGCAACTTTCAAACTTAGCCATCTTTATGAATTTTTGTTGAGTTACCTATTAGATTCATTCTATACTTAGCTAAAAGTATTAAAAGCATATTCCTTGCAAAATTTAACTCATGGCTTTCAAATTTTTTTTTTCCAAGAAAAAAGAGCCTTCAAAAGAATTTGCCTCCAAAATTCATTAAAATCTAGCTAAGTTTTTCTAAACTTAGTTACATATTGTTTTCTCTTTTCCTCTAAAACCAACTAAGTTTACAAAGAGGCTAAAGCCATCCTTCAAGTCATCCATAAATTAGCCTTTTTAACTTAGGAGAAAAATAACTAACAAATTTTTCAGTTACTAGCTAAGTGTTTTACAAGCATTTTTTCAAAGACTAAAACTAGTTTTTCTAAAAACTTAAACATGCTTTCCAACTGGATTATTTTTTGATATATGGAAAAGGGGGAGAGTAGAAATTCAAAATCAAAAGTAAAAAAGTGTTTTATTAAAGGGGAGAGTAGGTAATTCAAAAGTAAAACTTTATTTAAATTCAAAAAGGAAACCCTGTATTAAGGTGGAGCTTCACAAAAGTTTAAGTGTTAGCTTAAGTTAGGCGTTCATTTGAATTTATATACTTAAGCTTGCTCACTTAAAACCATTTAATATACTTATGCATTTGTTTTACTTAACTTTGAATTTGGGTTACCATAATCAAAAAGGGGGAGATTGTTGGTGCGGGAAGCATTCGACGATCGAACCCAAGTTTTGATAATGACAAAGGATTCAAAGTTAAGTCTTGTTGTTATCTAACATGTTGAATGAGTGTTTCAGGAAAGTCCTAACTGCGGTTAGGCAGGTGAAAACCCTAGGGGGTGGTAACCCTAGGTGGAGAAAAGTCCTAGCTGCGGTTAGGCAAAGGGAAAACCCTAGGGGGTGGTAACCCTAGGTCATAGGGGGTGGTAACCCTATGCGGAAAGTCTTGGCAGGTCGATAGCTTCAGGCAAAAGTCCTAGGGGGTGGTAACCCTAGGTGGAAAGTCCCGGTGTCGCGAACCAGGTGAAAGACTGGACTAGCCGGGAAGCGGATGTCCAGCAGAAAGTCTGGAAGCGTCGAGTGCTGAGCAAAAGTCTAGTCGATCTGGAGGATCGCACTGGAAACAAGTATATCTCCTGAGTGGAGTAGGTGAGGACGCGTTCCCCGTAGAGGGAACAGTAGGCGTAGGGTCGACCTAGGGTTTCCGGTTGGAAATCCGAAGTCAGACCCGGACAGTCCGGAGACTGTCATTACTTCATATTCATACTATTATTTTGTATTAACTTTGTGATGCGGGTATTTTTGGATTAACATACATGCAGGTACCAAAAACACAAAGAAGAACTCGGATGAACAGTGTCTGAGGCGCCTCCATGGGGCTTGGAGGCGCCTCGGGTGCAAAACCTGAGCTGGCGCGAGAAGCAGGCTTAAGACGCCTTGGATGGATTGAAGGCGCCTTGGACAGCTTGGAGGCGCCTTGAAGGGTTTTAAGGCGCCTTCAGGTCGCGGCAGTCAAAGGGTTATCGCAGCGAGCATATCGGGATAGAATTCAAGCTTCAAGGCGCCTTGAACACTGTTTAAAAGCAGTGGTCGACCAGCAGCTCAAGACAACACCTTCTCAAGCAATCTTCTGCAACGTGCTGCGAATTCGACCATCCCTAAGTGCTGCAAGAACACCCCGACGACCCGAAGCTTCAGATTTAGTCTTTTGTTGTCGGTATATTCTTATTACTGCGTTAAATTGTACTTAGTTTGTAATAGTCTTTACGAACTATAGTTGTTGCCCACCGAAAGTGGTCAGCGACCGCGGGCTATCTATTAGGAGCCAAGATAGATTCCGAACGAAGTAAATAGCTTGTCTTTCTGTGTGTTTGTTTACTTTCTGCTGCGTTACTTCTCCGATAGTTTTTACGATTCCGATATTCGAAATAGCCACGAGCGCTATTCACCCCCCCTCTAGCGCTTCTCGATCCAACATGACCCACCTCAGCACTATAATCAGGATTGGATGGATTATCAAAATTTTGATTATAGAAGCATGCAAGGTGTTGATCATTCTTTTCAAGCATCTTAGAGTCTCTTAGAGTTTCATGATGATTTTTCATTGTATAGACCACATTATTCTCAACCAGATGACCTGATTGACTTGGAGGACTCCCAAGACACAAATATTCCTGCTCCAAGTCAGATGGAGACCACAACACAATTTCTGAAGAGATAATGGTACAACAGGGGATCCTAGCTTTACAACTTTTACTACAAATTTCTAATAAAGTTGTTGATTCTTCTATTGATGATGTTAATGTTAGTGGACTCTTCACTACTTATGATGATGATGTGGTAGATAAAAGTGTAGGGACATGTACTATGGAGGAAATGCCCCAAGGATCACTTCTTTTGGTTGCACAACCGGTTGATGATGATAAATGTGTAGGGACTTATGCAATGGAAGCAAAGCTCCAAGAATCACCATTTTTAGAGGCACCACCACTCGAACTAGAGCTAGAACAATTACAAAATTTTGAAGAGGTTACATCCACTTGTTTAGAACTTTCAGGTACTTCTCAGCACTACAAGGTTAGTATTCTTAATGTAAGATATTGGAAAAATTTAAATAAATAGGGTTATTTGAGAAATAGCCTTATAAAATTTTTCCAGAATTTTTAAAATTTTCTAGGAATTTTTCGGAGCTCTTACGGGGGGTTTTGAGGGGATAGATCGGCGGGTTCGGATAAAGCCTGTTTGGGATACCCGTTTAAGTGAGGAAATATTTATATATAAATTTCCTCTTCTTTAATTATTTCCCCAATTATCGTCGTTTCCCTCAAATCACCCGACGTCGAACAACCCTCTCCTTCCCCGATCTCCTGATTTCCTCTGCTCCCGACCCTCTTCTTCTCCGCTCCTTCTCATGCGATCGGAGCAGATGACGCCATAAGGGAACCGATCGTTGAGGCCTGATGCACCGCCGGCTGAGACTCCCTCCTTCCTCTCCCTATCGCGGCATGGAGATTCTCATCCTATTGGGTTTTTTGGGCCGCGAAAACCGCTTTTCACGTCGCGGAAACCCCGAATCACCCAAAGCCGTAGGATCCGTGCAAAGAAAATTTTTGAAAAACACGAGTACGAGTTATAAACTATGATCTACAGTAGATCTACAAAGGAAAACACTTTATACCTTTGATGCGTGCCCTTTCGCATTCCCGCTCGTCCAACGGTACGCCGGATCTAGAGAGTGTCAACGTAGACACTCCTCTAATGATATCCACACGAAGAAAGAGTGTCTATCACACTCAAAGGATGGAGAAGAGAGCCCCAAGTGTGCTAGCACTTTCTAGAGCTCTCGAATGGGATTGGAAAGGAAGAAAAGAAGAAGATACAAAAGAAATCATATACACTCACTAGTAGTATCCTTCCTTTGTGACCTTCACTCTTCCTTTGCTCTTGGAATTCACTCAACCACCTTCTCCACACCATGGAAGTCACGGCAAAAACAGCAAGAGAAGAGAAGGAAGAAGCAAGGAAGAAGATAATCAAATTACCACACATCAATACACACTAAATGAAAACCATTTACTCTTTAGTGTGGCCGGCCACACACATAACTCCCTCATTTAATGTGGCCGGCCACATTAAATGGAATGGGAAGTGTTGTAACCTCCATGAGGTGGCATGTGATGTGGCAAGGATGAGTCATCCTTATGATGTGGCAACACATCAAGTCAAACTTGATGTTCCAACTTCTACTTGGTCAAGTCAAACTTGACCAATTGTCTTCCTTGTTGAGTTAAATCCAACCTTTGATTCAAGTCAATTTCAATTTAATGAATCTCAATTCATTAATATAAATTGACTCAATGAATCAAATTTAAATTAGACTCATTCAACAATTGAATCTAATTGAGTCTAACTCAATAAGTCTAATTTGAATCCAATCTTTGGTGCATCATATGAACCTAATCCAATTGGTTCATCATATGAACCTAATCTCCATCCACTTGTTCTTTGTGTGTGACCCAATAGGTTCTTGTAACGTTGGCAATGTTTCTAAACTCCTTTAGAAACATAAGAAATGAGCGGCATCTAGCAATACATTATTGCTACCCAAGTTACAAGAAATGTCAAGATCCAACATCACCTTGTGACTACTAATTGTGACTCCTCACAATATATGACAAGTGTCCTTCTATCCTAGACATCTAGATTGATCAATGTGAGGCATAGTTCGTGTCATCCTCTGACCAATCTAAATCTTGAACTCCAAGTAGACTCACTCAATCAAATGAGCTCAATATCTCATATTGACTCATTTGGGTATGGCCATACACTTCGTGGTATTACTCTATCAAGAATATCGATGTCACTCCCGTCATATAGGAGGGATAGATCCCATCTACATCACTCACATCCCTCTGCATAATTCGTTACATACCCAGTAATCACCTTTATAGTCCACCCAGTTACGGGTGACATTTGACGAAACCAAAGTACATAACTCCTTATGTAGGGATCCATGGTGACTTCAGGTCTAAGGACGAATAGTCATACTAATAGCCACATGAGAAAGTATATGACACTCATATAACGATCCATGATACTTTCTCATGGCGGGTCATTCAGTATACATTCTCTAATGCATACCCATGTGTCAGCTTGATATCTCTATATCCATGACTTGTGAGATCAAGTCATCGAGCTGACCTACATGCTAGTCTTATTGTATTAACATTGTCCCTGAATGTTAATACTCGACTAGGAATGAATTAGAGTAGTGTTCCCTATATCATCTCACTATCGATTCAACCAATCGATTGATATAGGTAAGAACCTTCTACTCAAGGACGTTACTATACTTATTTTATCTGGCACTAATACAAATAAGCATAATAACCAAAAACCAAATGCCTTAATATATATACAAGAATATGATACACATGAGTCCATACAATCATCAAATGATTTGCTCTAGGGCTCTAACTAACAATCTCCCACTAGCACTAGTGCCTATCAGTATAGGATCTAAGGCCTAATGACCTAGTGTGACCATCATGCTTCCTCTGTGCCAAAGTCTTGGTCAAGGGATCTACGATGTTAGCCTCTGTAGGTACTCTGCAAATCTTCACATCTCCTCTATCGATAATATCTCGAATGAGATGGAAGCGCCGTAGTATGTGCTTGGTCCGCTGGTGTGAGCGAGGTTCCTTCGCCTGTGCTATAGCTCTATTGTTGTCACAATAGAGCTCAACTGGGTCAGCAATGCTAGGAACCACCCCTAGTTCAGTGATGAACTTGCGAATCCAAACTGCCTCCTTTGCTGCCTCTGATGCAGCAATATACTCGGCCTCTGTTGTAGAATCAGCTACTGTGTCCTGCTTCGAACTCTTCCAGCTCACAGCACCACCATTTAAGCAAAACACGAACCCTGACTGCGATCGGTAATCATCCTGATCGGTTTGGAAGCTAGCATCACTGTAACCCTTTACAATTAGCTCATCATTGCCTCCATATATCAAGAAATATTCTTTAGTCCTTCGTAAGTACTTAAGAATATTCTTGACCGCTATCCAGTGACTTTCACCTGGATCTGACTGGTATCTGCTCGTCATGCTCAAAGCATACGAGACATCAGGTCGAGTACATAGCATGGCGTATATGATCGATCCTATGGCTGAGGCATAAGGGATCTGATCCATGCGGTCTCTCTCCACTCTAGAAGAGGGACCTTGAGTCTTCGAAAGACTCACGCCATGTGACATCGGCAGAAATCCCTTCTTGGAGTTCTGCATGGCAAACCGAAGGAGTACCTTGTCAATGTATATACTCTAACTTAGGCCAAGCAATCTCTTAGATCTATCTCTATAGATCTGAATCCCTAGAATTCGGGATGCCTCATCTAAGTCCTTCATTGAGAAACAACACCCTAGCCAAGTCTTGACAGACTGAAGCATAGGGATGTCCTTCCCAATGAGTAGTATGTCATCCACATACAATATGAGGAAGACAACTATATCCCCTACAACATTCTTGTAGACACAAGGCTCATCTTCGTTCTTGATGAAACCAAACTGTTTGATTGCATCATTGAATCGAAGATTTCAGCTCCGAGAAGCTTGCTTTAGTCCATAAATGGACCTATGCAGCTTGCATACTCTGCTAGTATGCTGTGGATCTACAAAACCCTCAGGTTGTGTCATGTACACATCCTCGAGTAGGTTTACATTCAGAAACGCGGTTTTGACATCCATCTGCCATATCTCATAGTCATGGTAGGCTGCAATAGCAAGCATGATCCGAATGAACTTAAACATCGCTACTGGAGAAAAGGTTTCATCATAGTCAATACCATGAATCTGCTTGAAACCTTTAGCTACCAAGCGACCCTTATAAATAAGTCCATCCATGTCAGTCTTTCTCTTAAAGACCCACTTACACACTATGGGTTTTACCCCTTCGGGTGGATCAACCAAAGTCCATACTTGGTTGGTGTACATGGATTCAATCTCGGATCTCATGGCTTCTAGCCATTTCTCGGAATCTGGTCTCATCACAGCTTCCTGATAGGTGGTAGGCTCATCCTCTATGAGCACAACGTCATCATGGTCAGACAAGAGAAATGAGTATCTCTCAGGCTGACGACGTACCCTATCAGACCTGCGAAGAGGTATGTCTATTTGAACTGGTTGTTGTTCCTCAACTCTTTGTGGAACATCATCCACAACACTTTGTGGTTCCAGTTCAACTTCCATCGAGGCATCAGTGCTATTGTTCGCATCTTGAACTTCTTCAAGATCGAACGCACTCCCACTAGTCTTTCTAGAAACAAAGTCCCTTTCTAGAAAGACCCCAGTCTTTGCCACAACTACCTTGTGCTGACTGGGAATGTAGAAGTAATATCCCTTAGTTTCCTTGGGATATCCAATAAAGTAACACTTGTTGGATTTGGGTCCTAATTTGTCTGAGACTTGACGTCTAACGTAAGCCTCACAACCCCAAATCCTCATGAAAGACACCTGGGCATCTCTCCCAGTCCATATCCTATATGGTGTCTTTATCACGGCCTTTGATGGAACTCAGTTGAGTATGAAAGCTGCCGTGTCTAGAGCATATCCCCATAGATATGTCGGAAGATCTGTATGAATCATCATAGATCGTACCATATCTAATAAGGTACGATTCCTCCGTTCGGATGCACCATTCCACTGTGGTGTTCCAGGAGGAGTGAGTTGGGATAGAATCTCACACTCAGCTAGATAGTCACGGAACTCATGGCTAAGGTATTCTCCACCTCGATTGGATCGAAGTATCTTAATACTCTTACCAAGCTGGTTCTGTACTTCATTCTTGAATTCTTTGAACTTTTCAAAGGATTCAGACTTATGTGTCATTAAGTACACATAACCGTATCTACTGAAGTCATCAGTAAATGTGATGAAGTACCTATAACCGCCTCTAGCAGCGACATTGAAAGGGCCACATACATCACTATGTATGAGTCCTAACAAATCAGTCGCTCTCTCACTGTGCCCACTAAAGGGAGTCTTGGTCATCTTGCCTTGTAGGCATGACTCGCATACCTCATATGATTCAAAATCAAATGAGTCCAGCATACCATCCTTATGGAGCTGGGATAAGCGCTTGTCATTTATATGACCTAAGCGACAGTGCCAGAGATAGGTTTGGTTCATGTCATTTGACTTGAACCTCTTGGTATTTATGTTATAGATATGGCTCTCAAGGTCTAGAATATAGAGTCCGTTTATTAGAGGTGCACTACAATAGAACATATCATTTAAATAGACAGAACAACATTTGTTCTTTATTATAAATGAGAATCCTTTCTTGTCCAAACAAGAAACTGAAATTATGTTCTTAGTCAAGGCAGGCACATAACAACAATCATCTAATTCTAGTACAAGCCCAGAGGGAAGAGATAGATGATAAGTTCCTATAGCAATAGCAGCAACTCATGCTCCATTGCCTACTCGTAGGTCTATCACCCTTCGTCAATGCCCTGCTATTTCTCAGCGCTTGTACATTAGTACAAATATGCGAAGCACATCCGGTATCTAATACCCACGATGAAGAAATAGAGAGGTTGACTTCTATAACATGTATACCTGAAGTAGAAATCCTATTTCTCTTCTTCGTAAGATCTTCCAGGTATTCTTTGGAGTTCCTCTTCCAGTGTCTTGCTTGTCCTTGATATAGGTGACAAAGATGTTCAACCATATCGTAAGCACTCATCAACTCATGTTGCTTCTAAAGCTCAGAGTTCATGGTTCCGAGCATAAGACAGGACACATCTAATGCGTCATCTTGATGCTTCTTGTAAGCATCCCGGTCAGCTCGCGTGGCAGTGGCAGGAGGAGCCTCCGGAATGGGCTACTCCAGAACGTACAGTTTACGTTCCTGAGTGAGAACTATTCTCAGGTTCCTGTACCAGTCCAGGAAATTTTCTCTGTTGAGCTTGTCCTTCTTAAGGATAGAACGCAGGGAGAAAGAGTTCGTATTCGACGTCATGGTTATCTACAACAGAAAATTTGTAGAAATAAATATCATATTCTTTTAAAATTATTTAATTAGGCCTTTAATTAAATGATGCTCCCACTGAATAATATAATTCTTGTGGGACAAGATCCACATCATACTAACCCTTGAGTTAGCTTTGGCTAATACGCCCAAGGCTTAGTATGATCGGTAGGTAACGATTACCAATTACATCTTTATGCAACTCTTGTTTATAAAATCAATATCCGCATTTATATTAAAACTCGAGTTAGCTTTGGCTAATAAGCCCGAGAGTTAATATAGATGTGATTTTGACCTATCATTCCAACTATTGGAAGAATGCCTATAGTTGACTCGATCCAACCGAGTAACTAAGAATACTCAATCTAATTGAGTTTGTATTCACCCATGCGTTGATAGGCATGACCAAGATTGTCGCTCCGTACCCTACCAAGATAATATGTATTGCTCTGCTTTGGCAGATTCAACAATACATGTGATCGAGGTAGTGATAGGTATCACGGCACGGTTAGGCATTTAGAGTTGGTTCGATCAAGATCTAATCTAATCGAAAAGGATGCATCTTGTGCACGACTTAGATCTAATCTAATCGCAAGGGTGCATCATGTGCACGACTTAGATCTAATCTAATCGTAAGGCACTAATTAATTAATTACTTATTAAACATGCATCATATACATAAGCAATTAACTAATTAATATATATTTGTGATTTAGTCATGGCCCTACTATGATCTTCTCAAGCCAATGAGAAGATCAAATGGTCAACCTAGGGTCAACAGCTTCTCCAAGCTCCTCCCTATGACCACCTTGTGTTGCTCGTGCCCGCCTCGGAACTCCGTCTCATGTGGACCCTCCACCGCTCCAATTTGTACATTACAATTTGAAACTCGAGTTACATTCGAGTCTAAATCTAATTTACAACAAGAATATAAGAGAAAGGCACGACGCGCAGGTCGCGGAAAAATAAAAACATACAACACGCGCAAACACATAACGGCACGCAGGCCGTATTATGAATTACAACACAATCCAATCATATTTGATTTTGGGCCATGACTATCACAAAATTAATATATAATTCAAAATTATATATTTTCATAATTTTATATAATTTTTAAAATAATTTTTATAATTTTTACGAGTAAAATTTCCCGGCGGTCCCGTTTAGCGGTTTCGAGCGCAATCGCGGAACGGATCCCCTTGCGGGGCCAGGGGCAGCTCCCCTACCCGTGATCTAACCATCGCAAGGGTTCGTTTGCGATCCAACAGCACCTAAACCCGCTGTCCCAAAACAATTTGGGCCGAGACATTGCCGTTTCAAAAAAATCTTCCCGGCGGGTTCGTTTTTAGCGATTTTGGGTGCAATCGCGGAGAAAATCCCCTTGCGGGGTTAAGGGCAGTACCCCTACCCACGATCTAACCATCGTGAGTTGCTCCTTTACGATCTAATGGCACCCAAGCCCGCTGTCCCAAACCGATTTGGGGCAAAACGAAGCCGTTTTGGGAAAATCTTTCCGGTAGCCGAAGCCTACAAGTGCCGAGACACTTGTGCTTCGCTTCTACGGAAAAATTACCCATAAAAACTATAAAATCATAATTTTACAGAAAATTACAGAAACTTTAGTTTTCATAAAACCAAAAATCAAACTCATACAAGCCTTGCACGTGGCTCTGATACCACTTTTGGGTTTTTCGGGCCGCGAAAACCGCTTTTCACGTCGCGGAAACCCCAAATCACCCAAAGCCGTAGGATCCGTGCAAAGAAAATTTTTGAAAAACACGAGTACGAGTTATAAAGTATGATCTACAGTAGATCTAGAAAGGAAAACACTTTATACCTTTGATGCGTGCCCTTTCGCGTTCCCGCTCGTCCAACGGTACGCCGGATCTAGAGAGTGTCAACGTAGACACTCCTCTAATGATATCCACACGAACAAAGAGTGTCTATCACACTCAAAGGATGGAGAAGAGAGCCCCAAGTGTGCTAGCACTTTCTAGAGCTCTCGAATGGGATTGGAAAGGAAGAAAAGAAGAAGATACAAAAGAAATCATATACACTCACTAGTAGTATCCTTCCTTTGTGACCTTCACTCTTCCTTTGCTCTTGGAATTCACTCAACCACCTTCTCCACACCATGGAAGTCACGGCAAAAACAGCAAGAGAAGAGAAGGAAGAAGCAAGGAAGAAGATAATCAAATTACCACACATCAATACACACTAAATGAAAACCATTTACTCTTTAGTGTGGCCGGCCACACACATAACTCCCACATTTAATGTGGCCGGCCACATTAAATGGAATGGGAAGTGTTGTAACCTCCATGAGGTGGCATGTGATGTGGCAAGGATGAGTCATCCTTATGATGTGGCAACACATCAAGTCAAACTTGATGTTCCAACTTCTACTTGGTCAAGTCAAACTTGACCAATTGTCTTTCTTGTTGAGTTAAATCCAACCTTTGATTCAAGTCAATTTCAATTTAATGAATCTCAATTCATTAATATAAATTGACTCAATGAATCAAATTTAAATTAGACTCATTCAACAATTGAATCTAATTGAGTCTAACTCAATAAGTCTAATTTGAATCCAATCTTTGGTGCATCATATGAACCTAATCCAATTGGTTCATCATATGAACCTAATCTCCATCCACTTGTTCTTTGTGTGTGACCCAATAGGTTCTTGTAACGTTGGCAATATTTCTAAACTCCTTTAGAAACATAAGCAATGAGCGGCATCTAGCAATACATTATTGCTACCCAAGTTACAAGAAATGTCGAGATCCAACATCACCTTGTGACTACTAATTGTGACTACTCACAATATATGACAAGTGTCCTTCTATCCTAGACATCTAGATTGATTAATGTGAGGCATAGACCGTGTCATCCTCTGACCAATCTAAATCTTGAACTCCAAGTAGACTCACTCAATCAAATGAGCTCAATATCTCATATTGACTCATTTGGGTATGGCCATACACTTCGTGGTATTACTCTATCAAGAATATCGATGTCACTCCCGTCATATAGGAGGGATAGATCCCATCTACATCACTCACATCCCTCTGCATAATTCGTTACATACCCAGTAATCGCCGTTATAGTCCACCCAATTACGGGTGACGTTTGACGAAACCAAAGTACATAACTCCTTATGTAGGGATCCATGGTGACTTCAGGTCTAAGAAATAATAGTCATACTAATAGCCACATGAGAAAGTATATGACACTCATATAACGATCCATGATACTTTCTCATGGCGGGTCATTCAGTATACATTCTCTAATGCATACCCATGTGTCAGCTTGATATCTCTATATCCATGACTTGTGAGATCAAGTCATCGAGCTGACCTACATGCTAGTCTTATTGTATTAACATTGTCCCTGAATGTTAATACTCGACTAGGAATGAATTAGAGTAGTGTTCCCTATATCATCTCACTATCGATTCAACCAATCGATTGATATAGGTAAGAACCTTCTACTCAAGGACGTTACTATACTTATTTTATCTGGCACTAATAGCGATCGAGCTTCGGCCGACCACCGAATCCGAGATTTTGCCTCTTCTTGCGATTTCCTCAAAAATCCTGATTTCCTTCTCCTCTGATTGTTGAATGTCGATGCACGCGCCGCCCTCTTCCGACTTCTCATCGCCGCAGACTACTGACGTTCGACGCCAATGAGCCCTGGTCGCCGATTGCCGCCATCAGTAGCCGCATCTTCTTCCCTTGCACGCGGGTTGCTGACCTAAGGGGGGAGAAGGGTCGCTAATTCTAGGGTTTCCAGTCATCTTTATTTACTTGGAGTCATGTGATCACCAAGGGTAAGCTAGCCTTCTTTTCTTGGTACTCTTTGATCCGTGCCCTAACACTATAGCTGATCGATCATCTTCTCCTTAATCTGTTCACCGGGGATTGATATGTAGCTCCACACCTGCTAGTTTTGGATTGGGCAATAGCAACGGAGGCGATTGATCAAGGTGTCGGATCAACCTGGTGATGGATCTCCCTTGAGCAGACCTTGAACTTCTTCCTTTCTGCAGCTGATTGGGGTCTCGGCTAAAGAGGTAAGGGATCGTTTGAGGTGGGTCATGTTTCAGTTGTTAGGGTTTTATCAATTGCAAGGCTGTGAATGTTGATCTCTTTGACATATCCTGCTGTTGGGGTCTAAATTGGAGAAGGGTCGGTTAACTAGGGTTGTGCCAACAACAGAAAGAAGCTATTGCAGAAGCTGTGGTATCTAGTCACTGTCCAAATGACATGGGTGAGTTTCTTGAGTGCCTTCGCCTTTGATTTTCCATTTGTGGATAATCTGTTCTTTCCATATTTCCCATGGGTTGGTGATTGTAAGTAAGGGCTAATTCATTAGGGCATGTGAAATGTGAAGGAAGGTTTTGATATGATGAGATTGATTATCAGATTCAGTGGTTGGAGGTGGATCATGAGGATGATTATGCATGTTTGATTTATGATGTGTAGTGGATAATAACCGGATGTTGGAGTTTGTGATCGGTTGTGGATTTGGAGGACTTTTGGAGATGTATCATGTATAACCTAATCTAATTAGGTTGTATTATGGTTAAGGTTAGTTGGAGGATTAATCCATAATAATGTTTGGTTAGAGTTATTCTGATTAGGTGGGGGGCAGTTGTTTAGTTATTAATTCGTATGTAATTAGCTAAATATATTATGTGATTGCAGGACTTGGTTTCAAGGCGAGCGTCTCGACGTGGGATTTATCTTATCACGATCGACAGATTTAAGGCGGGTATTTCTTCCTTTGCCTCTATGTATTTTCTTTGAGCTTAGTGCATGGTTGTTGTTTGACGGATTAGGTTGCTTTACCCTATATCGTGTTCGCTTGCTGTTTTCCCTGCTTGATACTTTGCTTGAGCTTAGAGATGATCTAGTTTTATCATATACAGTCTCAACTTTTGATATCTACTCTGCTGGGATTACGCGTGTAGAGTATGTATAGTGGGGATTGTCGAGTTGTTGGATTTATCATGCTGATTTATGCATATAATGTTGATTGTATGTAGCTTGGTATGTATTTTAGGAGTCATCATGTTGACCCTACATTTGCATGTTGTATGTACACACGTGTTTGGTTATGTACTTTTGGAGGAGTTATATTGATTGTATGTTTGTGGTTTATACACGTGTCTGATGTGTTTATTATTGGAGGATACATGTTGATTGTACTTACGTTCTGTGCATATGTGTCCAGTGGGATTATTGGAGATTTTTGGTTGATTATACGTGTGTAGTTGTGTACATGTGTTTGGTGGGATGTGTGGATTTATCATTACGATTATATTCATGTTGTGGAGTGCTTATGTGGAGTTAGAGTTTGCATAGATGATGACGGTGTCTGTATCATGATTATATATATATCATGTTCATCATTCATTGCATACTGACGACTATTACTCCTTTGTAGTTGAGAGGGTTGTCAGTTTTTATAGCTGTCCACTCTACCACTGATGGAGAGTGGTAGTTGGGAGTGGAGCTATGTCCTGTCGCGCTTACACAGCTGCTTAGTGTTGTCACTCTGTCAGCCTCGACCACTCTGGAGTAGTGGGTCTTGAGGGTACAGTAGTCGGAGAGCTTGAGTTGTGAGTGGTCAGGGACCCTTAGCTATGTAGTTAGATAACTACATAGTATACTGTCGCCTCAGTCGCTTTATAGCGGTTACGTGCGTGAGGCTTGTACGATTTGTCACGGACCCAAGCCTCTCGGCCATACTGGTGTCGTGGTGTCTGGAGAGGTGTCGGGGTGACCATGGAGCATGCATACGCAGTTATTATTCTTGCATTTGATGCGCGGTGCATCTGCATTTGCATACATGCCTAGTAGATACTAGTTGCATGTGATTGTGATTTGTTGCATTTGGTTGAGATATGATTGTTGCATTTGGTTGTCATGCTGCATACATGTCATTTATTTTACATGTATATGCAGTCGTATCTATATTGTACAGGTGTCACGGGTATATCTATTGCAGATCCGGTGAATTTACTGATCATTGTACCATGTGTCGATTCCAGATTGGGTATGTATTTGTCATTATGTTAGTTGTGGGTTGTACAGTTTATGTCAGGTTATTATGTCAGGTATGTTCAGATGCATTGATTATGATAGTATGATCATGTTCTTATTCCCTACTGAGATTGTATACTTGTGATCTCCATGTTGTTTATGGACCATGCACTATCTTTTCTATTACCCGCTGAGTTACTTATACTCACCACCGCATGTATACATTTATGTTTTCAGGTAGCTTGTAAATGGTTGGTGTTGTTCGGAGTATCCTGTTTGCCGGGTCCTACGTCACATCCAAAGACCGCGCTTGTTTTCTTTTGTATATCTTTTTATTATTTTTGGCATTGTATTTATGGTAGTCATGTGGCTATCTTGTGGTTTTGGTGTTGTATTTGTGTTTAAGCCGTTCCGGCATGCATTGTATTTATTTGTGTTGTGTGGGCTTTCCTTCGTTTTTCCGCTGTGTTTTAATACAGCCGTGTGGGCTATTTTATATATAACTGCGTGGTTGTAATTGTTTCATTCCAGCCGAGTGGGCTGTTATTATAACTGCGTGGTTGTGTATATAAATATTCCAGCCGCATGTGGCTGATGTATATTTTGTTTGTAGTGATGCTTCATATTTTCACCGGTACAGGGGAGATGCGGTCGGATTTTTGTCTGACAGAGACTCCTTTGGGGGCGTGACACTTAATGATCTTTTAGAAAATTTCATAGAGGTACCTATAATTAACTTTGTTGGATGTGATTCAGTTTTTATTAATTATTCATCTTATCTTGATATGGTTCTAGTTCTATACTATATAACATGCTTGTGGGAGGTTTGTTTTTTTTTTTGGTGTGTAGGTTTTCAAGAGGCCAATAATTAGAAGCTCACACTGAACCGTCTTCGGCCACCTGAAAGAACTTTAAAGAAGACGAAGATGGAGAGAGCAATACCTCATTTTTCAATTCCTATTTTGAAAGCTCCCTCCATAATAAGAACCCTTGGTAAGAAGGTTCTAAAATATCTTACCCCTCTAAGAGCGAGATTTAGATGAATCTAATGAGGTGGTCAAGCTAATGACCTTAAACAAGTGCTTCTTGGGAGGCAACCCAAGTTCATTTTCCTTGTTTTCATTCATGTCTTTATCTCTTTCTAGTTTCATTTCTTTATAATAAACTTGTATCCTCTACTTAATTTTTCTTGTCTATTTTATTTTTGTAGATTTCAAAGTTGTGGAAGAATGTGAGTATTGGATGGAGGAGTATCTTTAAAAACATGAATGTCAACCATTTGGAGCTCATCACTTGGTAACTTCTCTTACTTAAAATCTCTTACACATTGTTTTTAGTTTTCATTGGGACAATGAAAAGTTTAAGTCTGGGGGATGCATTAGATGCATTTGGTTTTGTTTAGTTTTTGCATAATAAATTTTTTTTTTTGTTAGTTCCATCTTACATCATATCATGATTGTTTGTCCTTAATACAAAATACTAGCACGTTTATTCTAGATTTTATGTGGTTTATTGGTTACTTATGGTGCTAGTATGTTTAGTGATCTATCTTTTTCTATCTTTGATAGCATGAAGTGAGCAATGTTTTTACTATAAGAGTTTAGGTATTGACCTTGTTTTAGGACCTTTATACACTATGCCTATTTTTGATGGTTGATAACTCTAAAATAGTCATGATTCATAGAATTGGACTAGTACTTGTGCTTCTATGGTGACCTCTCAACTACATTTTGGTTACTAGATAAACTCAGATCATGTAAGCTCATTTGGAAAAATCAATCCCAAGAAAAAAAAATGATGAAAGTTTGTTTAAGTTTGATACTTTGCAAAGATAAAAAAAAAGAGAAAAAATAAGGGATAAAAAAATAGTTATCATGAGTGGAAACTAGTAATTCACCCCTTTGAGATCGAGTTAGGTTACTGGAGAAATGAATGCTATGTTTCTCTTGATACTGAGTATTCCTTTGAGACCTTGTGTAGATGATGCATAGTATGCATTTTTGTGGGGAACGAACCTTGTGTGTGGCAGGTAAGTGCCTATCGCCGGAAGCATAAGGAACAAAGTTTTAAGACGACTTGACTAGACTTAGGGAATGAAACTTGATAAACATAGGCCACTATTGCACTGAGCACGGAGGACTACTATTTAGGTCATACTCAAACTACTTTTGTATCTTGCTCACCAATGAAATCATTTGATAGGATTAGATTGACTTGCTAGAGATTATGATGCACTATTTAACCACATGAATCTAGATTGCGGGTTTTGCTTGAGAACAAGCAAAAGTTTAAGTCTGGGGGTGTGATGTGCGTAGGTTATATACACTTTTATGCATGTCTTGACGCACATCTACTTGTATTTTATTGGCATAATCTATGTTTATTACACCCTATTTCATTGTAATGTCATACTTCCATTATATTTTATTCAGAGATCTGCTCTTTGCTTGTTTTGATTGATAGGATGCTATTTGGAGCAAAAATGGAGCTAAAACGTACATGGGAGCAACTCCGGAAGAATTCATGCTTGGGCCATGATTGCCACACGGTCGTGTGGCCATATCATGCCTTGGTCGTGCCAAATGGCACGGTCGTGCTCCAGCACCAAATGTAAAGAAGGCCATGGCCATGTGTCTCACACAGCCGTGCTAAGCTTCCCGTAGCCAAGCAACACACGGTCGTGCCAAGTTTCCAGAGGAGAGAAAGGCCACGGCCGTGTGAATCCACACGGTCGTGTGGCCTTGGCAGAGAAGAAAAATGCCACGGCCGTGTGTGCCACACGGCCGTGTGTGCCACACGGCCGTGTGACTCAACCAGAGAAGAAGCAGTGTGAGGCCGTGTGGATCTCACACGGCCGTGTAAAGAAGAACACGGGCCATGCCACACCAAAACAGAGCTGTGCTGAATTCTGGGAAGACTACAGACCGTTCGTAAAACGGGCATAACTTTGCGCTCGGTTGGAGTTTTTGGATGATCTTTATACCAAAACGTAGAAGACTTCAAGATCTACAACTTTCCTTCAGGTTCAATAGAGAGGGATACTTGTCTGCCCATGCTAAATGGCATGGCTGTGCCTGGTTTAACTGGACCTCCGCCCAGATTGCAGACCTAACTTTGAACCACCATAACTTTCGGCTCGGTTGGAGCTAGGGCTCGATCCAAGTATCAATTTGAAGATAATTTCAAGGCTAAAACTTTGGTTCAGGGTGAATCACGAGAAAACCTGGTTTAGTGGGTGAAAAACCAGGTTTACCAGACCCCTATTTTCCTAGTTTTCCTGGGCAGCTTGGAGGAGGTATAAAAGGGTCAAGATCCCCATTCTTTGACTCATCTTGGGAGATTTTGGATCTGGGACTCTATCCCTCTTCTTGGGCGAAGGGTTCTCCCCTTAGGGGGAAACCCTAGAGCTCCATTCGCCTCCATCCCTTGGCGATCTATCCATCTCCGGAGCGAAGCAGCATCCCCAAGACATCAGAATCATCGGCAAGCATCTCTTCTTCCCCTTCTTCTCAAATCTAAGGTTGTAACTATGCTTTTCTATATGTTTTGGGGATGTTCTTCCTTAGCAATGGAGTAGATCTCTAGATCTAGGATGTAGGGAGTTTTTGTGATGTGATGAATGATGTAAAACTATGTAGATTTTTGCCATGATTCTATTCAATGACTTGTTGATGCATTATTCTTGTTTGATGTAATGTGATTGTATGCAAACTCTTGTGGATTTGCCAATTCCCTATTTCTATGATTTTGTCCTATTTGTATCAATTAAATCTTGGATGTATTGTTGTGATTTGGACCTAATTCACATTCTTGATTGATTGTTTGAATGTCTTATGGATCTTATCGAGGTTATCTCTCACTCGATTTTCCGAGGGAAGCACGCTTAAGGTGCAAGCTCGTGTAAGGACCTTTGAGGTATGAGCTTTAGGGGGGAAATAGGATAATTCAAGAGGGTAGGATAGATTTATGCATTAATCTTTATTTCTTATGGGTTGAGAGGTAATGATTTCTATGTTGATTTTCCGAGGGATCTTCGTGACAGGAACATGCCCGTGTAAGGACAACATAGGCTCATATCTAATTGATCACATTTAGGTATAGATTTCAGTCCTAAGCCGGTTGCCTATTGCAAGACAGAACCGACAACCTTCTATGAATGATGGACAATTGAGAAATAAGATTTGGTAGATCATTTACATTGAATAACATCACAAAGAAATCGAAATCCTAGTATTTATTCCCCTCCATTCACTACGCTCATTCTCTCCCTCTTTACTCTCTTTCTTTTCTCTTCTATTTCTTATCATAACATTTGTAAACCACTTTTTGATTGTCTAGATAATTCACCGTGCGAAGTTAACTAGTGCTTAATCAACAGTCCATGTGGATACGATAATCTTTTATATTACTTGCGACATTTCAGTACACTTGCAGAGAGCGAACAACATACATATGAGAAGGTCTGCTCTCATCATTAGCAACTGCAAAATGAGAACTATTATGTTTTTGTGACCTGAGTTCTTTACCTCGGGCAAAAGAAATCTCAGCTGGAGAGAGGGAAGGTTGTAGGGAGAAATGCTATTCAGATAGCTCTTGACCTGAAGCCTCCTTCATTAGAAGATGGCTTTCAGATTAGCTCAGCTGGAGTGAGTAGACCAATGGACGTAGAAGTTTGATCAAATTGACGCTCCTTCAGTAAATCTTCTCCTAACTTGTTTAAGACCGCTCTGGTTAGCTGAATATTCTTATATAGGAAAGCATGAAGAATAACCTCCGCTATAAAAATAAGTGAATGTTAGAAGTTTCTATAACAAATCGTAAAGGAATTACCAGTGAAGATAAAGATTTTTGCTCACCAAAGGTGGCACTTAACTCTAAGTTGACTGGAGTGAGTCCAAAAATAAATAATAATCCTTCTATGGTTAAGGCGGGCAAGTTAAATTTTACATCCTTTAACATTTCTAGGGTTTCATGTAGAATTGGATCTGCAAAAATGTTACCTAGATTAAGGAGGGGAGGAAGATCTTGTTGCCAAGCCATAGGATAAGATGGAGAAGATGAAAGACATATGAAGAAATATTTATCTCTCCATTCACCCTAGGTTGGAACTTGGTTAAACAGGATTGCTTTAGCACGAGCCTGGAACTTAAATAGGCCCTTCATCACTTGGCGAGGGCAAAAATAAAAGTGGAATTGGCGAGGAGATAAGGGGGCATTCAGTAGTTGAAAGATAATCACTACACCACTTAAGATGTTGAGGGATTAGGGAATAAGTTGATATAACGGAATGTTGAAATATCGGCTAACATCAATAAAAAAAAGGATGCAAGGGAAGATGAAAGCCTAATAGAACTTGTTCCCTAAAGATGGTGATGCTCTTTGGTGGGGGATGGTGAGGATGATCTTTTGGTGTGGGGATGCCCATATAGGAAGGGATACCATAGTTGAGATTGAGGTCATGACATCATCGAAGGTGAAGCTGGAAGAACATTATGTATACCACTCATCACTCCTCGCCATTCTCTAAAAAGAAAAAGGCTTCTAGGATCAACAACGACAAGGGAGCTAAAAGTAGGAGAGGAAACGATGAAGATGAAGATGAAAAGACTTAGTGTTTTTTCATAGAATGTTTATATAGACTCTTTGAAAAGGTTATCTAAATAAGACCGTCAGATTATAATAATAAAAATAGCAGGATTATTAGTTGTGTAATATATCAAAAATATAATATAGATTTAAATATAATTCAAATATGACATAATTAAATTATTTTAAGGGAAATAAATATATTTTTATGGATAATATATTAGAAAATAAGATTTTATGAATTTATAGAATTTTATTGAATTTTCTTTTTTCAGAATTTAAATGAGTTATTTTAGATTTTGTAGGGTTAAATGGATAAGAGAAAAGTCTATTTAGAAATACCTAATTAAAGTGGGAGTTGATTGAAATATAAACTTAAGTTTTAATTAGTTTAACCTAAGATTTTATTCTCCTAGCTGGTCCCCCACATGAGCGTCGACGCAGGTGATGCGAATTGTCACCACCCACACGAACTGCTTCCACCTCCCTTGGTCGATGCAAGCTCTCTGTCCAACTCCTCCCTCCACCGCCAAACACCTTTGCGCTGAGCCTGTGTCATCACCGCGGGTCACAGGCCTCCCTGTCATCATCCAGCCTTTCCTCAGTTGCGCGTGTACAGTGCCGTCGCTACCCCTCGACTGACCCGTGACACAAATCGGTGTCACGAGCCACCGACCGTGCCCTCCAACGATCGCCGACACCACATCCGTCCACACAATAGTGGCACTGGATCCGTGTTCGCCTCCTGCCTGAGGCCATCATCGGTCATTGCCCACACTCCCCTCTAGCGACAATGACCACCAATCGTCGCTGTCCATGCTATAGATGATTGGGATCTGTGTTCATCTCTTTGTTGCGTCGATGTAGTCTCTGACTGTCTGCGATCATCGTCCTGACCGCAGCGGTTGTTGTGCGCACAATTACCGATGCAACTTTCTGCACCATCATGAATGAGAGCGCCACGCTACTGCTGTGTTGACTGCTCGAGATCCTCACCATCGTCACCACCGTGCCCCTATCGCCACCACTGGACTTCGCGAAGTCTGAGTAGCCACATTGTGGCTGCTAGTCACTGCCGACGAGCTTAGCTCTCCTCGTTGGTGAACGACAGTAACGACCCGGGTCATTTGGCGGCCCATTTGGCAACCCTCGTGACGTCGACCGTCGAGCGTGCCGTTACTCACTAGGACTTTCCACCCCTAGCCAGTGGATTTTTGCCTTCCCCAGGATTCGAACTCTAGACCTCCGGGCTTAAGTACCAGAGTTTATGAATCCAGGTAGCCAAGTGAGCGACCACCACTTGGCTACCAGGATTCATAAACTCTGGTACTTAAGCCTGGAGGTCTAGAGTTCGAATGTTGGGGAAGACAAAAATTCACTGGCCAGGGGTGGAAAGTACTAGTGAGTAACGACACGATCGATGGTCGACGACACGAGGGTCGCCAAATGGGCCGGGTCGTTACAATAAAAAGGCACATTTTTATTGTAACGACCCGGCCCTTCGGCCCATTTGGAGGTCCATTTGGCGACTTCTCATGTCGTCGACCGTCGACCCTCGGTCGTGTCGTTACTCACTAGGTCTTTCCACCCCTGGCCAGTGGATTTTTGCCTTCCCCAGGATTCGAACTCTAGAGCTCAAGGCTTAAGTACTAGAGTTTATGAATCCTGGTAGTCACGTGAGCGATGCTCACTTGGCTGCCAGGATTCATAAACTCTAGTACTTAAGCCTGGAAGTCTAGAGTTCGAATCCTCGGGAAGGCAAAAATCCACTGGTCAGGGGTGGAAAGTCCTAGTGAGTAACGACACGGTTGACGGTCAACGACACGAGGGTCGCCAAATGGGCCGGGTCGTTACAATAAGCGCCTTTTTATTGTAACGACTTGACCCTTCGGCCCATTTGGCGGTCTATTTGGCGACTTCTCATGTCGTCGACCGTCGACTCTCGACCGTGCTATTACTCACTAGGTCTTTCCACCCCTGGCCAGTGGATTTTTACCTTCCCAAGGATTCAAACTTTAGACCTCCAGGCTTAAGTACTAGAGTTTATGAATCCTGGTAGCCAAGTGAGCGACGCCGACATGAGAAGTCGCCAAATGGACCGCCAAATGGGCCGAAGGGCCAGGTCGTTACAACGACAGTAAAGGTGGTTGCTGCTATGAGCCACCGGCCATCACCCTATATGCCTCCACTGTAGAAGTAGGAGTGAATGAAACAGTAAGTATATATATGATTTCCTTAAGTCTAATTGATAACTAATATTGCTTAATTAACTTAGTAATATTTGTAGTTAAGCAAGTTGATGTTTAAATAAGAGTTTGTTTAACTAATTGAATTGATTTCATTAATTGAGTAATTGATGTGATAAGTTTAATACAGTAGGTTATTGATTTAATTGACTTAGATGTGAACAAATGGTAACTTGGTCACTTAATAGGTTAATTCTCAAGTTAGTAAATATGGTTAGTTGACCTAACCACAAAGGATTCTAATTACTAAGTTGAAGATAAGTTGATTAAATAATCAATAGGATTTGATTATTGATTAATAGACTCTTAGGTTCCTTGATTATTGATTAATAGACTCTTAGGTTCCTTGTATCCTATATTTATAGGATTTGAGCTTGATGCGATCTCACAAACTTGAAGACGATTAAGACATGCTATATCGAGGTGGGTAGATCTTGCTTATCTTCTTGATAGCTTTGATTATAGTGCATGATTGTTTACTTCCATGTTTGATGAGGTTATAGTTACTCGTCTACTTTAAATCTGTCCTATATTACTCCTGAGTTGATATATATATATATATATATATATATATATATGCATTATATTACCAGACCCTAGTGTAGGACGATTATACCATAGTATAGGATATTGAGCATCTTGCTAAATCTGTGTTTATTATTCATACTATGGTGTAGGATATTGAGTATCCTAATAGACCCTTATTGTTATTTAAGCCTATAGCTTATGTTCGTGAATTTGTATTACAGTATGGTTATATACTTAGGCTCATGATTGCAGGGCACTGATATTATAGGTAGTATAGTTGTATACTGATGTGAAGACATATATTTTAGTGAGATTATACTGACCTATACTTGATGAAAATAACTTCTTAGTAGAAGGGTAGTGTATTTCACTAGGTTTTCCCCTTTGAATTAGCCCCTAGGATTACTTGATCTTGATCATGTTGTCTATTATATTTGTGATGATTTCATGGAATCAGTCGAGATATTAATACTAGGAGACTAGTAACTTGGGGATGTGATTGTCTATTTCATGTTTATATATTAGTAGGATTATATCGTAATATAGGATACTGAGTATCCTAGTATACCCTTTCTTGTTATTTAGGCTCATGCCGATACATTAGTATAATTATATCATAGTGTAGGATTTGAAGGATCCTACTAGACCCTTGGTTGCTATACCTTGTAGACAATTGTCTCCCATTCATTGTTGAGAGAGTCGTCAACAACCGTTGGTATAGAAATTTTGCCTAAGTGAACCTAGAATAGTCGTCTATTATTACTAGATAGTATAAACTTCCATTTATTGATTTGACCCCATGGGAGTCAAATAAGTCTAAATGTAGAAGTTCTAGTATTGAGTTGTTTTGAGATTGATTGGTTGGTTTGTGTGTAGATTTTGTTTGCTTACCTTGTTGACAAGCATTGCATATTGTTGAGTCTAGGTTAGGTAATTTTGGTAATCCTCTAACTAATTCATTTAGTTTGCTTATATTTCTGAAATTTATGTGTGACATTCTTCTATGCCATAACTAAGTTTCTTCTTTTTGTGTTAAATAACACTTAATTGAAGAAGTGGTTAAGTTAATTGCATAGATGTTATCTTTTCTTAATCCTTTTAGACTTATCGAAGGGTTATCTAGGTTCTTGATTAAGCATTCTGAAGACAAAAACCTAATCTTATATCTAGTGCTACACAATTGACTTATACAAAGGAGATTATACTTGAAATTTTCAACGAGTAAAACATTTGTAATAATGAAGTCAATTTCAAGCTCAATGTTACCTATTCCGATTACCTTGAGTTTGCCATTGTTTCCAAATGCAACTGTTCCTAAGCTTTTGTAAGTAAATTGAGAAAATTTGGTGTGATCTCCAGTCATATGTTTGGAACAACCACTGTTCAAGATCCACTTGGTTTCCTACAATAGATATGAATTAGGGTTAGTCTAACTTTAATCTTTACTTAAAAATAATTCTTGAGTTATTTAGATAAAATTTTAGGTTAATATAAATTTTAAGTTAACAATATTTTTAAGTTAAATTTTTTTAAAAAGATTTTTTTAAAATGAATTTTTAAAATGATTTTTTAAGGAATTTTTTAAAATGAATTTTTAAAATGTTTTTTAAAGATATTTTTTAAAAAGAATTTTTAAAATGATTTTTTAAAGAGTTTTTAAAGAATTTTTAAAATGATTTTTTAAAGAGTTTTAAAAATGAACTTGATTTTTAAAGAAATTTTAAAATGAAATTTTTAAAGAGTTTTTAAAATGAATTTTTTTAAAATGAATTTTTAAGGAATTTTTTAAATAATAATTTTTAAAATAAAATATAATTTGAAATTGAATTTTAATTTGATTGGTTTGGTTTAATTAGATCTAATTCATTTTTTGTTTGATTCGATTTGATTCGATTCGATTTGTTGTCCTTAGTCATCTCACCTGATTTAGATTTTCATTCAGGGAATCCTATAATTTTTGTGAGATGAGTTAGATTTAGTTTTAGGGTTTGGTTTAACATTTGTGTTAGATTCAAATTTAGCTTTGGGCTCAACCAATAGGCATTCTCTGTATAAACATCTGGGCTATGGTGAGTCACTTAGACTTCATTAAAGTAACCATGCCTTCGAGGTTTTTCAAATAGTCATATCTACTGAACTTAGTAAAAACCTTGGTCTAACTGGTTAGGATCTGTAAAGGGTAGCATCGATTAGTTCCACTAAGCCAAATGCACCAGGTCGAAGCCATATCTTCCTATGCATGCATAGACATAGTTTCCCTAACATACTATCATCCAAAACTTCACCAGTACCGTTGGTTAAGTTAAACTATTTTCCCTTTGAACTATTCCTAATTACCCTGCCGAGCAGATTGGTTTTGGTTACCCTATCGGGTAGGTTAATTTTGGAGGTTCCAGCTATTCTGGAGCCTCCCCCTGAATTATTGGTCTGTTATTTTTAAATTATAGGTTTGTGTCTGTTACTTTTATAACTATATTTAACTTGATGATAATCTGATTTTTGATGGGTTCTTAAATTTTTCAATTTTGATTTTATTGATCTAGGTTTGTGTTTTAGTTTTTGATTTGGTTTATTAGATTTTATTTAGTATATTTTATCTTTAGGTATGTAGTATTAGTTAATTCCTACTTGCATGGTTAAGCAAGCTTTTGGAACCTACGCTTTATTTTGTTGTTTATGTTGAGTTATTAATGATTTAAATGTTTTATTTGAACTTGACTTGTAACCAAGTCCGGTTTTGTTGTAAATCGCTTTTTGATTATTTAAAATAAGATCTAAATTTTTAGATCTTGTTGTAAATTTTTCTAGAAGATCTTTTAGTTTATTAATCTATATTTTTAATGTTGAATTTTCCTCCTCAAGTGTTATATCTTGAGTTGGATTAGAATTTATGATTTGTTCCTTGAGGTTTTGATTTTCCTCAAGGAGCAATTTATTTTCTTTTTCTAATGTAGTTAATTTCTTATCTAAGCAAGCATTTATTTAAAAAAATTTCTTATTCAAATTAGAGTATACCTTTTCGGGACCTTCGAAAACGAGTATGGACTCATGACTCAATTCGAGTTCCGACTCGTCTTCGGATTCATCCTCGAGGGGCATCAGCGCGAGGTGACTCTGGTGCTTCTGATCTTCGGCCTCTGATTTTTCTGATGAGGAGTTGTCCGAGGTTGCTTTGAGAGCCTTCTTCTTGGATGTCTTCGATTTGTTGCTCTTCAATCTCGGACACTCGTTCTTGTAGTGGCCTTTCTAGTTGCTCTCGAAGCAAGTCATGTTCCTTGGTTCAGATGGGGAGTTGATCTCCTGCAGGTCCTTCTTGCTGAAGCTTTTCTTCCTCCTGGTGAACATCTTCCTTACCAAGTTCACCAAGTACTCTTCGTCTTCGAAATCTTAGTTGGACTCTTCTCCAGGTTCAGGCTTGCTCTTTTTCTTTTCCTTGGAGGGACCTGCAACCAAAGCGATACCTTTCTTGGTCCTGGCGTTAGTTTGCTCGTGCAATTCTAATTCACAAAACAGTTCATCTAATTTTATTTAGAATTTTTTTTGAAATTTTGTAAGCATCCACGATAGATGCCCACAATGTATTACGTGGAAAAGCATTTAAAGCGTACCTGATTAGATCGTGATTCTCCATTTGGTGTCCTATCGCGTGGAGTCCATTGAGGATGTCTTTGATCCTCGTATGAAGTTGACTCGTCGTTTCTTCTTCCTGCATTTTAATATTAAAAAGCTTATTTAATAGAAGGTCGCGCTTAGTTACCTAAGCATCAGTCGTTCCTTTGTGTAGTTCAACCAACTTGTCCCATAATTCTTTTGCGTTTTGGTGCGGTCCTACTCGGTTCAACTCTTCCTTTGTCAGCCTACACTATAGAGTATTAAGAGCCTTGAAGTCTGTAGAAGATTTCTTTCTCATGTCCGGAGTCCACTGTTCTAGTTCCAATGGATTTCTGGAGTTGTCGACCGACACCTTGTAGCCTCTGGTGACGCTGAACCATTGGTCGAAGTCAGTCTTCAGGTAGACCTTCATCAGCTTCTTCTAGTATCACTACAACATTTTTTATTTTTGGCAACGCCTCTCATTGCAACGGCTTAAAAACCGTTCTCTTAAAGTACATTAGGCAACGGTTTTTAATAGTGTTGGTTTAATAAATTTTTTTAATATGCAACGATTAAAAACAGTTCTCTAAAATATATTTATTAAAAAAAATTATACTAAATAGATTAGGCAACGGTTTTTAATATTTTTTTTAAAATATTGTTGCGCTACATTTGGCAACGGTTTAAACTACAATATTCTTTATTTTTTGCAATGCGTCTCATTGCAACAGTTTAAAAACCGTTCTTTTAAAATACATTAGGAAACGGTTTTTTTTTAATTTTTTTGCAACGATTGAAAACCGTTCTCTTAAAATACATTAGGCAACAGTTTTTTTTTAATTTTTCTCCAACAATTAATAACCGTTCTCTAAAATAAAATTTCTATTTTTATTTTCCTTTTCTAAAATAAACCCTACCCGTGCGCGCATTTCCCTACTCATTTTTTTGCCCGACCTTTATTTCTTTTCCCTACTTTTTTTTCCCTCCTAAAGTTTCCCTACCCGCCACTACAAGAAAACAGAGTTTCAGTAACGGATTTTTAAAACAGAATTAAAATTTGTTTTAATTTTTAATAAATCAAAAAAAAATTTAATACGGAATTACTAATCAATTATATTTAAATAAAATATAATATACAAAAAAACTATTTGAGACGGAATTTAAAATGAACCAAAAAGAAATTTATAAAATAAATATCTATAAACAAAAATAAATACAAAATTAAAACAGATTTTGATAGAAAATTTTATTTGTCAATAAATCTGTTTATATAATTTTAAATGGAAATAAATTTTGTTTTTAATTTATATTCAATTATAAAAGAAGTGTATTAAATTATTTTTATTTTTATTTTAATAAACCCTATGCTAAATCCTGTTTAATATTTTCGTTCGTCTCCCTCGCTACATCTTCCTCGCCGACTCATCTGTCTACCGACTGCTTTCTGCCGTCTCTCTCGCTGACTTTCTCACCGTCTCGCCGACTTTCTCCCCGACTCTTCTTCTTGTATCTCGACAGCATCGTGTATCTGACCAACCCTGCTGCTCGTATCTCGCGCGCCGACTCTACTGCTCTCTCTCAAAAGGTAACCCCTAATTTCTTCTTCTTCCTCTTGCTGTGGACTACCACGCCGCATGACCTAGATTTTGTCTGCGGCTACTGTCGCAGATACGTGCGCCACTAGAAAATTACTTGAGGCGAAAACCACGTTAGATGCTCGAGCGACCAAATCACAAAAATTTGTGAGATTGCTGTTGTTTAGGGAAAAGAGGCAGATGACTTATGTTCCTGTTCCTGTTACCTTTGCAAAGAGAAGAAATCATGTTACTTTCATAGAATCTAGAATAACATCTCCATATTTTGTATACCTAAAATGATTTATGTTCACCAATGATTTACAAATTTCCTCTTTTAAAGCTTCTATCTCTTTCTTAAGAAAATCAATTTCTAGATTTCTGTCTTTGCAAAGATAGCTCACTTTCTATGAACTTAATTCTTAGTAGCTCTATATCAACTAGCAATATTTCCTTTTCTCCATTCTGTTCCAAGCCAAAAAGATTTCTCTGCTTGGAAGCTTGACACTTCAAATTGAGTTACTACACTTCTCTTATGAAGTCTTTTTGCAATGCTTCCTTAGATAACTTATGGTTGTCTAGTTCTTTGCTCTTTATATTTTAATTCCAAGCTCAACCTTTCTACATCTCTTGACCTGATAGCTATTCGACCTACTAGCTGCTTGAGTTTCACTTGGAATTTCCCCTGTAATAACACTATATCTTTATTAGATTTCTCTAAAATTCTTCCCATGTTGCCTTTTTGTGATTGTAACTTGGCATTTTCTTTAATTGCTTGCATGACTATCTTCTCAATAGTTTGAAATGTAGATGACATATGTGCAGAAAGATTCCTGAGTTCCTCTCGAAGCCACTCGACACTCTTAGAAATGTTCCATTTAGTATTTCTCAATGTCTCTTCTGCTACCTTGGCTCGTTTCTCTTGTTCAACTTTAGCTAATGTGATGGTTGCTAGATCTAATTTAATCACTCCAGTTTGTTTCTAAAGTTCTTTCTCCAATAACTCAATCATAGAGATGATTTCTTTTTCCTCGGTACATAAAACATACAAATGCACATGAATTTTGTTTAATATCACAATGACAATATCCGTACTGCGTATGAAATGATCAGAAGGGTATGACAATTTTGTTTCTTCTTATATCGTACTTGTATGATCAAGGCATGATCCTTATGTATAAAGACAATTTGATCCTTCAGTATAGAGATGCTTCTTTGGTTGGCTCACTAGTTGTTTTCTTCAGTCTCATTTCCCTAAGTTCTCTGGAGACAATTTGATCCTTCAATATATTATTTATCTTATAGTATCACCAGTCTCTTTGTTTACAGAAATTTGTTCTTAATTCCAGTGCTTTTGTTCTTAATTTTTCATACATTGTCTCACTTGTTATGTTATTGTTTTAATCATTTTATGTGCTTTTGTTTTTTTTGTTTTCCTTTTTTAGAAAAATGAACAGGAGAATTGATATTGAACCTCATCAATTTCAAGTTAATTCCAGTGCTAAATTGCTCAAACTGTATAAAGTAAAAGTAGAAGGTGCCAAGAATATGAAGAAAAACAAAGAATCTACTTCAAAGGAAGAGCCAAGGAAAAATTCTACAGCTGGAAGTGCAGTCCAAGAAGCTAGAAATACTCAAATACAACATCAAAAGAAAGACCAAAGGAAGCAGCCATTGACCACTACAAGTGCAATTCAAGAAGGTGCCAAAAATATGAAGAAAAATAAAGAATCTACTTCAAATCAAGAGGCAAGGAAAAATTCTACTGTTGCAAGTGTAGTCCAAGAAGCTAGAAATACTCAAATACAACATCAAAAGAAAGACCAAAGCAAGCAGCCATTAAGCACTACAAGTGCAGTTCAAAAAGTTAGAATGCAACAAGAAAAGTTAGAAGTAAGATCTACTTTGATGCAACATGGAGAGCAAGAACAGAGGAAGAAGCTATTAGCCATTGGAAGTGCAGTCCAAGTAGGAAGATCTACTCAAACACACCACAAAAAGCAAGACCAGATGAGGCAATCCTTAGCCACTGGAAGTGAAGTCGAAGTTGGAGGATCTGCTTACATTCCAAGTCAAAAAGACCTTGATCAGTAATGATAGATGACAAATGATTTTATATTTTGTGTGCAAAGATTTAAGTTTAAGGTAGAGAAATATTAAGACAAATGTGGATGAAGATGATGCATACTTTGTTAATTAGTATATTTGTTTGAGTATTATAATATTTTGTTTTGGATAACAATGTAATTAATTTTCTTCAATATGTATGTGGATGATTAATATATTTTGAGCATGTTTTTCTTTAATTGGTATAATTTTCATCAATTGGTATATTTTCAGTATTAATTTTTTCTGTTGCTATCAACGACAATAGTTTTCCTCTGTTGTTATCAATAACAATGGTTTTCCTGTGTTGCAATCAAAGGCAACGGTTTTTCCTGTGTTGCAATCAAAGGCAACGATTTTTTCTGTTGCTATCATAGATAACGGTCATAAACCGTTGCCATAGAATGATTAAAAAACCGTTGGGTATATTCATCAAAGGCTGCAGTTTTTTTTATAGTGTTGCAAATTATTAGTAAAACCGTTGCCTAAACAAAAGGCAACGGCTGACTATACCATAGTTTAAAAAACGTTGTCTAAAGAAAAGGCAACAGTTTTTATACTTTTGGCCACATTTTTTGGACGTTGCCATTGGTGAAAAATGTTGTAGTGTATGGGAAATCATCTCCGTTGAATAGGGGGGGATGTACTGTGCTAAAGCTTTCGACTTGAGACATTTTTGTCCTGCACACAATTAAATAAAGAAACAAAGAAAGTCCCAAGACTTGGTCTTGGATTAGTAGTGCGGAATAAAAGAATCTAAGAACTGAATTGGTGTTGCACCAATTCAGATTAATTGCGACGAGAAAATTTTCAAAGAGGTAACAATACCAGTTTGGAATATAACGAAAAATTGAAGACCCAAAAAAATGGAAAAGGTTTCACCCCCTTGTCTGATTGGTGGTTGCACCAAATTAGAGCGGTACCAACTCTGATACCACTTGTTGGATCATGAATTCAATAGAGGGGGAGGGGGTGACTATCGATTAAAAAAACTTTAGCGAGAGTACGTAGCAGAATAAACACGAAAACAACAATACTAACACAAGTACTTTTTACATGGTTCAGAGCCTTCGACAACTCCTACTCCAAGGCCCACACTCGTTGAGTGCTTTCATTGGGAAATCCACTAACAATTCGAAATGTTACAAATTGAAGTACAATTGCTTAAAAAAAAATTTACCAACAATAACAAGAAATGAAAAAAAGGTGCATTGTTGGAGGAGCTTTGCAGTGTCGCTGGAGCATAGCACGGTAGAGCAATCATTGGAGGGTCTTGTTTGTTCATTATACTTTGTTCCAGGACTTCACCCTCCTTATATAGGAGGCTCGGGGCGTCCGGATCCCTTCCAGGCGCCTAGAGTGTGACGTAGCCCAACCAACCTTGAAGCTCCACGTGGTGACGCACGTTTGAGGATAAAGTTTGCCATCGAGTGCCCGGATCACTTCCGAGCTCCTGGACCTCCGGGCACCCGGATCCCTTCCGGGCGCCCGGATCCCTTCCGAGCGCCCGAACCCTTGTTTTCCAGTAATATACTTCATGTAAGAAAACATTAGTCCGAGGCAAATGTAAACTATATATCCTGCAAAACATAGTATTAGCACAATTTATAATCAAACAGAATAGTAATTAGATTCCCTCTCCTCGAGATCAGAATCTAGTCAAGATCTCATCTTAGAGTTCCAAAATGGTTCTAAGTTGGATCGATGCCTAAGTTCCCTTCCCGGGAAGGCGTCATTACAGTCACTCCCCTCCAGTGACTTACCTCAACTTACCTGCTAGACGTTCGGCCAGCCCTTCGACCCATCTGGACTTCGTGCTAGCTATCCGGTCGGCCCTTTGACCTAGCTGGACTTCGTGCCAAACATCTGGTCAACCCGTCAACCCGTCTGGACTTAGTGCCAGCTATCCGGTCAGCTCGTCAACCTAGCTGGACTTCGTGCTAGACGTCAGGTTAGCCCGTTGACCCATCTAGGCTTCTCTTGGACACTTCGTAGAAGTGTTAGATCAATATGAAACTAACTTAACCTACTTTGTCATTCATCAAAGCTAAGTTAGACCGTTAGTGCTAACTGCACCAACATCGACTTCCTTTGATCTTGCGATGTTTCATTTGTGAGGCTTTTGTACTCTTGGATGTTGATCATATTTGGGTTTAGATGTGATGAAGAACTTGTTCTTCCTTAGGTTAGCGACAATTTTGGTAGATGGCAGATTGTTTTCAATGTTGTATGGTTTCTTCGTGGTGGATTGGGTTCTCCCTGCAACAGATTTTGTAGGTTACAAATTCATTTCATTGTTGAATGGCTTCTCCATGTTGGGTTCGGTAATGGGATTTCAATATGGTTTAAGATCTTGCAATGATTTCAGTTTTTGGTTGTTCAATGGAATCGATTCCTATTGGTGTGATTTAGGTTGTGCAGTGAACAAAATTTGGTGGTGAGGGCTCCCAATTGTGTTTGTACCAAGCTTTGTGAGGATTACATAATTCCGAATTTCAGAGAAGTGGGATGTTTTGTTTTATGAATTCACAGCTTATTTGTAATGATCTTGTTCCACTGGAATGGGCTAGAGGTTCATAGATGGGTTTGATTTTTCTGTACTTCTCTTTATGATGCTTTAGTTCTTCCGAATGTTGATTGGATTTGGGAAACGAGGTTTCGATTTGATGATGTACTCATTCTTTCGCAAGCTTGTAGCAGATTTGATAATTGAGGAATTGATTTTGAGGTTGTAATGTTTTTGCATAGGGGAATTTGATTTTAGTTTGCTGGATCGAATTGGAACTATTGTTTTAGTTAAGTTGAATCTTGCTTCATGTGTGAGTTTCTGATTTTGGTGGGAATGAAAATGTGGCTTAGTGAGTGTGTGGTGGTGCTTGTTTATCTCCTTGAGACAGAATGGGTATATTAGAAATATTTAGTGGATAATGAAGTTGTTCATTCAATTATGTCTCATTATGGTTAGATGTAGGTTTCCTCTTTTATGTAATGAAAAAGAAGTTGTTTATTCAATTATTTTTCTTGTATGACTTGATGGTATGATCTATGTATGTTATCTCTTATATGTTATGATAAGATGATGTTAGGAATCTCCTACATGAGTAACTGAAAAATTTGGTGAATAAGTGGTGACAATATGGGATTGGTGCCCCGGGATGAGCTCTGGGGAGGGTCTTTCCAAACATGACTATTAATGCAATGTATGATGGTTTCGGCTAGATGGATATATAGTTTTCCTAGGAGGTACCTCCCAATGGGTCACGAATATAGACTGAATGACTGTGCTCTAATAAAGGTTACCACAAATGCACCATGCTTACTCATGATAGATTATGTTGAAGTTTTCCTTATTATGTATGTTATCAGATACAACTTGTATTCTTAGTAAATGAAGTTAAAATTATTTTATTGTGGATATTATAGCATGCATGATTTAATTGAAGTTAAATTGTAAAAGAAAGTTCATGTTCATAACTCCTAGTTTCTTAAATATTTCTCTGCTATTTCTATCATGTACCTACTTGTGGGAAATATATTTCCGGGTCGATGGACTCATAATGTAAAAGATACAGGTGTAGGAGATGGCACCAAGGAGGTGATAGAGGACATGGAGGTGGAGTAACTGAGGAGATGAGATGGCACGTATAACACACTGTCCAAGGGGCTTAAGAGCATGTTAATAACTGTAGCTTTTTGATTGTTATGTGGATGTGAGTTGGAGACTATTCGTTTTATGTTTTCATGTTTTTCCAATAGGAGTTTAAGAAAATGTTCATTCAAAATATTATGTTGAGAATTAAAGTTTGCAAGTGATGAAATTTTCTTTGGGTCTAAAGTAAATGTGGTATGCTATATATTGGTGTTAGTTAGAGCCCTAGAGCCAATCATTTGATGATTGTTGTATGGACTCGTTGTATCATATTCTTGTATATAAATAAAGTCATTTGTTTTGGTTATTATTCTTACTTGTATTAGTGCCAAATAACTAAGTATAATAGCATCCTTGAGTAGAAGGTTCTTACCTATATCAATCGATTGGTTGAATCGATAGTGAGATGATATAGGGAACACTACTCTTAATCATTCCTAGTCGAGTATTAACATTCAGGGACAATGTTAATGCGACGAGACTAGCATGTAGGTCAACTCGATGACTTGATCTCACAAGTCATGGATATGGAGATATCAAGTTGACACATGGATATGCATTGGAGAATATATACTGAATGACCCGCCATGAGAAAATATCATGGATCGTTATATGAGTGTCATATACTTTCTCATGTGGCTATTAGTATGACTACTAGTCCTTGGACTTGAAGTCACCATGGTTCTCTACATAAGGAGTTACGTACTTTGGCTTCGTCAAAAGTCACCCGTAACTGGGTGGACTATAAAGGCGATTACTGGGTATGTAACAAATTATGCGGAGGGATGTGAGTGATGTAGATGAGATCTATCCCTCCTATATGACGGGAGTGACATCGATATTCTTGATAGAGTCAGACCCCTAAGTGCATGGCCATACCCAAATGAGTCAATATGAGATGTTGAGCTCATTTGATTGAGTGAGTCTACTTGGGATTCAAGATTTAGATTGATTAGAGGATGACACGGTCTATGCCACTCATATTGATCAATCTATATATCTAGGATAAAAGGACAATGTCATATAATGTGAGGAGTCACAATTAGTAGTCACAAGGTGATGTTGGATCTCATCATTCTTGTAACTTGGGTAGTAATGATGTGTTGTTAGATACCGCTCATTTCTTATGCTTCTAAAAGGGTTTAGGAGCATTGCCAACGTTACAAGAACCAATAGGGTCACACACAAAGGGCAATTAGATGGAGATTAGGTTCATTTGATGAACCTAAAGGATTAGGTTCATGTGATGAACCAAATTGGATTAAGAGTAATCCAAAGTAGGGTAATTGAGTTGGACTCAATTTGGTTCATCTATTAGATGAGTCTAATTTAGACTTAGACTCATTGAATCAATTTAATTCAATGAATAGAGATTCATTAAATTAAAATTGACTTGAACCAATGGTTAGATTAGATCAACCATGGGAGAGAAGTGGTCAAGTTTGACTTGACTTGAGAGGAAGATGAAAGGTCAAGTTTGACTTGACCATTTGCCACCTCATTGGTGAGTTGGCATTGAGTGGGCCAATGATGATGCTCCACATCATCATGATTGCTTAAGTGAGATGCCACCTCATGGGAATTACTAAGAGTTGTGACTCTTGGCATTCCATGGAGGTTACAACTCCTCTTAATGTGGCTGGCCACATCAATTGGATGGTGACTTTTCATTTTGTGAAAGTAACTCTCATCTTCTTCCTCCTCTCAAGCTCTCATCTTCTTCCCCCTCTCCTCCACCTCCTTGGACGAAACTTCTAAGGGTGCTAGCACACCTTTTAGTTGTTTTCTCCATCATTTGTTCGTGTGGATACACATAGAGGAGTATCTACTTTGATACTCTCGAGATTCGACGAACCTTGGATGAGCGGGAATGCGAAGGGCATCGCATCAAGGGTAAACTCTTCTCCTTTGTATATATAGGTTAGATAAACTCGTACTCGAAGTTTTACAAATTTTAATCTTCGTACAGATCCTTGGAATTGGACTTTCGGGGTTTCCGCAACGCAAAAAGCGGTTTTTGCGGCCTGAAAAACCCAACAGTGGTATCAGAGCCACGTGCGAAGCGAGTATGAGTTTTAATTTGTATTTTTATGAAAATTACAGATCTGTAACTTTCTGTGAATTTACTGTTTTTATAGTTTTTATGGGTATTTTTCTCATAGAAGCGAAGCATAAGTGTTTAGACACTTGTAGGCTTCGACTATTGAGATGTTTTTTTCCAAAACGGCAAGGTTTCAGCCCAAATCATTTTGGGACAGTGGACTAAGGCTCTGTAGGATCACTTAGGAACACTCGCGATGGTTATATCACGGGTAGGGGCGCTGCCCCTGACCCCGAAAGGGGCTTCGTTCCGCGATTGCGCCCGAAAATCACTAAACGGGACCGCCGAAAATTTTTACTCATAAAAATTGTAATAAAAATTACAGATATTTATAGAAATTGCATAATTTAGAATTATGTATTATTTTGTGATGGTCATGACCCAAAAGACCCAATTAGATTGAAAAATTGTGTTGTAATTCATAATATGGCATGCGTGCCATTTTGTGTTTGTGCGTGTTATACTTGATTCGCGACCTGCGCGTCGTGCCTTCCTCTATTTTATATTTCCTGTTGTAAATTAGTTTAGACTCGAATGTAACTAGAGTTTCACTTTTGTAATGTACAAAATGGAGCGGTGGAAGGTCCACTCGAGACGGAGTTACGAGGAGGGCGCGAGCAACACAAGGTGGTCAAAGGAAGGAGCTTGAGAAGTTGTTGACTTTAGGTTGACCATCCGATCTTCTCATTGGCTTGAGAAGATCGTAGTAGGGCCATGACTAATCATAAAACATATAATTAATTACTTGTGTGTGTATATTTGATGCATGCTAGAATAAGTAATTAATTAGCGCCTTAACGATTCGATTCAATCAATCGCGTATATGATACATCTCGACGATTAGATTAGATCTAAATCGCGTACATGATGCGCCCTAACGATTAGATTAGATCTAAATCAAGTATATGATACACCTCGTCGATTAGATTAGATCTCAATCGTGACAACTCGTAATGCTTACCATGCCGTGATACCTATCACTACCTCGATCATATGTAGTTGTTGAATCTGCCAAAGCAGAGCAACACATATTATCTTGGTAGGGTACGGAGGGACAATCTTGGTCCCGCCTATCAACGCATGGGTGAGTACAACTCAATTCGATTGAGTAACTAGTTAACTCAATTGGATCGAGTTTAACTATAGGCATTATCCAATGGTTGGTAGATAGGTCAAAATCACGTTTATATTAACTCTTGGGCGTATTTGCCAAAGCTAACTCGAGTTTTAATATAAATGCGGATCTTGATCCTATAAACAAGAGTTGCATAGAGATGTAATTGGTAATTAGTTACCTACCGATCATACTAAGTCTTGGGCATATTAGCCAAAGCTAACTCAAGGCGTAGTATGATATGGATCTTGTCCCACATGAATTATAGATAGTTGGTTAGAATCTAGTTAGTGTGGTTTGACCACATCACTCACTTGATTCTACAAAAATTCTATAATTCAGTGGGAGCATCATTTAATTAAAGGCCTAATTAGATGATTAATAGAATATTATATTTATTTTTCTGCATTTTCTGTTGTAGATAACCATGACGTCAAATACGAACTCTTTCTCCCTGCGTTCTGTCCTTAAGAAGGATAATCTCAACGGAGTTAATTTCCTGGACTGGTACAGAAATCTGAGAATAGGTCTCACTCAGGAAAGGAAACTGTACATCCTGGAGCAGCCCATTCCCGAGGCAACTCCTGCCACTGCCACGCGAACTGACAAACATGCTTATAAGAAGCATCAAGTTGACGCATTAGATGTGTCATGTCTTATGCTTGCAACCATGAACTCTGAGCTTCAGAAGTAACATGAGTTAATGGATGCTTATGATATAGTTGAACATCTTTGTCAACTATATCAAGGACAAGCACGGCACGAGAGATTTGAGATCTCAAGGGTACTATTTCAGTGCAAGATGTCAGATGGGCTCCCGTAGGTCCATATGTACTCAAGATGATTGGGTACATAGAGAATCTACAGAGGTTGGGATTCCCACTTAGCCAAGAGCTGGCCACTGACCTGATCTTGCAATCTTTGCCAGAGAGCTATAGTCAGTTTGTCATGAACTACAACATGAACAAAATTGACAAGCCACTGCCCGAACTGCTTAGTATGTTACGAACTACTGAGCTCAACCTTAAGAAGGTTAAGCCCAACTCTATTCTGATGGTTCAGAAACACAAGGGCAAGGGTAAGGCTAAAGGCAAGGGGAAGTCCCAAGCCAAGGGTAAAGGCAAAGCACTGAAGCCTAAAGGAGGGGTCGCCAAGGATGCTACCTGCTTCCACGGCAGTCAGACCAGGCACAGGAAGAGGAACTGCAAAGTCTACCTGGAAGATCTTAAGAAGAAGGGAAGTGAGACTTCCACTTCAGGTATATATGTTATAGAAGTCAATCTATCTATTTCTTCATCATGGGTATTAGATACTGGATGTGCTTCTCACATTTGTACTAATGTACAAGCACTGAGAAATAGCAGAGCATTGACGAAGGGCGAGATAAACCTATGAGTAGGCAATGGAGCACGGGTTGCTGCTGTTGCTGTAGGAACTTATTCTCTATCTAAGCCCTCTGGGCTTGTACTAGAATTGGATGATTGTTGTTATGTGCCTGCTTTAACTAAGAACATTATATCAGTTTCTTGTTTAGACAAGAAAGTTTTTTCATTTATAATAAAGAATAAATATTGTTCAGTTTATTTAAATGATATGTTCTATTGTAGTGCACCTCTGATAAACGGACTCTATATTCTAGACCTTGAAAACCCTATCTATAACATAAGTACCAAGAGGTTCAAGTCAAATGACATGAACCAAACCTATCTCTAGCATTGTCGCTTAGGTCATATAAATGACAAATGCTTATCCCAACTCCATAAAGATGGTTTGCTGGACTCATTTGATTTTGAATCATATGAGACATGCGAGTCATGCCTTCTTGGTAAGATAACCAAGACTCCCTTTAGTGGACACAGTGAGAGAGCGACTGACTTGTTAGGTCTTATACATAGTGATGTATGTGGCCCTTTCAATGTCACTGCTAGAGGAGGTTATAGGTACTTCATTACATTTACTAATGACTTCAGTAGATATGGTTATGTGTACCTGATGACACATAAGTCAAAATCCTTTGAAAAGTTCAAAGAATTTAAGAATGAAGTACAAAACCAGCTTGGCAAAAGTATTAAGATACTCCGATCAGATCGAGGTGGTGAATACCTTAGCCATGAGTTTCGTGACTATCTAGCTGAGTGTGGGATTCTATCTCAACTCACTCCTCCTGGAACACCACAGTGGAATGATGTATCCGAAAGGAGGAATTGTACCTTATTAGATATGGTACGATCTATGATGAGTCACACAGATCTTCCTATGTATCTTTGGGGCTATGCTCTAGACACAGTAGCCTTCATTCTCAACCAAGTTCCATCTAAGGCTGTAATAAAGACACCATATAGGATATAGACTGGGAGAGATGGCCAGGTGTCTTTTATGAGGATTTGGGGTTGTGAGGCTTACGTTCGACGTCAAGTCTCGGATAAATTGAGACCCAAATCCGACAAGTGCTATTTCATTGGATATCCCAAAGAAACAAAGGGATATTACTTTTACGTTCCCAGTCAACACAAGGTAGTTGTGGCTAAGACTGGGGTATTTCTAGAAAGGGATTTTGTTTCTAGAAAGACTAGTGGGAGTACGTTCGATCTTGAAGAAGTTTCAAGATGCGAACAATAGCACTAAAGTCTCGATGGAAGTTGAACTGGAACCACAAAGTGTCGTGGATGATGTTGTTCGACAAGGAGTTGAGGAACAACAACCAATTCAAGTAGACATACCTCTTCGCAGGTTTGATAGGGTACGTCGTCAGCCTGAGAGATACTCATTTCTCTTGTTTGACAATAATAACGTTGTGCTTATAGAGGATGAGCCCACCTCCTATCAGGAAGCTGTAATGAGCCAAGATTCTGAGAAATGGCTAGAAGCCATGAGATCCGAGATGTAATCCATGTACACCAACCGAGTATGGACTTTGGTTGATCCACCTGAGGGTGTAAAACCCATAGGGTGTAAGTGGGTCTTTAAGATAAAGACTGACATGGATGGATATATCTATAAGGGTCGCTTGGTAGCTAAAGGTTTCAAGCAGATTCATGGTATTCACTATGATGAAACCTTTTCTCCAGTAGCGATGTTTAAGTCCATTCGGATCATGCTTGCTATTGCAGCATACCATGACTATGAGATATAGAAGATGGATGTCAAAACTGCGTTTCTGAATGGAAACCTGCTCGAGGATGTGTACATGACACAACCTGAGGGTTTTGAAGATCCACAGCATACTGGCAGAGTATGCAAGCTGCATAGGTCCATTTATGGACTAAAGCAAGCTTCTCAGAGTTGGAATCTTCAATTTGATGATGTAATCAAACAGTTTGTTTTCATCAAGAATGAAGATGAACCTTATGTCTACAAGAAGGTTGTAGGGGACATAGTTGTCTTCCTCATATTGTATGTGGATGACATACTGCTCATTGGGAAAGATATCCCTTTGCTACAGTCTGTCAAGACTTGGCTAGGGACTTGTTTCTCAATGAAAGACTTAGGTGAAGCATCCCACATTCTAGGCATATAGATCTATAGAGATAGATCTAAGAGATTACTTGGCCTAAGTAAGAGTACATATATTGACAAGGTACTCCTACGGTTTGCCATGCAGAACTCCAAGAAGGGATTTCTGCCGATGTCACATGGCGTGAGTCTTTCGAAGACTCAAGGTCCCTCTTCTAGAGAGGAGAGAGACCGCATGGATCAGATCCCTTATGCCTCAGCCATAGGATCTATCATGTACGCCATGCTATGTACTCATCCTGACGTCTCGTATGCTTTGAGCATGATGAGCATATACCAGTCAGATCTAGGTAAAAGTCACTGGATAGCAGTCAAGAATATTCTTAAGTACTTAAGAAGGACTAAAGAATATTTCTTGATATATGGAGGAGATGATGAGCTAGCTGTAAAGGGTTACAGTGATGCCAGCTTCCAAACCGACCAGGATGATTATCGATCGCAGTCAGGGTTCGTGTTTTTCATAAATGGTGGAGCTGTGAGCTGGAAGAGTTCGAAGAAGGACACAGTTGTTGATTCTAAAACAGAGGCCGAGTATATTGCTGCATCAGAAGCAGCAAAGGAGGCAGTTTGGATCCGCAAGTTCATCACTGAACTTGGGGTGGTTCCTAGCATCGCTGACCCTATTGAGCTCTTTTGTGACAACAATGGAGAAATAGCATAGGCTAAGGAACCTAGCTCACACCAGCGGACCAAACACATACTACGACGCTTCCATCTCATTCGAGAGATTATCGAGAGAGGAGATGTGAAGATTTGCAGAGTACACACAGAAGCTAACATCACAGATCCCTTGACCAAGGCTTTGGCACAGAGAAAGCATGATGGTCACACTAGGTTATTAGGACTTAGAGCCTACACTGATTGACACTAGTGCTAGTGGGAGATTGCTAGTTAGAGCCCTAGAGCCAATCATTTGATGATTATTGTATGGACTCGTTGTATCATATTCTTATATATAAATAAAGTCATTTGTTTTGGTTATTATACTTACTTGTATTAGTGCCAAATAACTAAGTATAATAGTGTAACGCCCGAAAATTCTCAAAACTATTTTAGAAATATTCTATGATTTTTCTGGAATGATTAGATATTTTTCCGGAATTTTCCGAGTAGCGGAAGTAGCAAAAATTATTAGAAAGGTAAAATGGCTTAAGCGGGAATCGAACCCGGGACCTCTCGGGTCCGCTAAACCTTTAGTTAGCCTTAGTAACCGGTGAACCCAGCAGGGCCGTGCTGAAAGGAAAGGGAATCAATTATATTTATAATTGGTTTGGCCGAATTAATTACTTAGTATAAATAGGAAATTTAAGTTGGGGTTTGGTTTATTTTTAATTTGGTTTGGCAACCTCTTCCCCTCCAAACCCTCACGCAGAACACCACTCCCTCTCCTCCCTCTCTCGGCGCCAACCACAAGGAAACCTAGGGTTCTCTCCCTAGGGCCCCAAGGACATCTTCCGGCGACGATTTCAGCACAAGGACGTTCCCCTCCGCGAGTAGAGCACGTGGACGCGAGCGAATCGTCGAGAAGTCATCTCCACCGGAATTTCTAGCGATTAGATTTGTAAGAAATCTAGCACACAAGGTAAGAAACCCCTCACCTGCGGTATAAGTAGCTCCGTTTGGTTTTATACGCACTAGTTTAGCTATATGCAGTTTTTATCGACGCATAGGGTGAATTTGACCCTCCTCGCAGATTTAGGGATTTAGTGAGTACTTCTAGACGGGTCGGACACGTATTCCCTCTTCAGTGGGGGTTCCTAGACGTTGTCGGGTGCCTAGAAGTGGTCTCCCTAATAGAGGGGAGAGTTGGGGCACACTAGGTGTTCGATAAAACAGTTAGTTAAGTTAAAATGCAAATTAGCATTTTTATAGCTCAGTTAAATGCATTAGAAGCATTTAAATCAGTTTATTTTAGCTTATATATGGGACTACGGTCCAATGGGTGGGCTCCCACGGTCGCCTCTAGGTTCAGACAACCTAGTTCTAGGTTCAGATAACCTAGATTCAGCAAAATAGTATTAGCTATTTCAGTATTTTATTTTCAGTGGCACTATACTGGATCAGATATCCATTGGGTTGGACTCCCACAGTCGTCCCTAGGTTTAGATAACCTAGTTAACCTTACTAAATTCGGGACTTGCAAACCCGGGTCTAGTTAGCAGTTGCCGGGCCCAAACAGCATGATTATGTATTTTCACTTATTATGAATTAGTTTTCAAAGCTCAAATTAGTTATGTTAGTTGAGTTGGAATTCAGTATCGGTTTAGCTACAGTTTAGCTTATTATATGTTCAGTTCAGTCATCTTTATTGATTCACATGATTAGTTGCCATGCCATGATTGTATGCTTATATGCCATGCCATGTTTAGTTTATTCAGTATACTTAGCATATCTTTTCGAACAGCATGATTTAAAATCATAATTGCATCATATGCATGTTTTAGTGAGGTAGATGGTTTCTTACTAATCTTTTTAGCTTACAGATACTATTTTTCTTATACTGCATATACAGGTAAAAGGAAAATGGACTAGCAGTGGAGGCTGGAGGTCAATGCAGATCGAGATGGTGTGTGTGGCAGGAACATGGAATGAAAGATCCTTAGGGGATCTAGCAAGCTTAAACAATTGAACTTTAGTATTTCTATTTTCACGCACTTTTAATTGTTAAATGCTACGAACCAGTAAACCATGCTTTATATCCAGTCTAGAATGCTAGCTTTATGTCATTAGAATATATTCTATGGATTTATAAGTGAAATGTGAGATTTTGGCACGAACAAGTGCTGAAATCAGGGCTTAACTGCAAAATCAGAAACCCCAATCGATCGGTGGATCGATTGGGGGGTCCCAATCGATCGGTGGATCGATTGGGGGGTCCAAATCGATCAGCTGATCGATCGGGCAGATTGCTCTGCGAACAGTAGGTTTCTGGATCGATCAGCCGATCGATCCAGCAATTTCTGTCGCGAACAGAAGGTTCGGGGATCGATCACTGGATCGATTGGTCGGTCTTGATCGATCAGCCGATCGATCCAGAATATCGTCCCGAGCACAGTAGCGTGCTGGATCGATCACTCGATCGATCCAACCTATGTCTCGGGTACAGTAGCCGGCTGAATCGATCCCTGGATCGATCCGACGTTCCAATCGATCAATGGATCGATTGGGAGGTCTGATAACCGCTGGAAAACATTTATTTCAGTTCCTTGACCATAGGGGATGTAGTATACGCTAGGTATACTTTAGATTCCACCCTTTAGAATGTATAGAATCAAGAAATGTTAGCAGCTTAGAAAATTTCAAATTAGTACAGCTTCCGCATCTAGATTTTATGATGGTCCGCGAGTAGTTAGCGCAGCTTAATGTGATGATCGGCCTTACAGCCTAGTTAGTAGAAGGCGGGTCGTTACAAATAGTGTCCTTGAGTAGAAGGTTCTTACCTATATCAATCCATTGGTTGAATCGATAGTGAGATGATATAAGGAACACTACTCTTAATCATTCCTAGTCGAGTATTAATATTCAGGGACAATGTTAATGCGACGAGAATAGCATGTAGGTCAACTCGATGACTTGATCTCACAAGTCATGGATATGGATACATCAAGTTGACACATGGGTATGCATTGGAGAATGTATACTGAATGACCCGCCATGAGAAATTATCATGGATCGTTATATGAGTGTCATATACTTTCTCATGTGGCTATTAGTATGACTACTAGTCCTTGGACCTGAAGTCACCATGGTTCCTATATAAGGAGTTACGCACTTTGGCTTCGTCAAACGTCACCCGTAACTGGGTGGACTATAAAGGCGATTATTGGGTATGTAACAAATTATACAGAGGTATGTGAGTGATGTAGATGGGATCTATCCCTCCTATAAGACGGGAGTGACATCGATATTCTTGATAGAGTGAGACCACAAAGTGCATGGTCATGCCCAAATGAGTCAATATGAGATGTTGAGCTCATTTGATTGAGTGAGTCTACTTGGGATTCAAGATTTAGATTGATTAGAGGATGACAGGTCTATGCCACTCATATTGATCAATCTATATATCTAGGATAGAAGGACAATGTCATATAATGTGAGGAGTCACAATTAGTAGTCACAAGGTGATGTTGGATCTCAACATTATTGTAACTTGAGTAGTAATGATGTGTTGCTAGATACTGCTCATTACTTATGCTTCTAAAAGGGTTTTGGAGCATTGCCAACGTTACAAGAACCAATAGGGTCACACACAAAGGACAATTAGATGGAGATTAGGTTCATTTGATAAACCTAAAGGATTAGGTTCATGTGATGAACCAAATTGGATTAAGAGTAATCCAAAGTAGGCTAATTGAGTTGGACTCAATTTGGTTCATGTATTAGATGAGTCTAATTTGGACTTAGACTCATTGAATCAATTTAATTCAATGAATAGAGATTCATTAAATTAAAATTGACTTGAACCAATGGTTAGATTAGATCAACCATGGGAGAGAAGTGGTCAAGTTTGACTTGACTTGAGAGGAAGATGAAAGGTCAAGTTTGACTTGACCATTTGCCACCTCATTGGTGAGTTGGCATTGAGTGGGCCAATGATGATGCTCCACATCATCATGGTTGCTTAAGTGGGATGCCACCTCATGGGAGTTACCAAGAGTTGTGACTCTTGGCATTCCATAGAGGTTACAACTCCTCTTAATGTGGCCGGCCACATCAATTGGATGGTGAGTTTTCATTTTGTGAAAGTAACTCTCATCTTCTTCCTCCTCTCAAGATCTCATCTTCTTCTCCCTCTCCTCCACCTTCTTGGCCGAAACTTCTAAGGGTGCTAGCACACCTTTTATTGTTTTCTCCATCATTTGTTCGTGTGGATACACATAGAGGAGTATTTACTTTGATACTCTCGAGATCCGGCGAACCTTGGACGAGCGGGATTGCGAAGGGCATCACATCAAGGGTAAACTCTTCTCCTTTGTAGATCTAGTGTAGATCTAGGTTAGATAAACTCGTACTCGAAGTTTTATGAATTTTAATCTTCGCACGGATCCGTGGCATGGGACTTTCTGGGTTTCCGCAACGCAAAAGCGGTTTTTGCGGCCCGAAAAACTCAACAGTTGGATGTCTTAGAAAGGGAGTTATGGGTCATTTCAAATCAACTATCAAACAAAGGTTTCCTTAGATTCTGCTACTGGTAGAGCATTAATGAACAAGGGCCTTGATGAAGCAGAAGACATCCTTGAGAGTGTGGCACAAAACCATCACCAATATCCTTGGGGCGAAGTTTAGGAGCAATTAAAACACCCAGAAAATATAATATTGGCACACTTGATTTGATCACTTCAAAGCTTGGTTCATTATCAAAGCAGTTTGAGAATATGAATACATGCCCTATAAATGTAATTTTTGTAACTTGTGAAGTATATGGAGCTTTAGAACACAAAATATTCTTGTCCTTTTGGAGCTATCAATATGCTAATTTCTCAATTGGAACAATGTGATGCTATTGGTAACTACAATGAGAGACAAAATAATTCTTACTCCAATACTTACAATCCACAGTGGAAAAATTATCCAAACTTCTCATACAGAAGTAATCAAGACTTTGGGCAACAATCAGGGCAACAGTTAAATCCACAACCAAGCCAATTTTAAAATCTACTTAAGGAAATATTAGTGAACCAAAATGAAATTAAGTCTGACATCTAGTAATTGAACATCCGATTGGACAATTCAGAAAAGCAGATCAATGCAAGAATTGACAACTAGGACAAATATATCAAGATGCATGAAAATTAAGTTGGTCAAATAGCTAGTTCTTCTTCCTTACGAGTTCAAAGAAATTTTCCTGGTAAACATGAACTAAATCCCATGGAGCATTTCACGGTAATTGATCTAAGGAGCGGATGGACCTTGGGTAATCTAAAGAGTGACCACTATAATTGATGATGGAATTAATTTGAGTGAAGAGCCATCTACTTCTTTCTCACATCTAGAGCGAGACAAAGACGAAGAGGAGATTACCGTCAAGGTTGGAGAGCTTTCACCTGTGATGTGCGTAGATTGTTGTGGATTAAATTTGCAGTGCTAATTCATCGGGACCAATGTGTGATGCTAGTGCTTATACCAATCTTCCATTTGAGATAATGTGTGATGCTAGTGACTTTGCAGTAGGAGTTGTATTAGGACAAAGAAAGAATAAGATTCTACATACAATTCATTATGCAAGCAAAACACTTGATGCAGCTCAAGTGAATTTTTCCACTATAGAGAAAGAACTTCTAGCAGTAGTGTTTGCATTTGATAAGTTAAGATCTTATCTAGTGGCTTCAAAGGTAATAGTTATACTGATCATGCAGCCATCCAATATTTACAAGGGAAGAAAGATGCTAAACCACGACTTATTAGATGGATTTTATTGCTACAGGAGTTCAACCTTGAGATTAGAGATAAGAAGTGAGTAGAAAATGTAGTGGCAGATCATCTCTCTAGAGTATGGTAAAATAAAGAAAAGGATGCAGATTTTGATTTACCTATTGATTATGTTTTTCCAGATTAGCACCTTCTAGCTTTATCAAGTGTAAAAGTACCTTGGTATGCAAATTTTGTCAATTTCTGGCGAGTGGAGTTCTACCCTCAAATTTCTCTAATCAAAAAAAGAATTTTTTTTTCAGATATCAAGAATTATATTTGGGATGAACCTCTCCTTTATAAGAAATGAAATGATGTGATTTATCGAAGATGTGTGCCCGAAGAAGAAGTTAGAGATATCTTATTTCATTGTCATTCTTCATCTTATGGAGGACATTTGGGTAGTTCTAAGACAATTGCAAAAATTCTTCAAGCGGGTTTTTATTGGCCATCTTTGTTCAAAGACACTAAGAAATTTGTACAGTCATGTGATCATTGTCAGAGGACTGGAAACATCACCAAGAGGAATGAAACACCACTGAATTACATACTTGAAGTCGAATTATTTGATGTATGGGGAATAGATTTCATGGGGTCATTCCCTCTTCTATATGGGAATAGGTTTATTCTTGTGGCAATGGATTATGTATCCAAATGGGTAGAAGCTATAGCTTCGCCTATAAGTGATGCGAAAACAGTTATCAAATTGTTTAGGAGTATAATTTTTCAAGATTTGGTATGCCTAAAGCAGTCATTAGTGATGGTGGATCGTATTTTATAGAAAGACAGTTTGAAAAGTTACTCAAGAAGTATTGAGTGAGCCACAAAGTAGCAACACCAAATCATCCACAAACTAATGGGCAAGCTGAAATCTCTAACCATGAAATTAAATCCATATTAGAGAAAACAGTATCTACCTCACGAAAGGATTGGTCATTAAAGCTAGAAGATGCTTTATGGGCATATCGTAACGCCTACAAGACTCCTATTGGAATGACTCCATTTTGGCTAGTTTATGGAAAGCCTTGATATCTTCCAGTAGAACTAGAACATAAGCCTTATCGGGCAATTACAAATCTAAATATGAACCTCAAAGAGGCGGGAGAGAAAAGGAAGCTCCAGTTAGAGCTTGATGAATTAAGATTGGATGCCTATGAGCATGCTAGATCTTATAAGGAGAGGACAAAGAAATGGCCTAATCAGCACATTCTCTGCAAAAATTTCAATGAAGGAGATTTAGTATTATTGTTTAATTCAAGACTAAAGCTTTTTCCAGGGAAGCTTAAATCAAGGTGGACGGGTCCATTCGAAGTTAAAAAGGTTTATCCTTTCAGAGCTGTAGATATTTGGAATAAAGAGCTTGGGATGATTAAGGTAAATGGACAACGGTTGAAGGAATATGTGCATGGTATGGATTTAGAGGAGAAACAAAGGTTTTATTTTTCTGAACCTCGCCCTCTGGATTGATTTAGTTAGTTTTATTTTATGTTTCTCTTAGTTGATTCTTTTAAAATTTGCTTTTACTTTTGTTTTCAGGTTGACATTTCACTTCCGTGAGCTGGCCATGACTTCTTCATGGGCATCTAAGTATTGGAGAAGCAAGGAAGGAGTAGAGCAATAATTTGGAGCAAAACAGAGCTTGGTCATGTGGCATACACGGCCAAGTACATCTTGCAAAAAGGAAAGATGCTAGGGTCGTGTCTACATAACATGGTCGTGTAAGGCATTCCGAGGAGAAAAGGAGCCAGACCGTGTCTCGGACATGGCTGTGTGACAACTCCAGTGGAGGAAAGGATCTCAGTCGTGTCCCAGACACAACCATGTGAGCTGAACCGAGAAGAAGAAGGCTATGGCCATGCCAATTGGCACGGCCGTGTGATTCCACCTGACAAGGAGATGGCCAAGGTTGTGCCTTAGACACGACCGGGTAGGCTGACACGACGAGGAGAAGGATGAGGTCGTGTCTCACACACGATCGTGCGAATAAGTGTGATACTTACACGACCCAGTCCACGCCCTTAAAAGGGGTTAGGGCACGGGGTTGTGGGCGACACACGACCGTGTCCACCGCACACCCCTTCTTCTTCCTCTTCCTAACTCATTTCCTTTTCTCTAGGGTTTTAAACTACCTCTTCTAATCTATTCCTCTCATTTTTCCTTTAAAGGCTTAATCTTTTCTAACATGGTAAATGTGATCAAGGAGATTTCATCCACGAGAAAAGGGAAGGAAAAGATGATTGCAACGAAAGAAAGAAACTCTTGCTTCAAAGGTATCTCTAACAACTTTGATATCATTTTTTCCAGCGATGAATAACAACTTAGATATTTTTCTTTATGTAAACGCCCTCTTTTAAGCACTAAACTTGTGGATGATACAACTTTGGAAATATTGGGGTTTAAGGATGATATAAATTGGTTATGTGGAAGAATAGGTTGGAGTGGGTTAATAAATATGAAATATCCTACTTACCCTTGTTAGAGTGTATACTGAAAGCCTAAGCTTTTGTAAACATTTATTTTAAATAAAGAATCACATTTGGTCAAATTGTCTACATCTATTTGTAGTTGTTCAATTAATTTATATTGTAGATAACATAGTATGTGGTGTCACATACAGAAGATGATGTTATCAGAACCTTATAAATTATAAACAGTAGCTCACGACCAAAATGGAAAGGAACAAACCATTGGAAGGTCATAGTGTAATTATGAATTAGTTTATCTTAACTATATAGTTACACTGGTACACTTAGAGTGTATTGAGTAGGACCATTAGAGGTCGTTTCTTTTATACTGACTTTATAAAGAAACAAAGACCTCAGTTATTATGGAAGTGTGTGCTCTTAATCCTAAAATAATAACAAGCATATATATTTGATATTTATTTCTTTAATTTATCAATGGGTGAGATTTAGTTTGATAAATCAATAAGCCCGATAAGTTGGGAAATGATATCACTTATAGTGTGTGTTGTTGATTATAGAAGGAAACTGTGTCCTAGTAATCTAGGTTGATAATGTCCCCAAGATGAGCTCATAAAGATTGTAATGTTAAACCCTGCAGGTGGACTTAGTCCAACATGACGATAAGGTTGAGTGGTACTATTCTTGGATTAAGATATTAATTAAATGAGTTGTCAGTAACTCACTTAATTAGTGGGCATTCGACATCTTAAACACAGGGAGACTAACACACTCATAATAAGAAGGAGCCCAAAAATGTAATTTGGGATTGGTGCGGTAGTTCAATAATAGTTCTCTAGTGGAATTAATTATTATTGATAAAATTAAGTTGTGTGTTCGGGCCGAACACGGGTTGTTTAATTTTATCGGGAGACCAAAACCAATTCCTCTTCTCGGTCCCTATCGTAGCCTCTTATTTATAGAGTACTATATCCACCTATACCCACCTTCATACCCATGATAAGGGGGCCGACCAAGCTAGCTTGTGGATCAAGCTAGGGCCGGCCAAGCCTTGATTCATGGGTGGCCGGCCCTAGCTTGAACCCAAGCTTAGGTGGCCGACCCCCATTAAATTTAAAAGAATTTTATTTTTAATTTTTTCTTATGTGGAAGATATAATTTATTGGAGAGAATTAAAATTAAAATATCTTTTCTAGCCGGATACTACTTGGAGAATTATAATTTTTTCTTTGCTTGGAGCTTTTGTGGTGGCCGGATACTACTTGGAGAAGAAGAAGAAGGAGGAGAGAAAGCTTGCATCCCTTGGAGCTTAGTTGGTGGAAAAAGTTCTTCATCCTTGGATTTTGGTGCTTGGCCGAAACTTGAAGGAAGAAGAAGAAGGTGCTAGGTGGTCCTCATCTTGGAAGATCGTTGCCCACACAACGTCCGAGGTTAGAAGAGGAATATGGTAGAAGATCAAGAGGTCTTTCTAAAAGGTATAACTAGTATTTTTCCTTTCCGCATCATACTAGTTATTTTTGGAAATAATACCAAATACAAGAGGCTTGTGATTCTAGTATTTCGAAATAGTTTTCGAATTTGTGTTTTTTTGTTTTTCTTTTCCTTGTGATTTGATTGTTCTTTTCGGTTGACGTAAATTTATTTAAGGAAATTAAATATTAGTTTTCCTTAAATGGTTTTGTCTAGTCGGTGGTGGTTGTTCCCATATCCAAGAAGGCCATGTGCCTCGCCACGTCAGTACTGGAAGCCAATTTTGGAAATTAATATTTAATAGAATTAATAACCTAGGTGATTTGGATCGAAAGTGTTAAGTTCCGCAGGAGATCCAAGTCTAAACCTAAAAGAACAAATAGATTAAATTTTGGATCAAACGTGTTAAGTTCCGCAGGCGATCCAAGTTTAATTTAAAAGAACACATGGTAGTTAGGAAAAGGTTCAGACCTTTGTACAAATTTTTTGTACAGTGGAACCATTAGGTTTTCTGAGTAGCAACCAACAATTGGTATCAGAGCTTGGGTTTTGCCTTTGTGTATTTGGTATTAGTTTAATTATGCACATGTCATACATAATTTAGGTAGGTTAATAGTAGGATGTGCTAACTTTGTGGATGCAGGATCCAACTATTATGGCTTATAGTTTTTTATGTGTGTGATTGGATCCTTGGACATGTCAAGGGCATTTATATGTGTGTGCATGATTGTGTTATAAAATACAGAAGGAGTTGTATTTAATTTTTATTAGGATTTTATTTTTGATCTAGTTACATGTACATTCCTTTTATGGAATATAGGATCGATGGATGTAAATTTTTATTTTATGTTCGATCTAGTTTACATGTACATTCCTTCGAGAAATATAGGATCGAAAAATATAAAATTCTATTTATGTCGCGGATCGAATCTTGCAAGGCGTGGAACCTTTTTGAGGACCAGAGGCGCAGCGGAACAAGGAGCAAGATGGATGCGACAACTAGACCCGGTGGCGGTGGCCAAATATGGCAGCAGCTTGGGATGACAACACACGGAGGACAACCATAGATAAAAGCCATAATAGTTGAAAATTAGATTTTCTATTTATTGCTTTTATATTGTGCTGTGTGTGCATGTTTGTATACATGTTTAGTAGGCTAGCATAGTTAAAATTCCTCATTTATGAATAACTAAGTGGGAGAGGGATTTTAAATAAATTCCACGGTCTCCATTACTGGTTTGTAAGTGATGCAAACAAGCTTGTGCGTTGGCTCTGATTGCCTTCCTCCATATCGGATGAGCTTGTTTGTGGATCACTAGAACAAACTTCCATTTTGGATGACTATAGGAAGTTAATTAAGAGTGTGTGATCTTCCCCATCGGAAGGGGAACAATCTTATTAATGGACTTAGTGTCAAGTAATGGTATACACTTAGGCACGTTTAATAGTATCCTCCCCATCGGAGTCACTGCTATTATTAGTGTGACCAAAGGATACCAACTATTAATTTTATTTGTCAAAAAGTTAGGTTGACAAGATAATAAAATTAATGGGTTAAACCCTCCTTTTACAAATGTTGAATTTGTATACGTCCACACTATCGTGGCATACAAAATTCACGGTGTTTTAAGGTGTTGGTTAATTTAAAATAGTATTGTTTGACGAATCAATATTATTCTAAATTTAGAGTTCTGACCAAAAGTTATTTGTGATTGTTAGGATGACTTTCAACCCACTGTCCATCATACTACAACAGAATAGACTTACTGGTCCTAACTACGTAGATTGGAAAAGGAACCTGGACATTGTTCTTACTGCTGAAAGCTATAAGTTTGTACTGACTGAGCCTTGCCCTGATGCACCCACTGGTGAATCTACCCAAGAGGAGATTGAATATCATAAGAAATGGGTAAAGGCAGATGAGATGGCGTGGTGTTACATTTTGGCTTCAATGTCAAATGTATTGCAACATCAGCATCAAGATTTACCAACAGCTTATGATATTATGAACAATCTCAAGGAACTCTTTGGTCAACAGGATCACGCTTCTAGACAAGAAGCCATGAGAAAGATAATGACAGCCACCATGCAAGAGGGTACTCCTATGAGAGATCATATCCTAAAGATGATGGCTTATCTGAACGAAATACAGATCCTTGGAGGAGAAATTGATGGGGAAACCCAGATCGATATGATCCTCCAAACACTACCTAGAAGTTTTGAACAATTCTGCCTAAATTACAATATGAACAAAAGGGTATATTCATTGGTGGAACTACTGACAGAACTTCAGGCAGCAGAAGGTTTGTTTCGTCACAATTCTCATATTCACTATGCTGAAAATGGTTCTACTTCTAAACCGAAAGGAAAGAAGAAGAAGAAACAAGTTGGTCCAGCAAAGAAAGTGAATAAATCTCAGAGTACAGGACCTAAAGCTGGAGTGAAGAAGCCAAAGGGCAAGTGCTTCATCTGCAAGTAGTCAGGGCATTGGAAGGCGGACTGCCCTCATAGGAATCAAAACAACAAAGGTATATCTCATACTCTAGTTGTTGAAACATGTTTAGCGGTGTTATCTACCAGCACCTGGTGTGTAGATACGGGAGCCACTGATCGTGTCTGTAATTCCTTGCAGGGGTTCCAGGAAACCCGACGACTAACTGAAGGAAAGATTACCGTCTACATGGGCAATGCTACTATGGTGGCAGCTGTTGCAGTGGGAGACGTCTACTTATCTTTTAATAGAAATATAAATTTGGTTTTAAGAAATTATCTTTATGTACCCAGTTTTAGAAAGAATTAAATTTCAGTTTCTAAATTGTTTTTGGATGAATATTCAGTTTCCTTTAGTAACGATGTAGTTATTAAGAGAAATAAAGTGATTATCTGTTATGGTGCATTAGTTGGCAATTTGTATACTTTAAATCCAATATCTCCCACAAAGCAAAACATGGAAATTTATAACTCATCTTCTAACTCTAATAAGAGAAAAGAACCTTCAGAAATGAACCAAGCATATCTTTGGCATCTAAGGCTTGGTCATATTAACTTAAGTAGGATTCAGAGGCTTATAGCCGATGTACTCTTGGGTTCATTAGAGTTGGAAAATTTTCCAACTTGTGAATCTTGCTTGGAAGGTAAAATGACCAAGAGGCCTTTCAAGGCCAAGGGGTATAGAACCAAAGAAGTGTTAGAATTGGTTCATTTTGATTTGTGTGGTCCTATGTCTGTCCAGGCAAGAGGTGGTTTTAAATATTTTGTCTCTTTTATAGACGATTATTCAAGATACGGATACATTTACCTAATATGCCGTAAGCCTGAGTGCTTTGATAAATTCAAAGAATACAAGGCTGATGTGGAGAAACGACTAGGTAAAAGTATCAAGACACTACGGTCTGATCGTGGTGGTGAATACCTCTTAGGAGAGTTTAGGAATTACTTACAGAGGCCGGGATTCAATCCCAACTGTCCGCACCTGGTACACCCCAACAGAATGGTGTGGCAGAATGAAGGAATATGACTCTTATGGAGATGGTTAGATCGATGATGAGTTATTCAGAATTACCAAATTCGTTTTGGGGATACGCTCTGGAAACAGCAGTGTACATTCTGAACTTAGTACCTTCTAAATCAGTTTCTTCTACACCCACAAAATTGTGGAAAGGGCGAAAGCCCAGTCTAAGACATATTCGGATTTGGGGTAGTCCAGCACATGTGCTGAAACCAGATGCTGATAAGTTAGAATCTCGTACAGAAGTTCGCGTGTTTGTGGGATATCCCAGAGGAACAAAAGGTGGTTTATTTTATAGTCCTAAAGACCAGAAGGTCATTGTTAGCACCAATGCCCAGTTTTTAGAAGGAGACTATATAATGGATTACAAGCCAAGTAGCAAAGTTGTTTTAGAAGAACTTAGAGAGGACACATCTACCTTAATACAAACAGTACAAGATGATGTACCACAAGAGACTGCAACACGTGTCACACATGATACACAACCACAGACTGTGCCTCGTCGTAGTGGGAGGGTTGTTAGGCAGCCTGATAGATTCATGTTTTTGGGAGAGTCTTTGGACTTGATCCCGGGTAAACATGAACCTGATCCCCGAACATATGACGAAGCACTCCAAGATATAGATGCAGCATCTTGGCAAAAGGCAATGAATTCTGAAATAGAGTCTATATACTCTAATAAGGTCTGGGAGCTCGTAGAACCACCTGATGGTGTAAAAGCCATTGGATGCAAGTGGATCTATAAAAGAAAAAGAAGGATAGATGGGAAGGTAGTGTTGGTTGCTACTTGGAAAACCTAGAGGTTCCACTGTACAAAAATTTTGTACAAAGGTCTGAACCTTTTTCTAGCTACCATGTGTTCTTTTAAATTAAATTTTGGATCGCCTGCGGAACTTAACACGTTTGATCCAAAACTTAATCTATTTGTTCTTTTAGGTTTTGACTTGGATCTCCTGCGGAACTTAACACATTCGACCCAAGTCACCTTAAGTTATTAATTCCATTAAATATTAATTTCCATAATTGGTTCCCAGTACTGACGTGGCGAGGCACATGGCCTTCTTGGATATGGGAGCAACCACCACCGACTAGACAAAACCTTTTATGGAAAGCTAATATTTAATTTCCTAAAATAACTTTAGGTTAACCAAAAAGAATAATCAAATCACAAGGAAAAGAAAAACAAAAGAACACTATCAAAAACAAATTCGAAACTCTAGAATCGTATGCCTCTTGTATTTAGTATTATTTCCAAAAATAACTAGTATGATGCGGAAAGAAAAAATACTAGTTATACCTTTTAGAAAAACCTCTTGATCTTCTACCGTATTCCTCTTCTAACCTCGGACGTTGTGTGGGCAACGATCTTCCGAGATGAGAACCACCTTTCCACCTTCCTTCTTTCTTCTAGATTTCGGCCACAATAAACTCCTCCAAGGATGAAGAATTTCGGCCACCACCAATGCTCCAAGGGATGCTAGAGATGAGGCTTGCTTTCTCTCCTTCTTCTCCTTCCTTGTTCCGGCCACAAACAAAAGCTCCACCAAGAGATGAGTTTCGGCCAACAAGAGGAGAGGAGAGAAATAGGGCCGGCCACCAAAACCAAAGAGGAGAGGAAAGAAAAAGAATAGAAGTTCACCTCTTGAAGGCTCCTCTACCTCCTCTTTTATAATCCTTGGTTTTGGCAAATAAGGAAATTTTAATAAAAACTTCCTTAATTCTTTTGCCATGAAAAGGAAAAATTTATTTAATTAAAAATAATTTTTCTTCTCACAATTATAATGGCCGGCCACACCTATTCTCCAAACAAATAAAAATTTTAAACACAAATTAAAACTTCCTTATTTACTTCCGGAAATTTTATAAAAAATTTCTCCAATAATTTTAATCCCTTCATGATTGGTAAAAAGGAAATTTTATAAATTAAATCTTTCTTTAAACATGTGGATAATTTACGGAAAGTTATCTCTAAAAATTAAAAACTCTTTTCAATCTACAAATAAGGAAAGATATCAAATCTTTTCTTAATCTTTTGTAGAAACTAATAAAAGAGAATTATTAATTTTTAAACTTTCTTTTAAATCATGAACATGGTTAAAAAGGAAAGTTTTTACCAAAATTAAAATCAACCTTTTAATCTACAAATAAGGAAAGAGATTTAGCTCTTCTCTTAATCTTTTGTAGAATCTTATAAAAGGAAAGATTTAAATTTTTAAACTCTCTTTTAAATCATGTTATCCACATAAGAAAAATTTTAAAAATAAAAACCTTTTATTTTAATTTGGGCCGGCCACACCAAGCTTGAACCCAAGCTAGGGCCGGCCACCTTGAAGCACCCATGAACCAAACTTTGGCCGACCCTCGCTTGGTCTCAAGCTAGCTTGGCCGGCCCCTATGGGATGGGTAAGAAGGTGGGTATAGGTGGGTATAGTACTCTATAATTAAGAGGCTACGATAGGGACCGGGAGGAGGAATTGGTTTTGGTCTCCTGATGAAATTAAGTATCCCGTGTTCGGCCCGAACACACAACTTAATTTCATCAATAATAATTCATTCCACTAAAGAACTATTATTGAACTACCGCACCAATCCCAAATTACATTTTGGGCTCCTTCTTATTATGAGTGTGTCAGTCTCCCTGTGTTTAAGATAACAAATGTCCACTAATTAAGTAAGTTACTGACAACTCACGTAATTAATATCTAGCTCCAAGAGTAGTACCACTCAACTTCATCGTCATGTCGGACTAAGTCCACCTGCAGGGTTTAACATGACAATCCTTATGAGCTCCTCTTGGGACATTCTCAACCTAGATTACTAGGACACAGTTTCCTTCTATAATCAACAACACACACTATAAGTGATATTATTTCCCAACTTATCGGTCTTATTGATTCATCGAACTAAATCTCACCCATTGATAAATTAAAGAAATAAATATCAAATATATGTGCTTGTTATTATATTAGGATTAAGAGCACACACTTCCATAACAACTGAGGTCTTTGTTCCTTTATAAAGTCAGTATAAAAGAAACGACCTCTAATGGTCATACTCAATACACTCTTAGTGTACTAGTGTAATTATATAGTTAAGATAAACTAACACCTAATTACACTACGACCTTCCAATGGTTTGTTCATTTCCATCATGGTCGTGAGCTACTGTTTATAATTTATAAGGTACTGATAACATGATCCTCTGTGTGTGACACCACACACCATATTATCTACAATATAAATTAATTGAACAACTACATTTATCATAAATGTAGTCATTTGACCAATGTGATTCTTATTTCTAGATAAATATTTATACCAAAAGCTAGGCTTTTAGTATACATCCTAACAGGTAGAAACCTTCAAAGCTAGGCTTGTTGCGAAAGGGTACACTTAGAAAGAGGGAATCGATTATGAGGAGACCTTTTCACCGGTAGCCATGCTTAAGTCTATCCGGATACTCTTATCCATTGCTGCTCACATGGATTATGAGATTTGGCAAATGGATGTCAAGACAGCTTTCCTTAATGGAAGTCTTGAAGAGAACATCCATATGAAGCAACTAGAAGGGTTTATTGAAAAAGGCAAAGAGCATCTAGTGTGCAAGCTCAATCGGTCCATTTATGGACTAAAGCAAGCTTCAAGGTCTTGGAACATCCGGTTTAATGAAGTAATCCAGTCATATGGATTTATTCAGTGTCCGGATGAGTCTTGTGTATACAAGAAGTGTAACAGAAACGTGGTGGTATTTCTTGTACTATATGTAGATGATATTTTGTTAATTGGCAACAATGTCAAAGTATTATCGAACGTAAGGGTATTGTTGTCCAAACAATTTGATATGAAGGACTTAGGAGATTATGCACACATTCTTGGGATCAAAGTTATAAGGAATCGCAAGAAAAGAATGTTGTGTCTGTCCCAAGCTTCATATATAGATACAATCCTTGCTCGTTTTAGCATGCAGGATTCCAAGAAAGGGTTCTTACCTTTTAGGCATGGAGTAGCTCTATCTAAAGAGATGTCTCCGAAAACATCAAAGGAGATAGAGGACATGAAAGCAGTTCCTTATGCTTCGGCTGTAGGAAGCCTAATGTATGCAATGCTATGTACGAGACCTGATATCTGTTTTGCCATGGGCATGGTTAGCAGATATCAGAGTAACCCTGGACAAGGACATTGGACTGTGGTAAAGCATATATTAAAGTATTTGAGAAGGACTAGAGATTATATGCTAGTTTACCAAGCAGACGATTTGCTCCCTGTGGGTTACATGGATTCAGATTTCCAATCAGATAGGGACAACAGTAAGTCTACATCAGGCTATGTGTTTACTTTAGGAGGAGGAGCCATTTCCTAGAGGAGTGTTAAGCAGAAATGCGTTTCAGACTCAACCATGGAAGTTGAGTATGTAGCAGCCTCTGAGGCGGCTCAGGAACTTTCTAATGGACTTAGATGTGATTCCTGATTTTCCCAAAATCATCACAATTTATTGTGATAATAGCGGTGCAGTTGCAAACTCAAAGGAACCACGAGCCCATAAGGCAAGTAAACATATAGAGCGCAAGTACCACCTGATACGAGATATCGTGAAGCGAGGAGAAGTTGTCATCACCAAGATTGTATCAGCAGATAACCCGGCAGATCCTTTCACTAAGGCCCTTCCGGCAAAAGCTTTCGATCGGCATGTGGAGGGAATGGGAATCAGATGTATGGCAGAAGATATGGCAGCTTAGTCATTAGTATAAGTGGGAGATTGTTAGAGTGTATACTGAAAGCCTAAGCTTTTGTAAACATTTATTTTAAATAAAGAATCACATTTGGTCAAATTGTCTATATCTATTTGTAGTTGTTCAATTAATTTATATTGTAGATAGCATAGTATGTGGTGTCACATACAGAAGATGATGTTATCAGTACCTTATAAATTATAAACAATAGCTCACGACCAAAATGGAAAGAAACAAACCATTGGAAGGTCGCAGTGTAATTATGAATTAGTTTATCTTAACTATATAGTTACACTAGAACACTTAGAGTGTATTGAGTAGGACCATTAGAGGTCGTTTCTTTTATACTGACTTTATAAAGAAACAAAGACCTCAGTTATTATGGAAGTGTGTGCTCTTAATACTAATATAATAACAAGAACATATATTTGATATTTATTTCTTTAATTTATCAATGGGTGAGATTTAGTTCGATAAATCAATAAGCCCGATAAGTTGGGAAATGATATCACTTATAGTGTGTGTTGTTGATTATAGAAGGAAACTGTGTCCTAGTAATCTAGGTTGATAATGTCCCCAAGATGAGCTCATAAAGATTGTCATGTTAAACCCTGCAGGTGGACTTAGTCCGACATGACGATAAGGTTGAGTGGTACTATTCTTGGATTAAGATATTAATTAAATGAGTTGTCAGTAACTCACTTAATTAGTGGACATTCGACATCTTAAACACAGGGAGACTAACACACTCATAATAAGAAGGAGCCCAAAAATGTAATTTGGGATTGGTGCGGTAGTTCAATAATAGTTCTCTAGTGGAATGAATTATTATTGATAAAATTAAGTTGTGTGTTCGGGGCGAACACGGGATGCTTAATTTTATCGGGAGACCAAAACCAATTCCTCCTCTCGGTCCCTATCGTAGCCTCTTATTTATAGAGTACTATATCCACCTATACCCACCTTCATACCCATGATAAGGGGGCCGGCCAAGCTAGATTGTGGATCAAGCTAGGGACGGCCAAGCCTTGATTCATGGTGGTCGGCCCTAGCTTGAACCCAAGCGTAGGTGGTCGGCCCCCATTAAATTTAAAAGAATTTTATTTTTAATTTTTTCTTATGTAGAAGATATAATTTATTGGAGAGAATTAAAATTAAAATATCTCTTCTAGAAAAGATTAAGAAAAGAGATTAGATCTCTTTCCTTATTTGTAGATAGGAAAGATATTTTATTTTTTCTCTTTGTAAATTATTCACAAGTTGAAAAATTAAAATTATAGAAATTTCTTTTTATCAACCATTAAGAGATGTTAAAGGGAAATTTTATTTTTTAAAAATTTTCGAAGACAAATAAGGAATTTTTAATTATTGATTAAAATTGTCTTGTTTGCTCTCCATGAGGTGGTCGGCCATTACATAATTGATTAGGAAATTTTAATTAATTTTTCTTAATCAATTGATGTCAAGGAAAATTAAGGAAATTTTATTATAATTAAATTTCCTTATTTACCAAAGCAAAGGAATATAAAAGAGGGGGTTGGGGTGTCTTCATGAGACACAACCTCTATTATTCTCTCCCTCTTTTCCTTGGTGTTGTGGCCGGCGATCTTCTCTCCCTCTCTTCTTCTTTGTGGTGGCTGAAACTCTTCCTTGCTTGGAGCTTTTGTGGTGGCCGGACACTACTTGGAGAAGAAAAAGAAGAAGAAGAAGGAGAGAAAGCTTGCATCCCTTGGAGCTTAGTTGGTGGAAAAAGTTCTTCATCCTTGGATTTTGGTGCTTGGCCGAAACTTGAAGGAAGAAGAAGAAGGTGCTAGGTGGTCCTCATCTTGGATGATCGTTGCCCACACAACGTCCGAGGTTAGAAGAGGAATACGGTAGAAGATCAAGAGGTCTTTCTAAAAGGTATAACTAGTATTTTTCCTTTCCGCATCATACTAGTTATATTTGGAAATAATACCAAATACAAAGAGGCTTGTGATTCTAGTATTTCGAAATAGTTTTCGAATTTGTGTTTTTTTATTTTTCTTTTCCTTGTGATTTGATTATTCTTTTCGGTTGACCTAAAGTTATTTAAGAAAATTAAATATTAATTTTCTTTAAAAGGCTTTGTCTAGTCGGTGGTGGTTCTTCCCATATCCAAGAAGGTCATGTGCCTCGCCACGTCAGTACTGGAAGTCAATTTTGGAAATTAATATTTAATAGTGATCCTGTCTGAGAAGCTGACCGTGAAGGAGATCCGGAAGAAGGAAACCCACCGTACTGATGAAGAATAATGCCAGTAGAACCTCGACCCGAAAAACCCAAAGCGGATCGGAAGAAAACTAGAGTCACCGAAGGAAATCTGATAAGTAGGAAGAAATCCCCGTTTAGATAGGAGAAAGTCGAACTCCCAAGCTTCCGAGGCTCCCTGCGCACAAGAGACCAACCAACACTATCGTAAGTGACCTAAGACCGGGGTGGGAATCCCTGGCTAGGCCCTCCGACGCTTAAGTCAGTGATCTCTCTTGATGTCAAGGAAGGAAGAATAAAGAAGATGAACAGTAGCCAGAAAATTAGGGTTGTGAAAGTACACAATGATGTGAACTTACCTAGCCAACGGAGAGGATTCCCCCTTTTATACCACTTCATGTAACATCCGTAGCCATGAAGTGGACCCCGGTTTGTTAGAGTTCTTTATGAGATGACGTCAGTTGCGCCCTTGCGGAAGATAATTTTTAAGGAATCTTTTTTGTACCCCAGATGTACCTTCTTTGTCGTTTAGCACCTGCAAGACAAGCTGAAAGTATATTTCTCGCCAGAATATATATTCTCTATCATGAATTTTTCTATTTGATATATTCATGTATGATTCTTCTTCATGAGACTTCTATTTGTATCTTTGTTGTGTCAAAAAATAATATTCAACATGTTTCTAAGGTATTCCTTGAAGGAGCTGTGTGGGTTCTTTGCTCGAAAGAACACTCTTGACCGATATTGGTCTATCTTTGCTCTAGAGTATGTATCGGTCGTTATTGGCTTACCTTCATACGGCAGACATGTATCGACCGATATTGGCCTACCTTCGATCGGCAGGCATGTATCGGCCGATATTGGTCTATTTTTGCTCTGGAGTATGTATCGGTCATTATTGGCTTACCTTCATACGGCAGGCATGTATCGACCGATATTGGCCTACCTTCGTTCGGCAGGCATATATCGACCGATATTGGTCTATCTTTGCTCTGGAGTATGTATCGGTCGTTATTTGCTTACCTTTGTTCTTAAGGTATGTCCCGACCAATATTGACTTACCTTCATACGGCAAGCATGTATCGACCGATATTGGCCTACCTTCGTTCGGCAGGCATGTATCGGCCGATATTGGTCTATCTTTGCTCTGGAGTATGTATTGGTCGTTATTGGCTTACCTTCATACGACAGGCATGTATCGACCGATATTGGCCTACCTTCGTTCGGCAGGCATGTATCGACCGATATTGGTCTATCTTTGCTCTGGAGTATGTATCGGTCGTTATTGGCTTACCTTTGTTTTGAAGGTATGTCCCGACCAATATTGACTTACCTTCATACGACAAGCATGTATCGACTGATATTGGCCTACCTTCGTTCGGCAGGCATGTATCGACCGATATTGGTCTATCTTTGCTCTGGAGTATGTATCGGTCGTTATTGGCTTACCTTCATATGGCAAGCATGTATCGACCGATATTGGTTTACCTTTGTTCTGAAGGTATGTCTCCACCAATATTGACTTACCTTCATACGGCAGGCATGTATCGACCGATATTGGCCTACCTTTGTTCTGAAAGTATGTTTCGGCCGTTATTGGCCTACCTCCTTTGACTCTTTCTTCCTTTTCTTTCCTCATCTGAAGACCCTTAAAACCTAACCCATATCACTAGCCTTCCCCTTAAGTCTAGTCGAAGGAGGTGTAGACGACTGACTAGACATAAGTATGGTCTTGTCTTTTCCTACCCGTGACTCTGCTCCAGATTTTGAAATGACCTCATAGATTTTGTGTACCGCTGTCTTAATAAATTAAGTATAGCAATCCTGTGAGCCTTTTTCTCCTTTAAATAGGGCTACAACCTTCTCTTCACCCACAACCCCTCACAGTTCTTTTTCTTCCTTGCCACTTTTTGTTGCTAAGGCCATGGTTGTGGTTCTTCCTTTTTGGAGGCAACTTTTGTTGGACCAGGTGAGATCTATATATGAGTTTATTGGGATTATTGCTCCGGTTACTCCAGGGGTTCAAGGGATCGTCTTAAGAGAGGAAGCTTCACAGTTCAAATCTTCTATCCAAAGGTTCAGGTGCTCTGAAGGACCCCAGAAACTTCAGAGAAATTTTTACTACTTATAGGGGGGCAGCCAAATGACCCAGGGGTGTTGTGTGAAGGGCATAGCACATGTCACCCTTGGGCTAAAATTGGTTGCTTCACTTGCTGAGCTCATACGGCTTGAGAGGGGAAGTGGTTTTCACATTTATTTTTCCATTATGGAATGAATCAATGTTTCCCTGTCTCGTCGCCCTTGAGCTTTTGTTTTTTGTTGCTTTCTTCGTCCCGGGCAAAATATTGCCTCTTATGAGCCTTGACAAGCTTGGACGAAGTGGGCTATTTCCCTCTCTGCTCTATGGTAAGTTTGAATCCAGTGGGACTAAAATTTTCTAAGTGCTCTAAGAGTTTATGCTTGTAATTATTTGCTATCTGTTTGAGGTTTACTATTCCTGAGGGAAATGTAATGCTATGTATTTGATCAGATTCTAAGTGTAAAAATAAACTTTTGTATCTAATCAAATGATTCTATCGAATCCTCCTATGTTTATAAAATGTGGTGTTGTGTTCATCATTCCATAGTGTATCCTATGTGTTATTTATCATAGCTAAGGCTATCTTAACTATTAGTATTATAACCAATGGTATACCAACTGATGTTGTCTTATTGACTAAAGTCAATATCATACTTATCTAGCATAACCACAGTTTCCCTCGTCAATATAAATTTATTTCGATAAATATTAAGTTGCTTTTTATAAGGATAATTTAAAAATTTGTTATTCTTCTAAATTTCTATCCTTAAAATGTTTTGGTCTATAGCCAGGGATTGGTCAAAAAGTTCAGTCCTTTTTAATTTATTATGCCCAGTCGATCACGTCTTCTTTCGAGGTTTCTGAACTGGTGATTGGTTCTCCTTTGGGTGAGAGAATGCTCGAGGTACTACCAACCCTATCGTAATCCGATTCGTCACATCTGATATAAATGCCCTTCTTTTTCATGATGACCTGACACGTACCCTTTTTGGCCGCCACGTCACGTAGGTCTTTTGCCTTTCTATTACGATCCTCAGCGTCTACTGAGATACCATGGTTCTGATCTGACGACAGTTGTGCGTTTTTCAAACCCTAAACCCTTCATCTTCTTTTTAAACCTTGTCCTTCCTTTTTTCTTCTCTAGAGTTCTTTTCCTGTTGCTGCCTTCAACCAGACTTTGTGCTCACCGTTTCTCGACGATCCTCTTTCTTGGCTCCAGTAAGTAATCCATTGTTTCCCTAGCCCCTACCTTTGTCCATGGCTGAAGAAGCAATTGCTCCTTGGTATGTCCATATGTCTTCTATCTTTGATAAGAATGCTAGATTATCCATCCGTCGTCAATAGGAAATTCCTAAGGAATATAAAATCATACTCCCAACACCGAAGGATCGACCTCATCATCCCCCTGATAACTGCGTGACTTTTTTCAGGGATCAGTTGATAGGAGGCTTAAGGTTCCCCATTCCTCCTTTCTTAATTGAAATAAGTCAATATTTCAACATTCCCCTGCAACAATTTGAACCTAATGCTTTTCGTTATCTATGTGGCACTTACATGCTCTTCCGTTTACGAGACATTCCTCCTACTCCTCAAAATTTCTTCATGTTTTCCTACCCCAAACTCTCTGAGCCTGGTGTTTTCTTGTTCCAGTCGCGAACTAAAATGGTTCTTTTTGGTGATATGCCATCGTCTCTCAAGGCCTGGAAATCCCGTTTTTTCTTCCTAAAGTTTCCCGGACCCATCCCTTGGTATCATGCTTGGAAATCCTTCTTACCTCCTCTGCCCGATGTTAGAGAGCTTCATCTGCTTCCCTCTTTTCCCGTTTATTGTGAGAAGCTACTAGGTCACCGGCTTTCTATTTCAAAATGGTTGAAAGTTGAACTTCTGTATCTATTTGGCTTAAGCCCCGTCAAACCTGATACCCCCATTTCCTTAGGTAACATCTTGCCTCTTCTTTACTGCTTTTAATTACCTAAACCGTTTCTTCTTTTCATACAGTGGAGAACTTCTATGATGCTTTGATCAATGACAAACTACGCGTGGAGGAGGACCTACTTCGTGCTAAGGAGGCTGAATTCCTAGCTGCTCTGGCCCCTCCCCCTATAAGTGAAGGGCCAACTATTTTAGCCGAAGTGCCTAGCTCGTCGGGGCTTCATGAGGCTCCAGGAGGTTCTTCTAGGGATCTTGTTGTGCAGACCCTCCCTGATCCTACTTCCACTATTCCGTCTTCCGCAGCTGTTGTTGTCTCCTCATCTGCCTCTATTCCTCTTATTGAGCTTACATCCCCTGGTAGCTCTGATAAACCCATAACTGAAATTTCTACGGGCAAGCGTCCGGGACGCAAGCTAACCAGGGCTCCTCCTCCAAAAAGGAGGCTCATTCTTTCTGCCGATGAGCTAGCTTCAGAAGATTTTGTGTCAACTGATCTTCTTTCCGATGAGCCCACATTAGCAGAACTTTATCCTTCCTTGAATTTTCCTACCTCTCCTTTTCCTAAAACTAGTACTTCTGGTGACGCTTCTTTTACTTTTCCTTTGTCTATTCCGACTTCTGGATCTTTACCCTCTTCGCCTTCTTTTTACTTGGTTTTTGCTCCACCATCTATCCCTACTTCTTCTTTCTCAGCTGGCTCTTCTACCATCCCTGTCCTCCCCATATTACTGGGGGGCTCTTTTGCTAATTCTTGGGATGAGGTTTGTCCCCTTTTCGAGGGGCTTTCCATCCCTGAAGCAATTGACCACTTTTCTCATAAAGAGAATAAGGTATGATTAAATACTCCTGCTTTCAGTTTCTGAAATACTATCTCACAGTTTCGGATATGCTCCCAGCGGTGGCTAGAGAACATGGGTTTCTCTCGACTATTACACATCTTATATACTGAGAACGAAAAATTGAAATCGGAGAACAAAAGGCTGCAACAGCAAGTTGCCGAACTATCTTTTGCTGAATTTTCTGCTGCCGCCAAGAAGCAACTTGAAACTCAAATTGAGAGTCTTGAAGCCCAATTCAAATTAGTTATGGACCTCAATCAAGAGTTGACCTCAAAACTTGGCGAGTTAAAAGATAATTATGAAGCAGAGTTGAGTGAGAAGTTGAAGGCCTTGCAATTGAAAGAAAACGAGGTGGCATCTCTAAACAGTTCCCTTGATTTGACCAAAGCCGAGGTTGCTGCTAGGGAAAATGAATTGAAAACCTCTCAGATGGCGTTGGTGGTCTATAAGGAGCATGAAGATGTTCGTTACAAAGAACGAGCTACTGTCATGATTGAGTCAAATGAATTCAACCAACCGATTGTGAGATCCATCTTGTCTGCTTTTACTGCAGGGGCCAAAGGAGCAATTCGACAATTGGAAGAGGAGGGCTACTTAGCACGCATTCCTCCTCTCAATTTCCTGAACCGTCGCAGACTTATTGAAGAAAGGCCTCCTGATTTGTACCCAAAACTAACTTTAACTTAATTTCCGGTTATTATAAAGAAGGGGGATCGAGACTTTGCCATGATCCTCCGACAAACTTATGTGGTTCTGAATGGTATCCCTGGATTGCTAATCTTACTTTATCTTTAGATAATTTGTTGGTTTCAGGTAAATGTACCAAATGTCACTTGGCTTATCCATGCTCAATCATTCTCTACGACTAATTCTCTAACAACCCGGCCGATATATAAGTACCGCCCGATATTTCGAGGGGACTTCCGATATCAGTCGATTTATCTTAATCGACCGATTTACCTCCTTGTCAGGTCTTATGGGTATTAACATTACGCATCTTTTGTGATGGCTTATACTGAGTCTTTAGTCAGCGGATCTGGGTTACTTTTTGTCCCGGTCGATTCATCAGGATGGTTTGATTTAACCACGTTTCATCTATTGATCAATATCCGATGCTCAACTTATATTCTACTATACCCATGCTTTGAGCCTATGTTTATAATACTAATTTTGGCTTTGTCTTTATGAAGTCTCTTCAAAAATTACTTCTAAGGAAACTTTACACCTTTTCCGAGGAAGTTTATTTGACTTCATCTCTTTCCCTTGATTTTACTCTATGATATTATTACCTATTTATGACGATTGACATTCTGAGCACCTTTTATTCTCCTTTTCCCTTTCGTTTCTTCTGTTTAGAGGTTTTAGCACAGGACTAGAAGAGGGACAAGGGTTTACGGAGTCTTCTTCTGCTTCCTTCTGTTCATCTTTTCACTTCTCAATTCCTTTTCTTTTAACCTCTTCTCTTTATGGTGGTTTCTCCTCTGGCGTGGTTCCTCTCGTGTTCTTCCAACCTCATAGATACAGAAGAAGTGGACTTACAGGCCACTTATGGTTTTCCCTCTTACATTATCCGTCCTGCTCCTCATGAGGGTCCTCACCTTCCTCCCTTAGGATGCATCTCCATCTTCAGGGACCAAGTCTTGTAAGGTTTCAGATTCCCCCTTCACCCTTTCTTTTGTGAGGTTAGACGTTATTTTGCTATCCCGCTCAACCAGTTCGTCCCTCAATCCTTTTCCATTCTAATAGGTTTCGTTGGAGTATCCAAACTATTAGATTTCCCGCTGTCTCCTCGTCTTTTCCATCACTTCTTCATCCCTCGTCGAGTAGATGTTGGTGTTTTTAAGTTTCAGTCTCATCCCAAGGCCATTCTATTCAATCGCATTCCCCCTCAAGGTGAATGGTATAAAAATATTTTTTATATGCGTCTTCCTTCTCCTCCTCCATTTCCTATTCAATGGATACATGACCTACCCTTGCTTCCCGACACTCATGGTCTCCTCAATGATCCCTCTGTCACGTCTGCTCTACCTAAACTGCGAGGGGCAAAGTTCAGTTTGCCGCATCTGATCGAAGAGGGTTTGATGTTTCCTTTCGGGATAGGCCACATTGACACTCCCTTGGACAGTTCCTTTGGTAGGTATAATTATTTTGTCTTGCCTATACTAATTAGCGTATCCTTTTTGATAATGGTGTTTGATATCTATATTGCAGCTGATGCTCTTCTTCCAGCCTTCATGTATAAAAATTCTGCTATGACTAAGTCTTTTATCAATAGCCTTGGGGAAGAATGGTTGCATACCCGCCGATCCGATCCTAATCCATCTACTCTGGGATTGCTTTCAGAGGAAGAACGACGGGCAGAGGCTGCCTCACTTGCCGAAGAGGAAGAAGAAGAACCTTTTGTTACCTTAGTTCAGAAGCCAAATCTTACTAAGACTTCTCCTTTTAGCGACTTCTTTGGTACTTTTGTGCAAACTCCTCTTATCCCAGCACCCATCTCTCTTGAGAGAGGTAAGGCCCCGACAGCTCCCACTCATCTTATCTCTAATCCTGCTCTTAGGATGATGAGACCTGGCCTGCTTATCCCTTCTTCTTCTATTGTTTCAGCTTCCCCGCTTTCTGCTTCTGAGAAGGATGATATTCCTCCTTCGTTTTCTGCTCCTTTGGCATTGGCCTTGCCCCCCTTGGCCTCTAAGTCTCGAGCTAAATGGACGCCTTGTCGGAGATCTTCTCCAAATGTTAGTCCTTCAGCTGTTGAATCCCCCTCCCCTGTCTTACCATCGATTCCATCTACTTCTTTTTCGGTTCCTCTTGTTTCTGCTTTTCCTCCTATTGCGTCTTCTTCTTCTTCTCTACCTCCTATGTCCCCCATTCCCCGACCTTTGTTCAGACAAGCTTTGGGTCTTCCTTCTCAATTGGGACGACCCTCTGAACCGTTTAGCTATGGCTCGTTATAATTACAGGGCTTATTTGCTGAATCTTGGTCACAAGGTCAAGGGCAGCTAAGGAGCCTCAGTCTTCCTCATCGAGCTGATCGTCACAGTCGCCAGGCAGTAGCAGTAAGCATTTCTGGTTACATGCTATCAATTTTGTCTACTGATTCCTAATTACCTTTCCTTTTTGTTTAGTTACTTGCCTCAAGTTTACAAATTGACCAGCTACTCGTAGCTAAAGATCAGGAGAACCAGAAGTTAAAAACTCAATTGGAAACATTGAGGGCCGCGCCTCCTTCTTCTACCAGTGACCTGCCTCAATTACAAGAGAAGGTGGCCTTAGAGGATCAACAGTTGGGAATCCTAAAACAAGAGTTGGAAGAATGCCAGCAACTATTAAAAGACAAAGAGCTGGCAAGAAAAACATTAGAATTACAGGTGGATCGACTGCATTCCGGTCTTCGATTGGAGATCGCTCTAAAATAGAAAGCTCTCTTAGATGCTTCTCAGAAAAGTCTTATCTTAGAGAAAGTAGAGAAGCTTCATAATGCATGTCTTTTTGACCAAGCTCAGGACCTAGCTTCTCATGATTTCACTATTCTACAGGAACAAGAGCTGAGGAAAGCTCAAGATAACGAATTATCACTGCTCCAGAAGGAATTGGAACAGCTAAGATCGGAGAAGGATGTTTTAAAAGAACAAAACACAAAGCTGCAAGCTGATTTCCAGAATTATAAGGAGCAGGAAAAGAGTCGGTGGGAAGAATGGCGACAAGCTTACTTACAGTCCCCAGCATTTGCCCGGGAATTTGTTCTCAGGATAGTGGGTGCGCTAAATCATTCCGTATCGGGAGTTCTCCAACAGTTAAAAGAGGGTGGATATCTACCCAGAGAACCTCCCCTTTCTTTCATAAATCGCCACAGGCTTAATGAAGAACTACCCTCAGATTTGAAAGGCCCTTTTCCAAATGTTTAAGAAAATTATTCATAAAAACTTGTAAAGTAAGAACTGACAGTGGGAAAAAGTGCAGTTGATACTTAGTAATTAAGTACTTGCAAGGTGTAAGAAAACTTTAACACTTACTTGTTTCTCCTTTATGCTAGTTTAAGAATACCCCTTCCTGACATGCTTTTGATTGCTAAATATAAACTTTATTAGAAAAATCCCTTGTTCATCTTTCAGAGTTAAGCCTTGTCTTGATGGATTCTTCCTTAAGTAACATCCGGTATGCTTTGTATCTCCCCGAGGATGAATGATATTAGTTGAGACAGGATACGGAATTGTATAAATTTATTGATCTTCAGGCTGAGTATAATATCCCAGCTGGATTTTGAATAAAGACTTTCATATATCTGGGCTCCCGTATAGAATCTCTTCTCAATTCTTGCTTAATTAGGCTTCGAAACCCGGAGATTCCCTGATTAATTATGCCTTGCGTTAGTTTGAAATCTCTGATTTCTTCTGTGAAATCTTGCCTGATGTATTTCATAGAATTTCCCGATCGGCTCTGGTTTATAGTCTCCGGTTCCTCCTATGAAGACCTGACCGAATCACTTCATAGAATTTCCCGATTGATTTTTTCTATGAATAGTTTAGAGTCTCCGGTTCTTCCTATGGAGGCCCGTCCGGGTTACCTCGTAGAATTTCCCTATCGACTTTGGTTTATACTGGTTTATAGTCTCCAGTTTCTTCTATGGAGTTCCGTCCGGATTACTTCATAGAGTGTTTCCGATCGACTTTGGTTTATACTGGTTTATAGTCTCCGGTTTCTTCTATGAAGTTCCATCCGGATTACTTCATAGAGTGTTCCCGATCGACTTTGCTTTGAAATAGTTTAAAGTCTCCGGTTTCGCCTATGAAGACCCGACCGAATTACTTCATAGAATTTCCCGATCGACTTTTTCTATGAATAGTTTAGAGTCTCCGGTTCTTCCTATGGAGGCCCGTCCGGGTTACCTCATAGAATTTCCCGATCGACTTTGGTTTATACTAGTTTATAGTCTCCGGTTTCTTCTATGGAGTTCCGTCCGGATTACTTCATAGAGTGTTTCCGATCGACTTTGGTTTATACTGGTTTATTGTCTCCAGTTTCTTCTATGAAGTTCCGTCCGGATTACTTCATAGAGTGTTCCCGATCGACTTTGCTCTGAAATAGTTTAGAGTCTCCGGTTTCTCCTATGAAGACCCGACCGAATTACTTCATAGAATTTCCTGATCGACTTTGGTTTATACAGGTTTATAGTCTCCGGTTTCTTCTATGAAGTTCCGTCCGGATTACTTCATAGAGTGTTCTCGATTGACTTTGGTTTATACTGGTTTATATTCTCCGGTTTCTTCTATGAAGTTCCGTCCGGATTACTTCATAGAGTGTTCCCAATCGACTTTGCTCTGAAATAGTTTAGAGTCTCCGGTTTCTCCTATGAAGACCCGACCGAATTACTTCATAGAATTTCCCGATCAACTTTTTCTATGGAATAGTTTAAAGTCTCCGGTTCTTCCTATGAAGGCCCGTTCGGGTTACTTCATAGAATTTTTCCGATCGCCTTTTTCTCTGGAATAGTTTAGAGTCTCCGGTTCTTCCTATGAAGGCCCGTTCGGGTTACTTCATAGAATTTTCTGATCGACTTTGGTTTATAGGAAAGTATAATATTTGGGCTAACCTCATGTTGGCTTGTAATTCCTTGAGGGGAGCTGAATAGGCCTTTAAGATTTCCCCTTATTTTACTGCTTGAAAAATAGAAAGGAGGCTTCTCTTGATGCTTATCAATTTGTATGAACCACATTTATTTCTTATGTCAATATTTATCTTGCTTGGCTTTCACCAAAAGAAAAAAAGTACATAAACTGCAAGTATCTCAATTCGCCACTGTGAACATATTTAAAGTAGCAGGATCAAATTAGGCTCGATAGGGTTGCAAATGATTAGCGCTCCAAGGGCATTCCAACATTCTTCCTTCGGCATCTTGGAGATAGTATGAGCCTGACGCGAGCTTTCCTATTACTTTATAAGGCCCTCCCCATTGTGGTGCCAACTTACTGACATCTCCCACAGGCTTAACTTGTTTCCAAACCAAATCCAGTACTTGGAAGAATCTGGGGATAACTCTTTTGTTATAATTCTGTCTCATCCGCTGTCGATAAGATATAAGACGAGTAGCAGCTTTATCTCTTATTTCCTCGATCAGGTCCAGCTCCATAAGTCGTCGATCTCTATTATCCTCATCATACAATTGTCTTCTGTCAGACTCTACTCCTACCTCAATGGGGATTACTGCTTCTCCTCCATAAACTAACTGGAAAGGAGTGATTCCTGTAGCTTCACGAGGTGTAGTACGATATGCCCAGAGAACACTGGGTAATTCATCTACCCAGCTACCTCCGACATGATCTAGCTTAGTTTTCAGTCCTCTAATAATCTCCCTATTAGTTACTTCTGCTTGACCATTGCTCTGCGGGTAAGCTACAGAGGTGAAGGCCTGGGTAATCCCATAACTTTGACTCCAGTCTAGGATTCTATCGCCTTGAAACTGTCTTCCAATATCAGAGACCAACTTATGAGGAATGCCGAACCTGCAGATTATATTTTTCCATAAGAATTTAATGACCGCGTCTTCTGTAATTCTAGCAAGTGGTTCTGCCTCCACCCATTTAGAGAAATAATCCACAGCCACCAACAAGAACCTCCTTTATGCAGCAGCCATAGGAAATGGACCCACTATGTCTATACCCCACAGATCAAAGGGACACGAGACTATAGAGGTTCTCAATAACTGGGTAGGGTGATGTAATATATTCTGATGCTTTTGACAAGAAATACAAGTTCTTACCAGTTTAGCGGCATCTTCATGTAGAGTAGGCCAGAAATATCCCGCTAAGAGGATTTTACGAGCCAAAGATCTTCCTCCTATATAACTACCACAAGAACCTTGATGCACCTCCTGTAAAACAAATTGTGTATCTTCTGTGCCAAAGGTCTGGAAAAAGCCCTTTTATATAATTGCTCCACCACCATAGTATATTGAGCAGCTCGTTTCTTGAATACCCTGGCTTGTTCTGTATCTTTTGGAAGAAGACCTTGCTGTAAATATAATATGATTTGAGTTCGCCAATCACCCTGAATTTCTATATCAGTTTGTCTCTCAATACATGAAATTAACAGAGTCTGTTCCACTGGTCGATCAAGACTCCATGGCACTACAGCAGAGGCTAGTTTAGCTCATTCATCTGCCACCTGATTCTCAGATCGAGGAATTTTTTGTATGTTTACGTATTGGAATTGAGACTTCAACTTATCGAATGCTTCAGCATATAACTTAAGCCTATCATTATTAATTTCAAAATTACCTGATAATTGTTGAGCTGCTAGTTGAGAATCAGAATATATAAGGACTCGAGCTGCCCCTACATGCCGAGCAGCTTGTAAGCCAACTATTAAAGCTTCATATTCTGCCTCATTGTTGGTAGCTCTATAGTTCAACCTGATGGAAAGTTGGAGTCTATCTTCTTTCGGGGATATAAGGAGAATACCAATTCCACTGCCTTGTCTAGTTGCAGAGCCATCCACATAAACCTTCCAGGTATCTTCTTCTTCTGGGCCCTGAACCTCTATGATGAAATCTACTAGAGCTTGCGCCTTGATGGCTGAGCGGGGTTGATATTGAATGTCATATTCCCCAAGCTCGGTTGTCCATTTAATTAAGCATTCTGATGCCTCGGGGTTGAGTAATACCCGTCCAAGAGTGCTATTGATTAAGACAATAATCTCATGTGCTAAGAAATATGGGCGCAACCTCCGAGCAGTCAATATTAGAGCATGAGTTAATTTTTCTAGTGTAGTGTATCTACACTCAGCTGCCTTTAATAAATGACTAGAAAAATACACAAGTTGTTGCTCTTTTCCTTCCTGCCTAAATAATACAGAACCCACGGTGTTTTCATTAGCCGACAAATACACCCACAGAGTTTCTCCTGCTATAGGTTTTGCCAATACAGGGAGAGTAGCCAAATACTCTTTCAATTCTTGGAAAGCCTTATCACATTCTTCATTCCATTGAAACTTATTAGCCTTTCTGAGTATTTTAAAGAAATGGAAACTACGATCGGCTGATCTAGAAATAAATCTAGACAAGGCTGTGATTCGGCCTGTCAATCTTTGAGCTTCCCTCATGTTGCGAGGTGGCTCCATGTTCTGTAATGCCTTGACTTTGCTCGGGTTGGCTTCTATCCCCCTCTCGGACACAATATATCCCAAGAATTTTCCTCCTTTCGCGCCGAACAAGCATTTGTTTGGATTTAATTTGAGCCCATACTGTCTTAATGTCTTGCAAGTTTCTTCCACATCCCTGCACAGATCACCAGCTTGAAGAGACTTAATTAAGATATCATCAACATATACTTCCATATTACTACCAATCTGCTTCTGAAAGACCTTATTCATAAGCCTCTGATAGGTTGCTCCTGCATTTTTTAGTCAAAGGGCATAACATTATAACAATAAGTGCCTTCACGTGTTATAAAACTAACATTTTCTTGATCTTCTTTGGCCAAGGGGACTTGATGATAACCTTGATACGCATCCAACATAGAGATATATTCGCATCCGGCAGTGGAGTCAACCAGCTGATCGATTCTGGGTAGTGGATAATAGTCCTTTAGGCAAGCTTTGTTGAGATCTCGAAAGTCAATGCACACTCGCCATTTATTCCCGGGTTTAGAGACTAATACCACATTGGCCAGCCAGCTTGGGAATTGAACTACCCTGATGTATCCGGCCTCCATAAGCTTGGCTATTTCTTCCTTGATAATCTGATTCTGTTCCGCACTAAAACTCCTCTTCTTCTTCTTCTTCTTTTCATTTTCATGGATAAAAAGAGAGAAGGAGAGGAGAGGAAGTAGGGGGATGAATGAAGACATTTCTTCATCATTAAGAGACTAAAAGATGAGTTAAGAAGAGGGGAAAGCAAAGCCACTTTTTGCTTCTTACTTCCACCTAGCATAAAGGGAAAAATCAAGAAGAGACTTCATTTTTTCTTCCCTTCCCTCACCTTGCCGTGACCTAGAGCCCCCTCTTTTCTTTCCCAAAAATATAACTAAGGTTTTCTCCCTAAGAAAACCAAATTACAAGGAGGAACCCTCAAGATCTACCTCTCACAAGCAAGAAAAACACAAAGGAGCACTAGGAGGAGGAGCTCTCTTCTTTCTTTTCACCAAGGGTACCTTCTCTTAGGAAAAGACCAAGCAAGAGGATGTGAGTATCCCCTCACCTATGGTACAAGTGGTTCTATGGTTTTCGTTTGAGTTTATATGAAATTTTAACCTAGAGCTCTCCTTTAGAAATTTCGGTTATGATGCTTGTGAAGTTATGGAAGCTTAAAAACCAAAATCCATAAGTTTAAGTTTTCCTCATGATATGTTATGAATATAACCTTGATATTTCATGCTTGTATAAGGCTTAGGGTTAGGTAATACCCTACCTTAGGGTTCGGCCAAGAAGAGGTTTAAAAACCTAGGAAAGCTCAAGTTAAAAACTAACATGTCTATGACCTATTCTATGATGTTATATGAATGTTTTCTTGATGTTTGTACTTGTATGTTGCTTAGAACTAGTGGACCCCTACTTTAAGGTTTCGGCCATGAAGGGACTTAATACCTTAAGGAGGTTAAACCTCAAATTTAGCTTGCTTATGTTTCTCTTTATGAAGAGATATGAAAAATGACATAAAGCACTTGGGATTCATGTTGTTTAGGGTTAGGTTTTACTTGATAAACTTTTGGCCAACATGAAATGTAAGGCTTAAACAAGCCTAAATTCAACCCTAACATGTTTATGTTCCTCCCCATGATATGCTATGAAATTCATAAGGTACTCACATGCTTGTAAATTCTAGAAGAGGTATTAAGTATGAAGTTTTCCACCATATGTTGTTAATGTTCTCTTGTTGTTTATAACTTGTATCTTGCTTAGAACTAGGAGGACCCTATCACAAGGTTTCGGCCATGTAGGGATTTAAATACCTTGGTGAGGCTCAACCTCAAATCTAGCTTGCTTATGTTTTACCTTATGAAAAGATATGAAGATAACATTATGCACTTGAGTTTTCAAGTTGCATAGGGTTATGTTTTTCACATGTTAAACATTCGGCCACCATGAAATGTAGGGCTTAGGCAAGCCTAAATTCAACCCTAACATGTTTATGTTCCTCTCCATGTATGCTATGAAATTTATGAGTACCCACATGTCTAGAATCCATGCTTTGGTGGCATTCGGCCACTTACATTGGTGAACTTAGGAAGCTTGAACTTTAACCTAATATGCTCATGTGAATGCCTATGATAAATGCATGGAAAAATTTATTTAGAATCACATGCTTACATGCTATATGTAACCTAGTTGGAACCTTGTATGTTTCGGCCAAGGTGGGTTTAAAACCCTAGGAAGCATAGAACTTAAAATCACATATGCTTATGATGTTCCCTATGTTAAATGTTATGGAAATGAATGTGGGTTCATTTGCTTGTATGATTTCATGAAACCTAAGTGAGCCTATGCATGTTTCGGCCACCCTTAGTGGGTTGAGAATTTAGACTAAGTTATGACTCAATATGTACTTCCCTTGCCATGACATGAATTAGAAGAAGTTAACTTGTGAACCATGCATGATTATGTTTTCTTTTTGTGTCATATTGCTCATTTGAATATGCTTATGAACCATGCATGAGAATGATATCTAAAAATGGCTATGTGCCCAAATATGATGGCTATGTGCCCAAGACAAGTATGATGGCTGTGTGCCGAGGTATGCATGGCTATGTGCCCATTTATGCATACCTTATGAATGACATGAATATGATATGTTACGAATGACAACGATATGCTATGAAGGACATGAACATGATATGCTATGAATGACATGATTATGATATACTATGAATGACATGAGTATGATATGTTATGAATGACATGAACATGATATGCTATGAATGACATGAACATGATATGCTATGAATGACATGAATAAGATATGCTATGAACGACATAATTATGTTATTAAATGATAGAGATATGATATGGCATGTATTTTACTTTCAATGGCTTGTACCAAAAGGGTGGGCTCCTCATGCACCCCTAGGTCGAATTACGGGCCTAGTAAAGGGTGGGCTCCTTACGTGCCCCTAGGTCGAGCTACGGGCCTAGTTTCCTAGTAGGTTCAAGACTAGCTACCTTGGGTCTACTTAGGATGCACGCATTATGTATGTATGTGGTACTAAGCCAGGGCCCCTTTCATGTTGAGATTATTTTCAAGTACTATATGATATTGTTTTAAGACATCCCACCCATGACATAAATCATGTTTTGAAAGGCATATTGTACATGACATTTCTCATGTTTTAAAGGACATCTTGCATCCATGCTCATGATATGATGATTTACTTATGCTATGATGTACACTTATGTTATGATATGATCTATACCATGATATGATGATTTACTCATGCTATGATGTACACTTATGTTATGATATGATCTATACCATGATACGATGATTTACTCATGCTATGATGTACACTTATGTTATGATATGATCTATACTATGATATGATGATTTTCTTATGTTATGTTAGTGCCTCCATGCTATGATATGAACTATACCATGATATGATGATTTCTTATGTTGTGATGTGATTCATGCTAGGATATGATGTTACATGTATTATGATAAGATTTATGCCATAATATGTTGTCTACCTTACGTTATGTTATTATTGAGATTCATGCCATGATATGATATGTTTTAATTTCATGATGAGATGAGCATCAATTACTCTAATGTATGATTTGATGATGTTGCATGATTTCGTTGGTTTTTGTGAGTAGGAAAGGATCTCACTAAGCCTTGAGTGCTTATAGATACTTTTCCTTGTACCACAGATAAAGGTAAAGAATGGAGAAACTAGAGGAGCAGCGGGAAGGGGCAAGAGATGTGTGATGGTGACTTGGCTAAAGAAATAAAATGACCTGCTGAAATGAACTTAGAATAATATGTTATGTTATGTGATGTCTTTTATGATTCCTTATGCATGTGCTAGAAATGGATACTATGACTATTTAAGTTGAACCATGTTATTTCATATTCATATGCTTGGTATGTCTTCCGCTGTATGTATGTATGAATGTTTAAATTTACTAAGTCTAAGGGTAAGAAAGTAACCCCGCCCTCACTAGGCAGGAGTGGTAGTAGTATAAAGGGGCGGGCGTTACAGGTTGGTATCAGAGCCAAGTTAGCCATTTCACTACACACATCAAGCCTCCATCCTGCCGCTCCAAGTAAGAATTTTCTATGCTTACTTTATTTTATGTCTGATATGTTTATTTAAGTATACATGCCTATCTTATTGTATGATTTTTAGTCTAGGGATATAGGAAGGTAGGATAGGATTGACGATAACATATGCTAGGTCGTGTTAAGAATGATAACTACCTTATGTTACTCTAGTTGGGACTATAACGACTTATGCTAGCATTATTGTGATTTATGAAGATAATCATGGCTACTAGAAGACGCGGTGGTAGACCTGAGGAGACAGTAACTCCACCAGACCTGACTCAGGTAGTCACAGACCTGCAACGTCAGATCACCGAACAACACCAATTGATTACTACTCTGATGGGTCAGCAAGGAAATCCGGTCACCCCGCCAGCAAATCAAAACGCTATGCCCGTTATACCTGCAGCTGCCCCGGTGCCACCGGTAGCCCCTGTTCCAGTAGTCCGACAGGAAACTTATCTGATACAGTGGCTGAGATTAAAGTCAGAAAATTTTACGGGTACATGTGAGCCATGGGACGCCCAGGCCTGGTTCAAGACGGTGGAAAATATCATAGATCTGTTATATTGGCCCGTACCGGAAAAGATCAAGTGCGTGTCTTTTTGTTTTTCTGGAGATGCAAGGATGTGGTGGGAAAGAGTTAAGGCCAAGAGACAAATCAATCTGATGAACTGGAAAAATTTCGATGCAGAATTTCTGGAGGAATATTTTCATATGCGAGTGACAAATCGGCATTATGAAGAGTTCACCGAATTTCGGCAAGACGATTTATCAGTCAGTGAAGCTGTCAAGCGCTTTAACCGCCTCGCACGCCTATGTCCAGAGTTGGTCAGCATGGAAAGAGAACGGGTCATATTAATGTTGAGATTGCTCTGACCTGAAATAGCTTTGAATGTGGCCAGCGGAGTTAATAGACCGCAAACCACGGAAGAGCTAGTCAGCAGTGCTTTGATCACCGAACATTATAAAAAGGCGCCTTTTTATTGTAACGTCCCGGCCCTCTTGGCCCATTTGGCGGCCCATTTGGCGACCCTCGGGTCTGTTAGTTAGAGCCCTAGAGCCAATCATTTGATGATTGTATGGACTCATTGTATCATATTCTTGTATATTAATAAAGGCATTTGGATTTTGGTTATTATACTTACTTGTATTGGTGCCAAATAAACTAAGTATAATAATATCCTTGAGTAGATGGTTCTCACCTATATCAATCGGTTAGTTGAACCGATAGTGAGATGATATAGGGAACACTACTCTTAATCATTCCTAATAGAGTATTAACATTCAGGGACAATGTTAATGCAATAAGACTAGCATGTAGGTCAACTCGATGACTTGATCTCACAAGTCATGGATATAGAGATATTAAGTTGACACATGGGTATACATTAGAGAATGTATACTGAATGACCCGTCATGAGAAAGTATCATGGATCGTTATATGAGTGTCATATACTTTCTCATATGGCTATTAGTATGACTACTAGTCCTTAGACCTGAAGTCACCATAGATCCCTTCATAAGGAGTTATATACTTTAGTTTCGTCAAACGTCACCCGTAACTGGATGGACTATAAAGGCGATTACTGGGTATGTAACAAATTATGCGGAGTGATGTGAGTGATGTAGATGGGATCTATCCCTCCTATATGATGGGAGTGACATCGGTATTCTTGATAGACTGAGACCACGAAGTGCATGGTCATGCCCAAATGAGTCAATATAGGATATTGAGCTCATTTGATTTAGTGTGTCTACTTGGAGTTCATGATTTAGATTGATTAGAGGATGACACGGTCTATGCCTCATAATAATCAATCTAGATGTCTAGGATAGAAGGATACTTGTCATATATTGTGAGAAGTCACAATTAGTAGTCACAAGGTGATGTCGGATCTCAATATTCTTGTAACTTGGGTAGTAATGATGTGTTGCTAGATACCGCTCATTACTTATGCTCCTAAATGAGTTTAGGGCATTGCCAATGTTACAAGAACCTATAGGGTCACACACTTAGGACAATTAGATGGATATTTGGTTCATATGATGAACCAAGAGGATTAGATTCATTTGATGAATCAAATTGGATTAAGAGTAATTCTAATTGGGCTAACTTGAGTTCGACTCAAGTTGATTCATGTGTTCAATGAGTCTAATTTAGATTTTGACTCATTAAATCAATTTAATTAAATGAATTAGATTCATTATATTAAGTTGGCTTGAATAAAATGGTTGGATTCGATCAACCATGGTAGAGATTTGGTCAAGTTTGACTTGACTTGAGAGGAAGATTAAAAGTCAAGTTAGACTTGACTTTATGCCACCTCATTGGTGAGTTAGCATTGAAGTGGACCAATGATGTTACCCCACATCATCATGGGTGCCACCTCATGGAAGTTACAAAGACATTCTCTTTAATGACTTCATATTAATTGCAATTAATGCAATTAATTTGGGAGTTTCACAATGAAGAGTGGCCGGCCACTTTGGTTTGAATGTGATTTCATTTTTCCATTCAAGGGGTGTATCTTCTTCCTTCCTCTCAAGTTCTCCCTCTCCCTCTCCTCCTTGCTTGGCCGAATCTTACCAAGGTGCTAGCACACCTTTGTGTGAGGTTTTCTCCACCTACGTGTCCGTGTGGATACTTCTAAAGGACCGACCCTTGACGGTCTAGATATCCGGCAATTCCTTGGACGAGCGGGAATGCGAAAGGGCACGCTTCAAGGTATACTTCTTAACACATAGATCTAGGAGTAGATCTAGAAGTTTTGAAACTCGTACTCGTATTGTCTTCGAATTTTTTTTTTCCTTGCACGGATCTACGGCTTTGGGTGATTCGGGGTTTTCGCTACACGAAAAGCGGTTTTCGCGGCCCGAAAAATCCAACAGTGGTATCAGAGCCACGTGCAAGGCTTGTACGAGTTTAATTTTTGGTTTTATGAAAACTAAACCTTCTGTGATTTTCTGTAAAAATTTAGTTTTTTATTTTTTTATGGATAATTTTTCCGTAGAAGCGAAGCACAAGTATCTCGGTACTCGTAGGCTTCGGCTACCGGGAAGTTTTTCCTTAAACGGTTTCGTTTTGCCCCAAATTCATTTGGAACAGCGGGCTTGGGTGCCATTAGATCGCAAAGGAGAAACTCACGATGGTTAGATCGTGGGTAGGGGTACTACCCCTAACCCCGCAAGGGGATTTGCTCTGCCATTGCACCAGAAATCGTTAAAAATGAATCTGTCGGGAAGATTTTTCCGAAACGGCAATGTCTCGACCCAAATCATTTTGGGACAGCGAGTTTGGGCGCTGTTGGATCGCAAATGAACCCTCGCGATGGTTAGATCGCGGGTAGCGGCGCTGCCCCTGGCCCCGCAAGGGGATCCGTTCCGCGATTGCGCCCGAAACCGCTAATCGGGACCGCCGGGAAATTTTACACGTAAAAATTGTAAAAAAATTATTTTTAAAATTATAGAAAATTATGAAAATATATAATTTTGAATTATATATTAATTTTTTGATAATCATGGCCCAAAAACCCAATATGATTGGATTGTGTTGTAATTCATAATACGGTCTGCGTGCCGTTATGTGTTTGCGCGTGTTGTATGTTTTTATTTTTCTGCGACCTGCGCGTCGTGCCTTTCTCATATATTCTGGTTGTAAATTAGATTTAGACTCGAATGTAACTCGAGTTTCAAATTGTAATGTACAAATTGGAGCGGTGGAGGGTCCACACGAGACGAAGTTCCGAGGCGGGCACGAGCAACACAAGGTGGTCAAAGGGAGGAGCTTGGAGAAGCTGTTGACCCTAGATTGACCATTTGATCTTCTCATTGGCTTGAGAAGATCATAGTGGGCCATGACTAAATCACAAATAGATTAATTAGTTAATTGCTTATGTATATGATGCATGTTTAATAAGTAATTAATTAATTAGTGCCTTACGATTAGATTAGATCTAAGTCGTGCACATGATGCACCCTTGCGATTAGATTAGATCTAAGTCGTGCACAAGATGCATCCTTTTCGATTAGATTAGATCTCGATCGAACCAACACTAAATGCCTAACCGTGCCGTGATACCTATCACTACCTCGATCACATGTATTGTTGAATCTGCCAAAGCAGAGCAATACATATTATCTTGGTAGGGTACGGAGGGACAATCTTGGTCTCGCCTATCAATGCATGGGTGAATACAAACTCAATTAGATTGAGTATTCCTAGTTGCTCGGTTAGATCGAGTCAACTATAGGCATTCTTCCAACGGTTGGAAAAGATAGGTCAAAATCACATCTATATTAACTCTCGGGCGTAATAGCCAAAGCTAACTCAAGTTTTAATATAAATGCGGATATTGATTTTATAAACAAGACTTGCATAGAGATGTAATTGGTAATCGTTATCTACCGATCATACTAAGCCTTGGGCGTATTAGCCAAAGCTAACTCAAGAGTTAGTATGATGTGGATCTTGTCCCACAAGAATTATAGAATTCAGTGGGAGCATCATTTAATTAAAGGCCTAATTAAATGATTTTAAAAGAATATGATATTTATTTCTGCATTTATTCTATTGTAGATAACCATGACGTCAAATACGAACACCTTCTCCCTGCGATCTGTCCTTGAGAAGGACAAGCTCAACGGAGCAAACTTCCTGGACTGCTACAGGTACCTGAGAATAGTTCTCACTCAGGAACATAAGCTGTACGTTCTGGAGCAGCCCATTTCAGAGGCTCCTCTTGCCAATGCCCCGCGAGTTGACAAAGATGCTTACAAGAAGCATCAAGATGACGCATTAGATGTGTCATGTCTAATGCTCGTGACCATGAACTCTGAGCTTCAGAAGCAACACGAGTTGATGGGCGCTTATGATATGGTTGAGCATCTTCGCCAACTATATCAGGGACAAGCGAGGCATGAGAGATTTGAGATCTCTAAGGCACTGTTTCAGTGCAAGATGTCAGACGGGGCTCCCGTAGGTCCTTATGTACTCAAGATGATTGGGTACATAGAGAACCTACAAAGACTGGGGTTCCCACTTGGCCAAGAGCTGGCCACTGACTTAATCTTGCAATCCTTGCTAGATAGCTATAGTCAATTCATTCTGAACTATAACATGAACGAGATTGACAAGCCACTGCCCGAGCTCCTTAGTAAGTTACGAACTGCTGAGGTTAACCTTAAGAAGGTTAAGCCCATTCTGATGGTCTAGAAGCATAGGGGCAAAGGCAAGCCCAAAGGCAAGGGAAAGTCCCAAGCCAAGGGCAAAGGCAAGGCACTGAAGCCTAAAGGAGGGGTCGCCAAGAATGCTACCTGCTTCCACTGCGGTCAGACCGGGCACTGGAAGAGGAACTGCAAGGTATACTTGGAGGATCTTAAGAAGAAGAGAAGTGAGACTTCCACTTCAGGTATATATGTTATAGAAGTCAATCTATCTTTTTCTACATCATGGGTATTAGATACTGGATGTGCTTCTCACATTTTACTGATGTGCAGGCGCTGAGAAATAGCAGGGCATTGACAAAGGGCGAGGTGGACCTACGAGTAGGCAATGGAGCAAGGGTTGCTGCTGTTGCTGTAGGGACTTACTGTTTATCTCTGCCCTCTGGGCTTGTATTAGAATTAGATGAATGTTGTTATGTGCCTGCTTTGACTAAGAACATTGTATCAGTTTCTTGTTTAGACAAGAAAGGTTTCTCGTTTACAATAAAGAACAAATGTTGTTCCGTCTATTTAAACGATATGTTCTATTGTAGTGCACCTCTGATAAACGGACTCTACATTCTAGATCTTGAGAGCCCTATTTATAACATAAATACCAAGAAGTTCAAGTCAAATGACCTGAACCAAACTTATCTCTGGCACTGTCGCTTAGGTCATATAAATGACAAGCGCTTATCCCAGCTCCATAAGGATGGTTTGCTGGACTCATTTGATTTTAAATCATATGAGATATGCAAGTCATGCCTACGAGGCAAGATGACCAAGACTCCCTTTAGTGGGCATAGCGAGAGGGCGACTGATTTGTTAGGACTCATACATAGTGATGTATGTGGCCCTTTCAATATCGCTGCTAGAGGCGGTTATAGATACTTCATCACATTTACTGATGACTTCAGTAGATATGGTTATGTGTACTTGATGACACATAAGTCCGAATCCTTTGAAAAGTTCAAAGAATTCAAGAATGAAGTACAGAACCAGCTTGGCAAGAGTATTAAAATACTTCGATCAGATCGAGGTGGTGAATACTTAAGCCATGAGTTTCGTGACTATTTAGCTGAGTGTGGGATTCTATCCCAACTCACTCCTCCTGGAACACCACAGTAAAATGGTGTATCCGAAAGGAGGAATCGTACCCTATTAGATATGGTACGTGTTAGGACCAAAAGTAGCTTGAGGGGGGGGGGGGTGAATAGCTCGTCGCGTTCGCTCGGTGCGCTTCGTTGCTTGGCATTGCTTGTTTCTTCTTGGATGTGCAGCGGAAAATACAGAAACAAACACAAACACGCTAACACTAGGATTTTACTTGGTATCCACCTCACAAGAGGTGACTAATCCAAGGATCCACACCAACGCACACACCCTCCACTATGAATAACACTCCTTTATGGTAACTACCAAAGGCGGAGAAGCCCTACAACACTCTCAATACAAGAAGAAGAAAGGGAAATACAAGTTAAGCAAAAGCTTACAAGATGTGCAGTAAAAACCCTAACCCTAACTTCTTCCTCTTGCAATAGATCCGCCTCTTGACTTGGAAAGCCTCCAAGAACCTTCAAGAACTGGCGATCACGTGCTTGTAGAGAGCTGTGGAGGAGCTGGAATGAATCTGAGAAGAGCTCGTAAAGAGATGCCGAAGACCACGCTCGCCTGCGGCTTTAAACCCGACGTAACGGTCGGATCCCGATCGATTCGAATGTTCCGAATCGATCGGAGGCTGGATCGATCCACGGATCGATCCGGCGCGCGATAAGCGCTGGATCGATCCACGGATCGATCCGGCGCTATCGCGAGCAAGATCGTCCCGATCGATCGGCCGATCGATCGGGACCTCGATCGATCCACGGATCGATCCGGAAGCTTCTGTCGCTGGAATGGATCGATCCACGATCGATCCACGGATCGATCCACGGATCGATCCGACTTGGTTTTGCCCAAAACCAAGTCCCAAACCTCTAACCAACATCCGGTCAACCTTGACCTGTTGGTACATCATGCCTCGCATCTGGTCACTCCCTTGACCTGCCAGGACTCCCCACCAAGTGTCCGGTCAATCCCTTTGACCCACTTGGACTTTTACTCGTCGTGCCAAGTATCCGGTCACTCCATTGACCTACTTGGACTTCCACCAGATGTCTGGTCAACCTTGACCCATCTGGACTTCCTTCCTTGCCAAGTATCCAGTCAATCCTTTGACCTACTTGGACTTCCCAACACCAGATGTCCGATCATCCTTGATCCATCTGGATTTCCTTCCTTGCCTGGCTTCACTCACCAGGACTTTCACCTAGCTTCACTCACTAGGGTTTTCCATCTGCCTAGCTTCACTAACTAGGACTTTCACCTGACTTCACTCACCAGGATTTCCTTCTGCCTAGCTTCACTCACTAGGACTTTCACCTGGCTTCACTCACCAGGATTTCCTTCTGCCTAGCTTCACTCACTAGGACTTTCACCTGGCTTCCCTCACCAGGATTTCCTTCTGCCTAGCTTCACTCACTAGGACTTTCACCTGGCTTCACTCACCAGGATTTCCTTCTGCCTAGCTTCACTCACTAGGACTTTCACCTGGCTTCACTCACCAGGATTTCCTTCTGCCTAGCTTCACTCACTAGGACTTTCCTTCTGCCTGACATTCCAGTTAGGACTTCCCAGTCAAGTATCCAGTCAACCTTGACCTACTTGACTCTTCTTCAATCAATATCTTATTGTCAAACATCTAAACCCTAACCAAGACTCAGCTTGGTTAACCAGGTCACCCTTGACCTGAGGGA